>NC_081409.1:642944039-644274039 GCF_030272615.1 Cryptomeria japonica | reverse complement strand
ACTTCAATTAAGTGTCAATTTTATTTTCAACCTCTTTTCCAGAGATACCCCATAAGATAACTCATGCAACCATGCATTCCTTGGTCCAACAACCTCTATATAATAGTTGTTTCTACTCACCAAAAAAGTAATCTCACTCTGTAAACCAACTCACTAAAGATCCTCCATCTGGCTTGCATCTTGCTTTGAAAACTTTTAAACCAGCCCCATATTTCTTGTTATACTCATCTGCATCATTGTTAAAGCTCCTAATATGATTTTTGATTTGCATTCTAATAGAACGAAACTTGTCCCACACTTTATTTCATATACTTGAAAGCTCATTCATAAACATAAAAGCTAAACATATGATTAGAGATCCGTACCTAAATGGATACTTTGCATTCTTGGTCTTCTCAAGGTTTCCTATCAATTGTTGTCTTGAAAATTCACATATGTCAAACTTGTCACCTTGAATCACCATCTGATATGCAACATAGATCATAATGGTTGTAGCAAAACCCTATCAATTTTAAAAGTAAACCTTATACGCCACTCCCTTTGTAATATACATGACACTCCAATCAACTATATCCCATGCTACCATTGATCTCTTATCAAATACTCAGCCAATCAATTGTGGTACCATTTCACTCTTCACCATCTTCATCACCAAGATAGTGTCAGAGGAGGACAACCCAATCAAGATACATCACATCATCATGAATTTGACTTAGAATAATCTAAATCCATGCATGCTCGTGTTGGCATTGCACACTCTAATGGGAGTTAAAGTTGATTGAAGGTGTTGTCATTGATGGCAACCTTGCAATCTTATGGCACCAGTAGCGACAATAATGTTTACCGACACCCTAGCCGACAGGATTTTGATTATTGTATTTTGTATTTAATTGTAATATTATTTTGTAAGCTGACATATAAGTATGAGATCTTGTAGATCATTTTGGATATACATGATAGAGGATAGACATGATGGATATGTAGAGCAAATAGTAAGGCAGATTTTGTATAAGGGTTTATGGTTATTGTATGAGCTTAAACTAGTACTGAACTTGACATAGCAGATGCTTTTTGTAGCAGTACATTATATTGGATTCTCATAATCCATTTTTGTAAGTCAGTGAGACTTCCTTTTGTATTCGAGCAATGAGCTCTAGGCAGTTGGCCTTCCTGCATGTGCAGGCACATTATTGTAAGTAATATCCATTCATTGGCCAGTGAGTGAATATTGTGGGTCACAAATCCCAGCAATTTTTTTCCCACACCGGGTTTCCTCACCAAAAATCTTGTGTTATGGTGTGCTTTCTATGTTTTCTTAATTGTTCATATTTACTGCATTAATTCTTGTTTACAGGTACATTGTTTTGGACTGCAAAATACTTAATAAGGTCAGAAAATCTGTTAACCGGTTAGATACTGATTCACCCCCCCCCCCCCCCCCCCCCTCAGTATCTTTGGGACTATCATCAATCCTAACAATTGGTATCAGAGTTTGGTCCTCTATTTTCAAAATCCTAACAGCTTCAGGGAGATTCTGACACTAGTACAGATGGAAAACTTGAGAAAGCAATTGGAAATAGCTCTTGCAGACTTTGATGCAAAAAAGTTGAAGAATATCAAACTTGAAGATGATCTAAGGACTGCACAGGAATTCATTCAAGGACTTCAAGAAAACCTAACTATTGCTAGAAACAAAAGAAGAGAACTTTATGAAAAGATGCAGAGTGATGATGATGAAAAGGAAACTCTTAATGACCTTGTGAACAAGTTGAGGCAAGAAAATAGTGCTATGAGGAAAGAAATGCAAGATATGACTATAAGATTTTGGAAAGACATTGAAGACAAAAAGAAGAATGGAGATGACTTGACTAGGAGACTCAATGATGCTGGAAATGAAAATACAAGACTCGGTCATGAAAATGATATGTTAAAGACAGATTTGATGCACATACAAAATGACAAAATTGAACTTATGAGACAGAAGGGAATATTGGAAAATGAGCTGGCTACTACAAATCAACACAAAGAAAAATTCAAGAAAAGTTCAAAACAACTTGATAATACGTTGAAAAGTCAGAGACCTAATGGAGATACTAATGGACTTGGTTTTGAAGTTGGTGAAAGCTCCAATACTGCAAACAATCATGATCATAGCAACCGGTAAGACAATCTAATGCTTACAAATTTAATGGGAAATGCTTTAACTGTAACAAATATGGTCATAGAGCAAATCAGTGTAGATCTAGAAACAATCAAAACATTAATGCACCCACTGGTCAATGTTCCAAATGCAACAAAATTGGTCATAATTTAGAAAACTGCAGAATGAATGTAAGATATTATGTTTGTGGAAGATTTGGACACTTATCTAATCAATGCAAAACACATACTGGCATAGGATATGGAAAAGCTATTCAGAAGAACAATGTGACCTGTTATGCTTGTAACAAGATTGGACATATTGCAAAATTTTGTAGAAGTAAGGCATCATCGACAAATAATAAAGGACCCAGTTTGAAAGGAAAAGAGAAGGTAGATGAAGTAAAGCAAGAATTTTCAAAACAATGGATTAGAAAGAGAGATCAGAATGTTGATGAGACTATTCCTTCACCGGTAGAACAGAGTATTACTCCATCGACAGAAGATTCTTCATCCAACTGAACTAAAACCTTTTGGGGGTATGACAACAAGTTGAAAATCATGCAAGTTTACCCTCAGTTGATGGTAAGAAGATGAACTTCTTCTTTACCGGCAGATGTGTTAAGTTTCACTTAACTGGTAGGCATTTATTGTGGTTGTTGAAGGAAAAGACATTATAAATTAGTGTTTTTCCCTCTTTTTCATTCACCGAGCATTCAAATTTCCTAAGAGCACGAAAAAATTGAGCGAAGGCATCCTTACCGAGAAGTGAAGCAAGATCTTTCAAGCATCCAAACCTATCAGGCAGATTAAGGTATTTATCAATGGCTTCCTCCTATGCTCCAGAATTCATTGCAAACCCTACTGTTATAGAAGTGGTTAAACGCCCTAGGCCAGTTTTCAAAAGTCTCCCCAAGGTAGCAAAAATAGATGATACCCTAGGAGCATTTTCAAAAATCCCTAAAGGAGTTGCATATGTAGAAGACCCTAGAATTTACATACATTGCCACATTGAGGAATTAGGTTCTGAGGAAATCATGAAAATGTACAAAAATGTTATCTGTGATGATAGTGGAGTTGTGAAACCCAAACATAAGGTTATTGAGACCCTAGGTTTTGTGGAAATCCTTGACATCCTAGAATTTCCTATGGAAGTTGTAAGGATTGTGCTTAGTAGAGTTCATGGTGAATTCTTTTGGCTTGACTCCATTCATAAAATCACTAAGGAAGCAATTAGGGTAGTGACTGGCTTACCATCCACCAGTAGCAGGCCAAATAAAACTAAGAAAGTTTCAAATAACACAGTGATGACTTTAACAAGTGCAACTTATGACAGCAGATCCCTAAGAGTTAATGATATAAAGGATGAGAATGTTAGATTCATTAGCATGATATTAGGATACAAAACCACACATGTTAACCGGCTGAACTCAGTTTCCAGTCTATGTATTAAAAGTGCATATGATATGGTTAACAATGATGCTAAGATAGATGTATGTGAATGGTTGAAAGATGAGTTGATTGACAATCTGAAGAAAATAAAAGGAGATAAGAAAGGTACTTTCCATTTTGGCAATCTTCTTGTATGCTTAATGCTATATCTTACAAAAGAGGTTCCCGGTATAGGCAAGAAAGACTTTGGTTATGACATACCGGTAGGGAAACAATTGTTAGATATATTCACCGGTATGGGGACAGACAAGGACAATAAAATAAAAGAGTATTTCCAAGCCTTTAAGGCAAAAATGAAAACAAGAGAGAGATTACCACAAAGCATTGTAGACAAGTATCAGAAAGAAATTTGTTTTGTGATCAAGAAAGATGAGATATGGATGGAGGCAGTTCTTCCTAGAACTATTTGGGTAATAGAAATGGGATATGAGGCTGATGTGAACATAATTGAAACATATGCCAAAGCCCTACTTGAATCCCCTAGAGAACTGGATGAAAAAGTTTTTGGTAATGCTGAGACTATAGAGAGTGGCATACAAACACTGAAACAGAGGAAGAAAAGAGAGAAATACATCAGAAGTTCAACCAAGCAGGTCAAAGAGATAAAGGAAAACATAATGAATATCATTGGTATCAAGGAGAGTGACTTAGAAGGGTTACAACCGGAAGCTCATCTCTCACTAGTTGGAACTTCATCAGACAATAAAATCCCTGCAAAGTTTAAAAGAGTAGATAGGAAGAGAAAACCTTCACTGGTACCCTTTCCTACACCTAAGAAGGAAAGAAAGAAACAACAGGCAGTGAGGCCACCAGCTAAGAAGCTGACACCTAGAAAGAAAAAGGAAAAACAAGTCATTCCTCCACTTGACTACCTACTAAATGAGATAACAGATGATGGAAATTTATCTAATGTAAGCAAATTGTATGATACATTTACCAATGAGGAGAAAGAAAGTGTTGAAAATAGCATTATCTTACATCTTGATATTTATAAGAAAGTTTTAATAGAGGTTGTAGATGATTTGCCTAGTGATCTATATAGGCGGTTAGATGCTAGAAAGTTAGCTATTATGGAACTTGACAAGAAAATAAAGATTGAGAAATTGCTTGTTGTACATCCAATAAAATCAGTTGAAGAAATTGATGAGTTGATCAGTGAAGCTAACAGAACGGTCTTTGCTAGCGGACACTGGCATGTAAGTCTAATGGCTGGCAGGGTTAATGAAATCTCAGAAGAGACAACAGACAAATGGGACATATTCTTTGTTGAGAAAGAGAAATAAGAAGAATTAAAAAGACCTAAAACCTTCAAGGTATACCAAAAGGATAGAGACAAGGGAAAAGGCAAGGTAGGTGGACTACCTAATATAAAAGTGACAGATAATCTACCACCACCTTCAGTTACTCCATCAGTACTAACTGATAATTCACCGACTTCTGAGAATGTGGAAATGCCACATGAGGACACAAACCCTGAGTCTGAAATCTTGTATACTATGAACATAGATACTCAGGAGGTAAATATTCTAGTTGATAAAGGAAACATTGAGGAAAAGAAAAATGATGTTGCTACTGAGCAACCGGCTGACAAGATTGTGGTTGGATCACAGGGAGAACATGTTGAGGTTGAGACACAAGTTAAACATGTAGAGCATACAATGGAACACATTGAGATTGGGGTTAGTGAAATGGTTACTGACAATATTGTCAATGCAAGCACTGAAAAACCAACAGAGACAGAGATACCGGCTGCTGAGAATACAGAGAAACCAATTGAGATACTGGTAGTGGACAATGCAGAGGTAAAGACAAAGAAATTGACAGTGGATACCACTGAAAAACCATCAGAAAAACCGGCAGATAACACTATGAAACAGGGAGAGATACAAGTAGAGAAATAGGTACACACAGAGATAGTGCCACCGGCATCTACTGAGAAGCCTAAACCTTTTCTAATAGAAATGCAGACACAAACTGACCCTCCACAGGTCGAGACAAGCAAAGTAATTGCTCCTACCGGTAGCATTGAAATTGTTAAGGTAATTGGACAGTCATCCAGTACTTCTATGACAAAATTCAGACCCACAAATGTGACTGAAGTACTCTTAGATTCTATTAAGAAAATTACTGCTTGTAATGCATTGGCTTATAAGGCTATAGATGACACAATACCCATTCTTATATTGATTGCACCCAAGTGCAATGTAGAAAATAAGGATTCTTTGAGTCAGTTAGACACATTGTCTAAATACATAACCGGCAATATACTGACTATAGACCAAATAAATGAAAAGACATTTAAGGAGAAAATGGACAAGGAAAACGAGAAATTCTTTGGAGAAACAATAAAGAAGTGCACGGAACATATTGATACCCTTTTACTGGCACTGAGCACAACAATAATGGAGTTCAAGGAACTATACAGAGACACTTGTAAGACAAATCTTCTGACAGTGGATATTGATAAGGAAATCAACAAAGTGCAAAAGGAAATTGATGACATAGCTGACAATATCATTGGATCATCTAAACCAATATTAGTTATTGAGCAAGAAATTGTTGGATTTGAGGAGAAGTTGGAAAAGTTAGAGAAAGAGAAGGAAAGAATTAAAGGAAAAGGAAAAGAGCTTAAATGCAGACTCAGTCCAAAGTCAGACAACCTCATCTCTCAAAGGAAAGAGATCTCTGAGGCACTTATTCAAGGACAGAAGGCACCGGAAGAGCAAATGCATCATCTCACTGGTACTATTTAGAGAATAGAGGCAGCATTGAAGGATAGCAACAAGTTTACTCAAAGTTTGAACTTGGTCTTAGCAGACTTATTCCAGATTGTAAGCTGAAAACTGCACTCATTTGACATATTTTTTACAACCTTTGTCATTGATGTCAAAGGGGGAGTAGTAGAACTAAGAAAAATTGTAGTACCCCTACTAGTTTGAACTCATTAGACTCATATTTTATTATTGGTTGTTTTTCAGTGGATACATTACCATGATATATTATTCAGATTTTTATGACATTATGCTTTATTTGGAGATGAGATGTATAATTTATTTGCAGTATTTCAGTATTTGTGATTTATGGCATTTTATGGATTATTGCTATGTACTGACATCTTACTTTATCTATGCAATGTGTAATTATATGTTGTGTGTTTGCGAGTGTATTGGATGCAAGGGGACGATTTTCCTTCACTCATTTCGGTGAGACAGGGAACGTCGCGATTCTCCTTCATCGGTGTGTATGTCATGTTTTCTATATTGTATATATATGCATGTGTGGTTTGGTGATGCAAGATATTGCAGGTACAAGTATCGAGTAGGTACGGGGTATCGTCTCCACCTGGCTTCACAGGTCTAAGCATGCCTTATATTTTCCGATGGAAGTGGAGGAGATAGTAGTTGACCCTATTTTTACTCAGTTGCACTCGTATGAGTGTCGTCAGTTGGTTGTCTTGTCAGTTAGTTCGGTCTTCGTATTTTGTCATTTTATCTTTTATGGGTAATTGCTTGAGATTTGTTTAAATTGAGTGTTTTAGTGGATTTAATTAATTAATTAATTTAGTTTATGAAATTATCTCATTGTTGTATTGTTTATGCATTGAGATTATAAATTTAGTTAATTAAAGAAATTATTAAATTAAGCTGCATGGTATTAGAAATATATTTTTATTTAAAAAAAATAAATTAGATTAATTGTATTTATTATTTTCTAAAGTTATAATTAAATAAATGAATAAAAGGATTAATTAGAATTAAAATATTGTTTTAATTCTTTATTTAGAAAATTAATTAATGTGAATGAGAAAAGGAAAGAAAAAATAATGTTTTTTAATTATTGCATGTGATAAATTTAGAAAATAAAATAAAAATTACTATTATTCTAAATTTAGGTTTTTTGTGAAAAAGCTATTGAACCTAGAATTTTAGTTTAAATAGGGGTTAGGTTTTTATTTTAGTTACACACAGGAACGGGTCAAGAATTTTAGGTGAAGAAATTTATTGGAAGTTTATTGAAAGGATTAGGGCTCTTCTACAAATTTCTTCCATGAAAGCTATACCAGGTTGGATGATTTCTTAGTTGTGTGTTTTATTAAAAATATTTCTATTTTTCTCTGCTTGATGTGTGTGTAAAATAATTGTCAAATCCAAAACCCTCTTCTGGTGAATTCGAGTTTTGTTTTGAAATCCATGCCTGATGTGTATTTCTAATTTATGGGAAGTATGTAATTTTTGAGAAAATTAAGAACAATTATTATAGAAAATTTGTCAGATTTTAGGATGCATGGAAATTTGCAAGATTTGTGAGAAAGGGTATTTACCTGAGAAATGGTTTGAATTACTTTAAGAAAATAAATTTAATTACCCATTAAATTTATTTGGGTTATTTAAATTTAAAATATATATATATATATATGAAGAAGGATTAAATTTTGTGAAAATGGAATTATTGGAAAAATATTATTTTTTATTATTACTGTTAAAATTTTATTAAAATGAAATTATTGAAAAAGTATTGTTTTTTTTGTTCTGTTAAAAAAATATATAAAAAATAATAATTAAAATAAATAAATAAATTTAAAAAAAAAAAAAACACTACCTACGGTAGCATCCGCTACCGGTGGTAGTACACAGTACTACCGACGGTAGCAGCTACCTACGGTAGTCGTGCTACCGGACAGTAGTACTAGCTATCGGCGGTAGCTTAGGCTACCGTGATAGGGGCTATTTACAATTTTAAAGTGGTTTTAATTATTTTTTTAAAATTAATTTCTAAAACCCTGTGCATACTGCGGTATGACTGTCTCGGGTTTCGTACCCAGGGGTTAGATAAATTAAATTATTTATGTGTTATATTATATATGTCTATAAATAAATATATGTATATTCATATAGGTGTATATATATATATATATATATATATATATATATATATATATATATATATATATATATATATATTTAAATATTAGATATGTTTTCTTTTGGTAGTTATTATAATATTTTAAATATTATTTAATTACAGTTTGGAATGTTAATTTCTATGAAAATGTTGAAAATACATTAGGAGAATTATTTTTATTTTTCTTTTTGGACAAATGACAAGGTGGATGTTTTTGGTATTAAATAGTTGTAAATTCTTGTTATCTGAAAATTCGTAAATTGCATGTTATTTATGCTTTGGCTGTTTTTTAAGGAAAGATTGCCTGTAATAGGATCTTGCGTATATTATGTTTTCAGTCAAGCTTCAATTCCATTGGTATTTTGGTTAAATTGTCATTGTGTCCTATGTTATTATTTCTCCTAGACCAGGTGTTGTTGTATAACCTATTTGATATGAGCCATTGTGTGTTTGTGTCCAAATGGTCAATCTTGGGTTGGTATTGTGTATCCTTCACCTGTGCTTGTCAGGATTGTTTATGGTTGCCTATTTCGCCATAGAGCTCTCATAGAGAGAAACATTTCCTGTTAGTGTCCTAGGAGAGAGAGTGGCTTTCGAGCGGGGGTCGTGCCCGAAGTGGATGACAGGATAACCCGTCGAAAGTTAGTTAAAAAGTGATAACCTAATAATTGATTAAGGGGTGGGTAGATTAAATATTAATTAAGATAAATGTACCTCATGCATAGGTGAGTGCTTGTACAGGGCTCATAATGTTACTAGAAGGCTTGGAATGGCAAACTTACGACCTTGTCTTCACGAAAGGATTGGTAGGGTCTGCATGAGACTTAGTTGGAACTGGAGGCTCGGGAGAGGTTACCAAGAGAAACCCGAGGATGGGGGTCGGGACCTATGGAGGTTGTACCATGGTAACCATCAAGCTATGCGATGACACTCTCTTCTTAGAGTCACTTGTGTTTTGTGGGTTGAGTCACATGGATGTTTGTAGAGTCTTGTAGTCCTTTTGTACTTGTCTTACTTTGCTTGCTTGAGGGTTTTCTACTATCTCCTAGCACGGTGGGGCGGTTCCATTTCGGGATCACATGGTCGGGTGGTAGTGTCACTTCCCATCGGATGTTCTGGATTGTATCTTCAGGCAAGGAAAGGCTTCGCTGGTGTTTCTTGGTTCATGGTTTATGTACCAGCTCTTGTTTGAGATCATTGTTCAGTTGAGACCTTGTGGTCATTGTATCAGACTCTTATGTAATCTTGATATGGTATCTTTGTAATCAGTGGTATTATTGGAAGCCATGTAATTATGGATATTGTAATATTATTATGTCAGTGAAATGAATGTTATTGTTTTGATCTTATGTTCAAATGGTTTATGGAAATTGGATGCATTGGAATACTTTTATTTCTTTATTATAAAATTTGGATGTATGTGTAGTTTTAAACTTAAGTTTTCAATTTATCTAATTGAATGGATTAACTGTGGTGTTAATATAATCTATGAAATTAATCTTTGTTGGTTACCCTTAGGAAAACTTATGATAGACTTTCGTTGTGTTGATAAACGTGCAATGGTTATAGTTAGTGCACTTAGTCTTTAACAAAAAATAAATAAATTATTTCACCCTTTAGTTGCCTAGTTGTGTTGTTTTCCTTTAGGGTTCCTGGTGGGGCATTACAAAAATGACTTGCAGAAGAGATCATCTGCTCAGGGGGAGCACACACTTTTGGTAAGATTTTTGGACTTCATTTTTGGGACAGATTTTGGATTTTTCTCATGAGTGTTGCCATCAATGCCAAAGGGGGAGATTATTGGCATTGCACACTCTAATGGTAGTTAAAGGTGATTGAAGGTGTTGTCATTGATGGCAACCTTGCAATATTATGGCACCGGCTGGCACCGGCACTGGCAGACTCTACACCAGCAGATAGTTCACCGGCAGCGACAATAATGTTTACCGGCACCCTAGCCAACATGATTTTGAATATTGTATTTTGTATTTAATTGTAATATCTTTTTGTAAGCCGACATGGCATATTGTAATAAGACTCATATATAAGTATGAGATCTTGTAGATCATTTTGGATATACATGATAGAGGATAGACATGATGGATATGTAGAGCGAATAGTAAGGCAGATTTTGTATAAGGGTTTATGGTTATTGTATGAGCTTAAACAGGTACTGAACCTGTCATAGCAGATGCTCTTTGTAGCAGTACATTATATTGGATTCTCATAATCCATTTTTGTAAGTCAGTGAGACTTCCTTTTGTATTTGAGCAGTGAGCTCTAGGCAGTTGGCCTTCCTGCATGTGCAGGCACATTATTGTAAGTAATATCCATTCATTGGCCAGTGAGTGAATATTATGGGTCACAAATCCCACCGAGGTTTTTCCCACACCGGGTTTCCTCACCAAAAATCTTGTGTTATGGTGTGCTTTCTATGTTGTCTTTATTGTTCATATTTACTGCATTAATTCTTGTTTACCGGTACATTGTTTTGGAATGCAAAATACTTAATAAGGTTAGAAAATCTGTTAACCGGTTAGATATTGATTCACCCCCCCCCCCCCCTCTCAGTATCTTTGGGACTATCATCAATCCTAACAGCTCGTAGCTAAAGCCAGATAAATCTTTCCAAATGTTCAAACCTAACTCCAAAATATTCTAGTACAAGCATTTGCATGTTATCAAATTATCCTCTACCAATGGCTTCCATAAATCATTGAACTTTACATGGCTTACCTATGTCAAGGGTGCATGAATATAAGTCCTAACATCTTTAATGTAAACAACATTTTTTAGAACCATCGAAAAGGCTCCATCCTTGTCACTCACCATGTCCACAAATGGATAAGACTTTAATACTAGTTGTGGCTTCAAATACGGATCAACAACAATCAGTGTACACATTTTGCACCACACACACTAAAATAGATAACCTAGCGTTTGTAGAAAAACCTTGAATTGTACTCTCACACAAGAAAATTCGTTTGCACTGAATAGCTCTCAAATTCATAAGATCACAAGTGATCAAAATGAATTTGAAAAGATAATTTATTTGTTGCATCCACCTGCTTAGAGTATTTTGACATAAATTCATTTCACCATTACACATTAAAAAGTTGATACTCTATTTTACTAATAATAAAAACCATCTTTGTGTACTGCCGCAAGCATCCATAATGTTCTAGAAATGCCTTCACAAAATCTACCATTCTAAAAACAATTCAACTTCCACACTACAAGGGGGTTCATAAGATCTTCAATCAATTTTCTCCCTCAGACAATGCATACAGTCTAAATTTTGGAAGAAGTATTTGTACCATTAGTAGGTACAAATCCATTGACTACCTTTTCACTCCCATTCTCATTAGATTTATTCACACATGTCATCTTCGTCTTCTCCTTTTCTTCATTTGCATCAATCTTCTTTATCAAACCAAAAGTCTTCTCATACTTTCCTCTGTAGAACCTAGCAATATGCCATGATTTATTGTAGTTATAACAAGTCAGAACTTGTTGAAAACCATTTCTATTCCTTCTTACATTAGACCTACAATCAACAAGCTTGTGCCCGTATTTATTGCATGCATAACAATATCCATTGAAAGTTTAAACATTTCTCCCATAGTTTGTATATCCATTCCACACTATCCGAATTTTGAACTCATTAAACATTTCTTCTTGTTCCTAACCAGAATCAAACCCTTTTGATATTCTTTATTATTCTTCAATTTATCCTTGATCCTTCCATTCTTCTATCTTCTTTGTTGGGATTCTTAGATATTTCGCCTTTTTCAAAAGAAAGTCCACCTTCATCTTTAGTTTGCTTCTAAGCACTTAGCATCACATCAAGCATTTCATTGGAACCTTTAAGCTTCAAGCCCTTATCAATTTGATCTCTTGCTTCTTTTAACTCTTTTCTCAACATGTTCACTTCTTCAAGTTTGATACATTCTCTCTATATTTGATACATAGCTTTGTTTTAAGATCATCAATGGTCTTCTTTGTTAGACAGTTCAAATAACCGAAAGACAACTAAGAGGGAATGGGGGTGAATCAGTTGTCTCAGATTACCGAAACCTTAAGCAATTTAAAACTTTAATACCGGAACACAAAACATTAATACCGGAATACTTAAACCAAATACTAGAATAACAGATAAACCAATTAAGCGTAAACAATAATCAAAGAATAAATACCATCCACATGACACCTAGATTTATACGTGGAAAACTCGATAAAAGGAAAACCCACGGTGGGAAGCCTACCCATAGTCAAATAATACTTATGCAGTAAGTATGTGAATTACAATCGAGGGGCCTGCACTTGCAGGAAGGCCAAAAACCTAGAGCGCACTTCTCATCACAAAAGGAGTCTCATTGACTACATAGAAATCCATACTACAATCCAGAAGAATGAATGAACTGCAAAGATAGCATCTCCTATGCCTGAGTACAGTTCCAATTAAGCTCAATACCGGAAGACTAAATCCTCTTACATAAACCCAACTCGATCTCCAATTATCAACCAAATCCTTTGCTTGAATAATTATTATATTATTCGCTCATACACATCCTCACACATGATCTACAATGAGATCTTACATCATATTTATACAAACCCTCGACCATAAACAGTCAAGTCGGCCAAAAAATAATAAAACAATTACATAATTATAAAACATGTCGGCGTAGGACCAAACAAATAATATCCAACCCATAAGACATCCTGAAAACACATCGAGAGGTCCAATCCACACATTACAATAAGTCGATCCATAACTTAGATACACCGGGACCCAAATTAGGTCCACACGCTAAAGCAATGATCCCAATCCGCCAAGTCTCAAAGATGATCACCATCAGCATCCTAAATCCATACAAGAAGTTGTACCAACACCACATATGCATATCATCAAAGATCTTCATCAAAGCTTTGTCGGTGAAACCCTCGTTGGAACCACAAACCAAGCTTGGTAGCAAATAGGATAGCATCCGATCACTAGATCAAAACCAACTGACTGAGTATGAACATGAGTAAGCTAATTCCATAACCAAATCATACAGGAGCATACCGGATCATGTCGGATCCAATCCAACCAGAAACCCCACATCCTACTGGGACCAGAAGGGTGTTGGTAAACCATCCAAACCAGCTAGTGTTGACATCAATGACAAAACATCAATGCAACACATAGTCAATTCCTCCAATTGGCCAACATTATTTTCATCTTCAATTTTCTTTCTCAAATAACCAATGTGTTCTTCTTCTTTCTTGTTCTTTTCACTACATTCATCCAAATTAGTAAGAGTAACTCTTAGTTTTCCTTCAAGATCTACAACTGCATCAATATTCATTCATGTTGTTCCATAGCATCCAAGTATTCAAATTAAAACATTATGTTCAAATCCTCGATCTACCTCAACTATTAGATTGTTTCTTCAAGAACCTTGATCTAATAACAATTATTGAACATTTTTGGATGCTGAGAGGGGGGTTGAATCAACATATATTAAAACTTAAGCAATTTAACCACTCAATTATCATTCATTGCATTTACCACATGTGTAAGAATAAAGAAATAAAAACATAAAAGCAATCACACTTGAACAACAATATTTTACATGGAAAACCCAATGAGAGAAAAACTGGGGTGAGAACTTGGTGCAATCACAGTTAGGAGGGTCCTCAAAGCTAACAATTTGAACCATGTAGCAAGAGTTACACAAGACAAAGAACACAATGCGATGGAAGCAATTCAAAATTAGTCTTCATTATATCATAGAATTCAATTACAAATTGTCGGCAACATCTGGGCTCACAAATTCGGCTCACAGGCTTGATTACATACATGCTCAATTACAATATTCGAGCTCAAGCAAGAATGCGAGCCAACTTTGAAACTCCTAACCTTATGATTTTTCTTCTCTGTTCTAAAAAACTAATTTCTAAATGCTTAATTACATTGATTTATATGATCAAGAATGATCTGCGTCGATGCAAGATAAAACAAATGTCGAAGGACAAGATGTAACATGAACAACAAGGTTGACCTTCACCAAGGAATCACTCAGGAAACAACATAGAATGAAGTGTGGACTCGAAAGGAAAGTCGACCATGAATCAAGGAATGTTGGAAAAAACAAAATCAAGCTTTGCAAACTACAGGAAAGATCTGCAAGAATCACCTATAGCAAATAGGTCCGGGCGGCTCTAGTGCATAGGAAAGAAAATTGTCCCATATTCCAGAAGAAATAACTTGTCGGAAAAAGATCCAAAAGTCCTGCAAACCTAGGATAAGATTGATGAACATGTCCACACACCAAATCTAGGTCCACAACATCTAGTGAGCAAACATAATGAAATGCTGAAAGAAATACTGAAACTACAAAACAAAAAATAGACTGAAAGGAACATGTTTTTGGTTGATACAAGATTGCCAAGAACCAGGGATGCTCCTATATCAAAACTATCCCACTATATGAAAAACAAGTTATAATGTTTAGGCTCAAGGCGAAGGATATCACTTCCCCTAATGTTAACTTGCAAGACTAAGGCACACAACCTTAAAGAAATATTCAAAGACTTGTCGACTTTGAAGATCACTTCTTCATAGAAAGATACATTACATATGAAAGAGAAACATCAATATGATTGAACTGTAGACAATCACATCCACTAATATACTAATACAATTCACTATTAAAACACATTTCAAACTACCTTCATTATTGCAGTACTATACTTGTGAATCTTTGCATAAATTCACATAACTTTTGCACACCACGTACAATTCATAAATACATCTACAAAATGTTTTCATTCCTTTTATACCATTCACAACCAAAGCAACATTAATTAGGTCAGCCTAATTGGATGTAACGTATAAGATCAAAATAGTCGACCCAAAAAAAAACTTCAATGTTATATAGAAGGAAAAATGAAACATGTGAGGCATCACACCATGTTGGCATACCTTCCTATCCATCCCAAATCAATGCCTATAGATCCACATACTACCACATGAACTAAAACATTATAGATCAGCTCCAAAACATAAAATAATTAAGGCACACCAACATAACTTACTCAAATTACAATGTGAACCATCAAAAACACTTGCAAATGCTCAACATAGCATCACTTGATATTGAAAAAATACAAATAATAGAACCACATCACCAAGATACATGAAGGTAGAGGAATGCAACACATTCTTGTACATTTTCACTTTGTCACTAAACAAACTTGATGAACTCATATTGGCATAACTCCAACTACAAAGCAAATGAGAATCTGAAAAACTAGAATATATCCTACATTTTCATCCACCACATCATACTCCAACCGTAAGAGCTGATGAAACATGTGTTCCATAATGCAGGCCATAAATTAAACGGACTCTGATAGACATTATCCTCAACTTTAGCTTGCTCAAAATTGTGGGATAACCCCTACAAATTTTGTCTAATTCATAGCCCATGTGTTCTAAGCACATTGATTGAGGTAAAATTCCATTGTCTCTATTTGTGACTTGGCCTTCAAGAAATCACCTCAATTTGAAGTCTCAAGTTGTTAATTTGAAATATTGAGAAAAATGCCTTTTAGGAGTTAGTTTTATTTCATCTTTGTTGATTTGGTGTGAAATCAAGTCCTAAACCCGATTTTACACTTGTAAAGGGATTTTTTGTGTCAAATCTGGTCTTAAGCCTGTACTTGTGTATTTAGACTTGGTGTAGTTTAGATCTGTGGACCCGAACTACACCTGATTTGGTGGAGTTCAAATCGTAGACCTAAACTACACTTGATTTGGTGTAGTTTGAATCCATAGACTCGAATTGCATCTAACTTGGTATAGTTCGGATCAGTAGACTTGAACTACACCTAACTTGCACTTCCACTCTTCCTTGGTGTTGGTCGAGTCTGCAGGTCCGACCTACACCATGATCTTACTTTTTGGTGTAGTTCGGATCGATAGACCCGACCTACACCTGTTCCATCAAATGACCTACACTAACGACATGTTTTTTCTAGGTGTAGTTCGGGCCTATAGGTCTGAACTACACCTAACCTTTTTTCCAAGCGTAGTTTGGGTCTACAAACCTGAACTACACCTTTGAACCACACCTAGCCTTAGGTGTAAATCAGGCCTATGAGCCCGAATTACACCAATTGCACACACATGTAAATAGGGTTCATAAGACCGATTTACATTTGTTCCACCATGATATAATGAGGGTTTTTGTAACCCTAATGGCACCAAATTCAACACATATATGGTCTTGTTCAGTTCAAATGATCAAGATGATTGGTGATTGTTCTTCTCAAGTACTGATGATTTCTCCATGCTACAGTGCCATTCTTGTATAGATGACAAAACCATCTCCAAGAAAGAAGAGCATGAAGTTCAAAAAGTAAGCCTTCTATCCAGTCTTCCCACCATCCTCAGTGGCGTCAAACATTGCGAACACCAGATGATTTTGACATACAGGCTACCTGGCAATAATATAAAGATTTTCTAAAGAGGGATGATCATGATAAAGATGTGTCTGTGGATAGTTATTTTTATGCATCTCTAGTGTAGTGGCATTTTATAATTTCAATCAACAACTCAGGTGTCATTCTATGTATGCACTAGTACACATATACGATTGCACGTGTCCTAAGTAAAATAGGTCTCTACTTTTGACTTGGTCACAATTAGTTGTAACTTTTCCTATTTTTATGCATCATCCCTGTTCTACATATATGAGGGATTTCATTGTAATAAGGATCTTTTTCCATCTTTTTGCTAATACGTCGAAACTTTGCAGAATTGAAAAGCTATCTAATTCTTTGAGCTTATGGTGTATTAAAAAAAAAAATCAAAGAAGAAAAGAAGTTGCATCCAATATTTGCCTTGGGACTACTTTATTGTGGGAGGGAATGTTCTTATGTCATTCTTGTCTACTTTGAGGTTAAAGCTTGCATTGTGAAAAGTATTTGAATTAGAATAGGTTAAGTAGAATATTGTAAACTTTGTTTTTATGATAGCTAATTAAAAAAAATTACATTAAGTGGATAATAAGGTGAAGTCTTTGTGCTTTGTTGAGTTATCTTGTTAGAGTAGAAAGTTTTATGATATACGTGGAAGACTTTGTGCTTACAATATATCAATTTTGGGCTACAGTGGTTGATAGGAATTTAGTATTTTAAAAAAAACTTTGAGTTCTTTTGTATATAAAAGGCTAGTCCCTTAAGTCATTTTCAAAAAAAGGAAGCAACAGGAGGCTTTGTACTCTTATGGACACTTTGCTTCCATTTAGCATAGATTTTTAAGATTATTGCAAGTTAGAAACATTTTGTTACTCTGTTCTAAATAGAGAATTGGAGAGATACTTATTCTGAAAAGAGAGAATTAAGTTGTTGTACCATCTTGGATTAGTGTAAAGTTAGTAGGTAAATTTAAAATAAATAGAAATTAAAGTAGAAAGGGGGAGCCTTCCCTTATAAATAAGATAGATCATATCTTGCCTTCTGAGAGGTATTATCTCATGTATTATCGTGAAACTCACATTTTGTAAGCCTCCATGATTTTACAAAAATTTTGCCAACAAGACTATTCGCTAAAATAGTAACTTTTAACCAACACCAATTGCAGACAACTGAGGTCATCTCCAAAGCTCCAAAAGAGCTATATTACAACTTGATAAATCATATGAACAATTAGTCACCAACCATCTGCATGACAAATGAATTAATTCACTATTACTACACTACTCCAAATTACCTCTAGACCAAAGATATCAACAAGTTACATATCGGGATCAACAAGTTTGACACCAATAACAACAAGAAGATATATTTGAAATAGTCATAGCATCTAAATGCATAAAAAAATTGGAAAATCTGTTCAACTTAAATCATATCACACCATAAGAAGGAGACAAATATGGACTAAGTTGTATCTACAATCCTATAATTATTATACCTAATCACACAATCTCACAAATCTTTAAAATCAATGAATGATAATTGAAATCCATCATATATATAAAAAAATTATCCTTTATTGTCGAACAAACCTGCTTGTGTGGGATTATTTCAGATGCTTGAATTGAAAAAAATAACAAATAAAAATTATGCATAGTCGACTAAATATTTTGGCTTAGTCGGTTTCGGTCAAAAGGGTTTCAACCGAAGCCTTTTTGGTTGAATATATCTATTTGGCATCCCTGTTGGCAACCACCTCATCAATTTTCTAAAATTTCTTAAACTTTCCACTTCAACTAATTTTTTCTTCAATGAGTGTGAGATTTTAAAAAAAAACTAAAAATACCCTTTTGTAGAGCTCAAATTCAAGAATTCAAACATTTTTTTTTTCATATTTTTATTATTTGTAATATATTTTTTTTTTTTATAAATATTACAAGTAGGTTATTAAAATTAAAAAAAGAGGCCAGTTAGAAATTAAAAGAAAAATATTAAACCATATTAAAGTATTTTGAAAAATATATGGTGCATTAGAGGGGGAATCTTCTCCAAAAGGGTATAACTAGTTTTTTGAAAAATAATAAAATATTAGACACAAATTGACATTAAATAAAAAACTATCAAATTATATTAAGTTTGACTTTAAAACATTATTATAAAGAAAATATACATCGATTTTTTTTTCCATGCACTAGATATTGATCATACCTTTTCGGAAAATTAAAAGCAAGGAAAAATAAGTTTGTTTTCATTTTTTTTGAGATGTCAAATCAACCTCACTTTTTTTTGAAATTTTTAACAATAAAATTATGAGAATTTCTACGTTTCATTAGTTTACATTATTTTAAAATTCAAAACATAAATGCCACTTTTGTACAGTCTAAGTTGAATAGTTTTTGTTGTGTTGGCCATTTCCTTTATAAAAGTATCAAGTTTATATTTTTACCCATAATTTTAAAGATCAATAAAGCTTTCCCTAAAGGTGATTTTTTTCCTTCTAATGTCAACATGATAGTAGATCTAATAGTTGGTCATGATATGTCTTCGGACATGCAGTATCGTGGTTAAAACACTTCGTTGGTGAAGCGGCCATCAAGGTTCAAACCCCTACTAGCCCATTGTGCTCGCAGATTTTGTGTCTTCATTGGGTCGTTGTGCTCACGGGTTTGAACAAGTGAAGTGTGGGGATGAGGTCCCCCAGTTGTAGCCTCACTGGTTCATAGCTCTGAGTCAAAAGTGTTTCATGTGGATTCGGAGGGCGTGTCATGTCAACGTCGTCGGTCACGCTAAAAAGTTTACCAGGCATTATTTAAAAAAAAAGAGTTGGTCATGAGATGTTATCTCTTATGGATGGATTATTACGGTACGACCAAATTCAAATAGTAGGACTAACATAACAAAACCTTCATCACCCCTTGGGGAATATTTTGCTACAATTTCATGCCATTTAACTTAAAAAATTCTAGAGCCACATGTCGAAGTACCATGACTATCATATTCCATGATATGTTGCATAATATTGTTAAGGATTATGTTGATGACATCATAGAAAAATCAAATGTTTCGAACCTCATCCAAACATCTTCCATAACATATCTTAGAGACTCTAAATCCCAAGAAAAACATATTTGGAGTTACATCAAGAAAGAAACCATGGCTCATTATTTTTAGACGTGTCATTGAAGTAGATATGAATAAGGCATAATAAATAGTAGACATGCCACCCCATAGGAACCTTACAAAATTCCATAAATTACAGTGGATACTCTAAGCTATCAAATGATTCATCTCTTAGCTATCGAATAAGTTTCATCCTTTTTCACATGTACCCAAAAGGAATGTGTAGCTTTGAGTAGAATCAAATTCATGAAAAATAGTATTTGAATAGATTAACGAATATATATCCAATCCTTCAGTTCCATTGGTACCTATGCCACATAGGTTTCTATTTACTCTGCATTTTGGTTACATATCATGCCTTAGGTTCCCTCTCAGCCAAGAACAGTAATCAAATAAGAGATAATGTCATATATTACCTTGGAAGGGCATTAGTGGGATGTGAGCTCAATTACTCATCCATGGAGAAAGCCTATCTTATAGTAGTCCTTGCCTTACATAAGCTCTAACATTAGTGGGATGTGAGTTCAATTACTTATGTATGGAGAAGGCCTATCTTATAGTAGTCCTTGCCTTACATGAGCTCTAACATTACATGTTTAATGCTACCACCCATCTTATTGTCAAAATCGACTCTTTAAAATACTTGATGTCCAAGGTAACCCTTACTAGTAGAATTAGAAAGTGGGTTATGCTCCTTAATGAGTTTTATATTGAGTATATTAATTAAATTTATAGTCAAGGGGCAAGCTATTGCAAATTGGCTAGTAGAGGATCTAATTTTGCACTATCATCCTTTGACCATAAAATTTCTAGATGAATCGATCCTTCACATTTTAAAAGAATCCAAAAATAGACATTATACTTTGATCAATCTCTTACCTCACATGGCTTAATTGTTGGCATCCTTTTCATCACCCATCTAGGTCATTTAATAACAAAATAATTTTGCATTGGCTTCCCTTGTCCAAACATCATAGTAGAACATTAGGCATTAATATTTGGCCTACAAAATTAGTCATACACTAGAACATCCAACCACAAGTCTTCAGTGATCCATAATTAGTATTCAAACAAGTTAATGATGAGTTCCTTAGCGATGATGATTGACTTGTACCTTATAAATGCATGGCAAATAACTTTTTAAATACGATTTCTTAGTTATATCTTTTGAGAAAGTTTCTTAGATCAACAATAAAGTTTTGATGCAATGGACACTATTGGGTCTTTTTTGGATATGATTAATAAAGCTCATAAGTATCACTTCCTTGTAGGAAATATCCTCATACTTTTTTATGATATTCCATACTTGGATATGATATGCAATATTTTTGGTCTTGAAACTTCCTGGTACTATTTGTATCTATGCTTATCTATAAGGCCAAACTACTCCATTAGATATGTCACCCACAAAATGTAAACACCTTCTTCTTGAATGTACCTCTCCTTACACCCCCTTGGTGACACACTCTATCATAGGAACTATGATGTCACTTTGCAAGTATATTTATCAACTTAGATGAGACTAACCTTACACTTCTTGAAGTCCATGATGGTCTTTCAATGGTCATATGAATTTCATTATCCTATCCAAGAAGATTCTTCATAAAGGATATTATTGGTTACCATGGAATTGGATGCCTACCAACATGTGAAAAAATTCCTTACTTGTCAAGAACATTGGGACCTCATTCATGCACCATCACAAGCTCTTTATCGCATCACCACTCCATGACCTTATCCATGTGGCACCTTGACATCATTGACAAGATTATTCCTCCAACTCGAATGGCCATAAATTCATTAGTATCATTATTAATTATTTCCCCAAATGGATCAAAGAAATTCCACTTACTTTTACTATTGAAATTGAAATATCCAATTTATCCTCAATCATCTCATTTATCATTTTGACATCCCATCCAACATAATCATAGACAACAAAAATCCTTTAAAACCCATGGAGTGTTATCCTTATGAAAAAAAAACCATATCAAGCACAATTAGTCTAACCCATATTACCCACAAGGTAATAGCCAAGCAGAGGTGTCCAACAAAACAATAATAAAAATCTCAATAAAATTGTCAATGATGCTAGTTGTGTCTAGCACCTTTAGCTAATCCTACGTGTAACGCCTCGCTAAGGAACCCCACAAGAACTAACAATTACCATACAAAATAACATAGCAAAATTTTAAAAAAAAACATCATGCATAATAGCATCTAACACATAATATTTGTAACAACTAACATGCACAAGTGAAAGATAAACATACATCTCTAAATAATGCCCTCTATGGGCTCCCTAACATCGCTACTATGCAATACATCCAAACATGAACTAGAATGCTTGAAAAAATAATGAAACAAATATAATATTTCATAACATAATAAATATCTAACATCTTTATCTAGGTTCATTTTAAGCACCAAACCCAAATGTTCTTATGATAACCTTCCAACATAAAATAAGATAAGATATACACTCGCATATTGGTAGTTGGTACCAACACCGATCCACCTAAAACTATCATGCCATTACATTCAATAATAATTACATCAATCTCAATTGCATCAACCTCCTTAGGGATTGTCCAAGAATAAATATTAAATTATAGTTACAATTCTTCACAAAGATACATAACATATTATGTGTATATTTACTGAATAACTTGCAACTGAATGATAAAAGTATTGGAATGAAGAAGGCAAATATCTTTCCCAAACACACACAAATAAGTCACTAGTCCCCAATGGAGGTTGGCAACAACCATTTGACCATGTGGAATCCTCAAGTCCACCCCACCTTGCTCAGGAGATAGACATAAGGCATAAAACACGAGGAAAACGCCACCAACCTCCATGAGAACATGAGGCATACATGAGTATAAAGCCTAAACAAGGACAAATATGAAACATGACAAGGATCTACTAGATGGTTTTCCTCACTACCAAACATGATAGTATACTAGTGTAGAGGAGGATATTTTCTACCCTCAAAGTGATAAATGTCAACGAGCGAATCGACTTTCGCTACCTCAATAAACTGGCGCTCTGGTGAGCCAGGAAGATATCAACAACTAACTATCTAAACCTGTCAATGAAGATTACTGGATAGAAGATGCAATGAGATTATCTAACTATAAAACCTGAAAGAACAAGCCACAAAGACTCCCTTATGGTCTCTACTCAACCTCTATCCAAGGATGTGTGTGTGGGTTTGAGACAACAATGCAACGCGCTGGCATCCAATATGGACAAAGTACATAGGACTGTGTTAGGGTTTCAAGCAGATCCGAAGCAAATATGAACTAACAATTATATGCAGATTTAAATACAAAAGATAAAGAAATAAAAAAGGACACAGATAACACAGAGATTTAACGTGGTTCACCCAGAATGGGTTACGTCCACCATACACAGTCATCCAATCTTTCTTATTATCCAGCAAAAACAGTACATCAACCTTACAATGCCTTAAGCATCCCAGCCGCTTATAACATGTGTTTTTAGGGCAAAAACAAAGTCGGCCTTTTTAGGGTTTTATTACAATGTCAATTTTCATCAAAAAAAAAAACCCCCAAAAAAATTTTTCTTGGGGGCTCCCACTCCCAAACCCCTGCCCAGGGCCCGACCCGGCCCCGGACCCCGGCGAGGATACGTGTTGAGTGTACAGTACTTTGCTGATCAGTCACCACATTTCAACAGGACTGCATAGAGAGTGCAAAGGACTAGTTTTCCATGTATTATGACAAATAGTCTTAACACTGTGAATATAATGAAAACAACAATATTAATGAAGAAGGAAAAATGAAGGAGATTGTCACAATAGTCCTATGCTTGAAGACTCCAACTAGCTCCCCAAATCTGTTTGACAACCTGCACACATGACGAGCAGAGACAAAATGTTGTGCCTGTGATTTAGAGGCCTGCCACAGTTAGGCCCCCATTTTGGTGTTTCCACCTTCATGGACAACCAAGACAGATATATTGATAGATAAATGGAATGATAAACAAAGCATAAGAGATATTCAATAATAAATATGTTGTGGAGAAAACAAAAGGAAAAAGAGAAAAGCACTCCCCTTCCACACCCAAAGCAAGGTTGTCGGATGGAGAAGAAGAAGAAGATCAATCTCCCCTAAACATGAGAGAATAGTTGAAAGTGTGAGAGCCAAGAGAATCAAGCATGCAACTAGATCTTCAACAATGGATTAGATCTGTGAGAATATGTCAATTAGAAGCCAAACATGAGAATGAATTGTTAGAGAATCAAAATGAGGTCCAAGAAGGAATATAAACCCTCTAGGATGAAAATGGGCATTAGTGGATGCTCATAGAGGTGTTACAAGAATCTTCTAGGTGCAGGTGTAATGCTCAAATGACCACCTTTAGACTATTAGATTTGCAAGATGCTAGCACAACGCTCGAACGTCTCCATGACGCACTAGTGTCTACGAGTTTGACAGTTTGTTGGGTCAGAAAAAGGATAAGGCAAAGGCTAACAAGATAAGCAAGCTGGATAAAAGGACAAGGCAATGAATAAGATCTTCAATCAGCATAAAGTGAAAGCGCTTATGTAGCGTAGAATTATACAAGGTATACTTTATGACATTACATTTTTCCCCCGCTTTAACAAGCATATTATTATCAATCTACAAGCTAAAGTAGAGATTACCAAGATAAAAAGGAGAAGCAAAATCCTTTGTCAGACTCCCGCTAAAGTGGTACCTTAGTGTAGCATCCTAAAACTGTACCCCTTTACAATTTTGACCACATTTGGCTCCTTACCTTAGCATTTGCACCAATGGGCTTGATTGGGACCTGATTCTGTTGGCACCATCTTTTGACCTCATACATCAACTAAGCCCCTTATCTCAACCTCAAAAATGGGTAGGACCAGGGCGTGGTGCCTTGGTCCTTAATAGGATCAGGGTGCCATGCCTTAGTCCTATTGGAGTTGAGAAACACAACACCACAGGAGCCCAAATTATCTCTGCAAGCTGAAAAACATGTTACAAGGAGAAGCAAGGAAGCAAATAACAAATAAAACAAATACACAGAAAATATGCTCAAAAAGATGAGAGCTCAATATTCACAAAAATGTGTAATGTGATAATCCTTCTTCTTACAATGAAAAGAAAGAACTCAACCTTTAATAGGTCAAGAAACCCTAAAAAGGAAAACCTAGGTTTGCACATAATAATTAATAAAAGAATTAATTATCATGCACCTAAAGTTAGCTTAAGTGTAAAAGAGATAAAGGGAACTTAAATAATTAAACAAATATTGTTTAATTAATCAAGTAAATACCCGAATACTCTAACACCCCCCTTAACCTAGACTTAGGGAGAAGCTAAAACCTAGAACAACTACTGAAAGTAGGAAAGATGGGTCCCGACAACAAGGCCTGATCAGGTACCCAAATACAATGAAATCTCTATGAACTAGAGAAATAGAGAAAACCACGTGGGAAAAACTCTACTCCAAAAAGAGATGGAAAAGAACACCACTGAAGCGTGAAGAACTTGCAAACACTGTCGAAGAATAACTGTTGATCTGAAGAACCTCCACTGAAATAGAACATGACCAGGTAGAGAAGACTATAATCTGTATGAGTGCCGCCAAATGACACTACTCGAATCATAAGGCAAACAAGGCAAACAACTGAAATCAAAGATACAGATGGCATGAAAACACAAAAGCCTGAAGAGCTGATCAATCAAACCACATAAGCATTAGAACCAACAAGACAAACCTCCTCATAATGCTGAAAAGGGAGAGGGATAGGAACACTGAAAAGAACGACCAACAGGAATTGCACAATGAAGAACCAGGAACCTCGAAGGTGCAGAGATAGTACATAGTGTCATGGAAGGAACACTCACTTGACACATAGCATGAGGCAAATGTCGTGGAAGGAACACTCACTGGACAAATTTAGATGGAAAACAAGGCAAACATCAACCCCCTCATGGCACTTTATAAGTAGTGCATGTACAATAAGGCACAAGATGTGCAAAATCCCAAGTAAACAATGCATGATGTCACTTTATCTCAATGTGTTTGCATAAATACAATGCTACAATGATAATAAGACTGGAAATCAGAAAGGAGAACCAAAATAGAGACATTCTACTCAGAGAAGAGATCCCAAGACCTAAAACAACCAAGATATCCACTAGAGTGTTGAAAAGAAAAAAATTGAATAAAACATTCCTAGAGCATAATTTGGAAAGAAAACTCATATGGCTGGAAAGTACACAGTACAAGCTTTCCAACGATATAAAGTTTTTGAAAAATGGAGTTCAGATGCTTATTTTATGGCTCCCAGAGTGCAAAAAAGAGACCCTACTTTGACTGGAAAAAACACAGTCAAACATCAAAATTGGAAAAAAAATACCAACATCACAAGGTCTGCCTCAGAACCAGTTTTCTGACGCCTATTCGTTTTCAAAAAAATGACTCTGTATGCCCAAGATATGGCCAAAAAACCAAACCCCCCTTCAAAACAAGAGGAAGGTATAGTCTGGTGGTTGGGGCGGGCAGAGGTGGCCAGTGGGCGGCGCTCCAGTGGCGGCTGGGTGCTGCTCTGGTGGTCGGGTGGTGGAACCAGAGCGCCCGGTGGGCCGGGCGGCAGTTTTCAGCAGCGGCGGGGAGAGCACCAGCGGCTGGGCAGAGGGTTTCCAGCAGGAAGCTGCGGGGGCCGATGGGTGGTAGGAGGGCCGGCGGGGGCCAAAGCCAGGGAGCTGCGGCGGCGGGGGCCGGGGTCTACCCAGCCGCTGGTGCTCTCCTTGCCGCCCGACCCGCCGGCCGCTCTGGCTCCACCACCCGACCACCAAAGCACCACCTGGCCGCCACCGGAGCACCGCCCACTGGCCACCGGAGCACCGCCCCGGCCATCAAACTACCCCTACCTCTTGTTTTGAAGGGGGGTTTGGTTTTTTAGCCATATTTTGGGCATACAGAGTCATTTTTTTGAAAACAAATAGGCGTCAAAAAGCTAGTTCCAAGCCAAACCTTGTGATGTTGGTATTTTTTTCCAATTTTTTTGTTTGACTGTGTTTTTTTCAATCAAATTAGGGTCTCTTTTTTGCACTCCGAGAGCCATAGAATGAGTATCTGAACTCCATTTTTTGAAAACTTTATATCGTTGGAAAGATTGTACTGTGTAATTTCCAACAATATGAGTTTTCTTTCCAGATTCTGATCCATGAATGTTTTATTCAGTTTTTTTGCTTTTCAGCACTCTGGTGGATATCTTGGTTGTTTCAGGTCCTGGGATCTCTTCTCTGAGTAAGATGTCTCTATTTTGGTTCTCCTTTCTAATTTCTAGTCTTATTATTATTGTAGCATTGTATTTATGCAAATGCACTGAGATAAAGTGCAATCATGCATTGTTTACTTGGGATCTTGCACATCTTGTGCCTTATTGTACATGCACTACTTATAAAGTGCCATGAGGGGGTTGATGTTTGCCTTGTTTTCCATCTACCTTTGTCCAGTGAGTGTTCCTTCTTCTTGTTTTTTCCATCTTTGTTTGGAGTAGAGTTTTTTTCCCACGTGATTTTCTCTATTTCTCCAGTTCATAGAGATTTCATTATATTTGGGTACCTGATCAGGCCTTATTGTCGGGGCCCATCTTTCCTGCTTTCAGTAGTTGTTCTAGGTTTTAGCTTCTCCCTAAGTCTATCTTAAGGGGGGGTGTTAGAGTATTTGGGTTTTTACTTGATTAATTAAATAATATTCGTTTAATTATTTAAGTTCCCTTTATCTCTTTTACACTTAAGCTAACTTTAGGTGCATAATAATTAATTCTTTTATTAATTATTATGTGCGAACCTAGGTTTTCCTTTTTAGGGTTTCTTGACCTATTAAAGGTTGAGTTCTTTCTTTTCATTGTAAGAAGAAGGATTATTACATTACACTTTTTGTGAATATTGAGCTCTCTCTTTTTGAGCATATTTTCTGTTTATTTCTTTCTTCTGTGATTTGCTTCCTTGCTTCTCCTACCCGAATACTCTAACAAGTCCTCCCTATTTGGGTCCCTCCTTGAACCCTTTTTCCATTTCAAAAATTGAGCGAGAAACCTAGCCCCGTGTTGGCTCATGTTGGAAAATTAATATGTTTTTTTATTAGCAATTATAAAAGGAGGCTTTCCCCTCTCATTTGGACAATCCATACACACAACCAACATACACATGAAATTCGATTTGACATAAAGCAATCAAGCATAGAAGTCAAGTTAGAAAGCAATTAGTCTTCCTTCGAGCCTTAGAGCAGCAACAGACTCAAGATTCAAGCATTGAAGTTGACATTCAAATCCTATTTTGTCAAACTTAATGAAACCCTAATCCTATGTGGAGACAAACAAAACTTCAAAAGGAGGTATATCATTTGGTTTTTCAGTCACTATTCAACATCTCTCTCAAAAGGAGAATTTTCAGTAACAACAATTCAATTATCTTTTATCTCTATTTCATGGTTAATTCCAAAATTGAGGTTTGACTTAGGCGAACTCCTATTCCCAACCTATTTCCCCTTCTTTTTGTGTGTAGGAAACGGGTACAAAGTTGTGATCTTCAGAATAAGCTATTTACAATGACAAATCGATCCCCCATTGGAGTGCGAAAAGTTCAGAGGACCAGGGCGATGGGCACCACGGTCCCGACAAATTAGGAGCTCCTTTGGGGATCAAATCTAAATCGGCTTATATTTATCAGTTCCAGGTTGGTGGCTCAGTCCCACATCTATAGCTTATTTTTTGTGTGTTTTTACCTTCATTTTTAGCACTTTATCCTAATTTCAGCAATTCAACTTACAAAAGAGGTTAAACAAATTCACACCTTGAATCCAATCAATATTTTCAGTCCTTATCCTCGTTGGTTTGTGACTAAATCCATTGGATTCAACCCCTCTTTTGAATGTGAAGTTTCCTAAGCAAAAAAATTAGTGGTTTTACTACATCTTGTGGTGAAAACCCTAAGTTTTCACCCTTCACACTCATATAGAGTGGATTGGCCCCCACAAAATGCAATAAATTTAGTGGTTTTTCCCCCACCAAGGCAAACAAGATAATAGATCAAGTGGTTTGGACCTCACTAAAGACAAACAAGAATAATAGATCAAGTGGTTTCCCCCCCACTAAAGGCAAACAAGATAATGCAAAATGTACATATGATAATACGTAAATGCAGAAATGCGGAGGTATGAAAGCATGACAGCCCCCTCTTAGAATTGTATGTATGAAACACTTGTCATTCTAAGGAGAAGCGATGCTATGTCATGTCAACATAGTAAAATATTTCCATGGAATGCCACCTCATAAAAAATGACACATAACACCAACAACATCAACAAAAAACCCAAAGGTACAGGGAGATCCGTTGATTTGTCATCAGAATCCATAACATTGAAATGAGATGATATATAGTTGCGTATGAGTATTTCATCATGGTACCAAACTTTACATATCGTAGGAAGAAGGCACATAAAAAAAAGAGAAAAAAAATCAAGTCAACATGGAAGAGAGCCTAAATACCCCCCAATGTTTTACATCTTCCCCAATATCAAAAATCAATATATGACAGATGGAAGAAGGGTGATTAACAAATACAATAATATCATGACAAAAAATCCTCTGTTTCCAAGCACCTATGAAAGTGACTTGGATCCTTTAGGAGAGCACATAATACATAAAGATAGATAACCTCTTGTTTCCAAGTACCAATGGGGTGACTTTGGTCCTTTGAGAGGGCACAAACATATAAAGCAAGTACGGGGGAACACAGATAGGAATGCTCTAATCTATAAGATAAAGAAAAGAGGCACCATCCTACAATTCATCCACCAACACGTCATCGTCCTCCCAATCTTGATCATACAGAGAGGGAGGTTGAGACCAAAGGGGGAAAACTATGAGAGCAATGTTGGGCATAGCGTCAACAACAAGAGCTAGGGATGAGGCAACTTCCACATTTCCATCAAAGAGCCCTTGAGAGGAGAGAGTCAACTATCACGTAAATATTGTCGACGATGCTAGGATACCCTCTAAAGATTAAAAAGACACCACTCAATGGAAGAGGCGGGTGACTCAGTCCAAGGCAGCAGAATAAGAATCACACTACCATCCTTTAGAAGAGGGACAAAAAAAAACTCTAGAGAAGGCGAAACCTCCTCAATGAAACATACAAAAGAATACAACGAAACCAAAATCAAAATAGGAAAATAAATAGATGTCCAAGGCACTGGTGTCGAATTCTGGTGATGAAACTCAAGCACAGGGCCTTGCTCTAACTTCCACTTTGGTTTTTGCAAAGGTGAAGGTCTTTGATCAACCATATTAGGTTTGAGTACCCTAAGAAAACTTTTATACAACGTTGGATACGAAGAAAGAGAAGTGGACAAGGTTACACTGGGAACTACTTCTATATGAAGCATGTGCAAAGGCTGGGACAATGAAGGAACATTTGGCAACGATGTGATCAAGGATCCAAGGGGCGATGAAAATTTTTACCCATTTAGGGTGAGTCTCGTTAACAGGAGCAGTAGGAAATAAGATAGAGCATAAAGCAGGAGCAAGATCAATAGGTTCAGAAGAAGGTACAGAAGCGACAAGGATGAACACCATTGGTTCACTTGCAACCCTCAAAATGGTGTCACACTCATGGGCCATCATGTGCCAATGACGCTCGTGCTCATGTACTTGTTGATTACGACATAAATGGGGTCTAGGAATGAAAGCCTAGGGAGGCTGAACAACATCATGCTCCATGGGAGAGTCCTCTAGAGATGGAATTGATGAGGGAGAAGACCCAACCAATAAAATAGGAGGTGTAGCTGATACAGATCTCATGTCTACAACTATAGGCACCCTTCCTCATTTTTCTCAAGGAGCACTCGGAGGAATAGGGGGTATCCTCGAAGGTTATGATGTGGGAGCTATCAGAGATGAGAAAGGCAATGTATATAATTGAACATGAGGTTAACACCTACCCTTATCATACCAGGTAGGAGGAGGGATATCAACAAGGATGGAAAACTTAAAGGGAGGGCAAGATATGGATCGTGGCAGTGCAAATGCATTTCCCTTGTCTATATTAGGTATAATCGTAGGAACGAAAGGCACCACTAGAGGTTTCATGGTCTTGGGTGGGTGAGTAGGTCTACTCTAAGGAACAGGTTTAACCTCAGCCATCAATGAGGAAGTAGTAGAAGGTACTACCCACTACAACACATGAATATAATGAGTGGAGACCGGTGCAGGACGAGGCAGAGAGACTGTAACCTGACCTAATAAAGAAGTTAATTAAGTCTCCCATCTTATATTTGTAATACACTTTATATAGAAAGTCTCCATAGGGAGTTATTGGTCCAATTGAAGTAGGACAAAAATGATCTAATAAAAATCCCCCACGGGCAATTAGTGTCTGAAATCTAGCTTGCTAGATAGTGTGCGTAGTGTCCTCATTAGGAAACTTTATACATTTATGCATAGCTGAGGGGACTACTTTCATGTGATTAACCAGGGAATACCTAGCTAAACTTGTAATAGGTCCAATTTAGGAATAACCACGAAAGTAGTTGAGGCCACTTTGGATCCCACAAGGCCTGTCAAAGTGGTATTACCGAGAGGTGGAATGGAAAACCTATCATGCATACAGATAAAGGCACAACACTCATCATATCTTTCCCTATGTCAATCATTAATGAATAAGGCCTCGTCCATGATAACATCAAATAAACATGTGGGATCTACAATCACACCTGTGACAGTGTAATTATTGATCTTAACCAGAATGTACAATGGAGTAGGCTCCCCGCTATAAGGAGCATTCAAAGGTGTAAAATATGTGTCTTTATTTTGCACCAGCTGGCTAGGGGGCAAGGTAGGAGTGATATTGACCATATTGACAAAGGGGCCACCACCCAACTCAAATTTTGATGATGCTGAAATAATAGAGGTAAAATAATAAATAAAAGATATAGGAGATGAAATTAATCTAAATATATGCAAAATGAAGTTCACGTTGGGTTCACCAATATGTAGAGGAGGATATTTTCTACCCTCGAAGTGATAAACCTCAAGGAGCAAACCAACCTTCACTACCTCACTAAATTGGCACTCTAGTGAGCTAGGAAGATATCAACAACTAACTATCCAAACCTATGAGCGAAGATTACTGGATATAAGATGCAATAAGATTATCTAACTATAAAACCTAAAAGAAGAATCCAAAGAGACTCCATGATGGCCATTGTTCAACCTATGTCCAAGGACATGCAAGCGGGTTTGAGATGACATCGCAACACGCTAGCATCCTATACAGACAAAGTACAAAGGATCGAACAAAGAGTGCAAAGGACCAGTTTTCAATGTATTACAATAATATCCTTAACAATACAAATATAATGAAAACAATAGTATTAATGAAGAAGGGAGAAGGAAGGAGATTCTCACAATAGTCCTATGCTTGAAGACTCCAGCGAGCTCCCTAAATATGTTCTACAATCTACACACATGATGAATGGAGACAAAATGTTGTGACTGTGATTTAGAGCCCTGCCACAGTCATACCTCCATTTCAGTGTTTCCACCTCCATGGTCAACCAAGATAAACAAATTGATAGATAAACAAAATGATAAATAAAGCATACGAGATATTCAACAATAAATATGTTATGGAGATAAATGAAAGGAAAAAGAGAAAAGCACCCCCTTCCACACCCAAAGCGAGGCTCTTGGATGGAGAAGAAGAAGAAGACTAATATCCCCTAAACATGAGAATAATGTTGAAAGTGTGAGAGCCAAGATAATCAAGCATGCAACTAGAACTTCAACAATGAAGTAGAGTTGTGAGAATATGTCAATTGGTAGCCAAACATGAAAATGAATTGTTAGAGAATAAAAATAAGGTCCAAGAAGGAAGATAAATCCTCTGGGGAAAAAATGAACGTCGATGGATGGGCATAGAGGCATTACAAGCATCTTCCAAGTGCAGACGTTACACTCAAACAAACACCTTCATACTATCAGATTCAAGCAATGCTAGTGTAAAAAATGAACTTCTATGCAACGCGTTAGTGTCTACGAGACAAATAGTCAACAAGGTCAGAAAAGGACAAGGTGGAGGCTAATAGGGCAAGCAAAATGGACAAAAGGACAAGGTGATGAAGAAGGTCTCAAATCAACGTAAACCAGAGGTACTTATGCAACATACAATTATACGAGGTGTAGTTTATGATACTACAACTAGAGTACAAAAACAAAAGAGTGTCATCACATAAAACAACAAGAGATAGCTCATGTGGAACCAAATGGTCCTTTTGTGAAGACAAGGAGATTATATTATGCTAGATAAACGCCCCTCGGATGGTCAGGCATTCCCACTCCCATCCTTAGTATGTACAAGCACTCAATGCCATGGATGGGGAAACATATTATCTTATTAATATGTTCTATCCCAGTTCACTAATTAGGTTATCACTTGATTAAGAAACTCTTAAATGAGTTAACTTGGTAGCCTCTTTAGGGTCTCAATCCCCATTGAGATCCACTCTCCTTTAATGCCTCTAGTTACCCATACCCTAAGGTTCAATTCAAAGAATCATAAATCACTAAAGCATATACATCTCATATTAGACATCCATGAATCCATTTTTCACAAGATTAAACATATATCAGAATTATGACTTTCTCAAGACCCTAACTTCAAAGTGTCAATCCTCAAACAACATTTAAATGTAGAATTAATTTATTTATTCAACAAGGTATAGGAATGGGCATATGATCATAATATCCTCCCAAATTAGATCCATCAGACCAAAAAATGCAAGATTGACACAGTACAACACTTAATTGAGCCTCCGGGATGACCTGTGAACCAAAAAAAGACCAATACCAAATGTTGCAGATTTAATCTAATGTGCAGTGTAGTCATGCCTATTTCCTACACACATCTTGCCCAAAATTACACACTTGTAGTCTAGAATTGCACACTTACATTGACATCCAATTGGGCAATGTGACTTTTCAGGAGGCAAAATCAAAGCACAACCCATTTGAGAAGTGCTTGATCACCTTCCAAAAATTTGATCAATTCATCTCCAAAGTCCATTTACAGAAATATAGAATGCAACTTTAATAATAAACCCTAATTAAATCATTGAAAACAAACATAATTCTAGTCGCAAATTATCATTTCTAGACTAGCCACAAATACACATTTCAAAATGATATAAAAGACATCAAATCAACATATTTCCCTTTCAAAACATGATAAATTCAAAGATGCACAAATAAAATGAAGGGCCCTACCTCCAAATTGAAGATCAAGGAAGAAGGAGAAACTTGCACGCTAAAATATCTAGCCAAGAGCCTCTCAGAATTAGCAACAAATTCAATAGAAAACCACTCCCAATCCCAAGAAAACAATCTCCAAAATGAAGAATATTCTCCTCATGAATCAAAGCCAAGGATTGCACCCAATCACAATTCAAAACCCTTAAAAAATCTCCTCCAAAAATTGTAGCAAGAATCCTCAAAATCTCCATAAACAATTGCAGGTCGAAAATCCCCTGAAACTTACCAAAAACCAGCAATAAAATGCTTCCCAGAAGACATGTATGAGAAACAACCATTCCTAACCAACATATAACCAATAATGAATTATTTAATAATCATGCTATTAATTATATCACCTAAATATAATTAACTTCCTAATGTGATTAATAAAGGTTCCATTTAATAAATCTCTTAAAATATAATAACTCACAACACATAAATACATATATTAATTTATTTATATCTCATTTATGTATTTACCCTACCAATAATGCATATGCACTTTGTTATAGTGCTCCACACCAAAATATAAATATAAGGGAAAGAATATTGGGATAAGAGCACAATCAAATAGATAATAATCATAAATATAATTATATCACTTAAAATAATACATCCTAAGATAATAACACAAATAGCATAAAATATCACTTAATAAAAATATATCACAAATAACAATGAATATAACCACTAAAATCACACAAGCCACAATCATTGACATAGGGTAACTGGATATTGCCTCCTTGAAAACTCAAGAAGGTAGACTCAAGACTAGGGTAATCACCCTAATTTGAGACGATGGCTAGGGTCAGGTTACACGTACCTTAATGCTATCTCCATGTGAACCACCATCAACATGATAATTTGGGCATGCTTAGACCTGTGAAGCCAGGTGGAGTCGATGCCTTGTATCTGCATCAACCAAAATAAACAATACCCGTGCGTGCATGTATATAATTCTAACATAATATTTGAAACATCAATAGTCCCAATTAATCTCCATTTGAGGTAACTTGAAATCCAAGTTAGTACATCAGAAATCCAAGTTAGTACAACATAATAATACATCCTGATCATATCAAAACCATTAGGAAATCTTAATTGTGATCATAAAACCTAATACCACCAATAGGTCCTTATATAAAAAAAGCATCGTAACATTATCATGTCCTGAAATATAGTCTCATTATGCACAAACAACCTTAAATAGATCAACAAAGTATATCTGCTCCTAATAGATAATGTGCAATTAGAGTCAACATAAGTCCAAAAGAAACATAATTAGGAAACAACACATGGAAGGTGTTACGAAAGATCATTATTCATTCCCCCAAAAGAGATCACATAGAAAACATGGTTAGAAAACCCACTTGTCAACTACACATTACACCATTATCAGAGTATAATCAAACTACCATCTCCTAATTAGCATAATCAGGACATTCTCACATTATATCTAGGCATTAAATATACATATTGTAGACACCTAAAATTGTCCTGTTTAATTAAATAAATTATTTTATTTATTTAATTATTTTAGCCTAAATCTTCTATTAATTAAATAAATCTTTATTTATTTAATTAATTCATTTATCCTCTTCTAGCCTTATTTCTCATTTAAATAAATTTATTTATTTATTTAAATTATCCTTTTCCTTAATTAATTAAATCTTTATTTATTTAATTAGTTCATTAGCCTTTTCTACCCATGACACATGTCATTCATCTCTTAATTCCTACACTACCTACCTTCTCATTATTTTCTTATTTCCTTTACCTACCCTCTAATCTTAGCCGACCATTTATATTTTACACCTCTCAATCTTATCCCTTTATTTCTTATAGTGTCTTCTATATAAGGAGATGCTTCCTTCATTATCAACCCTAATCAATCTATTCCTTTGGATCAAGAATGCATTGGAGAAATAAAAAAGGAATATAAATTCCTTGGGAAAAAGGGGGGAAAGAAATTTGAATTTCAAAGTGAGGATGCATAGGGGTGTAGTGTCATAAATTGTACACCCTTGCTAGGGTGGTACAATTCCACACTTAGTTTAATGCTCGCCTTAGTGTGTTTTGCATCTTGCATTTTTAATCTCTTTAAAGCATTTGATTAATTAATTTAATTAAATCTAAATTCATATTTCACCTCTTCACATGTTATAAAATTGGGCCCTTTATCCTAAGTGTGCCCCTTTTTATTCCTTCAATAAATCATTTAATCATAAACCCTAATTATGTCCTATTTTGACTTTTAAGGCTCGATTTCGCATATCAAAACATCTCAAAATCAACTTTAACTCTGGGATCCACTCTAATATCATCATATCTAACGATCTCAAAAATTTGGTGAAAAGTTGGTCGAACCATGTTGAAAGTGCACATGGTCCTCGACTTTTTTATCGAAATTTCGGGAGCATAGTCCTATGATATAATAATGCTTAACCCCGAAATATTGGTGGGAAATTCAAATCCTAGTTCATCCTAAACATGAAATTAAGATCTAGGGTTTCATACTTAAGAGCTCTCTTTCTTCATTTGAAGGGGTCTTCTGCTGAGAATCTAAGAGAAGGTTTTTAGAGCATAAAGAGTCTTCTTTGCAGCGAAAGAGTAGATCTTTGAAGTCTTCAACAACATTCAACATTCGTCCATCAAACATTCATCAAGCATCATTTCATCAATTGGGGTCTTTTGAAGATGTAGGAGAACAATAGAAGATCACCGATTGAAGATTGGTTTGTACCTCTCCCTTGGGGTTGGGTATGGTTTCATGTTGTTTCCATGTATTTATACGAGCTTAACTTTGATTCATATTCATGTTTTATATCACTTTGTATCATGGATTTAGAGAATTTTCTTTGTCAATTATAAGCAATTAGGATTTACTCTTTAGGGTTGCTCTAGATTGTTTGCTTTCATTTTAGGAGTTTGCACACACACAAGGTTATGGCACACGCATTTTTAGTATATTATCGACTATTTGTTGAGGTGGAAATTACCAAAGTAGGGGTTTGAATAAGGCAAAACCCTATATAGCCACCCAAAACCCTCTTTTTCAACTATAGGTACAGGTTAGGATATGAGCGTCGTTGGAAGTTTTAGGACTGTCAGAGCACTCAAAGGTTGTCTCGGGGTTCAAAACTCATCAGAAACCCCTACAACAGGGGCGTGGTGCCCTGGTTCTATCCAGGACAAGGATATGGCACCCTTGTCCTTCCTATCTTCAGCAACATTTGGCAGTGCAACAGTTTGCAGATCCCAGAATCCAGTCTTTCAGTTGTAGTTTCAGACTTGCAGAATCAGGATAGTGGCATGGCACCCTGGTCCCAAAAATTTTTGCTCAGATTTCAGACATAGGTGCACCTCTGATTTTGCTTCCTAATTTGTACTTTTCAATAGTTTATCAACTATTTTCTGTCTAGTAAAAATTTCAAATTTTTTGGATCAATTTTGCATTTTCTATGAATTTTTTTATGATTTTTCATTAAAAATTAATTTTTGGAGCAAATTAGAATTTTTTTTGGATTTTCTTACATTTCTGGAAATGTCTTGAAATTTTACATGTGGTATATTTTTTATGATGCAAAATAAGGCATGGAAAAGTAGATCTTTGAATCTATCAAAAAAATGTCTTGTCGAAGGCCTCTATTTCACAAAGTCTTTTTGGATCTAAAATTTACCTAACTTGTGTGGTTGCAGGAAGTGGTAATCATTTGAAACAAGCCAAACTACTAACAAATCTTTGTTGCAGGACCTTGGCAAGGGTTTTTTGATCTTCATTTGTGTGCCTTGTTTTCATAGACTAGCAAACACTTCAATTGGTGCACTAAAATTGAATGGGTGTCTTTTGTGTCTTGGGAAATAGGCTCTTTTTGTTTCATCTTTAGAGGGCCTATCTCCCCATGTGGTCATTAGGACTACTAGTGAGGAGAGAATGACCCAAGTGGTAGTGAGGAAAACCCACCTCTTCCAAACCACTATAAATAATTGTATCCATGGTGAAAACCATGGGTAACGTGTGTTGATTAGTTCATACTGACACTATGTCTCCCCATAAACCCGTTTGATCAAATTTATTTGATCATTTGTAGGACATAAACCCTACTGGCTGGGAGCCTTCTGTATTTATAGAGCTGAAAGTGTCACATGTATGGCCACACAAGCGGATGCCCTTACTAGCACCTTTTTTTTTTTAGAAATCCAAAATCCTTCTAGTTGTTGGGGTGGGAGGTCAGACCTCTGGAGTGGCCCACACACATACGGTTCTTAGTAGAGATACAAATTTTGCCACAGGGAGTTTTCGTGGGGACTGATGCTTGGCTGCCCCAGAGAAGTGAGTGTCGAGGATGGAGCCATTGGGTTCAAGCATCTAAGTATCCACTCTGAATAGCGTAGCCTCGGGGGAAACCCCATGTGGGATCAACAACTATTGTCCTGGACAACCATAGGAATTGTGCTTGCCTTCTTTTGAACATTCAAACATTCAAGACCAAACATCATAACATTGTGTCTTTTGTGTCTTCAAGTGTATGAAAAACATTTTTACATCAAACAACACACTTTCTTTTGAGTCATTTTGAGTCTAAACACTTGCAAACATAGAGTCCTCATCAATATTATGTCCTCTTGTCACGAAAAATAGTCAAAATTTCAGATTTGGTCACAACAAACAACTTCACAAATTGGAAAAATTTACAGTTCAACAAACAAGAGCAATTCGTTTCAGAATTCTTGAGCATCCCAAGTTATTTCTCTAGATTTTCATCTAGCATTCAACCTACCTTTGGGTCTCACAAATTTCGTAATTGCTTTACGCCTTGCATTACATTCACATTTGTATAAACTTGAGTCAAAAGGTCACTTGCTTGTCCTCATCTTACTTTGTCAACACACTACATACAACAACATTTTGCTAAGTGGTCCCTCATCAAGGTCTATCACCTTTGGGTCTCATTTGGTCTTACTTAGAATCAAGGTCAACTTACCTCATCGAGAGAAACTATCATCTCTTTGGAAGTCACACCTACTCTACTACATACATACTTGGTCTTACACTTTGGACATTTCAAGTACACCTCAGATTCATTTACATTCCATCCAACTCTTGGTCTTCCATACTCTTTCCATTTTCATCTAGTCTCCCACATCTTGGTCAATACCTAGTTCATGGTTGAAACCCGTTCCCAAAAATCTAGGAGAGAAACTAAAGAGGTTCAAGAGTCCACAAACATGAGTGCCTATGAGTATGATAATGTTATCGTTTTCAATTCTACTCATACCGCATTACCTGACATGGATGCCTATAGAAACATTCCAAATGTTGAGAACATGGATACTACAAACAACAATGATACACACAATGACAATATGGACAAATTTTCATACATTCAACAGAAGTGGAAGACTCCATTATGGATCCCCATTTTAATGGATTGGTTGAGGAAATAATGAGGAGAGATAGACAATATTTCTTACAAGTGATGGCACAAAGTGGAGCCAAGATTCCTCAAGATTTTGACATGTCTCAAATAATGGAACATCGACCTTTGCAACAACCTCACCTCAACATGGATCAAAGGAGGCCTAATAGTGGAGGTAATAGAGGACCACATTTTGTGCTTGAATCACCATCATCTTTGTTTCAAAAACCTGAGGTCCCACATACACGTGGTCAAGCATATGATACTCACTTTCACAAACCCTTATGGAAGTCTTATGCAAAAAAATATGCTCAATCACATACCAATGGTAAGGACCAATCACCAAAGCAATTGGATGTCCAAAGGCATGATCAAAATTTAGACACAAGGAAACCCTGCGTCAAATTTGGGGGCAACACCCTAGAACAAACTCATGACATGCCTGTAGAGTATGGTATACATGGACAAAACATATATTTCATTCCTCATCATGACTCTATACCAATCGGTCCTTATATTCAACATCACTATAGGCCTCCTCTATATGAACATGTTTATGATCAATACCATCCATATATGCAACATGCTCCTCCTCCACCTGGTGCTTCAGGCATGGGGTATGGTCTAAGAAGTTGGTCTCCACCTAAGAACAATTTGGAGCAGCAAATTAAGGACTTACAAAAGAAAATGGAGGACATAAATACACCAAAGCCAACTTACACAATGAGAGACATATGTCCCTATCCATTTGACAAAAGCATTCCAATGCCTCCTTTTCCTACACATTTTGTGACACCTAAGTTTGATAAGTATAGAGGCAAAGGAGATCTTAAGGCACATATAAGGCAGTTTTTCACAACTTACATTGAGGTAGCAGCAGAAGAGACATATTTGATGAGATTATTCCCACAAAGCTTAGGCGATCAAGCTATGGAATGGTTCTCTCAACTCCCACCTAGAATTAAGTCTTGGGGTGACTTAGCAGAGACATTTATCCAACATTTCTCATACAACATAGAGACAGACATATCAGTCACCACTTTGTGCAACACCAAGCAAAAGGATGGAGAGTCTTTTTCATCATTTTTACAAAGATGGAGAAATCTAGCCAGCAGATGCTCTTGTGAAATTCCACAAAAACAAATGGTAGAGATGTTCACCCAGAATGTCCATAGAGAAATTGGTTATGATCTAAGGAAAGCTTGCTTGTCCACTTTCAAGGACGTCATTGAAAAAGGCTTAGCAACAGAGAAGGTCCTAATTGAACAAGGAGTAATTAAGATATTCAAAGAAAACAAAGAGGATTTTAAAGGAAAAGACAAGACAAGATTTTGGAATAAAAACAAGAACATGGTCAATGATGGTGTTATTGATGCCAATGCAGTACGACCCAAAATTGTTTTTTCTAGATCAAGCTCTACAAATAATCAAGTGAATACTCAAACAACTTCCAAACCACGAAGGAAATACACCCCATTGGGAGAACCACTTGAGTCAGCTTTCAAGAAGCTAGTGGCAAACAAAATAATAACAATTCCAAATTTGCCTCCATATGAGCCAAAGGTTAAACCAAATTGGTGGAACGATGATGAGTATTATGTATTTCATAAGAGAAAAGGACATAAAACAGGAAATTGTCATCGACTAAAGAAAATCATACAAGATCTTATTAATAGAGGCTACATTGAGATTGAGGGACACTCATCTAACCAAGAACATGAAATGTTTAAAGAACCATTCCCAAAACATGACAAGGGGAAAGCCAAAGCCATGGATGAGTAGACCAACTATACCAGAGCACCCTATAACTATGATTCAACTATTAATCACATTTCGATGGACAATTATGTCTCTACCATTATCATAAAGGACAAAACACCTGAAAATTCTACCCAAAGACCCAAAGTTGCCCTAAAAGGCATTGGACCTTCTTTTGAATCTACCTCTGAATGTAATGTCACAACTCGTCGAGGTAAGGTCACTTTGCAAGGTGCCTCGGCTAAAACCATCGCTTCCTCAACAACCAAATATGAGTATGACCTTGTAGAACAGTTAGGGAAGACACTCGCACTTATTTCCATCCTTGAGCTCTTACGCATATCTCCTGCACATAAAGCCATTCTTGACAAAACTTTGAGAGTCACTTTTGTCCCCACTAATTTGAACGTGGACCAATTTCAAGCCATGGTGGGAAACCTTTTTTGTTCCACATTCCCTTACATTCATAGAAGCTAACAACGCCTCCGTGAGCCAACCACCTAATGCACCTTTACACATTGAAGTCTTCCTATACAAACATTGAATAAAATGAGTCCTGATAGATGGAAGAGCCAGTTTCAATATATTTACTTTTAATACTATTAAACATTTCGGATACTCGGATAAAACCGTGAATGTTACAAACAAAATTACCATCAAGGCATATGATGACGAAGAGGGCTCATCTAAGGGCACAATCACCTTACCTCTCAGAGTTGGGCCAGTTACAAAGGATGTGGTTTGTCAATTCCTAGACCTAGATCTCACATACAACATATTGCTAGGATGTCCATGGATTCATGAGATGAGTGCAGTCTTATCTACATATCATTGATGTATCAAGTTTCCACACAATGGAGTTGAAGCGATCGTCAAAGCTGACCCAAATTCATTCATATATCGCAACAATCTGCGACCTAGATCATAAATAACAATACCAGTCAATCGAGAGGTTGTTCCTTCATCAGCATACGTTGATCCAGAATCCTTAAAAGCTTCTACATCAAAACAAGCAGAGATCAAAGAAAAGTTCAAGATTAAAGACATGGGATGTGGTGAGTATATCTTTCATATTGATCAACTCCCACTATCTCCTAAGGTATTTAGTCGACAAGATCAACCTACAAACAATTTTCAATGCCAAGGAATCGGGTGTGAACCACCTAGTGTTGTGGCTACTAAGTCTGAATGCAAATCTCCTCTAGTGGTGCAAGCAACTCTTGATATCAATAGTCCTAAGAGTGGTTCCAACGAAGAATCTATTGAGTGTATCGCCATCCCTCTAGAGAACTCACATAACCTTGCCATTTCATCCACTCCTTCCATTTCCACTCCACTTCCAGACTTGGATCAACAAGAATTACACAAGCCCTTACTCATTAGGGATCAAAAATCAAGCTTTGAAAAGAAAAATCTAAAAGTCAAAAATAAAGAAAAGTCCTTTAGTCCAAATCAAAATCAAAAGCTATTGGACTCTGCAAAAATCAAAGTCAAGGATAAAACTCCTATGAAGAAAAAAGAGAAAGAATTGATCTCCCCTAATATAAAAATAACTGGGGGCAAAAGTTCTAAAATTTCAAATCAAAAAGCATACTTATTGATCCTAAGTCTCCATCATGTCATGATACTTTCACTTCTTTTCGCAATCATAAGCCTTCGTCACTCATCCACTTGTTCTACACATCATTTCCCTTTTGATGATACATCGTGGACCTTTAATGGAGATTCCTTGAAGGACTTTGTTATCAGGGATGCCCAAACTTCTTTAGGTGACATGCATATGGGTCTACATACTCCACACACTATTAACTCTATCTCAGTTCCTTCGTCAAGACAGTCACTCGAGCTACACACCATTCAGTCAAGGAATGACACAACTACAATAATAAGGTTAAGCCTCATACATTGGAGGTGGGTGACTTAGTTCTCAAGGAAAATCCTCAAAATAAGCAAGACAGATAGAAGAAGGGTGAGTTCGAACCAAATTGGCTTGGTCCTTACATCATTACAACAACCTATGGATCCGGTGCATATCAACTCTCAACCCCAGAGGGTGAACCTTTGGAGGATCCTATCAATAGCATGCACCTTTGCAGGTTTTACACATAGCTCTTCAAAGTACCCTAATTTAAAAATACAAAAAAATCATAAACATAAAAAATCGTTACTTGGTGAAAACCTGGCAAACAGGCGCCTTGTGACACAAAAAAAATCAAAAAATAATAAAAAGTAAAGAGAAATAAATCCGTCCAATGGTGAAAACCACTTCGGTGGCGCCTTGGGCAAGTACCATGGTGAAAACTAGGTCACCGGCGCCATGTGTAGAGACATTGCTCCTCTCTCCTTTAGGATTCACTTTCATCCTTCACTTTGCACACACTCACAACCTCTTCATCCATAATAAACTTTACACATTCCAATCACGGCTTGTTATTGATCTACCTAAGATTAGTTAGCCATTCATAATATTCCCTCATTTTCACGCTTTCCATCCATAATAAATCAGCTCTTATATGTGGCTAAGGCAAATCCTACATCTAGTGATGGGTGTGGAACTAAGAGCATCACACGTTCTGAGGAGTACATTTTCTTCCAGTCTTCTTCAATCTATCCGTGCACGATCTGCAATAAAGAAACACTTGCATCACAGATCTGCAATAAAGTTTCATCTTCTCCGCAATAAAGTATTAGTTGCATGGATTCAAACAGTTTCATATGAGACACAGTGGCAACAACGAGCTTCAACAAATCACATCTTTCAACAGACTCAGACAACATTATGGTTCAGTGCTATTTATCCTTTTGTGAAAGTAAACATTGTGACCACAATCAAATAAGACTTATACAAGTGACAAGAGACACTAAACTTGAGGACTACAGTGGATGTTGGTGTTGAGTCTTGGTTTTCTTTTGATTTTATCTTTCTGGTGACATGTCTTTTAGCTTTTCCAGGATGTCTATGACTAGAGATTTTATCTCCAAGATGTCTTTGACTAGAAAGGCGAGGATGGGGTATCATCACCTATTTTTCTTTGTTGTTTATGGATTGTCTCTTAGTAATGTTATGACTTGTCCAAGGATATGAGGACACTGTGAGTCTACTATGAACTGGGGCATTCCTTGCTTGCGATTATCTGATCTCCATGCAAACGGGTACAATGACTTTTTGGGTCGAACATATACCTCAATTGTCATAACCTATTTTTCCATAATAAAGCTCAACGATGATAATGCACAAGAAGCTCTTTCACTTTCATATCTTCTATCTTTCATCCCCCTTTCTTGGTTGACTTCCATCGTCCTTCTTGATTCCGTGTAGCCTGCTATCACACGGCTGAGTATAATGACACACGAAAAACATTTGCATTTCATGTAGTTGCACCTACATTACTACATATTAAGCATTTCATACATATATATAGATATCACAAATTGCATCACATCCTGCACACAACACATGTTAGCACATTTTACATTCTCACCATGTAAATAGTCATTTGCATTATCATATTCATTTGCATTTCATACATTCACATTTTCATTTGCATAACATATTTAAAAACATAAAAGAACAAAAATATTGCATCTCATCATGTACATATTTGCATCCATATCATAAGCATCACATAGACACATGCATCACATAGAAACATATAGAAGCATCGCATAGGTACACATGCATATAGCTGCCCCAACGATGAATCATCTCATATATATATATATATATATATATATATATATATATATATCAAAATCATAAGTGTCATGATACAATGATGTAAAAATACATATGGCTACAATCACCCGAAGGTGTCTACATCATCATACAAAATGGTACAAAACTTGATACATAGGGAACCCTCTAAGGCTATGATGAACTCCCTCCCTTGGAGCCGGCTGGCCTCGATGGAGTCTGAGCCTTGGAAGGACCCGTCCCAAGATCATCTCTCCTGCCCCCTCTATCTGGTGGTGGTGGAGAACCCATAACCCCACTGCTAGACACTTATCTCCAATGGTCGTCATCATCCGCGATGGTCTCCGGAAGCTCCTAGCCCACTGATTTGGTGGTACTGCTCCATATCATAGGTCTCTCCAATAGCCTATCTCCTCCCTTGCCCACAGAACATAGGCGTATCCAGCCCATGTGTCCTCTACTACCTGCCGCCCTGCCCTTAATGATGTCTCTGCCTCGGTATAGCGTTGAATAGCCTAATCCCTCTCTTGCTCAGTATCCCTCAGCTGTCTCCTAAGTCAAGCTGTATCCCTCTCCAGATCCTAGATCTCATCTTCTTGTCCCTGACAAATCTCCCTCAAGGATAGTAGCTCCTCCTCCCCCATCCCACAACCAACCCTTGTGTCGCCCTATCCGGACATAGGAACCCGCTGATCACTCCTACCAGCACCGCTAGTAGAGACAATCCCGTTGCTTTCATGGTATCCCAAGCCACATGTCCAACCCTCATCTCCAGTCCTGGATCCTAAAACACTCGTCTGAGTGCATCACTATCTGCCTCTCGATCATAAGGAACTAACTCCCCATCGATTGGTATCCGCATTATCCTATATGCATCCTCTAAGGTGACTGTCATCTCACCCATCGACAAATGAAACGTGCATGTCTTTGAGTGCCATCTCTCAACTAATGCAATCAACAATCCCATGTTCCCTCGAAACTCAAGCACATACAGAATATATCGCAGTCCCATGACCTCAACTACTGCTTTATCCTTGAATGTCAGCTCTACTTGCAAACTCTGAGTTGAAGGGAATCTCTCCCATGACTCCAGCATAGATAAGTCCTCTTGTATTCAAGCAAATTAACTGTGTCAATCCTAGTGGTACTCCTTGTTCATCACAAAGTGCTACTTTTTATCCTAGTGGCACTCCTTGTTCATCACAAAGTACTGCTTTTTTATCCTAGTAGCATTCCCTATTCATCACAAAGTGCTGCTCTTTTTGGTACTCCCTATTCATCACAAAGTACTATTTTTTAATCCTAGTAGCATTCCTTGTTCATCACAAAGTGCTGTTGTGATCCTATCTTTTAGGGCACCTACTTGAGTGTATCCTCTTGAGTAGTTTATCCAATTGGCAATGTATGTTCTATCACAGGATTGTCAATTTCAGCCTAATCTAATTGGCAACGTATGTTCTATCACAGAATTGTCAATTTCTTTGGTACTCCCTATTCATCACAAAGTGCCTCGATCTATCCTATCCTAGGGCCTCAGGTTGAGTGTATCCTCTTGAGTAGTTTCTTGATTGGCAACATATGTTCTATCACAAAATTGTCAATCCTAGCCCTATCTACTATTCTAGTCTTTCCTAGAGGACCTACTTGAGTGTATCCTCTTAGTAGCTTATCCAATCGACAACGTATGTTTACCAGAGAACTGTCGATTTGGCCTTGAAGACATAAACATGCATTCATGACACAAATGCACTTACATACTTCACAAACATGCCTATCCTACCCAGACGCGCCTGGCACCAACGCAGACGCGCCTTAGCATTCCCCCCCCCTCACTCAACATACCTAAAGTGCATTTATGCACTAGCTAGCATGCATTTATGACAACAATTAATGCGGCAAAGTACAAAGAGGTTTTGCGGTACTCACTAGCTCTCCTGCATCTGCTGGCCTCTGATATCGACGAACGCGATCAAATCTATGCACCAATGTCATCGCTGCTGACTGCTATCTGCTCTCTCTGCACTATGATCTCTTAGGTGTGTGGATGACAATGAGGATATTTTCCCTCATAGTCTATCTTATAGACTACCCTAGCCCTAGTCTCTCGAGTCATTCTTCTTTATCCCGTGACTTTTTCACTCTATCCTATCTTGTCGGTCCATTCTAGCCTTTTTTTCTTATCGAGAGATTGTATGCAATCTTTTCAGACATTTTCATCCAATCTCTCGAGGGGGCATATCATTCCCATCTTGGGGCAACTTTGTACGAGTTCATCTTATCTTCTTTGAAACAACGCGACAAGTTGCATTGTCTCTAAGAGGGGCAAAATGTAGACACCTAAAATTGTCTTGTTTAATTAAATAAATATTTTTATTTATTTAATTATTTTAGCCTAAATCTTCAATTAATTAAATAAATCTTTATTTATTTAATTAATTCATTTATCCTCTTCTAGCCTTATTTCTCATTTAAATAAATACATTTATTTGTTCAAATTACCCTTTTCCTAAATTAAATAAATACCTTATTTATTTAATTGATCCCACTTCCTCTATTAATTAATTAAATCTTTATTTAATTAATTAATTCATTAGCCTTTTCTACCCATGACACGTCATTCATCTCTTAATTCCTACACTACCTACCCTCTCATTATTTTCTTATTTCCTCTACCTACCCTCTAATCTTAGCTGACCATTTATATTTTACACCTCTCAATCTTATCCCTTCATTTCTTATAGTGTCTTCTATATAAGAAGATGCTTCCTTCATTATCAACCCTAATTAATCTATTCAACTCAACTATTCAATTCTAATCATTCTAATCAAGCATCCTAGCATTCAAACTTTCATATGCGATCAAGCCTACTTGCAACCACATTTTCGTTCTTTGTTGGGCTCTTGTGCACACATAAAATTTGAGAGCAAATGTATCAAGCAAGATCAATGGAGATAGGAAGAATGGAGATCCAAACCCTATTGGACATGTGATGGTACAATCTCTGTGATTTCATTTGATTTTCATTGTCTTGGGTAATCTTCATATGTTATGGTGGATCTTTGTTGATTGTTAGGCTAGGGTTTTGTGGTTGAATATATTTAGCCTTTCAATATTGTTGATATCCACTTTCACCATAAACACATATAAACAACCAAAATATTAAGTTCATTAGAAGGGGATTTTAACATCACATGCATTCTCATCTAATAAAGTGATGTGATATCATTCCTTTCCCATCTAACATCAATAGACACATAACCATGCTACTTTCAATAATTAACTATATTGGCAAAACCAATATCATCATAGTGACCACTAGATGCAACATATATCTCTTTCTACATTGATTGTCATTTCAATACTTACTTCATTTGCATCTAAGTGTAGGTTCAATACCATAATACTCACTTTATTGTGATATGGTTAGAGAGGTGTTACACTACGTTTGGCCCTACCACACTAGTATTCACACTCCTACATGTGCAACCACATATTCCATTATTTATGGCACTGAAGCGATCTTTCTAGTAGAGGTTGAGCTACCCTCTTTACATGTCTCTTTATGCAACCTCGTCTTAGAAGAGGATTATGTTGCATGAGCTTGAACTCCTTGATGAGCATCATCTAATTGCTCTCAATCACCTTAAAGAACACTAGAAAAGGTTGGATCATAGTTATAAAAAAATATATATCTACATTAGATAGTTGGGGTTGGATACCTTGTTCTTAAGAAAAATCTGAAGAATCCTGCTTAGGATATAGAGAAGAAAAGGAATCTTAAGACAAAATGGCTAAGTCCCTATATCATCATTTCTAAGTTCAAATTAGAAGCATATAAGCTAGCTAATCTAAAAGGGCATGAATATCATGCATATTAAATGCTTATATACCTAAACCATTGGCACTAGCCTCCCAAAGATCAAAACATAGCTAAATTAAAAGCAACAAAAAATCTAGAAAAGGGTAAAGAGAAATAAATTTTTCCAATGGTGAAAAATCCTTATGACAACTTGGGAAACTAGCATGATGAAGACCTAGAAATCAACATGATTTTTAGTACAAAACCACTCTAGTATATGATCATGCATAGATCTATATTATCTCATTCATCATATTCCACCTGTCACTTCATCCATTTTACCTGTAAATATTTACTCAAGCTCCATATCTATCATTTGTTTTCATTTATTTATCATTCATCATATCCCTCTCTATTATCTCCCTCCTCATGCATCACCTAAATGTGTCATACTCCATTAGATTGCTCACCTACCAACACTCAATCTCATCCATCCATTTTTATTTCTCTACATCGATTCTATTTCATTTTTATCCTTATTTATTTAACACCTTTTCATTTATTTTTTACATTCAAATGTGAGCAACCTCTTGTTGGTGTTGGAGAGAGGCAAGGTGAGTGAGAGGATGAAATGGTTAGATGATCAAACAATAAGAAAAAAAGCATTCAAAACACAAAAACCAAGTACACCTTCACAAACTTGTCTTCTCCCTCGGATTGAGCTTGATGAAGTGAAGGTGCCCCTTTGATGCTCCATTTGATTTTCTCTTTGCTTGTTGTAGATGTGGATTGCTCTCGAATTCTCAACAAGATAGATGGATTAAGGATTTAGATTTGGATCAAGGATAGATGGATATGGATAACAAAATTTGATAGAGGACTATGAGAAAATGATAAAAATATGATACAGGGAGATGAGATGATAAATTAGCAACATAATGATAGAAGAATGCAAGACTCCCTTTTTGAGATGGAAAGATGCTCCAATTTATAGATTGGAGGAGGCCAATGGAGGGCCAAGATTGATTTGCTTATGAAAGGCTAAGATCGATTCAAGATAGTGGACATGGATCAAGGATGCATTGGAGAAATAAAAAAGGAATGTAAATTCCTTGGGAAAAATGGGGGGAAAGAAATTTGAATTTCAAAGTGAGGATGCATAGGGATGTAGTGTCATAAATTGTACACCCTTGCTAGGGTGGTACAATTCCACACTTAGTTTAACACTCGCCTTAGTGTGTTTTGCATCTTGCATTGCTAATCTCTTTTAAGCATTTAATTAATTAATTAAATTAAATCTAAATTCATATTTTACCTCTTCACATGTTATAAAATTGGTCCCTTTATCCTAAGTGTGCCCCTTTTTATTCCTTCAATAAATCATTTAATCATAAACCCTAATTATGTCCTATTTCAAATTTTAAGGCTCGATTTCGCATATCAAAACATCTCGAAATCAACTTTAACTTTGGGATCCGCTCTAATATCATCATATCTAACGACCTCAAAAATTTGGTGAAAAGTTGGTCGGACCATGTTGAAAGTGCACATGGTCCTCGACTTTTTTATCGAAATTTTGGGAGCATAATCCTATGATATAATAATACTTAGCCCCAAAATATTGGCTGAAAATTCAAATCCTAGGTCATCCTAAACATGAAATTAAGATCTAGGGTTTCATACTTAAGAGCTCTCTTTCTTCATTTGAAGGGGTCTTCTGCTGAGAATCTAAGAGAAGGTTTTTAGAGCATAAAGAGTCTTCTTTGCAGCGAAAGAGTAGATCTTTGAAGTCTTCAGCAACATTCTACATTCATCCATCAAACATTCATCAAGCATCATTTCATCAATTGGGGGCTTTTGAAGATGTAGGAGAATAATAGAAGATCACCAATTGAAGATTGGTTTGTACCTCTCCCTTGGGGTTGGGTATGGTTTCATGTTGTTTCCATGTATTTATATGAGCTTCATTTTGATTCATATTCATGCTTTAGATCACTTTGCATCATAGATTTAGAGAATTTACTTTGTCAATTATACGCAATTAGGGTTTACTCTTTAGGGTTGCTCTAGATTGTTTGCTTTCATTTTAGGAGTTTGCACACACACAAGGTTCTAGCACACATATTTTTCAGTACATTATCGACTATTTGTTGAGGTGGAAATTACCAAAGCAGGGGTTTGAATAAGGCAAAACCCTATATAGCCACCCAAAACCCTCTATTTCAACTACAGGTATAGGTTAGGATACGATCGTTGCGGGAAGTTTTAGGACTATCAGAGCACACAAAGGTTGTCCCGGGGTTCAAAACTCATCAGAAACCTCTACGATAGGGGGATGGTGCCCTGGTCCTGCCCAGGACAAGGGTATGGCACCCTGGTTCTTCCTATCTTTAGCAACATTTGGCAGTGCAACAATTTGCAGATCCCAGAATCCAATCTTTAGTTGCAACTTCAAACTTGCAGAATCTATAGGAGTTGAGAAAATACAACACCACAGGAGCCTGAACATCTTCTACAAGCCGAATAACCTATTACAACGAGAAGCAATGAAGCAAAATATGAAGAACATACAAAACACAAACAATATGCTCAAAAAGAGAGAGCTCGATATTCACAAAAATATGTAATGTGATTCTTACAATGAAAAGAAAGAACTCAACCTTTAATAGGTCAAGAAACCCTAAAAAGGGAAAACCTAGGTTTGCACATAATAATTAATTAAAATAATTAATTATATGCACCTAAAGTTAGCTTAAGTGTAAAAGAGATAAAAGGAACTTAAATAATTAAACAAAGAATGTTTAATTAATCAAGTAAATACCTGAATACTCTAAGACCCCCCCTTAAGCTAGACTTAGGGATAAGCTAAAACCTAGAATAGCTACTGAAAGCAATAAAGATGGGTCCCGGCAACAAGGCCTGATCAGGTACCCAAATACAATGAAATCTCTATGAAACGGAGACCAAGGAGAAAACCCAGTGGGAAAAAACTCCTCTCCAAAAAGAGATAAAAGAACACCACTGAAGCATGAAGAACATGCAAACTCTGTCGAAGAATAATTGCTAATCTGAAGAACATCCACTGAACTAGAACATGACCAGGTAGAGAAGACTGTAATCTGCATGAGTGCCCTCAAATGACACTACTCAAATCAGGAGGCAAACAAGGCAAAACAACTGAAATCGAAGATACAGATGGCATGAGAAACCAAATCCTAAAGAGCTGATCAATCGAACCACGAAAGCATTAGAACCAACATGATAAACCTCCCCATAATGCGGAAGTGGGAGAGGGACAGGAACACTGAAAAGGACAGCCAAAAACAACTGCATGACGAAGAACCAAGAACATCAAAGGTGCTGAGACACATCATCATGAGGCGAATGTCATGGAAGGAACACTCACTTGACAAAGGAAGATGGCAAACAAAGGCAAACATCAACCCCCTCATGGCACTTGATCAACAGTGCATGTACAAAAAGACACTAGATATGCAAGATTCCAAGTAAACAATGCATGATGGCACTTTATCTCAGTGCGTTTGCATAATTACAAGCTACAACGATAAGAAGACTGGAAATAGAAATGAGAATCAAAACAGAGACACCCTACTCAAAAAAGAGATCCCAGGACCTGAAACAACCACGATATCCACCAGAGTGCTGAAAAGCAAAAAACTGAATAAAATATGCATGGAGCAGAATCTGGAAAAAAAAACTCATATTTCTGGAAAGTACATAGAACATGCTTTCCGAAAATATAAAGTTTTCGAAAAACGGAGGTCGGATGCTCATTCTACGTCTCCCGGAGTACAAAAAAGAGACCTCACTTTGAGTACAAAAAAACATAGTCAAACAGCAAAATTGGAAAAAATTACCAACACCATGAGGTTGGCCTCGGAACCAGCTTTCCAACGCCTATTCGTTTTCGAAAAAACGACTTCGTATGCCCAAGATAGAGCCAAAAAACCAAACCTCGCCTGAAAAAGCCAAAAAAGGGGGTTTGGTGGCCTGTGGGTGGTCCGGTGGCCAGGAAGCGGTGCTCCGGTGGCGCACCGGTGGCGGCCAGGTGGCAGGGCAGCGACTGAGTGGCGGAGCGGTGGCCGGCCGGAAAAAAAAGCGCCCGGGGAGCGGAACGGAGCGGAGGGCGGCCGAAAGCGGCGGCGGGGGCCAGGGAGGAGGCCGAGGGCTGGGCGCCTAGCGATGCAGCGGGGCCAAGCTGGGCAGTGGCAGCGGAGCCAGGCAGAGTGGCGGGGCTAGGTTGGGCGGCGTGCGGGGGACCGGGATCTGCATGGCCGACGGTGGTTGGAGATCGGGAGCTGTATGGCCGACGGGGGCCGGAGAAACAACGACGGCGGCCAGAGAAGGATGGAGGGGCCGCCGGCGGGGGCCGCAGGGGCCGGACTAACAGGTCTGACAGGCCTGTCAGTCCGGCACCCTGCGGTACCCACAAAAAATGTGCCCCCAAAAAAAAAAATCCTTTTTTTTTCGCTTTTTTTAAAGAATTTTTTTTTAAAACAAATTTCGGCCTGCATGCCGTAAAAAGGAAAATTTTTTATTTCTTTGAAATTTTTTTCTCGATCTGCGTGCCAAGGCCGTACGGCCTGGATCTGAGAAAAAAAATGCTCCCAGAGGCTCAGGAACCAAAATAGGTCAAATTTTATATGACCATAGGGGTTTTCGAGCTTTCTGAGCACGATGGTAAGGTTCATTTAGGCCCAAAGTGCTCAGAAAAAAAACTCAAACCCTAGGTACATAAAAAATTCCTGAAACCCCAGATCTGCTTCCAAAGCAAAAATTCTCAAAACAAGAACAGGAAGCTGCAGATCCAAGCTCTGATACCATATAGGAGTTGAGAAAATACAACACCACAGGAGCCTGAAGATCTTCTGCAAGCTGAATAACCTGTTACAAGGAGAAGCAATGAAGCAAAATCTGAAGAACATACAAAACACAGAGAATATGCTCAAAAAGAGAGAGCTCAATATTCACAAAAATATGTAATGTGATTCTTACAATGAAAAGAAAGAACTCAACCTTTAATAGGTCAAGAAACCCTAAAAAGGGAAAAGGTAGGTTTGCACATAATAATTAATTAAAATAATTAATTATATGCACCTAAAGTTAGCTTAAGTGTAAAAGAGATAAAGGGAACTTAAATAATTAAACAAAGAATGTTTAATTAATCAAGTAAATACCCGAATACTCTAACAGAATCAAGACAGTGGCATGGCACCTTGGTCCCAGACTTTTTTGCTTAGATTTCAGACATAGGTGCACCTCTGATTTTGCTTCCTAATCTGTACTTTTCAATAGTTTATCAGTTATTTTCTCTTCTGCATTTCCAGATTAGGGTTTTCTTGCTTACTTGCACTTGAGGTTAAATTGCATTTTGAATCATTCCTCTCCCTCATTTGCAGCAAAGGAATAGAAACCCTAAGAGGTAATGCACGACTCTCTCTTTCTCACAAGAAGTAGATGAAGTGCATTACCTCCCTAGGATTTTTTGTACTCCATGAGTGTGTATGAGATTGGGATTAGGTTTTCCATACTTAGTCTCACTTTTTACCCCTACACAAGGGGGATTCAAAGAAATGTGAATTTCTTTGAGAGGTTCAAGATTGATGTGACTTGAGTGGGGAATTTTAAAATTGGAGAATAATGATAAGTATGATTAAGAGAGTTTCAAGAAGAATTAATTAGGCTGAGTGGGGATTAGGAAAAAGTGATTTGTAGGAATCACATGATTAGGTCAATTAATTAAAATTAATTAACTAAGTGGGTTTAGAGGAAATAATTATTGGAGGGACTTTAGAAGAATAGGGAAATAATTAATTTTTTTGATAAATTAATTATTGGACAATAGTGACAGGATTAATTAAAATAGATTTAATTAACACTGAGAAGAATGAGGAAAACAAAATTAAATCAATTAATTATGTTGACAAGCTTAAATTAATTAAATATGAATCTAATTAATTTTAGGTGTCTACATTTTGCCCCTCTTTGATATAGTGTCATGATGTGATGTTATATCAAAGAAGAATAAAACATAGTGGAAAAAAAGGATAATGACTAGTAACATGATGCCCCAGTCATAAGATGAGGAAGAATGATGCCGAGGAAGTAGTTGTATGCCCCCTTGAGAATGGATGGGATTTCTTGTTGATAAAGAAATGATAAATGGATGGGATTTCTTGTTGAGCAAATATAAAGAGCAAACCTTGGTTTGATATTGCCATGGATAGTCTACACCACTGATTATAAGAACCAAGATGATATGAAGATCTGAGGCGTGGACTGACTCTCAGTCAAAAAGGTATGCCTTGCACACAATCATGCAAATGTTGATAAACAGTAATGCAGGGTTGCCAGTTCGTACAAGGAAAACCTTCAAACATACCATATCATAAAAACTATGCCTCATTATACACCAACCAAGACATACCAAGATATAGGATGATCAAGGCAGTCATGAACAAGTATAGTCGTGGGACACAAGATAAAAATCAGAGCGAAAATATCAATCATGCATTGGTCATGCACATGACCACCTGGTATCTCTTGCCAAGAGTATGACATGGATTTGGATAGACTGCTAGACATGGGAAGGATACATCTCGATGGGCCGGAAGACGAATTTGGATAAACTGCCAGACATGCGAAGGATTCATCCCGATGGGCAAGGTGTGGATAGATTGATGGACGACAAAAGACAAGTTGGTTGTGCAGAGTCTATAGATGGGAGGATTGGCACTTGCATTTGATTAACACAATATGGATGGGTGTTTGGATTAGGCACAAGTCAGTGTAAGCTCAGGTAGATGGGAAAAGCTCAGATTTGATGGGGAAAATGGATTGGATAATATGGGAGGTGGATTAATAATTGAATATGGTTGTATGGGATGGGGGATATGATTGAATGGATAGGATTTGATTGTGAATATATGATAAATGGATTGGAACCAATGACAAGGGAGAACCAAAGTTTGGTAAAAGGATGGATGAATGGAGGGAGATTGCTTGGATAGGGGGTGAAGGGATTAAGTAGATGGATGGTGATAAGATATGGAGGACTAAAGGATGGGGGATAAGTGGAATGGGGATCCAAGGACTATTTTGCAAAGGAGTGAAATGCCCCACACTATAGGTAGTGAAATTAAGGATGGAAGGATGGTGATAAAGATGTATGAAATGGAAGGATAATGTGTAATGGATATGGATGGTGGAGGAATTAAGCCTTGTATTTTTCCAAAGCATGCATGCATATTATTTTGCCTCTATCATGATCAAGACCAAAGATAAAAATGGAGGATTTATTTGGATAGGATGAGGGATATGCGATGGAGTATATGGATAGGATAGTCAAGATCACAGATAAGAAAGGAGGATGGACTTAATGTGGATGATAGGATGACATGGATGAAGTTTTCCCCCAAGTGTAGATTTGCAAGAGGAGGAGGGATTACAAATGACGCTTGTTTACCAAGTTTTCATCATGGTACTTACCCAAGGCACCACAAGACGTGGTTTTCACCATTGGATGACTTTTTTCTCTCTACTTTTTTTGATATTTTTTTGATATTTTTTGAAATAGTTTGGATGGATAAGAACGAGGATAAGTGGATGCGTGAAGGAGGAAGGGAGGACTCAAGCATCTAGTTGCATGGATGGTACCTCTTAGTGCTTCTTTTAATTGGGGGTATGCTCATAGATGTTGTTAGAAATAATTAGGGAGATGAAGTGGATGAAGGACAAAGGGGGATGCAGATTTATGCGCAGGATGGTATTATGAAAAATCGATGTTGGATAATGGATGGGGATTTGAAAAACTTGTGGAAGATCGACATTGGCACACACCTTTAAGGGTGGTGGAGGAGGGGGTTTTAAATCGGATGGAGGATAAAATGTGGATTTTGGGAAATGTGGACCCAAAATAGATGAAGCGGGTGGAGTTAAGGTAGTGTAAGTACCCAAAATGGATTTTGATGATGACGGATTGTTAAATGGAGGATTGGAGGACTTATGAGTGGAGGGAGCTTTTGGATTAGCAAGTTTGGATGCCAATTTGGATTTTATTTTGAGATACATTGCTTCTATGAGTAGTTTGGGAATCCACATAGTTTTTGATTTTTTCTTTTGGGGTCCTTGTGACCTTTTGGATTTTTATTTCTTTTGGATTATATTTTTATTTTCTTGAGCATGTATTTTTGAGGGGACATGTTGATCCTTGGATTTTTGTGGATTCTTGACTTTATGCATTTTAGATTTGGCGTCCAAATTGCTTCCAATAGCAATGGTATGGGTGCACGAGGATGGATGACTTAGGGGTTTTATGGATGGTGGGATGATGGAGGGAAAGTGTTGGGGATTTAATGATGTGTGCCTTTGTTGATCTTGCTTAGGGATTATTTGAGGTGATGGAGTGGTGGATGGAGGGATGTAAGGACCCAAAATGGATGGAAGGAATGGAGGATTTAGCTTTGGAGCATAGGGTCCTAAGATGAATGTGGATGACAGGGGATGGTAGGATTTTGATTTATATGAAGGGATTTTGGATTTTGGAGGAGTAGGAGATGTACCAATATCTTGATCGCTTCTTTTCCTAGTAGGATACTTATTATTTTGGAAACAAGATGTGAGTTCATTTTGAGGGAGATGAGATGTGGAAGGACGATTAAGATCTTTAAATGGATTGAGATCATGACATGGAGATAGAGGAGTATTTTGATCTTGACTTTGGATTGAAACATGTGGTGGAGTGGGAGGGGTGATTAGATATTGAGATGGAAGGAGAGCATTGGATGGAGGGATTATATGATCATGAGAGGAAGTGGCAGGGATGATATCATTAGATGTCTGTGGAGGGTAGACATGGATTTTGAGATGGAGAGGTATCATGGGATGGATGGATGCTTTGATCTTGAGCTGAAGAGCAATCTATGCTAGCATGTGTTGGAACAAGTTCTTGGCACATTTGGAGTTGTGGGGGTTGTATGATGAAGGAGGATATGGAAACTTCAACTTAGGTAGATGGATGGACGATGTTATCATGAAGCTGCGGGGATTGAGGTTCATCTTGATTTGGAGGTGATGGAGGTGGGTGAAGGACTTGAGGAGATTTGGCAACTTTTCTTCGAGGTGGGGATTTTGTCTCCTTTGCTATCATGCCTTGGATAAGATTATGGATTAAGGACTTGGAGGATGGGGATGATGCTAATTTTGGAGGATTAGGATTATGTGGATATTTCAGATTAGATGGGCGATTGGGATTATGGATAGGGGGATTAAGATTAATGCTTGGAGGAATATGGAGTAAAGGATTTGGATGGGGAGTAGAGGTAATGAAGGTGTTGTAAAAATAGGGGGATTGGGATGTGGATGAGAGGGTAGATGGAGATATACATATTGGAATAGAGGGGTATGCAGACGAGGGATAATATGGAGATATAGATGGATTTACCTTGTCAAAGGGAGAGGAAGGATAAGAGATATGATATAGATTGGGATTGGATATAGTGTGTTGAGATGAAATGGATGGGGATGTGATAGATGGATGAGAGGTTATGGGATTGACTTGGTAGGCAGGTTGAGGTGGTTCATGCACTTCCATGAGCATCTACTCATACCAAGACTTGAATTTTGGATGTGCACTTTGGGTAGCCATTTGAGAAAGGTGGTGACGTTGGATGAATATGAGGACTAGGACTTAGAAAATTCGGATTGGATTAAGGATTGATTGGATTCAATTTGATTTTCTTGGATTGGACTGGGCTTGATTTGATTGGATTGGGTTGGACTTGATTGGATTGGATTGGGCTTGATTTGATTGGATTTGATTGGATTGGTACTTGGATTAGGACAAGATTGATTTGGATTAGGATGACACCTTAGCCCCTAGATTAGGAATTAGATGGGAATTGATGATGTGGACCACAAGCAAGGTGACAACCAAGCTAGGTAAAATTTAGACCTTTGCAATTGATCAAACCTTCTTCTACTTAGGGTAGCCTTACGTACCTAAGCAAAAGAGGGTAAAAGGATTAGGGTTTTGACGAACCCAAAATGATTAAGCAAAGGTACTTGGGGGAGATTCTTCCCTAAGCACAAAAGTCAATTAATTGATTGATAAAAGATAAATAAAACTTTCACAAAGTGTCGACCTTAGGATGAGGTTGATTGATTGATTGATTGGATAATTTGATTGATTGATTGGATAATTTGATTGATTGATTGGGATATTGGGAATTTGATTAGGTTGATGTGCTAAGTCCTCAAGGATGGAATTAAAATAATTGTGGAAGAATGGATTGATGGTATGGAGAGTAAGGGGAAGGTAACCCAAGATTGGATTAATGATATAATTGATTGGGGATTGATGACTGCTTAGATGGATGAAAATGGATTAGGGATTTGATATGGATGAATATGAGGGAAATAGGGGTTTGATAATGACAAGATGGAATTTGAAGAGGTAGTGTTTTATACCAATTCTATTCTTGGCAAGAAGACAATGGAGACTCCAAGCACAACATGCTATCTTAGGAAGTTGGTTGAGGAGGAAAACCTTTGCTTGCTAACTCAGGTACACACCCAATAGTTAATCAGAATATGGTCGCTGAGTCTCATGCAATGAATTCTCAACATCGTATTAGCTGAATCCAAACGCTAATGGGGGCACGATATGACAAGTCTCTTGGGGGAGTTACTATCTCCCTTGCACAAATATTATCCACCTTTCAGAGGTGAACCAGGTAGTTTCTATTCCTAAGGTTCTTAGTAAGGGTTTTCGTTCAAAGACTACCCTTTGCAGTCGCACAAGTATGATTAAGGTCTATATCCCAACAAAGTACCAAACAATATGTAGTCACGCAAGCGTGATTGAGACCTAAAGGCCCTACAAAATGCCCGATATGAGAGTAAACTCTTAGATAGCTTCGTCCTCCAAGATTTTCATCCCAAGAGGCCTATTTATTATAGTGAGTTGGAATGCTTGGGTTTTAGCCGTACTCACTTGGGTCGTTCCCCTCTCACCAATGCCTATGCGAGTGTGCTAGGGAAATTAGGAAGGCAAGCCCGCTAAAGGTAAAAAAGCATGCAAACAAAAATGAAAATAAGACACGGAAGCAACTGATTAATTTTAAGCCCAAAAACCCAAGTGTTATCTATCTAGAAAAGCACACACAAGACTAATCTAGGGAAAATTTGGTCTTCTACACAACGTCATGCAAGAAACCAGGTTAGAAGTCTCAAATCATGTCTTGGACTGCTCGGATACAACTTGCAAAACTAAAAATTTTGATCAATACATAAAATTTTGTAGAAACAGTGCTTGCATTGCTCAACAAACAGCCGTGCTGAAGCACCTGCGTACACGCTACAATGAGGTCTGAGAGCAGAAAATCGAAAATACAGAAAATGTAAAAATTCCTTAAAAAAAGATTTTACATGCAAGCGGTCGCGCCAAAGTGCGTGCGCTTGCGCCAGAAACATAAAATGTTAGCAGTCAAACACAAATTTGAAAATTCAAATTTACAAAAATAAGCGGGATGTTTACAAAGCACTCTCGCTAAAGCAACGTTTGTAAAAATAAAATGCTAGATATAGCAGATTAACTAATTTTATTTTTTAAAGTTTTTCCTTTTTATGTGTTTTTTTAAATAACTGATTAAAAGGAAGAAAACTAGATGACTAGAAATCTGAATAAAAAAGTGAGTAAAGATGGGGTCATAGGCGGACGTGCTATTCCAGAAGCGTTTGTGTTGATCAGTAGACTTGCAAAAAAGGCGGGTTAGGAAAATTTGAATTTGAATCGGGCGTGCGCACGCGCCGAAGACCGTATCGCCCGCACTGAACCCGTATCGCTCGCGCCAAAGTGCAGTCACTCATGCTAATCCAATACCTGTGACTAAAAACTTACAAAAACTTCACAAAAATTGTTAAATTAGGGACGTGGGTCCCACCGGGCATGCCAGAATGGAGAGAGGCAAAGTGAGTGAGGGGATGAAATGATTAGATGATCAAACAATAATCATAAAAGCATTCAAAACACAAAAACCAAGTATACCTTCACAAAATTGTCTTCTCCCTCGGACTGAGCTTGATGAAGTGAAGGCACCCCTTTGATGTTCCACTTGATTTGCTCTTTGCTCATTGCAGATGTGGATTGCTCTTGAATTCTCAACAAGGTAGATGGATTAAGGATTTAGATTTGGATCAAGGACAGATGGATATGGATAACAAAAATTTGATAGAGGACTATGAGAAAATGATAAAAATGTGATAGAGGGAGATGAGAGGAGAAATTAGCAACATGATGATAGAAGAATGAAAGACTCTCTTTTTGAGAAGGAAAGATGCTCCAATTTATAGATTGGAGGAGACCAATGGAGGGCCAAGATTGATTTGCTTATGAAAGGCTAAGATTGATTCAAGACAGTGGACATGGATCAAGGATGCACTGGAGAAATAAAAAGGAATATAAAATTCCTTGGGAAAAAGGGGGGGAAAGAGATTTGAATTTCAAAGTGAGGATGCATAGGGGGATTCAAAGAAATTTGAATTTCTTTGAGAGGTTCAAGATTGATGTGACATGAGTGGGGAAATTTTAAAATTGGAGAATATGATAAGTATGATTAAGAGAGTTTCTAGAAGAATTAATTAGGTTGAGTGGGGATTAGGAAAAAGTGATTTGTAGGAATCACATGATTAGGTTAATTAATTAAAATTAATTAACTGAGTGGGTTTAGAGGAAATAATTATTGGAGGGACTTTAGAAGAATAGGGAAATAATTAATTTATTTGATAAATTAATTATTAGACAATAGTGACAAGATTAATTAAATTAGATTTAATTAACACCGAGAAGAATAAAGATAACACAATTAAATCAATTAATTATGTTGACAAGCTTAAATTAATTTTAGGTGTCTACAGGTGTTTTTTAGGGATGCTTACCATGTGTATCCCCATTAAGGCATGACCTTTTCACCTTCATTTATCTTCCCAACACTTCCTTTTATATTCTCACACTATGATTCAATCCTCGTTTATAAAATTTCTTATCCCCTCCCACATCCTCCTTATCCTTCCCTCCCACTCCGCATTGCATAGACCCTTGGCTTCACGTGTCATTGGATACCAACTCATGGTTTTTGCATATTTTTTATTGGTTGTCTACGTGTGTTTGTGTTTGTTTTTTACCTATAGTTCTAATGCTTCATCATTCACTTTGTAACAACCATCCTTATCCTTTATATGATGGTATGCCTTGACAGTGTGCCTCTTAGATCACTATGCTACTTAGATTTTTTTAATTTTTTTGTGTCAGTCCATATGCACATGCGACGTCATCATCACATCATGGTGCACCAATGCTAGTGTGAAAACAAATAATATCTTTCTTTTTGTACATGAAGTTACCTTGACAAAATTCCTCTCCATCCATTTTTAAATTTCCCATCTTACTTTCATTCATCCTCTATTCTTTCCAAAAAATCAAATCTTGTACAATCATGTACAACCATGCAATTTGGAATCATATTAAATCCTATCGTCCAAGTAACATTAGTCAATATGTCCAATCCTCATCCATCATCAATTCTATGTCAATGGCATGTACATCATACCAATATGATCTCCCAAGTAATTTTTTATCAATCATGACATATTTTCATTTTCCCTTGTCTTTTCAAGAGACCTCTGAGGCCTCACTTTTCTCAATAACTCTCTTGAGAGGGCATCACTCCCATTATCCCTTTTCCTCTACATGATTGAGACAACTTGCCACAAAATCTCCACACTTCATCTTACCTTTTATTCTTCTTTGACACAATGCCACTTAATCACAATGTTATATCAAAGAGGGGTAAAATATAGAAAACTAATATTTTCATGAGCAATCTTCTCTTGGTTAACTAAATAATTACATTATCCAGCTATTTCACTTCACTTAATGTACACCACCTAATTAAATGTCAGCTCCTTCTCCCTCTCACACATACTCAAATAATTTTATTATTTAATTTCCCTATTTTCCACCTCACATGGTTACAATATTGAATAATTAGCTATATTCCCTTCACTAATTTCCAATAATAAAGCAAGCCTTAAATGCACTTATCCCTCACATTCTCTCTGGTTGCAACAACTTACTATTTTTTGTAAATGCATCCTAGCCCCCTACATTCAAACAACCTCCAACATGACCCTTCATTCTCTCCTCAATACTAGAAAAGTCTTTTCATTCATCCTCCATCATTCATCTTTTCATCACATCCCCATCATCAATTTTACTTCCTAAAAATCTATAAATTGAGTCACCATCCTATGTATTAGAATCAATCCATTTTTATGTTAATAATATCGTGTTTGGATTTAAACAAATATATGCATATGGATGGATTTTTATGTAATAATTATTATTTTTTCTTTGTTTGAACTTCTTTTTTATGCTCTATCTAAGGTTTATTCTAGTTAGGATAGGGAGCTTGTCTTTTCTTTTGTTACCTACTTATATTTCTAGACCAGTGCACACACTAGTGATAAAAACACATCAAGTCACAACATAAGTACCTAGGGTTCACAATTATAACACCTCAATGACACATACATGGTCTCACTAGAAGGTTTAGATACAAAGGGTGAAAGCATGAATTAGTTAGAATTACAAAAAATTACAACTTATAGCAAAAATGACTCAATCTCAAGTCAAGCAACAAAAGAAAAAAAAAAATGTCATAGATGCCCTTGTTGATGGTTCTAGCACCCTTGGAACTTAATGAAAGGTACTGAGCTAACTAATTTCAACTCCTCACTTTCCATATGCCACCATTGAGTGGGTGGAGAGTAAGGTTGTGGATTGTCTAAGGGAATTATACCTGTGCATGGATTATATATGGTAACTATAGGATGAATTTTAAAATGTATGAAATCAAATCCCACTCAATGTGTATTTCCATATGTAAAAATGCCTCAAATTACTTTGAAGAGGCTACAAACTCAAAGAAACATTCATGATAGAGAGTGGACCATGTTGTTGATAAATAATATTTAGTGTAAATTACAGAATGCAAGCTAATAGTGTAGATGTGGACCAATGATAAGAATTGACATTGAAACTTCAACAAGAATCCTTGTACACTATTAGATACATCATCATGTTGCATAGTTGGATATTGTGCATTCATTGAACCTTAGACATTTATAACTTGCATCATGTGCACCTCAAAAAACACAACACAAGTTAGATAAGAAGGATCCACTTTAGATGTAAGCCATGCTGAATGATATTTCAAACATAATAGAGGAAATATGTTGCTTGTATTGAAAATTCACTAGAATAACTCTTATTTCATCTCAAAGATTTTTGCCATTTTCTCTCTTATTCCTTTATGTTTGTGTAATATCTAGTGTTAAGTGTAACATGTCCAATTTTGGATTTTGTGTAAATTGTGCATGTAGATTTTTGTGATGGGTAACTAAACATAAGACCACTCCCATGATAGTGAGTTCTCCTTGGCTAGAATATATCTCTAAAAAATGATTGTCTTCCTTATGAGACCACCTCGTTGGTTTGGTGTTAATTTTAATTATTTTTGTCTAGTAAGAAATCCCTAGCTTTAAATGTAAAAACATTTTCAAAATCTCTTTAAGCTATGATTAGGATTAGGACGGGTTTCAAAGATCTCTAAATATTTTATTGTTATATTATGTTTCTTTATCTTTTAAGATATTTTATGTGAAAATGCAACTATATTGATGAAATCTTAAGACACATTCTAGATCATTAGGTGCAAATGTCTTTATATATGGTCTATAGGATAAGGATTCACATAGTTGTTGTTTTTGGATTCGATTGTCAATGAGTTTTTTTCTCCATCATCATTTTGGATCACACTCCATGATCCATCATCAATATGTTAGGTAGCTTGATCCATCATCATAAGGATTTGCATGTTTTTTTGCATTTTTTTGTAAATATTGGACTTTGTCACCAATTGTTGAAGGCATTGGTCATTCTATGATATCTTGTGAGCTTGGAAGTTGTTCTAAAAGGATCATAAGATAACATTATTTATAGTTTAAAAATTGATCTTTATCTTTAAGATAGAACTTTATAGTTTCTAAATTATAATCTGCCTTACAAAAGGTTATTAATTAAGAATACCTTCGTTAACTTAGTTCCACTTATATTTAATGATCTCAAATCTCATCTCTTGACATTAACATATCATAAACAATCCTAAATATCAATTAGCTAACCTTCCATTGACAAATCACTCCATACAAACCAACCCATTAATTGATCAAACCCTAAAATACATGGAGACATCAATTTCATTTCAATCGTGACTTAGGTTTTAAAATTTTAAATTCACATAAAACCCTAGAACGCCCAATAGCAGCCCGCTCGATGAAACGACCAGGTGCCTTCCCATCACTTTCAAACAATTATTTTTAATAAAAAAATACGCATTCTATTGTACATGTTTTACCCGTATTAATATGGCTTAACCTCGTTCAAAGCATTATTCCCTCGGACGTAAAAAAATTCATATTAACCAGAGGGGAATCGAACTCGTGCCAAAAAAATTCAAAAGCATTGTTTGGGTTTGTGCGAACAGACGAGAAATGGCTCTCTGTAGAGCTCTGTCACGGAGCAAATGCATCTTTCAGCAGAATGTAAGGCATTTTGCTCCCACTTGGCCTACGCGTCTAAATCACAACACTGCTAGTGAGGAGATTTCTTCCTCGTCCAATTCAGCCCGCCCGTTGGCAGATATTCTACAGATTTTGAGCCGTAGAATCCCCGAGGAATATATAAGCACCAGAGTAGATAATGGTCATTCCATAAGATACGTTCCATGGTATGTTTAGCGTACTCGCTTGTGCACTTCCATTGTATAGATGTTTTTTCCTTGGAAATTTTGGGTAATGTTCTATAAAGCTTTTGATAAAACGAAAAGTTTAAACATCTCGCCTTCTTGTTCTTTATTTGAGCTTTTGAATACCCAAATAAATTTTTTTGGGTGGGCTGTTTAGTTTCAGCTGTAGTGTGGACGAAAAATCGACAACATCCTTATTGTTTTTTTTTTCTTTATTTTCAGAGAAGAATCCGTAAGTCCGACTTCCAAAGGATTGAAACTTGGTTAGACCATAATAGTTACAACCATATTCTTAAGAGTGGTAAACTTAGTTGGCCCATAATAATTACACCACAACCTATCCGTCCTAGTTGGCGTTCAAGTGTATCTCATACCTGCTCCAAGAAACCTTGCAGAATAGGTCACTCTAAAATATATCAACAATTGTTACACTACAACCTCGCCCCATGGCTTATGGGCAAGTTTACTCCACAGTCATTACACAGCAACCTGGCCTCATAGATCACACTCAAATTTGTAACATAGTCATCACACCTCCAACTCGTTCCATATAGGCCATGCCCAAATTTAAAACATGATTGTTACACCACAGCTCGCCACACAGGTCATATGTTTACCTGATTGTTAATCTCATGACAAAGATTGCACCCAAATTTACAACGTAAATGTTATCACAACCTAATAAGATAGGTAATGTTAAATTTACCCTGTAATCTTTGCGCCAAAGCATCAGCACATAGGCCGTGTATGAAGTTTTGAACTTTCCCACAATCGTTATACTTTAACCTTGCCACATAGGTTATTCCCAAATTTAGCCCATAGTTATTATACCACAACGTTGCCGCATATTCTGGGAAATATAAGTTGCATGATCAGCCTTGGACAATATTTTTAGCCGTTAGTTTAGTTTCTTGAGCTGTTCCCTGCTTAACGGTTTATTTTCCATTTGACTCTACATAAAAGAAAATGAAAATAGATGGAGCATTTTAGTACTGCACACTATTTACATGTAGGTTGTTTTTGAGGTAACAGCCAAGCAAGGGACCATTTTGGTGTAGGAGACCCTTTTTGGAAGTCCACAGTGGTATTCCTTCCTTTTACTCCATTTTTTCAATTTTCCTATTCACGGGTTTTGAGCTCTTGAGCAAGTTCCAGGCTTAAAAAAATCGTTGCTAATGCAAGAAAAAAAAATGTGTTTATTTTGGAAGCACTGTGGGGGTGTACGGCATGGATAGGTTGAATAGCATCTGTTGGCATTGATAGCGCTATCAACCCTTTTGAAATAGAGGACGACTTCACATTCACCTCTACTTAACAACCGTGCCTGTGCATATTAAGCTGATCGATGTTACTCATTCTTCTCTAAGTTTCAAGATAGGGAATTTGCTTTTTAAAGATAGGATATGATGTTGTTCATGTTTTTTTTATCCAGGATACACAATAATTGTAGTTTATACAATTATCACAATGTTGAGGAACCTTCAATGTTTAGAGGGAATTCGGTTGACTAGTCAAGGAAACCGAAATATATATATTTCAATCTATCTATTTATCTACATATTTGTATATCTATCTATTTTTATATACATACATGTAGATATGCTGACTATTATTATCCATTACTATAATTATGCGTTGAATGTGCTTAAGCATTCTGGTCAATCTGTTGTATGATCTTCAAGGGACCAAATTGGACCAGCATTAATTTCTGTCCTTCCCAACATAGAAGGGTATCTATTCAGTAATTAATATGAACTCTTTGGGCTTGTTTGAACCTCCAGTGCAACACAATAAGTAGAGTAGCTGTAACTTTTCCAGCAGATGTGCAGGACTCTCGTGAAACAACCCTAGCAATTTTCACACAAAATCTGAAGTAATCTAATCAAAGCACTCAGAATAGGATGTGAAAAACAGATACAGAAATATCTTGTTATGATCCCTTTTTTTGTTCTTGTATTGGAATTAGGAATGCACATAGAAATGGAGGAACTACAAATTCAATTACACACTGGGTGTACCCAGCATACATGATGGACCTCTTGACCTTCCAGAAATCTGCTTAATGCTGGCAGATCACCAGCAACTACCCACATCCTGCTCTCGCTACTGCTGCTGCTGTGTAATGATCATGAGTGCCGAAGGTTTTTCTCTCCAGAACTTGCTGTAAAGTGTGATCTGCACCTACCAGTTCCTCTCAGGCACCAATGGTTGAAGCTGCATCATTTTCAGAAAAAGGTTTTTGGTTTTTGATTTAAAAAGATACTCTCTAGTCATTCTGAGCGCTACCTATACCCTCAGCCCAAGTAATCCACAAGCTGCAGGAATTAATTTCACATTCATTGCTAGCTAACTGACAATCATTTCCCAATATTTCAGGAAGACAACTGACTGTATGATTCCCCATTTAACTTAAGGTAACTACTGGAGCATACAGCCAAAGGGAGAAATAACTGCAGCTCCCCCTTATATAAGGAAACAACCAACGACCAGTTGACTAAACCATACTCTAACTTAAAGATTAACTAATTCTAACAGTAAATAAGGATCCAGTCAACACCAAATTCATGTCACATATCAACAGCTCGGTGTTTGCTGGTAAAAAACGAGAGATTACAATTCTTCCCTCTCTGAATTTGCTTGTCCTCAAAGAAGACAATGCCAAGTGATTGAGGATATCAACAGACTCCCAAATGCCATCTTCCCATGACAAAACCTTTCCATTGTACCAGAACTTAAGTCCAAACACGGTTTCACAGCTATTTCTCTCAAGTACCAAGTATCTGTTTCAGCAGTAGTAACAACTTCCCTTTATCATCTAATGGTGGAAGCTCAGCTGAAGGTGTGATATGTCGACCCACTGCCTTCTTCAAATAGGACACATGAAAGACGTGGATTCGATTGGTGGAAGGGGAGAGCCCCAACTCATAAGCCACCTCACCCACATGTTGTACAATTTGGTAGGGTTTGTAGAAATGGCGTTTTAACTTCTCAGCGCTACATCTTTCTAAAATAGACTACCTATAGTGCTGTAATTGGAGAAAAAACATGTCTCCCACTTCAAAATACCTCTCAGTGCAATGCCTATCAGCATAAATCTTTTGCTGATTTTGTGCATGCTGGAGCTGATTGTGTAAACCTCTAAAAACTTGTCTGCTCTGCTCAACAAAATCTCTTGCTGTGGGAACTTGGGTATCAAGAATTGTCAGCTCTTCAAAAGTTGGTGCGTCATATCCATACAATGCCATGAAAGGGGACATTTTGATGAACATGTGGTAGGTAGTATTGTAGCAATACTCTCCTAGGTATAACCAACACACCCAAGCTGATTGATAGCTGGTCACAAAACTTCATAAGTACCCTTCAACCCATTTGTTCACTATTTCTATTTGCCCATCTATATCTCTATTACTGAGCACAGTATAGGGTAAACTATGCATTCAAAAGCCCTCCCTGAAAAAAAGGTTTGCTACTTGTGGGGCTTTGAATTCATTAGGAATGGAGAAGAGAGGCAAAAACTTCGCCAATTGATCAGCAACTATGTAGATGCAATTCTTTCCTCCTAAATGAGGCAAGCCTATGATGAATTCTATTTATATGGATTCACATTTCTACTTAGGAATGGACAGCTGCTAAAGTAGACTTGCAGTGCATGCGGTTTTGTGTTCCATTTTTTTGGCAAGCTCCACACTCCTGTACATATTGCAATACCTCCTCTTTTAAGCCCTTCCAAATGTGTTTACTTCAAACTTGTTTATATGTTTTGAAAAATTCTGTGTAACTAGCAAGTGAAGGATCATGAAATATTGCGATGGTTTTTTGTTTCAGCTTGGATCCTAGCACTACAAAAATTCTCCCCTTATACAAAATAATATCATTCTTCATTTGGTATCTCTCATCCTTGTCTAAGGTAGCTCCTCAACCCTATAGCTAGTGGATCCTTGGTGTACTCAACCAACAACTTTTCCTTTAATCAGATTTTACTGAAAAAATGGCTGATAGTTCAAGTCTCTGGGTGAGTGCATTTGCTACTTTATTGTCCTTTTCCTTGACATTTTAATGTCAAAATCATATACTTGTGATTCGTTCACCCATTTTTATTTCTTGTCATTGGGGTCACATTGCAATAAGAGAAACCTCAAGCTGTTGTGGACCATACGAACTACAAAATGTTCACAAACTAGATATTGTCTGAATTTAGCCAATGCATGAATAATCACTAAAATCTCCTTGTCATATCTAGTGAAATTATGCTCAATCTCTATTAAGTTCCGACTTTCAAATGATGTGGGTTGTCCTTTTTGCATAAGAAACACCCCTGGACAGCTTTATGAACTGAAAGAGGCATGAAAAGCCTAGCAACTATATCATGATTTATCCAAAAGATTAGTTGGTTGTGCATTGGCACTTCCTTGAAGTATGTCAAAGCAGTGGACATTCCTCTATGTTCCGAGTCCAACAAACAGTACTATTTGTTGGAGTATCAGCCTGTTGTCCACTTGGTTAGGTCCTTATGGGTGTAACTGCTTGATGGTATAAGTTTTGCCGTGGACTTGAAAGTTGTTGAACTATTGAGGAATGACACCTCCTTCTTGTCTAATAAGCTCAAAAATACCTTCAATTCAATTCAACACATTTTAGTAAAGTTTCTGAGTAAACCTAGTTTATTCCTCCTGTTTGGAGAGGCAATCATAAATGACTTTGTGGCTGTCCTCCACAGCTTGAAGATTATGCAGGAGAGGACCAGAGAACTGGGTGGTTTTGTTCTGCTGAGCAGTTTGGAGTAGCCCATGTAAGTAGTTGTTGATATTAGTAAAGGCAATACGAGTAGAAAACTCCTTAATTTCGGAATGGTTAGGTGGAGTAGCATCATTTTCATTTTAAGATTGAAATCAGTTTGTTGTTCAGAGATCTTGTTTGCAGCAGGTAAACTAAGGAGAGGGTGATTCTCAGGCTTGAAAGGGATGGGTTGGAAGAGAGTGGATGTGTACTCATTTGAAATGGAAGTAGGCATAGTGAGAGCTAGGGAAGAGATGGGTGTAAAAGTTGATATGTTCTTAGGTCTAGTAATACAATTCAGTGTAAAAGTTGATATGTTCTTAGGTCTAATAATAAAGTTCAGCACCACTTGAGACCTTATCAGGTATTTTAGACTTTGTTGGCAAACTGGATTGCAAAGGAACAACAGGGGGAATAAAAAGAGATTTACGTTCTGTAATAGAAATATCCATTTAATGAGCATGAAATTCATGTTTTTTTGGCTAGGCAAACAGGGTAATCATCCACTTTTATCTCATATCCAAGATGATAGTAATAGAATCATGGCCAAAAACATCCTTATTGCTAGTGGCTGCTTTTGTAACCCTTTTATTTTTCCGCTTCTTTTGGTAAGCATTAAACTCAAAGGCTTGCAAGAGCAGCAAGAAATACTAGTATTTATGAATCTTTCTAAGATCCTAAGGCTCCTTCTAAGAGACTTAATGGGCTTTGATCTTTCTGTCCCTATGCATGGATTCAAATCAAAATGTCCTTAGAAATTTTTAGAAATGAGTGCAAAGTACCTAAGTTAAATGCTTCCCCGGGCTAAAATCTAGCACATGACGAATAATTGGACTTAGTCTTAATTGACTCTGCTCATATGCTGACATCAGAGAAGGAATACTTTATAAATCCAAGCCTTCATTCCTATTTGAAAGATGAGAAGATCATGGCATGAGCCATCAAATTGAACCCTAACATTCCATTGTAAAAACAGTCAAAGAGCTTAGAATATTGTCAATTGAGAGTTTTAAAAATGGGGACGCCTAGGGGTGAGCGCCCAACCTAGGGAGTTATAAGGTGATTTTATTAATAAATTAAATGGGAAGCAAAAAGTGGCGTCCAACTTGGGAGATATAAGGGTTTCAATAAATTATTAAAATAAAATGGTTTCCTCTCCATTTGGGCGTGGGTGTGGGCGTGGGCATGGGAATTAGGGAGGCATAAGGAGTTTTAATGCATTAAAAAATAAAATGATTTTTCCTCCATTTTGGGTGTGAGATTTAGGGCTGGAGGTGGCACCCTATTTCAGGGATATTGAAGCTTTGATCATTCATTTAGGTTATTCATGTTTTGGAGTTTTTGGCTGCAGTAAGGTTACCAGGAGATGAGGGGTACTTGGAGACGGGTATTGGTACTGATACGACAAATTTTCAAAAATAGGAGACAAGGGGTACTTGAAGACGACAATTTTTAAAAAATATAATTTAATAATTTTTAGAAAATATCATAACATAGAAAATTTGAAAACAAGAACAGTGGCAAAGTTTAAGTTTAACAAAATAATATTAACTTCAAAACTCAAATGTCAAATGTGTTAAAGAGTTCAAAACTCACTACATATTTCATATCAGATTATCATTACACATTGAAATCCAAAAATATTGATAGTTTGCTGCTGATACATGAACAAAAAACAAAAATCAGAAATCTATCATCTACTCTGCTATGTTTGCATCATCCATATCAAGGTCCTCAGCTAGGATGGTCTCCAAATACTCATCACTCCCTATTTCAGGTTCCTCTGATGGTAGTAGAACTGGGGGCAATTCATTAAGGCCATTTGGTTCAATCGCTTCATCCCCCATGGCAGCAACTTCTCTATCAGGTGCAATTTGCTCCCATTTTGCTGAAGACCCTCCATGTACCCAGGATCAACACGAGAGAGAAGACGTAGTGAGCTATGAATGTAGACCAAGTTCTTTGCTTTCTTTGACCCTAATCAATTCCTCTTTTGTGAATGAATAAAACCATAAGTACTCCAATTCTTATCACAAGATGAAGAGCTAGGTACTTGTGAGAGCAATCTGATTGCAAATGATTGCAATTCAAGGGTTTCACCTCCATGGTTCCACCTCCACGCTAAAGGATCTTTCTTTGCCCGCATATCATATAAAACTTCCACTGAAGAAAAATTATCTTGTTCACATGAAAACTTATTCCATTGACTCCTTATAACTAAGGCATCCTTACCTTGACCATAAATCTTTTTTATTGCAGCCCAAAATCCCTTCATTATCTCTGTATCCTCATGTGGAGTCCTCTTATTGGTCTCTTCTGTATTATGCCATTTAGGATTTAAGGCATGGGCAACACAATGAAGGGCTGTGTTTAGTTTGTTCCATTTTCCATGCAACATTTCTTCTATCAAAGGATATAAAGAAGAATCCTTTGCATCAGTTATTTTCTTGACTCTTTTACACATGGAATCTATTTCTTCATAAACTTCCCCCAAACATGGCTTGTTTGAGTCTGTAAATTTAATCACCTCACATATGGGCCTAATAAAATCCACAACAAATCTCACATCTGCCCAAAAAGTGTCATCAAGGACCAAATCTGTTACTTCAACTGCAGTATCTGATGTAGATTGCCTCCAAGCTGCTGATGCATCACTAACAACCATGGAACACAAAGCTCCTTTGACTTAACAAAGGCGGTCAAGAAGAATAAAATAGGAAGCAAATTGTGTATCAGCTGTTTTGACTCTTTGAGAAGTTCCACCTTGGCAAACATACGATAAATGGCTTGTGTGGTGATGGTTACATATGAACATCTGTATTTTTCTGCCCTTTTCTATGAGTTTTGAAAGCCACTGGAACTTGCCAATATCTTTGAGTGCATTGTTCAATGAATGCACAGAACATGGTGTCCAAAATATATGCTTGCACCTTTTTTGCACCATCATACCTATTGCTTTACAAATTGGAGAAACATTGGTAACAAATTGGACTACATGTGATGCCCCCTCCTCCTCAATGCTGTCACATAGTTGGTTATGAAGAAAATCTGCATTCTTTTCTTGCCCTGAATAGTCTATTGCCTTCAAAAAATAATATCTTTCGTGCATTGCAACTCATGGTTATGACAGCAGATTGGAATCGGTAAGCCGAGTTCAAGACAGAGCAGGGGAGGGTGAAGGATATAGTGAAGAGTGATGTGTTTTGGAGTGATGCAAAATACATAGTCTCCATCATTGCTCTAGTTTTCTAGATCATTAGATATGGGGATGGGGATGCACCTAACCTTGGAGAGGTGAATGAGTGCATCGATTCCATGCTTAATTAGATGAGGGCTGCAATGTGAGTGAAGGATCCCACTTTAGCATGCTACAATGAGCACATTCGGCCAATCATTCAACGAAGATGGGACAAGCTCAACACTCCCTTGCATATGGCTTCTTATGCATTGAATCCTAAGTGGTACAAGACTTGGCCTGGTAGAGTTATAGTGATTCAGGATGATGAGGTGAAGGTAGGATTCTTTAGGCGCATTGATAAGATGTATGATCTTAATAATGTCGGGATGATTTGCACTGAGTGGACAAATTTCCCACTCTTGGGGTTTATTTTGTGTAATGTCCCTATTAAAATAATGTAATGTTTCTAATGTTCATCTAGTCATTTTTAGTTAGGTTAGGTACTTTCTATTTTTTGCTTAGTTCACGATTGTTTCGTTTAGAAACATCGTCTTGTACTTTTCTTGAGGAGACTTTGTCTCCATTGTTTAATACAACATTGAATATTGTAATATGGTATCAGAGCAGGTCGATGGGGTTTTATAGGATTTGGTAGATTTTTTAAAAATTTGTAAGCCTTTACCTGGAATTTATTTCCAATTTTTTTTTAATCAATTTTCAATGAAAAAAAAATCGGCGAAGGTTAGCAAGTTTGTTGGGCGTGCTAGGGTTTGTATGTATGGATTTGGGCGAACAATGCTTATTTTTCCTTCCATCGCGACATTTCCTGTTTGTTTTGGATTTTTGGTGGGTTTCGTGTAGGATTTTTCTCGAGTTTTCGTGCTTGCAACAATTTGACGCAAATTTGTGTTCGGGCGTGCGATTTTCGCGACTTTCTCAACGCGACAACAAGAAATTTATTTTTCCGTGTGTTCCTGTGTTTTGTGGCGGCACCGACTAGGGTTTTGATCAACCCGTGCCCTTTTGTCTGCGCAATCTGGTTTTTGTGGATGATTTTTGGCAGTTTTTTAATTCTTGAAATCACTATTTTTTTCGGTTTCTACGATTTTTTGGTTTTTTTCCAGTGATGCAGTGGGGGTCGTTTTTCAGTGGTTTTTCTATTGGTTTTTGCTCTCGAAAGGTTTTCTTGTGCACATGAAGGTTTTCAATGGCAACATAATGTGTTCTCTCGGTGCAATTTTTCCGGCGGCTATTCTGCGCTTTTGGGGCATGTGTTTTGTCTTTTGACTTGTGTTTTTCTTTGCTACCTGCACGATCTTTTTGTGATTTTGGCGTCTTCTCGATTTTTTGGGCGCCATTTGTTGGAATCGTTAAAAAAATTCAGGGAGGGTTTTATAATTTTTGTACATAAAAAATTATTGTGGGTTTTGTGCGATGTTTTTGCCTCAAAAATCGTTTTGTAAAAGGGTTTTATTGTTTTTTCCTCAAATATGAAGTTTTGTATTCTAATATGTGCTTCAGATTTATGGTTTTTTGTCTGTGGGTTTTGATCGATTTTTCACCTCAAAAATTGTCTGGTCATTTGTAATTCATGATGTTCGCGTGGGATTTTGGGTTTTGCATGATTTTGTCCTAAAAAATCATGGGTGTTCTTGTTTTAGGGTTTTATCGTTTTTTTCCAAAAAACGATGCTTTGTAATTTTCAGTTTCTGGGTTTGGCGATTTTTTCCTCAAAAATCGTGGCTTCTTGCAATTTGTTTTGGGGTGTCGTGCTCATTTGCAAAATTTTGTGGCCGTTTTTCTAAAGCAGTGGAGGGTTTGTCGATTTTTCCTCAAAATCGTGGTTTTGGTTTATGTGGTTGTTCTTGGTGTCTCTGTCATTCCAGTAATCTTCCAGTAATCTTCACTGATGCATCGCAAATGACATTCCATCGGGTTCTTCCAGAGAGTGTAATTTGTTCCATCAAATCTCAGACTATCCTTCTTAAAAGCAAAGGTTGCCATCTTGGATCTCCTCAAGCGGTCAAGCTTCCTTAGGAGGATCTAGCTCTAATACCAATTGTTGGCAACAATGCAACAAACTGAGAAGGGGAGGGGGTGAATCAGTTTTCTCACAAACCTTACACAACTCAAACTTAAATTCAGATCTGATAATTAACAATGAAAGCATAAACCATCACCACATCAATAACACACATGACACCAAGATTTTTGACGTGGAAAACTCGGTTAAGGGAAAAACCACGGTGGGAACCTACCCACAATGAGATAATACCTTGTTAGGAGTAAATGAAATATTACAATGGAGAATGCACATGCATTCAAGCACATTGCCTAGAGCTCATTGCTCAAATCACAAAACAAGAAGGGCTACAACCCTGAGGAAGACTCATTGTCTTACAAATACATTCGGATTACATCTGGAGGATCATGAACTGATAAAATCGCATCTTCTCATGCCTGGTTACAGTTCTGGTTACGCATAGTCTGATCTGCTTTGCCACACTTCCGAAAGATCAAAACACTTGCACGCACACTTATTCGATCTCACACTCGCAGATACTACGTAGATACATCTCTCATATGAATATTACACATATTTATACAAATCATCAACCTATATTTCAAGGTTGGCTCAACCCTTTACACAAATTACAAAGCATATAATCTCACACGCTACAACAATACATGCGGACCAAAACAATGTCGGCTAAGACATAGTTTGGACCTAAATCAACACTGCAACCAAGAAACACCTCCAAGAATTACGCCTCGAACATCCGCTACACGCTACAATCATCATGAATGTCGCATAACACAAAGAACACCACCAGATCAAGAAAATGATCAATAACACGCACAACGATCAATGCGGACCATCAACATGGATAGAACACGATTTAAAAACATCCACAAGCAACATGAATTACCACAACAACAACCACAACATCATCGCTTACTAGAATCTTCATCATCATTATACAGAACATCAAGAATACACATTGAACTGACTGTCAATCTGAAGGATTCACTTGCGGATCTCCAAATCACGAACCATCTGAATGAAGGACACATAAGAATGTCCCAAACACTCTACCAAATCCGCAAACCAAGATGTTGCAATTTCAGAGCAATGCGGAGCAGAAACCAAAACACTGAACAATACTGAATAACGAAAAACCAAATTCAACACCGGACCTCATAGCTCGATCAAATTATCATGTGAACCTCTAAAACTTTAGCAGAATCAACTAGAGATACTTATCTCAAAACCCATTAAACCGCAACAGCTCATGTGCAACACATTGACGAAACCAACTCATTAAACCTCTAAAACTTTAGCAGAATCAACTAGAGATACTTATTTTAAAACCCATTAAACCTCATTAGCTCATTTACAACACATTTGTAAATGTTATTCAATTTTCTATTCAAGATACAAGTTATATTCAAGGTTTATTTTTCTTTCAAGTATATGTTATTTCTTAATGTAATAAATCTGATTATTGTCTGGTATGTTGCAGATGAGAAGGAGCATTTATAAATTTCGATGTTCTTCTCATAATCATTGATCGATATATATATGCCAATCAAGAAGATCAAGCAGTACCTTGACCAGTCATGTCTATTAGACATGACCGATCAAGATATTACTTGATCGTGCCCCTTCAAATCATAATTGCGTTTAATTGATGTCAACCAGTGTGTATGTATTTAACAAACAAAACCGATACTAATTGGTATTTTATGCATTACGATAATCAATCAATGTTAATCGGTATTTTGGGCATGGGTTACGAACCCTGTGTTAATCGGAATTTATTGGCGAGTTTATATATGTATAGATCGAAGAATACGATCACAGCAAGATCGTATACAAGTGAATATCTACGTAGACTTGAGTTATCAAGCATATAATTATTAGTATAAGATGAAATCTGAACATAACATATCGGAGAGTAATTATAATAATCATCGAACAAGGAATGATAATTGAAGTCTTATCTAGTCTATCGATGAGATAGATGATTGAATGAGAGACTTCATTTATCTCTCATTCAATCATTTATCTTACCGAGGCTATCATGTATCAACACTCCCTCTTAGCTAGGGAAGATAAATAAAAGACAACATATCTAGCATCACATTTTTCATGATGGTCGGTATTCCTTACGTAATCTTACTCTCTAGAGGATCATATCACCTAAGCATGTGACATGAAGTATTATGAATCATTTGATACAAGAAATTACATCACCTAAACACGTGATATGAAGTATCGCCTAAACGTGTGATACAAATGTTCATCACATCAACTTGTGATGACAAGATATCACCTAAGCACGTGATATCAATATTGCCTAAACACGCAATACTTTAGAAATAAGTACATTAGAATAGTTAAATTCTCAACTTATCCAAGTTGTGGTAAGTGCACGAACATTTTATCCAAATGTTTTACCACAACACAATCATGGCACATCCATGGCGTACCAAAGATCCAACATGATAACTGGTTTGAGCATCATAAGATCGTCACCTTATAATGTCTACATACAAGTATTCATTATCTGAGAGATCGTCACCTCCTAGACATGAATAGAGGGGGTTAAACCCATAAAAGTCCTAACATGACAAAGAGGTTTACACATAAAACATCTTAATAAGTATATCAGTACAAAGCAAATTAAATTTCAATCATACCAAGACCTTTTCTGAAGTGCTCAACTTTCATTCTTGAAAGTGGTTTGGTAAGAATATCTGCTGTCTGCTCTCCTGTACAAATGTATTCCAACTGGATCACATTCCTATCTACCATGTCTCGTACATAATGATATGGAATCTCAATATGTTTGGATTTGTCATGGAACACCGGATTTACTGAAAGTTTTATGCAACTCTGGTTGTCACAATGGATAACAATAGGTTTCATTGTTTCACTGAATAATCCTACAAGCAACTTCCTGAGCCATACTGCTTCTCGGGCAGCCATGGACGCTGCAATGTATCCGGCCTCAGTGGAACTTTGTGCTACTGAAGACTGCTTTTTGCTGATCCAAGATATCATGGCTGAACCTAAATTGAAACAACATCCTGAGGTGCTTTTCTTGTTAGTCACACTTCCAGCCCAATCTGAATCTATGAATTTGTGTAGATCTAGATCAACTCTCTCATATTTGAGACCAAGATTTAGAGTACCTTGTAGATATCTCATAATGTGTTTTACTGCTATCAGGTGTATCTCCTTTGGCTCACATAGTAACTGACTCAAAGCATTAACTGCATAGCATATATCTGCTCTTGTATTTACCAGATACATCAGAGACCCAATCATTTACCTGTAGTGAGTAGGATCAGTGGGTTGGGACTTTGCTGCTGCTTCCTTAAGTTTTTGAAGATTTGTTTCCATTGGAGAGGTCATGGGTCTGCAGTTTATCATTCCAAATCTCTTCAAAATGTCCAAGGTATACTTTCCTTGGTTTAGTATAATGCTATTAGAATTTTGCCATACTTCCAAGCTTAGGAAGTAATGAAGGAGTCCCAAGTCCTTCATGTCAAATTCTTTAGAAAGATCTTTCTTGCATTGATCTATAAGGTGATCTTCTCTTGTGATTAATAAATCATCAACATATAAAATCAATATTAGCATATCACCTTTGTTTTGCTTATAGTAGAGATTAGGATCTGCATCTTGGAGAAGCCTAGTTTTGAGAGATAAGTATCAATTCTTTCATACTAGGCCTTGGGAGCTTGTTTAAGCCCATAGAGAGCTTTCTTGAGTCTACACACATGAGACTCTGCATCATGAATCTCAAACCCTTTAGGTTGCTCTAGGTATACTTCTTTTGAGATCTCACCATTAAGGAATGCTGTCTTAACATCCATCTGATGAACTTTCCATCCCTTTGATGCTGCAATGTCTAAGACTGTTCTTACTGAGGTATATCTGGCTACAGGTGCAAAGGTTTCTTCATAGTCAATTCCTTCCTTTTGTGAGAACCCTCTGGCTACAAATCTAGCCTTGTGTTTCTCAATGCTGCCATCTGCAGTGTGTTTGATTTTGAAGAGCCATTTGGAGGTGACAACAGATTTCCTAGCTGGCCTAGGAACAATCTCCCAAACATCATTTTTCATAATGGATTGGTATTCCTCAGACATGGCATTCTTCCATACTTGATGTTTAAGTGCATCTGATACATTAGTAGGTTCTTCTTTTGAGAGGTCATTCATGAGAGCAACGTAGTTGGTGAGTTTGTTAGGTCTTTTGCTTTCTCTGAAGGTTCTTGAAGGAGCAACATACTTCTGAGCTTCTTCTACAGTTTTGGTGGCCCATAGTGGTCTTTTCTTGAAATTTTCTCTAGGTGGGTTTTGAGTTTCACCTACATTTTCCTCAAGACTCTCCCTCTGAAGCTCATGAGCAGGGTCTTCCTCTATGCTAGGGGTAGGGATATAGACTTCAGGTTCAATTGAGCTTGGGGCTCTTTTGAAGGCTAAGTCTTCTTCAAAGATTACATCCCTACTCATTTCAATATTCCTTTGACCAGGTATATAGATTCTGTAGGCCTTGGAGGTGTCACTATATCCTAGAAGTATTCCCCTTTTTTTCCAGAAGGCTCTAATTTTAATCTTTTCTCCTTAGGTACATGAATATAGACAGGACACCCAAATATTCTAAGGTGGCTGATATCTGGTTTTGTTTTAGTAAAGACTTCCTCAGGGGTTTTAGCTTCAAGATGGGAGTGAGGACATCTATTTTGTATGTATACAACAATGCTTGTTGCTTCTGCCCAAAGATTGGTATTTAGATTCTGATCAAGAATCAATGCTTTGGCAGCTTCTACAATTGTCCTATTTTTCCTCTCAGCTACCCCATTTTGTTGAGGATTATAAGGTATAGTAAGCTCCCTCTTAATTCCAGTATTTTTACAAAAATCTTTAAACAAATTTGAGGTGTATTCCCCCCCATTGTCAATTCTTAAGGTTTTAATTTTATTTCCCGAGTAGTTTTCTGTTAGTTATTTAAATTATTTAAACCTATTAAGGATCTCTTCTGATTCTTTACATTTCAGAAAGTAGATCCAAGGTTTTCTAGAATAGTCATCAACAAATATTACATAATACAAAAATCCTCCTAAAGAAGGTACGGACATAGGTCCACATACATCAGAATGAACTAACTCTAAAACCTTGCTTGTTTTTCTAGTACTATTTTGAAAAACACCCTTAGTATTTTTACCTAGGGCACATCCCTTGCATGCCCCTGAATGATATTGCTCTAACTTAGGTATACCTATGACAAGGTTTCCCATTGATGATAAAGCTCTAAAATTTAGGTGACCTAGTCTTCTATGCCAAACTTCATTAGCATCTGTAGCTTCATGAATTAGGGCTAGGTTGGGTTTTGTGCATAGCTCATACAAGTAGCCTTGTCTTTGACCAATGGTTTTAGCTTTTTTGATAGATGAATTCTTTGGCCAAGCCAACACTCTATTGTCTATGAAGGTTACTCTGTACCCATTATCCTCTAGTGCTGATATGGAGACTAGGTTTCTCTTGATGCCTGGGACATATAGTACTCCTTTAAGTTGCAATAATACCCCTGACTTTAGTTTGATGGTGCAGGTTCCAACTCCTTTGACTGGATGTGTGGAGTCATCTCTGATAGTCACTTCCTCATCATTCTCCTCTATCATGGAGTCTAGCACTTCTCTAAACCTTGTAATGTGTCTGGATGAGCCACTGTCGATTACCCAGGAGTTAACCTTGTTTGATGCTTGGTTTGTAAGTGCTGAGTAGAGTACATACTTCTCGAAGTCATCTTCCCCTTTAGATTTTCCTGCTTTGGCAAATGTGGCTTGTTGTTTGGCTCTTTTTGGACATTTGGCAACACAGTGTCCGAAGTTGTCACATCTGTAACATTGAATCTGTGAAAGATCCTTCTTGAAGGTGTTCTTGCCATGACGACCTTTCCTCTTCCTAAATTGTTTCTGCTTGCTTTTCTTGTTGGAGTTTGTATTTAGGACTTGAAGATCTTCATCTATATTCTTTTGTTTGATCCCTTTCTAATCTAACCTTGATTCTTCTTGGAGACAATCTGCCTTTAGCCTTTCAAACTTTGGAAATTGATCCCTTGCACTGATGCCTTGGATGAATGTTTCCCATATACTAGGCAACCCATCTAAAGCAATGAGTTTTAATTCTTTGCTTTGGATCTCATATCCAAGAGTTGCTAGCTCATCCCTTAGGGTTGATATCCTCATGAAGTAGGCATCGACTGACTCCCCTTTGATTATAGCTATATGATTTATTTCTCTCTTTAAAGCCAAGGTTCTACTAACATTGGATATCTCAAATGCATCTTTAAGTGCTTTGAACATGTTGTAGGCTGTTTCATGTTTCCTTATGATGGGCATGATGTTATTTCTCACCCCATCAACTATGAATTTGATGGCCTTTTCATTTCCCTCTATCCAAGTTGTTTTATCAGGTTCAGTCTCAGGTTCTGTAGTTTCAGTTTTTACAAATGATTCGACTTTATTTTCTCTTAGAATCATCTGAATTCTGAACTTCCATGCTGAGAAGTCGTCACCTCCTCCGAGTCTATCTTCGAATCTGATAGTGCTAGGCATTAGGAGAAATGTGAAGTTGAGTATATGCTTATCTTGAATTTTCCACAAAATTGAATAGCCTCAGGTTCGATTTAACTATAGCTCTGATACCATGTAAATGTTATTCAATTTTCTATTCAAGATGCAAGTTATATTCAAGGTTTATTTTTCTTTCAAGTATATGTTATTTCTTAATATAATAAATCTGATTATTGTCTGGTATGTTGCAAATGAGAAGGAGCATATATAAATTTCGATGTTCTTCTCATAATCATCGATCGATATATATTTGCCGATCAAGAAGATCAAGCAATACCTTGACCGGTCGTGTCTATTAGACATCATGTCTATTAGACATGACCGATCAAGATATTACTTGATCGCGCCCCTTCAAATCATAATTGCGTTTGACCGATGTCAACCGGTGTGTATGTATTTAACCTAGGTGTTGACCCTTGTCGTGTTCTATTGTTTTTTTGAGTGATTTGAATTGACATCCCTCCCATTAGTTTGGTTGGGTCTAAGAGTATTGATTGTGTTATACATCTTTTGTAGGGTTTGGAGAAGTAATTGAGTTGTCTTCTCGCTTTGTTCCTTCGTCATGACCCCAGTTATAACATATTAATCATCAAATAAATTCAAAAAATTGTCTTACTTCATAAGACTTCACAATTTTTTGTAATCTAATCAAGCCAAGGCAAATAGAAAGAAAATATTGACTCTATCTTATCGATTCAATTCAACCTGGATGCTTATGATAATATATAGCAAATGACTAGTATGGAACAGCGATGATAAGTTTAAGAGCAGCTTTGTATAAAGATTAAGAAAGTTTAATAACCACTAAGGCAGTGGTCTATAATGTCAAAGAATATCAATATGCAGCAACCTTATTAACACCTTGATACTTGGCAAACATCATCCATGAATCGAGTGACTTGCAATTAGAAGGTAGCGGTTTAATCAGTAAGGAAGTGTGATTTGTCTAACGAAGCTCTTTATGGTCCGTGATTAGTATTTACCAACGAAATGCACTGATCAGACATGTTAACAGCAAAGACAATATAAATAGAATTTGTTCATATTAAACAACTAGCAAATGCAGCGATTAGAAAAGAAGATTAGTTTGTTTAGACATTGGGTATATTGAGATTATGATAGAAGTGAGAATTCATAAATAATGAAGACGCGGTTTATATCTAAAAGGGTGCAACTCTAATAAGATTCTCACGTGGTGCAACGAGACTTTGAAACAGTGATTAATAATATATGACTACAGCGATTTGGCTAGAACAAAGCAAACAGATTAGTAAGAGAAACAAATGATGGGCACTATTAAAAGGTGCGATTAGTAAATAACAATGTGCAAACAAAATAACAAAGGATGCAACGTTTCTAAAAGGTTCTTTTCATAGAAACATAAGGATATAAATTGAGATATAGAATAGGAGTAAGGGGGTGTGTGGGATGGGAATAAGAAGAGAACAAAACATACACACTAGATCGATCAGAAATAGGAATCTGAATAAAAGAATAATAATCAGCATACAATCCCTGTGCATTATATGAGTGTTTGGGTCTGATGCATAATGCATAGGCCATGGTTTTACCGATTTGCTATTTTGCCATCCATAGAGGAATGGATGTAATCAACATATTATTGTTAATATATATATTTATATATTTCTATCATTATGTTTACATATGTGTATAATCAATAATAATGAAGATTCCTTGAAAAGCCTCATCCAATTTGAATGTTCCATTTTGGGTAGACGTGGTAAGTACGAAGGATTGCAAGCAGCTAGGAAGCCATGCTGGTAGATACACCCCAAGTGGGGCTGGGAGGCGAGAATGGAGGTTGTTATTCCGTGCTTCTGGGTTGGGTGAAACGGCTCAAGGCGCCTTGTATGGTCTCTCAACTGGTGCTCCCTAATGATGATGACCTGGCTGGATAGAACTTCAAAGTGAATTCCATATGTACATCTTGGATGTTACAATAGTAATTCTGAATTCTATTTATCTTGTGATACTAACCTGGTTGCAGGCCCTACATCGGCATACTGAGATAACAATTCCCATTTCCAAGCATTATTCAAACCCTAATTGAAGAATTTTAGGGCAGATTAGGTCAAGTCTGTGTAGGGGAAATTAGGAATGGCATCAGATAATGATCCTGCCATCCTGCAGGGTAAAGATGAATCACTGAATCATTCTAGTGAATGAGAAGAAGGAATCTAATAATACATGTATTCACGTGTATGCTCCGTGTTTGCATGTATCCATGTGTATGCTATGTTTTTGGATCATATTGGTAGATGACTCAGTTTGAGAAATTTAAAAATCGACATTGCTTGAGGACAAGCAATCTGAGGAAGGGCAGACTGTCTTTACCTCAGCTATAACATATTAATCATCAAATAAATTCAGAAAATGCTCTTAGTTCGTAAGATTTCACAATTTTCTGTAATCTAATCAAAGCCAGGGCAAATAGAAAGAAAGTTCTGACTCTATCATATCTATCCAATTCAACCCCGATGCTTATGATAATATATAGCAAATGATTAGTATGGAACAGCGATGATAAGTTTAAGAGCAGCTTTATATAAAGATTAAGAAACTTTAATAACCACTAAGGCAGTGGTCTATAATGTCAAAGAACATCGATATGCAGCAACCTTATTAACACCCTGATGCTTGGCAAACTTCATCCATGAATCGAGTGACTTGCTATTAGAAGGTGGTAGTTTAATTAGTAAGCAAGTGCGATTTGTCTAAAGAAACTCTTCATAGTCAGTGATTAGTATTTACCAACAAAATTTACCGATCGGACATCTTAACAACAAAGGCAATATAAATAGAATTTCGTCATGTTAAACAAGTAACAAATGCAGCGATCAGAAAAGAAGATTAGTTTGTTTAGACATTGGGTATATTGAGATTATGATAGAAGTGAGAAACCATAAACAATGAAGAAGCAGTTTATATCTAAAAGGGTGCAATTCTAATAAGATTCTCAAGTGGTGAAGCAAGACTTTGAAACAGTGATTTGGCTAGAACAACGCAAATAGATTAGTAAGAGAAACAACCGATGGGCACTATGAAAAGGTGCAATTAGTAAATAACAATGTGCAAACAAAATAGCAAAGGATGCAAACTTTCTGAAAGGTATCTTTTAATAGAAACATAAGGATATAAATTGAGATAGAGAATAGGAGTAAGGAGGTGTGCGGGAGGGGAATAAGAGGAGAACAAATCAGATATACACACCAGATCGATCAGAAAAAGGAATCTGAATAAAAGAGTAATATAAAGCATACAGTCCTTATGCATTATATGAGTGTTTGGATCTGATGCATGATGAATGGACCATGATACTACTAATTTGCTATTTTGCCATCCATATAGGAATGGATGCAATTAACATATTATTACTAATATATATATTTATATATTTCTATCATTATTATATATATTTGTATAATTAATAATAATGAAGATTCCTTTAAAAGCTTCATCCAATCTGCCATTCCATTTTGGAGGGGAGACATGTTACATACGAAAGATTGCAAGCAGCTAGGAAGCCACACTGGTGAGACACCCCAAGTGGGGCTGGGAGGCGAGAATGGAGGTTGTCACTTCATGCTCCTGGGCTGAGTGGAACAGCTCAAGGTGCCTTGTATGGTCTCCCAACTGGTGCTCCCTAATAATGATGAGCTGGTTGGATAGAACTTCAAAGGGAATTCCATATGTACATCTTGGATGTTAAATAGTAAATCTCAATTCTATTTATCTTGTGATACTAACCTGGTTGAAGGTCCTACATCAGGATACTGAGATAACAATCTCCATTTCCAAGCATTATTCAAACCTTAATCAAAGAATTTTAGTGCAGATTAGGTTAAGTCTGAGTAGGGGACATTACAAATGGTATTAGGGCATGATCATGCCATCCTTAAGGGAGAAGATGAATCAATGGATCATTCTAGTCAATGATAAGGAATCTAATAATACGTGTATTCATGTGTATGCTCTGTAACGCCCCACTTAGGAACCCCAAAGGACAACAACTAACCAAACAACTAAACATAGCAATAGTTTTTTTTTAGACAAATTACATAACATTTCTAACTCATCATGAATTAAATATAACATTTGCACATGCAAAAGATAATATTTCTCCTAACTAGTCCTCATGCTGGTTCCCTAATGTTGCTACCTAAGCAACACTCTACACAACATCTAAGCATCTAGAACCATAAAGTGATAACATGACATTACATAAAACATAAACGTAAATGTCTATTGCTAGGTTCATTTTATACACCAACCGAAGTTTCCTATGATAACCTTCACATAAACATAATGGTACATTGCATCACATAAAGGTGGTCGATATCAATATCACACCACTAAACTCTAATCTAAAATTACATTCTTTCAATCACTACACTACACAATACATTATATTACATCAATCTCCCTAAGGGATTGTTCAATTTACAATGTTGATGAAATAGATACAATGATACAACAACAATGATAATAGATTAAAAAGCATCTTCTAATACATCATTGAATCGTTTGCAACAAGAATTGGGAGAAAACTAGAAACAAGACAAAGAATCCGTCCAACGCACGAACATGTCCACCGGTCCCCAATGGAGGTAGGCAACAACCTCCCAGCCATGTAGAACCCTTAGGCCCATCCCACTGTGCTCGAGAGATAGACATGAGGCCCCGCATACAACACAAACAAACTAGGCTGACAACCAACATTCAAGGAGACACAAAGATACACAAGGACAATCAGGACTAAACTCAAGTTTTCACCAGAGGATACCAACACCACCACTAGGATAGGGTTCTAGGACACAGTTTGGGAAGAGTGTCATCACATAGCCTCAACATGGGCTATCCTTGTAACCCTCTCCAGACCTTGGCCCCCATTTGATGCCTCATGTGGAACCAATCAACCCTTTCATGAAGACAAGGGAGTTCGATATTGCTAGATCAACATCGCTTGGACGTCTAGGCCTTCTCGCTTCCGTCCTTAGTCTATACTAGCACTAAGGCCATGGGTGAGGCAACACAATTATCTTGATTAATGTTTTACCCCAGTTTATTTAGTTAGGTTATCACTTGTTAAGGAAACTCACAATGGATTATCTTGGCTAGCCACTTTAGGCCCTCAGCCTCCATTGAGAGCCACTCCCCCTAAGTTGCATCTAGACACCACTAACCTAAGGTCTCATTTCCAAGAAGGATAGGCATTATCAAAGTAAATCTTTCACATGAAATCATATATGAATCCAGATTGAAAAATGAATTAGAATCACAATTACAAGCCTTCCTAACCTACCAGTCAGATACATCACCTAAAGTACTCCAAATGCAGGACAACTGATCATACATACAACCAAGCATTTAAGAAACATACACCAGAGTAAAAGGACTCAAATAGGTCTTATTGACCCCCAAAATACAGACACGACAGAGAAAAAACCATTGACAAGCCTATGGAAACCACCTAGGACCCTACGGACCTCAACCAGGACCAAATTGGACAAAAATTGTGAAACCACGCATCCACTTCATGAAGCTGCATATTCATCATCTTGTTGGGGATATGCATCATATTGTTGCGCTTTTGCACTTTGTTCCTACGCATCTATACCCGATTCTGTGTATTTAAGATAGAACTAGGTTATATTGGTCAGGGAGCACTTCTTGAAGATGAAAACTGACAAAGACCCATTTGAGAGGGGTCTGGTTCATTCCGTAAACACTAGTCAATTGGATCCCAAGACCCGGAAAGAGAGTTACAAAACATGAAAATCTGAAAACAGCCCCGTTGAAAACTCCATTGGAGAGGGCTCATGAACTGAGAGCTTTTAACACATAAAAATTCAAAACTCGATAAGAGCAAAATAATAGGGCATCAAATACACCAAAATACAGTGCCAAATCATTTCACAACTTTAATTTTAAACAAGAACCACCAAACCCTAATATTTACACAAGAAACTAAGAGAAAACAGAGGAACTTTCAATCCAAATTCAACAACAAAGAACCTGACATTTTCTAATACTTTCAAATAGAAATCAAGAGCATAAAACACATCATTTCTTTTCCCAAAATCAACTCATAAAGAAATCCTTTTCATTTAAGCATAAACCCCTAAACAATTCCAAGAAAACCGAGGAAATGGGAATACATTCGAAGCCCTCATCTCCCATACTTGCCCAGCAAACAAAATAAATTCAAATAACAACAGAAGCACTGAAAACAACATTCTTTTATTTTCAAAACAAGAACATAATCATTCTCCTACATTGGGGTCTCAAAACCCTGCCTCGGGTCCTGCGGAGACAACACAAACTGAAGGAGATTCGATGAGAGAAGAAGCTTGGATGAAAGCCATGCTCAATCAGATTAGTCCAACCAGCAACAAGCCACAACCCAACATCCAAGAACTAGCGAAATCTCCTTCAACAATCTCAAGAAATCTCCCACAAAAATCCCTTTCAATTGCACAAGAAAATGGGAAAGAAAAGTCCAACCAATCTCTTTCTTCTCACACCAAAATTCCAGCCTTTCCAATTCCAGCAAAAACCACCATTAATTAACAGCAAAAATCTCCCAAAAACCTTACATAAAAACACATTAATTTTCCCTTACAAAGATGTGTACGGGAAAGTCAACCAACTCCCACAATTAAAAATTAAAATAAAACTTATAAACTAAAGTTAACTTGAATAATACAACTCATCTCCCCACCAATCAAAATGAAATAAAATTATAAAACAAATGATTAAAACCATAAATTATCATCCCACTCAACGTGGATGTGAATTTAAAAATATAATATTCATTATTAAATATTATTCTTTTTTTACTATTTATTATTCACCGCTAGATAAAATAGAATAATTAACACATAAAAATATGCATGAAAACTTAAGACAATGCCAAGACAACATTCACCACATACTCAAAGCGACTGACACATGGATGTTGGATATTGTTGGTCATTGCTACTAGGATATGTTGATGTCATTGATGTCAACATATTCCTGTGATTTGCTTCGGTGATTGGAGATTGGGAAGATCTTTTGATCCGGTTTGTAGTGTTGGTTTGCTGATCACTGTTTTCCAGAGTTCAGTATATCCTCCGGTATATTCCGGTGTGATCTTGTGCTGAACTTTTGGGATATTGCTTGGGATGGTCTTGTGTTTCTTTATTTCAGATGGATCGTGATTTGGTGCTCCGCAAGTTATCTTTCTTTGTGATAGTTGCTGATTGGTTGTGTTCTTGAGCTTTCAAACACTGACCGATGAAGATTTGAAAAGTGGTGTTGGTGCACCTGTTCCTGATGATTCTAATGTGCTTGCTTGTGTTTCTTAGTCATGTCCTATTTGTTTTGGTGATCCACATTGATCGTTGTGTGAGTTTTTAGTGGTTTCTATCAACTGGTGATGATTTTCGTGTTACGCAATTTTCTTGGTGGTGTAGCGTGTGACGGTTGATCTTGGCGTGATTTCCAGTGGTGTTGCATGTTTGGAGATTTGGTTTAGGACCATGTTATGCTATGCGAACCATTATATTGGTTCAGTGGTCGATCTTTGTATTGTGTGATGTAATTTTGTAATTGAGGGTTGAGGGTTTTGCCGACCTTGTTGTCAAAGCTGATGAATTGTATATATAGGTGATATAGTCATGTAATCTAGGTGTCGATGTTGTGTCTGCATTATCAGAGAGAGGTTTGTGTGCGAACAAGTGATTTATCCTTCTGTGTTGAGTTTGAGGTGAGATTGGTGTTGCAGAGCAAACATCTATGCTTAACCGAAACTGTAATTAGGCATTTGGAGATGCTATTCTTTCAGTTTACTTCTTCCGGATTGTAGTCCGAATCTTATTGTAAGTTAGTGAGGCTTCCATAAGGGTTTAGCCTTCCAGGCCATTATATTTGAGCAGTGAGCTTTAGGCAGTGTGCTTGAATGCATGTGCATTCCCCATTGTAATATTTTCACATACTACTGCAGAGTATTATCTAACTATGGGTAGGTTCCCACCGTGGTTTTTCCCTTAACTGAGTTTTCCATGTCAAAATCTTGGTGTTGTGTGTTGTGCTGTTAATTTGCTTATTTGTTTTAATACTACAGTTTATCAGATCTGTGTTTTGTGATTAAGTTCAGTATTCTGGTGAAGACTGATTCACCCCCCCCTCTCAGTCTTCCTTCTTGGCTGTTGCTAACAATTGGTATTGGAGCTAGATCCTCCGGTAGAAGCTTAACCGCTTGGGGAGATCCGGGATGGCATCTCAAGTTGTAATCTTTAAGGGCAGTCCGAGATTTGATGGAAGTAACTATGCTATATGGAATGACTGGATGGAAGTGCACTTGAAATGTCTTGGTGAAGATTATTGGAAGATTACAAAGAATGTCTATGTTGTTCCTCAGAATGGACAATCTAGTCTTGATGAGGTTAAATGAAGCAGAACATAATATAAGAGCGAAGGAAGCATTGCTTAGTGCCCTGACTGACTCTAAGATGACAAATTTAATGGGACTTTAGACCACACATGAGATCTGGGTGAAGCTTGAGGTTCTTTATGAATGTGATAAACAAGTGAAGGTTGCTAAGTTGCAGAGTTTGAAAGGAAAGTATGAGACATTGAAGATAGGAGATAATGAGAACATACACTCTTAGGTATCAGATGTGCCGGTGGAACCATTGAGGAAGATGAAATTGTTGCTAAGGTGCTGAGATCTTTGCTTCCTGCCTATAAACATAAGATTGCTGGTATTGATGAGATCCAGAGTTTGCCTATTGTGACAAGAGATATGCTGGTTGGAAAGCTTGCTGCATTTGAGCTGAGCGAATTTGGAGAATCACATGGAAAGTCTGAGACTTCATTCAGAGCATCTGCATTTGTATTCGGTAAGCAGAAATATGATCCTGATGAATGCAAGATATCTAGATATGAAAGAGAGAGGAGAGAGATGGAAGAGCAAGAAAGGAAGCTGGATGAACTTGAAGCACTAATTGTCCGGAGATTGCCTAAAGGTGCCGGTAAGTATGATGGAAAGTTGCCTTTGAAATGTTTCTCTTGTAACAAGATAGGACATTTTGCTTCTAGATGTTCGGATAGAATGGCTAAGTATGACAAACATGATAAGTTTGATAAGCATGATAGGAATGATAGATATGAGAAGCATGAGAAGTATGACAAGCCTTACAAGCCTAGCCGGAAGTATAGGAATCAAAAGAACTGTTATTATGTGGCTGATGAAGGTATTACAGATGAAGAATCTGAAGGAGATGAAGTTATATTCCTTGCAATTAAGGAAGATGGACCTGTACCTGTTGATTCCACTAGTTGTACTATTGAGGAGAAAGTTTTAGCTACTAAAGTTGAAGAAAAAAATGAATGGGTGATTGATAGTGGTTGTTCACATCATATGGCCGGTGATAAAAGCAAATTTGTGAGTATGGAAAGGTATGATGGTGGAATAGTTAGATTTGGAGATGACAAAGCCTGTGTGATCCGTGGGATAGGTTTTATTTCTTTTGATGGTAAGCATAGCATTGATGATGTCTTGTATGTTGAAGGTTTGAAGCATAATCTTTTGAGTGTTGGACATATGGTTGATAAAGGTTATGATCTACAATTCAAGGATGGTAAAAGCAAGATCTTAAATGCCTCCGGTACAGAGATTGCATCTGGAAATAAGACTGAAGGTAACATTTTTCATTTGAATGCTGGTGAGAAAAGTTGTTTGATTGCTCAGATTGATGAGAGTTGGTTGTGGCATAGGAGAATGTGTCATGTAAATTTTGACTCGATGATTAAGATGAGTTCTACACATGCTATTAGAGATCTGCCTAAGATTGTTAAGCCTGCTAATCTGGTATGTAAGGAATGTCAGTTGGGTAAGCAAACAAGAATTTCTTTCAAGAATAAATAGTATACATCTGATGGACTGCTAGATCTTGTACTAGATCTTGTACATACTGACCTATGTGGACCTACAAATGTTAGAAGTGTGCAGGGTGATAGATATTTTATGTTGCTAATTGATGATTATTCTAGGATGATATGGGTTGTCTTTTTGAAGGAGAAATCAAAAGCATTTGATAAATTCACGATATTCAAAGCTAAGGTTGAGACTGAGTCTGGATTGAAGGTGAAGTGTTTGAGATCTTATAGAGGTGGAGAATTCTGTTCCGGTGAGTTCAATTCATTCTGTGAGATGCACGGGATTAGAAGACAATTATCTGCTCCTAGAACCCCTCAGCAGAATGGAGTTGTTGAGAGGAAGAACAAAATTGTTTTGGATGCTGCAAGGACTATGTTGATTGAAGGAAATGTTCCAAAGATCTACTGGAGAGAAGCGGCTATTAGTACTGCTGTTTACACATTCAACAAAGTTCACATCAAAGGAGATACCGGTAAGACCCCTTCTGAGCTTTGGTTTGGTCACGTTCCTACTGTGGGATATTTCAGAGTATTTGGTAGCAAATGTTATATCAAAAGAGACAAGGATATAGGAAAGTTTGATGATAGAAGTGATGAAGAAATTTTTTTGGGATATTCAACAAAGAGCAAGGCCTATCGGTGCTACAATAAGAGACTAAAGAAGATAGTGGAGAGTGCAAATGTTAAGGTGGATAAGAACCTTGGGAAAGAGATCAGAGCATGTGGTTATGATGATGGACAACATATTGTTATAGCCCCTATTCATCCTGAAGAGCCCAAGCAGAATGATTCGGTAGAGACTGTGAATCCAGATGTTGCTGCTGCTAGTGAAGGAGTGCAGAAACCTGAGAATCAAAACAACGAGAAGACTCCGAGGTATGTAATACTGAATCATTTTGAAAATCAGATTATTGGTGATAAGAATAAAGGTGTGATGACTAGAAGAAGGTTAGCTGCTGAAGAAGTATGTTTGATTTCCAAAGTTGAACCTAAAGATGTTGTTGAAGCCTGTAAAGATGAAAGTGTTGGACATTTGGTGGAATTGATTATGTGTTGCATTGATGTTTTGTCATTGATGCCAACACTAGCTGTTTGGATGCTTTACCGACACCCTTCTGGTCTCGGTAGGTTGAGTGGTTTTAGGTTGATTTGGATACGGCGTGATTTGGTTATGGAATTGGCTTGTTCATGATACTCATGCTCATATTCGGTCAGCTGGTTTTGGTCTGGTGATCGGATGCTATCCTGTTTGCTTGGAAGCTTGGCTTCTGGTTCCGACGAGGGTTTCACCGGCAGAGCTTTTGATGAAGTTCTTTTTGGAAACTGCATAAGTGGTGTTGGTGCAACTTCTGGTGGAGTTTCAGGATGCTGTTGGTGATCATGTTCGAGACTTAGCGGATGGAGATCATTGCTGTAGCGTGTGGACCTATACTGGGTCCCGATTGATCTAAGTTATGGACCGACTTTAATGTAATGTGTGGATTGGACCTCTCGATGTGTTTCCGGGATATCTTATGTGTTGGATATTATTTGTTTGGCCTAAGGCCGACATGGTTTGTAATTATGTAATTGGTTTATTATCTGGTGGCCGACCTAATTGTTTATGGTCGAGGGTTTGTATATATAGATGTAAGATCTCATTATAGATCATCATGGTTAGGAAAAAGGTCATGGCCAAGGAATGTAATGTGCGAATGATGTAATATCATTTAGGCAGAGGATTTGGTTGATCATTGGAGATCGAATTGGGTTTATGTAAGAGGTTTTAGTCCTCCGGTATTGAGCTTAACCGGAGCTGTACTCAGGCATAGGAGATGCTATCTTTTGCAGTTCAATGCTTCTTCGGATTGTAGTCTGGATTTCTATGTATTCAGTGAGGCTTCTTTTGTGATGAGCAGTGTGCTCTAGGTTGTTGGCCTTCTTGCAAGTGCAGGCCCCTCAATTGTAATTCACATACTTACTGCAAAAGTATTATCTAACTGTGGGTAGGCTTCCCACCTTGGTTTTTCCCTTTATCGAGTTTTCCACGTATAAATCTTGGTGTCATGTGGATGGCTTTTATTTTGTGATTATTGTTTATGCTTAATTGGTTTAACTGCTATTCCGATATTAACGTTTTGGGTTCCGGTATTAAAGTTTTGAATTGCTAATAGTTTTGGTAATTTGTGACAACTGATTCACCCCCGCCCCCCCCTCAGTTGTCTTCTGGTTATTGAATTGTTTAATAGAAAGTTGGATGAGAGATATGGAAGAAGAACTAGATCAGATTGAAAAGAATAACACTTGGTAACTTGTGCCTAGACCTAAGGATAAGAATATTATTGGTGCTAAATGGGTATTCAAAAATAAATTGAATGAAGTCGGTGAAGTTGTCAGAAATAAAGCTAGACTGGTCTACAAAGGATATTCACAGCAAGAAGGGATTGATTATGAGGAGACTTTTTCTACGGTTGCCGGACTTGAAGTTGTTAGATTGTTCCTTGCTCATATTGCTTATAAAGATTTCAAGGTATATCAAATGGATGTCAAATCTGCCTTTTTGAATGGTGATCTTGAGGAAGAAGTTTACATTGAGCAACCTGATGGATTTTCATTATCAGATAATGGCAACATGGTTTGTAAGCTAAAGAAAGCTTTTTATGGATTAAAACAAGCTCCTAGAGCCTGGTATGCTAGACTAGATAAATATTTGTTGAAATTGGGATTTAGTAAAGGTGCAGTTGACAGTAATCTGTACTTTAAGATAAAAAATGATAAAATCTTGATTGTTGAAGTTTTTGTTGATGATATAATCTTTGGTGGTTATGATAAGTTAAGCATGAAGTTTGTTGGTGATATGCATAAGGAATTTGTGATGTCTATGATTGGTGAGATGAAATTTTTCTTAGGTTTGCAGATTGCATAGACTGGAAAAGGTATATATTCATATCTCAAACTAAGTATGTGAAGGAATTGGTGAAGAAGTTTAGATTAGATGACTCCAAACCGGTTGGAACTCCTATGGTGACTGGCTGTAAATTGTCTTAAAATAATGAATATCCTTAAGCTAATCAGAGTTTGTACAAATCTATGGTTGGTGGACTGTTATATCTTACTCAGACTAGGCCGAACATTATGCATGCTGTGTGCATGGTTGCTAGATATCAAGCTGACCCCAAAGAGAGTCATGTCATTGCTGTGAAGAGCATATTTAGATACTTGAAGGGAACTGTGGACTATGGATTATGGTATCCGAGGAATGATGATTTCATGCTATGCGCATTTACTGATGCTGATTGGGTTGGTGATGTTGATGACCGGAAGAGCACTACCGATGGAACATTTTTTTGGGCAAGAAGTTGGTTTCATGGTTTAGCAAGAAACAAGATTCAGTGTCCTTATCTATTGCTGAAGCAGAGTACATTGCTGCTGCTAGTAATTGCACTCAGGTAGTTTGGATGAAGCAAATGTTGAAGGATATTAGAATTATTTATGATGAGCCTACTGTTATATACTGTGATAAATCCAGTGCTATTAACATGTCAAAGAATCCGGTGCAACATTCAAAGACTAAGCATGTGTTAATCAAATATCATTACTTGAGAGATCCAGTCAGTGAAGAGAAAGTGAAGTTGGAGTATGTATCTACAAAGGATCAAATTAGCTGATATTTTCACTAAACCTTTGCCTGCAGATACATTTGTCTACTTCAGAGACAAGTTAGGGGTAACCATCCCTCCTGATGAGAACTAGATGCATTAAGTTGCATCAATCCAATGGATTTCAGAGCCTTGTCTTTTTATTCGGATTGGTGAGTTGGTGCTGCTCCTTTGGTGTAGTAGTTTGTTGATTTGATTATATTTTTGGGGGAGAGAGATTCATGTTTCTGTTTTTGGAGAGAGACTTTGGTTATCTGTTTTAGAGCTTTAGCATTGCTGTCAAAGGGGGAGAGAGATTGTTGTCATTTTATGATACCCTTGGTCGATCAGTGAGAACCGATCAGAGATATGTTCCATGGACCAGCGTGGCCCCAGTTGATCAAGGAGAGAAGAATCATGAAGTTTGAAGTGTTGCCTTGTCCGGAGGAAGTTCCTCCCTTGGCCTTTTCTTCTTCCTTGGAACTTCGGAACCCCGAGGTTCCGAAGTTCTTTTCTCTTTGCCCTCTCTTTTCCCTTCTCCGGAACTCAGGAACCCCCAAGTTCCGAAGTCCTTTTCTCTTTGCCCTCTCTTTTCCCTTCTCCGGAACTCAGGAACCCCCAAGTTCCGAAGTCCTTTGCCCTTGTCTCTTTCCTTCTCCTATCCCGGAACTCCGTAACCCCGAGGTTCCGAAGTTCTTTACCTTAGCCGCTTTCTTTCCTACTCCGAAACTCCGGAACCTCGAGGTTCCGGAGTTCCCTTCCTTCCCTTAGCTTTTCTCTAGTTTCTCCGGAACTCTGGAACCTCGAGGTTCCGAAGTTCTTTTCCCTTCCCCTTCCCTTCTTCAGAACTCCGAACCCCGAGGTTCCGAAGTTGCCCTTCTCTCTTTAGCCCTTTCCCTTTTTTTCTGGAACTCCAAAACCTCGGAACCCCGAAGTTCCGAAGTTCCTTTCAGCAGTTCCTCGGAACTCCGAAACCTCGAGGTTTCAAAGTTCTTTCCTAGCCCTTCTTCCTTTTTCTCTCCGGAACTCCGAAACCCTGAGGTTCCGGAGTTCCTTCCCCCTTTGCCTTCTCTCTCTAGTTCTCCGGAACTACGGAACCTCGAGGTTTCGAGGTTCCTTGCTGCCCTCCTTTCTCCTATCCCGGAACTCCGGAACCCCGGAACCCCGAGGTTCCAAAGTTCTTCCCTTGTCTTCCCACTTCGGGAGTTCGAACTTCCGAAGTCTCCGAACTTCCTTCCGACTGGCGACACTTCCGGAAGGCGTGATCAACACACAAGGCTTTTAATGCTCCGACAGTTTTTGTGACTTGTGCACTTTCTTTTGTGGAGCCACAAGGGTGCATTAAATGTTTTGGATGGGTTTCCATCAAGGAGGTACAGGGCCATGCTGGGTGACTTATATCATGTCTGACTTTGGAAGGTCAGTTAATCCATCTTCTCAGTATTCCCGTTTGGTGGTATGGCTAGGTTGCTTGCATGTACAAGTCAAGTGCATGCACTTCCCTGCACTTCCGGATTGAAATGCAGTGGTCATGATCACCATTGTGACCCATTTTTCTATATAAGACTGTTAAGCCTCATTGTAAAGGGTTCTCTCCCTGTTTGCCTTGAGCTTTCCTATGCTCTTTCTCTTCTCTTGAAGACTTGTAGTTATTTTTGCATTTCTGCAATTGTAAGATTGGCTTTTTGCTTTATGATTAATTAAAAAATCACCATTCTTGCCTCCTTCTAACCTATGTATGATGTGTATGCTTTTCTTACCTTCATCATAGGTGTATGTCTTGTGGCTTTTCTCTCCATATATTCTATGTTAACTTGTTTTCTGAGTGTGCCTTGTGGGAATCCTTCTGCCCTCTTGACACTTAGCAAACTCTAACCTCCATACATGCGTTTGGGTCACTTATGCAATTGAAGTTGTGCATCTCTTGGGTTTTTTAGTTGGTTCCTTGTGCCATTTCGGTAGGGAGAGAAACAATCTCTTCTTCGTGCATCACCTCTTTTTATTTCAAGCAATTCTCTCTTCCCTTTACCTCTGCAAGTTGTTAGGATAGGCTTAGGAGTTAGTTTTAAAGTGTTGAGTTGGTTCAACACCTGCACCTATTTGAAGAAGGAGGCCGGTCTTCTCTGGAGATTCAACCCCTTGCGCAAGGTCCCACACATCGGGGTTGTTTCCATGTTTCACAAGGTTGTTGATTTGATAGCTTAGCAAGGGTGCAAGCTTTTGTGATAACAGAGATTATGTGAAAAACTTCTTTCTAAGTCCTGATCTTAGGAGCAGTTTGTTGGAAATGATTGTTTTTCACACTCATAAGTTGGCATCAATGCAAAAGGGGGAGATTGTTGGATATTTTTGGTCATTGCTGCTGCTAGGATATGTTGTTGTCATTGATGTCAACATATTCCTGGGATTTGTTTTGGTGATTGCATATTGGGAAGATCTTATGATCCGGTTTGTAGTGTTGGTTTGCTGATCACTGTTTTGTAGAGTTCGGTATATCCTGCGGTGTGATCAGATCTTGTGCTGAGTTTTTGGGATATTGCTTGGGATGGTCTTGTGTATCTTCATTTCAGACGGATTGTGATTTGGTGCTCCACAAGTTATCTTTCTTTGTGACAGTTGCTGATTGGTTTTGTTCTTGAGCTTTCAGACGTTGACCAATGAATATTTGAAAAGTGCTATTGGTGCAACTGTTCATGATGATTCTAACGTGCTTGCTGGTGTTTCTTAATCATGTCCTATTTGTTTTGGTGATCCACATTGATCGTTGTGCGAGTTTTTGGTGGTTTCTATCAATCGATGATGATTTTCGTGCTATGCGGTTTTCTTGGTGGTGTAGTGTGTTGCGGTTGATCTTGGCGTGATTTCCGGTAGTGTTGCATGTTTGGAGATTTGGTTTAGGACCATGTTTTGCTATGTAAACCATTATTTTGATTCGGTGGTCGATCTTTGTATCGTGTGATGTAACTTTGTAATTGAGGGTTGAGGGTTTTGTTGACCTTGTTGTCAAGGTTGATGAATTGTATATATAGGTGATATAGTCATGTAATTTAGTTGTCGATGTTGTGTTTGCATTATCAGAGAGAGGTTTGTGTGCAAACATGTGATTTATCCTTCAGTGTTGAGTTTGAGGTGAGATTGGTGTTGCAGGGCAGACATCTATGCTTAACAGGAACTGTAATCAGGCATTTGGAGATGCTATTCTTTCAGTTCACTTCTTCCGGATTGTATTCTGAATCTTATTGCAAGTCAGTGAGACTTCCCTGAGGGTTGTAGCCTTCCGGGCCATTATATTTGTGCAGTGAGCTCTAGGAAGTGTGCTTGAATGCATGTGCAATCCCCATTGTAATATTTTCACATGCTATTGCAGAGTATCATCTAATTGTGGGTAGGTTCCCACCGTGGTTTTTTGCTTAATCGGGTTTTCCACAAAATCTTGGTGTTGTGTGTTGTGTTGTTAATTTGCTTATCTGTTTTATTACTGTAATTTATCAGATTTGTGTTTTGTGATTAAGTTTGGTATTTCGGTGAAGACTGATTCATCCCCCCCCACCTCCCTCTGTTAGTCTTCCTTCTTGGCTGCTGCTGACAAGGGATACAAATGTCGCGTATAGGGCAATTCAGACAGGTGATACAAAACCAATGATGATTGCCCTAGTATGGGATAATGGTTAGGGTTTATTCAACTTGGGCCTCTATGCGGTCTTCATTACCACCATCGAGGATTGTTAGGCATGCTCAGACCTGTGAAGCTAGGTGGAGTTGATGCCTAGTACCTGCAACCAAAACAAATATAGAAACACCTACACACACATACATCCATATACATACATTTAACAAGTAGTGTCAGTAATCACGGTAAATCCTTGAATATAAACATGAGTACATAAGTTAGTACCTCAAAACATGATACATCATCTAACATAAGATCATCAAGATAACATAAACATGAAACCCTAATGTCACCATTAAGCACCACAAACTTATAGCACCATAAGCATAAGTATGTCTTGAAACATAGGAATATCATCAACATGAAACAAGTAAATATTTCCACACACACTGTACACACATATAATCATCAAGATTACAAAAGTAACAAGATAAATGTCAAACATGGAAGGGGTATTACATGCTCCGTGTTTTCATATATCCATGTGTTTGCTTCGTGTTTTCATGTGTATGATTCCTGTTTGGTTCATATTGGTAGATTACTCAATTTGAAAAATTTAGAATTGACATTGCTTGAGGACAAGCAATAAGGGAAGGGTAGACTGTCATGGCCCCAGCTATAACATATTGATCATCAAATAAATTTAGAAAATTGTCTTAATCCGTAAGACTTCACAATTTTTTGTAATCAAATGAAGTCAAGGCCAAATAGAAAGAAATTATTGACTCTATCCTATCGATCCTGTAGACATGTAAAAATTGTTCTCTTAAATCAATCTTATTTTCTATTATATTCATCCATAATATTATTCTAGTTTCTCCATTATTCTATTAAATACATGAAATCAATATATATTTTATTATTCATCCGTTTAATAACATATATTCCATTTTATTCATTTTAAATAAAACCATTTTCCAAATCTCTTCCATATCTATTTCATCTCCTGTTTATCCTATCCCACTACTATCAGTCTCACTCACCTAATGATTATGGCATAAACACTATCTATTATCCCACATTTGTCCTACAACTTGGATCCCCCCGAGGACAACTATTTAAACCTTGCTACTCCCCATTTCTAAGCCTGGTAAAATCTCTCTATCATTTGCGTACTAGCATTTTGAATCTTTTCTCTTGCATTCTAGTTTGCGTATTTGATTATTGTGTTCATCATATCTATTTCATTTCATTGCATTTGACAATCTTCATATCCGTCCATCATAGCTTGTTGTGCATGTGCTTCTGAGAGCACACATATTTTGAATTCAAGATCTTGATTGGTAGGAGAACAATGGATTGAATTTCTGTTGCATGCATGTGTGTTTTAGCTTTAGATATTTGCATTTGCATGCGTGTTTATTGCAGGTACTCCATTGATAAGATGTTGAGTCATTTGGATCTTGTGCTATTAGATCTTAGATTCGATTTTCTCCATTTTCAAATCCAATTCAACTCTGATGCTTATGGTAATCTATACCAAATGACTAGTATGGAACAGCGATGATAAGTTTAATAATAGCTTTGTATAAAGATTAAGAAAGTTTAATAACCACTAAGACAGTGGTCTATAATGTCAAAGAACATCGATATGCAGCAACCTTATTAACACCCTGATGCTTGGCAAACTTCATCCATGAATCGGGTGACTTGCAATTAGAATGTGGCGGTTTAATTAGTAAGCAAGTGCGATTTTTCTAAAGAAACTCTTCATAGTCGGTGAGTAGTTTTTACCAACAAAATGCACTGATCAGACATCTTAACAGCAAAGGAAAAATAAATAGAATTTGTTCATATTAAACAACTAACAAATGCAGCAGTCAGAAAAGAAGATTAGTTTGTTTAGACATCAGGTATATGAGATTATGATAGAAGTGAGAAACTATAAATAATGAACAAACATGTAATATCTAAAAGGGTGCAATTGTAAGAAGATTCTCAAGTGGTGCAACGAGACTTTGAAACAGTGATTAATAATATAAGACTACAGCGATTTGGCTAGAACAAAGCAAACAGATTAGTAAGAGAAACAACTGATGGGCACTATCAAAGGGTGCGATTAGTATATAACAATGTGTAAACAAAATAACAAAGGATGCGACCTTTCTAAAATGTATCTTTTCATAGAAACATAAGGATTTAAATTGAGATAGAGAATAGGAGTAAGGGGTTGTGTGGGATGGGAATAAGAAGAGAAGAAATCAGATATACACAGCAGATCAATCAGAAATAGGAATCTGAATAAAAGAATGATATTCAACATACAGTCTCTAATTATGATGAGCTGGTTGGATAAAACTTCAAAGGGAATTCCATATTTACATCTTGGATGTTACAGTAGTAAATCTGAATTCTATTTATCTTGTGATACTAACCTAGTTGCAGGCCCTACATTAGGATACAGAGATAAAAATTTACATTTCCAAGCATTATTTAAACCCTAATGGAAGAATTTTAGGGTAGATTAGGTTAAGCCTAGTAGGGGACATTGCATCCATGAAGGCCCTCATGCCATTTCTTAGTTATTGCCTTGAATAGGGTTGTTAATTGCTGCAAGTTTCCTTCTCTCTCTTTCCACCAGGGCTCTTTGGCATAATTGCATAAACTACTCTAATTGATCCTCAAGTTGGCATATTAGGGCTCTGATACCAATTGTATTGTCCCTTCTTGGTATATTCCTGATTTGTGGCCTATAATAATAATTTCCACTTAAGGCTAAGAAGGTAATCATTTATAAGCATAACTTTAATAAAAATATTGTCAAATGTAAGTACATCATTTAAGATAATGTTGGTTTAGGTCCTCAATATTAATAATCATTAAGAAATAAGAACATATAGTAACATCTAAAGCTTTACCATAAATATTAAGATTTCATGATAACATATGCATCCATATAAACATCATTCATATTTAATTAAAATTACAGTAATAGCATTAATAATTATTCCAAGGCATATTCCTATCGTAACTGTATTAGGAATTTGTGAGAAACGTTTGCAAACTGCAACCTCAAGGATGGTTGTCCTTTTATTGTGAGAGCATGGTTGGGTTCTTGCCCATCCATCTCGGGGTGGTGTATTTGGGAAGGCCCTCTATCCCAAGAGCACTCGTACATGTCCCGGCCCACTAGCGCTGCATCTCGGGGTGGTGTATTTGAAATTCCCTCAAGCCGAGGAGCAGTCATTCACCTCCTGGCCACAAATATGGTACGTGCTCGGTCCACTCCATCCCTTAGTCCACCTTGGAGGCTCCCCATCCTCTTTGATCAAGCCCGGGTTTAGTAATTAATACTGCTGTGATTGGTTTGTTGAAGTCTCCATAGTGGGGGCATGACATTTTTCTAATTGCAGTATAAAATGAATGGCTGCTAAAATTTTATGGTTTGATTTTTGGGCTGTGGATGGGGATTGAAGAAATGGTGATCTTGGAATCAAATTATTATGTTTTCTGTCTATGCACTTATTTTGAATTGATTAACATTTGTTTCAAAAATCCCAGTTTCACATTCTTTCTTATAATGTTGCTAACTCTGATATGTGCCATCCTTGTTCTCCTATTGTTACATATGAATGACTGGCAAGGGCAGCATGGAACTTCTTTAGAAGTTAGGCGCACTATGTTTTTGACTATTAGTCCGATGAATTATATTTGTTTTGCATGTTGATGAAGTAAGCGAGCATAGCCAGTATCTAGCAGCAGATATAACTCTAATTGTTTTCTTTTATCCATTTTTCCACTTATTCGAAGGGTTCTAAATACAGGGGTAAGAAGATAATGATTTCTTTTTAAATACTTTTAATACTCTTGTAGTTACATATGCCCCTTTTGTGAGCTATGGAAAATATATGCTTCAAATAAGCATATTTTGTGGAATGATTTTCCATTCGCAGATTTAAGTGGTAATTTTATGCCAGGAAAGTGTATTTTAATGCTCATAAATTACTTGAACCAATGGAAGTACCATTTTTCATCTGCCAAGAGAGTGTATCTCTATGTTCTTAATTTCTTAAACTGCTTGACGTATTGTTCATTTAAAATGCAGCGCATAAAAGAAAAGGACTATGAAATGCTAGTTACTATGGATATAAGTCTAAATTGAACCATGACTGCTTGAAGAACATTGAAATGTCACAGTAATTATTGCATCTATTTAAATTGACCTCTGCATTGCTAATGGCCATACTTTTGTATTGCAGGCATATCGTAAATCGGATAATGAATTTACAGGCTGAAGGTTTGTAACTTTGCATTACTTCTATGTTTGGCTTAATATGCTTTTAGCTGAGATGCCATTGGAACCAAATTTTTCTTCGGGAAATTAGTTAGAAATATGTCTGGTTTCAGTAAGATATGTTGTATTTTAAATTACATAGTACTTTTGGCTGTTGAACTTATCTAACTGCAAGTAAGCAAATATGTCTTCTGAAGAACATTTTGTCAAACAAATAGATAGGATATAATACGCACCTTATGAACAACAAGGTGACCATGTGGTTTATTACAAAATCTTCACAGTAAACAGCAAGTACGTGCAAAGAGAATGAGAAGTAATAGATTGAATGGTAATATATGTGGAGGGTTTTGTAATGTCCCCTTTTTGTAAAAACCCTAGCCTGCTTTAAATCATCATTTTTATGCACAACTACAAATGGAACAATATGCGTAGCTGATTGAGATCCTGCAATAGGTTAGGAAACCATTGAAATGTATACAAACCATAATATAAATCTTCTAAAAAGGATAATTAATCATAAATTCTCTATACCTGTTGTCAGGAACATTAACTTAACCATAGTTATGTCTAATTCCTTATCGGGACTCAACTATAAGAGAGTGGGATTAAGGAGGAACAATAAGGTGTCCAAGAGATCCTATACCCTACGCGCAAGAGCGGAGTGAAAGCCAAAGCCCCCTTAGCCTCATGGGACTGTCGGTCAACTACCATGAGGTGGTCTACCTAGTGAGGTATCCTATCACTGTTCTCCTTCATCACTTCCATCCTTATCCTTCTTCTTGTGATTGGAACTCCCCTTTAAGTCTATTTCTCCCAAATTAACCATGTCTCGTGGGGTTAGGTAGAAAATGTAACCAGGTTCCTTGACTCCTCCATGTAAGGGCCCTCAAAGTCCTAGACGCCACTTTGGTCGTTCTAGAATGACTTACTTATGAGCCCCTCGTCACCCCTTCATTACATCTCATTCACTTCCTCACAAGAACGTATTTCTAAACATACTTAATTATTCTTTTATGTTGTGTATTACATATTTACAATAAGTAAATATATTACTTACATTTATGTCGAGTTAACATGGTTATAAGTTTCTTAGATAACGGAATCATTAACTGACATTGTTAATTCTAGTTGTTGTTATTCTTAACTCCTGCAGATCTAATGATTAATTTCAGAATACTCATGCTTAAAGCATAGCATAGATCTTACAAAACATTTGGACCTCTTTCCTTTCTCTTGATTGGAACTGTTGCTGTCCTAACCACTGCTGTTGCTGACTGGATTTAATCTCCTGCTGCCTTCAATGGATAATGGAATCTGCTTGCCCCTTTATTGTTTCTGTTTTTTTCCCTTATCTGAATTAATTATCCATCTCTATCCTTAATTACTGTCTTTGCTTAATTACATTCATCGCTGCCTTAGTTGATGATAAGATCACTACTGATTAACAATTATATATGCCTTGATTGCTGTCTTTCTGAAGTCGTGATTTTCAATTAATTGTTAATCCTTAGTCCTTTATATCTCTCAATGTGAGGGAGAGGTCACAGCTCTTCATCATGTATGCCCTTTGGCAAGAGACACACCCTTTCACCATTAGAACCCTTCTGAAAGGGACACAACCTTTCACAATCAGATTTGCACTTCTGATTCCCAAATTATCTCCCTTCCAAATGAAGTTCTCTTCTCCCTTTTATATCTCATGTTTGAGGGAGTCACAACTTTGCATCTTATGCCTTTTGACCTTTCATTAAACTTAACTAAATTCTAGTTATGGTTATGGTTAAATTGCATACCAGATGAGTTTCCCTATGCGAGAGATAATTGCTTCTTTAGTAGGTGTTTTTGAAGTTTGTATTTGGTTTGCTTCTTTATTAGATTTGTAGTTAGCTTTTGTTTGAGAGGTGCTTTTTATTTGTGATTTTTCCTAAATTGCATTCTTGTGTTATATTTATCATTCATTGTGTCCTCACACAAAGCATGGATAGGTAATAATGAATACGAGTGCTAGATTTATTACTAAAGTTAGTATTTTCTTTATTTAATCTTGTTTTTTTTTGAATCCCAAGTGATGCAACCCCCAATAGGGGTGCCTAAATTTATCTTTCTAGAAACATGCGAAAATTGATATGCCCTCATTCTTTTCAGACCAAGGGGAATAGACATGATCGTATGGAAGTTACATGAAGGCCTGGAAACAGAGTGGGATTTAGATATATTCGACAAGAAGCAGCTTGTGCAATGTAATTAACTACTTAAAATTTCAACTTACACACATCCTAAAGCTAGGATTTAAGAAACCATACAAGAATTTATTATTGTCAACCAGGTTCATAACTTGCACTTATTCATCATAAATAATATTTGGACATATTCTCTATATACTAGTGTTCCATGAGGACATGCACAAGTGATGTCCTGGACATCCTTGGGACTTGGAGCGGATGTCCCCCTTTTTAAGGACAACAGGTTGCTCCCTTTCAGCGCATAAAAATAAAAGAAAGTAGCTTTTTAAGGATTTAAATGCTGAAAATCCCTAAAATTCTGAAGGGGAAGGATTGTCATTGCAAATGCAGCAGATTGTATTTATGCTTTTAAATTTCAGCTGCTTTTAGTTTGTTCAAATTATTTCAATAGCCATACACACATTGTCCCCAAAATTTTGGAATTTTTTTTGGCATCCCTGAAACCTTGTCCCAATGCCGTAGAGCTTCAGTGAAATGCTGCTATATAGCAACACATAAACTGCATTTCTACAATGAGATGAGATAAATTCAGGTTTATATAAGCATGTGTTTGTACATTATTTATTTAATTTTTGGGTTCGATTTTTATATTTCAACAATTTTTAGTGTTTTCTTGGGATTCAAAGTAGGTGCTCCACTTTGGAAATCACTTTGCTTTTGGCACTTGAGCTCACTCTATTTGGCTTAAATTTTAGTGTAAACATTAGAGAAAACCTCTTAGAATGCTCCACACCCTTTGTGATCCATTATGCAAGTTTCCAAGCCTTGTGTGCACATGTTTGGCCATGCCCTAGGATCCATAAATTGGGTATTTCTCTTCCTTTTTCTGACTGCGATATATATCCAATAATGCAGGCATTTTTCTTTGATACATGTCAGTGTGTTTATGCTTGATGGGGCTGAGTATATGCTACATGTGGCTGCATTTATTCACAGGGAGTATCTTGAAGCTGTGTGTATACTTGTTGGAAGCCAATTCTCTTCCCTAAGTGAACTTCATTGCTAAGTCACAACATTTGAATTTGAATTTGAGTTTGGCAACCATAAAATTCGGATGAAGTTCAGCAAGGGCAAAAAAATCGGAAAAGAAATTCAACATTAAATTTACCTTATATAATTTTTTTAAAAACATAAGTAATAAATTGAAAATAAGGAATATACTAATATTAGTATACTAATATATTTAAATATACTAATAAAATTAAACATAAAACAAAATAAATAATAATTAATGTTTAAAAATTTATTTTAAAATATTATTAATATATAAAAAATACATTAAATTTATATTTAATAATAAGCTTAATTTAAACATTTTAAAATATTAAGTTTTAACATATTGAACCATAAAAAAATTATATAGAAAATTGACGTGATGTAAAACATAAAGAATAAATAAATTTAATTTAATTTGAAAAAGAAAAAAATTAAAATTAGAACAAAACTTCAAAAATTAGTAAGGCTACTTTGTGAAAAGCCTTGAAAAGCCTACATGATCACAAAATGGATGCATAGGAGTTTCGTGTTAAATTTATGATCAGATTTTAGGGTAAGCAGATATAAGACAATTCAATCAAATTTGCACAGCATATAACTTGGGAAAACCCTCCAACATGCGGGAGAAAAACCCAGCAATAAGTATCTCTTATTATTTATCAAATAGGAATGGCAAGATGCCTTTACAACAATCAATATGAATCACTTCACTCCTTGAAGCCAGATAAGTGTGAATCGATCTGCACTTGAGGATCCACGATCTTCCCTTGACAATATACGATATGATCTTGATGTTCAAACTGCTGTGTAGTTATGCGATCTGTTGTGGATGTAAAATCAATGATTAGGAGAGGAGAATTGATCTCCCTTTATACTCAAGTGAAGGTGCCTCTACATCAAGGGTCGGCTCTTCTTAGAACCAAAGTATCCTTTCATAAGGGTGGTGGACTTTCCCAAAAGTTGGCCCCCCTTAATAAAAATATATATGTTTTGCCAAACAAATAAATCACACTTTAATTAATATCGACCAACACAAATATGCAAAGCCGATGGCTAATTGTATATTTGGTGAAGTCAGCCCAAGGAGACTCCCGTGGCTATATACGTCAACACTCCCTCTTAGCTAGGGAGGAATCCTTGGTGATATGTGTGACATTCACCATGGCTACTTCCAGAGGGTGGAACAGAGATCATCACGAAGGCACTCAACGTGATGACATCCATCATGGCTACTCCCATGTATGGAAATGAATATGTACACAAGTGCTCATCACGGAGTCACTCAACGTGATGTTGTCATCTCATCATGACGTTCACCATGGCTACTCCCAGAGGGTGAATGAACACAAGTGATGTTGTCATGGAGTCTCTCAACATGACATCCTTCATGGCTACTCCCAGAGGGTGGAACAAGGGCTTTCACCTCAAACTTCCCTCTCACATAGAAGAATGCATTAACAAGGGCTTGCACGTCAAACTTCTCTCTCACAGAGAAGAATGCATTAACAAGGTCTTGCACCTCAAACTTCTTTCTCACAGAGAAGAATGCATTAAAGTACATCTGAAGAAATCATTGATGCTGAGACTCCCTCTCAGTAAGGGCTTCATTCTCCACAACTCCAAGTTTATCTCGAAAATGCACAAACTTCACTTTGGCAAGAGGCTTGGTGAGAATATCAGCCATCTGATCATCAGTGCTAATGTACCTTAGCTGAATGGCTTTCCTTAGAACCATATCTCTAATGTAGTGGTATTTGATCTCCACATGTTTTGTTCTCTCATGAAACACAGGATGACGGAAAATTTCACAACTTTGATTGTCACAATGAATGACAGTAGGCTCCACCGATTGTCCAAACAATCCTGCAAGGAGCTTTCGAAGCCACACTGCTTCTCAAGCTGCCACACATGCTGCAATATACTCTGCTTTTGGGGTGCTCAGTGCAACTGGAGACTGTTTTCTTCTACACCAAGAAATCATAGTAGACCCCACACTAAAGCAACAACCAGAGGTGCTCTTCTGATCAGTAACGCTCCCTTCCCAATCAGAATCAAAATATCCTTGCATATTCAGATCTGCACTGGAAGTATACCTCAACCCATATCCTACAGTGCCATGCAAGTACCTCAATAAATGTTTTGCTGCAACTAGATGAATATGTCTTGGTTCACACATAAACTGACCGAGAGCACTCACTGCATAACAAGTGTCAGGTATAGTATTGACTAGGTACATCAATGAACCAATCAACTGTCTGTACATGGTAGGATCTACCAAATCTGAACTAGCTGCAAACTCACTCAACTTCTTTAGGTTAGTCTCCATCGGTGTGGACATAGATTTGCAATCCAACATTCCAAATCTCTTCAAAATGTCAATGGTGTATTTTCCTTGACTTAGGATGATCTCATTAGGTCTTTGCCACACTTCCAATCCTAGAAAATAATGCATAAGTCCTAGGTCTTTCATCTCATACTCTGAGGTTAACTCCTTGCATCTGAAGATGAGATGATCTTCTGCAGTAAAAAATAGATCATCAACATAGAGAACCAAGATTAGTGCTTCACCATTAACTATCTTGAAGTAAAGGTTAGGATCAACATCATTCTTGCAGTAACCCAGACTCATCAAGTATCTCTCAATCCTTTCATACCAAGCACGGGAAGCCTGCTTAAGCCCATATAAGTAGTCTTTTTTCAATTTACATACATGAGACTCCTTCACATGAATCACAAAACCTTCAGGTTGCTCAATGTAGACCTCTTCTTCAATTACACCATTGAGAAAAGTTGTCTTCACATCCATTTGATGTAGCTTCCATCCTTTGACTGCTGCAATGGCAATAATGGTCCTGATGGAGGTATAGCGAGCAATTGGAGCAAAGGTTTCTTCATAGTCTATGTTTGCCTAGCCAATAAGAGCACTAACTAGATTTAAAGTCTTAACTCAAAGATTGGTCATCCATTTTGACTAGCTATCATTTGCATGACCGAGGTTCATTTACTTGTCAACCCAGGGGCGTATTACTTGAAATGGCTTTGCATTGTATATGCACTAAGTTCCGGTGAAAGTCATTCTGCACTACTGCAACAACTAAGTCTATCTAAAATAAACAAGCAAAAATATGACAACTGAATGGCTACAAGAAGTCTTAACATTAAGAGGAGCTTCTAACTAAATAACTATTAACTAAGTTCAGAGCTGACAAATAGGAATTACTCCGTCTGCTTTGGCTGCAGGAACAGTCACAGGATTTGGTTCCAGTGGCTGCAGGAAAAATCAGTTGCTAGAACATCTATTGCAGCAAAAAGGAAACTTAATCTAACAATCACATAGGAATACTCACCAAGTGGCCCCTCTTGGATGAGTGTATCCAGACTTCAAAATGATTCTATATACTCAGAATAACATAGCTTTTATTCATTATTTTCAAAAGTCGATACAATGCATGAGATAAGAGAAATGCTTCTAATTTTGGAAAATGTTGTTTGTTAGGAGTAAAAACGTATGCTAGTATGAATAATAATTATAAGTGTGTTATGTTGTGTTTATGTTTATGTTGTTGTTGAGAGGTTCCCGTCGGGTAGTTGGGAGTTGGTGACGGTTGGCAACTTGACCAACCGTGGGGTCTTTATATTGTTTGGTTGGAACCTTGGTAGGGGGAATGATGTATGGACAGTTTTGGACATTGGAATAAAGATATAACTTTCTGGTCTAATTGCTATCATTGTCATTTATGTTATGATGTACAATTGTCCTGTTTCATGAATACTTGGTACGTGCAACAAATACTGTGTTTTCTGATTATTCACCAACTATACATTTAGGACTAAACATTTTGGTGCCGTTGCTTGAACGATTTTGGAGATAACTATGGCGGCAGGCGGAAGCAATTAATGGGCCGACCATTTAACCAACAATTAATTGTCGTAGACAACGACACACACGAAGAGAGTACCGTGAAAGAGGAACGAGAGGATCAGTTGACGACAAACTTGGTTGAATTGTGGGATGTGTCAGTCACACAGTACGTGCATCGAGAGGCTCAGGAGGGAGCTGTCTCGGAAGGCACGGTACACGGTGAACTCACCGTCAACACCCCCGTCTTTGACCTACTTGGGAGTATTCCACGATTACTTGCCAGAAATTTGATTGCACTCCAAGACCAGAGGGAGGAAACGACAAAGGAACTTCGGCAGCAACAAGTCCTTCGACGGTATGCGAAACAGAGTCATAGGGAGGAAGAGGAGAGGGAGGCTAGTCGACGCCGTACCTCTGGCACTTGATGCCCCTATGGCCGAACAAAGACAGACGTACCACTACTATCGAAGGAGTAAACGAGGGAACTGTACGAAGATCTCTGCGCATAAAAGAACAAGCCGACAAGAGACGACGACTAAGGGAGGTTGCCGACTCGAGGAGTCCGGAGAAACATAGCAGAGGTCGGATTGTGAGTCGGAGTCGTAGTCGGGAGAGGCAAAAACCGTGTAGGTGGAAGGAGTTGGCCGAGGTCGCCAGGAACCTGCTACTTCCAGACGTAGCGGAAGACGATCTCGTCGACCAGGCCCCACACTCGACGTCAAGCGAAGAAGACTCCAGAGCGGAATCATGAAGCACCCAGTCGGAATCTTCCGAACAAGGAGAGGAGGCGGTACGGGACCCGCACGAGAAAATCACCACTATCTTTGAAGCAACGTTGTCTGGCATTAAAAAATTGTCCTTGTCAAAGGGCATCAAAATAGGAAGGTCAGATCTAGAAACCCCGGGAAGGAGGGACTATAGAAGCGAAGGTGACCAAAGTCCGGTTGACAGGGGCTCGACTAGACGAGGAGGGTACAGCACCTCCTGGACACATAGTACCTTCCCGACATATAGCCATTTACAGGCACTGCATAAAACGGTACAGAAAAGAATGACGACACACACTGTAGAATCAGAATTCTCCCAAAATTCATGGGCGACGAGTAAGAGGACCCGGTACGACATTGCAAGACATGCGTCACCATCTGGGAAGCAAATGGCCAGGACGATCGAGATTATTGGGTGAAGGCATTCCCGGCCACTCTGTGAGGAATAGCCATTGACTGGTACACAGACCTCGATGCCCAACATAAGACATCTTGGAACAGTCTAAAGAAGGCCTTCAGGGAAGAATTCAAAGTCCTACAGGATGACAACGAAATTGTGGCAGAAATTTACAACACCAAACAAGGAAAAAACGAAAGTGTGCGTGCATATAACAGAAGGCTGAGGGAACTACTCAACAAAACGGAGAACCAGCCGGCGGATGGCCTCAAGAAACGGTGGTTCGTGGAAGGATTGGTATCATCCCTGAGGAGGACGATGAAAGTGGTTCCTCCGCCATCGTATGACGAAGCATACAACTGTGCCATGGATATTGAAAGTGAAAACAAGACATCCCGGGGGAAACGACGGGCGAGCGATGGTGACAACACAGACGAAGAGAGCGATGGGGGATCCAAAACCATGCAAGCACTCGAGAAGGTCAGACACTCGTACGGGTATTGTGGTTTGTAACATCTGCTTGATGATAGTTTTCTTTGGTTCCGACCGGACTGGTGTATCGTGGTGGAGGAAGGAGTGTATGCCTATAATCGCATTCCCTTTGGATTATGCAATGCGCCCGCGACCTTCCAGCAAATAATTCTGGACATTTTTGACAAGATGTCAGTAGGGAATTTCTGAGCATTTCTGGATGACTGGTCGATTTTTAGCGATCAAGACACCCATTTGAAGGCTTTGGGGGAATGCATGGAAAGATGTCAGAAGGCTAGGTTAGCTCTGAATCCAAAGAAGTGCAGGTTTATGGTACCACAAGGGAAACTCCTGGGCCACATCGTCTGTAAGGAAGGATTGAAGACAGACCCAGACAAGATAGGAGTAATTGTCAACATGGAAAGCCCAACGAACGTAATAGGGGTGAAATCATTCCTCGGCCATGTCGGCTACTACCGGAGATTCATCAAAGGCTTTGTGCAGGTGTCCTGGCCATTAGATAAGTTGACAAGGAAGGGAGAGCCGTTTGTGTGCGGTACGGAGCAAGAAGAAGCCTTCAAGGAATTGAAAGACCGGCTGGTGAGTGCACCGATATTGGTATACCCAGACTGGAACAAAGAATATCACGTGCATATCGACACCTCCAACTTTGCAATTGGTGCTACCCTCGCCCAAGTAGGGGCGCAAGGACTATACCATTCTGTCTTCTTTGCAAGTCGACTTTTGTCAAAGGTCGAACGAAAGTATAGCACAACGGAGTGAGAGGCACTAGGGATGGTGTATGTAGTACAGAAGTTCCGACACTACTTGTTGGCTACACTGTTCGCATTTTATGTGGACCACCAGGCACTAATGTACCTAGTGAATAAACCAATCATCCAAGGGAGGGTAAGTCGGTGGCTACTGCTCTTACAGGAATTCACCTTCACCATTGTCGTACGGCCAGGAAAGTCCCATGTAATAGCCGACCAACTATCAAGGATTAGATCAGGGGAACCGATTGAGGGAGTAAATGAAGACTTTCTAGATGCACACTTGTTCCAAATTGCAATACTACCAACCTAGTATGAAAAGATAGGTCAGTACCTATCTACCTCCACATTTCCAAGCGAGATGCCTTCAGGGGAATGGAGGAAATTGGCACTGAAGAGCAAAACCTTCCAACTAATTAATGGGCTTCTATATAAGATGGGTCCCGACCAAATCTTGAGGAGGTGTGTTATAGAGGAGGAACTTTGCGGTGTACTAAAGGAGGCACATGACGGATTGGCAGGCGGTCATATGGGACCAGATGCAACCGCTAGAAAAGTGTTTCTCGCAGGTCAATGGTGGCCAACTCTACACATCGATGCTCGAGAGTGGGTAATCAGATGCGACACTTGTCAACGAGCGAGAAAACCTCTCAAGAGGAACTTCATGCCCCTCTTCCCCTCGCAGCCGCAAGAACTATTCGAACGATGGGGTTTGGACTTTGTGGGACCTCTGAAGCCAAGTAACCTACACTGGTGCAAATATATTGTAGTTGCCACGAAATATCTCACCAAGTGGTAAGAAGCTAGGGCCTTGCCGGATAATAGGACTCTGAGTATGACACAGTTCTTGTATGAACAGATTGTCACTAGGTACGGGACACCACTTCAAATCACCAGTGACAGAGGAGTGCACTTTGTCAATCAAGTAATCCGTACCATGACCGTGGAATTTAAAACATTCCATAACCTATCCAGCCCTTACTATCCCCGCCCTAATGGTCAGGCAGAAGCAACCAACAAGGTGTTGGTATCAATAATGTACAAATTGTGTGGAGTGGAACAAGAAGACTGGAAGGAAAGACTACCAACCGTACTATGGGCCTATCGTACGACATACAAAGTCACTATCGGGCATACCTTGTTTCAGCTCATGTACGGGCAGTAGGCAGTGGTACCAGCCGAGTACACCGTGCTGAGCCTTCGGGTGGTGGTGGAAAATCGACTTGGGGACACAGAAAGCTTGAATGCAAGGCTTGATGGTTTGATAAAGCTGGATGAACGAAGACTGATGGCACAATGGGCAACTGAGGTGGCATAACGCCGGTGGAAGCATTGACACGACCAGCATTTGCGGAAGGCCAACTTCAGCCCGGGGCAGTTAGTTTTGAAGTATAACGGTCGAAACGAACTTCGACCAGGGAAATTCAAGGTCCGTTGGCTTGGACCCTATAAAATCAGAGAGGTCGGTAGGAACAGAGCAGTAAAACTCGTGACTTTGGATAACAATCTGATCAAAGACCCGGTGAACGGTTCCAAGTTAAAAATCTACAGGGAAAGAAATAAACCTGTGATTGGGATCAACATGCTAGGATATGCCACGAGAGGGCATTGGACCATTGGTCGAAGCAAGGAGGTTGAAGAAGACCCGGTGGTAAAGGGAGAACCCTATCGGAGGGATGACGACTGGGCGAAGCCCTTGGCAGCCATGGAAGAACTACTTGTACCAAAAAGGGTGGAAGGTGTGGTGGTTCCTAGGATCCACAAACATCTGACGAATGCGTATTTCGGAGACCCAGCTGTGTGGGTGCGAGTTTCAGGATATTGGAAAAAACGGGCCCCATACGAAGGAGCTCGGGAGGGATACGTAGCATATGACATTGATGAAGAAACATAAGCCCGGAGGAAAGCTGAAAACATAATTAAAGAGGTGGAGCCAGTGGACTTGGAGGAAGAGCTCAACCTGGAAGAATATGGGGCAACCCTAGGCCCATGTTGAAAAATGGTACTGAAAACAGAGGACCTATTCGTCATCGCTTCCGAAGCAGGTGTGGTAGAGGCCAGACCTAACTCATTGTACCGGGTGATCCCTAACCCGGTTGGGCCACTAGAGATTGACGAAGAGAGAGTAAAATGGTACCACCAGTACGGGGATCGGTACATTGACGATCGCTACAAGGGTGTGGAACCCGCCCCACTGGTGGACAAGATATGGGACCTGGAATTCGTAGGGATGTGTTGTGCACAAGAATTCTACAAAAGACTACCACATCTGTGTATGTGGTTACACGACTCAGAAATAAGAATGAGGATGCCCAACAATACCTCAGGGGTAATAAGGAGGAACAATGGGGATGGAGACTTGGAACAGGAACCAAACAAGAAATGGAAGAAATACAAGGCGAGGAGCAAAGAACTAGGGAAGAAATGGAGAAAAAAGCAAAGTAGGGGGCCAACAAGAAGGAAACAAAGGAGACAGGGAAACTCTTCGGCCGCAAAAACAAACACAATAAACTAGCCAGTGGCTTACAGAAGGCCAACTACAAGGCACAATTAGGCCAAAGGGTACTTGGGTAAATTAAAGGCAAGGAAGATAATATTGAAAAAGCCGTGTCAAATAAAAGAAGCAAGACGACTGAATAAACAAGGGGTCTTAAAGGGTGAAGAGGAGAAATACTGGAAAAAAGCAAGTAAGTCAAATTGAAATATTAGGCAAGTACAAGTAAAAACAGTAGAGAAAAAGTAAGACTGCTGAAGGAACAATTATTTTATGTTAGGTTAATAAAGCATTTTTACCTAACCCCAACCCTGGCAAAGGAAAAGGCTTATAAAAACCCCCACGAGACCCCATTAGACACAACATAGGAAGGTGAACCCGATAGCCAGACAGAACTGAGCGAAGGGAAGGAAGTCACATATTGTACGGACCAGTTGCATGTGCCGACTGTACAGACGCAATACACCGTACATAACGATTGTACGAACGCGCAAGAGTTGATAATTCCGTACGGTGTACGGATTGTGCAAACGAGAGAACAAGAGTGCCAGGGAGTCTTACCGTACGACGTACAGATTGCAGAAAGACATCATCAAGGGCTACCGTACGAGTTGCATGGAAGCAACACAGTACGACGTACGGATTGTCAGCAAACCTCATCGTACGACATACGGATTGGGCAAGGCAAGTTCCGTACATGTCACGTGCTTATTACAGAGGGAGGATATCACTGTATGGAGCAAGGAGGGAGGAAGTCGCCGTACAACGTACGACATTACCGTACGGTCTTGTGCACCAACAGAGGAATTGCTGTACAAACGGGTGTTACTGTACGAACACGTACGAGCATGTGCAGAGGAATTCACACAAGGCAAAATCCGTACGACGTGCAGTATCAGGAAGGTAGACAGAGATATCCATACGGCGTACGGTACCAGGAAGGCAGACAGAGATATTCGTACGACGGGTATAGGATAGGCCATTTAAGGAGGCAACACACATGTATAAAAGGCAAAGGGCCTGTTTGGCAGAACACAAGGAAGAAGCTGTACAACAGGGAAACTGGGAGTGATACAATGGGCCGTACAAACTGGCGAGACAATCTGTCAAACAGTTATAATAACGACCTAGGAAGGGGTATGGGAAGAACAAAAAAAGGCAGTTGCAGTGCAGCCATGACTGCTACGGAGCCAGCCAGTAGCAAGAAAAACAAGAGCAGACCGAAGACACCAAAAGACTTAGAGGGACTCACGGCAACAAATGTAGCATTTGAGAGTGTGACTGACAGTGAATGCCGTACCTGGTGGGAGGAAAACCCTCCATACCATGTGACGAAGGAATCTCTTAGGAGGGCACAGGTTGACCACGCCGTCCAAATGCCCACATTCAACATTAAAGAGTTCGAACCAGTCCTGTGAACCATGGTATCGAACTATAATCCACAAGAACGAGCTTCAGTCATCCAGTTCCAAGGCCGCATAGTGCGAGTTTCGTTCAAACCTAAGGATTTCAGGCGGGTATTTGGCATACCAGAGAAAGGAGCATCTGCGACCAAGCCAACCAAAAAACTCACTAGAGAAAAGAAGTGGTTGATGGATTTGGTGTGCAGAGACGACCTCACGAAGAAGCAGTGGAAAAGTGCCTAGGCTGACAGCAGAGGAATGATGCGTGCCTTTATCGCACCTGGTGAATGGAGGATGTCAATGGACTTGGTCAAAAGCCGCCTTACGGGAGCGAGCCGTGCCTCTGACATAGCTATATGGATGATAAGATTAATGAACGGGATCAGATGCGGGAAGGTGTACAATTGGGGGCAACTCCTGGCATAACGCATCCATGACTCCCTGAGATTGTAACACAAAACGTTATACATGTGCCATCATGCTATCAGCTTGTTCCTAGATGCCGTATGCCTGCAAGTACCACCAGAAGTATGCGGGACATTTGAACCACGCGGAATGGTAGAACCAAATAAACCCACCATGTACTACTATATCCACCTGGACACCCTTGGTGACACAGCGCAGCCCACAAGGAAGAGGAGGAAACTGGAGACATCTGTGGAGATTGAAGAGGTTAGCAGCGCAGAGGATTCAGAGGAGGTGGAAGAACAGGAAAGCGACGATGAGGGGTTCCGTCTGTCAGGACATAGCTGTGGAGGAGGAAGAGGAAACATAGTCATGGCAACAAGAAGAAGAGGAAGAGGAGGAGCAACAGGGAGGATTGCGGGCTCAATGGAAAAGTACGAGGGTAAAATTTGCACCCTCGAAACTATCCTCGGCACACCTAGTACCTCAAGAGGCGCTTGCAGTAGCCAACCCAATGGGAGATGTACGACCAGTGGGGGTACTGTTCCAGAAGATTGGAGAAGGGGAACCGCCGGCACAGCAACGAGTATCGCTGCCGCAGATCAGCTTGGCCGTACTTGCAGCAGAAACCAGTACGGTGTCAGCAGGAACTGGTACGGTGTCAATAGTAACTGGTACGGTACCAGCAGGAACCGGTACGGTACCAACTTAGAGGCAGCAACAACTTTGGATATTTTGACAGATGAAGATATAGACGCCTCGCTAAATGGATGGCTAGGGCAGTTCGCACTCGCCCCACACCTTCCCCCCTCCCCTGCAATGCATAAGAACAACAAGGAAGGGACAAGCAGAGCAGTGGACCAGAAGGAGCTCTCACAGGACTCCACATCACACCACCCGATCCGAATGACCCAGTAGGCTCACTCGAACGATTCCTATAGGAGCTACAAGGGCTCTCTGATGTTGGACGCAACATGGCTTAGCTTACTTGAAAGATGGAGGCCGACAATTCAGCCAACACTACACAACTGTGTCACTTCATGACCGAGGGGTGCAAGGATGAGTTCACACAACACTTTGAGCAGCAGGGGTGGCCAGACCATAGTACGCCTGAGATGATTCAAAACTGGACGCACAGGCACCTGATAGGAGGCAAAGGCACCTTGGGCACCACCTTCCGCAGCATGGAGGGGGCTTTTCGGGAAGTGTACTTACAGATGCGGCAGCACCAGGTGGAAAAAGAGGGTCAACGGATGTACATAACAACACTGGAAAAGGAAGGTGAGAAGCAGGCACAGTTGGCCACAGTGGAGAGGAGCTTAAGAAAGGAGATGGAAATGAAGATGACTACCTATGAGGCCCGTTGCAACATGCAGGAGAAGGAGGCACAACCATTAGCGGCCCAGGTGGCAGAGCTCACTTTACAGCTGGAACAAGAAGATAAAAAGCTATTGGAAGCTACTCACATGGTAAAGAAAACACGGGAACGACAGTTGATGGCAGAATAGAACCTGAAACTCCACGCCGGACAACAACCTCCTACTGTGACCACTACAGGGATGCCTCCTCCCTCTTCTCGGTCTTAGCTATGTTTTTTCTCTTGTTTGAGTCGTTTGGAAGACGACTATGTTTTTGGGGGGGTTAATGTTAGGGGTAAAAACGCATGTTAGTATGAATAATAATTATAAGTGTGTTATGTTGTGTTTATGTTTATGTTGTTGCAGAGAGGTTCTCGTCGGGTAGTTGGGAGTTGGTGACGGTTGGCAACTTGACCAACCGTCGGGTTTTTATATTGTTTGGTTGGAACCTCGGCAAGGGGGATGATGTATGGACAGTTCTGGACATTGGAATAAAGATATAACTTTGTGGTCTAATTGCTATCATTGTCATTTATGTTATGATGTACAATTGTTCTGTTTCATGAATACTTGGTACGTGCAGCAAATCCTTGTGTTATCTGATTGTTCACCAACTATACATTTAGGACTAAACATTGTTTAACCTCTATGAAGAGGTACATGTCTTTATTTATAAGAAAGTTATAACAAACTTTCAACTACTTAGATCATGCCCATGAAATTAGGCGGAAACATTTATTACAGCGAGGAGAAAAAGTTAATCCATAGAGAACGTGGGACTTTACTAAACCGCAACCAAGAATATAGCATGGTGGTGGTGGTTACTAGAGTGATGCTTGTTGGAGACAACCATAAATGAGTCTGGTATCACCTCGTTGTTCCTTTGCTGATTCACTCGAACACCATCTTCTCAACTGTTTTAAATGCTCAACCGCCCTGAAATGTCTCCAACTGTTTGCATAGCATGATTCTCCATCTGGCTTAACACAACCGCTTCTGCAACAATGGCTTAACACAAGCATATATATATATATATATTTTCATTAATCACATCCGCGCATGATATTACCATAATAATCCGCATGGCTATAGGAATATTAAGTCAGAACAATACAAGGTTCAGTGGGTTTGGCTATCATTAAAAAATGCACATAATCAAAACTCTGATGCATCACATCACTTAAACACTGTCCCAATATGAAACTTAAAACATAGGAAAAACTTATCAGTCATAGAAATAAAAGAGCTATTATTTTAGTTCATCATTTGCCCCTCAACTTAATGTCTTGCTGGTCCTCCAGCAGGAGGAAAATTCCTTACTCTGGCACTGACTCGAAAATCACGTATGGTACCTTGTCCCGTGCCTCCTGTAGCCAGGTTCCAATAAAATCCTTTCATCTTCTCCAGCCTAGCCTACCTGGTTTCCTCTGCGGTCTCATCATATGGTTTATCTGTAGCTCTGCATCCCATTAATGGCCACATAAAAATAGGTGGTTGAAATATCAAAGGTAGCCAATTATTACTTTTTGTCCTGCCCAAGTGGATATATACTTGGGAGCTCTTTCTATGGCTGCATGATAATTGGGCAATGAATGGGGTTCACCCTACGTTAGGTCCTCTGGAAGGCTGTTCCAGCGCTGAGCCAGACATTCAACTGCAACTTGATTCTTAGTTCCAACCAAATTTTCATACTCCTGAAATACTTCTTCTCTCAATGGTAAAACTTGGCTTCTAACATCAAGTCTAGTCAACAACTTTTGCCAGTCATAGTACATCTGCCATGGGTTTTTTGCTTCAGCTTTGAGTGGCAGTAAGCAATCAAGCTCCAAGTTCCTGTACGTTCTAGATTGTACTCCCATACTAATTTCATTATGTATCTAGGACATCAATGCTTTTAACTGAATATCACCAATATACAACAAGGGATTCCATTCATTGTCAGAAGAGACAACATAATTATGCAAATACAACTCACATAGAAAATTCTTAACGGCTGTAGGAGAGCTTTGGTAAGCACTATAAAACTCCTGCGGAGTCTTCAAAGAAGGGCTTAGATCCCTAACAATGCAGTTAAATTTAAAACATAGATACTGTTCCTTCAGATATAAAGCATAAACTCTCGGTGGAGCCTTGCACTGCATTAACTCGGGAACCATGTTTGCTTCAGTATCTACTTTAGTTTGTAACTCAACAATTTGGTTGTCCCTCTTTTCAATTTCTTTTTCTTGCTTGTCAATTATCCCCTGTAGCCTAGCCTTTTCTATTTCCCACTGTCTATAAAATGTGAGTGCACCGGATAAGCTAGTGAGACATGAAGGGAGCCTATGAGTAGTTACCTGACGGCTCAAGATCTTATCACCTGGTTCTTCAAACTGCTCTACTATTTGGGCTAAATTTGACAGTCTTTCGACTTCATGTCCTTCCTGCACCTTACCCTCTTTCTGATTTCCGTGCCCTAATTCTGATGTTTCCACAGAAATAACCTCACTCACACCTCTTGTTGCCTGGGTTCTTTGCTTAACCCGATGACTTCTTAATGGCAATTTTTGTGTGGCTGTAGGAGGTTTTGCTATAGGAAAATCCTTCATTTTTTGCTTTTTAGCTGCAGGAGGAACCTGCGCTTGTTGAGGCCGTTCCACGGTTTCTTCCCCTGCATCGCCTTTTTCTTTACTCTTTCTTTTATAAAATGCAGCCCCACTTTGAGTTTGAGTGGAGGGTTGCTCAACACTTGGCTCAACTACCGTTCCTTCTGTGCCAGAGAGCTTCCTCGACAATAGCAGGTTTGACAGTCGTAGAAACCTTAGGAGACATTTTCCTCTTGAACTGCAATTTCTTTTGCAACAGGAACATTTTCTTCCCCAAATTGCCTAATATCCTCAAACTCTCCCCATGACATCTGCGAGACATCTCTAAGAGATTGTTCTACCAATAATTTGATTAATTCGTGATGACTTACAGAACGGTTACTACCCTTCTGTGTCTCCTTTGCACTAATAGAGATAAGATGATACAAGACATTTGGAATATTCATCCTTCGGCCATGCCTCAGATGACTCAATAATTTGGAATGGACGGAATGCATATTGGAGTACTTACCATCACATGTTAAATACTTCATTACATGAAATATAACCTGTGACCATTCTCCTGGAAGAGATATCCGCTTAGTTCCTTGCTTGTCCACGCTCAAAGGTCCGTCAGCTGGGTGAGTAAACTCTGCCCTTGCACTTCTTGCATCTTTTGCCTCAGGAAATAGTTTTGCATCCTGCGGCAACCCGGTGACTTCGACTATTCTCTGCTCTGTGGCTATAACCCGTAACCCTTTGACAAAAGCCTCCCCTTCACTGAATGTGAGCATAAATTCTTGCGCAATCTCCTCATTAAAATCTGTCAATTTCAAAATGTAATCGATCCACCCATAGGTCCGGAAATAGTGTTCACATTGGTTGTCCTGCAACAAAGCGTCACAAGTCACAGGCTCATGATGGATAGGCGCACCTCCCATAGGCGCACCTCCCATGGCTAACTTGACATTCAAAAATATCACCACAACAAAATGAAAAGCTAAAATATCTTGCGAGATTTGAAAATTCATGCCCCGTGACCTTTTATTTATTCTTCAGTACCTTTCATCAACTATGGCAGCAGGAAAGGTATACTCACTCGTGCTACAGACTTTCACATCAGTACTAATTCAAAAATGATGTCAAGAAAATTAAAACACATCATGGACAAGGACATGTAATTATGCAGTTGCAAATAGAACCATAAAATACGCCCCCAACTTAAGATGAGACGTGTCCACACATGCGAAAAAGGATAGAGGGAAGGGAATGCGGATTATGCGAATCATATCAGTTAATAATCATAATGAAAGTATAAATGCATAATTAAAGAAAAATAAATAATATACATACTTGCAGTCGTGCTAATTAATGCTGCAATCAAACGATTAGTTATTCATGATATGAGATGAGGTGACGTGAAGTGGATGATGTGGCAGGAATACAAATGAAATGAGATGAGGTGGACGAGAAAATTATTAGCGGAGAACGGTATTTCCATAAAATATGGAAATGTTTATTATGAGTGCATGCAAAAGAAATTTTAAGACTCTGAACCAAGAAGGCGCTCTGTAGAGGCTGCAGGAACTGAGGTCTGCACTTGGTTGTCAAATTGTTGCAGGAACTCCTCTTTTATTGCAGGCTTATGATAAAGGCATAGTCAATGACCATTGACCAAAAGTTTGAATCTGACTGGGTCTATTGTTGCCAACCGAACTGCTCCATTTTGAAAAACTTCATCAATCTCATATGGGCCCAACCAACGTGTTTGTAGCTTCCCCATTGTATCCTTATATTTGGAATCATATAACAATGCCCAATCTCCAGATTTAAACTTTCTCTCCTTAATATATTTATCATGCCATTTAGCACATTGATGTTGAATAATTTCTGTATGCTGGACAACCATCTTTCTCAGTTCATCTAGGGCATTCAATTGCATGATGCGGTCTTTTTGTGCTTCAGACAGAGTCATATTCAATTGCTGAGCTGTCCTAAGAGTTTTATGCTCAAACTCAATGGGCATCATGGCTGTTTTTCATAACACCATTTCAAAAGGTGTAAAACTAGTTGTTGTCTTCCATGTTGTTCTGTATGCCCAAATGGCTTCAGGAAGTGTATTTGACCAATCTTTCTTATGAAGAGCTACTATCTTGGTAAGAATAGCTTCTAATTCCTTGTTTGTAACCTCCACCTGACCATTTGCCTGAGGATGGTATGGAGTAGACTTCCCGTGTCTGATATTATATTCATTAACCAATGTAGCAATTAATGTGGAAGCAAATTGTGGTCCTTGATCTGAAACAATCTCTCTTGGTACTCCATGTCTGGTAAATATTTCCTCATAGAGAAATTCAGCTACCTTATTATCTCTTACATGCGTCATTTCTCTTGCTTTCACCCATTTTGTAACATAATCAGTGCATACTAGAATATAGGATTTCCCATTGGAAGGAGGATCAATTGGTCCAACAAAATCCAATCCCCATTTGTCAAATGGTGCAACCAATATTTGGGGATACAATGGCATTTCACGAGATTTGGTAGGCCTACCCGTTCGTTGGCATCTATCCCATTTTCTATTATATTGAGCTGCATCTTTATGCAAAGGTGGCCAATAATACCTCGTGTTAAGGATTTTAAGTGGTGTTCTTTAGAAGCAAAATGTCCTCCAGATGGCTCATGATGACATGCATGAAGAATATCATACGTTTCATCCTCTCTAACGCACTTTCTTAAGACTTGGTCATGTCCAGTATAAAATAAACAATCAGCAATCCAAGAGAAATTAAAGCTTTTCTCAACTAGCAACCTTCTTTCTTTAGCAGAAAAATGAGAAGGCATCTTATTAGCAGCCAAATAATTTGCAATATCAGCATACCAGGGGAGTGTGAACTTTTATCAAGAACAAATGTTCATCTGAGAAAGCATCATCTATAGCTTCAAGATTATCCTGCAATTGAAGCCTAGAAAGATAATTTGCAACTACATTACCTTTATTTGGTTTATCAACAACTGTAATATCAAATTCCTGCATCAACAGTAACCATCGAGCCAATCTTCCTTTAATTGAAGGATTCTTCATGAGATATCTAATTGCTATATGATCAATATGCACATATATTTGATATCCTGTGATATAATGCCTGAATTTGTTAAGTGCATATATTACTGCCAACATCTTTTTTTCTGTGATAGTATAATTAAGCTCAGGTCCTTGCATGTTTTTGCTGATGAAATAAATTGCATTCTCTAAATTGTCCATTTCTGTCCCAAAACTGCTCCTATAGCATAATCTGATGCATCTGTATGAATATGAAAAGGTAATGACCAGTTCGGACCCTTGAGCACTGGTGCTTGAGTCAATTCATGTTTGAGCTTCAAGAAAACTTCATGGCATGGGGGAGTCCAATCAAACTCCATATCTTTAATCAAAAGACAATATAAATGTCCTGCAATTTTACTAAAATCTTTAATAAATCTTCGATAATATCGAGCATGACTAAGGAAACTTCGGACATCCTTTTGCTTTGTGAGAACATGAAAGTTTCGAATGACTTCAATTTTGGCTGGGTCAACCTGTATTCCAGTTATAGAAATATGATGACCAAGAACTATGCCTTCCTGCATCATCATAAAGCATTTTTCACTGTTCAAGGATAAATTGTAATCTTCACACCTTTGTAAAACTTTCTTTAAATTGTCTAATGCTTCTTCAAATTCTGAACCATAAGTGGTAAAATCATCCATATAGATCTCCATGCTATCTTGGGAAATATCTGAAAATATGCTTATGATTAGACTTTGAAAAGTAGCTGTGGCATTACACAACCAAAAGGGAAGAACAAAATATGCATACATTCCCCAAGGGCAAGTAAATGTAGTCTTTTTTTGATCCTCGGGAGCAATTTGAATCTGGTTGTAGCCACTGAATCCATCCAAGAATGAAAAGTACCACTTCCCTGCCAAGGAATCTAATACTTGATCTACAAATGGCAATGAAAAATGATCCTTCCTAGTTGTGGAGTTCAAAGCTCTGTAATCTACACATACAGGTCATTTACCTCCTTTCTTTGAAACTATGACTAGAGGCGACATCCACTGACTATCTGATATAGGATAGATAAATCCAGCATTTAACAATTTCTGTAGTTCCTCTTTAACTGTCTCCCTTAATGCAGGATTGATTGTTCTCTGTGGTTGTCTGAGCGGTCTACAGTCTTCTTTGATATAAATACGGTGTGTACAAATCGTAGGATCTATTCCTTTCATATCTTTGTAATCCCACGCAAAAGCGTGTTGATGACATTTGAGCAATTCAACTACTACTAGCCTTTGAGTTTCTATGAGTTGATTATTGATATTCAAATATTTATTTGGATCAACTTCGACCTTGACAGTAAGATCGACCTGAGCTGCTTCAGAAAGATAAGAAGTGCGGACTTCCTGCGGCAACAAGGAATGCAATATGTCAGTGGCTGCAGGAAAATCCGATGCTATAATACTTGATGTTAACTCCTGCGATTGCTGCTCTAGATTATACTAATTTTCCAAGAGTTTAGAAAGGATAGAATCGTCATCCTGGAGTCGTATGAATGATTCTCTATTAATCATCATAAGATGACTGACAGAGTTGACTTCCCCTTCTTATTCCTCCCCCACGTCAGGCCAAACAACCTGTTCTTGATCAAGTTGGGGCTGAGCAGGTGAATACAAAGCTAGAGTTTTAGTAGTATTTCCATCTGAAATAGTCATGTCCCCTGATCGACATCCAATATATGCATTAGGTATAGCAAGCCAAGGTCTCCCTAAGATGACCGGATATCCCCCCAATATAGCTTTAGGAGACAAGATCATAAAATCTGTCGGATATTCCCAGGAGTCTAGAGTAACGACAACATCTTCAATCATAGCATCAGGCTGAACCATGGAACAGTCAGCAAGCTACAAGACCTTAGGAGTAGGCCTGAGATTGGTTATGTTAAGTATTTGCATAATGTCCTTTGTCATTACAATGATGGCTGCTGCCAAATCTATTAAGGCATTCTTTATCTGAGTGCCATTGATGACTATTTTCACAATAGGACTACCAGGGTCAGAATATTTAGGTATTGAAACTTTTCCCAACATAATATCAGCGAGTTGACCTATTACATGCACTATTTGCAGATCCTTTATCTTCTTGCTAGGTTTTCTTAAACATGCATATTTAATTGCCTTACCATCGATAGGACATCCTTAATAGCTTAAAATAATGGAATCTTAACACGTGTTTTAGCTGATCAATGATATCAAAATTTATATCCTCTTGCTGAGGAATCTCTTCAGCTTGCAACCTTTGAGGAAATGAGGGTATTTGTTGACTCTGGGGAATTTGGGTTGCTAGGCTAGATATTTTCTTTCGCTTCTGTACTTCAGTTATAACTGGAGGGGACGGGTTAGGCAAATTTGTCTCGGATCTAAGGTGAATATCACTTATAGAAAGAGAATATGTTGGATATTCATTAGGATCAGCTGAATAAACTTGTTGTTGCTGCCGAGGCTTGCTATTAGGATTTGGCAAGGGCTGAGTGGGCAGCTATGTAGGTTTAGGTGGAATGGTATTAGTAGCAGGAGGGGGCATTATAGCAGGCTGCTGCAGAGGTTGTTGATAACCAAAAGACTGATTTGACCATTGTTGACTTCCTCTCCATTGAGGAGTACGTTGCCAATTCCCTTGGAATGGTTGTCATGGTCCCTGAGCTTGAGACCAATTTCCTTGTGGCTACTGCCACTGTGGAGTTTGATTGGAAAAATTTTACCCTTGGCCTTGAGGGTTATACCAATTTTGATAATTTCCAAAATTTTGAGCATATAGAGGTTGCCATTGATTATCTTGTGCATAGGAATTTCCATTATAACCAGAAAAAGAAATTGGACCAGGAGGCATACCTTGTCTTGGAAAATTTGGCCTTCTTTGAGCAACATAAAAGATTTGTTCATCATCTCCTTGAATTGTCTTGAAATCAGGAACTTCAAGATTTGTTACCATCTTACATCTACAGTTTCTTTTTTTCTGTTTACAATGTGGATAAGATTTTGCGAGCATTGCATCAGCTTCCTCATGCTTCTTCTTAGCTTGAAGTGTGTCTAACTGAGTAGCCATATTGCTTATGATATCCTCTTTAAAATCCTTCAAAAGGTGACTGAGCTCCATTCGTGAAACTCCATTACTGGACGTTGATGAATACATTCCTAGCTTGAAACACCTATTCTTCTTAAAAGAAGATCTGGAATACTTTTGACAAATTTGGCTAATGTCATTCCATGTTGATTGAGTTATATCACCACCTCCCATAAGGTCTAAAGCATACGCGCATTTGTCACTGATCCCCCTCAGAAATATCAACTTAAGAGAATCTTCATTTAAAGTACTATGCTTGGACTTCTTGACACTGAATAGAAATCTCTCCAGATAATCTTCTAGACTCTCATCCTCTCTTTATGTCATTCTAAAGAAATCATCCCCATGGCGGTCAGTCCGTCTACAATAATCTTTATATTTCGCAAGAAACAACCGTTTCATCTCATCCCATGTATTGATTATACTACTCCCTAGACTCATAAACCATCTCAAAGCTGATTCTTTTAAAGTGGCAAGAAATATTTTAAGTCTATGGGCATTTGTAGTGTAATCATAACTCATGCAGAGAACATCAAATTCAAACAAGAAAGTATCAAGGTCCTCTGTCACCAGTCCATAAAATTTAGGAAGAGAAGAAGCTAGAATGTTGTTGAGGTTAGCATTATCATGCAAATCAGAAATGGGGAACTCAAATGTTGGGTTCACAGGTGGAGGTGGGTTATTCCCATCGGGAGGTGGATTTCCTTGCATTGGTCTTTGAGGAGAAGTTACTGGGCAAGAGATGTCTTTAGGAGGTCCAAAGAGGAAATGAAGGTTGTTCTCAAAAAGTTCAAATGCAAGCGGGTTCAAATTATCTGGGGCTTGGTAAAGTGCAGCAAAAGGGTTTACATCTGGTGCTTCATATGGATTGAGTTTTGTATGATCAAGATGGTTAGGAAGGAATCTACCTTGAGCATCTCTTCTTCGTCTATGCTTGTAGATTCATGAGAATTACTTGAAACAAACTGAGCTATCAAAACCAACTATACTGAAAACTTAAAAATTTGTAACTATGACAGGTTCTTAGTTTGACACCATCCCCGACAAAAGCGCCAGAAATGTTTGCCTAGCCAATAAGAACAATAACTAGATTTAAAGTGTTAACTCAAAGATTGGCCATCCATTTTGAGTAGCTATCATTTCTATGACTGAGGTTCATTTACTTGTCATCGTGGGCACGTATTACTTGAAATGGGTCTGCATTGTATATGCACTAAGTTCCGGTGAAAGTCATTATGCACTATTTCAACAACTAAGTCTATCTAAAATAAACAAGCGAAAATATGACAATTGAATGGCTACAAAAAATCTTAACATTAACAGAAGATTCTAACTAAATAACTGCTAACTAAGTTAAGAGTTGACAAACGAGAATTACTCTGTCTGCTTTTGCTGCAGGAACAGTCACAGGATCAGGTTCCAGTGGCTGCAGGAACAGTTAGTTGCTAGAACATCTACTGCAACAAAAAGGAAACTTAATCTAACAATCACACAGAAATACTCACCAAGTGGGTCCCCTTGGATGAGTATATCCAGACTTCAAAATGATTCTGTATACTCTGAATAACATAGCTCTTATTCATTATTTCCAAAAGTCGATACAATGCATGAGATAAGAGAAATGCTTCTAATTCTGGAAAATGCTGTCTAACCTCTATGAAGAGGTGTAGGTCTTTATTTATAAGAAAGTTATAACAACCTTTCAACTACTTAGATCATGCCCATGAACTTAGGCGGAAACATTTATTACAGCAAGGAGAAAAAGTTAATCCACAGAGAAAGTGGGACTTTGCTAAACCGCAACCAAGAATATAGCATGGCGGTGGTTACTAGATTGATGTTTGTTGGAGACAACCATAAATGTGTCTGGTATCACCTCGCTATTCCTTTGCCTATTCACTCGAACACCATCTTCTCCACTGTTTTAAATGCTCAACCACCCTAAAATGTCTCCAATTGTTTGCATGGCGTTATTCTCTATCTGGCTTAACACAACCGCTTTTGCAACAACTTATTTACTCCTGCATTAAAAGTTAGAACATACAAGCATATATATATATATCTATTTTCATTAATCACAACATTTATACATCCATGCATGATATGGTATATATATATATATCTATTTTCATTAATCACAACATTTATACATCCATGCATGATATTACCATAATAATCTGCATAGCTATAGGAATATTAAGTCAGAACAATACAAGGCTCAACGGGTTTGGCTATCATTAAAAAATGCACATAATCAAAACTCTGATACATCACATGACTTAAACACTGTCCTGTTGTGACCTTTTTCACACATCGCCCCATTGCAAATGGAGACCCTCCCTTTTTTCCTGCTTTCTAGGGTTTTTGTTAGTGCTCGTGGGCTTCCACTTCTTTTCTGCTCGGTTCTGTCAAGTTTTGAAGGGTTTGAGTCATAGGGATTGAAAGTCAGTTTTTGCAAGCCAGATGATACCTGAGTTCGGATACCGTTAAAGTCCCTAGAAAGGCCAAAGGATGAAGAACGCAATTGATTTGGACGAATTTGAACAACTTTCTATTTTTAGAAACTTTGCTTATTCCTATTTTTTAGGAAGTTTCGTTTTTGGCATTTTTAGCCCAATCCCCGGTATGTCTATTTTTAGAAAGTTTGCCCTATTTTTTAGGGATGCCTGTTTTTTCTTTTTCGGAGTGGGGACCTAGGGTTTGCATTGATACCACTGACCTGCTTCGATCGCAATCAAGAATTTCCAAGTTTTGACCTAAAAAGCTAAGTTCCTACATTTTAGGGGTCAGGATGCTTCAGATGGTTTGCCTGAGTATGGATTTCAAATTTCTAGATAATCTAGTTAAAATTGAAGAAATTGTAGAATTTTGAAGTTTTCCAAATCTCTTCAGTTTGGCTAATCAATGTGTAGTGGTGAATGTTATGACAGGTGAAGTCTCAAAAGTCCGCCTTGGTGATCTTTCCAAACTCCGCCCTGTGGAGAGGGATGAAAAGTCCGTCATATGGAGGGAGCCAAAAAGTCCGCCCTATGGAGAGAGCTGAAAACTCGGCCCACGAATGGCAAGTGGAAGTTGAAAAGTCCACCCTCCCACTTGAGAAGAGAATAAGTTGAACTCCAAAAGTCCGCCTTCTTGAACACTCTAAACTCCGCCCCTTCAAATGAACCCCAAAGTCCACCTTGAAGCATAAGCTAAAAAGTCCACCCAAGGTAAGTAGTGTTGTGAGATACCAAAGGTCTGCGCAAGGTAAGTAGTGTTGTGAGTTACCAAAGGTCCATCCAAGCATGATGATGGAGATGTCTTCAAAGTCCGCCCTATGAACAGAACATGGGAAAGTCCGCCTTGGTGGTCACTCAAAAGTCCGCCCTACTTGGAGAAGTCTCAAAAGTTCGCCTTGGAGGTAGTCTAAAGTCCGCCATTGGAGGTAGTCTAAAAGTCCGCTCTTGATACTTCAAAAAGTCTGCCTTGGAGGTAGTCACTCAAAACTCCGCCCTACCCATGCATGATGATGGAGATGCTTCAAAAGTCCGCCCTAGGAGGAAGGCATATGAAGTGAAAAAGAAAAAGTCTGCCCAAGTTGTAGTCTTCAAAAGTCCGCGCTATGGATGAAGTGAAAGGTGTTCAAAGCAAGAAAGTCCTCCTTAGGGTGGGGAGATAGCAAGTGGTATGAAGTTCACAAAGTCCGCCTTGGTAGTAACCTCAAAAGTCCGCCCTTGGAGGTGGTCACACAAAAGTCCGCCCTACTCGATGATCTCTCAAAGTCTGTCTAAGGTGATGAAGGAAGATGCTTATCTCTCCAAATTTTGCCTAGAAGATGGTTTCAAAGCAACACTTAAACTCCGCCCTTGGTGATACTTCAAAAAGTCCGCCTTGAGGGAAATGTAATAAAGTTAAGAGATGAAGTGCACATAAACATAAGGAAAGTTATAAAAGTCCGACTTTGCCTTGCAACACAATGAGAAATAAACTTCATGAAGTCTGCCTAAGTCAAAGGTGAAGCCAAAAATACTTGCTAAGTATTGAGGAAAGGAGAATATTCCTTGGTGGTGTCATCCAAATCTTCAGGCAATTTGAACTGTGCATGGAATTAGAAAGTTTTGAAAGAAGATATCTCAAGATCAAGTTCGAATTTATGGACTAAAAATCAATTTAGAAACTTGCACTTTGTAAACCAAGAAGAAGATTTTCGAACTTGAAGAGATGACAAGCCAACTAAAGTCTAAATTAGAAACTTTCTTTGTGGATACGCTAGACTGAGGATGAATTAGAAACATGATTGGAAAAAATCTGTGTGTTTTTAATTGCAAATTCAAACTTCCTTACAAATACCTTCTTCACTTCTTCATTCCAGTTTGAACTTTCTGAGCAAGTTAAGACCAGATTTCAGAGTTATCTTGCTGGTTCAAAGAAGATTTTCACAGGTTGAGCGTATTTTAGGAGACATCAATCATCATTTCCAGCTTTGTTCTTCATAAACACTGGCAGATTTTGGAGTATAACCAGCTAATAGAAGGTAGAACTTTCAAGTTTTCTGAGTTTTGCTCCTTCTATATTCTCATTTCTGTCAAAGGTGAAGTTGATTGGTGGGTAGACTTATCAATTTTCTCAATTTTTCTGAGTGTATTGGGGGCGTCTTTATCAGGTTTATCCAAAATTTTGGTAAGAGGATCATTTTGGATTGAACGTTCTTTCTTTCAAGCATGACCTTCTAAGTGTGGAAAAATCGGAAGATCAAAGCATTCTGCCATCTAACTTTTGAAACTTTGCACTAAAGATAGATTTCTAACTTAATTCCTTTGGTTTTGCAGGTCGGAGATGGTAGTAGAAGCGGGATCATCATAGAGACCACAACTGGAGTTTCAAGTTAAACGGAGGATTGAGGACAAGTTCACTGGCAAGGTTCATTTGAGCGTGAAGATAGCCAAAATTTGGCTAAGTATGGGAAATGTTTCACAAAGAAAATTCCAATTTCCTCCATTATGATGAAGGCATGGAGAAATTCTTCTCCAAATTTTAGGGTATCGAGAAAGAGGACATGATCACTGCGAATGTCTGAACAACTTGATCCTATCATTTCATATTTGCAAGGGGTTATTGAGAGCTTTCACCCTCCTCTCGCGCAACATAAATTAGGGCCACGGAGAAGCAAGCATAGAGTCGTCAAAAAGAAATTATTCTAAGAAATTCAACAATTTTCCTTGCAAGCTTCATGGGCTTGCCAATCATTCCTCCTAAACCAGAAATAGATCCTGAACCAGTACTACAACCACACTTGAATTTCAACGACAAGCAAGAAAACATTATCACAAAATTATATAGCTTAACTTGGAGTGTAAAAATAAATTATCCTGATTGGTGTCGAATGTGCTTTATCCTTGAAGAGGAGGAAGCGATTGCTGATCGCACTGAAGCACAGATTCAAGGAAGAGAGCAACATCCATTGCCGCCCAAAGGAGTTGATCCAGCTCTCGTACCTGCTCCTGCACTGCCTCAGCAAGATTAGGAGTGACTCACGTTGCGGTGGCGCCTCGTCATCTTCCGACCAATTAGATTGCTCCAAGTCAACATGCCCAGATTCAATGAACTTGACTTATCCGAAAAGGAAACTAGACACATACTTTAGTAAGAATCCCAATTGTGCCACATGTAATGTTCTGATTCATTCAAACTGATAGAGTTTTGGGAAACCCTAATTATGGTTTATAGCTTTCAATTTGGGGTCTTGATCACTGTTTGATCTCAGCCGTTCATTTTTTTTCTGAAAAACTATATAAGGCTACCTCGTCTCATTTGGAGAGTGTGAGGTTTTTGATATATTGTTGCGTGAAGGTCATATTTTCAAATAATATATTGCATGTGCGCTTGGCTTTGTAATCTCTGTTATTTGAGTGATTAGCATGGTTTCGATTTCCTCAACACTTTAGTTAAAGTTAATTTAGATTTGCTTTCATGTTGTTAGAATTGAATGAAGGATTTGATAAGTGTTAAGTGACGGTGTATCTCTACTCATACTTTTGGTGAATGGATGATTTCCATTTCATTGTGCAAAGTTAGTCTGAGCCTATCCTCTATGCATGCCAACATTTTGATCATAAGCACAACCCATCGAAGATTGCATCCGCTTTGTGTAGTTGTCCTTAGTGCGGCGAAGCAAAGTGTGGTTTCCCGAGAGCACCTAGTTAATATCGTCTCCGAAATTCGTAGGATTAGATCAACTTTCTGAAACCCTATCCCTTTTTCTCGTTTTCAAAGTCTAAATCTTCGAAAATCCAAAAAAAAAAAAGAGAGAGCCGAAAATTGCTAAATCCGTCTAAGTCCAGAAGCTTAAAAGACATTTGTTAACGTAAGCCCCCCTTGAGATTTTTAGCAAACATTACCCAAGTAACTATCCCACTAAAGTTGCTTGTTCGCAGATATAGACCTTGGAATCAGTAGTGATTTTTCAGGAGAGGATAGAATACCTTCGGGTATCTTATTCTAATGTTTGGTAAATGATAAAACAAACACCAACACGTCCGAATATGCAACTTAAAACATGGGAAAAACTTATGAGTCATCGAAATAAAAGAGCTATTATTTTAGCTCATCAGTCTATTCCCTCTTTCTAAAAGAATCCCCTAGCTACAAATCTTGCTTTGTATTTCTCGGTACTTCCATCAGCTGCATGCTTGATCTTGAAAAGCCATTTGGAAGATACAAAAGATTTTCCTTCAGGCCTCGGAACAATGTCCCAAACATCATTCTTGACAATAGATTGATATTCTTCATCCATAGCATCTCTCGAAACATGCTGACTTGAAGCTTCCTCAACACTGGAGGGTTTAGATTCAATGATGTCACTCATTAATGCAACATAGCTTGAAAACTTCTGAGCTCTTTTGCTTTCTCTGAATGTACCTCTAGGAGCTGCAAACTTTTCTGCCTCTTGCGTAGTTTTCCTAGCCCATAGAGGTCTCTTCCGACTTATGACAATGTCTCTCAGACCATCGGTAGGTTCCAAGGGCTCAATTGGATCAATAGCCTCTACTGATTCAATAGACTCCCTTTGAATCTCAGAAGTATGATCAATGTCCATGTGCTGAGGAGTCTCTTGATCTTCGCCATCTATCTCCATGCATGAACCTTTCGATCTTCTGAATGCAACATCTTCTTCAAATGTAACATCTTTGCTAAACTCTACTTGTTTCTGATTTGGAATATAAATCCTGTAGGCTTTTGAAGTTTCACTGTAGCCCACAAATATTCCTCTCTTGCTAAAAGGTTCCAACTTGAATCTTTTATCTTTAGGTACATGAATATACACTAGACAACCAAAGATTCTCAAATGACTGATTTCATGCCCAACTCCTACAAAGGCTTCTTTTGGAGTCATGTTTTGCAATATGCGATGTGGACACCTATTTTGAACATATACTGCTGTTTTAGAAGCTTCTGCCTAAAGAAAGGTGTGTAGGTCTTGGTCATGAATCACATGGCTTTAGCTACTTTAACTATGGATCTGTTCTTCCTTTCTGCAACCCCATTTTGTTGTGGGTTGTAAGGAACACATAACTCCCTCTTAATTCCCGCATCAATGCAGAAATTACCAAGTCTGAAAGATGTTCCCTATAACCTGTGATGTGTCGAGAAGTGCCACTTTCTATCAACCAAGTGCTGCAATCGGTTGAAAAATTGCTTGAAAGGGCAGAGATGAATAGAAACCCTTCTTGGTCATTAGATTCCTTTTGAGGAGATACTTTACCAACATCTGTCATAGAAGCATGTTCTTTGGCCTTGCCAAACAATCTGTTGCATAGTGGCCATACTTGTCACATCTGAAGCAATTGATGTGGGAGAGATCTTTCTTCTTCGTAGAATCAGGTGCAAAATCTGATCTTCTATCTTTGTTTTTCTTGAAGTTGCCTTTCCTCCCATCTCTTCCTTTCTTCTTTGTAGTTTGAGTGGCTAGAACATGATTGTCTTCATTGTGAGAGCTACGGCCATTTCCTCTCGCAGCCAACCTGGATTATTCTTGGATACAATCTGCACGAAGACGATCAAACTTGGGAAACTTGGATCTCCCACTAACACTTTGAATAAATGGTTCTCAAGATTGAGGAAGACAATTCAATGCCAACATGACTAGGTCTTTGTCCACAACTTGATCTCCAATGGCGCATAGTTGATCTCTTAACTCAGTAATCTTCATGAAGTATGATATGAGTGATTCTCCTTTTGCCACCTTGAATTGATGAAGTTGTTGCCTTAGAGCAAGGGCTCTACTAGTGTTGTTGATCTCATAAAGTCCATCCAAGGTTTTGAACATATCTCTAGCAATTGACATCTTGGAGATAAGTGGCACTAAATGATCCTTCACAGAATCAATCAACATCTTCTTGGCCTTTATGCCATTCTTCTTTATTTGAAGTTTCTTAGCTTCATTGGCTGGTTTAGATATTTCATCCTTTTCTACGAACTCAAGAAGATCATTTTCTTCTAGTTCAATTAGAATTCTATATTTCCATGAAGTGAAGTTCGATGCACCTTCAAGCCTATCTTCAAGCTTCAGTCCGTTCACCATTTTGATGTTAAGAATTACTCCTTAGAATGAGAAGAAGAATAGAGACCTTTGCTGCTTTTGGAGAAATCTGAACAAGATTTTCTTAAACTCGCTCTGATACCATGTTAAATTTATGATCAGGTTTTAGGGTAAGCAGATATAAGACAATTCAATCAAATTTGCATGGCATATACCCTGGGAAAACCCTCCAACATGAGGGAGAAAAACCCAGCAACAAGTATCTCTTATTATTTATCAAATAGGAATGGCAAGATGCCTTTAGAACAATCAATATGAATTGCTTCACTCCTTGAAGCTAGATAAGTGTGAATCGATCTGCACTTGAGGATCCACGATCTTCCCTTGACAATATAAGATCTGATCTTGATGTTCGAACTGCTGTGTAGTTATGCGATCTGCTGTAGATGTAAAATCAATAATCATGAGAGGAGAATTGATCTCCCTTTATACTCAAGTGAAGGTGCCTCTTCATAAAGGGTCGGCTCTTCTTAAAACCAAAGTATCCTTTCACAAGGGTGGCAAACTTTCCCAAAAGTTGGCCCTCAATAAGAATAAATATGTTTTTTCCGAACAAATAAATCACATTTTAATTAATATTGGCCAACACAAATATGCAAAGCCGATGGCTAATTGCATATTTGGTGAAGTCGGCCCAAGGAGACTTTTGTGGCTATATACGTCAATAGTGGGCACCACTAAACTCTCGGGTAGCACAAGGCGATTGGAAAGGCGAAGCTTTCACTTCCGTCAACAAAACTTTCTCTTCCGCCGTCGTAGTCCAGGGTTCCATAGATGAATATGTAATGTTTTTTAAATATATTTTATTAAAACAAATTTTACCCTTTACCCTACCAAATATATGGCAAATTTCAATGAATTTTTATTCATGTTTTGAAATCTGCCGAATTTCGAACTTCATGATAGATTATTTGGTTTCCTTAATTATTTGGTTTGTATGCTCATATCGGCCCTTGTCCATTGCTGATCTGCATGAGTATTTCACTGTTCTTGACAAGTAGTGAGTCCATTGCCCGTTGGAGTTCACGCCAGTTTGATTGGTGAGAGGTTACCCCTTTTCAATCTTATTATATCTTATTCTTTGTAGATTAGGAGTAGAGTACGTTGAACATGCTTTCATGGTCTAGTAGTATGACCCAATGACCTCACTATTGCAAGCTAAAAACTAATAACACATTTAGAGAGCCATGGAAGTATTCCAACACCTTGCATTTGTAAGGAATGCATAAGCGGTTTCACATATAGGAGTATAAATGGTTTTATCTTTTGGTGCATGTGCATGTGTATCATTTGCTTCTTTGGAGGTCTTAGTAGGTCTGTTAGCTGCTAGCAGTGGCACATTTCGGTGTTTGTAATGCCTTGGATGTGGTTGCTCAACACGGAGCTTGTAATGCTTTTTCCGATTCCTATGTAGATATCAGGGAACACCCAATTGGCCTGCTAGAGCCTAAAGGTGAAAGGGAGTTCATTCACTCTCATGCACTGGCCCATGACTATAATTTCCTCATCATTAATGCATCCATCTCTTCAAGTGACATCTTGTAGGCTTGAGTTTTGACATTGCATTCTAGTTATTGGTTTGTCTCTTTGTGAATTATCCACTCGATTATTTGAAAACTCTTGCAGATTAGCCATGTCTCATACTTGTAGGTTTCAAGGCAATGGCCAACAAACATGAAACAATTATATAATTGACCTCGTTTGCAATTCAAGCTCGACAAGACCTAAGAGGGTAGATCTATGACAGTACTGTTGTGACCTTTTCATGCATCACCCCATTGCAAATGGGGATTCCCTACATTTTTGTCCACTTGGTCATTTGCTTTTGAGTTTTTGGGTAGTTTGGCAATGATTTCCTAAAGTTTCTAGTGATTGGATGAGTATTGGTGATTTGTGCCAAGTTTGGAGGCGAGTGTCGTTTGCTTTCAGGGTTTCCATCATGTAGACTCAGAGTGAGGAAATTCGTAATCAAGAGCATAGTGAAATTTGGCACTGTGTGGAAAAAAAAACTTTCAAAGGGCCTACGAGTCAAGTTTTTGAGCGCTTTTCATGAACATACTATTTTTAGTAAGTTTCACTGTGTCCCTTATTGGCCTACTTTTTAGTTTGAACAAACTTACTTCATTTAGCAATGTCTATTTTTAGTTTCACTGTGTCCCTGTTTGCCCTAATTTTGTGTTTGGAGAAACTTTTTATTTTTAGTAGTTTCTATTTTTAGTAAGTCTACTTTGGCAGCAAGTGAGCATATTGACTACAAGACAAACCAAGGTATCCAAATCCAAGTTCGGTGAGATGAACGACTAAAGTAGACAGTGAAAATTTTGACTAAGGCATTGAAAAATCCTTCCACCTGTCTCATATGCACACATCATGGAGAAATCCTCCTTTAGCACTAAGTACGCTAAGAAATTCTATATGGGTGTAAATCTCAAGGAGAGGAGGATTCGTCCCAAAAGGAAAAATCCTCCATCCCCAAAGTGCACCAGGAAATCCTCCAAGAGCACAAATCCTAAGGAGGGAAGGATTCTCCCTCAAGTCAAAAATCCTCCTTCACCCTCTAGATTTGCTCAAGCATTCAAAAGGAATGGAAACACCAAAATTTGTCTAAGACGGGAGAATTCCTCCTATATGCCTCTAGAATGCGCCGATCTCCCAAATGGCAAGAAATGGTAGAAATTTGACTAAGTATGGAAAAATTCCTTCTCCAAGCTCTAAGTACGTCCAAGCATTCAAAATATGGATCACGTTGAAATTTGGCAAAGGCATAGAAAAAATCCTTCACCACCCCTCAATTGCGCCAAGGATTCAAGGATGGAACCTAAAGATTGCATATGAATGAGAGAATTTGAATCTGAGATTGGAAGAAGTAGATGGAAGTTGAGGAGATGAAGTGACAATTCAAATTTTGACTAAGTCTAGAGAAAATCCTTGGACCTGTCTTATATGCGCCCAAGATAAGAAGTGATATGAAAGATAAATGTTGATCACCTAAAAAGATATTATTTCATTAAATGAGGCGTGGCACAAGACATAATGTTTAACTGCTATTATGATGTGTGGGGTCCACTAAAAAGACAAGCCAACTTTCTCCCAACAATAGAAACACGAAAAATGTTTTGGAAAATTGAATGAGTTGCTAAAAATACCACAGTGCTAACTTGGCAGTAGAGAGGACGAATTCTCTATTTAAGGGGGGCATGAAGTTTCATTTTTCACATCACAGGTTGAGAATCACAAGCAAGAGCAAAGCACGCTATTGAAGCTAGGTCGTGGTTATTCATCAAGGAAATTCGTTTCCTCATAGGTCCAAAATTATTCCAAGGCTGGAATACAAAATGTGGATTAGTTCTCATGATAAATAAAATATTCCTTGACATAATTCTAATGTTGGTTATTTTATTTTGCTAGAAGTTAGATGGCAGAATCAAAGGTGGCAAGCACATCAAGGCAAACCTAGATCAAGAATGAGCTCAAAGGATTTCTCTCGGAATTGCGAATCATGTCAAAATGGAAAGAAGTCAGCGACACCAACTTGGGAACTCTCAATTTGAATGAATTCATGAGGAGAATGTTTGGTCATGAAGGACGTCCTTCGTCAGCATTTAGCGAAGAAGATGACTCAATGGAATTGTGGCAATAGCTGGTTTCGCTCGAAGTATTACAACTTCGAGTGAAAATCAATTATAGCTCTTGATGGCAAGCAGTTGGCGAATCTTGCAACTGAAGCAATTGTCGAAGCTTATTCCATGATATACAAAACAAAGGAGAGGGCATTGGGGCCCCATCATTCCGAGATGCCTAAGCAACTTATTGGGATGGACTTCAAGCAAGAATATAGTGACCTCGTGATGCTTTTGAGTCGAGTCATGGGATGCCCACAGACATTCATCTTCGAGCCATGGATGTTCTACTTTATTGAGGAAGTGATGGATGCAGTAAAGGTTGTGGATTGGGCAAGGCTAAATAAGTGACAACTTGGATGAACAATTGAAGAATTTGAGGCATTCATGGTCCTTTTACATGGGTTCATACATTGTTTACATGTTAGCAAGGATGGGCAGATTCAGCGGATTAATGAACAAAGGACCCACAGGGTGTGGTCCAAGACAATTCAAAGTGTACGGATGCTACCCTTAGTTACACTTGTGCAACATTGCCAATTTCAGGAGAGCTAACCATGCCTTCACCATGCATATTGTTTAGTCTCTACAAGGAGGTGTTCACATGTGGCTATCACAAGAAGCAAGGAAATTGATATAAAGGTACGGTTCATGGTTCATCTAGTTCCCAAAATTCAATTATATCCGACTTAAAGGATTCTCTTCCTATCCCTACAGGCTCCCAAGGCACCCGACTGATAAGATGGTATTACTTGAAGTGACAAGGCAATTGATAGATTATGACAAAATCTAGAAAAAGAAGAAGAAAAGTGGAATCAAGTTCCCAATCATCATGGGAGATTTTGATGAAGTGTGTCCATCATTATCAGTAGTAGAAAAGTCAATAGAGGAACTGCAATTCTTCCACCTCACATATCACACAGTGAGGTCGAAGTTTGATCCATATATTAGAATAAAAATGGTGGCTGGCATAAGGCATAGGCATAAGATGCAACTCGAGGATTACTGAGCTAATGCCAAGGATGGATATGAGGTTAGAAAAATAATGTTTTCCAAGATCCCCCTCAAGATGATAATGATATGTGAACTCCTCCCAGTGCCAAACCAGGTGAAAGAAGATGTGAATAATGTTCACCCTGATTTTGAGAAAGAGAAAGAAAAAGCCAATCCTATCACCTAATTGGTTCGAGCCATAGATTGTTGATCTTGACATGCTGAGCAAGCCGGTTACAAAATTCACAAGACTTTGGGTGGAGTTTCAAATCAACTAGCTGAAAACGAAGACTGTTCACCTAACTTATGATTTGATGCAAGACCTAGCATCATAGGATGAAGCAACTGAAGAATCATTGGGAATTCAGGCCAAAGAAGGAACAAATCCACGAGGAAAAGTAGAGCGTCGAAAAGAGAAGAACATTGTCCGAGATTTATGATCAAAGAAAAGGCAAAGATCAGTTGAAGCACATACATCACCTTGCAATTTGTCAAGTGTGCAAGAAGTTGACCTCTTCACCAAAGGATCAATTGGATTCAGCACAAGGAATGAGTCTTAGGATGAGGGCCAAATGACTTCAAAAGCACAAGATACATAAAGCGTCAATGCTTTCAGAGAGTTTATTCATCAAATGAATGAAGAGAAAGAGCTCCCTCCAAATATGGATCTTCATATCCTAGAATGTCTCGAAACAGTAGCAATTGGAGATTTGAGAATTCTTGATGAAGAATTCCATGAGAAAATAGTGCAGGAGCAAAAATAGCTAGAAGTGCATGATCGATAGTAAGACGCTTCATAATGGCTAAAGAATTGAATGAGAGAGGATCCCATAGAAGAAATTGATCTTGCACTTGAGTTGGACGAATTTCTAAGTTGAATGAATAAAGCCAATAGAGAAAAAGGCAAAGAAATTCTCCAAGATCACCAAGAATGAATCAAGATCCAAAATTCTACATGTGGCAGTGCCAAGAACTGACAAGGCTAGGGATGAAATCACTCTAAAAGAATATGACGTAACGACAATTTATTTGGGAATGCAACTGAGGCACAGGTAATAGAAGATTTTGATGATTCCACTTAGGCATTGAAGGAGTAGATGAAGAAGATAGAAGAGACATACAAGAAATTGAAAAGAGAGGTAAAAGGTTTGTGTGGGTATGTACAATGCCTAATGCATCCAGTTAGGCAAGAAGATCAAACATTTGTTCCTCCTACAACTCTTTCGAAGGAATCAATTGATGGCCTTGAAGAAATGAGGAAGATCACCCAAGTCACCAAGAAGTGGGTAAAGAATGTTTACACTGCTGCATGTAAGTTAATTGAGGATTTGGCTTAGATGTACGAGAGAGTCCTAGCTATCCTTGACAAAATACATAATGTAGATTAAGCATGGGAAGATATGCACATTTACTAGGATAAGACCATTCCACGCCTAGAATCATTGATTGTTGGTGAAGTCATCAAGGAAAATGAAACATATGACTTCCCTCGGTGGCATTGTGTAGTAACTACCAGGAAGGAATTCTTTGAAAAGTCAAATGAAGAGTCAACTTGATTGAGGAAAGCAATCAAGAACATTCAAGAAGGAATCCTCAATACACTCAAGGCATTGTTCACAAAGAGATTGATTGATGAGGAGATCTAGCAAATAATTTGAGAAATAGGTTGGAGGAATTTTTTTGCATGGAATCTTTCTCAGAGGATGATTTGGAGAACATTTCCATATTTTCAAGCATCATGTGCAAAACTCAGGAGGCAATGTCAGGATGGAAAAAGATTTGCAGCTGGTGTGAAAAGGACGTGGCCATTATGGAGTACAAACTTGAGACTACACCAAGTGTCTTTGTCAGCGAGCTTGAAACAGTCATGACCCAATTCATTGCATTTAGTACAAGAGAGAGGCATAGTGGACACATGTATTTTAGGCGATGAGTTATTAAATGCTTAGTGGGCATATTGTTCCCTCATTAATTACTAGACCCATTACCTTGCACCACAAGGCTTATTCTTGGTCAAACTCTAATTAGGGTTTGCATGGTGTAATCTTGGCCCTTGATTCCTTTTGTAATACAGGAGAATTTTGTGAAATGTTGATGGAAACTACCAAAATAAAAGGTAGCTCATTGAAGTTTGGGTGATTACTTATATTGTTTTGGGAGTTTGCATGGTTTCCTCTTCCTTAATTAGATTAGATTTGCTTTCAAGTTGTTAGATGAAGTACTTTGATTTTAATGGAGAATGCGATGGTGTTTCATAAATTTCCATGGCTCATTTTTTTCGCATCTTGTTGATTATAAATTGCAGTGTAAAGTTAGCCTAAACCCCCCCATTTTATGGATGCTTAACTTCAATCGTTGAATGTTCATTGTTTGTTATGATGGTGTTCATTATGATATGAAAATCCTTTGCATAACCCTTGGAAGATTGCACCAGTCCTTGTGGAGTTGTAGTTGATCTTGACCAAGCAGAACTTGGTTTGTTTGGAATTTGTCCATCAGAGCACTATCCATTGATATTACTGCCCTTCGGAGTCGAATAGAATCTCTCAACCCTTACTTTCTTTTACATTCAGTATATTTTGTTGGAACATTTAAAAAGCACTTCTCACTGCCAAATCGTTTGTAATATTTCCTTTGAGCCCAAATATGTTTAAGTCTTCTTAAAAGATTGATTCACCCCACGTAAGTCCACCTCGGATTACCAGCATACATCAAGCCAAATGAGCTCATATCCAAGATAAGGTCGCACGTTCGCAGTAGGAACCTTGGAGTCGCCTTTGTGAACTTTGCAATCTTAGCATATGAGGGGTCTTTGCTCAATAGAGGATAGAGTGTCCTTTGACACTTTATTCTGTGTTGGTGTGGTCATGAAACACTCATCAACAGGTACTAGTTGAATTTACCAAGTAATAACAGAAATATTCTCATAAGAATGCACCAAGAAAATGTATAATCTACTCAGAATCTGGCTCAATTCTTGGAGGTAATTAATTGTTGGCTCTGAGAACATATAACTTAGAAATAACTGATAAAAGACATGAAACGAGCTTGCTTCTGGATGTCATACATCATGCTTTCTAGATCGGTGCCTTTCTAGGGTAACAGAGTAATAAACAAGCTCGAGTTGTCTCCAAAAACAAGTATACATCCACTTTTACATGTCTTATGTTTAGGGAAGGTTATTGGTCAACAAATCCCTGCACAAATAATACTTCCCGAGCTAAATAAAGAGGGAAGAATTAATTAGGATCTATCGTCGATTCTCGAAATTCACAAAGAATTTGAGGAATAGGACAATCACATATGATCTCATTCAGCAGAGAAATCTGTCGATCGACGACGCCACATGGGAAGATGAAGATTTTGTGAACAAGCATTCATAGTTATCAATGTTGAGGACAACACTTGTGGGGTGGAGGGGCAGGGGCATGCTATGCCCTTAACCAATAGTGCACATGGGGATATGAGGAGTTGGCGTATGGCTAGCATAATCTTTAATTAAGTTATATGACCATTAATTCTTATAGGTAGTTAGGTTGTTAGCTGGCATGCATGTCATAAGTATGTTATATATAGGAGGTAGTAGCTAGCTTATTAGCATTATATTGTGAATTCTGTTCTTGTTGAAGAATTTTGGCCCTTAATTCCTTCAAGGTAGCTTATTATTAAGTATTCTCAATTATTTGCAGCATATTTCCTATTATATTCTTCTTTTGTGTAAGTTATTTCAATACAATAAAGCTGGTTGATGATAGGGTCTTTAAATACTTTCCTATTGTCAATGTTTGACTTCTTAGTTGTGACCAAAAATTGTTTAATAAACTGCTGATAGGAAAGCATTTGATCATTCATATGAACCCAAATGATCTTTTTTTATTGTGGCCATTTGATTTGATTACATCTTGAAGCATGCTTTGAAATTACTTATCCAAGTATACAACTTGCATCCATTAATTAAGTATTTCTATAGTATTCAGTACATACAAGGAGTTTCATGTTGGAAATAGAATATTGAACTGGAACTGGGCCCATTCATGACAAGAAAAGGTACTGGAATTGGGTGCCATCTGTGAACATAGAATATATCACATCTGAAGACAAGGTATATATTGAAATTAATCCCCATCTTAGGAAAATGATAACAGTAAATTAAATCCCCATTTCAGGATAAAGAATATAGTAGTCTAGGTTTTGACTCGATAGACAGAATCATAGTATTTCATTCATTAACCAACAAAAGTCAATAGTATAATAACTTGATTTCTAATTATGACATTTGAATTTATCATCACTTAACCTATAATTAAGGCTACAAAATTTATCAAGCAGTTAACATACCTTAATATTTTCTTGAGTGTTTATATGGTTGACCAGTCAACAGCGGTATTTTACTATTTTCTAATCAATGCCCCAAGTACAGTAATAATATTGGTTAGTGTATTAGGTACAACAGTTACAAATCCGTGCAGTATAAATTCTTAGTCAATACAGTAAAGGTCTTGGCAATGCTGTATAAATCAGTTAAACAATACAATGATTGGAGAATATGATGGAAATTTCGTCCGCAGAGGATAAAAAGAGGTTAGCAACACCTTGGACAGCTATAGCTGGGAGTTAATGCCAAGTGTTCATAAATAAATAATTTGTTAGCTGATGTATTAACTGTATAAGTTTTAGTCAGCTATGTTATGTAATGTTGTCATTTGTTCTCGACAGGTAGTTGGGTTTGGTAGTTCCTGGCAGTTGGTAATCTTAACCAACAATTGGATAGTATTTATTGTATACTCATTGTGTTGTGTGGGGAACCAGTTGATCATTGTACACATTGCATATGGTAATGAATGATACATCTTTTTGAAACTCTATTGTCTTGGCATTGATATATTCTGCCATCTTATGTTTTCTAAATGATATCATTGTTTACTTTGTATCATAATTAACATCACTCAATAGGAGTAAACATTTTGGCACTATTGCCGATACGAAGCTTGGAGATCTAAGCCACAAAGAGGTCGTATGGCAACAGGCATTATGGCGATGTAATGGGCTGACCAGAAATATTTAAGGAAGAGGAAAATATGATTGAGGACAAATTGAAACAAGACTTGGTATGCTTGGGGGAAGCATCCATCAACTAGTACGTTAAAAGGGAGGCTATCTAGCGAGAGGTCCCTGAGAGCGCCATTCGAAATAACCTCATAGTGAACGACGCAGTCGACCATCGTCTTTGAAGACTACCAAGGTTGTTGGCTCATTGCCCTTTGAGATCTTTGGGAGGTAAGGGATCGAAACAAATGTCGACAACATATACTACAACGGTATGTATGAGGAATGGATCTAGAGGGAGGAAGAAGAGTGTGATACAAGTAGACGTTGTACCTCCGACAATTAATGCCCCTGCGACCAAACAATGGCAAAACACATATTGCAAATAGTCGAGAGGAGGGAGATGGATTGGTGATAAGATCTCTCTAGCTTAAAGAGCAAAGTGAGAGACGATGACGGTTGTGGAGAATTTTTGAGGAATCGTAGAGTCCAGCAAGAAGTAAATGTAGAAGTGTTCGGCGAAGAAGGCATAACATATCGTATGTGGAGTGAGTGGGAGGAAATTGTTGGAAACCTACCACTCCTTGACGAAGTAACTTGTTGACTAAGCAAACAAGCGGTTATTATTGGTCTAAGAGAACTCCTGGACCAACTCCATAGAGAGTAGCCCGTTTGTACAATCGGTACATGACGAAGAGGATGAAGAAAGGAACCTCAAGAACGAAGTTGCCAAAATATTTGAGAATAACCTGCACTGCATCAAGGACCTATCTATAGTAGAGGAATCGAGAATCGGGGGCTTGAGCCTAAGACCTTGGGGAGGAAGGAGGATGGAAACGAGGAAAGTGACCAAGGTGCAAAGGACGTTGACATGGACATGTAGAGGGATCACATGGGGCTGAGAGTGCAAGTGTAGCACCGGAATGTCGAGAGCAAAACAATCCAATTTGGTCTTGGGCACATGGTACATATCGATCAAGAACAATAGTGACCCCCTCGACAAGTCCAAGTGTTGATAGGGAGAAACTCTCCAAGTCCATGGGGAATGGATCAAAGGATCTTGTAAGGCGTTGAAAGACATGCAAAACTATCTGGTTGGCAATAGGTCAAGCTGATAAAGACTATTGGTTAAGGTCATTTCCCGCAACGTTACTGGGAGCAGCCATTTATTGGTTTTCAAAACTTGAAGATGTACACATAGAATATTGGGATAGGCTGAAGAAGGCGTTCTAGGAAGAATTTAAACTCTTAAGGGATGATGATGAGATTGTTGTTGAAATTTGTAACACCAAACAAGGGATGCATGAGAATGTGCAAGGTTACAATCGTAGGCTCAAGTAGTTGCTAGGTAAGATGAAGAACCATCCAGCCAATGCTTTGAAGAAAATGTGGTTTATCGAGGGACTGGCTCCCTCCCTAAGGAAGAAAATGGAGGTAGTACCTTCGTCCTCATATGCCAATGCTTACAACTTGGCAATGGACATTGAAAGTGAAAATAAAACATCACGGGGAAAGAAGAAAGCAAGCAATGACAAGAGTACAAAGGACAACAACAGTGATGATGAGCAAAAGATAGTACAAGCCTTGAGACGAGACATGCTGCACATGGTGAAGGAATTGAAGGTCAAGACAGAGAGTCCTAAGGAGAACAAAGAAATATTGTGCACCGATTATAAAGTAGGTCACACAAAAATGACTTGTCTGAAGAAATTGTTTTGTGACATCTATCAGGTATTGGGACACTCCATCAAGGAACGCTCATACAATCTAAAAACAAGAAGCATTGCATCGCTTGGCGCATACCGCAACCAGCAAGGAAATAATAACTGCTACAACAATGACAATAGCAATGGTGGAACAAGAAGTAGAATACAATACGACACAAAGGGGAGACCAATGATTCAATGTTGGAAGTGCAATGAATGGGGTTGCTTTGCTAGAGAGTGCGAAAGCGGTCAAAATAACTAGTGCATGTTATGCAAGTGGTGTTGACTTGAGAATCACGAAGATGCCAATTGCTCGAAGCAAAAAGGGGTGAATATGCCGGTCATTGAGGAACCAGACGAGGAAGTTTTGGGGATAACCAAATTACAAACAAAGAATGGAATATGCCTGAATCCTTGTATGGAGAAGGAGAGGCTTTGCAAAGCCAAATATGATGTAGAGCAAGCAATGGAAAATGAAAGAAGAGCCTCCAATGAAGCTGTCAGTACTCCATTGCGGTTAGAGTTTGACAATAATATAGTATGACAAGTGTTGCAAACAATAATACTTGTAAAGGTAATAGACCGTCTAAAAACTATACCACAATTAAAAATGGCAATCACTAATATAGTTAATGAAGACATAGTTGGGTAGAAACAAGGTAAGTTGTAAGAAGAACCAACAGTGAAATCACCATGCGAAGGTAACCAAGACATTGATCCTATGTTGCTAATAGTGAGCATTGGGATGAAGCTAACTGTTGTTGAAATGGAAATATGGGGGAGGAAGTTGACAATTACCATCATCAACGGAGGCTTGGGAGTTAATGTGCTGATTTGGAAATGCCTTGGAAAGACAACACTTTCGCCACCAGCCTTCCACTTGGTGGGTGTCAACCAACATGGCATTAAGCCGTTGGGAACACTCATGGCACAAAAGGTATGATTGAGACACAATACTTTTTCTTGGAATTCGTAGTTATCTCGTTGTAGAAGAAGGCATGCAATGCACTCCTCGGGAGGGGGTGGTTGATTATTGCTAAGGCGATATATAATTGGAAGCAGAACACACTCAATCTAGAGTGAAGGGAGGAAGTACGCCATCAACCTGAGTAATCAGGCGGTGAGCAAGGAATTGACATCCTCTAAATTAGAGTTTGAAGACGGAGAGTTGGGTATGGATGAAGGAAGGAAAAGCGTGGAACCTAATGATGAAGGGGTGTTTGAGTTGGAAGATTGCGCTGAAGATGAAATGAGTTACTTGAATGGATTATTCCACTAGCAAATGGAAGACTTTGAAGTTTTCAACCTCAAATGCAACATGCTACAGATTGGGGAGATTGAGGAAGGCGACCAAGATGTCAAGAGTACTACCTCACTCGAGAGTACAAAGACTATAAGGAGGGAGTGGCATGAGTGGATGATATGCCTGTCCATCACTTTGAACTAGACAAGACAATCAAATATGAAGAACCGAGTCCAATAAAGATAAATCTAGGCGATGAAGACAACTTGAAAGTCATCTTGGTTGATGGCAATTGGGACTAGGTATTGAAGGCAACCATATTCAAAATATTCATGGAATATAAGGACACCTTCACTTGGACATACAAGGACTTGAAGGGGATACCACCAAAGCTCTGCATACATAGAATCTCTCTCATATTGGGTGCATAACTCGTATGAAAGAGACCCTACAGGATGAATAAAAATTATGTTGCCAAGGTACATGAGGAAATTGAGAAAATGTTAGATGCGAGCATCATTCTCAAGGTAGAAACAAGTGAGCGGGTCTTCCCGATTGTAATATCCCTCAAGGAGGCAAACTAGATTAGGATATGCGTGGAATTTAGGTCCATGAATGTAGTAACAATCAAAGATCCATTCTCGATTTCATTTACCAACACCATATCAGAGGAGGTTGTGAGCCATGAGATACGTTCCTTTATGGATAGATTGTCAGGGTGCAACTAGATAAGTATTGTTGAAGAGGACAGATTGAAGACTACTTTCGTAGAAGAAGAGTGGGTATACGCATACAACAAAATGCCATTTGGCTTATGCAATGCTTCATGTAACAACCAAAAATTCTAACAACTAATCAACTTTAGATTTCCAAAGAAAAGAAAGCGAAGGTTTAAGAGTTTACAGAATAATGAAGTTTTCGAAGAAGAGATGCATAACTCATTACAACTAGGAGGGGCAGCATCATCAAGGGCTTTTCCGGCCAACCATGGATTTAAGTCCCCGTGTCGCTTCATATTGGAAGGGCCCAACCCTTCACGAGGGTAGCAAATAGAGGATAGAACAATTGCCATTAAGCCTTTGAGCCTAGTGTTTAGAATCTACATTGATTAAGTAGTCATACACTATAGGTACCCCTAACTTGCATGGCTAGTGATGTATCTAACTCTTGTGAACTGACATATGCATGCTGATTGCAGTGCTACCTTGGCCAAGGTTTCATAATAAGCACGTAGGAGTGCAGTCAATGTCCACCACCCTTACTCGGCATAAGGAAGAAAGAGTTGCGTACTTGCAACTTACCCTTGGGTCCAACTGACCATTGGTAATCTTTGGAAACTATATTTTAGGCTGGATAGAAGTATAATCCTACCATAGGAATTGAAACATAAGTCCTTATTTAGCATAGGGTGCTAGGTTTTATCATATTAAAAGACTTGGTTCAGTGAGAATCACTACGACCTTCACACAAAGACTAAGTCTCGAAATTACAGATTAGAGCTATTCAACATGATGATACAAACTCTCTTACTTCCCTTACTACGGTTCAAACATGTTTAACTAGCTGCACATGATTTCTTTATTTCAAATGAAAAGCTTAAACCAGAATAGAACGAACTTCCATTTACAAGTAACAAACATAGTATTAACACAACTCCACGTTCTTTGCATTACGAAAGCATTGAACATTTCGTTCACCCAACAACGATACCATATAGTGGAACGCGTCTAAGGTCCCCGGAGAGAACAACAATACATTCCAACTCTCAGCATTTCAAAATGCAAGCACCAAAAAAAGCAAAACAATAAGCTTTAACACTCTTTCAACTTAATCACTTCATCCATGAATCATTTAACTCTACATGTAATGAATCGACTCTTGATCCTTTTAACAACAAAAATACTATCTTCTGAAATACGTTGAAAATAGAGATAGATTAGGAATATCCCTTGCCTGAGAATTTAGCGGAACACACTGAAACATCAACTGAACTCAAGGTAAATCGATTTTGAATCATAAACAAGATACTAACAATGCTTCCAAGCTTAAAAAAACTACACAATAGCGACTTGGTATCATCGCCTTCCAAGCTTCAAAAACTCTAGGATTACAGAGTAGTATCGAAACATCATCATTGATGTCTTTCACATCATGAAAACAGCAACCTCACACTGTCTACCATAAATACCAACATGGTGACTAACGCCAAAAACAAGCTCGGTAAAGAAACACCGAAGTTGAGAGAGCTAGGGAAGTAACGTCTCTTCCGTTACACAAGAAGGTTTTCGCCACAAAGGTGGTGGCCTCCCCGACATGCTTGTCGGTGGTCACCGAAAATGAGAACCACTACTAATGTGATACTTCACATAAACATACCAAAAGAAAAGATGAATATATTCATATCCATACATGTATGTCCATCTCGTATGTGTGTGGATATGAAATCAAAACAATATTAAGCACTCAAGAGGCAACAATGAATATATGTATGAGATGATAGCAAGAAAGAGACAAAATAAACAAGAACACTCAATCATCAAGCAACTGATTCAAACCAAGGATACTAGACCACTCAATGGTGTCAGGGTGACAAGGTGACGCTAGGTCAACACCAACAAGAAAAATGGAATAGACCTTACTCAACCAAGGCCGTGACAATCAAGGTATACGTCTGAATTTGTCGGACTTAGGACTCAATGGCAATGTTCTTTTCTAATATTTGCCACCTTCTCCTTGATGATACTCTCCCTCCCTCCTGAGGGTGTTGTGGTTCCTGCAAACATTTGGTCACAAGAAAATTCAGTTAGTCACATCTTAACTGTATTGTCGAATTCATGATATATTGCTAACTAATAACTTCATCAATCATTCTCATTTGTGCTAAGAACTCCATTCATAGAGGAATAAAACAATTTCATTGATTAGCTAGAACAAAGCATAGTAAACATTTTCCATAATCAAGAGGGATGTAACACCTCGGCTATCTTCCAGCTCATTATCTTACACATTTTTGACATGATGTCAATGGGAAACTTGAAATAATTCTTGGATGATTGGTCAATATACACCGGGCAAGATATTCACCTGATTGCACTCAAAGAATGCATAGAGAGGTGTTGAAAAGCAAGCTTGGCGCTAAACTTAAAAAAGTGCAGATTTATGGTGCCTCAAGGCAAATTACTTGGCCACAGTCTACAAAGCAGGATTGAAGATTGACCTGGACAAGGTAAGAGTCATCATATAGATGGAGGCACCAGAGAACGTAACAAGGTAAAAACCTTCCTCGGGCATGCTGGCTACTATTGTAGTTTGATAAATAACTTTGCCGCAATTTCTTACCCCCTAAATATGTTGTCAAGGGACAACCATTCACGTGGGGGGATGATGAACATAGAGTGTTCAAAGAAGTTAAGTTGAGACTGGTTAGTGCACCTATCTTGGCATATCCATACTGGAACAAGGAGTCCCATGTGCACATGGCTGCCTCCAACTATGCAATTTGGGCTATGTTGGCAGAAATGGGTTAACATGGATGGATCAGCCACCATTCTTTGCCAATTGCCTATTCTCAAAGGCAAAAAGGAATTATAGTACAATTGAAAGAGAGGCATTGGGAATGGTGCATTTCGTACAAAAATTTGTCACTACCTGCAAGCGACGCTATTCACCTTCTATGTAGACTGTTAAACCCTAACGTACCTTGTAAACAAATCAATCATTTAGGGGTGAGTGAGTAGGTGGTTGCTTTTATTGCAATATTTTATGTTCACCATTATTATCCAATTGGGGAAGAGCCATGCCATTGCTGACCAATTATCACGAATCAAGTTGGGAGAGCCACCTAACGGGGTGAATGAGGACTTCTCGGATGCTCATCTATTTCAATTTGCAACATTATTGCCATGGTACAAAAGCATCAAGCGATACCTATCCACTTCTATTTTGCCAAGGGAGATGCCATAGCGAAAGGAGAAATTGGCTCTCAAAAGCAAACCCTTCCAACTCATCAACGGGTTGTTAAACAAGATGGGTCTTGGTCAAGTGTTAGGAAGATGTGTCATGTAGGAGGAGATACTTGAAGTGTTGAAAGAAGCACATAAAGATTTGGCTGATGACCACATGGGACCAAACGCCACGACACAAAGTCTTACTGGTAGGACTATGGTGGTCAACACTACATAGAAATGCTTGTGAATGGGTAGTTGGATGTGATACTTGCTAGATAGATGACAAACCCTTGAAGAGGGACTTTATGTTGCTGTTCCCCTCTGTTGATGTGTATTTTGTACACGACCAAACACAGAATAAAATACCCAGAGGTATCTTATCCTCTCTTGAATAAAGTCTCCGAATGCTGAAGATGTCACGAAAAGGATCAATTGGGATGACTTCAAGGTTCTTTCTGTAGGATCTCTACGTGTGGATAAGCACCAGTGGTCGTTGTATATGCTATTTCTTCAAGGGGCCTTACGTACTTTCAAAGAAAGCTTGTCCGTGTTACTTTCTTTCCAAATGAAGGAACAGGATTTTTCTAACACTAACAGATTTCAAAAAATGTCAAAAGATAAGGGTTTCAAGGAAGGAATACTTGAACTAATCCTAAGAATGACTCAATGAAGACTAGATTTGATAAGATTCTACCAATTTCAGTATCGCCAAGAAATTACAACTCTACTGGAATTGATGCGATCTTCTAAGGGGATTCAATAACTTTCAAATCATCAAGGATATAGATACTATGATAGAGATACATATCAATACTTCCAAGAATGATTGAATTCTTAATCAATCTCAATGTTTCTAGTTGACCACACAAGGCGTTCTTACAATCAGTAAGAAGCTAGTGGTTTGGAATGTGAATCTTATCAAAGATCAAGCACAACACTTCGTCCTTCAAACTTAGAACTTAAATGCTATTTCAACTGAGAGTGATTCAAGAAGATAAACAATCATGAAGGTAGCCACAAGTATTGCAATAAAACACCATAACTTCAATATTTTATTGATCTCATAGCCAAATGGACAACAATTGTTCAAAATTCTTTCTTCACTACTCAATCTTGCTACAACAATAACTTGATAACTTTCTTCTCTCTAAGCTCTCTCCTTTCTAACCCCTAAAAATGAAATGAGTGAGGGCATATATAGCATCCTCAAATACAATGAACGGCTTGGATCAATTCGAGATCAATGGCCAAGATTTTACAATGAAACCCTAATTAGGGTTTGTTACAACAAACTTAATTCTGACCAATGAAATAATTGCAATATTCGGACACATGTCTTCTCAGGAATATTCAACCAATGGATAGACGGGGTAGGTACATCGAAGTTTGTGTCACTCTAATGAGTCAGGTACATTGAATTTGGACATGCTGAGGTGGACCAACCCGATTGGAGGAGTGATGATTGGGATGCCACCTTGTCTAACACTTGGTTGATGCTCAATTTGGTGATGCTTTGCTTCAAAAGTTGGACTGGAAGATAGATGGAGAAGGTCGTCCTTAATGAAACTGGATTGAAGGAGGTTGTCCTCAATGATGCTGGATTGGAGGAGATCGTCCTTTGATGCCTACACAAAAACTTAAAATTAGTCTTTGAGTATAATATCTTAAAACACAGGATCTAAGACCTTTCAAAAACATTAATTTGAAAATGACATGATAAATCAAGAATTATAAATTCTCAAATTAATTATGAATAGAAATTAGATTTTTCAAGACTTAGACTTTAAAAGATTGCTATGAAATCAGAATAAGTCTTGAATGAGAACTTCAAAAATTTGATTCTTCATACCTCCTTCTTTGAAAGCTTAACTATGAACCTTGGAAAATAGAAGAAAGAAGATCAGATTTTGCTGGATAAGGATTGAATTTTGATCTCCCTTTGGATGAATTATGTCTCAGTTAACCTTCAAAAGAAGTTCGCCTTCCACTAGCCTCCAACCACTTAGCAAATTCTGGAAATTAGCCTCCAATTTAGCAAGAAATTCGCCTCCAATCTGGTATAATTCGCTCCTCCAATCTGCTCTTGAAATTCGCATGAGAAGAATAATGAATGAATGATTTGCAAATGCTACAACACTCCTCTCTTATATAGGGCGTTCACCCTAATTACCCATGAGGCCGACCTAACAAATTAGCAATAAAACAAGATAAAATCCCTTTTAGAAGGGGGCCGACTTGCTTGTAAAAGCAAATAAATGAATTTGAGCGCCCACCTTTATTTTGTAAATTTTAAAATTAATTTTAAGACTTGAAAGGTGTCCTTTTTCATTTATTTTAAGGCTTGAAAATTAATTAATTCAATTATAAAGGCCTTAAATTATGCGAATTTGATCTAGCTCCCCCAAATGTCTTAGTTTTTGCAAGTTTAGTGAAAATTGAGGAATATTGAGGTTTGATTGAGGCTTAATGAAGCTTCTTTCCTCCTTAGGCATTGAAATATCCAAGATGATGAATGTCTAAACCACTTCGAGGCTTGTTTGAACTTTACATCCAGGCTTGTTCGCTTCATGAATTGAAATTTTCACAACCAATATTTGCAAATTTAATGTCCTTGTCTTCACAATCTTGCAATTTGTTCTTGACTTAATCAAACAAGGTTGAATGATAGGCTTTTTGATGATTTCGCCCTGGACCCTTTGGAAGGGTCAGGAGCGATTTTTCCAATTAGGTCCTGAATACCTTGTTTCCTTGACCCCAAAATCTTCCGAAAGGCAAGCTCATGTTTTCTTTGACCTAATTAAAGTCTTGCATTTCAAATTTTAACCTTTCACATGAGCAAATTAGGTGATAATGTGATTTTCGCCCTGGACCCTTTGGAAGGGTCATGAGCAATTTTTACTTTTTAGGTCAAAACTCACCTTAGTTTGATCATTAACCTTCTTCAAGGCAATCTCCAGGGTCTATTTATCTCAATCACTGAGTTGGCTTATCAATTTTTGAAGGAAATATTGTTCTTTTTGGGAATTTCGCTTTGGACCCTTTGGAAGGGTCAGGAGCAAAATTCTCGCTTGAGCTCAAAATTCTCATTTCTTGAAGGTCTAAATTTTTTCAAGGCATTCCAAATGGCTCCTTTTACTGTAATCCACACCTAGTTTTACTTGAATTTTGGAGGAAAAGGTGTCTTTGATGTTTTTTGCCCTGGACCCTTTGGAAGGGTCAGGAGCGATTTTCCTTGCTTAGGCTTACTCCTCCATCATTCTGACTTCAGTCCACCCCTCAAGGCTAGGCAATGGTCTTCTTCATTCACTCCACCCAAGCTTGGTTTGTTCTTGCAAGGCAAAATAGGAGTATTTAGGAATTTTCGCCCTGTACCCTTTGGAAGGGTTAGGAGCGAAAATCCTTCTATGACCTAGAATCATCATTTTTTGAAACAAACATCCACTCAAAGGTGGTCTCAAGGGCCTTTTCTACCTTGGTCTAGTCTTGTCTTAGCACAAACTTGAAAGGAACACATTGGTTTTAGGATTTTCGCTCTGGACCCTTTGGAAGGGTCAGGAGCGAAAATTAGGTTTTAGGGCAATTTTCCAATCCTTTCATCTTCAAATCACTTCTAAGGCATAAAACATCTTGCCTCACTCCTCTCCAAGTCATAAAAAGCAAAATCTTGTCTTAAATTTGCAAGAAAAAGGGAGAATTTGGAAATTTCGCTCTGGACCCTTTGGAAGGGTCAGGGGCGAATTTCTCTCTTGGCTTCAAAACTGGCATTTTAGCAACCTAATTTCACTCTAAGGCAATCCAGATTCTCATCTTGCACCCTTGTCCAAGCTTAGCTTTGCCCAAAATTTGGAATAAAGGATAGTTTTTAGGATTTTCGCTCTGGACCCTTTGGAAGGGTCTGGAGCGAAAATCTCTTTTAGGTTCAATTCCTTCATCTTTTCAACCTCAGTCATCTTTAAAAGGCAAAAACACACCTCCTCACACCCATTCAAGCCATAAAAACCAAAAAGTTGTCCTGACCTTGCAAGGGAATAGGTGTTTTTAGGAATTTCGCTCTGGACCCTTTGGAAGTGTCAGGAGCAAAATTCTCAATCTTGACCAAAATCCTTCATTTTTTCACCTTGAAACTTCTTTGCTAAGTGGGATTTCATCTTTCACTGTGCTAGGAATAGGATTTTATGTCCAAGAAAGGCTAAAACATAGGTTTATAAGGAATTTCGCTTTGGACCCTTTGGAAGGGTCAGGAGCGAAATTTCCTTTCTTGGCCAAAATCCTTCATTTTCATGACTTCTAAACATGCCCAAGGGTTTCAACATGCTCATTCTTCCTTTCATCATGCCTTTGACACCTCAATTTGACCAAACAAGGCAAGAAATATCTCTTATTGAGATTTTCGCTCTGGACCCTTCGGAAGGGTCAGGAGCGAAAATTCTCCTTTTGGGCAAAATCCTTCATTTTTAAAGTTAAAACCTCTTCAAGAGGCAAAAGCAAGTTGTTCTTGTTTCATTTATGCGAAAAACTTGACCTTCTTCACTGCACAATAAGAGCTTTTGGGAATTTCGCTCTAGACCCTTTGTAAGGGTCAGGAGCGAAATTCACCATTTTGTCCAAAGTTCTTCATTTTTACAAGCTTCCAAATCTTCAAAGGTAACAATGATGTCCAATCCTTCCTCCAAGATACCCAGCACATCAAAAGCTGGCCAAAGTTAGAAAGAAATAAGCTATAATAAGATTTTCGCTCCGGACCCTCTGGAAGGGTTAGGAGCGAAATTTCCATTCCAGGCCAAATTGCTCAGTCTTCAAGTTTCAAACCACCTCACAAGGCAAAGTTAGATCATTTTCCAATCTGGGAACAAGGTTGCAAGTCTATCCAAGGCAGGAAATAGGGTTTAGGATGAAATTCGCTCTGGACCCTTTGGAAGGGTCAGGAGCGAAAATCCTATTTTAGGCTTGATTCTGGACATTTTGAACTCCAAATCTCCTTGAGAGGTAAACAAAGACCTTCCTTCACGCATCCCCATCAAAATCCTGCTTTTCTCTAGGCAAAAAATGAGAGCTTTTCAAATTTCGCTCTGGACCCTTTGGAAGGGTCAGGAGCGAAATTGACATCTCAGGCCAGATCTTACCTTGGTTCACTTCATTTTCCGTCAAACTTGGTCAAACTAACTCCCTTGCTTCACAATCAGAACAAATCTATCACTCAACTGGGTCTAGGCAGGGTTTTACTAGGTTTTGAGGGCCAAGAGAAGGTAAGAAGGAGAGATTTTGCTCTGGACCCTTTGGAAGGGTCAAGAGCGAAAATCTTGTCCTTGACTGGCTTTCATCACATCAAAGCTTAAAACTCTCATTTAATGCAAAAGATGACAACTTTCTCCATCATGTCTCAAAAGTCAACAATTTTGGTCATACCCTTCTAAAACGCCTCCAGTCATCATCAGATGCATTCATTTATCATTCACCATTTCGACCTTCCTTTGATTACTGACTCTGCTCAACTGACGCAGACCGGGAAACAAACATGACTCCGACAAGAAAACCCTCAAACTAGACCTAACCTGACATGAGACCTATTCACCCTGTCCCCTGATCTAACCAACTTTGACTCTCCTGAAAGGCATGCTTCATTCTGGTAAACTTGAGGTTTCAGGCAGACGACTAACAACTCCCCAAAATTAGGGTAGACTCTGCTTGAAAGAAACCCTAAAACGAGCTTCGAAGACTAGCCCTAATCTAGCCAGCCCAGGCAAACCACTCACTCACTCAAAAAAACCTAAAGGCAGAGAGAAAAACAAGCAAAAGGAAAGCAAAACCTAAAGCAAAATGAGGGGGTCCCCATTCTAATGGGGCGATGTGTGAAATGGTCACAACACCCTCCCAACCATAGGAGCTCGTTGAGAGGTGGGGCTTAAATTTCATTGGGCTACTGAAGGTCAGCCAAATACATTGATGTCGATACATTGTGGTAGCCACTGAATACCTCACGAAGTAGGCGGAGGCTACAACACTACTAGACAATACTTTCATCAGTATGATAAAGTTTATATATGAGTAGATAGTGACTAGGTATGACATTTCGATACAAATCACAAGTGACAATGGGGCGTACTTTTTCAACCATGTTATTTGACTAATGACTATAAATCTCAAGATTTTCCTTAATCTGTCTAGTGTATACTACCCAAGAACCGATGGCTAGGCAAAATCAACTAACAAAGTGTTGGTCTCGGTCATATACAAGTTTTGTGGCGTTTATGACAAGGATTTTGAAGAAAGACTCATGGTTGTATTGTGGCCTATTGTACAACTTATAAAGTGACAAGGGCCATACATCGTTCCAATTGATGTACGGGCAGGAAGTTGTGGTCCCTGTCAAGTACATGGTTATGAGCTTGAGAATTTCTATGGAGCACTGGCTTGGTGACATTGAGAGTTTGAAAGAATGACTCTTCACCTTTAACAAGTTGGACGAGCAAAGGATATTGGCACAATGGGCCATTGAGACCATGCAACGCCAACAGATGTTTTGGCATGACAAGCACCTCAGGAAAATGAACTTTTGGCCAATGCACTTGGCTCTAAAATATAATGGTCGTACTGAGATCAAGCCCGAGAAGTTTAAAGTCGTTGGCAAGGACCGTATAAAATAAGGGGCGTTGGTGAGAATGGAGCAATCAAATTGCCAACGTTGGACGACAAACCCATCCGAGACCTTGTAAACGGATCCAAACTTATGGTGTATCAGGAGAGAAAAGGACACACTTTGGCAATCAATATTTTGGGATATGCAACCCGGGGAGGTTGGACAGTAGGAAGAGATGAAGAATTGGGGGACCCTATCATAATAGAACAACCATTTGCCCTAGAAGACTGGGTTGAGGCAAGAGATAACAAACTGGTAGAGGAGAGAGTGGCAAGAAAGCATGTAGAAGGCATTGTTGTGCCATGTATCCAAAAACATCTCACCAATGCTTTCATTGGCACATCTACGCTTTGGATCTGGCTATTGGAGACAGATAGCACCTTACGAAGGAGTGTGCCAGGGATACTTGGCCTATGTCATTGACGAGGGAGCTGAGAGAAAACGAAAGGAAGAGCAAGCCACGAAAGAGGTGGAACCCGAAGATGATTTTGAAGAAATTGACCTGGAGGAACATGGACAGATGATTGGACCATGTCTAAAAGCAGTAATAAAGGAAGTCGACTTGTTTATTGCTGAGCGAGATGGATACAATGAAGATATTATCAAATCTTGCATCAAGAATGACAGAGAACCCCCATCGCTACTGACCTCGAACTCACTATGGCGAGCATCCGGCAACGCCACTAGAGATCAATGACTAGGTCATGACATGGTACCAACAATATGGAAGCCGATATGTTGACATACGTTATAAAGGTATTTGGCTTGCCCCTCTACTTGATAATTTTTTTGATTTGGCGTATATTAGTACTTGTGAAGACGAATGTTATAAACGATCATCGAATACTTGTTTATGGTGGCATGCCTCCTAGGTAAAAGTTTGACCACCAGATGGGCATAGGGGAATAAAGAGGAAGGTTGATATGACGACAATAAACAGACTAAAAAGTAGAAAATAGAAAAAAGCAGAATATTCAACAAATTTAAAATATTAAAGTGCAAAAGTTTTTTCGAAGCAATAAGGTTGGAAAAAATAAATCTGAAGTGGAAAAAAAAAAGAAAACAAATTGGAAGAAGCAAGTTTTTACCAAAATATTGAAACTAGAAAATATTATTATGTGGGCAGGAATAAAAAGGGAAAAGGAAAAATAAAAAGAAGGTTACAAATAAAACTTATTGAAAATTTAAAAAGAAAAAGAGGGGGGAATATAAGAATGCGAAAAGTATTTTTCAAAGCGAGTTTAATAAAGTATTTGATTAAAGCACTCACCACAAACAAAAAAGACACTTATAAATCTATTGGGCCAATTTATTTTACCTCATCAAGAGTAAAAGTACCAAGAGTCCACTTGACATGGTTACGAGTGGCAAGTTTGGCAGGGAAAAGCTGGAAGAAACCATGCAGACAAGAAGGGCAGGGATGTTCGTACGCCAACTGTAATGTCCCCATTTGGGAATTCCCTTAATTTAATTCTCAAACAACAATTCCAACTTAAGGTGAGAACTGTAATATAAAACTTACCCAAACTGAAGACATTTTATTATGATATTTAGCTTAAAATTTTAAGAATAGTTTGGAGGGTAGAACTTATCTTTGATAAGATTCTCTATTTTGACAATGGGAGAAATGCTAAGACTGATAGGATCCATGATGTCTGCAGATCTGAAAATGTTGCTCCTGATTAATGCTTCTAAAATCCTGCGATATAATTAAATATATGCACACTATTTTTAAGAAGCCATATCTGATATGGTATCAACTTCCCTTATGCTTCTAAGAATAACTCCTTGCTGCTCCGTGAGTACTCCATAGTGGGAATATCATCAATATATATTCCATTCCTCCCCCCTTTCCCCTTCTCCATTTTAAACTTCCCACAAGGGTTGATTCTCTTAGGGACATCTCTTTTGATAAATGCACGTAACTCTCCATCTGATCGTACCCTTTCTTTGGACAATGTATCTCATAGACAAAACATTTTTATTTATTAATTCCTGGTTATGGATCGAGCCCTTCCATTGGTGGTTATCATCCTTAACCAAACATCGCACCATTTTAATGTTTGCGTTATTTGATTACTCATTATAATTGCTGTTTTATGCTGATAATAAACTGCCAGCAAATGGTGTTAATATTCTACTATAGTCGCTGTAGATATCTTAGCAAATCTGATACAGTCAGGTCGCTACTTTCATATGGATTGCTGAGTATATTATCCCGCCACTTTGATTTATACATCTCTGCCATTGATAATGATAAGTGCACTACTCTTCAATGTCATGACTATGCATGCTTATTCGGTAATTCGTATCATTGAAAAGTCCGATAACTTCTTAATGAAGTCGGCTGCCCATTAAGAAAATCTCCAACCAAAGAAGTCGCTCCTCTCTATCACCTTACCAATCATGGCCCTATATATTCGTCCAAGGTGAACTGTCTCATAGGCAACTGCCCATATGAACCATCCCAATTCCGTAAAAGAGACTTCTATCCCCCTCAACGAATCATGGAAATGTCTTCTTATATCAATGTTTAAGACTGAGTCGTCATATTGGACAAGACATGTCTCATCCCCTCTGGTAATCGCCACTCTCTATAACAGCTTCTAATCAGATCGGTTTCTATATTTGTCTAACGCACCCCTTCATTAATCATAGCATTTTCTTGTCTTAATGCTAATTGATCAGACTCGTATTCTAATCACCTCCTTTCATTCTCCTTTCATTAACTAAGTGATTGGATTCCAGATCGTACCCTTCCATTATAGTTATCATGTCCTTAAGTCAACACTCTTAAGATCATATCACTTCTTTGATGAGAATGATATTCCTTCTTAGTTTTCCTGAAATAAATAAAATAAATAAATAATTAATACATTAAGTAAATAATCAACATCACCATATTTGCTTATAATTTATCTAATATAATATTAATGTAAATATTACAAGAATATTGTCATTGATAAATAAATATTTAATAATTTCAAATATTCGTTCATTGATAAATATTATATTATATTATATTAATTAATAAATAACAATTGCTTCATATATATCAATCAAGGAGGGGACATGACACCAACTTGCAATGTTCGGATGACATCTCTAGAGGTTTGTATTGCATCTTTAGAAGTTTGTAGGGTTCCAATCAAAAGTGCACAAGGTTGTATGGTGGAGGAGTTGTAGGGTATGGGGAAGGTTGTACGAGTCATATGGCACAAAGACATTTATTGGATTATTATAGGGGAAGAGTATTTGGTCGTTTGACAAGGAGGAAATTTAAAGGCTGTATAGGAAGGCAGAGAGGAAACCATACGGACAAGAAATGACTTGTGCTAGGAGATTAGGGCATATGGAAATACATACAAAGACAATTTCATCAAACATAGGGCCGTATGTGGTAAGGAATAGATCATACAAAGGCAATTTCATCAAGTTGTACATAAGTGAAAAGAGTCTGTACCATGGTGAAAACAAGCTGTACATGAGTGACAAGAGTTTGTAAGGGGTTGTTGGATGTACGTCGTACAAGTGCAAGGAGAAAGAAAACAAGCAGCACATGGTGAGAGTGTCCATGGTATTTGAGAGGTATTATTCTAATGACCTATGAGAATATAAAGTTGAGGTCGAAGGTTAGCATTCATTATCAACATTGGCCCCAATAATAGTGAGTAGCACTAAAGGGAAGCAACCTTCTTGACCCCAAAGTGTAGGAGGAAAGTAGAGAAATGATGATATAGTCATAACTGATTCCCTTATTGGGAAGAAATTATAGGAAGCGAATGCAGGAGTTGGTTGTAGAGTACCGAGGAAGATCATTTGTTGAAGCTCACACTTTGTCATGCGCAAATGGACAAAGCAGTCCAACTACTATTTTTCAACTTGAAGGAGTTTGAGCCTTACCTGTGTGCCATAGTTGCTTGGTATAAGCAGGTCAGATGGGAATCCATCATCAACTACCACGGTTACTAGGTGACAATTTTCTACTAGCTCTTTGACTTCATCAAGGTATTGGGCATACCCTTGAAGGGGAGTTATGTGGGGAAACTAAAGAAAGTCAGCCCCGAGCGCAAAGGAGCACTTACCTAGCATGTGTGCAGGGAAGATTTGATAGAGGAGGAATGTGAAGAGATTTGGGGCTGAGGAGGAAACAGAGGGTTAAAGAACTTCCTGTCTACAACATAATGGTGGTGTATTTTGGACCTCCTTAAGTGTCGGTTAATGGGTGTCAATCATGCTTTTGATGTGGCTATTTGGATGATCGACTCTATGATCCAACTTAGCATGGGAAATGTGTATAATTGGGCACAAGGACTCTTCAAAAGAATTCATGACTTCTCAGTCTCAAGCACAAGGCCTTTTACATGACCCAACATGCCAAATTTTACTAGGCAAATTTGGGCATTCAGGTGGTTGGCGAGGAGGTCGTTCAATCAAATATGCCTTTGCCAAGGAAATGAAAGCACCAAATAGAGAGTAGTGAAGTCTCGACGATTGCAGTCTCATCATTTAGTGATGATCACTGTAGGGATTGATAGCCTTGAGCATTCCACTTCAAACGAGGATTTGATAGAGGCATATTTAGTTCCAGTGCGCCAACACCTCTAGCAATGATTGCCATCATCACATTTGTGTTGGCCAAACATTCGCCTGCCATGCTCTCCAAAGTTTCTACACGTGTGGAAGTAGTTGCCATAACAGTGACAGTTGTTGCCATGGTGTTAGTTGTTGTGCCGCTACCAACTGTTGTAGTGTTGTTAGTTGTCGAGATGACACCACTAGAGGAGGTTGGTGCCATCAGGGTGGTCAAGTGGCATCAATTGCACCACCACTGCGATCCCCAACTCTCTTGGAAGAGGACTTGAATTCATTGCTCGTTGAAGGAGCAAAGCACTTGACAGTTGGAAAAGAGGTAGAATAGGGAGTTGAGTGGGAAGAAGAGTGATTGGCACTTGTAGGGGAACTAGTGGAGATGGTTCATATTGTTGCGACATTGGCTGAGCCCATGGTGAATTGGCCTAATAGTTTGGCGAATAGGAGGGTGCTACTATATCGCAGCTTGAAAGGCCTAAGACCTCAGATGGTGAGGATTTCGACGACTCCTCTAGTGAGGACAAGATCGAGGGGATGCACATACAAATTTCTAAACTTGATCCCCATGATGTACTTGGCATAGTGCAAAGGTACCTATTAGAGTTAGAGGATATAGCCTTGGTCATGCATGAAGTGGCCGAAGTCTCCCAAAAGATGGATATTGGTCTTGCTCCATTTGTGGTCATTGAAGTTGAGAAAATTCTTGCATTTATGCAAGTAGATTGTGAGGGGGAGTTCTTTTGTTGCTTTGTATCTCATGGATGGCCCACAGTAGAGAACTCAATCATTCTGGTAGTATGGCACCCATCCCGTCCTAGCACGGCCGGAAGGCATGGCCGAGTGCACACTACACTCCACAATATGGAGGCATGCTTCCAAACGTATTCTAGAGGATGAAGAGGGTGACTACTTCTATGGAGGAAGCTCATACAACCAGGGTGAATGCACCTAGTCAGCAAAAGTTGTAAATATAAGCATTTCTCGAGAGTAGCTAGCCCATCAAACTCAACTCACCATTGTAGAGCGTGAGCGTCGTATGGCTTTGGAGACCACCTTGGCTGAGAGGGAAACACAGTTGCGTGAGCAAGAGAGTCGTTTGGAGCAAAAAAAGGCATAGTTGGTAGAGAAGGATGCCAAGTTGGCAGCCCAAGAGTAGCAATAGAAGGCTGTAGCTCAGGAGTTGGAGTAGACTGAGCGTGACCTGATGGAGGCAACTCACATGTTGAAGGGGTCACGAGAACATGAGCTTGTGGCAAAACGAGACTTGAAGATCCGCATGGAGCAAGTGTAGTGCCTTTGTCAACGACTTCACTTTCGGTGCCACATCCTCTCACCCCTCCTTAGTAGTTTGCTATTGTACATAGCCTTGTTTTTATTCCGTTGCCTAGAAGACTACTTTTTCGGGGGGGGGCAGCTAAATAATTTGGTAGCCAAGGTGTTAACTATATAAGTATTAGTCGGGTACATTATGCAATGTTGTCATTTGTTCTTGATAGGTAGCTTGGTTTGGTAGTTCCTGGTGATTGGTAATCTTAACCAACCGTCAGATGGTATTTATTGTTCTCATTTTGTCGCGTCGGGAACTAGTTGATCATTGTACACATTGCATATGGTAATGATACATCTTTTTAAAACTTTATTGTCTTGGCATTGTTATACTCTGTTATTTTATGTTTTGTAAATGATATCACCGATTACTCTGTATGATAATTAACATCACTCTACAAGAGTAAACAACAATACTTTGGTTTTCTTTATGTTAGTTCTAACACAAGCCTTACAGTTTGCATCTAATTTCTCTCAATTGCTTTCAAATTTTGACAAATCAAATGAGAGAAACCAGCTGAATTATGAGTGAAATTAGATGAAGGTATCTGTAATTTTGCAGGCATCAATTTTTGCTGGTTTAGCTGTTTAGTCAACATGATTTATTTTTTAATAATGAAATGCGATGTCATGGCAGACGTGGTCGAAGAGGTAGTTAATAAAAAGTAGAAAATAAAATTGAAGCTTTTGATCAGAAATAGGTATTTCATACACAATGAGAAAGGCTTTGACTTGCCTTCCATACAAATTCGGTTTCATTCTTGAATAGTAAATGATATTCTAGTGTTTTTGAATCTTTTTGTTTCTTTCAAAGTTGACAAGGTTTAATCTTTTTAACCATTCAATTCATATGTGAGTTGGGTTCAAAACATTGGGAAACAACTTTTTACTCCAAATGTTGTGAGCATATGAAATTTGTTAAGAGATGGATCTATTATGAGAGGATGGGAATTAGGCAATAAACACAAGCTATTTGATATATCAATAGCATATCTCAGTAGCTATGTCATGTTTAGATTAGTTATGAAGAACATGTAAATGTGAACTGAGCTTTGAACTAGATATTCTATCAAGGGAGTGTGATACCTTTTAGACTGTGAAACTCAAGGACACGTCCCCGATCTGAAAAACCTCATCCCCTTATCAGGGACGTAGGGACAGCCAAGGGACTTTCAATATATGGAAAAAACATTGGAAAGAAGAAAGAGGAAGGTGAGTGGTAGTGACAAGGAATGATCAGTCAAAGCTATGTTTAATGTGCAAGCACAAGAAGCTATCGAGTGTTCCATTGCCAAATTATTTTTTGCTAATGCCATCCCATTTTGTGTGGCCTATTCCACTTACTTCAAAACAAATGATTAGAGATGTAGCCACTATTGGTCCTTAATTCGTACCTCGTGGAGATCATAAGTTGTGGACTACTTTCCTAGACAAAGAATATTCCAAGGTTAGTGTGCTAAGGGAGGATATGAGGTTAACTTGGATGAGGTTTGGTTGCTCTTTATGATGGATGGGTGGACTGATGTTAGAAATCAGCCATTGATCAATATCATTGTCACATGCCTTGTTGGTTCTAATTTTCCAAAGCCATGGATTGTTGAGGGAAGCATAAGGATGTAGAATTCCAATTTCGCATTTTGAGAGATGCTATAGAGGAGGTTGGGGTTGCTACTGTTGTACTCGTTATCACTGATTCAACACGTGTGTACAAATCAGCTGGTTTGATGGTGGAGGGTGCTTACAAACACATCTTTTGGACCCTATGTTGTGTTCATGTTGAAAGACATAGGAAAAATAGATTGGGGGAAGCAAGTGGTGACAAAAGCTAGAGACATTCAAATGCTCATTTGCAACCACCACAACTCACATGCTTTCGTTAGATCATTTTCAAAGGAGTTCCTCAAACCCGTTGAGACAAGGTATGCCTCTTACTTAATTTTGTTTCTAACTTTAAATATATGGGAACATTGGAAAGAGGAAAGAGGAAGGTGAGTGGTAGTGACAAGGGAGGATTAGTTGAAGCTATGTGTAATATGCAAGCATGAGAAGCTATTGAGTGTTCCATTGCCAAATTCTATTTTGGTTATGGCATCCCATTTCGTGTGGCTCGTTCCACTTACTTCAAACAAATGATTAGTGATGTAGCCACTTTTGATACTTCATTCGTATCCCTTGGAGATCATAAGCTATGAACTACCCTCCTAAACTAAGAGTATTCTAAGGTTAATGTGCTAATGAAGGATATGACCTTAACTTGGATGAGGTTTGGTTGATCTATTGTGATGGATGGTTGGACTGATGTGAGAAATCAACCACTTATCAATATCATTGTCACATGCCTTGCTGGTTCTTATTTTCTCAAAGTTGTGATTGTTTAGGGAAGCATAAGGATGTGAAATTTCATTTTAGTATTTTGAGAGATGCCATAAAGGAGGTTGGGGTTTCTAATGTTGAACAAATGATCACCAATTCAGCATGTGTGTGCAAATTAGTTGGTTTGATGGTGGAGGGTGCTTACAAGCACATCTTTTGGACCCCGTGTTGTGTTCATGCATTGAACAATGCATTGAAAGACATAGGAAAAATAGATTGGGTGAAGCAAGTGGTGGCAAAAGCTAGAGGCATTCATGTTCATTTGCAACCACCGCACCTCACTTGCTCTCATTAGATCATTTTCAAAGGAGTTCTCCAAACCCGTTGAGACAAGTTATGCGACTTCATTTTGTTTCAAACTTTCAATGTATGGAAACATTGGAAAATCAAAATTTTGAAACTTCAAACATTTATATTCCAATTACATTGAGCCTTATATTGCTTTTAAATTTTTAATGGATATAGGTATGCTACTTCATCTTGTTGGAGAGGATGCTTGAGGTGCATGAGCCTCTACAATTGATGGTGGTGAATCCTTAGTGGGCTATATGACTTAATTCAAGCTCTACTCATTGAAAATCCATCAAACAAAAGATCTCTGATGACAATGGGTGGTCCCCTGTGAGTTGGAGAGGATGCTTGAGGTGCATGAGCCTCTATAGTTGATGGTGGTGAATCCTTAGTGGGCGAGAGGGCGTAATTTAAGATCTACTCAAGGAAAATCCATTAAACAAAAGAACCTTGATGACAATTGGTGGTCCACTGTCAGGTAAGACCTTGCTGATTTTATTAAAAAATAAATAGTGCTGATTTTCATATTAAATTTCTAATTTTAATATTTTTAACTTTTTGTTTGCATTTTAATTTTGTAGATATTTTTGCTCTTTCATCTCACCTATTTTAGATGTCATTAGATATACTGGTATAGACTCTCCCAGTCTTGAAAAGATATATGAAACATTTGATAGTATGCTTGGGAAGACACAACAAACAATTTTGGTTAAGGATCCTACTTTGGGGTTATATGAGCAACATATTAGGCCTCATTGTGATGCAAAGGTGGAACACAATGAACACCCCGCTTCATATGGCAGCCAATGCCCTAAAACCTAAATGGTATTTAGGAAGGGATGGAAGGGTGCCTCCATGTGATGACCAAGAGGTTTTAGATGGGTTCACACAGACCATTGATAAGGTGTATCCAAAGGAGCAAGCTTCCATATTTCGCACACAATTCCTTGAGTTTACAAATCTTCGTGGTCCTACATTGAGTAAACCACAAGCAAGGTTGGATAGAATTATATTAGCTCAAGAAGACGCTATTGGATGGTGGACATGGCACGAGAGGGATACACACCACAATTGAAGTTGCTTGCCACTCGCCTCCTTTCAAAAGTTGCTAGTTCCTTTGTTGCAGAGAGGAATTGGTCCACATATGACTTTATCTAGTCCATCAAGAGGAATAGACTTACCTCTAGACAATCGAAGAAGCTAGTGGCCATGCATAGTGCTCTTCATTTTCAAGATCATCAGGCTCCAGATTATTGACAAACTCCAGCTTTATGATGGGATGTTGATCCCAGATGTGACCTAGGTTGATAAAGAGGAGACATTGGAGGATTGTTTGGGATTCTATCGGATGAGGTGGACGTGGACCATGACAGTTATAGAGACTCAGAGGAGCATTCTAATTTTGATGTAGTGTTAGTAGATGCAGATTAGGGGAAGCAGTGTATTTTGTTTTTTTGTATTTTCATATCGTAGCCTTTGGACATTGTGTATGCTATTTTTATTACATCACATGCATATTGACAATGAATTTTGAGTTATGAATGTATATTGAGTATTGACAATGAATCTTGAACAAAAATGTTGTATGTTAAAACTTACGGTTCTAAAATGTTTTTATATGAATAAATGTATATATGCATGCTTTATCCATGTTTTTATATGAACATTTAAAATTTTCCTTATATTTAATATAGCTATCTCCTAGCCATCCCCAAAATTGGCAAAAATTATGCTGTCTCCCTATATATTTTAAATTTTCCCTAAATTTTCCCTATATGCTGTTCTGGAAACTCAGGGTATCGTAGCTTTTAGATCAATAGGCTACTAGGTGACAGACCAGAAGCAAAATTATTCTATTACTTATTTTGAAATCAAATTTCTTATCTTAATAGTTTCTGTAGAAGGTTATTCTTTCTTTAACACAATCTGCAATTCTTTTCCTCATAGAATGGTCTGGAGAGGTTCGTGCAGTCACCTACTCAAATGATGGCAAATCTGTTTCAGTAGTTTATCGTGTGACAATCTATGGAGCTGATGGTGAGGTAATTAATAAAAGCCAATCTCTTTTTTTTCCAACAATGCACACAGAAATACTAGTTTCCTGCAGGTGCGTCTAATAGTTATTTTGTTGCAAAATATTTGTGAAAACTGTAATAGATTTCTTACTATTCCAAATATGCACAAATCCTGAAATAATACATAATTTTCATCATGTCATCAGTGAATTTTTATTTTTTTTGGTGCCGCATTAATAGAATCTCATGTTTATTTTGAACAGGCACATCGAGAATCAATTGGCACAGCTTCCATGAATGAGACAGATCGTGGAGATCCTGTACAAAAAGCTGAATCAATGGCATTCCGTCGTGCATGTGCTCGTTTTGGCCTTGGGCTTCATCTTTATCATGAAGAGTTGAATTAATATGCAGAGAGCTTTGGCTATGGACAGCTTCATATTTTATTTCCACAATTTTTGCAGTTTTGAATCATGCTTTATTTCCACTATAATATTATGATAGAATGATAAAATTATGTATTGTACATAATTAGCTTGCACTTTGTTATGTCATTAGGAGTAAAGATACAGCTTGCAGATGATAAGCGCTCCATTTTGAAACAAGTTGACCAGTCTTGCAATGCTGCATTGGATTGGATTTCAGCTAGTTTATGGATTTCAAGAATGGCTCAAGTCGGAGCCAAATGCTGTCTATATATACCTGTCCATGAAAAGAACACTAAACTTTGTTTGTTTAGATCCTAATTCTTAAAGTTCTATGAAATAAAAATTTCAGAGGACGTGTTTGGTTTCTTTTCAAATTGGTTGAGTGTGGTTTGAATACTGAGCATGATCTTGTTAAATGAGTGTCTTATCTAATCAGATAGTATAGGCCTTGAATCTAATGTAGGGCTTGTGTTACTGTGATTTTATTGTAAATTTTAGGAACCAACTTTAATTTCTTGATCAGAATAGAAAGATTCCTACAAGATGCCACCTTTTTTTTGGCCAATACTACTTTTGAATGTGGTGGCAGGAATTAATTCTACGCGGATGGAAATACTCTGAACCAATTTGGATTTTTGTTCAAACTTTCCTCTTGGCAAGCATAATCATTGATTCTAATTATCTATTAACATATCATGCGATAATAAATTCACAAATCATCTTCAAATTCACCACATACATGTTTATTGGTTCCGGGCAGGCAGGTTACTATTGCAATTGTTCAGTTTTTACCGCATGACTAATTCTTTGCATTTCCAACCAATTACAATTCATTGATTTTCTGTGTCAAATTCCACTGCAATGTTTGAAATACAAACATTAAACTTTTAACGAATAATAATGAAGAAATGATTTGGTTACATCCTAATTGGCTGAAATATTTTTGTTCCTGAATGTCAAAGTGCAATGAGGCTAAATATTTTGACACATGGCCTATTTGGCAACTGTAATGGTCTTACTGCTCGTTGAACATGTGTCATGCTATGCACTATCGTCAAATAACCTTTAATTGGGTCTTGTTTGACATTGGATCGTTATCGAGGCCCATCCTTGCAGTAGGTGTAGCTACGTGGAAGCACAGACTTGTTCAATGGACACAATAAACAATATGGGAACTATGAGCACACATTTTGCAGATCAATGGATGATGACAGAACTGCAGGGAACTCATTGGCTATGGAACAATGTTGTGATGGATTGTTTAGCATGCTACCATGCTACACAAACAAAATAGATAATGCAAACATTATGGTGACTCTTTAACCAGCCTGTGCATGGTGGTATCCCTTTTTGAATTGCGCTTGGAAGGTTATGTGCTCATGCAGCTACCCCTTGGATAGTGCGAACAGGTCAATCTCACTCTTATTTGCTTGCCTTGGAAGATTGCTTAAGAGCTCTGTAGATACAAGTCACATTGTAGAACAGTAGGGAATGCAATTAATTTTAATGGATGTCAGTGCAATGCTTTGAAATATTTGGCGCAAAAATGATAATTTTGTCTTTTTGACTAGCATGATATTACGAAGGATTGGCATAGTAGAGGGAAGGATGCAAAGGGAATATTAAGCGTTTATTTCAATGTTAAATCGCTTCAAATTCAATGGTGTAACATAATCCCTCGAGAAGCTATGGCTGGGGCAACATTACCTGAACAATGTGCTTAGTTTAGCATAAGCGATTTACACTAGGAGGATATTTGACCCCGACATGGAACTGTGGATATTTGTCCCCGACATGGAACCACCAAAACGGTTGCAAACAAAACAAATCTTGTGGCTCTCAATATTTTGAAGAAGAGAATAGAATTGAAGATTTTTAACGAAGTCTATGATACAGTAGGCCTGGCTGATTTTGCTTTGAAGTGCCAAATTGTTATTCAATTTTATAGTGAGCTCTTCTATTGTTTCAACTATCTTTTGTTGAATAGATCTTGAAATGAAGTTGCTGCTAACTTGTATACATGACTTGGATGCCGCAAGTTTTACATTTGAAAAAAAAAGTGCTTCTTTGTTACTATTGTCCCAACTATGTGAAAGAATCTACTCTTTTCTTATACCTATTTTAACCTTTTCTATCTACTTGTTTCACATTTAAGACAATGGAAGCTAGTCCTCAATTGAGTTATGAGAATCTTTGTTCATCATGGAAAATTGACCTCTTAATAGGCCTTTTGTTGATGATCAGAGAACGAGTTAAATTTCTTTATGTAATACTTTTTTTCTTTCTAACGCCTTTTTCCATAGATTAATGAAATTTATCTATAATGTCTTTATTTCTTTGCAATTGTTAACACAAGCATTCAAGTGAATTTGCCATTTGTTTATCTCCTTGTAGATTTGTCCCATCTATTATTTTGTTTCTTTCATTTAAGACATTTTTAAAGACAATATTGGGCCAATAATTTGTATCTATTTGTTCATTTTTTTTCGAATAGCTTAGGAGACATGATAGTGAAGGCTTCAATAGAAATTATACTTGATTTAGCTAGAAGAATCTTATAGAGGAACAAAATTTTACCTTGAATTTGCTTGTGACCACACATTTTTGGGTTTCTCTATGTACATCCATTTGGTGTTTGAAGTACTATTAGCCCATATCTCACACCCATAAAGCAACACCATAATCATGAATAGCCTAAACAAAGTTTGAATAGTTTTCCAATCACATAACTTTTTCTCTTTGCATCTATTCTGAAGGGCAAAAATTGTAATGCTCCCAGTCTCCTAATACCTTTCTCAACCTCTTGTAAAATGAATAATTTTGTTGTTGTGTTGACCTTGGTGGGAGGGGGTAGAAGATTGAACCCTTGATCAACTTTTGCTCATACAATTGTTTTGCATCTTCAAATCATTGAGTGGATAAGTTCTTTTCATTTGTTCTCTTTTTTTATTGAAGTTGCCTAAAAATAGTTTTCGGTTATTTTTCCATGTGTTAACTCCTCTCTTTGTATTTATGAACACCCCTTTTTTTTGTTTACAATATGTTTGTATAACTTTGTGTCCTCATCTTTGCCTAGCTCCAAGAGTTTTCCTTCAACTTTGCAATCCTTATGAAACCATGCATTTGTTGAAAAAATAATTTGTTCTCTTCTTGTTCTTTGTCCTTTTACAAATCTCACGAGCCCTTTAATTATGCCCGCTAGCTCCTACCTTTTTAGACTTATTATTATTTTTTCATTTCTTCTATTTTGTATTACTTGCCTATGATTCCACGATTATCTCACATATTTCTTGGGATTAAAGAATTTTGGTTGTTGAGTTTGGTGGGTGAGTTGTTCCTAAATCATATGTTGATTTTTTTTGGCCAAGATTGCAAAACTCTTAGTGCATTATGGTTTAATTTTAGAGCACCAAAGGGATTTTCAATCATAATCTCCATTATCTTATCAATTAGGTTTTGTGAACAAATGGTATAATTAACAACAAATGTTCTTCCATTTGTCAATGTCTTTACAAATTATCAAGTCAAAAGCACTCTATGAAGAAATACGTCTTTACCAAAATGCTTAATATCATCATTATACATCGATTTTCATTTTCAATAAGCCATAAAGGATATTTACACTCCTTGTTGCATAAGATTCTCATTTGTTCATTAGTTATTCTTACATTGAAGTCACCTAATAGAAGAATTTTCTTTTTATGGGAGATGGATGAAATGACTTTTTTTGGTTTTGCAAAAAGGTATTTGACACTTGAGGGGCAAAATATCATGTTGCAATTTTTATGTGCTTGGCATTTTCAAAAAAATTAACCTAGGTATATATTCTTATTTGGGTCTTTTTTAAAGAGTTGTTAAAGAATGTTCTATACCATGCAAGTTGGTTGAAGATCATAGCCACCCAAGATCTAGGCATTCCATGAAAGCATAAGAGAGATCAACAATGAGAGAATAATGCTATAATGTGTGTGTGTGTGAGAGAGATAGAGAGAGAGAGATTACAAAGGGGGCTCCTTGATTATGTAAGCTAAGGTAAACATGCTTCGTTTACTAAGACCATTTTACCACCATAGCCTTTGCCATTTCTAGTTGTATCATTCCAAATTTCTAATTTTGTTTATCCTTCAAAAGTGTTGTCTTTCACCCATTGTATTCATGAGTTTCCACGAGACATGTTATGCTTACCATTTGCGATAAGACCCTAACCTAGGTCCCCTTCTCTATGGGCAATCTTTACAATTCCAACACATTAATTTTAAGTGGACCTAGGGGCCCTCTACTTGCTATTTGTTTTGTTTGTTTAGAAGCTAGTATTGCCTTCCATACTCATGAAAACAATTTTGGTAGGTCTAATGTCCTCATCATATAACTTTTCAACCCTTGCTTGGCAAATTTGTTACCTCAAATGCAACTTGTCCCTTCTAAAATCACTTAAAAGATTGAAAGTACTTTTAGTTTTGCTATACTCTCTTACTCCTCTAATAATTGTATATTTTACTCTTTTTTGTCTTTCCTTGTACTCTATTATCCTTTGCCTTATCCTTTCTAACTCCTCAACCAGACCTTTAATTGCTTGAGCTCATGATTTGATATCCTTACTTATTTCATTTTCCTCAAGTCCTCAATGTTTGTTTGTTTGTTTGTTGTAAGGATTGTGTTCCACCCTTTGCCATTTTTGAGTATATTTATATATTTATACTCATGCATGGATTGTCATTCATGATTCTCTCCTACAATCATTTGCAACGTTGCCACCTATTTCTTAAGTACTTTGTTTTCTTCTATTAAAGATTAGGTGTGTCACTATGCACCAATGAAACCTCTCGTCACTTAATTCTATATTTTCTTAGTCTATTTTTGACATTTAATAACTCACACATGAATTTGTTGACCAGGTAAGAGGAGCTGAGATGAGATCTTCCCCATGTAACATCTTGCCCTTCAAATTTATGTCACCTTAATTACCGGAGTTTTTATACTTTTGAATGTGTGCTAAAATTTCACCTTTTCAACCTCTCTTTGTTCCAATTTCAATTGAATTATCCATGTTTTAAAATACTCCAACATTATTTTACATTTGCCCACTCATTTTCCACTTTTGTGAGATAATGCAATTTTTACTTACCCTTGATGGTTTGCCCCTACAGACCAGACAATTTCGTTTTCAGATTTCAAATATGATGGTAGTTTGCATCCCATTGCAGATGTCCATGAAAATAGTGTGCAAAAGAGAAAGAAACAAAAAGTAAAAGTGAGAAAGGGATAGCAGCTGCAGAACAAAACAACGGCCTTAAAACCCTCGCCTAACTTGACCTACTGTGTCTGCATCATCTGGACCCATCTTCCACTTTCCGTAATTTCCTCGCTATATATAAATAGAAGACAGAGAGACAGACGTGATACATTTTGCCGCCATTGAGCACATTATAATATAAATCTGAGTGCATAAATTATTTCACGTCCCAAATCAACGGCTCTAAAAAAACCTTGAGATCCCCTTAAATTATTTTAAGGGCAAGCCAAAAAGAATGGACCCACCATATCAGAGTAGCCATAGGATACGTGGAGGCACTCGATTCGATGCTTATGTAACGTGGATTCACTTAATTTCTTACCATAATCACCGACTCTTAGTAGATGGCATTAAGATCTACGGTCTCGTGATAAGAGGGTGGAAAGGTGCAGGCTGCTACCCTGACCAATGAATCTTAGCCAACAAGAAATGGCCACGTCACACTTTAAATACCCTGAAAGCATTCTAACACACCTAAGATACTGGAGGTCTGTTTTTTTGGCAATCTACCCAGCACCCAAACTTTACCATTGATCTTATTTAATAATTAATTAAAAAAATTAACTTATTATATTTTAATTTTTAATTATTTAAAAATTACAATTAATGGTAAAGTTTGGGTGCTGGATAGACAATGGCGTTTTTTGGGTCTATGGATGGTTTATAATATATGGAACTATCTTGTACTTTCAATATGTAGAAGGTTACTGCAAATGTAAGAGTAGTGTATACTCTACTCTTTATAAGAGTTGAATATGTCCATCAAACTATCTTGTACTTTCAATATGTAGGAGGTACATAAGTGTACTGCAAATGTAAGAGTAGTGTATACTCTACTCCCTATAAGATTTGAACATGTCCATCATTGACGCAATTAATAAGACACATTGTGGATGACTATCAACTATCAGAAAATGGCTACATATATGTAATATCCCTTGATGTTATGTGACTGAAAGTGTAAGGAATATTGTCAACCAATTGTCTCATAACCTGCTCTTCTAGATTTTTGTCTGTATAACCGGCGTGTTATGCAATCTAGACAACTAGTATAACTTGTGTGTTATGCAGTTTTTTATTTGGCATATGACTAATGAAAAACTTCAGACTTCTTTAAGAGTATTAACTTGTAATATAGGAATCCAACTCAAGGAATATTGTCAAACACTTCACATACAAACACTCAGTTTGCTGGTCTGAGTTTTAGTCTCATATAATATTGTTTTAATGACTACACAACATCAAAATTAACTAGCAAATGATCTATGTGATGTCTAGACTTGAAGTATAATGCATGAATAACTTCTTTTTAACCCCTCCTATGCATATACATGACTTCTATAGGAGAAATGTGCATCTACAACCAAAAGAAGCTGCAATTCACTCCCCTTTATTATATGCAATCATCACTTACAAATGAACAAGTAGATGTTTGGCCCCTTGTTTTATATTCAATGGTATGTTCAGATTATTGGCACTACATCAACAACTTATATATGTATATATACATATATAAGTTGTTGATGTAGTGCCAACTTATATACATACATATATAAGTTGTTGATGTAGTGCCAACTTATATACATATATAAGTTGTTGATGTAGTGCCAATAATCTGAACATACCATTGAATATATATATGTTTAGTGTATTGTTAATCCATAAGAACCTGATGAGAGATGACGCCCTATACTAGAGATGAAGAAGCAAGCAAAATCCATTGAAAGAAGACCTCTTTGATGCCAAATCGACTCCTTCACAAAGTCGCCCTCGTTTCAGATGTGCTTCAGACTGAAGAAAATAATTGGCAGCCTCTATGAACCCCCTCAAACACCAAAAATGATCGCCAACCTTCCCCAAGGTGAGCGCTCTAATTAGGATATGAAATTGCTCCCCCAAACTGCTCAAATAAGTGAATACATGGGTCTCCCTTAGCTAGGTCCGTGGTCTGAAAATGTCTGAGATCATAACTCAAAATAAGAAGAATGTTGATAGCTCTTATCAACAGTATTGGTGAAGATTTGAATATCAAAAAAATATCTTCATTAAACTCCACTCGAACTCAAGCAAAACTTGGCCCTTGGACCCCAATGCAAACACAAATGAGATGACTGAAGTATCTGCTCCTCAAATGCAACCCTTCAAGAGATCTTTCACTCCCTTAGTTATGTTATCAATGGGAGTTTTCGTTCCCAAAGACCAAGATCTGCAGAAACCCCTTGGCTCCACAAAACTCAATCAATTCAAATATCAATTCCTGGCTACCAAGAAGCTGACCTAAACCTCTTTTTATACTTTTCCAACCCATCATCCAGAAGCTTCTAGAAATAGTATTATTTAATATTATTTCACTTAAGTCACTTTATGATATTATTTTAAATTAAGTCACTTTATTCAATTAATTAAATATAGTCATCTTTTAATTTTTAATTTATTTGACAACTTTATTAATAATTAACTTAATATTATTAATTAAAATAATTAGCTATGCTATCCATAAAAAAATATCAATAGTTTGGGCAACTTAATTAATTAAATTAATTAATTAATTCTTCTCCAAAATGGGGACATTACAATTTGCCCCTCCTGAAATTGCTTGTCCCCAAGCAATCTCAGCTGTAAAGAAAACTCTACTCCTCTTGGATCCCAAGGAAAAATATGTGTAATGTCCCTGTTATCACCAAAGAGCTCCTGTAACACTAATTGAATCTGGTGAATCAATTCAATCACGTCATCACGTGCCACAGGAGTATAAGCCTCATGAGGAAGCAAGTCAAGTAACTGACCATACTTGCTCCTAACCTCTGCACAAAGTGAGCCATCAAATAAACCATCCATCACATAATCACTACCCATCAAGTAGGTATGTCCCCACACACTCCCGTGCCACTGAATAGTTGATGTAGACCATGCCAAATCTGAAAGTGCATTGGAAACCAAAATAGGACAATGACTAACCCATGCAGAATCAAGGAGAATTGTGTCACCAATCAACAAGTAGATAGTTGGCTCATACTCCATCTATATGTCTTCTTTCGTTTGAAGCAAGAGTGATCGAAGATATGCTTCTCTTTGTTGTATTGCTTGATCTATATGATTGCAGCGCTCCTTGACCTTTTGTAAGTGTTGCCTTCTTTGGGCAGTTAGCAACTTAGCTTGCCTAGCTTTCCTTAACCACCCGTCACACATGCTTTGAGTCCTCTTTACATCTTCTATGTTATGATGCACAAAATCAAACCTTTTACTAGATGCATCATCAACCAATGACTCGTGTTCATCTTCCAAAATCTGAATGCCAACATTAAGTGACTCCATAACATTGTCTTCCCCATGATTAAAGGCTGCATCACCTTGAGGATGAAGAGATGTATCGTTGTTGTTATAACAATCAACACTATTATCATGCAGTTGTGTCACGCCTTCAACTCTTACTTGCACCTCCTTATTGGAAACTTCATTCTCAACATGTGCACTATGAATGCCAGCATTTGTAGACTTCTTTTTTTTGTCATTTCATGAGTTAAAGTTGCCAACTCATGAGAATGAGGAGGTAAACAACTAATGTCCAAGAACAAATCAATGATGATAGCATGCCATTACAAAATATTACCTTCATCATGAGTAACATTAGTGACTACTTCATCTTTCACATCCACCCAAGTTTGATGTGAACAATCAGAATGCTCATGATTTGAATTTGTCCCACCAAACCCATCTTTGGCACCCAATGCTTGAGTGTCATCTAGAGATGATTATGAGGTATCATCATTCCCATGATGAAGTGAAAAAGTGTCTATTGTCATCAGTATACCTATCATATTCTTCTAGTTTCACAAGTGCATTTCTGTTGGCATTTTCACCCTCAACACTTGAACTTGGTGATCCAACAGTTGGAGACTTGTCTTCACAAGTTCTCTCATGTATAAGAGCAGCAACCTCATAAGAATGAGGAGGAATATCACTGTCCCAATTCTAATTTTTGGAACCTTCTTTTTTATTGTAGTCATCAATTATTATCAACTCTTGATTTATCTCATCTTCTTCTCTAGGAGTAGCTGCTACAAGAGACTGATTTTCCAACTATCCTTGGCTGCCATAGTCTGATTTTTCATCAGGTGAAGGTGAAAAAGAAATATGATCATCCAAGCCATTGCCACCCATGTCATTAACATGCTCTATGCTAGCCTCCAATGTAGAAGTCTCAAGTGAAACTTCTTGCAAAGATGATGTAGACAACTCATTCCCCATGGTTGTCCTCATGACCTCTCGAGTTGAATCAACTTGTCTAACAAAGTCATCATATAAATTCCTGACTATCATGTGTGAGGTATTTCTATTCTTTGTTCTTCTTTTGCACTTGCCATAATCCATCCAATACCCCAAATAGAAGTCAAAATATAGAAAACTTTTGGTCTTATCTGGAAGTGCTCTATACTCCTCATAAGCAATCATTGCTTCTTCAACAAATTTAGAGGCCATTTTTCACACACAAGATGGCAGGAAACCACTCTGATACCACTGTAATATCCCCTGTTGTTATGTGACTGAAAGTGTGGGGAATATTGTCAAACAATTGTCTGATAACCTATTGTTCTAGTTTTCTATATGTATAACCTGCATGTTATGCAGTTTGGACAGCTAGTATAACTTGTGTGTTATGCAGTTTTTTACTTGGCATATGACTGATGAAAAACTTTAGACTTCTTTAAGAGTATTAACCTGTAATATTCCTTGCTAATATACGAATCCAACTCAAGGAATGTTGTCAAACACTTCACATACAAACACTCAGATTGCTGGTCTGAGTTTTAGTCTCATATAATACTGTTTTAATGACTACCCCGCATTAAAATTAACTGCAAATGATCCCTGTGATGTCTAGGCTTGAAGTATAATGCATATGAATAACTTCTTTTTAACCCCTCCTATGCATATACATGACTTCTATAGGAGAAATGTGCATCTACAGCCAAAAGACATTTACAAACATTTGGTATGCAAACATCTAACAAGAAGAACATAGATATAAGATCATGTAGAGAGTTGCAATTCAATTTCCTTTATTATATGCAATCATCACTTACAAATGAACAAGTAGAATCTTGGCCCCTTGTTTTATAATTGGTAGCCTCTATGAATCCCCTCAAACACCAAAAATGACCGTCAACCTTCCCCAAGGTGAGTGTTCTAATTAGGATATGAAATCGCTCCCCTAAACTGCTCAAATAAGTGAATTCGTGGGTCTCCCTTAGCTGGGTCTATGGTCTGAAAATGTTAGAGATCAGAACTTAGAATAAGAAGAATGCTGACAACTCTTATCAAGAGTATTGGTGAAGCTTTGAATATCAAAAAAATATCTTCATTAACCTCCACTCGAACTCAAGCAAAACATGACTGAAGTATCACCTCCTCAAATGCAACCCTTCAAGAGATATTTCACTCCCTTAGTTATGCAATCAATGGGAGTTTTTGTTCCCAAAGACAAAGACCTGCAGAAACCCCTTGGCTCCACAAAACCCAATCAATTCAAATATCAATTCCTGGCTACCAAGAAGCTAAGCTAAACCTCCTTTTATACTTTTCTAACCCATCATCTATAAGCTTCTAGAAATTATATTACTTAATATTATCACTTAAGTGACTTTATGATATTATTTTAAATTAAGTCACTTTATTCAATTAATTAAATATAAAGTCATCTTTTAATTTTTAATTTATTTGACAATTTTATAAATAATTAACTTAATATTATTAATTAAAATAATTAATCAATTTGGATAACTTAATTAATTTAATTAATTAATTAATTATTTTCCAAAATGAAGACATTACAATATAACTAACCAATGAAGTTTTGACAAATAAATACCATGGAGGATCGAATATGTTGCCTATTGTTGACTTGTTAAATCCCTACATTGATTTGTTACGAAATCCTTGGCTATGGGACAATGAACAAACAATAAAGATGTAATGTAACAACCGGATTGATGGGTTGTGACAAATTAAAAAATGATATTTCATCTCAAGTCTTTATGGGGGTGCTTTAAGAATTAAAGTAGAAAGAATGGAGAGGAAGCGAAGACCAAGAGAATAGTTGAACTAAATGCCAAATGTCTCTTTTTTATTGTCTTTTACATTGTGGAGCACTATAGTAATAGGTGATCGACCATTGCAAGGCTAAAACACAATAAGCACATATATGGCTTTGCTAAACTTATATCTAACTTTGCTAAAGTTCGTGCACCTCCAAAGATCATAGTTCTTTCAATCTTAAATTTGTAGTAGTGGACCATTGATTTGGGTTAAAGTTTTAAACAATGGGTTGTGTGATGTAGGACATGTTGTATTCAATATTGTGCCAATGTCCTTGTGTGATATGTGGTATGTCATCTTCAATACTTATGTTGAAGATGTTTGTTTATTTGAGTAAAGGCATGCAAAACAATTGAAACGTCTACGGCTGTAGATTGATTTTTGTTTTTGTTTTGTTTGAAATCGCGCACTCTGGTCACATACATTAACACTTTTCTCACCAACTTCTATGACAAGTGGTATTGAGAGTACAACCCATTTTTTGCAGATTTCGTAGTACAAGATTTAAGAGTCTATTAATTTTAATAATGTTAAAAATATTTTATTTCGACAAGTGGCATAGCTCTCTAAGATTTCTTTGTCTTATCATTTTTTACCTCATGGAAATCACCCAATTACATTGATTGAAAGACCTCGCTTCCATAGAGTTGGGAAATTGTATTATAATTTCTTGAAAGGAAACAATTAACATATGATTCTTAATCGTTTAACCATTAAATATATTATTTCCAGCATGTTGGATAGGAAGTGGAACAACTCAAATCCATGTTGACATTGCAAATACAACTCTAATTTAAAAAATATATAAGTTATAAATAAGGGGCAATCATGATTTGTTCATCGTTATTTATTCTTCTACTATTAAGGTATATTTTTACTTTAAAATATATAATTACATAAGATTAATTTTATAAAATTTTGATAAAGTGGTTAAATGATTTTTATATGATATTTAAAAAAAAAAATTATAGTTTATAATTAATTATAAATTAGATTATATTGATATAATATAATTATATCCAGTATTTCATATAATATTCATTTCATATAAATTATATCATTTTTATATATTATATTAAAATGTATAAAAATAAATAATATATTTTTTTATATATTACAAATTAAATTGTATTATTATATATAAGCTTATATAATATAAATTATTGAATATATTTCTAAAATAATATTATTTTATATTTTTATTGATTCAAAATAATTCCTCTTGAGATGATCGTTGAGTTTTGTGTGATGATTTTTTACTTCAGTTTCATCATTGGCCACTTTTAAACATCATAGGCATTGTATTAATATTATTATAGTTATATTTAATAATATATATACTATACTCTATACTTATTATAGAATGTATTACATATTAATAAATATAGTTAATATATAATATATTTTTAATATAGTACAAATTAAATTATATTGTTTCTCGGACCTCCTTTCTCTCTCACTCTTACCTTGTCTAGCTTTATCTTTTCATCTCTCCCTCTCCCTCTCCCTCTTTATCTACATCTAATTATCTCTCTCTTATTCGCTCCATCTCTCTGGCTTCCTCTCTTTACCTCTATATATCACTTCCTATATCTTTATCCTTTTATCTCTTCAACTCCTCCTCTCTCATTACCTCCAATCTCTCTCTCTCTCTCTCTCTCTCTCTCTCTCTCTCTCTCTCTCTCTCTCTCTCTCTCTCTCTCTCTCTCTCTCTCTCTCTATATATATATATATATATATATATATATATATATTAGTATATAACTTTCCCCTCTTCTCTCTTCCTCTCTACCTATCTCTCTCTCTGCCCCCTCCTCTATATCTCCTCCTTCTGTCTCTCCTCACCTCTCCCTCCCTTTCTCCATCCATATCCACCTAGTTATCTATCAAATTCTGCCTCTCTCCTTTTCTCTTTCCATATACCTCCATCTATCTCTTTATCTTCTCATATATCTCTATCTTTCTCTTTTTCTCTATTCTTCTCTTTATCTCCCTTGATGGATCTATCTCCCTCTCCCCATCTTTATTTCTCTAACTCTACTCTTCGTTATCTATCTCTTTGTCTCTCTCCCCCACTACCTCTCTCAATATCTTCTATTAACTCCTCATATCTTACCTCTATCTCTCACTCTAAGTTCTCTTTATCTCCCCCTTGATATCTCCCTATCTTTATGTCTCCCACTACATATCTTTATCTCTATCTATTTCTAACATACTTCCCATGTCTCTCTATCTTCATCTCAACACTAGCATCATATTTTCTCATATATCTCTAACCATGTCTACCCCTCTCTATCCATCCATCTCTCTCCCTCTTCCTATACCTTTGTACCTATATCTCTTTAACTTTCCATCTCTACCTCTCCATATTTATTCTTCCATTTATCCCTCTATCTCTATCTTGTTATCCATCCATCTCTCCCCAGTCCTATTTTTCTCCCTCTCTCAATATCTCTATATATTAATTATGATCTTTATCTTTATCTTGAACTATCTCTCCTTCTTTGATTCTTTCCCCCTCTCTCATAGTATATTTATCTCTTCCATATCTATCTTTCCCTCTCCTCTCTCTCTTTATTCTCTCCTTCTCTCCATAGCCTTCTCCTTCCATAGCTTTTGAAATGATACTTGTAAGTGGAGGCATATTGTATTTAAATATATCACTTCTCGATTGAGCGCTTTGTTGCACAAACAACATCATTTTTTAAAGTGCCTACCAAATGATCTCATATACTACACAAATAAATTTAAGTCCTAATTAACCTTCCAAACCTCTTTAGCGTAACCATTGCACACCAAGGTGCAATCGCTAGTATGGATAGAATATTGTTGGGTGTGTTGAGGCCAATGTCCTCGTGATGTGTAAGATGTTGTCTCAACACTATGCATATAATATTGTTGAGTCATTGGTTGAGTATCGAGAACCAATTAAAGGTGGTCTTCATGGACCTAATTAATGATTGCATGTCACTTTCATTTTATATTGAAACCACCTAGAATGTCAAAACCAACAATCGCAAGTTAATGTTGAAATATAGTATAAAGTGGAGAGTTAAATGTCACTTCTAAAATGTAATACTTTGATTTACAAGTTCCTTATCCAACATCAACACATTGTTCATTCATAAAACACTGACTAAAACCAAAGGCTTAAGTACAAGTGCAAAATTGTCTTTATAATCTTTAGCAAGAACATGATTGCACTACAACTTTTGTTTGGTGTAGTGCACATTGTGAATTTATAGCAAAACCAAATCAAGCCTCATATATCAGTATTGAACCTAAGAATTATCACATAATGTTATTAAAAAAGATTGAAATTCAAATTAATTAATAGAGATTGATTATTTAATTTTTCAAATATTTCTTTAATTAGCATATATACCTTAAATGCATCTATCTAAAATTTCTTAGGTTTCTAATTTATTTTTATGTTCTATTAAAAATTATATAATTATAGAAATTTTAAAAAAAAACTACACTAACCATAACAATGGGCAATAAACTCTCGTTCATGGGAGAATAGGTAAGGGAATCGATATGATAAGCTCTAAATGGAGAGTTAAAGTTGAATTTTCACTAGGCCTCCAAAGGGAATCTAGGAAAGGTAGGGGTGAGATATGTGAGCCACAATTTTTTTTTAAAAGCAAGCCTTTTTCTTAGGTGGTTCAATGTTCTTGGAGGAACAAATTAATAAATATGTAGAATGGGCAACTTTATTAAAAGGAATTAAGACCACACATGCAATGGGTTAAAGGGAGATTTTAGTGGAAGAAGATTCACAAATAGTGGTATATGTAGTTCGAAAAGGCTATTGTCCCAATTGAAATTAAATTTGATTCTTGAGGAGGTGAAATTATGGAGTACAAAGTTACATTCCTTTAAGATAATCCATTATTTTGGAGTTCAAAATAAGGTGGCATATTGTATGGAAAGTCAAAGGATCTTGTTTGAGTATTTTTTATATGGTGGAGAGTAGAGGCAAATGATTTACATAGTTTAAATACTATAGTTGGGAAGGAGTAACCTTATGTTTTTCAAGTTTGTGGGTAATAATTTAGGCAGGTTAGGGGCTTAGTAAGCAAGCCTAATAATATTAATTATTTTGTGGGTAGTGTTGATGTGTTTCTATGACACCTCAAACATATAATTAAATATTAAGTATTCTATCTTCTCTTGAGCAAGGAAACTTCATATGCTAAATTTTGTGATCAAACAAGGCAACCCTAGGGTTTACAATGCGAACAATCGACTTTAAATTATGGATAGACTTAGTGTTTTGATATGATAATGTTGGTAATCGCAAAGGGACTTATGTTTTGCTAGAATGTGGAACACTTAACTCACTTTGTCTCCATTTAAGGGACTTGTGTGAGCACATGCTTGGCCCCCAAAAAAGGAGTCAAAAGGACATAAGGTCGATACGAACTAACTCCAAGGGTACCTTAGCACTATGGGCTCTACTTGAAGGAAAAGAATCTCCATGATGTTTTCCAAGGACCAGGGATAACTTTAAGAACCGCCCCCCTCCTGGGCAAAAGTGTAAAATCCTAGCGAATCCAACATTATTTTTTGGGGGAAATTTTCATATTGATGGCAAATAATATTTCAAATTAGGAAAAAAAATTAATTTGTATTGGCGATTTTGTTTTTGAACATATGAAAATTCCATAAAATCCTAGCAAATAATTCATTATTGTGGGGGAAAATATATAATGTATGAGGCGAATGTTTTGTGTTTAAAGGAAAAAATATGTGTATGGGGAAAAATTATTTAATTGTATTGGTGAATTTTATCTACCGTTTGAAAATTGTTTAATTTTATTGGCTAATCTTTCGTTATTTATAAAAAAATATATTTTATTGGTGATTTCATTGCCATTTTCGTTATCTATTAATAGCCACTTTTCAAGAGTTGTGACTCATCATGTGGGCCAATGCCAAATTTATGCAACATCGATCAATTTATAATTTTAAATATATTATTTAAGATCGTTCGATGATCATAGATCAATGGCTGAAGTTTTATTTTGGCCCAAATTTATGAAGGAAACATAGTTCAACAGAAAGTCTCTGGAATGGAGACACGTATCAAATCTTAACCCCACGCCTTAACCTTGATTGTTAATTACAAATGGTTAGTAGGTTACGTGAATGGTTGATAATGTTGCATGGTCCTAATCGACATTATTAATCTCTTGTCACTGACATTCTCTAAATGTGATCCACTTAGCACACATGACTTCCAATTTGGTAGTGGCATCGATGATATTACCAATTTCGCACACTCGTGCATTTATGGGAAATATTTATAGAGAGATACAAATAATTTAAAAAAAATTAAAGCACAAAAGAATTAAGAGGGTTAGAGAAGGAATTGCACAATGGTATCGATAAGCGCGACCACATCAACACAAACCTAACATCCATCAATTTATAATTTTAAATATATTATTTATGATCATTCGATGATCGTAGATCAATGGCTGGAGTTTTATTTCGGCCCAAATTTATGAAGGAAATGTTGTTCTCGAGAAAGTCTTTGGAATAGAGACACGTATCAAATCTTAACCCTGTGCCTTAACCTTTATTGTCGATTACAACTGGTTAGTAGGTTGCATGGATGGTCGATACCGTTGCACGGTCCTAATCGACATTTATTAATGTCTTGTCACTAACATTCTCTAACTATGATCCACTCAGCATGCACAACTTCGAATTTGGTAGTGGGATCGACGATATTACCAATTTCGCACACTCGTGCATTTATGGGAAAGATTTACAGAGAGACAAAAGATTTAAAAAAAAATAAAGCACAAAGGAATTAAGAGGGTTAGAGAAGGAATTGCACAATGGTATTGATAAGCATGACCACATCAACACAAACCTAACATCCATCAATTTATAATTTTAAATATATTATTTAAGATCATTCGATGATCGTAGATCAATGGGTGAAGTTTTATTTTGGCCCAAATTTCTGAAGGAAATGTCATTCTCAAGAAAGACTCTAGAATGGAGACACGTATCAAATCATAACCCCGCGCCTTAACCTTGATTGTCAATTACAACCAGTTAGTAGGTTACGTGGATGGTCGATAATGTTGCACGGTCCTAATCGGCATTTATTAATGTCTTGTCACTAACATTATTTAACTGCGATCCACTCAACATGCATGACTTCCAATTTGGTAGGGGGACTGACGATATGACCAATTTCACACACTTGTGCATTTATGGGAAAGATTTACAAAGAGATACAAAATATTTTAAAAAAAATAAAGCACAAAGGAATTAAGAGGGTTAGAGAAGGAATTGTTATTTATAGACGATCTACGCTTCCTTCTTCTTCAATTCACCTTTGAAATTCTGCCTCTGGTTTAGGTCTTTAGGTTGTATAATTTGATATTCAGATTTCTGAAGATGGGCACTCTTATTCGGTTGAGAAGCACATCTAAGGAGGACCATAAGGCATTTTTGGGCTTGGTCAAAGACACAACCCTCTCATTAGTTTGTAAGGAGGTTGGGCTTTTTACAAATGAGGTTGTGAGGATGGTGTTGGGCCAAGAGTTTTTGCGAAATGTTGATAGATATCGAATTAACATGGACATTATGTCATTGGCGTCTCTTTTGGACCTCAGAGGAGACAATGTGGATATGTTGATGATGTTAAGGAAGATCTTCAAAGAAGAATTCCTGGGGGACAACGTTCAAGTTGTCATCTTCGCAGAAATAGGGGTGGGGATCCCTTGGGCAAGTGATTTACACAAGCTTCTCTAGCCAGGCTGGAATATGGCTAGGCAACCTTTTATTTTGAAGCTGAATGCTGAGCAATTGACACAACATAGGAAATGGGCATGGATTGGTAGGGATTTACTCCGGAAATGGTCTCTCCTGGATGAATTTTGAGACTACAGATGGCTCGATGAATTATTAGAGCTTATCCTCTCTAGAGAATTCTACTTAGACAGAGGGGAAGATCCTTAGGGTTACCCATGAAGGGTTTCGGTTTTGTGTTTTGTGTTTTGGATACCATCATACCACTAGCCCATTACCAGTGCCCTAATAGTTTTGTTTTTTTGGGCTAGTTCCTCATAACCTCCCTCATTTTGGCTTTAAAGTTTTGGAGGGACTTCGACAGCGGGCTATTGTAAATTTGCAAAATATATTAATGAAAAGTTTGCCTTTTATAGATTTAAAAAATGCTTTCAGTCTCATTCTTTTGCACTTAGGTAATTCCAGTTTTTGTATGAAATGGCCAAAATTATGTCACTGTGTGTAATAATTTATGGGCAAAATTGAAATTACAATGTAGTACCGAGTTAATAATTTGTGAATCTGAAAATGAACCAAACAAATGCATGTGTGTGATTTTGTGAATCGTTAACAAAATAAAATTACAATACAATAGCAAGCACTCGGTTAATAATTAAGAGTTAGTTGAGTAGTAATAATTTAATAAAATAAATACATGACGGCTGGCAAATACGGTGGTTGGGAAAAGTAGGAGTGAAAATGGATACACTCATTCTTCTAAGGGCCACGAAAAGGCAAATGGCCTTCATTGGCAGGATTACAGAGAAGAGGTTGGTCTCAACTATGAGAACAAACCATCATCTTGTCCTGATGTAGTCAAGATGATTCTGGGAGAAGAATTTCTTCAAGCCTACCATAGGTATAGGGTAGGCTTGAAGAATTTTTTCCTGGGTTGGACGAGGAGCTGACAACCTTCATGGCTAGGACACAGTCTAATGGTGTATATTATTTAATTTAATTAATTGTCAAAACAGACTATGATTGGAAACGTTTTATAATTTATAAAACATTATAAATCGTAACCTTAATCGATATATTATTTTATAATCTTTCAGATTTTTAAAATACTTAACAATTACATTGAATAAGAAAAATGAACAAAATTTGATGAATGTTGGATCAGGATGATCACAGATCGACAACATAAGCTCCATTTCGGGTTGAAGTTGTGAGGGTTAAAAATTTCCGAAACCGTCCTCCAGAAAAGTGACACATGTGATCAAAAGATTTGATGTTACCTATAGCAAATTGGCAGAGGTTATTCCTAGATTCTAGAAATGGATTGGTGTATGGCCTAGATTTTTTGGAGGAAGATCAAGATGGTGGGAATATCCTATATAGCAGGATATTGGTGACAATCTTTCCACAGAAGGAAAATAGCAGAATTTTTTGGAATCAAGTGTGCATGTAAGGAAGAGGAGGGGTGGGTTGAGTCACCAGAGGAGTAGATTAATCGGTTGTTCAATAGAGTTAATGACAGAGAAAAAGAGACGGTGGTTATCATTTTGGGCCCCGATTTCTGGAGCGAAGGCCATGTGCATGACAAACTGGTGATGGAAAAACTATTTGAACCAATCATGTAGGTTTTGGGCTACCCATCTCAGCCAACGAGATTGTCCGAAGGATGGTGAGAGAAGACCTCATGCAAAAGTTTATGACTACACTGGACTGCATAGAGGTGGCTCCAGAATTGGGCTGTGTGATGGGGTGTTTCCTGTTGAATGCAGAGGGAAAGAAGAAGAAGATGAGGAAGGTCTGGAGTCTGTTCAAAGCTGGGATAATGAAGGAATACAACATGGGTAAATTTGTAAATTACATGAAGGAGAATGTTGATGTTATGGTAGAAGAGATAGTTGATAGGGTGATAGAGATTGGGAATGGGATTGCTTACCTGTATAACTGAGATCTCTCAGTCTTCTATGTAATGTTTTCTCTGTTTATTAATAGAAAGGGTACTGCCTCCTAGGCAAAACTTGTTTAAAAATAAAAAATAAAAAATAAAAAATAATAATTTTTTAAAATTTTAATTTTATAATTATTAATTAAATGAAAAATTTAGTCCTAATTATTATTAATTATTATATCCTTAAAAGCATTATAACTATGAAAATAATTAGGAATATAGTAAGATTATACTTGGAATTATTAAAAAACTAAAATAAATAAATAATTTAAGCATTACTAATAAATATCACTAAAATATGAATAATAGATATAACAATATATTAGGGTTCAATTTTCTTGTATCTTTTTTATCTAATATACTAGTTGCACTTGTAATTACCATGAATCAAAATTGAAGCCAACATCACGTTGAAAAAAAAAATATAATCTTCCAATAATCAATTTGACTCTAATTATGCCGAGAGGCATCTACAATGACATCAAAATGTCCGTAAACAAAAAATCAATTTTGAAACAATTTGACATGCAAATGACGGGTAAATGCATGAAATACACCATCTTTTGGTTTTTATGGAGGTGTTATTTTAATACTCCAAATAAAATAAAACCCTCGCCACTTGTCTCCAACTATATGATACTGTTACATTCAAATGATAGTGGAAGAGTGCCATAATATTTAAAAGGGAACGATCAATAAAATTATTATCCATATTTTTGAAACTCTTGTATACTACTAATATTGTTGCAATTGTCATATTAAATTCTATTATAAGATATCTCTCGACATAATTTACTTATATTTTTTAAATATAGATATACTAGTTATTGTCTACTATACCTTTCAACTACTATGCCATAGTTCATTGATATAAAAAATACTATTATTATAATACTATTAGATTTATTATTTGTATTACAATATTAAAACGACAAGTACTCACCACTATGTGGCACTTGTTAGTACTTGTCGTTAGGCTAGTACTATTGCAATCGGTTGCCATTGTTTTTTGTTAACTCATTATTATTCAATTGCTTCTCCGCCAAGTAGAACTATGAATTTTTTGTTTGGATATATGTTTTTAATTTTTTATAAAGTTAAGATGCATGATTTTTAAGTTTCTAAATTATAGAAAATAGTTTTCTCCAATCTAATTGGCTTGGAAAATTTTTCGGGATCCACTATTTGAATGAATTTTTGTAGGTATGTTAAAATAATATTTAGCATTTTTAAATTTTCTTATCAAATTTATTTTACACTACCACCAAACAAATATTTAACAAATTCTAAATCTTTTGAAACTTTATATAAGTAAATAAACACACACACACACACACACACACACACACACACACACACACACACACAATTTTAATTATCCTTATTAAATTTAATAATATAAAAATTTGATAATAAAATAATATTATCAATAATAAAATAATATTATCAATAATATAATATATTATATATAAAAATCAAAATAATAATATTATACTATAATCATATTCAGTTGATTATTGAATTAGCGTGATGTCGTGTTGTGTTGCCTCGTGGGCTAGGGTTTCTTCTTCCCCTGGTCGAGCGGCCCGAAGCTGGGTGACTGTAGCAAAGGGAGGTAGGTCTTGAACCCAACTGGGTGTGGAGGCTACTGGAGGTTCTGCAGCAGCTTGAAACCAACATCGTTTAGATGCTCAGGATGATGGCGTTCGTCAGGGTTTTGGTTTTCAAACCCGCTCTTGGCCCATTTTTTAGAATGACAGGTGGGAGGGGGGAAGTGATGGGAGGGCGTTGATCCAGAGGGATTCTCGTCTTCCGCTGAGAGGTGTGTCCCATGGAATGGGATCCCGACCCTTGTTGCTACGACTTTGGTCCCCACGGCCAAATCTACTTCCTTTATTTTGTTGGAGGAGGTTGAGAAGGAAGTTGAACATAATGAAGTGGTTTTTTCAAAGTTGGGGCTTATTGGGTGCTTCATAGGAAGATGGTCGAGTCTTCTTGATTTACACAAATGGATCTCAGTTAATTGGGAACCCTTGGTGGAGGATTATGTTTAGATTTACCCACATGCTCGCGGTTTTTTCGTTGTAGTTTTCCAAAGTGTGGTAGACAGAAACAAAGTCCTTGGCAATGGTCATTGGAGTTGGGAGTACAAACACGTGTTGATTCTAAAACCGTGGCATCCGGCTTTCAACTCTGAATCGGATTTCTTCGATCAGACTTCCAAACCTTCCAATGTAATATTGGTTTTACTCATATTTTGAAGTTGTTGGGAACTCCTTAGGTACGTTTTTAAAGGTGGATGAAGACTCTTTAAATCTATTGCATACTACTTTCACTCATCTGTTGGTTGTGGTGGATGTTACCATGGGCCTCCCTTATGAAATTTCTATTACATACTCCAAAGGGATTTGGCTTTAGTTTGTAGATTATGAAGGGATTCCTTTCATATATAGGTGATGTTTTAAGACTAGGCATACTGTTGATTCTTGCACTAGGCTTAGGGTGAAGCGTTCAACATCTTGGTGGAAAGAGGTTACTCCGTACAATTTAATATGGTGATAAGATGGTAGGCGATGCGACCCCCCTACCCCCAAAATCATGGGGGATCTTTCCAGTGATAAGGGTTTGGACCCAACAATTATGCAAAGGGAAGTTGATGGTTTGGGGTGTGCAAATAATGGAGGTTCCCTTTTGGGTGGCAGCTCTACACAGGTTGGTTGTGCGTCCAAGAAGAAGATGGAGGGTGTAGTCTTGGCTGAACAGAAGTTGGAGGATGGTTCTGGTTCTCAAGGTGATTGTTTTGTAGGTTTTAGGGAGGGGAACCATGCTATTCAGAAAGTGGATTATGTTGGGATCCAAAATTTGAAGTTACTGGAGAATGCTCAAGCGGATGGATGGATTGAGGTGAAACGGAAGAAATGCAAGAAGGGTTTGGTTGGGAGTGTCTACATTGCCCCTCCGCTGGAGAGTGGAGGTGTTCCTGGGGAAGTAGCTCCCTAATTGTAGCCACCATTGGTTCCGGCCAGTTTCAATCCTGGATCTATTAATAAAATAATCTTATTACTGACCAAAAAAAATAAAATATTATAGTATAATCAAAATAAATTAACAATATAGTAATTTAAATATATAAAAATCAACAATTTAGCTCTTATAGGCAAACTTTTGAGAATATATAAATATCATGACAACTATTTAGGCATGAGTATAGGTAATCGATATTTAGGTTTTATTTTTATTTACCCCAATTTCTCAAGTTTACCCTTTAGAATTAGTTTATTTGTGATTTCCGTATCATTCCTCTCCTTGCATGAAAAATACTAAGTAGGTAAAATTCATAAAGGTTAAGTAGAATGTGTAGACACCTAAAAATTTCTCACTGATCCTACACTAATTATTCATCTATCTAATTAAGTAATTCTTTAATTATTTGATTAAACTAAATATTTCTTCTAATCATCACCCTTGAAAACTCCTAATTATTGAATTTCTATTTTCAAATGAATTTAATCGATTAACCCTATCTCAAATATTAATTAAATATTAATTATTTAATTAATTGTGACATTTTCCTTAGTTAAATAATCTTTATTATTTAATTAATTCAATTTCCTATGATTAAATAATATCTTTTGAATTATTTAATTAATTATTTCTTCTGATATCCCAAATTCAAATTCTAATTAATTTCATCTAATTTCATTTCACATTTTCCCCAAATTTGAATTTCATATCATTTCAATTAATTTCATTTCTTCCAAATTGACATTTCACCAAATGTGAATTTCAGTTAATTTCATGTGCATTTTAGCATTTGAAAGTCCAAATTCAAATCCAAATTGAAAATAAAAATCAAATTCAATTTTAAAATCCTACAACACATGTTGAAATCAAACTGATTGATCAAATCAGATGACTAATCACTTAACTCAATTAACTAATCAATCCCCCTTTTAACTCTCAATCACCTTTTTTTGACTAACCAATTATCTCTCAACCATTTTAGTCAACTAGCTAGTCTATTCAATCTACTGGTTAATCTGATCAGTTCACTAGCCAATCTATTTAGTTGACTCCCCAATCAATCCTGTTAACAAATCAATCAAACTAGTTAACAATTCAATCAAGATGAGTTCACTGATAAATCAATTTTAGTTGACTATCAATCAGGACTTGAGTTCAAATCCTCACCCCTTCTATGTTGAAAATCTATAAATTCAACCTCTTTTCTTAATTCAATCTAGAATCACAGTCTTCGAAATAGTTGCTAATCTACGCAGGAAATCAGTGCAATGCTTGAGAGCCAATTCAACAACAACTAAGGAGAAGAGCAATGGAAGCCTTGTTAAATCAATTAAGGGAGCCTTAAATTAGATTTTATTTCATTTCATAATTCAATTGATATTAGCATTATTTCATTGTAATTTAGGAGTAATTTGATTAGATTAGAGTTGGTGATTCGCTCTGATAATTTAATTATGTTATTTACGCTTAATTTACCCCTAGAAACAATGGTGAACCCGATGTGAAAGATCAGATTTAACCTTCACTTTCTATTTTATTTGATTTTGCATATCCGTACGAGCCCAGAAAATGCAGGTCCACAATTGACAGTGCAGAAATTTGCACTTGCTAATATCAGTTTGCAATTGGTGTTAAAATGTCTCGCAATTGCTATTAAAATATCTTGCAATTGCTAAAAATGATCTGCAATTACCAGAAGGGGTCAAAAAAATCAATCTTTGTTTGTTGTTTCTCACTTAATTGGTCTTGCACACCTAACCCATAAATGTTTTCTAATTTTGAAAAATTCATATTTTTGCATTAAATGTGTCTAATTTGATGGCAAGTAAGGTAACTTTCAAAATTTCAAGTGCCAGGAGTGCAAGACAACATAGAAGACAACAAAGAACATACCAAGGCCTTATAAAGGAAGAAAGACAATTTTGTGAAATTGAAGAGGGAGAGGCAATCGCTCAATACCACAGAAACATTCATCGATTCCTTGTAAACTTTAATTTTTATGATGACATTGACGTGATGGATTGCACGATCTGGAGTGACATCATCACAGAATAAACTTCTCTCTTTTGTCTTATATTTTTGTTTAAATTAAATTCTGCCTGTTAACTAATTCGCAATTGACAGGATAGTGATATGCAATTGCTCAGAGATCAATTCGCAATTGATGGCACAATATTTCGCAATTGATAGAACAGTAATTCACACTTGATCAATAGGTAATTCACAATTGATTAGAAGTTAATTTGCAATTGCCATTTGAATTTTTTTTCACTCTGTCTTTGATGTTTGTTGATTTTTGTCAGAATGACTCTCTGATTGTAAAAAGATAGAGCTTTGTAACCAAGGGAAAGATAGGCTGGATAGCCCACCATGTATCCACTAACGTCATTTTCATTTGTAGGGTTAGAGTAGAAAACTTTCTTTTGGTGCTCTTAAAAAGAACAAAACAAACTCTTTTCTTTACTTCAAAAAATGCTATGAGGACTAAAAATGAATACCATGCCTGTGTGGAGCAACATCTCCACTTAGAGTTAAAAAAATCATTGCAATTGAAGGGTAAAAATAATTGTGTTTTACATGTCTTTGAAGTGATAGGTATTATGCTCTCCCCTTCAATGGGTGATCAGAAAACCAGACTCTTCTTTTATGCTTTCATTTAATTTATGTACTTACATCCTTTGGAGAGCATGCCTTCCTGAGTTGCCTTGAGGGGGTCAATGTGAAGGGAACGACCCAAGAGAGTATGACTAAAGCCAAGTATTCTAACTCACTATAATCAAATCGCCTTTTGAGATGAAAATCTTGGGAGATGGAGCATATTTGAGTTATCTCATATCGAACACTTTGTAGGGCCTTGAGGTCTCAATCACGCTTGCGTGACTACATCTTGCTTGGTACTTTGTTGGGCTATAGGCCTCAATCACGCTTGTGCTAATTCAAAGGGTATCTTCGAACATAAGCCTTTACTAAAAGCCATAGCAATAGAGGCCAAACCGAGTCAGTAACCAGACACTTGAATTATCACAGTACAAGGGTGGGGAAGAATTCGCCCCCAAGACACTCACCATATATCTCCCAAGATAACGGGCCAATTGAGGAGCAATCTTGTTTGGTCTAGTTTTTGGAAAAAGGCAAAAAAATGGGCGCACCCTAGGGTGTGACAGGGTTGTTTCAGTTGACAGAGTATCAAGATGTGGGTTGTGGTAATACTTGTGACCTTTTGTCTTTAGGAGAGTTTGCTTGATGTGCTATCGAATTGCCAAAATACCATCGAAAACAAAATGGGATCTTGAAAAAGATCTCAACATTCATGGGGATTTGAAAAAGCCCTTTAAACACGTGCTTTCTTTTCTTAGTTTAAATTGTTTTCTTTGCTTGTTGTTGTGTCTTTGCAACACCAATATCAACAAGATCAAAACCCCACAACAAACAAGTTTGTCAAGATCAACAAATCAATCAAACATTGCAACATTTTAGAAATGGAGAAAATATCTTACATGTTGTGATCCTAGGTCCAAACCAATCAAGAAAACATCATGGATTGACATTATACATTTTGTAAGGAAGGTGGAAAATTCATCCCTTCCATTCCTATTCCATCGCCATCCATAGAAACCTTAGCTCAATAGATCAATACTTTGTAACAACAAATGATAGACATGACTAGTCCTAACAACCATAGGGGTTGGTTAGAAAAGATGATGTGAGAAGTGATAACCACGAGGGAATCAATATCAGTTGAACCTTCTTCTTCTTGTGAGACCATTCAAACATGCCAACCTTCATTCTTCAACAAAATCGTTCCTACCTCAGCTCAACCAACATTAGAGTCATGTAAACCTTCTTTCTCTTTCAACCCAATATATCAATCATACCAATCATATCGACCCAACATTCAAAGTACCTCTTTCAACCAAAATCAAACCCCTTTCAACCAAAATCAAACCCCATTCAACCAAAGTCCAAATCAAAATTCACACCAACCCAACATTCAAACCTCTTTCAACCAAAATCAAACCCCATTCAACCAAAGTCCAAATCAAAGTTCACACCAACCCAACATTGAAACCTCTTTCAACGAAAATCAAACCCCTTTCAATGAAAATCAAACCCCTTTCAACCAAAATCAAATCCCATTCAACCAAAGTACAAATCAAAATTCATTCAACCAAAATCAAATCTCTTTCATGCAAAATCATACTCCTTTCAACCAAAATCAAACACCATTCAACCAAAATCCAAATCAATCACGTCTATCCACCATTTCATCATCCCCTGAAGTCACACAAGAGAAGTCCACACCATCTCCACCCAATAAGACAATCTCTAAGTCATGATGCTAGTCATATCCATGCTTTAGAAATTCAAGATCCAATACCCCCATCTATTCCATTTCCAAGAAAACCCACTTTAGAGAGTCTCATTCAAACTCCTTCCACATGTCAAGAGGATGATCCAAAATCAAAAGAAATCAGTCATGAAACAAATCAAGATCAAGAACAAACCCTTTCATCTTACCCAATTTTTTATCAAGATCCTACCAATCAAGATTCTTATGATGATCCCCTCATTCTCTTCTATTCCACTCATAATGATCCCTTTCTATCTCAAGAGAAAAGTGTTCTTTCAAGTCCCATCCAACATCCACCTCCTAAGCAAGATCAGTATAGCCCTTCTATCCTTCGTAATAATCCCATTCCAGGCCAAGATCAAAGCATGCCTTCACCTTCATGTCCTAAAAAAGATCCCATTATTTCTCTAGATTCTTGTCATAATCCTCCATCTCTCTCACAAGATTCTATCTCACCAAATGAATCTAACATATCTCCTAGTCTCCCTCATGATCTCAATGTCTCTATACAAGTTGTTCATGAACCACTTACCAATGGAATCACCAATCCAGATCATACTACACAAGACAACTTGTCAACAATTGTATGTTCACCATTATCACATGCCAATGTGGTGACAAAAACAAGCATGGCACCAGCTAATAAAATCAACACCCAAATTTTTACATCATCTACTTCAAGCACAAGCATAACACCAGCTAATGAGATCAACACCTAGTTGGATTCATCATCCTCTTCAAGTGAATCAATTGAAACAAGCATAGCACCTGCTCATGTCATAACTTTGAAACCAAAATCTATTTGCCTTATACACCCACACTTGAAAGACTGGGGGCAATAAGTTCTACCACAGCCGGATTGGTTTGAAAATAATGAGGCTATAGCAGAAACTGTACATGAAATACACCCAAATGAATCCTTATATCCTATTGAAAAAGATAGGTTCATCCAACTCTTCAAACAAAGATCAATGAATTATCTACACAAGGTTCATACCAACTCAATAACAACATGCACCTTAAAAGATATTACATCTAAGGGTGGGTTCATTTCAATTTTAAATATTGCATTTGCATATTTCTTTACTATATTGCATATCTTCATTTCAGAGTACATCATAGTTGCTTGCATATCACCATTGCACAACATATAGATGCATGCCATTATTGCTTTCTCATATAACTGCATCAATAAAAACATGATGATTGTCTGAGTCATTCACTTGTCTACACTAAAAGGAACGAAGGTTGTCTCATTTCCTAGATACTTGTTCATGAAGTCTTTAGGAGGCCTTTAGAAATTCATCTTTAGCATCACCTTGCAATTCAGATTTATCCATGGTAGAGTAGAGGTTTCACTATTGAGCGTTGTTACCCAAAATCTATCAATTGCTATATCTCACACATTAATCAATAGCTCTAAGTCATTACAGATACCTAGTTGGTCATGTGGCTAGTGAAAAATACAAAATTCTACTTCAGCATCGTTGTAATTGACATACCTACGTAGGTTTCATTACTTACAAGTCAAGGCAAGAAAAAGAAAAAGTGCTATGCCAAAATCAATATCAAAATATCATGGCAAAAAGAGAAAAGATATGTAACTGAAATATCATGCATTCAAGTGCGATAATAAATGCCTAACTATGGGAAGATGCGAATAACTCCATCCGGGCTATGGATGCCTGCTGGAAATGGAGCAATATTTGAGAGATTACAGTGCATAACCTTGTCGGAGCCCTAAAACCTTACTGGCAGCGAGGCTTTATCCAAGTTGATTTGAAGTCAGAATAACTCACGTAGCTAGCCACATAGGATTCCAAGGGTCTTTGATGGTTATAAGAGTCAAAATAAATTCAATTGCACACACATGGGCAAAAGAAGATCAAAGTTTCAAGAATTGATGGAGAAGTTTTTCACGCCTCCATCCATAAATCTTGGTTACATAGTGTGTTAGGTTGAATGGTCTAAGGTTTTTTGAGAACGGATTGAACTCCTATCTCTTAAACATTTCCTACCTTTGATTCAATTAGGGCATTTCAGAATGAAGAATGCACACAATCATCTTTGTTTGAATAGGAACTTCATTTTCATCATGCATCTTGCATTAGCATAACTCATATCGAAAATTCATTGTATCCATGTGCATTGCCTAGATCATCATATCATACAGGTTGGCATACTTGGGGGCATAATTGAAAAAAATCTAAAAATCGTAAAAAGACCAGAAAAATCTTAAAAATCATAATATGAAAAAATCCAAAAAATCCAAAAATGTCCTTAAAAAGCAATCAAAATCACAAAATCAAAAACTGAAAAAATCAAAACAAGAAACCATAGACCATCCATCAATCTATTAATCAAACTTTATCAAACATCAACATGTCTTATACAAGGAAGGGTACACTCAAAACCAGACAAATCGGTCTTATACGGGGTACTCACTCTTTGAAACCAGACATTCCTATCAATGATCACACAAATAAAAACAATGACATAGATCAGTATGGCTTCAGGATTTTGTCCAGGTTAGTCTTATCTTTATCAATTAATGATAGGTCATGTTTCAAAAAAATCCAAGAATCAATAAAAAACATCAACATACCAAAAACATTTGAAAACCATAAGAATACCAAAACACTCTAAAAAAGTCCTGCAAAAATTAAAAATCAAAAAACATCAAAATCACAACAAAAACATTAAAATATGATCTTGGAAAAAGAACAAAAAACATTGAGAAAATACCAAAAAAAACTAAAAATCGAAAAAACATCAAAAACTTGCAATAACATGTCTCGCAAGAATTAAATATCCTAGCAGCTATCTAACAAACACTTCACATGAAGTTCACAAAGGATATAACTATATTAAACCAAACATCTGCAGTCAAACTGATCAAGTCTCATCAATCGACAATCTATCCTTATCACATGATCATTATCTTGTCTTAAACAAAAGAGGATACACTCAAAACCAGACAAGTCAGTCTTAAACGGGGTCCACAACTTTATGAAACCAGACATTATCAACCATCACATCAAACAAATCAAAGCAAAGGCATAGTTAGTTTAGCTACTGAATTTTGTCTAATTTGGTTTTATCTTTTATCAATTGACGAAGATCATGTTTCTATGCTACTCAAGGATGTCCACAAGTGACTAGAGGAGTCGTGATGGGCATGGTTTTTTTCTTTGTTTGTTGTTTGTGGTGTGAACCAATGAAGTTTTGGGGCAATAGTTCTAGTGGGTGTCTATGATTGCTACATTCATTCGGCAAGTATCCCATGAAGGATAACTATGCTTGTGACTATTGCACATACCTCGACCCCTGTTGTTATTCCTAGAATGAAGGGTTCACTCCTTGTCTGCTATGTGTTTGTTTCTTTGCAATGAGATATCTTTACATCTTGGTTCTTCATACCTTGATGTGCATAGCTTCATTGTTACATAATAAGGCTCGGTGATGAAAATGTTGCACTATGAATAAAGACAAGAAGACTATTCATCATCATTATATCATTTCATTTTTTTAAAATCTCATCATGCTTATTGTATCAATCAAGATCGTTCTCCCATCAAGAATCTTTTATTGAATCAACCTTTTCAATTCTTCCAATCATTCTAACATGATCTCTCTCATCACTTAATTCCAATCTTTTCATCTATAATTCTTTCATTTCCTCATATCAACTATTCTATCTATCAATCAATTATTCTTCACTTTCATCATTCATCCATTTTTTATCTATCTTTGTCTTATACAGGATGTATCCTTCCTGAAACCAAACATTTTTGATCTATCATTTGTCTTACACAGGATTAGTCCTTCCTGAAACCAGACATGATTATCTATCATCAGTCTTATACAGGATGTATCCTTCCTGAAACCAGACGTTTTGATCATTTTTGTCTTATAAAGAATGTCATGTCCTTCCTGAAACCAAACTTTATCTTTATCCTATCAATCCTATCAATCTTATCATTCAATCAATCTACAAATCATTCTAACCATTTCTTCTATCCAATCAAAATCATCTGTGTCATCAAGTTAATTATTCTTCATCTTTCATCTAGCATTCTTCTTCTTTCGAGAGATCATTCATGCCTTTAATGCACAAACAATCTCTCGAGGGGGTATTATACCCTAACATTATTGGGGCGTACTGGGGTAGAATTTTTCGTTTTCTTTGACACAACGTCGTTTTGACATTGTGTCAAAGAGGGGCAAATGTAGACACCTAAAAATGTCTCATTGATCCTACACTAATTATTCGTCTATCTAATTAAGTAATTCTTTAATTATTTGATAAAACTAAATATTTCTTCTAATCATCACCCTTCAACACTTCTAATTATTGAATTTCTATTTTCAAATGAATTTAATCAATTAACCCTATCTCAAATATTAATTATTTGATTAATTGCGATATTTTCCTTAGTTAAATAATCTTTATTATTTAATTAATCCAATTTCCTATGATTAAATAATATCTTTTGAATTATTTAATTAATTAATTCTTCCAATTCCCCAAATTCTAATTCTAATTAATTTCATCTAATTTCATTTCACATTTTCCCCAAATTTGAATTTCATATCATTTCAATTAATTTCATTTCTTCCAAATTAACATTTCACCAAATGGGAATTTCAGTTAATTTCCTGTGCATTTCAGCATTCAAAAGTTCAAATTCAAATCCGAATTGAAAATGAAAATCAAATTCAATTTCAAAATCCTACAACACATGTTGAAATAAAACTGATTGATCAAATCAGTTAACTCGGTTAACTAATCAATCCCCCTTTTAACTCTCAATCACCTTTTTCTGACTAACTAGTTATCTCTCAATCAATTCAGTCAACTAGCTAGTCTATTTAGTCTACTAGTTAATCTAATCAGTTCACTAGCCAATCTATTTAGTTGATTCCCCAATCAATCATGTTAACAAATCAATCAAACCAGTTAACAAGTCAATCAAGAGGAGTTCATTGATCAATCAATTTCAATTGACTATCAATCGGGACTTGAGTTCAAATCCTCATCCCTTCTATGTTGAAAATCTATAAATTCAACCTCTTTTCTCAATTCAATCTAGAATCACAGTCTTTGAAATAGTTGCTAATCTACGCAGGAAATCAGTGCAATACCTGAGAGCCAATTCAACAACAACTAAGGAGAAGAGCAATGGAAGCCTTGTTAAATCAATTGAGGGAATCTTAAATTAAATTTCAATTCATTTCATAATTTAATTGATATTAGCATTATTTCATTGTAATTTAGGAATAATTTGATTAGATTAGAGTTGGTGATTCGCTCTGATAATCTAATTATGTTATTTACGCTTAATTTACCTCTAGAAACATAATGCACTAGGTATATGGGGGTTTCAACTTTTTATGTTTAAAAACAACTGCCATAATGTTTTCTTTTAGTGACTTTAACATTAAAATATTATTTTTAAGATTTAATAATTATTAATAATTACTACTATTGATAATAGTTATTATATTATTTTATTTTTAAGTTTGAAAAATAAATTTATAGGTTTAAACTATATTAATAAATTTTAAATTAATATTATAAATTTTAAATGTTAAAAATTATATATTTAAAAATAAATTATTCATAAATGAAATTTTGGATTAATTATTTTATTTTATTTTAAATTTTTAAAAATATCTATGAATAATAAATTATTCATAATTTTTTAAAAAAATATATAAAATAGCAATATAGTAATTAGCAACTAAAAATAAATCTATTAAATTTAGAATATGTTAGTAGAACTTAGATTGCTATTATGAATTTTTAATGTTGAAAATTATATATATGAAAAGTGCTTATTCATAAATTGATTTTGAAGATTAAAAAATATTTATAATACATTAATAATGACAAGCAATTGTTTTTTATTTTTTAATTATTTATGAAGTTTACAGTCTCAATGAATCTATTAAATTTAAAATATATTAAAAGTTTACATTAAATATTTTGTAAACTCGATAGGTGACGTGGCCCCCAAACTGGCAAAAATCCTATTGATAATGGGACCTACGACAACTAACAACAGATGTCATCATCTATTGGATGAGCACATATCAATGACGTAAGGTGCATTTTTGGCCGAATGTGGGAACGATAAATATTTTTTGCAAACTTCCACCGGAAACGAGACATGTGTCATTGAATGTTGTCCTACCATAAATGATGAGCATTTAATTAAGTATAGTTAAATTTTAAATTTATAATTATATACTTAATTAAGTGTAATAAGCTTTATTCCGGGCATAAGTTGTAAAGGATTAAAAAGTCTTCAAAAACATTCTGGAAAAGTGACACATGTGACGTGTCAGACTATCAATCCTTGGAATTTAGAAAGAAGCAATGATTTTTTTGCCCTACGGCTGTGAATAGTTATTAATAATAATTTATAAAATTACAACACGATTCTACAAATTTTGCCCTTTAGGTTTTGAACTTTTGACTTTTGAGGGTTTTAAAACTAAGGGACTCATATTGGTATTTCGATTCTTGGGCAAACCAGTAAATCCAGGGAGATTCAGAAATGGATACTAGATTAAGGAATGCAACAGAGTTTGTCTGCGCCAGTCTACTCAAATAGAAATTTTGAGTAAAATCCAGAACACCTACATCCTGCGTTTTTAATTTTTTGATTTTGTGGTTTACCGTTTAGATTGGAGAACTAGAATTAGGGGTTCAACTTGAGGGTTAGCATTTTTAGGCTTGTAGTTACTAGTTGTCTAGCATTATTTTGAACCATTAACAGTACCAGCGATGGGGAAACTAAATAGTAGAACTAAAAGCCAAGTGAATGAAAAATAGACTTAACCGAATTGGTTAAAACAACAGGTTTCATTGATGAATACCATGATATTTATGATCATGTTATCCATGGTACAAAGCGAATCATGGAAATTAGATATGCATTGTCTAGTAAGGCGGGAGATCAAAACAGGGCAAAATATACTATTTTTAACACAATGTTAAATGTAAGTACAAATAAAATTGCATCGTGGTACGTTGGATTGGGACGCATGACGTTACCTGAAGTATTCCCTTACCCAGAAATTGCCATGGCCTGCGCCCAAAATTATGATGAAGATAAAAAAGCAATTGTCAATAAAAATACTCAAGAGGAAATTTTATCTATAACCAAGGGAGAGTTTGCTCGTTTGTTGAACCTAGGGTTTGAAGCACAAGACTCAAACGTCCACATTGACCTAGGAAAGTTGGCAGAGGAATATGAGAGAATCGAAGCAAATACTAAAGATTCATTTATCAAAGGTCTAACAATGCATGGTGCTTGAATGGATCAGAATCATAAGCCTCTTTATGATTATAATATTTTTGTGCCATGGGTTCAGGATACTATTTCCTTGCTAACATTTTTCTTGGGATTGGAAAATAATAGTGAAGCAGGTGCCAACCTTCTTGAAATAATTTTTCATATCCATTGTGTAAGAGAACTAGTAAGATTTAATTTTGTTGAGCACATTGTTCAATCCATGTAAAAACAATTACTAATGATTAAAAGAGGTTCCTGTAAGACATTTAGGTTCACAACCTACTTGTGATATCTTCTTATAGCAAAGTATCATGCAATATTTGAGACCAACAAGCTTCACATTCATGTCTATAAGATTGATGAGAAGAGTCAGGATAGAATAGAGTGTCCATTATATGAATGGACACCTAAGATAAGGATGCATGATAACAAAAAGAACTACAACCATTTTGTAGACTTCTTTTTGGCACCAATGTATCATGAAATTACAAGCACTCCAATGCCTAGATCGCACATGTCTTGTAGAGATTGTATTCAAATTGGAAGTCAAATACAACTGGTTGATTGGTTCTTCATGGAAGATACATTGTGTTAAGGTTTTATAGATCAGTAGTAGAACCATACAAACTTCCAATACATGTGATAGAGAGGATATTTGCATTGGAATATGTACGATAGATGGAGAGTACAAATTTACTCTTTCATGGTTAGCAAAAGAAGAGCATATTTCCTTCCTTGCCTTTCTCATGTGGAGAGTTCACATTTGAGAGAAAAGGAATGAAAGTGGCACGTGATTTTTTGACAATTTTTAGCTTTGGTGTTGATAGTTACTTGCAGTATGATCCAATCAACATCATTCAAACAAGACTTTTAAAGAATAGGAACTCTACAAGCAAATTTTAACATGAAAGTAAATCATTGCTAGAAAAGCTTAAAAACATGGACTCCTAGGATGAGGTAAAAAAGAGACAGTGAAAATTGCCGCTGACAATAAAATTTTAATAGAAGAATTGTCATCACAAATAATGGCATTGCACACACAGAGAACAACAAAGTAGGGCATCCAAAATGAAAATTAAAATAGGAGGTCCTACAGTTTCTACCAAAAAGTTGTTGATCCATCTAACAAAGTTATTCCAAAAAATATATTGGAACAATGTAAAGACAGACTTTGGACTCAAACCAAAATAACTGATTTTTGGACTATGAGGAAGAATCTCGGTGAACCAAAGACTAGTGCAGATCTTGATGAAATCGACGAGGATACTGAGTTTAGCAAATTGTGGAATATGGAGCATCCCACAAAAGCATATGATAAAAGTGATGATAAAAATGAGTATGGGATTGAGGTCACTCCAACAACTACTATAGTCTCTACAAAATTGAGTGGAGTCGATGAGTCCATGATAGAAAAATATAGCGAAGGGGAAGCCATTATGGAAAAAATAGGTTTTGAAGGTGGTGGTTTGGGTCCCAAAGGAGAAGGCCCTTGGATTCCAATTATAACACCACTTCCACCAAAAGGTGGTGAGAAACCAGTCATTAGAGTTGAATCATCAAATTCATCAGAGAATGGTACCACTCATTCCCTTACTTCTCCATTTCAATTTGTTAGAGCTTCAAATCCACCTTGTGCCACTGCCACTGGTGGGGATGGCATGGGTACTAATACTAGTTGTCCTGAACAAGTGCAACAACAAGATATCTCTCACAAGAGGCCAATAGTACTAGATACTATACACAATCTCAGTGATCAAGGCATATTGAAGATGCAAAAGGTTATGACAACAATGGCGAGTACAACTCCAACTATATCAATTGCCAGTACAAATCTATTGTTTGTAGCTTCAGAACAAACCCCTCAAAAGGGTCCAAAAACTCCACTTGCAAGTTTGAGTGGACCAAGTTTAGGAATGGTTGTTGCTACTCCTTAAAATTCATTAGTTAGAACCACAAGTATAGGTGGAGGTGCACACATCATTGAAAGTGATATTTCACCTTTCAAGCATTCAATTGCTTCAGCAAACCCATATTTTCGTTACAATGATTTCTTTAATAAATTTGCACAAACAACAAATATGAATAAAGAAAATAAGAAGGCATTGAAGAGGGGTGCCCTTACTACATCCTTAGAGGAACAACCTACATCAAACATGGTATTTCCTACATATGACCCAAACAAAGATATGATGGAGTTCATGGTTGTTATGCTCCTAAATAAAGATAAAAATCCACCACATAATTAGATAGATCCCTCTAAATTTCATGTTAGCACCCTCCAAATGGATTTTTGCAAAGTTTAAAATATGGACAAAATTAGTCTGTCAAAAAAGACCAACAAAGTGATCTACACTTCACTACTCAAGGTGGAGAAAGAGAAAAATAAGCTGGAAACAAATAGAAAAGTTACCGGTAGATCTGGAAAAGGAAAAAGCAAAGAGGAAAGCAATAGATAACAAGTGTAATGAATTACAGAGAAGGATAAAAAATTCGGCCTCTACATCAGCAATTACAGAGTGGGAATAAATGGAGGCAGAACTAAAGGAACTGAGGGAAAAATTGGACGAAAGCATTAAAAAATTTGATGATGAAAGAGCCACTTTAGCAAAATTATACAAAAGTGTGGAGTCTATTGTTGCCTTAAACAAAAATTTACAGAACCAATTGGAGCATGAGACAGAAAAAGAAAAATATTTGGAAGAGAAAGCAGAGCAAGAAAGAAACAAATGTGCACAAATGGAAGAAGAGCTGCAAAATGCAAATAATAAAATTAAAAATTCAGAGGACAATATGAAAAATACAATGAAGTATATAAAAGAAAACATTTGGGAGCAAATAATGCAGAGGAGTGGCAAGTTGTTTGAATGGTTTGAATTGAATGAAAGCCTGAGAGTAATTTTTTGGAAGCTCAAAGACCACATTGAGAAGAAAAAAAATATTTATTCAAAATAGAAAATTGCAAAACAGATTTTGCAAGAAGTCTCTAGTACCAGTGACAGTTACTTGGCATCCAAGGGAATTAAGAGCCACATTGATGCCTCAGTAAAGGCATCATCTATCATTCAAAAATTCCAAAAACTAAGGAAATCACTGGAAATTGTGGATAAAGGTGAGAAAAAGATAATTAAGCTACAAGAAAATATAACCAAATTGTTAAATCTTGGTTTGTCGAAGAGTGATGACACATCAAATAAATTCATTGGAAAAGAAGCTTTCATAAAAAAGGATGGAGGACGAAATGAAGTCTACATTATATTGGATATTGTTGGTCATCATTGCTGCTAGGATATGTTCTTTTCATTTATGTCCACATATTCCTGTGATTTGCTCCAGTGATTGCAGATTGAGAAGATTTTCTGATCCGGTTTGTAGTGTTGGTTTGTTGATCATTGTTTTGCAGAGTGTATATCCTCCGATATATTCCAGTGTAATCAGATCTTGTGCTGAGATTTTGGGATATTTCTTGGGATGGTCTTGTGTATCTTCATTTCAGATGGTTCATGATTTGGTGCTCCACAAGTTATCTTTATTCGTGACGGTTGTTGATTGGTTGTGTTCTTGAGCTTTCAGACATTGACTGATGAAGATTTGAAAAGCGGTGTTGGTGCAATTGTTCTGAATGATTCTAACGTGCTTGTTGGTGTTTCCTAGTCATGTCCTATTTGTTTTGGTGATCCGCATTGATTGTTGTGCGAGTTTTTGGTGGTTTCTATCAACTAGTGATGTTCTTTATGTTATGCAATATTTTTGGTGGTGTAGCGTGTTGCGATTGATCTTGGCGTGATTTCCAGTGGAGTTGTGCATTTGGGAATTTGAATTAGGACCATGTTATGCTATGTAAACCATTATATTGTTTCGATGGTCAATCTTTGTATCGTGTGATGTAATTTTGTAATTGAGGGTTGAGGGTTTAGCCGACCTTGTTATCAAGGTTGATGAACTGTATATATAGGTGATATAGTCATGTAATTTAGGTGTCGATGTTGTGTCTGCATTATTAGAGAGAGGTTTATGTGTAAGCAAGTGATTTATCCTTCAGTGTTGAGATTGAGTCAAGATTGGTGTTGCAGGACAGACAACAATGCTTAACCGAACCAATAATCAGGCATTTGGAGATTCTATTCTTTCAGTTCATTTCTTCCGGATTATAGTCTGAATCTTATTGTAAGTCAGTGAGGCTTCCCTGAGGGTTGTAGCCTTCTAGGCCATTAATTTGAGCAGTGAGCTGTAGGTAGTGTGCCTGAATGCATGTGCATTCCCCATTGTAACATTTTCACATACTACTGCAAAGTATCATCTTACTGTGGGTAGGTTCCCATCGTAGTTTTTCCCTTAACCGGGTCACGTCAAAATCTTGGTGATGTGTGTTGTATTGTTTTGTCTTATTACTGCAGTTTATCAGATCTATGTTTTGTGATTAAGTTTGGTATTTCAGTGAAAACTAATTCAACCTCCCCACCCCCCTCCCCCCTCTCTCAATCTTCCTTCTTGGTTGTTACTAACAAATTAGACTTGCTTCCTTAGGACACAAATCCTCACAACTTTCTGAATTTCATCAAACCATTGACAACTTTGTATGCGGTATTGGGTGAAACAGTGGAGTCAAGTCACTCTTTCAAATATGGATTGCTGATGAAGTTGCAGTTGACTTACTATACTTCAAAATAAATTGGTTTTCTATCAGACAGAGAGTGGAGCACCCTACAAAAACTGGCACAAAGATCTCATGAATCATAGTATGTATTGCATAGTTTTATGCTTTTACTCTTAATATCAAGGTTTTCTGTTTTTGGCATCACTTGAAATAACTCTATTTTATGAATAGGAAAAATGCAACACTCACTATTACTAATCCAACCTATGATGCACACCTTCAACCTTGTAAATTTCTATTCTCAAATTCTCTCAAATTTTAACTTTTCTGCCTTTCTCTATTTCTGATTTCTAGGTTTTGTGCACTGTTATTCTCTATATTTAATATGTCATGGCTTGAATTAAGTTTTAAGTTTGAACTCTATTTTTTGAACAAGGGACATGTAATAGTTGCTAAATTGCTAATCCGACCTATGATGGTCATAGATACCTTTAGCCTTGTAAAATTGTACTAAGTTTGTGATACTGATGGGACAATAGATTCAATACCTTAGTAATTGATTTTGATGTTGAGTCTTCACATGTTGCAAATATACTTGAAGTTTTTGTTGCTCCCTTGTTTCTATAAAAGGGAATTCAGGGTCATTTGCAAAGGGTTCTGAAATTTCATATTGACTTTTGCATAGAGAATCACACAGAGTTGTGTATTGAATGAATTGTATTATATGGCTATATTTTGAAAGAACTAATGAAAATCTCAACATGTCTAAATAAAAATCACTCTATCAATAAACACATTATGCTCTTTTATTCTGCTATTTTCTATCTGAAATTAGAAAGTTGAAAAATGCAATTGCAAATCAATATTAAATTTTATTTGCAAAAAGTTGACAGACACATAAAATATCATCAAGTTATCAACCACAATAATATGTTTTTGTAATATAAATGATGAGATATAGTAATAATATTAATAAATACGTAGGAACTGCTAGTGCTAAATATCTTAATGTTGCCATTCCTCCTCAACAAATTCAGAGCTTCCTTGATTCTTGTTTGTGTTTTCTTCACTCTAAGTCTGCATACCTCTACTGAACTGCATCTCAATGCCACTAGTAGGTCTAGTATATGAGTCAATTGTCTCACTGCCACTTTGGTTTGAAGTGTTGCCCAAACCTCTTCTTTCACATTTGGACCTCCATATTTTCAGTGCCCTATCGTAAGGAAACGTGTGGACATCATACTTTGATGTTTAGAGCCTCAAGAAATTTTCCAAATTCTTGTCTACTTTGTTTCTTAGCTTTCATTTTAGGAACCCCAAAACATTGAAAAATCTCTCATCCTCCACTGAACCCAATATCATGGTAAGACATAAATCAACAAGCTTGAAATATTTTGATATTGATTCACGCATCACTTCGCTCTGACCTAGATTTGTCCAAAGCCTTGTTATTGATCCCTCTTCATGGGGGTTATCCATTATGTCATATTATTCCCTCATAGCGTATGCAAAATGAGTTGATTGGTCTCTAAGAAGAGTTTCGTTTAAAATTCCATTTATAGTTACTCCATTGAATTCTTTGGATTTGCAAACTTGCTTTATTAAAGTTAGTAGCTTAGTTTGAAAATCAACTAAACTCTTGAGGTTCCAATATTGAGGAAACACAATAGACATGGCTTCAAGTAGTTTCTCGAGAGGGAATATGCTTCTAATATGTGAGGTAAGATCATATGCAATTTTCACAGAAGTAGTTACAGTCTCAACAATCTTGCTAAACTCTTCCCTTGTAACTCTTGCTAGTTGTTTCTTGGGGCACTTTCTTGGTTCCTTGAGCTCGACCGTGGCAAAACAGTGCATTGGTATCTCAACTTCGCATACACTGGCACATAACTCCCCATTTGCATTGATCTGTAAAAAGTTATTAGGATTGTTCAAATTTGTGAGTGTCCACCACTTAGCAAATTTTTCATCAGATAATGTTGGTTGAGATCCATAGAGATTATTGAGGGTGAGGCATGTCATCTTACACAACTTAGCATATTCTTCAATATACATAGCTCTTTTTTGGGATTTTTTCATAATATTCCTCATTTCCTCTAGCATGGGGAGAAGTGCTGCTAAAGTTAAGATTGTCTCTATATTACTTAACCTCCAAAGTAGGTCAAATTTTTTTGGTTGCCCTGATTCGTTGTGATTTATGTGAAATAGTCTAATCAAGGATGGATATTTTGAAAAAAATTGATGCACCAGTCCATCCAAAGAGATCCATTTGGTATCATTATCCTTAAGAAGATTGTTCCCATCGGTTATTCCATCAGCAAAGTGTTGAAATTATAAAAATCATTTGGGACTTCGATAGAAGTGTGAGTAGAGCTCTCTGATTAAATGTTCAATTTTTTTTACTGGAGCATGCTTGCTCACAATTACAAAAGCTAGATTCATTCTGTGGGCCATGCAGTGAATGCCAGTAATGTAGGGTGCATAAGAACTTTCCATCTTTGCGCAAAGACCATTCTCGTGACCTTGCATTACTGAAACTCCATCCGCTTCAACACACACCAACTTTTTGGCAATCGTCATGTCATCCATACCCCCATATTCAATTAAAAAACTCTTTAGTAGTTGAAATAAATATTTCGTTGTTGCACTATCCTTCATTTTAGCAACAAATAGTAGATGAGGTTGGCGGGCATGATTCCATACAATATAAACATGCATGCATACCCACAAAGTATTATCTACTGCTTTAACATTGTCTAAAGACAACACAATAAAATTTGACTCTCTTATTTTTTTCTTTACATCTTCTTTTTGAACCTCAACAAGACAACTTGCCCATTCTCATCCATTGTTTACTGACCAGTGACTATTAGGATAGTTAGAAACTTTCAAAAAGTGTAATAAACCACTCATTGATGGGTAGTCTGTAATAACACGCCCTCTGCTCAAAATATAAAAAACACTTAACTGAACAACTTTTCCCAGTTGTTCTATTTGCATTGCTTTTCCAATAATAGCTTCAATAGAACCTTTAACTACAGCAGGCTTCGTCTGTATTTCTCCTGAAAATAAAAGTCTTCGACATTCCTCACATGCTTACATTCCCCCTTTGTTTTCCATCTTATCACTGATTTTTCAACTCCATCTATCATTTATTTTTTGTGAACTTTACCCATATGCTTTTCTATGGTGTCAATTTTTAGCTGCAACCTCTTTTCCTTTTTATGTTTCCAAGTGCAAATCTTACACCTGCATTCTATTTGAGGTTGTCCTTCAATTGGATTCTCCATTGGTTCAATGAATGGATGCTTTGAGGTCCAATTAATTTGAAAATTCCTCACTGACATATCCCACTCTCGATCCTTTTTTGATTTGGCTTTTATTTTCCCCTCGTGCATTACCATATGTGGCATTATCACCCAAGTCAATTATATCATTCTAGCTACTAGGTATCTACTAGAAAATCTTCTTCAAGTTCATCGTGATTTGAGATATTAGGTTCACCACCTTGTTCAATATGCGGTGTAGGTTATGAATCTTGTACTTGTACTTATGATGATGTACCTTCAAGATTTTCACCACAATCTTTGCCAACACCAAAGTGCGAAGAAAATGTTTTGCATTTTGCTGGCCTCTCTGAGCCTTCCCCACATTCAAGATTCCTACCCTTCTTCTTGTTTGACATCTCCAATGAAATAAAGGCTGCAAAAAAATCAACTTGTTGAAGAAGTAATAATAGACTATATGATTCATTGGCCCTACGACCTACAATCTAGATGTTTGAGGTCTCCCAGATGACCACTGACGGGTCCCCATTGAATAAGATTGAACTCAACAATGCAAACAGATAGAGATGAATTTAGAATAATATTATAACACTTCAAAAATATGATCACTTACCTTTAGGTCACTAGCAGTCGCTAATGCATTCAGCAACAATGGTCGTTCCTGGTCTGAAACTTCACTAGTGATCCGAATTGAGAGCTCAGAACCGACCAAATTATATAGAGATAAATCTAATCTTTGACTATATTTATACCAATCCTTATTTGGCGAATTCGGCGGGAATTTTATATGGTATACAAATATTTGGTGAATCATGCTTAACTATAACACGTCTTATGTAATTTTTGAGGTGATTATGGGTCGTCCAATTAATTGGCAATTATAATAGAGTTGGCAAAAATTAGGGTGAATTGAGACATGCTTCTGCAAAATGCTAGGCGAATTGGGTCCTCCTGGCCAATAAATTTTTATATGGCTATTGGCGAATTATGGTTGTTTATTAAGACAACCTCGGAAAGTGTAGGAGAAAATATTGAATTTACCATGTGGAAAACATAGATTCTATTGGCAAAATCTTGATAGAGATACAATTAATTACGTAAAACAATGGGTGTTTGGGTCATGCATTTGACAAATATTTATAAAGTCTAGGCGACATGGCCACCCCTGATCGGTACAATATATTCACCATTTTCCAGGTCACCGACGTGAAATATTCACCATTGGTGAATATTCGCCACTAAAGTAAACCCTGCCAAGCACACAAACTTTGCAAACACCATTTGTTCTAGAAATCTAAGGTAGGCCAAGCACCACTAATTGAGTGCTCATTTGTTGTAGATACTTGTAGTTGACATGACCAAAATGTTTATGTTAAAGCTTACTCATAGAATTTGCATGAGATATAAAGGAAAAACCAACATTAGTTGGACTCACAAAACCATCAAAGAGATATAATCAAGATGTAGGATCAACACTCCCAGTAGCCATAATAACATCAAGATCATGGAGGTATTTGGTAATCACATCACGTGGTTTGAACTCAACTATCTTCCTCATCCCAAAATGACAAATTTGATAAACTGAGAGAAGGTTGTTGGAGATGTAAGGAAAAACAAGAACATCTTGAAAATGACCATCCTCAAGCTAAATAAGGCCCAAACCAATAACTGAAAGTTGAGTAGAATCTCCCACTGCAATCTATGTGGTGCAACAATCTGAAAGAGAATCAACGAGATCTTAAGAGTGTGTCGTATGGTGAAAAGTACCAAAATCAAGTATCCAAGTAGCAACTGTAGACAAGGCTTGTGAAGAAAGAGCTTGACCTTTTCCTTTGTTGGAGGAAGAATAGTTAGGGGCTAAAATGTGGTGTTATTACACGACCTCCTCTAAAGCCTCTAGACTCTCCCAAAATCTAGTAGCAGGATGTCCCCCATTGCCACAAAAATTGCAAGGTTCACCATACTTCTTCTTTGTCTTGGAGTAAGACTCGCCAGACTTAGAAGAATTAGTAGGTGGCGAAGTGGATTTGGACTTCTGATCTAACTATTGAGGGGGTTTGGAGGAACTCTCATTGCCCGATGAAGAAGAGTTCTTGGGCTTTGACTTCTTCTTTTGAGCAAAGAAAAGCCTCAAAGCTTGAGAAGGGGCTTGTCGAACCCGCGCTCTAATACCATGTTGAATTTTGCAACACAAGCACTTGCAAGATCAAACAACAAATAAAACACCTTCCACAAATGAGAGTTGCAAAAATGAATGCTATATTACTCAAAAGCAAAGAATACGAAATGAATTACAATTATACAATGAGATCCTTATAAAGAAAGCACAAAGATGTCCTAAGATAAATTTAGGAGAACTAAAGTGCAAGCATGAGGAGCTAAATAAAGCTGAACTCTAGATAAAATAGATGTGCAAAAGCTAAACTAGAAGCAAGCGCTCCTTAGTGAATTTAAGAAAAAAATCACAACTAGTTGTTAAAAAAGTAACTAATAGCTAAATATGCTCTAACAAAGTTAATCATGAGGCTTCCTCTTTGTAGAATTTAGATTCTAAGGATGAGGATTCTCTTCCTTGATCTCCTTATAAGCCTCATTGGGTTCGTCAAACACTTGAGTCTATAGGCACTCTTGTTGGGGATCCCTTAGATAGTAGGAGACTCAGTCACAACATTAATACATTTTTCATTCTTTCATTGCCACAAATTCAAATTCACAATCATTTCATGAAGCATTAGATATTTTTGAATGGGATTCAACAATGGAGAAAGTATACAACTCCTTGATTTGAAACAAAACATGGGATCTTGTTTCACTTCTTAGGGGAAGAAAGTTGGTTTGATTTAAGTGGATCTATCAAAATAAATTTGTAGCAGATGGATCAATTGATAAGTTCAAAGCACAACTTGTGGCTTAAGGGTTCTCACAAGTTCTTGTTGTTGACTAGATTGAGATCTTTGCCCCCAAAGCGAAGCTGAACTCTATTTACCTAATACTTGTGATTGTTGCAACTAAAGGTTGGGCTATACATTAAATGGATGTGAAGAGTGCATTTATTCATGGGCATCTACATGAGGAGATTTACATGGAGTAGCCGCAAGGATTTGTTCAGGATTCTTCATTGGTTTACAAATTTAGGAAGTCTCTTTATGTCCTCAAATATGCCCCTCTTTATGACCTCAAGTAGGCCGCTCAACTTGGTATGCCAAGATGGACTCCTTTCTTCTCACCATTGAATTGTCCAGATGCCACTTGAATTTGCATGGATACATTTTGAGGCAAGAGGATGCTCTTCTTTTCGTGGATCTCTATGTTGATGACTTTATTGTCACTAGGAGCACTTCATCTATCATTGCGAGCATCACGACCTCTTTGCACAATCAATTTTCCATGATTGACTTGGGTCTCTTGCACTATTTTCTTGGGATTGAGATCACTTAGACTTCTTGTGATATCTCTCTTGTGCATCCCAAGTATGCTCTTGATCTCTTAGCTTGTTTCACATGGATGATTGTAAGCATGCACCAACTCCCTTTCTATTTAGAGTTAAGTTTGAGGTGAAGTGTAATACACCATTGGTTGATGTCTCCTTGTATTGTTAACTTGTTGGAATCCTCATCTACCCGACTCATACCTGCCATTTAATTTCATTTGAAATTGGCATCATTTCATACTTCTAGAAACTTCATTGTAAGGCTTCTAAATGCATCTTGTATTACATACTAGGCACTCACATGTACGAGATGCACTATGTAGTGGGAATCGGTTCAAAATTGATTTGACGCACTAATTTTGATTGGGTTGGTGATCTTGATGATCGTAATTCCACATCTTGCTATAGTTTTCATCTTGGTTCTAGTTCCATCTATTGGTATAGCGAGAAGCAGCTTACCATTGCTCTTCGTTTGACTAAGGTTGGGTATCAGGGAGTTGTTAATGTCATCACCGAAGCTATTTGGCTTTAGAATATCCTCACTAAACTTAACATCTCTTTATAGAAGCCACCAGTCAACTATTGTAACAACTAGAGCACCATCTAGAGAAGAACCTAGTTCATCATCAATGAATCACACATTGAAATCCATATGCATTATCTCAAGGAGTTGATTCAAGAGAAGGTCATTGATTTGTGATAATGTCTTATGATAGAGCAAGTCATTGATTTGTGCTACCATCTTACGACAAAGTAGGTTGCAGACATCTTCTCCAAAACCTTCACTGAGATCAAGTATGTTCATCTTTGGTCTCTCTTGGGGGCAATTTTTCCTAGTGGGCTTTCTCCTTCCTTTTTTGTTTGAGGGGATATTTTGTACATGGGTACCAAATTAGGCCTAGTTGTCAGGACCCATCTTTGCATATTTGTCTACATTTCCCCCTAAGTTGCACTTAAGGGGGGTGTTAGTGTGAATAGGGTTCTTTATCTATCTAGTTCTTTATTAGCTAGCTCTCCACTATGACTCTCTTCACACTTAGTTTACTTAGAGATTTTTTCACTTTATCCCACACTGGTAGTGTTTTTAGTCTCTTGGGTAGTAAGTCCTATAATACTCACCCTTTGCACTCACATGGGCATTCTCATTCACTGTATACTTTGCATTCTCTTGAGTTAAATATAATTTATTTGGCTTATATTTGATTTATGTTTTTCTTCCCTTCATTCAATTTCATTCTTGGGTGGCTTTTTATCCAAATCTTATAGATATATATGTAACAATCTTCAATTCTTTTCCAGTTTAATTATAAAACTCAAGTTCATTTCTATGTTCTAACCTTAGTTCCTTGGACACACATCTCAATGAGAGTGAAGTATAATCAATTTGTATATCTTGAGAAATATGTCTTGACAAGACCCTATTTTTCTACAATCTATTTAACATATGTTATGCATATAAATTTAAACTGAATATCACATTTACTTATCTCCATCTTATTGCACCAAATCTCCTCAAGTTTTTTGGGTTAATGATATACAGGCTAGGGTGACTATTTATTGAAAAATATTTCTTCACCTCCACTAAAATAAGTATAATATAAATAAATTAAACTGAGAGGTAGTGCTTACTTAAAAAATGGTTCAAAAGAAAGGCTACTACAGTAATCTAAGACGAAGAATACTATGTCATTGTTGTTACCAACAAAGGATCCACGATCGTTGCCTCATTAGTATGTAGATGCCTACATTGTAGTTTTCATTGATCAGGTGCTCAACATATAATTACAACCCATAGTGTTAGTTGCATCCTTTGCTACATTTTTCTTCTTCCTTTGTATAGTTTGTCTAACAAACTAGGAATGCATTGAAACCACCTTTGATGATGGCATGGTTGAGCTAGGAAGATATTTCTTGCCTGAGAATGATAGGTACCATGACCATGATTGATAGAGCCCTCTACTTGTAAAACACTCAACTATTTTTGAATACTTTTAGGAATCCATACACTGAGATATTATCATGAGACATGTAGACAAATGCCACTTGAACATACTTTCCATTAACAAAAAGGGATCTAAAATATATCTTCATTCTTCACTCAAATGTCTATTTCTACACAAAGTTTCCTTATTTTGTTTAAATTTTTATTCTATTCCAATCATTGATTTACTTCTATTGTGATTTTTTAGATTTGGTGTTCTTTGATTTATTATTGACAATTGTTGGGCTCCATCTAGGGTACTCTCTCTCTCTCTCTCTCTCTCTCTCTCTCTCTCTCTCTCTCTCTCTCTCTCTCTCTCTCTCTCTCTCTCTCTCTCTCTCTCTCTCTATCTATCTATCTATATGTACACACACACACACACACACACACACACAATCCACAAGATGTGAATGGCTTCAATGACCTCTTAAAGCCATTTGATTAGGGTAGGAGATAGAACATCATTGTTAACCTGTACCAAGTATGCATATGTAGTCATCCTATTGTCTTCAATGACACTTTGCATCATTGCAACAATATCCCTCAACTACGAGTCCTCATCTAGAGTCTCCACACTAATAACATCACCTGTTAGACCCTTCTTGGGCACCATAGATACCATCAAAACATATAAAGGATGGAGACAAAGGAGCCAAGGGATAGGCCTCCTCCAAAATATCTTATCTAACTCTACACGAACATGCAATGGAGGCTTCTTGGGAACATCTGTCAACAATTGATAGGGATAGGTCGTCCCAAACTTGCAATTGAATTAGATATTATCAATGGGAACCACTGGTCAATAGCATGATTTGAGAGAAAAAATGCTTCATCGTTGGCCTCCCAATAAATGTGCCTAGTAAAAAAATTCTCCTTTAGGAGGTCATGGATCCCTCCAAGCCACATTTATAACTTCCAACTGTGGGTAGAGTTTGTGATCACCACATGAATGTCATTGAGAGAGTCCCCTTCGATGCTCACATAACAAATGTTCTTCTCCTGGCATAGTTTTAAGCCACCAAGCAAGGTCGCATATTTGACACCATTGTTAGTGTCGTTCGGGAGTGACCGATCCTTCCCACACTAGATGACCTTGGATTGCTCTTAGAGGCCCCACCAAAATTCAACTTTAAGCGACCTATTGGTAGGAGTGACCATCAAGCCTCATCTTGTGCTTTTTTGTTTTGAATAGTTCTGCTCTTTGCTGGGATAAGGTGAAACAACACTTTTGACATTTGATCATCCCAATAAGTGAACTTATCATGCTTCTTCTCAACCTCACATTACTATGGTCGCAGATACCAACCTCAATTTTGTTCAAAACCAACTGTAAAGGATACTCCTTATTGTTAAATATTTGTTCATTTCTTTCTCTCCAGATGTGCCCAATAATCATTGCAGGGGTAGCAAACCATAGTCCTCCCTAGATCAAAGATTTGTTCGCAATGTGCCAACTCTCGAAGGTCTCTTTCAACAAAGATGGAAGTGCCCCCTTCTAGTTTAACTTATTAAGGAAATAACACCAACACTCATGGCTAAACAAACAATTCACAAATAGATGTTTTACAATCTCCATGTGCTCTTGACACATTAAGCATTTGAAGAGATCCAATAAGCTTAACTTCATCATCTTCTCCCTCGTGAGAGCCTTATTTTGAACAACAAGTCATGCAAAGGCACCAACCTTAGGCAAGATGTTTACATTCCAACATAAATGCTACCATGTACAACGTTCCCTTTCCAGGTTCTCGAGTTGGTACACTAGCTTAGTCGAATATCTACCAGATTTGGTAGCACACCATATAATTTGATCCTCATTTTTCCCAACCACGATATGTTTCTTGTTTAGATCTTCTAATAAGATCCCTCCGTTGACTGGGTTGATGCCTTGAAGAACTTTCCACTTGTATTTCATTCTCTCCCCATATATATATATATATATATATAAAATCTCATCTCAATGTATTAAATCATTAATAATTTTTACACATTTTTCTCAGTGTAAATTAAATGGCCTCATAGCCAAAAAAGAAGAAGTGAGAATGTTGTGTTACAAGTGAATATTCACAATCTTAAACCAGTATAGCACTAGATTTGTTTTTCTTATCATATTGTATATTTTTTCTTTGTCTACAATAAGAATTACAAAGAATAATCATGCCAATAAAAAGAAGTGAGAATATTGTGTTATGAATGAATATTCACAATCATAAACCAATATAACAATAGATTTGTCTTTCTTATCAAATTATATATTTTTTCTTTTTCTACAATAAGAATTACAAATAAATTCATGCCAAACTTATCCCCAAAAAATCAAAATCACCTTATTATAATAAAAATAAATGTTAATCATACTACTTGAGTTGGCCTAGTGGTGGAGAACTTGTGCTCTTGAAATAGAGGTCACAAGTTCAAATCATACAAAGGGGGTAGGGTATGTACACCTTATCGGCTTCAACCTATTACCTATCAAAAAAATAAAATAATAAATAAATAAATAAAATATTAATCAAATTCAAAACAAATTTAAAAATATTTCAATCAAAATATAACGTTATACCTCCTTATATTTATATTTCATAAATTTAACTCTATATTTATATTATTCTATTAGCCTAGTCAACTTATATCCTTTTAAATGAGGTAAATATATTTACCACACAATCATATTATGGTTCCATAAATTTAATTCTACATTTATATTATTCTATTAGCCTAGTCAACTCTATATCCTTTTAAAAACGAGGCAAATATATTTATCATAGAGTCATATTGTAATGAATAAAATGTACTGAATTTTAGGTTAATTGTCATATAGACTAATTGATTGCTTTTGAAGGTGGCGGTCATAAGTGGAAAAAATCTCTATAACAAATCATTGAACTATTTTATCCTCTTAGTTGATTAAATTTTAAAAAATCCATCACGACCTTTGCCTAAAGGATTACATGGATATGAGTATAGAATGTCACAACCTTCTCATGGCACCTACTTTAGAAGAAACATCAATCATAAAGATTAATTACTCTATAGAAAATAGAGGTTTTATAATATTTTTTTTATTGTTTTTGATTTGGTTAGTATTATTAGTATATATTAAAGTTTTATCAATAATTAAATTTTTAATTAAAATATTAAAAGGTATTTATTTCATCAAAATTGTTTGGGATACAATCATATCTAACGACTTTACATGAATGAGACTTTTATTATTATTGATTTGTTGTAAATCAAGTTTAACTTAACTAAAAACCAAAAGTCACCTGATTATTTTTTCAATTCTAAAAGGACTAATTTTATACTCTTCTATTCTTTTTATTTATTTATTTTTGTTAAATTTAGATTGATTTTGATCTTTATTAGACATAAATATTTCAATTAAAAAATATATAATAAATAATTGTAATGATTCCATATCATTTTTCATTTAGTTTTGTGCATATTTTGAAGAGATTGCCTTGAGACATAGACATATTAATGAATCATAATTTTGTATAAGTGGGTCCCTTTCTTTCCTACACACCTATATATTCACCCTATTTGCGTATTTGTTACACATATGCACATGTTTCCCACTTTGATTTGACCCTTTTCATGTTATTAGAACAAGTTGTGGAAATGCTTGCCCTCATGGTTATAGCCTCATTGATTCTAAATTGTTTTTAAATTTAAAAAATTAAATTTCACCATTCCCACATATAGTAGACTATTTACCGTTTTGTATTATGTGTTGGTATGTCTTCATATTTAAAGGCATTCAATGCATTCATTTTAGACATACAAGATTTGAAATTTATATTTACATAACATACTTCAATTGGAGCAAATAAAAGAAATATAGTTCTACATAAACATCCTAAGAACATAATCATGGAAGAGTTGTTTTCAATCATTTGTACACATTTTCCATGGGTTGATGTAAGAGAACATGTCCCTTATGACATATTAACAAGCCTACAAAGGTATTTATAATTATTGTTCTCTTGTAATATACCAACAAGCCTACAAAGGTATTTATAAACATCAATAGATCTTAGGGATCAAAAAATGAAGAAGAAACTAAATTGAATTAAGTGAAGGATAGAGCTTTGAAGATCCCATAGTACAAGTTTGTGAGTACAAAGTAGATTTGTAATCATGGACTAGTCTCTTATTGCCAATTTTTTTTTTTTGATCAGTAATGTTGTGATTTTTGTTTATTAGGAATGCTTTTAACTGGAGCTACGAACCAGTGGGGGTCACAATGGGGGACACCCTCCCCGAGGGATTACTGTAAGGAAGCAAAGGTGTGCGGAAACGCTTCCTACGCTAATCTTGAGAGGACGATTTTGCAAATTTCAACTTAACTATCACAGAGATCACAAGAAGCAAATAGAGTAGAAATAAAACAAGAAACACATAACACAGTGATTATCGTGGGGAAAACCCATACGGGTGAAAAACCCCACACTCTAAAACCTACATAGTATATTAACAAATCAACAAGAGATTACAATACACTTGCAATGCAAGTTCTTACAAGAGCATCACCTCAACTCAAGCTCAGAGAGACTTCACTAGCATCCTTCTAGCACCCAACCTTGCAAACCAAACTCCATGATACAAACTCCTCTCCAAGCCCTCATTATATAGGAATTTTACAACCTGGAAACCATTTGTGGTTTTACAATACCATGGGCAAAACCTCCATGACATGTGTTGCCCACCCTTGACATTTGTTTTTCCAAGATAAGAAAACCAGGTTAAAAGTAGTTACTCACGTCCAAACTCTTATCCCCTATTTTTGACCCTCATAACCAACATGAAATGTGTCATATAATCTCTAAAAAAGGCCCTCCTATATTATACTATGGACAAGGCATCTTTTGACAACTCATATACCTTTTTCCAAGGCACCGACACATGGAAAACCTCCCAACTACATTTGGAACAATTTACTAAAAATTGCAAGGTTGAGACACATGTATCTTAACATTCTCCCACTTGTCGAATAACTTGCAAGAGTTAGGGGATCCATATTACCATGGACTCAACAGTCAGGGGCCAAGAGGCCCATAGACTCCAAACACCATCTGAACTTCTTTGTGCTCATGGGCTTAGTTAATGAATCAACAACATTCACCAAAGTTTCTACCTTCTCCAACTTCACCCTACCATCCTCAACCATATCTCTCACAAAATGATATTGTACATCAATGTGTTTGTTCCTGGCATGAAAAGTTGGGTTCTTTGCTAGGCAGATTGCACTCTGACTGTCACTATAAATTGTCACAGCACCTTGTTTAAACTCTATATATGAACACAATCTCTTAAGCCAAATGGTTTCTTTGCAGGCATGAGTAGCTACCATATACTCTGCCTCTGTAGTGGACAAAGCGACCACAGCCTGTCGCTTGCTCATCCAACTAATTGCACCACCAAATAATGTAAACACATATGCACTGGTGGATCTTCTTCTATCAACATCACCTGCCCAGTTTGAATCCACAAAGCCTCTAATATCCAAGGAATGTTCATTTCCTGTTCCATGAAAACATATAGAGTACTCTGAGGTACCCTGCAAGTATCTAAAAACTCTTTTTACTGCATCCCAATGTGCTCTTCCTGGATTAGACATGTAACGGGAAAGAACTCCCACTGCTTGGGCAATATCTGGTCTTGTGCAAACCATAGCATACATTAAACTTCCAATAACACTTTGGTATGGTACTCGACTCATCTCTTCCATCTCCAATGGCGATGTAGGACACTGTGAACTAGAAAGCTTTGTTCCCATTGTAACAGGAACACTCAATGGTCTAGAATCTTGCATATTAAATCTTCTCAAAATAGTACCAACATACTTACTCTGGCCTAGCCAAAGCTTTTTGTTTTGTCTATCTCTTACAATCTCCATTCCCAAAATGTGTCTTGCTGCACCAAGATCTTTCATATCAAATTTTGTCGAGAGATAAGATTTTAATTCTGTAATCAAACCTTTTCCTTTCCCAATAAACAACATGTCATCAATATACAAGACAATAACCAGAAAATGATCACCATCAGATTTGAAATATATACAATGATTAGATTTAGACCGCACAAACCCCAAACTCAATACATATGTATCAAACTTCTAGTACCACATCCTAGGACTTTGTTTTAAACCATACAAGAATTTCTTCAACTTACAGACCAAATTACTTTTACCTTTTACCACATAGTTCTCTGGCTGTGTCATATAAATTTCTTCCTCCAAATCTCCATGAAGGAAAGTAGTTTTTACATCCATTTGTTTGACTTCTAGATCATAAGCTGCTGCAATAGAAAGTAAGAAATGAATGGATGTCATTTTGGCTACAGGAGAAAAAATCTCACCATAATCTACTCCCTCAACCTGGGAGTAACCTTTTGCAACCAAACGTGCTTTGTACTTCTCTATTCTTCCATCTGAACCTATCTTCCTTTTGTACACCCATTTGCAACCAATAGGATTTCATCCTTCAGGCAATGGTACAAGGTCCCATGTGTCATTCTTCTTAAGAGTTGCCATCTCTTCATCCATGGCAATTTTCCAAGACTCTGAATCATTCATATCAAGAGCCTCTTCTACAGATTTCGGTTCATCAATATTAGCATTTAAAGAAAATATACATCTCCAATCATCAGGAGAATATCCATACCTTTCAGGTGGTTTTCTTTGTCTAGTAGACCTTCGAACAAGTTCACGTTTAGGTTCTTCTTCTTCCTCTGATGATTCAGAACTCGTAGAGCTCTCATCAACTTCCTGTCTTTCTAAGGGCCTCAATTCATCTTTTTCAGGTGTAGCAGACAGTTGAATCACATCTTTCTTTTCTTCCTTTTGTTCTGGCTGCACTATAACAGAAGAAGACTTAATTTCTCTAAAAATAACACTTCTGGAATAGAATACTTTTTGTGCAATAGGATCCCAAAGCTTGTATCCTTTCACACTATAACTGTATCCAATGAATATACATTTAACTACTTTGTTATCCAATTTTGTCCGCTTCTCCTTTGGCACATGAGCATATGCCTCACAACCAAAAACTCTCAGATGACTAAGTGAAGGCTTGTGGCCCGACCACGCTTCTAGTGGCGCTTTATCAACAAGAGCTGATGTAGGAGACCTATTTATCAGGTAGTAGGCAGTGGCTACAGCTTCAGCCTAGAACTTTTGTTCTAGACTAGCACCACTTAGCATACTCCTAGCCTTCTCCATCAAGGTCCTGTTCATTCTTTCTGCAACTCCATTCTGTTGTGGAGAATATGGAGTTGTCTTCTGTCTCTTAATACCACAATCTTTACAAAATGTGTCAAAATCATTGGAGCAATATTCACCACCATTATCTGTCCTTAAACATTTTATCTTCTTTCTAGTCTGCAACTCAACCATTGCTTTAAATTCTTTGAAACGACTAAAAACTTCAGCTTTACTCTTAAGAAAATAAACCCATGTTCTTCTACTGAAATCATCAATGAAAGAAACATAATAAACTGATTTACCAATAGAAGAAACATCAACTGGACCAAATACATCCGAATGGATTAGATCCAAAACACTTGAAGACTTATAAGAACTGGAGTAAAACTGAATGCGGTTTTGTTTTCCATAAATACAATGCTCACAAAAGTCAAATTCAAGATTGCAATCATTCAACCCATTAACAAGGTTCTTATTTTTCAAAGTTCATAGACCCTTCTCACCTATGTGGCCGAGTCTCAAGTGCCACAACATTGTCTTCTCTACGGGCAACTTTGATTCGGTAGAAAGAGCACCCTTGGGTACCCAAAAACCATGACCATCTACTGAAAGAGACACCCTCTCCTTTTCCAACATAGTCTTTATCATAGTTTTATCAGAAGTGCTATTGCACTCAACTGTGCATGCATCAAGCTGGTACAATGTACCCATTCTGCTTCCTCTTGCTATTACCATAGCACCTCTCACCATTTTCACACCTGCTTCAGAAAACTGTACATGCACACCCGCATCTATTAGTTTTCTAACAGATAACAAATTTCTTGCTAGTCCCGGGATATGCAAGACACCATCAAATCTTCTAGTTCTACCATCATAAAATTTAACATGAACACTTCCACGACCAACAATATCAAGAAAAGAGTTATCACCCAATTACACCTTACCACCATCAAACTTTTCATACTTACTAAACCAGTTTCTAATAGGAGTCATGTGGAAAGATGCACCTGAGTCTATCAACCATGCATTGTCACCTGCACCAGTGGCCAAGGCTGCAATAAAAGCATCTCCATCTTCCTTCTCGGACTCAGAATCAGAATCTTGCTTCTTCTTCTTTTTCTTCTTTTCTTCTTTACAGTCCTTTTGGAAATGTTTGGGCTTTCCACAATTCCAGCAAATTACCTTGGACTTACCAGGAGATTTTGATCTCCCTTTATTCTTGGACTTAGAATGGCCATTCTGCTTTTCATTCTTGCCTCTTTCTTTTGGTCTTCCTTGAACACTCAAAGCCTCTTTGGCATTTAGAGAAACCTTCCTTCTCATCTCCTCAGAAAGTAGAGAACCAACAACATCCTCCATCTTCAAGACAATTGCAGTGCTCCCTATTGCCATCACAAGGCTGTCCCATGAGTCTGGCAACAAACATAGCAGGATTTGGCACCTTTCTTCTTCATCCATTGGTACCCCAACTGAGGTCAACTGAGTCACCAACATATTAAAACTTTCCAAATACTCAAAAATTCCTCCACCTTCTTCCATTCTCAAGGAATGCAACTTCTTCCTCAAGAAAATTTTATTCACAAGTGATTTTGCTTGGTAGATCTCACTTAGCTTCTTCCAAAGCTTCTTCGTAGTAGATTCTTCATGGACATTAATCAGAATTGAGTCTGCAAGGCACAATCTTATGAGACCTTTAGCTTTTCTATCCATTATATCATATTGTGCAGCTAAAGTCGGATATGCGGGCCTCGACTTATTCTCATCGACTGCATCCCATAGATCTCGATCAATCAACAGATCTTCCATCTTTAGCTTTCACATTTCAAAGTTTGTGCCAGAAAACTTCTCTACATCAATCCTTCCTGATATACTTGCCATCTTTACGATCCTGCAATACAGAAATGAAATACTCTGCACAAGCTCCCACTCAAACCTTGATTGGCTCAAAAAACCCTATACCCAACAAATAGAAGCAAAACTGACCAGGCTCTGATACCACTTGTAAGGAAGCAAAGGTGTGCGGAAACGCTTCCTACGCTAATCTTGAGAGGACGATTTTGCAAATTTCAACTTAACTATCACAGAGATCACAAGAAGCAAATAGAGTAGAAATAAAACAAGAAACACATAACACAATGACTATCGTGGGGAAAACCCATACGGGTGAAAAACCCCACACTCTAAAACCTACATAATATATTAGCAAATCAACAAGAGATTACAATACACTTGCAATGCAAGTTCTTACAAGAGCATCACCTCAACTCAAGCTCAGAGAGACTTCACTAGCATCCTTCTAGCACCCAGCCTTGCAAACCAAACTCCATGATACAAACTCCTCTCCAAGCCCTCATTATATAGGAATTTTACAACCTGGAAACCATTTGTGGTTTTACAATACCATGGGCAAAACCTCCATGACATGTGTTGCCCACCCTTGACATTTGTTTTTCCAAGATAAGAAAACCAGTTTAAAAGTAGTTACTCACGTCCAAACTCTTATCCCCTATTTTTGACCCTCATAACCAACATGAAATGTGTCATATAATCTCTAAAAAAGGCCCTCCTATATTATACTATGGACAGGGCATCTTTTGACAACTCATATACCTTTTTCCAAGGCACCGACACATGGAAAACCTCCCAACTACATTTGGAACAATTTACTAAAAATTGCAAGGTTGAGACACATGTATCTCAACAATTACATGATGAGGTATTAACACCTCCTCGATGATATGAATGCCACACTTACATATATTTGTTATATCCATCTCTCCTTATCACTCCATATGCCTTATCTCTCCAAACATCTCCTTATCACTCCATTACAATTCTCCTTATCTCTCCAACACGGGTTTTGTCACTCCTTTAAACTGGCAGAGGGGCATCATGAATCATCGACAATTTGTGGCATGAGAGGGACCACAACACGAGGATTTTTTGTGCTGCGTGGACAACGAAAGAAGAGGCATCAACACCAACGAAGCCACAAGAGGGACCATAGCACGAGGATTTGTGCTGCATGGACAACGAACAAAGAGGCATCAACACCAACTGCAACGTGAGTAACAATCGCTAGGGGGGACCATCGAAAGTACCGAAACAAGCGAGCTTCATTCAACGTGCACAGTACCTGAAAAGATTCGAACATGAAACATCCCTATCAACAAGGATTACAACATACCGTTGCGCTGCGGGGACATCCCCCCTCATATTGCTAAACTTATCCCTACACAAAATCAATAATTTTTAAATTCTAAAACCAATAGATTATCATTATCAATTTCAGATTCCATACACATTCTTCAATATCATAGTTAAATATTTTTATTAATTATACTTTACTTTCTTAAAATAACTACAAATTAGCATTCTATAATTTTAATTTATAATTAATTAGTCTAAATTAAATGTATTTATTTAAATATTTATAAAATAAATCTAAACTAAACTAATTTTTTTAATTATAATATTATTTATATAATTATAAATTAAATATTTTTATTTATCTAATTATTAATCATTTTATTCTATCAAATAATTACAACTAAATAAATATTATTATAAATAATAATTATATATTTATGATGTAACAGTAAATTGTAGTACCTAGGGGAAAGGAGCCACTAGCTGTTATAGGACCAATAACCGTCATCTTTTTGTCAACCTCACCCCCCATTAGTAGACATAGTATAAACAAAAAAAAATGGTAATGGAAGATCCATTAATAAATACAACATGCACCAATAGTGGTGCATTTTTTAAACTTTTTTTACTATAAGTAGCTCATTATGAGACATTTGTCCACTATGAGTTATCTACTATTGACGCAAAGGTGATTATGTATTAGACCACACTTTGAAATGTGTACTTCTTGACCTTTGTGCACATAATGAATTCTACAACGTCGTTACTACCCACAAACCAAAACAATAACTTTCAACAGTTAAGTCGCATACAGAGAAAACAAAAAAAAACCGTCGAAATTAGACGAACCGTTTAGAAATTTAAGATGCGCAAAGTTAACTATAACAACTAATGGCTCCTTAACCCTAACTCAGTTGTAACCTTCCCAACTTAAAACCCCAGTATTTGTTCCCAATTATGATCTCCGCAACTTTAATCGATTAAAAATATATTCTCTGTAAGAAGAGAATCGCGTGAATAGTGTACATCAGTCAAAAGGTGAATTAATAATCTCGTATTAGGTGTCGCAAAAAAACACACGTTTCGACTGTCAATACACTGCGCCCTTAAATATGCGGATATGTGTATATATATGTCAACGTCACCAGCACTGGCTGTAAACAGCACATCCCCGATAGACATACATGGTTGAATTAAAAAAATCGGATGGGTATCATTAGCCGATGGATTTCTGATCAATTTTTGCTGTTAGCTTTCAGCGGATCACAATTCTCTATAGCATATTTCCTTGGATCGCACATTGTTTTGTAATACAGACAGGAATCCAATTGAGAAAAATGAGAATCTGAGGAGCATAAATCTCAAGAAAAAGATTACCCAAACAGGGTAAAAGAGCATAAAACATTGCCCAGATCAGGAAAAAGAAGAAAGAATCTCTACCCAGATCTTTAGAGATGGCACACACAGCACACAAATCATGTACCGCAGGGCTACTGAAGTTGCTGCTAGTATTGTTGGCCATTGCACTGTCGGTATACATTGTGGGTCCTCCTTTGTATTGGCAGTTCATGGAGGGTCTGCACTCAGCATCCTGTTCTCCTTGTGTATGTGATTGCCCTTCAGAAGCCAGACTCAGCATTATTCCTCCAGGTATGCATTCCCTACTGTAGAAATTGTATTGTCAATTCTTTCCTAAACTTAAACTAGGAAACTTTGTGAAGGATAAGTTATAGACCATATAGATAAATCAACATAGGATTTGTCAACGGCTGCTATTTATTAGCATTATCAAGGTGAATTGTAGACAATGATTTGTTGGCATACTACTCCAGATCTTATATTTTTGGATTGAGATGAGGAGGCTCAGGGCCCAAACACTAACCCATATTTATTAACGCCTTATTTGAAAGCTCAGCTGCCGATAGATTTTAGCTGGGTACATGCACAGGTCGCTCTGCAGGCCAGTTGATAACGACGACCCAGGGATCTCGCCCAATTACAGGATGAATCACCCCAATCCTGAAAATGGTAAAAGCCCAATAGTCTCACCTCTGTATAACCGGCATGAAGGTTTGCCTCAACTGGGATAATTGTTATATCCGTTAGCCTCACATTTTCTTATCCTTTATTGCTGTCACGAGGCTTCATATTTGGGAGTTTTTATCTGTTGAGTTGTTGGTAAAGTGTGATCCTATTACTAAGGATCTCAAATATGCTGCATATGTGAGCATATTCAGGGCAATGCAGAAACACTTTCTTTTCCCTTTGGGTATAGCAAGACGTCCTGTTTCAGCTACGAAGTTACATGGAAATTGAAATAGTTCTTAGTATCCTTTAGTTTTGATCACATTTTCTTCCACCTGAGAACTTGGGGGGTGGATGTAGGTGGATGCATGTGTCGAGAAGGATTGGATGCCTAATTCACATTCCTCTTTGATTTGATATTACCTGTTTTCTTTACCAAAGGTTTATGCTGCACTCAATTCTTATCAGTAGCCGTACCCAGTCATATAACTTTAATCAATTGTAGTTTAGTAATGTTAGTGAGATCTAGTGATTGGTAGGTGCTTTTTCATGCCTAATGTTTGGAGTGGCTTTTTTATGCATTCCGGGTACACAGTCACACACAAACATCATGGGATCCAATATTTTTGCACATTGATCCAGTCACGTGGAATCTGAACCTTAGTGGGGGGCAAGAATTTTGGTTATTTATGGGCACTTCTTGTTTAACCTTTGTCTTCTTGCTTTCTAATTAGTAGCTGGGTTCTAAACTTCTAAGGCACTTAGATCCATCATAGTGTGGCATAAATTGTCTATTATAAAGTTAGTTCTCTGTTATTTTATTGGTTTTATCTGTAATCACTGTCTCTGGCTGTGAAATGTATTTCTGATTGACTGTAGAATAATATTTTTCTGTTATATTAAAACTCTTTATCTGCCTGGTTTCATGGGCACATGGGGAGTGACGTGTGTCTTAAACGTGAATATGCATGATAAGCACATTAGAGTGCCCAAAGAGATCATTCTGAAAATCCAAAAGAGGCCAAAATGATCTGAGTGGGGTTCTATTTGTTCTGTGTGTTATTTGTATGAGTACAAGATAAGCAATGCACCATACTTAGGTCTGTCTAGATGTGCCTTGGAAAAAGGTTCAGAAAAAGAAGCAGGTGTTTTGTGGAGGATCGGGCTGAATTTTTATCCACTAGTGAAATAATCTTTGATGAGAGACTGCCAAAACACGAGGGCTTGAAGGGAGTGAATTGCATTCATTCTTTTACAAAATATCCTTCTCATAAAATTGAAACTTGTAAAACTCAGGACCAAGACATGGACATTAAGAAATGCTTTGACATTATTATATAGGCCCACACTCCCTTATTTGATGGATTGATTTTTAATCGAATAATTTATTTAACTAAGAAAGCTATTACATGCACACCTGGCTAATTGCTAACAATAGATACTACTTTTTGGGTAATATTCCAAAAAGTATATTTGAGCTATCATGGAAAGTACTATAGTCTATGGTCTGTGCTTCATCTCGTTATAATTTTATTACTTCAAACATGAGCAAGTTGTTTCGAAGCAAGCAGAAGGTTGAATCCTTTGGAAGAGTTATAAATGAAAAACTTATAGAGAAGTAAACGATTTAATATGGTTAGAGGAAAAAACTTCTTGTTATTTCTCGAGCTTTTTATTTAATGCATTCCCAAAACACAATGGGGAACATTATAGAAATTGCACATCAGGGTAAAAAAATAGAAATAACTGGTCAACTCCTTTATGAATCATATGGGTATCTGTTTTGATACCTTAGGCATGGATCTACCCTTGAGCCTTGAGTCTCACCAGCTTATAAAATACATTGAAAAACATATTCTCAGATAGAATTTGAGATCTGTTTTGCACGTTTCTTTCAAAATGTGAGACACATTTTTCATTGCAAGAATTGTTATGTATGCATAAAGTTGTTGTCCTTAATACATCATCTAAACATACAGTGTATGTCACTTCAAAATACTGTTTATATATACTGAGTAAGATTTGACAGTAGTAAGATTACTGAAATTTAATCAAGAGAATGTATATTTTATCCAAATGTACATAAATATTCCTGAGCTTATTGAAGTCTTAATAAGTGATCTAACGCCTTTGCATTTGTGTATTTTGGTGCAGGTTTGAACAACCTTTCTTTAACAGGTTAGTTCAAATTCTCTCTAATGATGGTTTGGGGTGTTTCTTGTAACTATGGAATATTGTTAAATTTTTCTGTTGTGTATTTTGCTGCATTCGTATAGGTCAACTTTATATTTAAGCATATGTTTTTTAAGTCCAGGTATAATTTGATTAAGATTCAATTTTATCTAATTACTGTTGTCCCATATATATTTTAGATGAGAATAATCAATAGATGACTCAGGAGCATGGTATTTGCATGTTCCTGATGACTTATATTTTCCTTATGTCAAGGTGAATTGGTATCCATAAATTTTTAATCTCTTCTGAGAACATTTTAGAAAGGGGAGCAAGTTAAAAATTACAATGCACATCAAACTCAAAGGGAATGTTAATCATATATCTTTGATGCCAATCTCTGTGGACCACAAGCTTCAACATCAACCATAAAAGCACAATGCTTAATGCAGTTGCCTTAGCGTAAGAGAGAATAGTCTAAGAAAAATTACAAAATAGAAAGCTAAGTATAGCAGTTGAAGGAAACGATGAATATTGTAAATCAACTTTAATGAGCTATTGTAGCACTCATATTTGGATGAGGGTGGTGATGCTTCTTTCTGTGTTCACATATTGGTTGAATAAGGGGATTTCCTTAGAGCTTAGCACTCCATCAAGAATCAGAATCTTACTAAGCAAGGCTAATATAGTTATCTGTTCGATGTCGTAGGCCACATGGCTACAGAATTTGTTTTCCCCTCACTTGATAGCTGACTATATTTTTTGTGGCTACTCATAGATTTTTGAACAATTTCTGTAGTTTTTTCAGAAATGCATCTTATATTGCATAATGAAGAATGAGATTTACATCATTTGAGCATCAGAATTTCATAAAAAATGCAAAAGCATTGTTTAATGAACAATAGAAAGGCTAACATCTAAGTGTTGCCCGAAATTGAAAAAATAAGAGTCAAATCATTTGGAGAACATAAATCCAGCCTTTAAATGCATAGCCAGATCCCTTTTAAAGTTATTAATGCATTACTTTAGAGGGAAATTATCTTCTTGAAGAGTTGTACTGCATCTTGTCCTCTAGATGAAATATGTAGTAGACAACGGTACCACATGCCGCAAATCTTTGCATGTCTCTGATCATCCAAATGTGGGCATCACCAAGGTAGAGGACTGGTGGATAAGTAATTTAAATTTTTCTTCAACAAGAATCAAAAGGTCTTTACAGATGGACATTATCAGAAAATATGATCTATACTCATTTTTCTCTTCCAGATTGAACATTTTTCTCCACTTCTCGTTGAGCCAAATAGGTGAGTTTTCTTCACCAATGAGAAAGATTTTGATTTTGTGCTCATTCACTTATTGCAGAGTTAGATCATGGGTGATGGCCGAGTTATTTGCAAAATACATATTGACCAATAGACTGGCTCTTACCTAGATAATTCCTTGGTGTACCACTGTAGTCTTGTCTCTTGTAACAAACATTCCAGAGCATACAACCACATGAAGGTAAGATGTTAGAGGGAAACCTACCTAATAGACCTTAGCAAGAGAATTGGTTTAGAAGGGATTGTGCTGACACAATCCTTTCAAAGCATGTGGTGAATAGAGTCAGCATGTGGTGAATAGAGTCACCGCAACTTTATGAAAAAGGATACCAAATCAAAGTCACTCCAACATTTTTAAATGAAGTCTTTCGATTCTTTTGTATGTCTTATCAAACACAATTTTGAGGAGAGCTTTTCCTCTTTTCACATTCCGTTTCAATCTCTTCCCAATCTACCTTTTGAAAGCTAATAAGCTAAAATATCAAAAGCTTTAGAAGCTTTAAAGAGTCCCGTGAAGATAAATGGCCCTCACCTCTGGGTATAAGAAGACAAAAGGGATATCAGCAAGTGTCAGTAACAATAATAAAATTTGCAATGAAGAGCAAATTCAGCAGGGTAGAGCGAGCGGAATAGAAAAGTGGAAAGGATGGCAATCTGCCACAAGAAGATCCATTGTGCAGAATAATTGGTTTCTTGCCTTTCTTCACTCATCTTTTTACCCATCTCTAGTGCAAATGTCATCCCCCATGGTAGCAGAAAAAGCTCTTTCATTTCTGCTGCTGCAACCTCTGCTAAAGGCCTGGTGATAACAATTAAGATTGAAAGTGAAGAATTGGAAAGGAAAAATATCAACTCATTAATACTGCTGTTATAGGCAATTTTGAAGACATTAGCCAACATGCACTGGTATGGAAACATGAATTCATGAAAATCAGGGTAAAAGCATTAAAATAAAGTAGTTCCTGAAAGGCTTTTTCATAGCTTCTTGTTGCAACCAAGATGACAAGGATAAAATTTTAAAGGAGGCCAATAGTTTCTCAAGGAAACAGGACACTATCTTCAGGAATAGTGGCCAAACTTTGATTTATTAAATTGTAAAATCTATGAAATTCTGGTTTCACTTCAGCTTGGTAACCCTCCTGAGGAATATTGGGTATTGGGATATCATCATTATTGAAATGGTTGGTAATGCCCTCAAAAACTTTATATATCAGATGGTAATACCTCTCACTGGGATTTGAGAATATTTGCATGAATTTGTATTAAAAAACCACCAGCTTCTCCCCTTCTAGAGCATATTCTCCTTGAATCAGATGTGGGGTGTTAGAAACAATTGATTGAATTGGAAGGTAGAATTCCTCTGTCACTGGTGCCAAGAATCAAATAACCCCAGTAAAAATTGTCATAGATTCCCAAGTCAAAGCCACAATCAGTTTGGAAATGGATTAATAATTTTGACCAATGAATTCTCTTCTACCATAAATGATGAGGTGAATCTGGATGAGTGCATTCATGAAAAAGTTGCTGATTTGAAGGCCATTGAAAGGGCTGACATTGAGAATGGGAATTTTCCAAAGTCAGTAAGGATGCCCCTATTTCCTTTCCTAAAGAGAACAAACAATTGGAATATAAGATGTTGGATGAGCCAGATTTCGATAAGGAGGATAATTTGTTGGATGCTTCAACAGCAGACAATGATCTCATCTCAATTGATACCTTAGGCACATCCCAGTATGCCTCCCAAATTTCCAAAGTGAACTTTAGTAGTAAAGGCAAGAAATGGAGATAATCTGAAATATGTCTCAGAGAGGAAATTGCAGCTTAAGGTAAGCAGCCTAAAATTAAATCCTACATAAATTTGAGGTCTAGGTGATGTCCTTCCTCTCGTTGGGAGCAATGAAGATCATCTCTGGGAATGTTAGGGGTATAAATGCCCCTAGAAAATGCCACTTAGTGAAGTAACACCTTGACATAAGCCTGGCAAATTTTATTCTATTGCAAGAAATAAAATTTGATAAAAATATATATCAATTATTATAAGGAAATTACTAAGATGCAATAGAGAGTTTGTTGAGGTCCTTGGAGCCTCTGGAGGATTGGGAACTTTGTGATCCTCCCATTCTTTCAAGTTCAAGGAGCTTGGTGCATAACATAATTGACAAGTATTTAAAATAGAAAGTCTTTATTCCATTCTTTCCTTTTTCTTGATCAATGTTTATGGTCCAATACCTCCAAAAATCTAAGTTTTGGATCATATCTCTGAGCTCTACTGCCTTTTGATGGGAAAAAGGTAATTTTGGGTGGAGATCTCAGTTCTGTTTCATCCTCTATGGGTAAAAGGGGTGGTGCCTCCAGAATAATGCAATCTCAGATCAACTTCATTTCACCAATTTTGTGGAGCACTGGGCCTTGGTAGACATCGTTCCCAAAAATGGTGCATATGCTTGATCAAATAGAAGGTTGGTCTTCAGCATCATAGTATAAAGATATTATAGATTCCTAGGCAGTCTCACTTGGTTGAATTTGTCATGGCTGTTGCAAAATAATAGGGATTTGCATCATTATCTGAATCAGCTATTAATTTTGGAAGATTTTCCTCCCATTAGTTGCCCTCTCAAGTTTGAAAGAATTTGGTTCAGAGAACCTTGTTGCATCGACTTGGGTGGAAAAGTGCTCCAAAATTGACAGGTCCTAAGATGTTCACTCTAGTAATGAAGTTAATCCATTTGAAAGTTTGCCTGAAACAACAGAATTGGGCTTCATTCAAAATTATTTTTTAAGAAAAAATTTAAAAAGAAAAGAAAAAAAGCACAACTTGAAACTCAGATCAGAATGGTTCAAAATTCAACTATGGATCAAGAAGCTTATCTCAGGGAAAAATTTCGAATCAGAGATTTTTAGCAGCAAAGAAATATATTGGAAACAAAAATATAGAGAAACATGGTTAAAGAGTGTGGACAAAAATACATATTTTTTTAAACAGTTCCACTAAGTCTAAAAGAATTCACACAAAAAATTCCTCAATTTCAGGTAGACATGACAGAGATTTAGTGGAGCCCTAGGACATCAATAAGGAAGTGGCAGACTTCTTTGAGGATCTATTGTGTTGCTGGGATGCGTCAAATTTACCTCATCAAACCTCTCTCTAGAAATATTTTGCAACTTCATCACCAATGATCAGAACAAGGCCTTATGGGTCCCCTTCACAGGGGATGAGGTTAAGTTGGCTCTTTGTAGGCTTTATTTGGATAAAGCACATTATTGAGGAGAAATCAGGGATTTTTTTCCTTGAACTCAAATGGTTTTCAACAGGGAAGAATTCTAAACATTTTAGGCTTCAGAATCAGCTCCTTCCCTAGCAAATATGTGGGAGTTCTTCTCTTCAAAGGTGCAGTTAAATCAGCTCTTTGCGAAAAACTTATAAATTCTTGCCACTCAAGACTTTACTCTCGGAGAGGGAAATGGCTTTCCCTTGTAGGCAGAATTTTGATGATAAAATTGGTTCTCTGAGGTCTCCTAGTATACTTGATGTCTTGCATGAAAATGCCCTCCTAACTATTGGGCTCTTTATAAAGAATAATGTGTGGTTCTAGTGGATGGGAATCAATGATAAAAATAAGATCCTCCTCCTTGCTTGGGATTTTGTTTGTCAGCCAAAATCTGCTGGAAGGTTATATGGGTTTGCAAAACAAAGCTTTGGGAGCAAAATTAGTTTAGGGGATGCTTGAAAACCGGAAGTCAAATGGAGCAAAATTGTACAAAAGAAATACTTGGACAATGAAGATCCTTCAAGGATTCTCACTAGTGCTGTTCATCTTAAAGGGTCCCACACGTAATTTCATGTTGCACAACAAATCATTTGTTACTGGTCATTTAATTCAGATGTTTGAAATGGTCTCAAAGTCAATTTCTAGCAAGACCCATTGAATTGCTATTCTTTCTAGTAGGTTGCAGAGACCTCAAAAAGGGCCGAGAAGTTCTTTCCTCTTCCTAGGGGAGTAAAGTAAGAGTTTATGTCTTAGCCATCAGCATCAATGGAGTGGAACACTAATGTGGAAGGATTTTTTAAGAGAGGGAATCCCAGAGAACCAAAATATTTTGTTGAAATCTAAATTATAGAAAAGAAAAGTTGTAGAGGGTGAGCAAGACATCATCAAATGCGCTGTTCAAATCAGGCTGTTATTTTGTCAAGTGCAGTTATCAAGTTGCTTTTGGCATGCCCTCCCACTTAGATTGGCTGGTGGGAAAATATTGGGACAATATAGCATTTTCATTACAAGTGGTTTTAGAGAACAATTAGGCAAATTTCATGCAAGGAAAGAAGAAAGAAAAGAAATGTGGATAAATCTCTAGTAAATTCCTTCCAAATTGTTTTCCCTATTAGTTGCATTATGTTTTGAGTAGATTTGTATTTTGGGGATATCAATGATAAAGATTATCGTCTATTCCACAAGGAATTTAGAGTTTTCCACTGAAGCAATTGTGCTTGTAAAACTGTCTGGAAGTGGATTTTTTGGAAGCTAGAAGACATGACAGTCACAATGTTTGTCTTTAAGAGAAGATCACAGTCATATAGGGTTCCAGCATTGTCATGTCCCCTTTCTAGAGTGGACATCGGAGACGGAGGAGTTGGCCTATCATTGGAGTCTCGTAGGCTAGCAGAGGTTGATTGGGACTCATTCAGTGCATATAGTGATTGGATTTTGGCTTTACAGGCAGTTTGGAGCCAGTTTGGAGCAGTTCCTAGATTTTAGGGGGTATCCCTAAATTTTAGGAGGTCGTAACAGTTGCCAGTCGTGAGGTTATTCATGACCTTTTAGATGGTTTCAGTTTCAAAGAGATTGGGCTTGTTTCCTAAATTTTAGGAACATCCCTAGATTTTAGGGATGAGACTACCAGTGAATCCTTGATTTCCGACTTCAGTCACAGACAGGTGACAGGATGATTTTAGGGTTTGTAATGTCAATTGGGCATTTTGTGGCTATTTGGGTTATATTTTTAATATTTCCAAAGTTAGCGTTTAATAATTAAATAAGGCTAAGTTGTTAGCCATTTTGGAGTAATAAGGGGATTTTTGGTCTCATCTGGATGCGCATCCTATTGTGTGATAGCTCGTTGGAAAGATCTTGAAATTCTTTAAATCTTTCTCTTTGGTCTCAGGGCAATTCAGTGAGCGGATTTCTGTCTATGGGGAAAAAGGTCATTTTCTAGTAACATGACCACTTTAAAATAAGAAATTATAACATTTCCACTAGACCACGCCACTTGGAGACAATTAGGGTTCGATTTGCAATTGAGAGGGGTTATAAGGGGATAGGAGCTTCATTCTATGATTATCTTTTACACATTTTACATCTTGGATTTGAGATTTGGCTCTGGAAGAGCTTTTCAGCATCTGGGACGCCAACCCCAATGCCTTGCCTGTTTGGGACGTAGCCCCCAATACAGTGGTTTGGATTTGTTTGCAGCTATTAGCATCTTGGAGATTGTACGGCATTCTTTCTGGAGGTTCAGCAATTCTGACAGAGTTCAGCGTGGGGTTTGGGGTTTCTAACCAGTTGGGTGTACTTGGCAGCCGTACGGCTGTACCTGGCAGCCACTTTCCTTCCCACGTGCAGCACTTGGAGGGCTGGAATCTTGCCACAACTTCATTCCTAGTTATGTTACTCTTTCAGCATCTAGGTTGGAATTATTCCTGATTGTAATCTTCCTGAAATTATTGGAAATCTTCATCTGGTCAAATATTTGATTTTATATTCAGAAATCTGCCTTGAATCGAATTTGTTTTGGCTGTATATGAACTTCATTTTCAGTACTTTGTTCATGTACTTGTACTTCATTATTTACTTGTTGAAAAATCATCAAAATACAAAAAGAATTCAACCCTTCTGCAACTTCTGTCTATTTCTGAAAGAAAATATTAATAAGCAGGAAAAATCAATTTAAATAAATAAAAATTACAGCAGATTGGTAAAAGAGATCCATCAGGGATCTTTCAAGCATGCATAATTTTTTTCATCCTGCTCACCCTTTCTATTTTCATATCAGCCACCTTTTTTCCCTACATTTTTTAATCCATCTCTCCTTGATAATTGCATCCGTGTAGGTCACATGTAAACCCTTTTGTTCCTACAAAATCCTAATCTTGCATGGTTTGTACTTGCAGAAAAACCTACCGCCTATTGTTTCAACCCACTAGAATAAAAGGCAAATCTGCATATGATTTGTGAAAGAATCACTAGGAATCTATATGAGCAGGATCATACATGAAAAACAAGGGCAAAATGTGGCACTACAAATTGCCACCAATTCCAATAGATGTGAATGGAGTTGTGACAGTGTGAGCTTCTATCACCCTTGGACAAAGGCAATAAAGAAATCCATAAGCTAATGGCAGTGGTAACAAACAGTGATGCAGTAATGAGTTGTGACCCAAGCAAAGGAGTAAGCATAGGTGGTTATAGAACAAGGATGGGAAGAGGACATGCTAGCATCATGGACATGTCAAATAGTAACAATCATAACAACATTTGAGGACATGCTGCTATGATAGGCATGTTGAATGGCGGCATCAAAATCAACTTGGGAGGATGCAGTGCTACAATGGGAATGCCAAATAGTAGCATCAACAATAGTTATGAAGGACATTGGCCTTCAAGCATTAACATCTTTCATGGAATACCTGAAAACATAGATTTCTACAGCTACAACAGTATTGGCATGGGATCAAACTTCAATCAGGGATATGTGAACTTGCCACTCTTCAACAATGAAGGAACACCTAGTTTTTGAACTTTGCCACCCACGTCATATATAACAACTTGTAGTCTTACTGGAGCTTATTCCTAACTCAGCAATGGCTTTGCAAGAGGAGAAGCTCATGTGTGTTCTTCTAAGATCCAATACAAATTTGATGGTCATGACATGGCTTTCTGGCTTGGATTTTGGATTGGTATTTCAGTACAAATGGATATGCTGCAAAAGAGCTCTCGTGTTTACTGAATATCAGTTTGAGATTACATTTCACCATGATAACACAGACAAGGGGCTTCTTTTTCACAACTCTTCATGTTAAGGAAAATAAGGCAAGTAGCATAGCACAGTTCTCAATACCTCATATTATCCAGTAGAACTAACAGTATGGATCTACATAAAAGGTCAGGCATTTGCATTAGAGCTTTTGGTGAGGGAATTCAACATGGATTAGGGTTTCATAAACCTGCCGTGTCTGGAAAGCCATGCAAATGGCATTAAATCTGGAAAGAAGAACCAATACCTTTGATGTTGATCCTATGATCAAGCTTTGGATAGGAGCTTCTTCAAAGCATTCAATTTCTAGCCATATCCCAACTCACTGTTTAATATAAGGGAGAGGAGAGAAATCATTTATTATTCAATTGCAATCAAAAGTTTATGAAATTCTTATCTGCATTACTATTTGTATATTGGATTGGATCACTGCTGTTATTCTGAATGAATATTGTTTTGGATGCTAATTTTGCTATTATTGTAATTACTCTGTGAAGCTTTTGTTTCTTTTACAATAGATATTTTCACTATACAATGAGGTGTTGCATATCCATAATGTCAAGAGACTATAATGCTTATGCTAGTCATATCAGTCTCTATCCTGTGGTTCAATGCAACGTTTGTTCCCTAGTTTTTCTACTGGCTTAGTGAGATCACTATATCAGGAAGGGGATTAAGGCTGCTTTCCAATTTGTGTGTATATTCCAGATTAATGTGTTAATAACTCTGGATTTAATTCAAGCCAGAATCATTGCAAATTGCTACCACTGGTTGGGCAGGTAGTTGATCCCCAGAAAGAAAGTGCTAAAGTTATGAAAATGTTTGGTGTTATGATCAGCTGTAAATAACCCTATAAAGACTGAAAATGCCTGAGTTATTCCTCTGACACTCTTACCCTATTATGACAAAACAACCATATATACAAAAATAGGCATATTTACCCCTTTCCTATTGTCTCCTGGCAATTTTTCTATATTGTTTTGGATCTCACTTATTATCTTTGGCCATAAATAACTCAGACTAGGGCAGCTTTTAGAGGATGCATTGAAGAATATTTAGAGTTGCTGAAGTAAGTTATGGTAGAGGTTGTATGAGGACCTAGTAGTGTATGCTGGTCACATGGGTAATCTGTAAAAGGTAAAGAAGACCCCTGAATGTTTCTAACATAAAGGTCCCCAACACATTGCATTCAACTGATTATCAGTTGTACATGGATATTATACTGATTTTTTATCGAGCCTTGCATATACATTTATGCACAATTTTTATACATAGTAATTGCATGGCTTATAGATGAATATCTTTTCTGTGCATAAAATTGTGACAAGGTTTTCAATGGGCATTGAAGAAAATGTTTTTTTTAAAAGATTTTTTATTTTTGGCAATCAGCAATTTCTTTCTTTCTTTGTACTCAATATACAAAATTTAATATATGTGAAGAACTGCTATTGCTAATTTAGTAACGAGTTAGATTGAGCTTTGCAGTGCAGGCCTTAGCATGCTTAGTAAATATATATTAGCCTTGACTTAGGAGGACAAATCATAAAAAGCGATATAAATGATATAGCATGCTAAAGTCTATCCACAAAAAAAAATATGTCATATATGCTAAAGAGGATGTAAAATCATAGTCTAGATACATTGCAAAATACAACTGTAATGACTCAAAACAAATGGCCTGCTTTACACAACAGCTTAGGAGTGGATGATCCTTATGAGTGAGCTGAACCTGTCCCTTAACACAATTTAGTAAATAGACACACACAAAATATGTGCTTTACTGTCGCTGTTATTTATTCATTATGGACACCCATCATCTGTAAATCTGGTTTTGAGAGACCTGAATTTCAGAAAACTTTGGTAAATGAGAATTAGAAACTATGCAAGTGTTCTCTTTTAACTTGTAGGCTATCCTATTTCACAAAACACTTTTAAGCATGGCTATGCCCTAAACATTATTGCCAAACTGCTGCATTTCTTATTTAAATCAGAAACCAAAGCTATACAGTTATGCACAATCTGGTAGAACTTATTACTTCGGAAATTTAAATATCAGTGTGATATTCAGCCATTCTCTGTCATGGAATGTTGAATAATACAATTTTATGCTAATCCTCCTCAATAAGCATGTGCAACTCCCACACGATTGGTCCATCCAATGTGAGATGACCATCTATGAGCAAGCCCCCTCCAAGTTAGCCGTTGACCTTTATCATCAGTATAGGTTGTCTTAAAGAAGTCATTTTTATTGAGCCTTGTTACCCAAAATTAAGTAATATATGAGATTCTATTGTCACTGAATCCTCCAAGTCTATATATATTTGAAGGGAAAGTCCCACTCTCTCATGCTCCTTGAATAATCCCAGGTCAGCCAATTTGCGACCTCCTTTCAGTCTCCTAAATCTTCTTAAACATAAGGAACCCCTGGATCCTAGATTTTGCAGAAGACCTAACCATAACTCAAAGGTAATATGTGAATTTTTGACCAACCAGAAACTCATGGGGAGAGTGATCTACTGTGAAAAGTTGTAGATACCATGCGCTTGCCAACTTAATATCTGGCAGCTTATTTGGATAACAAGATCAAGGCCTTCATGGGTAATAATTTTCTTTTATTGAAGACAACTGATTTCATCAAGGATATGAAGGTGGGGGGTGGCAAGATTCTGCTAAGCTTTGATGATATCTCCTTGTTCATGAAGATTCTGATAAGAAATGAAATTAAATCATCAGAGGCATCACAGATCAAGGAACTGCTATCTTAGTCGAGCTGTGTTTGGGGATTAACTTTATGTAGCTTCTAGGGCAATTTTATGAACAACTGACATTAGTGGTTATGGAGTCTCCCTTACCTCCAGTTGCTGCAAACCTCTCTATGTAATGTTTTAAAGAACGGAACTTAGCTCCTACCCCTTGAAATCCTAGCTCCTACCCCTTGAAATCCTAGTTGTGAAAGTGACACATTCATTCTATGTTGTCCATTCTGGTACAGATCTTGTGTGTGTGCGCATGCGTGTGTATGTGTGTATGTATGTATGCTAAAAGCATGAATTGATATTAGAATATCACATAGCATCATATAAACAACAAAATCATTATAAACTTGAATGTCATTTAAAAGATGCATGATAAATAATCATTGTACAAACTTCAAGTTCAATATTAAAATAATAATATCGAGTTCAACAATAGGTTTAAAATATTTAATCATCAAATGGATTTTCTAAATCATCAATATCATCATCATCATTGACATTAGATGATGTAGAAACATTAGATGAACCACAAGCAGTGCCAGTGCCACTACCACTTGCACTAAAAGTGTGCTGATTTTCAGATCTTGGTCTTTTGTTTGTAGTGGGTTCACCTTGAAGATGAGAAGTGGCCAAAAATGAGTGGTTTTCTACAACACCACTGGGATTAGATGGGGTCATTGAGGTCTGCATTCCCTTTAATCTATTTTTAAAAAAATTCTTTTATCAAGAGGTGACGATTTGCTTGTTCTTGCTCCATAATATATCCTATCACTGTCTCTGATGGCATAGGTATATCATTCGTTCCAATCTTAAGGTTTGATTCTTTGACTAGGTATTCCACATAAATGGGCTTTTACCCAAATATATGAGCTAGAATATCTAACATCACATCAATTGCAAATCCAGATGTAACCCCCATCATCGCGAACTGGTTGTATCATATTAACATATTTGCATAGGGGAGGATTCGGATCTGTTTTGAATTTAGGTTGCTGTGGAGCTAGAACTAGTTACCATTGTGATTCCTATGGCAATTTTTTTTTTAACAACACTTTCAAAACAAAAAAAAATGAATACAAAAAATAGATTTATAAAACTGGGCTCTTTTGAATCTTTGATACATTCATAGAAGGATGTAAAAACATAGATAAACAAAGCAAAGAGTTTGTTTCATTTTTTGTAAAACAGAAATGGAGGAAAGCAATTGAAAAAAATTCACGTCTTTGCAAACATATCCTTCTATGATCTTCTTGGCAGCAAATGTGTAGGAATGCCAATGGAATCATTGTGAAACCTTCAAAGATCAATTTTCAACTCCCTTTGTTGATCCTACAAGCATAAATGAATACTTGACGTCTTGGAATGATATTTGCCGTTTGCAAAAGAAATGAACTTATTTTGGTGTTTCATATGATTTAGAAGTCACTTTTAGGGTTGAGGAGGGCATCCAATCAAAGATAGGTAATTTTTTTTGAAAAAAAACCAAAAAAAAAAGCGGTAATGCACAGACTGGTTCACGCAGCTTTGTCTCAGGTTTTCCCTAGATGAATTGGGTTGCATTTGGCTGTGCCCGGTATCAGTATCAGGATCCAGTTTGAACCGGAGTCAGATCTGGCCTGCCCCCTCACAGATCCAGTAACATAGCATTCATTATATGGATATAAATTGGCCACATTCCAAGCGCATCTCGGCAGCATCCATGATAATTTTTAATTTATTAAGGATTTGGAAATTGATGGCATTCTACCTATTTTGGATGTGCCTTTGAAATGCAAATGTGACAATTCTTAGAGTGTTGCAGATTTATATGCGTAGGCCTCACACCATCACCATCTAATGCAAAAAGCTGGTGATATTGGACCCTCACAACTGGAGCCTTAGGAATTACTGCTGCAAAGCATATTGAATCAGGAAAGCCACACCTTGCAAAGGTCTTTGAGAGGAATTGGCATAAGAAGAAACAAATAACAAGGGGTTTCAGATATACCACAAGAGAATATGAAATGTATCAAAGCACATAGAATTCTGATAAACCTTCCACAGGCATTTTAACCATACAAGAGATTTTTAATGAAACTGCAAAGATCTGAAAGTAGAGGAATATCAATTTTCTAATCAAGGAGTATACTTAAAAATATATTCAGTTACTAAGGACATGGCTTATCCAAAGATATAATAAATATCAGGACCTGTCTCATTCCTTGCTTATGTGGTTGACCATACATTAGCGAGTCATGCAGAACCATTCAGAAGAGGATTGATGAGTACAGTGTGAATATCCTTCATAAAATTGTCAAACAAATGTTTTTTGCAGGACAAAGTCCTTGATGTCGAGAATTTTAGTATCTTCTATCACACAGTTTAACTATGTCATTCTTATAATCGAAAACTTTGATTGATGTTAACCTCAAGGTTGGATGCTGAAAGATATATGCGATTGAATTTAATCTTTGCAATAAAGTTTTCTTCGTGGGTAGGTCTTCCTTTAACATCTCAAATTACTTCCTGCCAGAAATGTGCAAAAACAGCTAATAAAACACCTAAAGAGAATCCTGGCTTTTTTTGGCATATAAAACGAAAATTGGCATCATCTCTGAAATTTTCATCATATGAACGAGTTATGGATAATGGTAGCACAGTACCAAGGTGTGCAATAAACAGAAAAATGATAAAACTGAAAGGAATGCTGAAAACAGTCGTTAACCTACCAAGTGGGTTCCGTGGATGTTACCAATGGTAATTGTCTCAAAACGATATTATACTACTTGAATTATCTTGGAAACACTATATCATGAAATGGATTCTATATTATTTGTATGGAGCAATACATGGAATCAGAATGTGTACATCTTGGAAAATTTACGAGTGAATTTTAATAGTCATTATTAGCTATACGTAGAAAGTTACTATCACGTATGCTATGTAAGAACAATGCATCCTTGATAACATTAAATCTACATTAGTTGCTTTTCCGTATTACATGCAAAGGCACAGACACAGAGACATGCATGTGTGTGTGCACAGCTTTTTGAAATGGTCTATGGTCTATAACAGGGTGAATATTTCTGAATATCCTCCTTCTAGCTTGATGGATTCTTATATTAGATTATTGTTTTATCTGCCTGGAAACATGACTGAAGTTCTATTGGTCTGAAAAGCTTAGTTATTGCTTAACCTTAATGTTGGGGCATCACATTTGGTTGCTGACTTCTTTCAAATGTATTGTGGATGGTACAGACTGTGGGAAGCCTGAGATTAGGGAGGAGATGGAAAAGAATTCCACTGATCTTGTCTCAGAGGAGTTAAGATTACAGGAAATTGTAGCAGAGGAAAATCAGCAACATTCTGAGATGATGTTACTTGATGCCAAGAAACTGGCTTCTCAGTACCAGAAAGAAGCAGAAAAATGTAATGCTGGAATAGAAACATGTGAAGGAGCTAGAGAGAGAGCAGAGGCATCATTAGTAACTGAGAGGAAAGCAACAGCACTATGGGAACAGAGGGCTCGACAGATGGGTTGGAAAGATGCATAATCTTTCCAGACCAACAGACGAATTCAGACGCACCAAAAAAATGAGAATGTTCTGGAATGTTCGGTTGTTTTTCTAAGATTTTATTTTGCAAATTTACATATGCTTAAACTTGCTACAATTAGTATGGGTAAAACAAGGTGTGAACTGAAGAGTGAAACTCTAAAGTTCATGGGAGTGAATATGTTCATTTTAATCGGCCATTTGTCTCATCTGACATTACAGCGAGCCATGAGAGTCTCATATGTTTCAAAATGACATTCTTTGTTCTTGACTACAGGAGTCTTGACATATGGACTTTCTGTGGTGCAAATTATTAGCTTTGGCCTGAAAAGTATGTACAATAAATGAAAGAGAAATTTTCAAAGCAGTTTTTATTGTAAGATATGTGGCAATCCCTCATTGATTGTTTGATAAGCAATGCAATCAAAACGACAGTTCTTAGCTCATGATTACATTCACAAGAAACTTTAAGACAAGAATAATATATATTTTGCAACCATGTTATATTTGACAGTCACTTTTTGTTAATTACTTAATATTAAGCATCATCACTTAGATTGTAGACTCGAGCGTGTTTGAAATGACTACAAACCTGGGAATTCAAAGGTATAAGAACAATATTTTTGGTTTACCAGTTTGAGGCTGTCCTGGTAGATGTCCAGCTATTATAGTATAAGAACCTTAATCAGGCTACTGGAATAGACTAAGGAGAAAAATTAACAATTATCTTTGAATTCAATTGAATAAAAAATATATATCATTTTATTATACAATTGAGTCTTAACGTCTGTTATTACGGGAGATAAGTGGTTAATTCAAGTTTTGTGCTTGGCATTACGTTGACATAAAAATTGTATCTTGAAGTTTAGCACCAACCCAAATCTCCTCAAATGGCAAATGTCCAACAGAAAAAAAAGACCAACTACACGTACTAATTGTAGAAGACGATTTATACACATTAGATTGCTATTTATAACAGAAGAATCCTGGGATGATGCTCACTTTTTTGTCATTGCATTTGTGAAGTATTTTTATGCTGTCATTACGGTGTAGACCAATGCGAATATTGATATTGAAGAGTAGATTTTCTGAAAAGCGTTGTACCTTATCCACAATTATATATGGTAATGATTCTCACTGTTGCAGAGTAACAAAGCTTCTGGGAAAATCTTGTGTACAGTTAATTTTCATCAATGGTTTTGGATCACACATTAACGTGGCCTTGCAAGATATTGTTGGCAAGATTGATAAGTATTATTGAGAAGTTGATCAAACTTCAAAATTTGATGGTAATTGGCACCTGAAAGTTCAGCATTAACCATTGAAGTTAACACTTAAAAGACTGATAAAACATTTTAAAAATTTATCTCTTAAGTTACTAGGGTTGGCACTCACTTATGGGAACCTCACACTGGTAAATACTATTGGCAGCGTAATTGGGTTCAAAGTCGGTGCAAGTTCTTACACATCATTGGTGTATACTTTGGCAAAAAGTGCTAGGATTTTGGTTATAACAAAACAGTTTGGTGCTAAGTGGATGAAGAGTTTTGCAGTACCAAGCCAGTGTTGGCAGGAAACTTGGCACCCACATTAACTTATGAATTCAAGCAAATCAAATTTAGGTTGTAGTTACCAGCATCAGGAATTGTCATTGGCATGAAAGGTGCAAGTTTTGCAAGTTTCTGACAATGAGGAAGGTCTCCACATTCAGGAATTATCAAACGAACAGTTTTGAAATTAAGTGATCATGGTTGTTTGATTAATGAATTGCAGAAATCATGTATTGTTCTGAAATGTCGCATTTATGGACCATCGCTATTTACTGTTCTTTTGTAACTAAAATGTAATTGTATAAATACAAGAACAGACCTTCGAATATTCTTTTGGGAGTCCTGAATTTGAATGTGTTTGTGTGTGTGTTGCCCAAATTCTCAACTGCTTCGAGAACAAAGGAAATTTCAGAACAAGCTGGAAGATCGAACTTCCATTCCATACTTAATTTGTGCTCGTTACCTACGTTCTAACTCTCTTCTTTATCAATTTATTATGAATGCTAGTGTTATCACACAAAGAAAGGTAAAGGAAATAAAATAGATGATCCCCAAGCCAGCACACCAATTTGGAGACTTACAAGGGACTCTAAAATATTCTATATAATGGGATTGGCCCTCTATTGGTTTTAGATGAGTAGGGGAGAGGAGCCAAAACATGTGCACCCTTACTTCGGGGGTCTGCCACGTGGACTTGGAGACCAACTTTGACTGCTGGTCAGGTAGACCGCTGAGTTGGCTACTTCAAATCAAAATCCTGGATGCTGAGTTGGCGTTTTGCCATGTGTCCCATTGTGAGTCAACCGTGTTGTCAAAAGTATGCCACTTCGGTGCATCGATCGGATTGTGGCCGGGCCCACACCCGGAGCCTACTATGATTTTCGTCTGTATGGAATGGAAATGCCGCGTGGCTATTTACCATGTGCACACCGAAACAACTACTTTCTCTGCCAAAAACTCTTGCCGCCACCTTCAAACTTGCAGTGCAATGGCATTTACTACGCGTCACGTCACATTACATGCACCTAAACGTTCACGTTTCTCGAGCCTTGCAACATTCAATTCGAGCGACTCCTCGCTGAATGATCTAATTGTTGCTCATTTCTTTCACGTGCATTAATAGGTGTTGGTTTTCTTTCCTTCCAAAAGCTACTTGCCATGGGACACTACCACCTTCGACTTCGAACCGAAACGTGCGCACCTTGCTATCGGTAATGCATGCTTCCTTCTACGCATTCAATGGTTTTTTGTTGGGGTTGCATAGTTTTTTGGGGTTTCTTTTTTCCCATCAATGTGCATTACTTCCTCGTGTGCTCCATTTTTGCAGGTTCTGAGCCAAATGGCGACGACGACATAACGAAGCCGATGACTGACAGAGGACTGGGTCTTTTCCCCTTCGACCCAGGTGAGAAATTTTCCTCACTAAGGCTCACCAATTTCCTGCAACTATTTTTTTGTTTGTGTTGTATTCCTTGTTTGCGTTGTTTAGCATTGTTTCGTTTTTTTATTGCACTGGGTTTTTCTCTAACTCTCACGTCCTCCTCAAACTATTGTTTGAATGTCCTGTGAGGTAGGTGCATGTCTTTGTGTTTCTGAACACTAAATACTGTGTTCTTGAACACACACATATGTAAAGGGAATCATAATCCTCTATTCAAGCTTCACTGTTATTTTAATGGTGACTTTTGAATACAAAATCTTTTCATTTTGTGCATCACTATTAATATTGGGATGTTTAGTTTCGAATTTCGAACATCACTGTGGTTTAATGGTTTAAGGGTTTTCAATTTCACGGTTAATACTTAGGGGTTTAAAGGGTTGAAGGTTTTCAAGGCCTTTCGATAAAACTGGTTGAGGGTTTCATTTTCACTGTGTGTTTATTTCATTGCACTCGTGATGTTTTTGATTAAGGAAAACCAGGTTTTAAGGGACCCGAAACCCACTTACATATCGAAAAGAAAAGCATTATAGAAACTAGAGAGGACACAACAAAGAAAGAAAGGCTGCAAAAGAACAACACAAAAGACAACAGCCAGAGAAAAGAACAGCAAAAGACCAGCGAGAGACTGGCACACCTAAAACAAAACTAGAGCATTTAGGTGAAAATCTTAATGGTCTCCTCAGCATCCCTGACAAACATCATCATCGCATTTGCTGCCTCTTTCAGGTCTTTACTTTCCTGCACCTGTTGATTACCTTTGGTTTTCGGCTCCATCTCTTTAGCATTTTGCCTAGTTCTGCGTCTGGAAGAATGTTGCACAGAACTAGAACCCGACTCATCATCAACAATCACAGTGTCTTTATTCTGCTTATCCTTCTCCAGGCAAGCAACTAACACATTCATATTTTGAGAAGACACCTTCAACACAACCAAGCTATGCTCCATGAATTTCCTCAGAGCACTCTCGATTTTTTGATTCCTATTGTTTATCAGTTCATTATCAAACTTGCCCTTTTTTTTGAGAGTCCTCACCACATCCTCTAGGTGCTTCAAATCCTCCCTTTATGATCTCACCTTTCGACCAGTCCGGAATTTCTTTTTCATCCTCTGCTTCACTATTATCCTCAACATTTTCCTCTTTTCCTTTATTATTGATATCCTTAACCAAATTATCAATTTTGAACTCCATCTCTCTCTGTTTTTTTTGAATGTTGGTAATATTATCAACCACCCACTTTTGGAAATTAAACATTTCCAGAGAGTTGTTTCTAGCAGCATTCAGAATAGTATCTGCATCCTCCATGTCCTGGGCAGAATCCTCAGACCTAGGGTTGCCCTCCTCCATATTATTCTGAATATCATCCCTGTTGTCCAAATCATAGGGACTCTCCTTCTCCTCTGACTCATCAACATCCTCTTTTCTCTACTCATTATCCTTGTCTCCTTCCTCACCCTCAACCTCCTTCTCCTGCTCCTGCTTGGAATCAGTCGTCTCTTCAACGTCTTCTTCAACTTTCTTACTAACCTTCGATTTCTTTTTAGGGGGAGGATTGGAAGAATCCTCATCAGAGTCAGAATTGTCATAATCCTCAGAAATATGGGTATTCTCCACAAAGGGATCATCCTGATTAGTCTTAACTTTATCCTTGAGATACTCATAAATTAACAAAACAAGACCTTGGTGGGCAATGGGGTAGGAATTAGGTTTCTTAGCATGGTCAGCCAGACTGTCATTAAGGGAAGATGCCAAATAGAAGGGCAAAGATATCTTAGAGCCATGGGGAAAGTGATTTAGGATAACAAAGTGATAGTTATAGACTTTCGAAAACCTACCATCAATAGTAAGATACTCCATTAACACTTTCAACATTTTCTGCCAAAAGGATTTTACCTGGTTAGGGAGGTAATAGGAAATATTATCCTTTTTGGCAAGGCGAGCCCTTTCTTCTTCGTTCTTGGGGAAAATTTTGATGGCTTCCATCGAGAACTTACAATCTCTATAAAACTTGATGTCGTCCTTCTGCAAACCAATCACCTCAGCCACCAAATCTTCATCCACTCTCCAGGTCTGTCCAAACAGAGTAACTCTGTTATTTTTCCAACCCTTGGCAAAACCACGGGATACAAACTTCTTGCTCCCATGCAATTTCTCCATATAATCAGTGAAGCCGTTTTTATGCAACCTTCTCCAAATTTTACTTTCACCCTTTCAACTTTCACAACTGGTGGGCTCATTACAGTTGAGATTTCCTCCCATAATATAATAGTTGTTCAAATCAAAACCCTCAGGGGAGCACAAACTGACTAGATGTTGAAGAATAGAGGAGTTGGAATCGAAAACCAAGGTAATTTTCTTGTTTTTCAAGTAGCCCTTTAAAACATGCAAATTAACCCAATACTTAATATGATAAGGCCCTTCACACCTATACTCATTAGCGCGACGCTTGAGACAGGTCATCATCTGACAATCCGCCTCACTCCAAATTCTATCATTGAAGTCCGAACCAAAAAGGGTAATAATGAGATTAATATGTACCATTGATTCTATCATAAAATAATTGCTCTCATACTTTTTTCTTACATGATGACTCTTTGATATAATGAGCATCTTCCGCTAAAATGACCCCCTCATTGGCCAACAAATCAGCTACCCTATTACCTTCCCTAAAGGTATGGGTTATAATCACACTATCACAAGCCTTTAACATTTTTTTTGCCTTATCAATGATATTTTGGATATTCCAAGAAGGGGAACTAATACCTTTAATAGCCTGAATTATATTAAGGGAATCCCCCTCCAGCCAAATTCTTTTAAAATTGAAGCCTTGAGCAAGCTGAAGACATTTTAAAATTGTCAAAGCTTCTGCAACATGGTTGTTTTGAGTTCCAAAGGGAGAGGCAATCGTAGCAACACAAAAGCCATAAGAGTTCCCGATAATCACTCCCCCTCCAACATTACCTAGATTTCCTTTAGCTACACCATCGAAGTTCACCTTCACCCAATCATGAGGAGGGAACCTCCAAACCACATTATCTCTTCTACTCTTCATATCAGACTTCCAAACCTTATTCATTAATTTCTATTTTGTTAGAATGCTTTTCTCATTATCATTCATATCAATATAACTACACTGCTTGTTGCTTTTGTGAATGGTATTGATGTTTTCTTTAATAGCCCTACAAATGTTTTCATAAACCACCCGAGAAAAACACTTAGTCTCCCTAAAAATTCTATTGTTTCTCTCCTTCCAAATATGCCAATAGGTCATAGGAAGAAAAAAGGACCAGAGGGTCTTAATGATGGGAAGCTTTGTAGGGAAAATCCAATGCCAAAGGACTTCCTTAAAACTATTCTGTATAACCCAATCAACTTTCCATTGCGTCCACACTTTACCCTAGATTTCTCAGGTAAAAGAATAGTGAATGAACAAATGATCCACAGACTCAACCTCTTTCTGACATAACTCACACCTACTAGGGAACATAAATCCTCTTCGAACCAAGTTATCAATAGTGAGAATCTTGTTGTGAATTGCAAGCCAAAAAACATATTAACTTTAGGAATGAGGAATCTATTCCAAACTTTAGTCCATATAGGGTTGCAAGCCTGAGTAGCTATCTTTTTGTAAGCAAAAGCAACAGTAAAATTACCCCTAGGATTACTCTTCCATAAGAAGACATCATCTGAATCTTTGCTGACAGAAAAGGACAACAAATCATGCTAGAGCGAAGAAAATCCAGCATAAACCGCATCAAGTCTAACCCATTTATTCTCCTCCCAATAATTACAGACCATAGAACCAAACCTCATTTTACAATCTTCAATAATATGGCTGCAATCCCGATTAAAAAGAGGCTCCTCTTTGATCTAGACATCCTCCCAAAATCTGACTTTGTTACCTTTGCCAAGGACCCAACCAACTCTAGCTTTAGTAACTTCAATAGATTTTATCATACTATTCCATATAAAAGATCCAATAGGGATATTCTCAGAATAGAGAAGGGAATGAATGGGCTGATTATGGATGTATTTGTCAAACCACACCCTACTCCAATCTCTTTTAATACCATATGCCCTCCAAACCTGTTTGGCTAACAAAGCTTTATTGAAAGGTTTAAGAGATTTGATACCTAACCCCCCACTACTTTTAGGACCACAGACTTTATCCCAAGCAACCAAAGCAATCCTTTTCTTATCTTCCACACCAGACCAAAAAAATCTTTTCTGAATTCTTTCTAATGCTTCTGCAAATTTGACTGTTATACTAAACAAACTAAGAGCATAAACAGACAAATTCTGAAGGGTAGCTTGAAGAAGCTGTAGCTTACCAGCTTGCGATAACATAGAGCCTTTCCAACCAGCCAATTTTTTGTTGAACTTATCAATCAAAGAATTCTAGAAAGAGTTTGGAGGAGCCAAACCAAGAGGGAGTCTCAAATAAGTAGAGGGGAGCAGCTCAACCTTACATCCAATTATGTTAGCAATACTCTGTTGCCTCAACAAGGGCATTGCACTCGTGATGTTTAAGGGTTTACACATCATTCATTAATTTGCGTAGGGGTTAAAATCTTTTTAATATGTTGTCTTTACTTGTTCTAGTCCTTTCATTGTCAATATCACCCTTCATGTTCGAGGGTTTCAGGGTTTCAAATTGAATGTTTTACTGTTAATGTGTATGGTTCACATTTTCACTTTTATTAATGAGGGTTTGAGGGCTTCAAAGTTCACTGTTTCAAATGGCAACAACGGTTTCAATGTAAATTGCATCAAGGGTTTACATTTACACTGTTTGAGAGAATCCAAAACACTGTAACAATTGACATCAAGGGTTTACACTTTCACTCTTTAATGGGTCAAGCTGAGCTATTCGAAACACGTCCTTGCCTTGAAGGGTTTCAATATCAATTTTTGTAGGGATTCACTTTCATTGTCACTGTTTAAGGGTTTCAATATCAATTTTTGTAGGGATTCACTTTCACTATCACTATTTAAGGGTTCAAAAATTCACTTTTATTGTTTAAGGGTTCGAGGGCTTCCAAATCACCGTTTTAATTGGCATCAACGGTTTCATTTTCATTGTGCTAACCTTGACTCCTCGGGTTGAAGGATTTGAATTTCAATTGATTGAGGAATTCACTTTCACTGTTATTGTTTAAGGGTTCACAATTTCACTTTTCTTCTTTAAGGATTTGAGGGATTCCAAATCACTGTTTCAATTACCATCAACGGTTTCAATTTCATTGTCCAAGGGTTTAGATATCCACTACTTTATGTTTGTAGGTGTGAACAATTTGAATATACTCCTTCAGGGTGAAGGGTCCCAATTTCAATTGTTTGAGGGATTCACTTTTCACTGTTGTTGTTTAAGGGTCCACAAATCCACTTTTATTGTTTAATTGTTTGAGGGCTTGCAACTCACTGTTTCAAATGGCATCAAGGGTTTCACATTAATTGTCCAAGGGTTTACATTTTACTGCTAATTTGTTATATAAATAGTTGTGAAGTGAATGAACGGCCAATTACCTTTATTGTAATGAAAAAGGTTTAATTCATACTTGGTTTCATTGTTGAACCTCTTTGTTTATAACTTTTATAAGTAGTTGCCATGTTTCTTCAATAATTGTGAACTAAATGAACTATCAATTTCATTCAATAGTTGTGAAGTGAATGAACGACCAATTACCTATAATGTCATGAAAAGGGTTTAATTCATACTTGGTTTCATTGTTGAAGTTCTTTGTTTATTACTTTTATAAGTAGTTGCCATGTTTCTTCTATAGTTGTGAACTGAATGAACGACCAATTTCCTTCAATAGTTGAGAAGTGAATGAACGATCAATTACCTTTAATGTAATGAAAAGGGTTTAATTCATACTTGGTTTCATTGTTGAATTTCTTTGTTTTTTACTTTTATAAGTAGTTGCCATGTTTCTTCTATAGTTGTGAATTGAATGAACGTCCACTTTCCTTCAATAGTTGTGAAGTGAATGAACGACTAATTACCTTTAATGTAACGAAAAGGGTTTAATTCACACATGTGAAATTGAAAACCTTCACCCCAACCTTAACTATGAAATTGAAAATATTTTTTGTCAAATTGAAATCTTTAAACCCTTAAACATTAACAATGAAATTGAAACCCTTAAACACATTTGCGTATACCATTCCTTGCATTTGGTTTAAGGGTATACAATACACCCTTGCAGTGGCATTAACTATGCATCCCTTCTCCTTAAGTATCACTCCTCCACACACACACACACACACATGTATCACTCCTCCATATAAATGAGGATTCCACAATACACACACACAGATATATATATATATATATATATATATATATGTGAGATTGAATCGCTTAAACTATGAAACTGAAACCCTTAAAGACAAGTTTGACACATATCATGCATATATTTATGCACATGTCTATGCATAAATGTATGTACATGTATATGCATATATGCATGTACATGTGTGGATGCACAAGTCTGTATGTACATGTCTTTACGTACATGTATGTTTGTACATAACTCAATGCTGAAAATGAAACCCTTAAACCCAAGTTTGACATATCTCTAGTGCATATACATTTCAATGTATGTACATGCATATATATGTAAGTACATGTATATGCATATATGTATGTACATACATGTATGCACATGCATTTCCATATACGTATGTACATGTTTTTCACTATATGTATGTACATTTAGACATGTACATGTATGTGTCTACATGTCTGCATGTACATGTATGTATGTACATATCTGTATGCACGTTCACATATGTATATAGGGGAGAGGAGCTAGAACATGCACACCCTAACTTCAAGGGTCCACAAGGCAAGCCACATGGACCCACAAACCAACTTTGACCACTGACCAAGTAGACTGCTGAGTTGCCTACACCAAATCAATATTTTGTATGTGCATATATATCAGGAGGGCAGAACTAGTAGAAATAAAAAATACTTTTAGGGGTGGGGGGCAAAAGTTGAAAGGCCCACAAACTAATCTTTGACAAGACTCTTGTTTACTATCCATTCCACTCACATGTAATGTGATAATTGGGCTAAGGTGTCAACAATTGGAACAAGAACCCACATAGCTTCCACAATTTGAACAAGAACCCATAGAGATTGAACAATACATTACAATTTGCACAATTACAATCTTTACATGGATTGTGTACAACACGAGTGAATGCCACTTTTCCTCACATTGTGTAATCAACCAAGTGCTGCATTGGTCAGAAAAGCTCCATTGTCTTTTGATAGAAATTGTCACAATCCTACACAATGAGGACATACAGTCATTTGAAACCTTTGTACTCATGAATTATGTTGCATGGAAACATTCAAATTGAATGGTCCATGCAACACAATTCACAAGTATAAAGGTCTTCAAATGGTTGTGTTCTTGTTGTAGTCGAAAATGGAGATTAATACTCGTAAGATGAAAAGCATGTCTTCGAGTCAAGCATATTGAATGTTGCAAGGCTCAATAAACACGAGCCTTTAGGTGCATGTTAGGCGAGGTGACGCGTAGTTAATGTCACTGCACTACAAGTTTGAAGGTGGCAGAGGGATATTTTGGTGGACAAGGTGGTCGTTTGGGTGTGCATGTGGTTAATTGTCTCACGACCACCCTGTTCCATACAAACGTAAATCATAGTAGGTTTCGGGTCTGAGCCCAACCATGTTCTGGTTGAAGCATCAAAGTGGCATAATTTTAACAAGTGTGAGGGCTCCTCATGGGCCACGTGGCCGAAACACCAACTCAACATCCACAATTTGGATTTGTGGTAGCCAACTCAATTGTGGAAAACTGATAACTTGAAAGTAATGAAAACTTGAATCTTTCTCATTGATGCAAAATGAATCATGTAGTTGCTAACATCTTTGCTTAATCATCCCAATACATGTTGTTAATTGCATCAACAGGTAAAACATACAAAATGCACAACATTGGAAACAAAAAGTAGTCATTTGTTGACATGCACATAATTGGAAACAAAAAGCATGAATTTTTTCACAACTTTCTCAGTCATCCCATTACGTGTCCTATACTGCATTGATGTACAAAAAGATACCAGAAACCACGTCGAATCAATGTCTTCATTACTTATATTTGTAGTTCTTATGTGTAACTGTAAATCAAAAAGCCGAAAAATAGAATCAAATATGTCTTTTTAAAAGCCAATTGAAAAAATACGGCAAATGAGTTCTTGGCCCTGTAGCTGATGCCCTCGATGTTGCAATGGGTACCATGTTCTCGTCACCTCTATTGCTTCACTAGTACTCAATTCAGTCGACATTGGGTTGCAATATCTGGGGCTTCCACCATATGGTGGCACCGCTGCAATACATTTTGAAGGAGCAAAAAACGTAGGGGATGGGGAAGTAGGCGGACAATTTAACCCTGTTGGAAAGTTCGACATGATTGTGTTCATTAGATCCTGCATTATGGGATGTCGTTTAGGAAAAGGCATGGATGGATTGGACTCATTGTTTAACATCCTCTTTCTTGCCAAAGTAATTCTCTTCTCCTCGATTTCCCTTTCCTCCGCCTCGTGTTCCATCCTATTGGTGGTGAAGGGAAGGTGAATGTTCCCCGTGCTTCTTGCCCTTGCAAGTCAACACCTAGATCCATTACCCCTTCCACCACCCACGATGGTGCAATTCGCTTGGATGGAAGACTAAGAATGTCATCAACACTATCAATTGCAGTGGCAACAATGTTGTCAGTTGTTTGTGCACTCTCCACTTGTGTATTTGAATCTGATTGACAGATAAGAGCAATGTTTTTTGGAACCACTTCCGGTGACATATCAACACCTGAAAGGTTGAGCATGTTTTGCACTGCAGAAGCATCTTCACCATCATTAATGTTGAATGTGTTGCTGGGTTGCATGTCGTCCATGAGGGCATCGAGATTGAGGGGCCATATCCCGGTCCTTCTGAATCCTGCTACAATGTTAGAAACAATCAATGCCTGGGCCAAAGATTTGCTGCCTATTTCTGCTACTTATGCTCTCTTGATTTCTAAACTCAGAAACCTTGCTATCCACATGACTCTTTTTTATTTGAAGTAGGTCTTGATTAGAGAGAACACACTCACATCGAGTGGCTGCATCTTGTGAGAGGTGTGAGCCGACAATGTGAGCAAGTCTATACCTAGTATCCTTGCCTCTTGAATGGTTGATAGTGCAACATGGCTGCCATGGCCGTCAAATATTAACAAGTGTTTGTTGGTGGGTTATACACCCCCTGGAACAGAGCTCTTGAAGTGGTGCAACCGACTAAGAAATAGTTCCTTGGTCATCCACACATGTTTCTATGCTGCCATGCAAAGACCTAGTTCACATTTGGAGATGTAATTTTGCAAGTGCTTCTTGCCTTTGAACAAATAGAAGCTTGGAATGCTTTTCCCAAAAGTGTTAATGCAACAAATAATGGTAATCCATTCATGGTGCTTCAGAAGTATATAAGATAGGCTTCCTCTCCTTGCAAGAACCCTCATAGCCCCATTTTGCCAACCATAACACCAGTTTCGTCACAGTTCCATATATGAGTAGGACCATATGGATTAACGACATAGGCTTTTGACAACGTTTCGTAAAAAGAAGACACAATTGCTGCTCTTAGAATCAATGCCTTGTCTTTGTCGAGGCCTTCAGTTGTCTGTAAGTTGAGTTCCGAATGTCGGGCCTTAAAACCCGACCACCATAACTCCCAGGCATGCCATCCTTGAAATGGGTTGGTCTACTCTCACAAATTTGAGACATGACTGCCTTCAAGTTGACGATCTCGAGGCCATGACAAACCACAACCATCTCTTGGCACCACTGAACAATTTGTTCTTCTTTAGTAGTGAGGATTGTTGGTGGACCTTTCCTGGATGTGGTTGCGAGACCACCCAACCATTTTGATAGCGTTGCAGTTGGGATGCCCCATTTATTTAATGCACTCCTTATGGATAGGTCATTGTCCTCAACATCGTGGAGTGCACCTTCCATGTCAGCTGCTAACCACAATTTTTGTTGCATCATAACTTTTGTTGCAATCGAAGGTGGACTACAATCCTCCGTCGTGGGCGGGATAGGTTGTTGATCGTGATCCTCCACTGCCGGTGGTATAAGGTCCGGATTGGTCTCAACAAGAGGGGGGGGGTTCTGGTTCCACAAGGAACTTGACTCCTCTTTTATGTGAACGCAACGTCTTGCATGTTGTTCTCTTTGCACCATGAGGAGCCATCTTGTCTGCCTTCCTCATCTGCACACAACAACAAGAACATGTATGGTAGTTGTTGAATCATTTAAATTATGCAGATTAATAGCAACTATACACTAATATGAATGATATGTTTAATTTAATATGTCACAAGACAACTGGTATACAGTATGAAATCAAGTACTATGAGATGGAACCAACTAACCATGTGATGTTGCAGATTGAGGCATGCTGATCAATACTAACAATGATGCTTGTTATGGAAGTCAGGTGCATTTTCAGATTGAATGACATCAGAGTGCAAGATGACAATGATGCTTGAACAATTGGACTATGGTTCCCTTTTACAAAACATAATATTTTTTCTAGAGTTAGACCTACATTTGTGTATTTGTTTAGTGTATTAGACACTTCTACAGTAGGGGTTTAAAAGAGTAATTATATAAAAAACACAACACTTATCTGCTAGGGATTCAAGGTTGAAACCTTTGGGGTCAACTAGATGTGGTGGTGTACCTGGAATGTGTTCTTTCCAAAGAATTACTTGATTGTATAGTCGGGAAGGGGTATTAGGCTTACAATTAGGTTGAATGTGTACTTTGGTAAAAATCCATGATGGGATTTGATCATTGACTACTGTACGAAGCATCTGTTGCCATGACAAATTTTTAGAGCATTGTCGAAGTTCAAGACCATAGTTTTTTAAGAAAAATCTATTGATATAGTTGGTTTTCCATGATTCAAGCCCGAACTTGAATAATTTTGAATAGAAACAAGATCTTGTGGGGAAGACAAGATCATCACAGGGGTATGAACAAACAAACAATTGGTGAACAATATGAGCATGCCTCACAATCCACTCTTGTTGTGCTCGAATGCATGGAAATGGGATGTGAATTGGCCATTTTGTGGGTGAAATTGTTGAATGAGATGAGGGGAAATATTTGCGAAGATAGTTTATGATTTCATAATTTGCATCATTTGGAGGGAGGGTTGCAATAAGCCCCTAACTGGTTAGTGTGTGATGGGCCTTCAAATAGTTTAGCCTATCGTTTTCATAATTTTTTACAGTCTGATAATGTTGATCTGTGTTTGACATTTCCTCACTTTGTTGTGTCCATGCTATAGTCATCTGCATCATGGTTTAGATTAAAAATATATCACGTGACCTAAAAACATTACTTTACAGTACATCAATGAGTGGTCATTTACAAACAAGGACATGACAGTAAGCATGAGGGTGGCGATGAAAGGACAATGAGGATGAAATGATTTGAATAATTCAAACAGTGAGGGTATACAATCAGAAACAAAAATAGAGATTGAGTGAGGGAATAATAATCCCATTAAACATAATAAATACAAAGTCCTTTTGTGAATTACAATTAATTACATGTGGTAGTGGGATGAGGTTGCGTTTGGAAAATCAAAATGGGAAGTGTGCATTGAGTCGAAAGAGATACGATATATTTTGGTCGCCGCCATGTCCGTGGAAGAATTTTAGTTGCCATTAAATTTAGAAGTCGGTAGAGTTTAAAGGGGTGAAGAAGGCATTTCGTGGATAGTTTTGGTAGGTTTCTTCTTCTCTGTAGTGGACGGGTGGTTGTTGGGAAGTTGCAGGAAAAATGGAAGCCACGTTCACTCTTTACACAGTGAAGCAACAACTGGATTTTCTCGGCAACATATCTGACAAATGGTTGAAATTCATATTCAAGTACCATGAGGAGGATTTTTTGATTGCTTTGAAGGTGCTTCTTGGGGATTGCTTCATGCAAACTTGTCACGGGTATCACACAAATGTGGATATTGTTAGCATGGGGGCTGGAGATTGGGAAGAGCTTGAACAAGGTAGAGTGGTTGATGAAGGCATGCATGGGGGAGGAATGACTTGATGGCCTCCACGGTTTTCTCCTCACGAAAATCCCAGGAATTGGTTTTGATCTTCAGAATGGAGCCAATGATGGTGGAGTTACTACCCTCTTCCCCTTTATTAGATGGAGATGTGGGGAAGATCAAGAGACAAGGAGGGCATAAGTGGTCGTGGGGTGGAGATTGTTGGAACAATTTCTGCATGAGAAAGAGTCGGGCCCTGATGGGAATGCAACGAAGGTGGAGGGAGGTCCAAGTGGGAAAGATGGTGAAGAGCAGTGCCCACCCCAACCAAAATATAGTTTACGAGACTTGTGGGTGAATGGTCTGATTGGGGTCCCGAAGAATTGAAGATGTGCGAGCGTATGACAATGGTTTTTTCCACATTTTTTTTGGTAAGATTTGTAATAGTATATTTTTTAAAGCTAAACGTAACGGTTCATTTGAACAATGTTGACTATGAAAGCGAATGTATAAAATGGTTTTTCATTGAGTGAGTAAAGGACTGTGAACATGTAGGTCAGTACAACAAGATTAATACCTAGAAAACACTCCAGGTGTGCTTACTCCTTTGTAATGTTGGTCCTCTTTGATGTGCTGTGTCTTTTTGGTCAAGCTCCTCTGCTTGGTGTGTCTGTTTTCTCCTCTTCGATGCTTGTTGTATCTTTCTCCGTGACTACAATGAGATGAGACCTTGTCTTTTTTTATACAAACATGTTGTGGTTCCATCTTTAATGTTTGTACTATTTCGAATTTAAAATTTGAATCTCCATTAAATTTGTAGACGCAATTCATTTAAGCTTGAATTGATTGTTTTTGTATGGAATATGGTGGCCTTAAACGTTCATTGTCGTGGATGCAAATGGGAGTGGTCATGACATGACCAATATGCGCGCAATGAAGTGACCAATACGTGATTGTTCAAGATAAACATATGGGACGAAGGGTTGGCAACTGTGTTAATGCTGTCATATTTCATGGCGCACACGTGGACCTAAACGTCTGTTTAGGTGGTATTTGATGGTTCACTTTTGGGTCCACGTGTGTGTGGGTGGCAATATGATGATGTTATTTCTGTTCATTTAGTCGATGTCGTGGTCTGTAATCATGAAATATTTTCCATGGTTATGGTTTTATAAAGATACTTAATTTTTGATAATTTGACCCACTTTTTGGCATGTTGGATTGTGCACGTGGGCAGCGAGGTCATGTTATTGGCAATCCAACTTGTTTGACTGATTACATTACTCACTCTATGTTTTATATTTAAATATATAATGGAAACACTTTGTTACTAAAACATGTTCAGTTTTTAGTGGGAAGTTTATTGATTTGAATATGTCTATATTTTGGGGATGGTTATGACACGTTTTGATAGGTTAGGGGCTCAACTGTGGGCCCCAGACAATGCATGAACTATATCACATTCTGGACCCCGTGCACGTATTGGCTCCTCTCCCCCATTCTTTCTTGAATCTTCCCTCTTTTTTATAATTGAAAAATCCAAAACAATCTCCTTCCTACATGCTTTCAAAAAAATTTCAAATTTTGGTCTTAAGGTTTCAAACTGAAAAGAAAAAAATAGTTTTTCTTCTTTTTAGTTCATTTATTAATCTAGAATCTAACATGATTGTAAAGTACAATAAACTAACATTGTGTAAAATCAAAGAGAGAGAAGAGATTGCTCTTGGAACATAAAATAAAGGACATAGTTTAGAAAAGCTTAGTCACTTGTAAAGGTTGGTGTTTTGTTCTTGTTTTACTTCAAATTGTCCTACATTAGAAGTTGATATTAGAATTGTTAGATATCTTTTTTGTCTTATTACTCATCATCTTTGTGTTAGTAGGATTTTATTGTGTAGGTCTATCCCTTTTGGGGTGGTAGTTCCTATACAACCATGATTGTGTCCCTTGACTATGATGGTGTTTTGTATGACCACAAGTTTGTCCTCTACAATTTCACAACCTATTTTTGCCCTATGATATTTGGGGAAATGTTGTAGTAGGATCTTTGGAAGCTTGTCATGAGGTTGAATTTCAAGATATCCTTAATTGCAATCAAACCCATACAATTGATGATGACTCCCCTTGGGAATACATTATTTAGTGGTTAATGCGGGTGTGTGTAGTTGTATCTATCACTATGCAATATTGGCTTTTATGATGCGATGTGTTTTCTATATGGTTTTGCATATTGTTGCTTGCTATGGCCTGCTTTTTTTTGTTGTGTTTATTGTAGAGTGTTCAAGCAATTATTGTCATCTTTAATCAATAATTATATGATTGTTTTAACCATTTGGCCATGTAGTGTTGTAAATTATAGCCCTTTACCATTTCACAATCCTTTTTGAACCCTTGCTTTAGTTTTCTCTCTCATAGCTCGTTTTAAGCCTATTTTGATCCTTGCACATCCAAATTTTCGTCATATGCCTATGAGGTGACTTGATCCTATGTTCTGCGACCTACTTTACAACCATCTTTCTTTGGTCCTTTTTTGGGTGGACTAGGATAGCTAGTGCCATAATCCCTCCAAAAGGTGGCCAAAATAAAACATGGTTTGTGATCCAATCTCGATATTTTGATATGACAGTTGGAAGTCAACATAAAGTAGGAAATACCTTGTGAACCCTATATAAATGAATCATTTCTCATTCATAAGAAACTTGAGATCATTTTATGAGTTCCTAATCATTGAGCAAGTGTCTTTAGGTTTGAGCATTATGGAGCAGCAAGCTACAACAACTTACATGCAAGTGTGTCTTTAGGTTTGAGCATTATGGAGCAGCAAGCTACAACAACTTACATGCAAGTGTGTCTTTAGGTTTGAGCATTATGGAGCAGCAAGCTACAACAACTTACATGCAAGTGTGTCTTCATGATTTATTTTGTTATGTCTTGTCATGTCATGTTATTGCATCAACCCTTGATGGATTTTTCTAGAGAGTATTGCATCACCATTATTATCAAACCTAAAGTAATATCATATCAATTTTTATTTAGCCTTTGCCCTACCAAGGGTAAACTCTCTTTTCATCATCATCATAGTTGTAGTGGAGGTGGAAACACCAACACATGGTTTGATTTATGCAAGTACAGGATATACAACATAACACTCTTTCTTCTTCTATGTGTAGGTTACAAATCCAACAATGGAAAGTTATGAAATCACACTAAACAAACTGAGACATAAAGTTTCAAAATTGAATAAGAGAAAACCCCAGGTCTATGTCAATTTACATGTGACCGACTCTTTTAGGCTGAATTTTAGAGGGAATGATCTATAGAGAACCCTGATCCAAAATCCAAATTTTTAACTAATGAAAGCGCTTTCGGGTCTAGGGAACCTAACATATTTGACTAGCACTTGCAACTCTAGATTTCAGTAACAAGTTCTTCTCTATGTCTTGTTTCCAAATCTATTTTTTTGTGTTTTCTTTTTGTTCTATATCAATCTATTTATGTTGAATCTTGTCAGTTTTGCATCATTTTACTTAGTTCTTGCATTTTCCTACCACATTATATCTAAACAAATTAACAATAAAATGGATGAAATAATCATACACAACATCAAACTCTTTGTTAGGAATGAAGTTGGATCTTGTTGGCTATTTCCTCCAATGAATGATATTGATTTGGATCATAGTTTATGTCTCTAGGCTAGGATCTATTTCCCCATCATTTCATTTTGGTGAAGGTGTCGTTTCTTAAATTTTGCATAACTCTTGATTTTCAGTTTTAGATTTCAATTTTGCATGAAATTTTTAAATTTAAATGCATTAATTTCTAAAATTCATTGCTTATATACTTACACTTAATTAGTCACATCATTGTTATCTCATATCACTTAGTTAAGAATTTGCACATGTTATTATTTAAAAAGAAGGTTTGTTTCATTGCATATCTCATTGCTTCTTCAATAGATTAGACATCATAGACAAACAAACACAAAAAAGGACATTTAAAAAAAAATTCACATTGCAATTTTTTTTTCTAGGGTGTTACCCCGAACCCCATTCCATGCCATCAAATTTTAAATAAAACGACAACCTTTGGTCAAGTTCTCTTTGCATTGTGCTTTTCCCAGTAGTTCTACAATGAATAAATTTGATGCATGTGATGTCCCTTAGCCTTTGTTATATCACCTTACATCTCTCCCAAAGTTTCTCTCCCTAATGAGGACTTATTGGTGCAAGAAGATATTTTTAACACTTCTCTCAATGAAGAATGATGTTGATTCTTCTCCTAAAATTTACCTCGCCCATGAGAATACTTTGGCATAAGAGGATGATATCATTGAAAGTTTCCCTTCTATTCATTCCAACACTCTCTCTTCTAGAGAAGAAGCCTCGATGGATCATACTTGTCCCTCTCCCAAAGCCCCTCTTATTCATGAGGGTATTTTGATGCAAGAAGAGGATATCATTAACACTTCTCTCAATGGCCTTTCTCTTGGAGATAAAGCATTGGAGAATTATGACGATTCTTCTCCCAAAATTCACTTCCCCTATAAGGATACTTTGGTGCAAAAAAAACATGCCTTAAATATGATAATTCAAATCCTAACACATTAATGGACTTAGATGTCTATTCCTCTCCTAGAGATCACTTTTCTTATCAAGACATTTCATGCACCATGATGTTATTCATTTCCTCAAAATATATCACATAATATCACATTAAGTAGAGATGAACCATTGAATGATGAAAACAATTCCTCCCATCCAAACAATCGTAACTCATATGGACGATCTAATGACAAAAGACTCTCTTACCTCCCACTTTGTTATAAATGAAGATTTGTATCCTCTTGAAAGATCAATCCTTATTCATTAGTTCAACCTTTTAGTGCTTCAACATATGCTTGTACATCCAATTTCAATTAGGCTTATGATGGAAGTCCTTCCCCATTAGAGTTGCATACACATTCCAATGTTGGTTTTCATATGATTTCTAAACAAGGATATAGTGGAAAAGGTCTTTAGATCCTTATAGATTTCACACCTCATTATTATAGAGAAGACATATAATTTCCCACTTCTCGTTTATCTCCACACTTTTCTTCACATGACATAAGAATAGTGCCTAACCACTCTCCTTTAGCTAGAGAAGGTGAAATCTTGTTAAGACCCCTAAGAGACCATTTGATCACTCTTTCACCTTTAAAAAATATGAAATGAGATAGGTTGACCACAAACATTTGTTCTTTTGTGCTTATCCTTGCATGTATGATCTGTTGCAAGGTGTGCACCCTTGGTTTCCTTGTGTTGTGCAGCGTAGCACTCGGGTTTGTGACATGGCTCAACTGCCTCTTGTGGATTCTATAAGTCTAGTGGTTGTATCAGGCATTAATAGGTCGATCTTTTGGTGCAACAACAACCACACTTGTAACAAGTGGTATTAGAGCTTGGTCATAGGTTCAAACCCCTCGATTTTGGTGGGTGGGGATTGTTGCAAGGTGTACGCCCTTTGTCTCCTTGTGTTGTGCAGTGTAGCGCTCGGGTTTGTGAAATGGCCTAACCGCCTCCAGTGGATTCTATAAGTCTAGTGGTTGTATCGGACATTAATAGGTTGATCTTTTGGTGCAACGACAACCACACTTGTAACATGATCATACTACCATTGGTTGTATAGACTTTAAGAGAGAAGCTAGAAAATGGTTCCATTCTTATAACATGTGATATTCAAATACTTTATCCAAATTCTCATGTAATTAAATAACATTTATGTCTATTGTCATGTTCCTCACTATGTGACATTAGTATCCTACCTCTTGGGGCTCGTTGTCATTCATGGTGGTAAAATTTCATGTGCAATCATACTTGGGTAGCAACATAATAGCCTAATTATTCTTGTCTCTATATTGGGGGGAAGAATAGTTTCAAGCATTCAACCTTCTTAAGGATCCACTTTCCCTTTTTTGAGTTGTATCTTTTATAAGGTTATCTTTCTTGCATAGAATTGTTCGTCCTTCATGAGGATCTTATCCTTTCTTGGAGGTGTGTATCCTTGATTAGGACTACTTCCTTGATTGAAAGCATATATCTTTTGAAAATAATTTCCCCTTGGTGTTGAAAGTGTCCAATTCTTCATCAAGAATCCCCTCTCTAGCAATATGGAAGGTGTGTATTCTTGATCTCCTTTCCCTTTCTTAGTGTTGAAGATCTTGTCTTTATTAAAGATCTCCTCTCTTTGTGAAGGTGTATATCTTTAGGCAAAGATCTCTTCCTCCCCTTTGATAGCTATGTATCCTTCATAAGGATCCCATTATACTTGTCGCAAGATATCTTTACAACCATCTCTTCTTTTCTTGAAGACTTGTTTCCTTTCCTAGATTGGAACACATGGATTTTTGTTGGAGATATCCCCTTGGTGATGAAGGTGTATTATGTTTGATGTGGATCTCTATCTTCCTTAATATATTAACATAAAAATATGTTGACATCTTAGGGGGGGGGGCATATGAGGCCTCCTTGTTGCTCGTAGTTATTCATTGTTGTACCCTTCAAGTGGTGGTGTTGTGTTACATAGTACCCCCTAAGACACGATTAATAATACATTTCTAGTGATTTACATAGCATTTTAAATTTTGATAATCTAGTGTATCATGACTTACTAGTGTGATCTTTTAAAGCAATTTATAATCTATGGATTACCTGGCATAACACACATTGCTAGACCTGTGCGACTCCATATGATCTCAATCTTCTAGAATAACACAACTTGCTAGTTTGATCCCTTAGCAAAACATGAGCACACTCCCAAAGTGTTGGTCAACTATTATAGTGAGGTTTGCTAGTTTGATTGTTGAGCATTTGTCATTTAACATAACACAACTTGTTAGTATGATTATCATTGTTGGTTACCTAACTTACCAAAGTTTTCTAGTGTAATCATTTATTGCACTACACTGATCACACAACATAACACACCTTCTTGTCCATTAGAATCCATATATCTTTTCATGGATCACCTAGCATAACACAACTTGATAGCCAATAGAATCCATGATGCAAGCATGAATCACCCAACATCACAACTTGTTGGCCAATGGAATTCATGTTTTTTCACATGGACCCCTAGCATAACACATCATGCTAGTTGTTGGACTATGGTTTCTTGTCTCTTCATTTGGTGCATTCTCTTGTTCTTTCCAGAATTCTAGTCATACTCTTGCAATAAAATTCTAAGAATGATATTAGTTGTTGAGACATTTTAATTATTGAGGTATCTTCAACTATTTGACTTGGAGCCTTTGTTTTTAGTACTAACCCCTTTGTGTGTCCTTTTGTTTTGTTTTTGTTGGCATTATTGTCATTGATGTCAAGGGATGTCAAGAGGTTGCAAAGAAGCAAGCAACAATTGTGCATAACACAAAGACATGAGAAGACATGTGAAGTGCATAATGCATAACACACAGGTTATGTTGTCATGTGACATGCATGAAATTGTGTATAACACATTGTGTTATGCTATAGGGGCCTCAACCAGATTTATTATCTCCATGTGTCAGCTGCGTTCTAGAGTTACGTGTTGGTGAGGTGCACATGTAAGGTCTCTTTGGTACATCGGTTGTCACACTCGACACTTGGCAAGGAAGTCTTCAATGTTTGACCGATTTTTGAGTTGGGTATTGTGAGTCATGATTTCCACGTGGCAGCAGTTGGCTGGTTCATGTGTGTTGGTGGGTCTCGTGGTGTATTCACATTAAGGAAAGAGACTGTGCAGGATAATACTTAAGCAAAGAGAAGGCCATCCAAAACTACCCCACAACGTTGAAAAGTAAGATGCACTAGTCATGCAGGATAAAAGTTTCATGGAGGTCGAAGACCCCCCGCTATCTCACGACGTAATGGACAAGAGATTTGTGACCATGCGAGATAACAATGACAAAGGCACACTGAGTTCCCCTCGCTATCCCGCACTGCTGATGACAAAAGTGGATTTGTCCTCCTAGATTAGAAATCGATGGATGGATGAAGGATCCCGCTATCCCACAGTGCTAAGAAGATTGAGACAATGGTCATGCGGGATAATATAGTAAAGCAAAAGAAGGATCCCGCTATCCCGCAACATGAAAAGGGATGGATAGAGGACCTTGTAGGGTAAATAAGAACAAAGGAAACAATGAAATCGCTTATCCCGCACGAGTTAGAAGGTTGCTCAAGGTGTTGTGCAGGCTAATAAGAATGAAGGAATGACACGAAGAGCAAGAAACTTCTTATCTCACATGAGTCAAATGGTTACACTAAGAGTGATGCAGGCTAATAAAAGTAAAGGAATTCATTAATTCTTACCCCGCACGAGTAAGTTGGACACGTAAATGGTGATGCGGGATAAACTCGAAAGGTAGAGTAGTCCACATGGGCATTGACCGAGTGTGACCCAACAACGTGGGATGTACGAAATGAATCAGAGGTAGGTTGACTATAGTTGACTGCATGTTTTTGAAGGAATATTTTGGTGCCATGTCTGCAACACGATAGATGAATTGCTCATGCAGATAGTTGACCAAAGTTGACTGGCTGATTTTGATGACATGCCTGCATGTTGATAGGGAAGAAAGGCCACGTGGATGTTAACCGACCTTGACCGAGTGATCTGGACAATGAATATGAAGACAAGTGGCTTCCATGTGGTCAAATATGAATGCTTATATGCAGAGGTCGGTGCTTGCAGAGTTGTTGCACATAAATGAATTTTTTGTCGATCATTTTAGTGCAAGACGAGAAAGAGTGGGGTTTTCATTAATGGAAAATCAGTTGCAGATGGTTGCAAGCTCAAGGTGATCAACAAAGGTAAAATCAACTCTGGTAGATAGATTGAGTTTGCTAAATATAGAAAACCAAGTATAGAGAACAATCAGAGAACAATGGAGACATATTTATTGCAGGTAGTCGATCCTAGATATAGAATCCAATCTGATACAATGGTGATCGCCGAGAGACAAAAGAAATAATTTTTAAATGCTTTATTTGAAGGGAAAAACATTCTTTGATTGGTCACAGAAGTTATTGCTTGTCAGAGGTAGTTGGTTAGTCGAGACAGAGATAGAGGAGGACATAGAAAAATCTTTGTTGAACTACATGTGAGTTGCTGTGTGTGTTGAAAGAGAATTTTTTTGCTAAGAGAAAATAGAGACATCCACATAAACAAAGAGTGTAAGCAAAGAGAAGAAGAAATCCAGACAAAGGAAGAAGAAGAAATAGAGAAGGAACTTCAGTAGACAGAGAAATTCATACTCAAGATATGAGAAATTTGTAAGTATTACAAAACTCATTTGTAACAAAGTTTTACCACTGCATTGTAAACTTTGATAATTACTGTAAATATTTGAGTGGGTGCTCAGAGCAGGGGTAGGTGATCCTTTGAGTAGGTGCTCATAAAATCAGGGGTTGGTGCCTTAAACATCATAAATTGTTACACTACGAGGTTGGATTGGAGCAATAGAATCCAACAACTATTCTCCACATTGGGTTTTCCTCATAAATTTGGTGTTGTGGTTTGATTTGTGTGTGTGTGTGTGTGTTTGTGTATGTATTTAATTAGTTTGGAGTTTCAATATTTGCACAAATAGTATGAAGTGACAAAATCAAATTTAGAATGAATGAAGTGACAAAAGCAAAAAGAATGTATGAAGGGACAAAATCAAATTTAGAAAAGAAGGATAAGGAGTGTCAAAAATTGGAAGAAGATCTTGTAAATTTAAGAAGAGACTTGGAAAAGAATAAAGATGAACTCAACATGAGGATTCAAAATGATGTGAAATTAGAAAAGAGAGGACAACTAGTTGTTGAAGGTAATTGAGAGTGTACATGTGAGAGTTGATGACGATATGCACAAAGGAAAGAAAAACTCAATAACTCAGACTGAAGAACCATATGTTGAAGATAAAGGTCAATCTGAGAGTGAACGTGAAGAAGAAGCACCAAGCAAAGCCCCAAACAGATATGTGCAAAAGAATCACCCCGAGGATCAGATTATTGGCAACAAGAATGATGGTGTGCAAACTAGAAGGAGAGAAAGTAACAATGAGCAAGTAAACTTCTTCCTTTTGACAAAGATGAAGCCTAGGACATATGATGAAGCTAGCAAGAGTGAGAAGTGGATAAAAGCTATGGAAGAAGAGCTGCAACAAATTGAAAAGAACAAAACATGGGAATTGGTTCCTAGACCTGCTGACAAGAATGTTATTGGTACTAAATGGGTATATAGGAACATGATGAATGAAGAAGGCAAGGTAGTAAGGAAAAAAGAAAGACTTGTATGCAAGGGATATGCTCAAGTAGAGGGCATAGATTTTGAAGAAACTTTTGCACTTGTTGCAAGACTTGAGACAATTAGAATGTTCTTGGCATTCTCTATGTTTAAAGGATACAAAGTATATCAAATGGATGTTAAATTTGCATTTCTCAATGGGAATCTAGAAGAAGAGGTCTACATTGAGCAACCTGAAGGGTTCTAGCTACATGAAGATGAGAAATTTGTTTGCAGATTAAAGAAAGCATTGTATGGATTAAAGTAGACACCTAGAGCATGGTATTCTAGGTTGGATAAGACTTACATCAGCAAGGTTTTAAAAAGGGAAATGCTGAAAACAACTTGTACATTAAGGTGGATGGAGACCACATGATCATAGTTGTGGTATATGTAGATAACATCATCTTTGGAGGCAATAAAGATACTCTTTGCAAAGAATTTGTTGATCAAATGCAATCAGAGTTTGAAATGTCCATGCTTGGAGAGTAATCATATTTCCTCAGTTTGCAAATATCACAGCAAAATAAGGGCATATTTATTTCACAAACCAAGTATGCTAAAGGCATGTTGAAGAAATTTCAAATGGAGGACATCAAACTGGTTGGTACCCCCATGATGACTAGATGCAAGCTAGGCAAAGATGAAGAGTCACCTAGTGTAGATTAGACCTTTTATAGATATATGATTGGAAGCCTATTATATTGTACATCATCAAGGCCTAATATAGTCCAAGCAGTGTGCATGGTTGCAATATTCCAAGCAGCTCTTAAGCAATCACATGCCAATGCTATTAGGAGGATATTCAAGTATTTGGAGGGAACACTCACTTATGGCTTATGGTACCCAAAGAAGGAGATTTCACCCTAGAAGCCTACACTGATGTTGATTGGGCAGGATGTGTAGATGACAAGAAGAGAACCAGTGTTGGAGTTTTCTTCCTTGGAGATAGGTTGGTGTCTTGGCATAACAAGAAACAAGAGTCCATTTCATTATCAATTGCTGAAGTAGAATATATTGCAGCTACAACATGCTTTTCTCAAATCCTATGGATGAAGAAGACTCTCAAAGATATTCAGGTAGATTTTTTTAGATCCCATTCCCATCATGTGTGACAAATCAAGTGCAATCAATATATCAAAGAACCTTGTCATGCATTCTAGGAAAAAGAACATTGCAATCAAATATCATTTTATTAGGGAAAAGGTTGCAGAGAAAGAGTTAAAAGTTGAATATGTGTCCATCGGTGAACAAATAGCTGATATTTTCAGCAAGCCTCTGCCTAAGGACAACTTTGAATATCTGAGACGTAAATTGGGTGTTCTTCCACCTGCCTTCATCTCTTAAGAATTTTTGTGTAGTCTGTAGTTCAGGGGGAGCATACTTATTTACACTTTTAGCCTTGAACCTCATGTACAGTCTTAGGGGGAGTTCTGAATTTTTATAAGAAGTATTGTCACTGCTTTTTCTATTGTATGAATGGTTCATCTAGCTACAAGCAACAAAGGTAGACCAACATGAAGATATGACATCTTTCAAGAAGTTGTAAAGGAAATTTCTAATGTATTGTAGATGTGTAATGATTGAAATTGGAAGTTCCATTCATTTTCATCCCTTGCCATTGTTGTCAAAGGGGGAGAAATGATTTGAGAGTCGTCTGCAATTGTGTTTATATCAATGCCAAAGGGGGAGATTGTTGGCTTTATTGTCATTGATGTCAAGGGATATCAAGAGGTTGCAAAGAAGTAGGCAACAATCGTTCATAACACGAAGACAAGAGAAGACATATGAAGCGCATAACACATAACACATAGGTTATGTTGTCATGCATACAATTGCACATAACACGTCGTGTTATGTTACAAGGGCCTCGACTAGATTCATTATCTCCATGTGTTGGCAGTGATCTCAAGTTACGTGTTGGTGAGGTGTACATGTAAGGACTCTTTGGTGCATTGCTTGTCGCACTTGGCACTCGACAAAGAAGTCTTCAATGTTTGATCGAGTTCCGAGTTGGGTATTGTGAGTTGTGATTACCACATGGCAGCAGTTGGTTGGTTCATGTGTGTTGGTGGGTCCCGCGGTGTATTCACATGAAGGAAAGAGACTATGTGGAATAACACTTAAGCAAAGAGAAGGCCATCTACAACTACCCCACAACGTTGAAAATTAAGATTCACTACTGGTGTGGGATACAATCTTCATGGAGGTCGAAGACCCCTCGCTATCTCGTGCCGTAAAGGACAAGAGGTTTGTGACCGTGCGGGATAACAATGACAAAGGCACACTGTGTTTCCCCCGCCATCCTGCACCGCTGATGACAAAAGTGGATTTGTCCTATGGGATTAGAATTGATGGATAGATAGAGGATGTCGCTATCCCATAATGCGAAGAAGATTGAGATGATGGTTGTGCGGGATAAGATAGTTAAGCAAAAGAAGGATCCCACTATCCCGCAACATGCAGAGGGGTGGACATAGGACGCTACAGGGTAAATAAGAATAAAGGAAATAATGAAATCGCTTATCCTGCACGAGTTAGAAGGTTGCTCAAGGTGCCATGTGGGCTAACGAGAATGAAGTCATGTCATGAAGATCAAGAAAGTTCTTATCCCATGTGATTCAAATGGTTACACTAGGAGTGACGCGGGCTAATAAAAGTAAAGGAATTCATTAATGCTTACCCTACACGGATAAGTTGGACACACAAATGGTAATGCAAGATAAACCTGATACACACAGTAGTCCACATGGGCATTGACCATGTGTGACCCAATGATGTGGCATGTATAGAACGAATCAGAGGCAGGTTGACTATAGTTGACTGCATGTTTTTGAAGGCAGATTTTGGTGCCACGTCTGCAACCCGATAGATGAACTGCTCACACAAATTGTTGACCGAAGTTGACTGAGTGATATTAATGACACACCTGCATGCTGATAGGGAAGAAAGGCCATGTGGCTGTTGACCGACCTTGACTGAGTGATCTGAATGACGAATATGAAGACAAGTGGCTTCCAGGTGGTCAATTATGAATGCTGATATGCAGAGGTTGGTGCTTGTAGAGTAGTTGCACATAAATAAATTAGTTGTCGATCTTTTCACGACAAGATGAGAAAGAATGGAGATTTCATTATGGTGAATCAGTTGCAAATGGTTGCAAGGCTCGAGGTGATCAATAAAGGAAAAATTAAATCTGGTAGAAAGATTGAGTTTGCTAAATATAGAAAACCAAGTACTGAGAACAATGGAGATGTATTTATTGCAGGTAGTCGATCCTAGATATAGAATCCAATATGATACAATCATGATCACCGACAGACAAAATAACTAATTTTAAATGTTGTATTTGGAGGGAAAAACATTCTCTTATTGGTCAGAGAAGTTATTTCTTATCAGAGGCAGTTGGTTAGTCGAGATAGAGATATAGGAGGACATAGAAAAATATTTGTTGAACTACATGTGAGTTGCTATGTGTGTTGAGAGAGAGAGTTTTTCTGCTAAGAGAAAATAGAGACATCTATAGAAACAAAGAGTGTAAGAAAAGAGAAAAGAGAAGAAGAAATCCAAACATAGGAAGAAGAAGAAACAAAGAAGGAACTTCAATAGGCAAAAAAATTCATACTTAAGATATGAGAAATTTGTAAGTGTTACAAATTTCATTTGTAACAAAGTTTCACCACCGCATTGTAAACTTTGACAATTACTATAAATCTCTGAATGGGTGCTTAGAGCATGGGTAGGTGATCCTTTGAGTAGGTTCTCATAAAATCTAGGGTTGGTGCTCCTTGGGTTGGTGTCCTAAACATTGTAAATAGTTATTCACTGTGAGGCTAGATTGGAGCAGTAGACTCTAGCAACTATTCTCACCGAGGTTTTTTTCCACAATGGGGTTTCCTTGTAAATCTGGTGTTGTGGTTTGATTTGTGTGTGTGTATGTCTTTAATTAGTTTGTAGTTTCATTATTTGCACACATAGTTAAAATTTTAAAATACACCAATTTACCCCCCCTCTTAGTGTCCATTTGTGTTCTTCAGTTTTGTCTTGTGTTTTCGTTAGATGTTGTTGTGTGAGTTAAGAACCTAAGCTTGCAGGCTTGTTTTCTCAACTTAGTGACATCTTATCTCTTGTTAGTCTTTCTTCCAGCTACTTTATCTACTTTACCGTGAGTATGAGCATAAGTTCATATTCCTACTAAAATGGGTGCTAAATATAGTGTTGTATATTGTAACCCTTTACAATTTCATACTCTTTTTGGGCCTATGCTTTGGTGTGGTCTCTCATAGCTCATTTTAAGCCTATTTTTTACCCTAGCACATCGAAACTATCATTGTATGCTCATGAGGTGACTTGATCCTATATCCTTGGTCCTTCTACTCTACAACCATATTTTGCTAGACCTTTTCTAGGTGGACTAGGGTGCCTAGTGTGTGCCATAGTCCCTCCAAAAGGGGTCCAAAATCAAATCTATATGAGTGTCGATTCTTGCCATTTGTAATCTGATCCTGATACTTTGATATTACTGTTGGAAGTCATCTTAAAACAGGAAATACCTTGTGAGTCCTATATATAGGAATCATTTCTCATTAATAAGCAACCTAAGTTCATTTTATGAGTTCCTAATCATTGAGAAAGCATTGAGCAAGTCTCTTCAAATTTGAGCATTATGGAGCGACAAGCTACAATAATCTACATGAAAGTGTATCTTCATGATTGATCTTGTTATGTCTTGTCATGTCATGTTATTGCATCAACCCTTGAAGGTATTTTTTAATGAACATTACATCACCATCATTATCAAACCTAAGGGAATATCATTTTAGTTCAACATTTGAAATCTGATTTAGCCTCTTCCCTACCAACAATAAGTTCTCTTTTGTTGATCATCATAGCTATAATGGAGGTGGAAAAAACAACTTGGGGTTTGTCTTAGGCAAGCCCTATACAACACAACACATTTACCTCTTCTATGTGTGTAGGTTACAGATCCATTAGTGGAAAGTTGCAAAATCGTGCAAAGAAGACTGAGACATAGTTTCAAACTTTGAATAGACGAAAACCCTAGGTCTATGCCAATTTGCACATGTCACTGACACTTTTAGGCTGAATTTTGGAGGGAGTACTCTACAGAGCATCCTAATTTGGAATCCAAAGTTTTAGATGACAAAAGAATCTCTAGGTCTAGGGTGCTTAGCATACTTGACCAACACTTTCAGCTCGAGATTTTATTTACAAGTTCTTCTCTGCATCTCATTTCTAGATCTACTCTTCTATATTTATTTTATGTTTTGTGTTTCTCTATTTATGCTAAATCTTGTCAATTTTGTATCTTTTTAATTATTTCTTGTATCTTTCTACCTATCAAAATAAATAAATAAATAAAAATAATCATACACATCATCGAGCTCTTTGTTAGGACAAAAGTTGGATCTTGTTGGCTATTTCCTCCAATGAATGATTTTGATTTAAATCCTAGTTTATGTATCTATGCTAGGATCCATTTTCCTTTTATTTGAGGCCATAGAAAGGACAGTGAAATGAAGTGGAGTGAACAAAGCAAGTGTGGGATTTAAAAATAATAATTTTTAACATTGTGGATGTGACCACATGTGGTTTTCCCCAAGATAAAACTATGGGTTTGATTTTGAAGTAGATTACAAGATCTATTGTAGTTTGTGCACCAAATGATCATAAAGGCAATTGTATTCCTTACTAAAACAAAGGATCTAAGAGTAGGCATTAAACAACAAGGAAAAATACTAAGTAGGCGATTCTCATCTCTTCATTTTGCCTCTGCTTTAGCACACATGTAAGGTTAAGTGAATCATGCACTAAAGAAAAAAGTAATTGTAAATATCATAACTAATTCAAAAAAGATATACAAGAATTGATTTATGTTATTTTTTGTCTCTTTTCTTGAGCAATGTCTTTAGTTTTATAAGACAAATTAAAGAAATATTAATATATGAAGTAAAAACATCATTGGAACAAAATGTATTGTCATAAGAATCTACACAAAGCTAGAGTTTTCTATCCTATTTGTTAAATTGTGGGAGGGAGTCATGGAGATTTTATTGTGTTGGTCTCCATGGAATTCTAGAAATTGGTTGGAAAATAAAAGGAATAATTTTGTATATAATAGTCACAAAGTTGGTACCAAGTTGGTCCAATGTAGGATACTATCCATGGTTAGTGTGAGTGGTGTAAGAATCATGGTAGAATCACTTCAACCATTGCATATTGTAGGATCCATAAAGGTGCCATTTTAACCAATGTGTTAAGTAGGAATCATACACCGAGTTAATTTAACCAAGGTGTGTGGTGTAGGGCCGATGAAAGTAGTACTTTTACCATTGCACGATCTATGTGCATGATAAGATAGAATAATCTATATGCCTCCTCAAATTGATACACACTTATGAAATTGATTTGAGGTAACGAAAGATGTTTTGATCATGGACATATACAGTAGAAATTTTGGGCTTGTGTATTATTTTTGTTGGTGTGAATAGGGTGTTTTACCCAACTGTATCATCACCTAGATGTTGCAAATGTTGACAGTTGTCATTGATGTCAACATATTGGAGTTGGCGATCTGGAAGATGTGTTCTTGGAATCTTTTGTGCTTTGGAAGATGTGCTACAATTGATATTCAGTGTTGATTGTTTGTGATGATAGTGATATGGATTTCACTATTTATTGGATACGGTACATTGATCGATTATATTCATGAGTATCTTGGTTCCACTCTTATTTTTGCTATGTCGGGTAGTGTATTTTGGGTCCGGAATTCGAAGATGAGTAATGGTATTTGTGTAACGTGTGAGTCATGACTTGGGTCTGGAATTTGTGATGGATGTAACATGTTGATCTGACCATTGATGTGTGTTATGGTATGTTCTACTTCTCACTCCTTCCCACCACCAAAATGTTTAGTGTTGACCTATTTCAAATCTCTATCTTGGATGACTTAGAAGATTATTTTTCCTGGGGACAGTACAAATATTTGGATGATCTAAATGTATGATACATGGAAGATGTGCAAGACTAAAAAGGAAAAATCTGATTAATGATATGCAAAGTGTGTTGTTGCAGAGAAGGCACGAGGAGAAGTTCTAGTATTGTAGATTGTGTTACTTTCTTCTTCCTTCGACAGTGAGCCTCTTCTAGGCAGTGAGCATTCTGACAATGAGCCACTTGTAGACATATAAAATTTGATTAAATTAATATTTAATTAATTATCTCCTTTTATCCATATAATTGATTTATCAGTTAATTATACATCCTATTTCTTCTAAAGTTTAATTTATTTCAATAAATCAAACTCAATCTTGGTCAATATTTCAATCTTCCTTCTAATCCCAATTAGTTTAATTTCCTACAAATCCTCCTCTTGATCTCTGTCATTTAGCCTAATTAATATAGGCCTAACCACCATTATCATTTCTCTCAATTTAAAATTCTCCACTCACTCTCTCTCCACCCATCACATCCTCCTAACTTGTCCACTTGCACTACAACCCCTCATTATTTAACCTAATCACCCTCACTAATCATTTGTACATTCCTAATCTCCAGTCAACAACATGCCATAAATGGCTCTTACATCTCAATACCCCAACCTTGAATGCTACACACATTTGTCTACCCAAGGAATTTGGAATTCCTTTATTTTCCCAATATCTCTCTTCCCAAGGAAATTTTAATTCCTTATTATCTTCCTAATGGTCTTTGTCCCTTTTCCCCATATCCTTGAGGATTGCGGAGTCAAAGAATGCCTTTATGGCTAAATCTCTTGGATCTCCCACTTGTCCTCTCCTCTCTCCTTCAATCTAAACCCTTGATCAATCTTCAATCTTGACCATTTATTTCCAAGCCCCAAACTCTATAAATTGAGCCCTTCTCTCATCTCCAAACATCCACTTTTCATCATAGACTTATGCTACACTTTTGGTTGCATATCCACTTATCATAGCACAATCATTATGCCCATTTTGATCCACATCCATAATCCACACATCCATCTTCAGGTTGTTATGCTAGCTTGAGATTATTCCACACTTCACCCCATTTATCTCTCCCACTATCCATTAGTCAACTTTGGAGTTAGCAAAGTTCGTGGAGACAAGGAGGACAAGAAGGAGTTACTTGAAATGGGAGCTTCATGAGTATATTTCATTGTTTATTTCTCATAATGCTCTTTATTCAATCTTTCTTGATATCGTATTTAAAATGACTTGGTTTTATATTGAACACTAACCTTACAAATCATTTTATGTTCGACACCACACTTTGTAAAAATCACCTTAACCAGTGTTATATATTGAGAACTAACATTCTTCATGGTTTTTCCCTTCTTGGGTTTTCCACGTCATATCTGGTGTTCATTGTGTGACTAGTTTTGTGTATGTGCTTTCATGTTATATCTTCATTGGTTAATTTTGTTGGTTATTCCGTATGTGTGAAAGAATTGAAGAAAAAGTTTAAGTTGTCAACTGATTCACCCCCCCCTCTCAGTTGCCCAGATATTTAACAATTTGTATCAGAGCATTGGTTCCTTGGAAAAGAGCTTAACCACTTGAGGTAGATCCTGATCCGATGACAGATAAAATAACTATCCCTATCTTTGGAGGGTATGACTATAGCTTTTGGAAAACAGTGGAAACTAAGTATGTACGAACGACAAACGATCTTACCACTCATGATGAGATTCAACCCTATGAAGAGAATAAAAGGCAAGGTATGTTATCTTTAGTGCTTTATCAAAGACTTAATTAACAAAGCTTATTTCATTGAATACTACTTATGAGGTTTGGGAAAAGTTGAGAGATATCCATGAAGGAAATGATAGAGTTAAATTATCAAAGAAGCTAACAACTAAGCGCAGATATGAGAACTTGAAAATGGAAGGAGAAGATATAACAAGCTATTTCAGAAGGTTGATAGTGCAATAAATGAAATCAAAGAACTTGGTAGCACCTTGACAGATGAAGACATAATTGAGAAGATTGTGATGTCTCTACCAGAAAGCTACAGTGATAAGATCTCTGCTATTGAAGAAACTTATGATATGAAGAACTTTACTCATGAACAACTATATGGCACCTTTTTTGCATTTGAGATAAGTAATTTTGGAAAAGACAAAGCTAAATCTAAGACTGCCTTTAAAGCCTCTGAGGAAAATCCAAAAGATGAAAATTCATATGAGAAGGAAGTGAAATTTGTAAGGAAATTGAAGAAAGGCATCGGCAAATGAAAAAGTATGTTACCTCTTAAATGTTTTAGATGTGAAAAGATTGGTCACATAGCTACTATATGTCCAAAAAAAGGATCAAGACAAAATTTTAGAGAAGGTAAAGGAAAGTTTAACAAGAGAGCCTACTATGTTAAAGATGATGTTGGTATTTCAGATGATGAATCAGACTATGAAGATGGTGATTGTTTGTTTTTGGTAGAAAAGGATGTACCTAAAATTGATATTCTTAAGGTTGTTGCTATTCCCTTACATGCTGGGAGAGAGAGAAATGAATGGATGATTGATAGTGGATGTTCAAATCATATGACTGGTGATAAAACTAAGTTTTTAAAACTTGAAAAGTATGATGGAGGTTCTCTTAAATTCATAGATGATCAAACAACACAAATTGTGGGAATTGGTTCTATTTCTTTTGATGGAAAACATAATATCGACATTGTTAACTATGTGAAGGGTTTGTATCATAATCTCTTGAGTGTTGGGAAAATGTGTGAAAATGGTTACAATTATGTTTTTCAGGATGATGGTTGTGAGATCTTGAAGGGATCCAAAATTGTGATTGCTACAGGGAAAAGGAATGATAGAAACATGTATTTGCTAGAATGAGCTAAAAAATATTGTTTGTTATCTTAGATCAATGATAGTTGACTCTAGCACCAAAGGATGTGTCATATCAACTTTGATAATTTGGTAAAGATCAGTTCATCAAGTGCAGTGAGATATTTTTCAAGGTTGATCAAACTGGATAATAATATTTGTAAAGAATGTAAAGTTGGAAAACAAACAAAAGGAACATACAAAGGAAAGGGGAAATCGTCCACCAGATTATTGGACTTAGTGCACATAAACTTATGCAGTCCTACCAGAACATGTAGTTTACAAGAAGAGAAGTATTTCATGTTGTTAATTGATGATTATTCTAGAATCTCGTGGCCTGCATTTTTAATAGAGAAGTCAGAAGCATTAGAAAAATTCAAGACATTCAAGGCTAGAGTTGAAAATGAAGTTGATAGAAAGATTAAGTGTTTAAGGTCTAACAAAGGAGGATAATTTACTTTTGATGAGTTTAACAACTTTTGTGAGAAACATGGTATTAGAAGGCAATTATCTGCCCCTATGACACCACAACAAAATGGTGTAGTGGAAAGGATGAATCGAACTATACAAGAGGCAGCCAGAACAATGATCAAAGGACTAGAACTACCAAAAGTTCACTGGAGAGAGCAATTCACACAATAGTTTACACTCTTAACAAAATTCTATATTGGAAAAGACATGGAAACACATCATATGAACTATGGCATGGTAGAACTCCGATAGTGAAATATTTCAAGGTATTTGGAAGCAAATGTTATATCTGGAGAGATGACAATCTTGGAAAATTTGTCAACAAAGTAGATGAAGGCATATTCCTAGGATATTCTACAAGGAGCAAGGCATACCAGTGTTACAACAAAAGGCTAAACAATATTGTTGAAAGTGCAAATGAGAAGGTTGATGCAGACATTTCTAAAAATTCTAACAAATTAGCAAATTATGAATTTGATGAATATGCTGATAGGAAAAGGGAAAAGAAAAAATTCCTAATATTCTAATATTTAGAAAATAATCCTTTTTATTTGGGTGTTCCTCTCCCAAATAGACATGTGTCCTTGGAGACACTTGTCATTCCTCTCCATGACACTTTCCCTTCTCAAGGACATTTATCACCCTTGGCTTTGAGGATAAGTGAGGAATCTCATTCCATATGGCATTTTGAGGATTGCCACTTGAGGACAAGTGTATCCTTTTCAAGCCTCCTCTCCTCCTTGACTTTCCTATTTAATCCCTCCATTTTCTTCACAAATTATCCACTTTCATGCCATCATACCATCATAATGCTGAAATATTCACCCCTTTTGCACAACCACATCATTTTAGCATCATTTTTGCATCCCATCAACATCTTGCACTTAACATCATGGAGCATAATCAAGCATTCATAACATAGTGAACACACATCAAACCAAAGGATAATCAAATCAAGGAAATTGAGTTTGCATTTTGTCATGGCTTTTATTATTAGCTTAATTAATTTCCTTTTAGCGTCCTATCTTGAGAGTTTGGTTAATTTGTGTTTTCTTTAGGTTATCTTCATTATTTCAATTGTTTTGTATTAGCACTCACAATTTTTTGCATACATTTTTGGCACGCCTGGTGGGACCCACTTCATGGGTCAATCTCATATTTTTTTGGTTTTTTTAGTGTGTTATTTCGCAAATTTTGGACACTTCTAGGCAAGAACACGAGAGTATAGGTTGATTTCCACCTCGGTGAAAGTCTATTTTACCTCCATCTCAATTTTGAGAAATGATGGGTTTGCTACTTGAAGTAGCTAGATTAACATTAGAAACAACATGAATGCATTCCTGCTACTGTACAACAAGTATAAGTCTTAGATTTATGCTTTTAGATTTTTCTATTTCTATCAATTTATGTAAACAATAAAATAGCGGGTTTTCTAGGAAAAATAGCAGGATTGAGGGCAGAAATAGTGGGGTTGCATAGAGAAGTCGCGGGTTCACTTCTGTATTTGTGTTTTTTTGCACTATGTTTACTATTAAAATTACTGGTGTAAAGTAGCAGGTTTGTGGGTAGATAGTTAAAACAAAGAGTTTTCTCTATAAAATGACGAGAATGCTGTATATTTTTATTTTACTGTCATTTTCTTGAATCTAAATTTGATCAATTTATTGCTAACCCACTAATCTGCTACTATTTTCTTGTTTTTTGCTAACATTTGTGCAGTTGCATCGATTGTCAAAGACCCCATAGTTCAAACACTAACATGTTTGTTGCAAGACCACCAAAGAGGGGTGTTTTTAATACAACTTGGGTTCTTAAAATTTACATCATGTCTTGTTGTTAGTTAGCTGCACACTTCAATTTACTAAAGGAAAGAACGAGTGTTTTTCGTGTTTGATGCATTTGCATATCGTAGGGTGGAACCATCGTTACACCAATTATCCTCTCCCCTTGCCTTCAAGATCTTGGGTGTAAGAGAAAGTGATTAATAACACCTGAATTTTTATTTTTAGAAAAGGGACTATCTCCTAGTGCTTTACGTCGGTGAGAGGGAACAACCCAAGTGACACTTTCTTTCTGTCCATTATATAAATATTTATGATTTTGGTGAGAGCCATAATCAACTTGTACAATTGCATTATACCAATGGTTTCCCTTAGTATCTACATGAAAATACCTTCGTGGTCTTGACGAAAGTCAAAATCCCTTGGTGCTTGTGTGTAAGATGTGTAAAAACCCGTGTTCTACGGGCTAGGATATTTCTTAAATGAGCTAGTCGTTGCATGTGTAGCCACTATATTTACCTCGAAAGTTTCCCCACTATGAACCAATACTTTTAGTAGCCCAAAACCTTTGATACTTGTTGGTGCAAGAGGTTAGACCTCCAAAGATGCCCCAATTTATAATATTCATTGTAGAGACATAAAATTGCTTGGTTCATAAGATCTTTGAATCTTCGAGGTGAGAGATTTGGTGTACCCATGTCATGGTGGAAGATCCAATGCCACCAATATCTCTAGATACCTACTTTGTTTTAGTATCTAGATTTATTCCAAGTGAGGAATCAACAAGTAGTATTTGTATTTGTCTGATTTGTTTTCATGTTTCGACTAGTAATTGTAAATACTTGGGATAATTTAGGCCCTCATTATCTTATTTGAGTTAGACTCTTTGCATTTATGGTTGATGTGCTTTTGTGACACTTAACTCTTTTGCCAAAAGTCAAGTCCAAAGTTAGCTAGAAACAATGAGTTTGCAGTTTGAAATCTTCTTTTTCACCTTTTCACTCAGTCAGAAACTGTGGGTTCGTTGTCTCAAGACCGTACGATTTCTTATAAAAATGGTGGGAACACCATTTTACCCAAGTCTGTCTACCCAGTTCATAAAATAGCAGGTTTTCATTTTGAAGCGATGGGAATGCCATTTACTTGAGTCAGTTTACTAGGTCTCCTAAAATAGCGAAAATGTTGTTGTTTTGCCTAGTCAGTTTACCAAGCTCTTTGAAACAATAGAAACTCTATTTCTTCACTAAGTCATTTTGCCAAATTTACAAGGTCAATTTATCAGGTCTTCAAGCAGTGGGAACACTTTATTTGTCCATAGTTTACTATCCAATCTTGGAATAATGGGTTTGCACCCTATAACGACAAGAACATTGTTCTTTGTCTTTAGTTTTACCAAGTTTTGTCAAAATTGTGGGTTCGCTATCAAGAACCGTGGGATTGCATTCCAAAATAGCAGGTTTGCACCTAGAAGTGGAGGAGCGCCATTTACCTCATTATTCTGCCCAAATTTTCCAAGATATAGGTTGATTTACCAAGTTCAACGGGTTTTCTTTTTGCCCAAACTTGGTTTTGGTCTATTTGTGTCATCATTATGGCCTACCAAGGTCTTGATTTGCATCATTTCTTTGATCATCCTAGCTTTTGAGTTGTTATCTAGGTCATCATTTTGTTCTTGCATCATTATTATCATCAATTTTCACCCTTCATCATCTTGCATCTTCATAATTCCATCATCATTACATCTTTCCTAAATCAGGGATCAATCTTTCAATCAAATCAATCTTTTAATCCAATCAATTGTGTCAGCAATCAATTTATCCAACATCAATTAAGTCTCAAATCAGGCACCCAGTATAATGGAATTGAGTCAATCGATCCTTCATTTTTAGTCCTTTTGCCTGGTCATCTTATTGAATCAGTTATCCTTTTTTAGTCAATCATTCAGTCCTTTCTTTCAATTCATCATCCAATTCATTGAGTTCATCAAATCAAAAATCAATTTCTTTCTCAAACTTTGGCCTCACATTCCAAAATTGTAATATAGTCTACATCTTTTTGGCAAATTTTATCACTAGCTCTTTGACTATATCGTGTCTAGAGTTCAGTCTTTTACATTATTGTGGCCTTATCACCTCGAGCTGTAGGTTTGGTTCATATTGGTCCATCTTATTGCTTGAGTACATCCTCTTGAGTAACTTTAGTGTCACATTGCTCTATTTAGACTTCATCCAATTGCAATATGAGTGTCAATCTCCCAATCAATCTCTCTTTGGTTTAGTCGTCTCCTTCATCTCATCTACCTTTTCATTAATCTGATCAAATCAATCAATTAATCCAATCCTTGAACTTAGCATTGCATTTTAATCATTGTATCTTTTCATTCCACTATTCATGCCCATCATCACTTGGTCCTGATCTAGACAAGCAATGGAACAACAACCTTCTCAATTTGGAGTAGGATTTTTTGATTCACAACTAAATCTTGATTTAGGTGTCAATCCCATTATGTCAGAAAGAATCAATCCTATCCGTTGTGATCTTCTCAATCTAATTATCTTTGATGAGACCATGGTCAACCAACCTAATGCGATAGATGTCTAAGTTAATCTCATCGATCAGCGCCTTACGAATCCAAATAATGCTCAAATGGTGGATGAAATCATTGAAAGCCGCAAGAATATCATCTTTGTGAATATGGTTGCCCAAGGTATGACTATTGCATCACCCGATACACCTACGACTGCTAGTCCATAGGAACCTCCTCAACAACAAGTACCTCCACAACAACCCCCATCGTCATCATTTCTGATTCAACAAATCCAAACATCAATATCGCTACCAGAATAATTTACCCAATTTGCATCTATGAGATTACCACCTATGGGCATACTAGGACGACATTATCAACCTTTTTATGCCAACTCGTTAGGGCTTGCAGCATCTCGATCTTCATGTGGAGTTATCTATAATGCACCAACTTTTGCACCATGTACGCAACTTATAACTCCAATCCCCATGATGGCTCAAATGCCCATGACTTCCAATGTGGTGCATGTTACCCCTTTAGTCAATCAGGCCACACAAGTAATGAACTTACCTCTTGCACAAACATCAGCTTGGACTACAAGAATTCTTGTCTATCTGCCACCACCTATTACACAAGTTATGACCAGGGGCATGAGTTACACAATGCCGACATTTTGTGCCTCCACTTGTGCAGTCAATACCAGAAGTTGTCAGAGCACCTCAATATCAATTGCATGTGACTTCACAACCTATCATCTCACAACTGTTATTCAATTACTTGCAAGTGCCTCCTCCATCCTACGTTGTTATGAATACTCATCAATTATCAGGTGGTGCTAGTCAAAATCCCCTATTGTACAATGTGCAGTGAAACGTACCTCATCCTAATTATGTTGAGGCAGTTATCTGTAGGGTGGTATTCATCAAGTCCTACAACTTCCAAATGTGTAGTATCAGTAGCAACACATCGCTCCACAACAGAATGATGAGACTTACTCACAACCATCCCAATATCAACAACCACTGCTTGTCCAATAACATGTTCTTGTCTATCAGAACATGACAAGCTATCAATACCCACCACAACAATCAAACTACATTCATTCACATCAATTGGCATATCAAAACCACATTATCAGTCTTCTACGTTGTCTCTTGATCTGTTTCTAGTCAATACCGAATGGGAGGAAATGAAGGCAACTCTCAAAACTTTACAAGACAACAACTTCGAGAAAGTTTTTTAAATTTGATAAGCTTTTCCCTTATCCATTTGACAAGTCAATAACGACAACATCATTCCCCAAACACTTTGAAATACCAAAGTTTGATAATCACTAGGGGAAAGGTGATCCACGTCATCATATCAAGGATTTCTATATGGTGTATCAAGAGGTAGCAGATTGAAATAACTATCTCCTAAATATGTTTCCCAAAAGTTTCAACAAACCATCTCTAAAATGGCTTTCCAAGTTTCCATTCGACGCTATCACTACTTTCTCAGACTTATTGGAGAGGTTTGTGGCTCATTACCACTACAATGTGGAAAATGACATTTCCATGCTTGATCTCTGTCAGATGAAACAGAAAGGAGGTGGAAGTCTCTTAGAATATTTCCAAAGATGGAGAGCCCTCGTCGGTCACCTCCCATGCACAGTGCCTGATACTTAAGTCCCTATATTCATTAGTAACTTCCACCCAAAGCTTGCATGTCATATTTGATTAAACTACACAAGCACATTCTGGGATATCATGTCCAAAGGACTGTTGGTATAAAAGGATTTAATTGATGAAGAAAATCATCAAACTCTACAATGAGTATTCGAACAAGCTAAATAATGATAAAAAAATGTTTTGAAACAAGAACATAATGTTGTGGGAGATGGGGTCACCAAATTGAAGCCTATTCAAATGATCGTGGCCACAAAGCCACCACCCCGTAGACATACACTAATCCCCCACAACAATCATATGTCAATCCTTCACCGATGATACATGTCAATCCCCCACCTCAAGCTTATCATAATCCTTAAAAGCAGATGCCAAATGCATAGGCTAATCAGACAAATTCAATCATTGTTTCTCAAGATCCTCCTTGCTAGATGGGTCACAACAACCTGAGGCATAAATTCACACCCATGGAGGAACCATTAGATGTGATTTTCAAAAACATGGAGCAACATAATATGGTTGTATATCCATAAACACAATCATTCAAAGAGTCCAAGCCTAAGCCTAATTGGTATAAAGATAATGAGTACTATGCCTATCATTGCATCGAGGGTCATGCTATGAATAAGTGCATGAAGCTTAAACACTTGGTCTAAGATCTTATTGATCAGGGAAAAATTGATGTTGACCCCATCATGGGAAAGTCACCCAATGCTAACCTAGGCATGTATAAAGATGTTCTTCCCAAGCATTAGGGAAAGCTAGTATGTCTACTGTTGGTTAGTCTTGTACTACTAATAATATCAACTACAATAATGTGTCATTTGATTATGTTAGTACGATAGGTTGCAACCCATGTGGAGGATCATGTCAACATGATTCGCATCAAGGGAGCTGATACTCAATGTACAACGACTACTTGGAGAGATTACATGGTAGTTCTTAGGGCTGCACCCCCTACCCCTGCTCAAGTGCCTATGTCCACACAGTATAACATTCTTGAGAACTTAGGGAAAACCCCCCCACATTTCTCCATCTTGGATTTACTTAAAGCTTCACCTACTCATTAGGAGATTCTCACTCGTATGTTGCAAGAGGCTTGTGTTCCTCGCAACATAGAATCTACACAATTTGAATCCATGGTAGCACACTTATCTTCCACATATCATCTTAGATTCATCCAATCTGATGTTATGGTTCCCAATCCCAATCATATCCATTCACTAAATATTAAGGCCATTGTCAAATGCTACAAGGTAAAGAAAGTCCCGATAAATAATGGTTATGCATGAATCTTTGTACATTAAATTTTGTTACTCAAGTGGGGTACACTATTGTGGATATGCATAATCAAAGCATCACCATCAAGGCATATGATAGCGCTAAGAGAATCTCAATGGGGATAATCAATCTCCCTATTCAGGTGGGCCCAGTAACACAAATCATGCTATGCCACATCATTGATCTCAACATGCCATTCAATATCCTCCTTGGTGGCCCATGGATCCATTCCATGCAAGCCGTCCCATCCACTTACCACCAATGCCTCAAATTTCCATATCAAGGTTGCGAGATCACTATTTGTGGTGACGCTCAACCATTCAAGTACTATCGTACTCTTGAGGTTTTATCACCATATTCATACCAGTGCCTAGGTATCAACATGGGAACCCCTCATGCCACCTCATCATCCTCATATGGTGACCCTAATTCCATACTCATCCGTACGAAAGAGGAAAACTCCATCTCATCCAGTTTCTCCCAACTTAAGATCAACGACACCAGCTATGGTGAGTATGCTCTATAAGGAACCTTCATAGTGGATGATCTACCCCTATATCCTCATGCTTACATGAAACCTACCAAAGAATAGAAGAAGAAAGATCTTGTGGTTAGAAATTATGGATTCACCACATTCTAATCTCATGGTGAACTCAAACATGAGGTTATAGAATGAGATACCAACTAGTGGCTATTTAGAGATGTCTTTATGGATAACACCCACCTTAATCACTTCAAAGAGAAATATCCAGTAGGTCCCAAATTTCCTACTAAGAAATGGGATTATCAAGGTAGAGGATTGGGACAAGAAGAACATGTAATCAAAAGACCTATTGATCCAACTCCTAATATTTTCCATCAAGGGCTTGGTTTTGGACGTCCCTCCCATGAAGCCTCAACTTTGACAAGCACTTCCAGAAATAATGGAAAATTTTCAATCGATATCGAGTACATGCCTGAAGAGGTTGTCAAACAAGCATACGATGATATAGATAACTCCTTGACCTTTTGCACATCTACCCAATTTGACACATTTTTTCTCTTAATTGACCTCCCACTTTGCCATTTCGAACTCATCGATTGGGGCAAAAATATTGCACACCTTGACACATTCCAAAATGACACAACACTCCTTCAATTCCTGGGGGCAACTGAGTGTGTACCATACTATCATCTAGCTCAGGATATAATATACAAGTTGTATCCTCAAGTCTACTTTGGGCAAGAGGGGATCCTTAATCACAAAAGTGAAAAAGAATTAAAAGATCAAGATTTTATTGGTGAAAACCTTTTTAAGGCACCTATAGACCATAAAATAGTAAAAATGAAGGGTGTATCTTCTAGTGAAAACCTCTCTAAGGCACCAGAAGACAAGGACTCCACTCTTCCTCTCATCAACATGCAGGTACGTGATAGATCACCAATTCTCATAGATGAGACAATAGAAATAAACTTGGGTACCGCAGACAATCCACATATCACTCATGTGGTGGCCTCTCTATCTAACGAAGAGTTCCAAGTTTTCTCCTAGATCCTTCACAAGTGGCCTATCAACTTCACATGGTCCTATGCAGACATGCTCGACCTTGACTCTAAGCTTGTAGTGCATCATTTGGTTGTTGATCCAAACGCCAAACCTATTAAATAGAAACTTTGAAATATTCATCCCTGGATTGCATTATTGGTCAAAGAAGAGTTGGAAAAATTGTTAGAAGTCAAGTTCATTAGACCAATTGATTATTCAGAATGGATCTCCAACATGGTAATTGTTTATAAACCCAACAGGGATATAAGAGTGTGTATATATTTCAAAGATCTCGAGAAAGCATGTCCTAAAGATAACTTTCCACTTCCCAACATTGACATCTTCATTGATTCGACAATAGGACATTAAATGCTTTCCCTCATGGATCATTTTTCAGGGTATAATTAGATAAAAATTGCAAAAGAAGATCAACATAAAATAACGTTCACCACTCTTGGGGAAAATTTTTGTTATCAAGTCATGCCATTTGGTCTCAAGAATGCGGGCTCTACCTATCAACATGCCATGACAATGATTTTCCATGACCTTATGCATAAGATATTGGAGGATTATGTAGATGACATATTAGACAAATCAAAAGACAAGAGAAGAACATCCAACTATACTTGAATAGATCTTTGAACGATTGGCTAAGTACAAGTTACGTCTCAATCCTAAAAAGTGTGTGTTTGGAGTTACATTAGGCAATCTCCTAGGCTTTGTCATTTTCAGGTGTGGCATCAAGGTTGACCCTAAGAAGGTCATAGAAATATTAGAAATGCCTCCTCCTAGGACACTACGGAACTTGTGCAACTTGCAAGGAAAGTTACATCTCATTATTCATTGACATACATTGGATCCCACATCATAGATAGGTTAGTACATAATCCATATCCATCCATCCATAACATAGTCATTTATATGCATATATACATCTCATCCTACATGATCACATCCATATATCATCCACATCATGTCTGTGCATCCATCTACTCACTAGATCATACATTTCCATCGATAATCATCATGCATACATCCATGTCATACACATAATCATAAATCAACTACATTAACACATCACATTCTGCATCACAAATCCATATGCTTGTCATAATATCTCATATCATAATCATATAGCATAAACATCATGCACACATGTCACATATTGCATCACAAACATGTTATCACATCATATCATATGCATCCATACATACATCATGATCCATACATACATTAAAAACATAATAATACCATAAACATGGTGGGACGAATTAATCTCCATTATATATATATCAGATCGTCACAATGTCTATCAAAAAATATATGTACAAGTGTGTTTGTGTATACATCATATGGTACATCAGATATAAAAGAATAAAGTACATTCCTAAATCATCATGAATATAGAATGGATTACACCACTCATGCTCAAAAAAACTGCATGGGGTGCAAAGAATAAATACAATCAATGAATGGAATATTGTGTATGATACATAAAAATTAGCCATAATCATTTGCATCGATTGTACAAAACGCTTTGAGGAGGCTAGGTTGGTCCTTGTCCTATAGGCCACTGTCTTTGATCCTTCCTTTAGGATCCCTATGCGGATCCTGATCCTGAGTCTATGTTGTGCCCACTCTACCGTGCATGGGTCCTCTTGCTAGATCCATTGGTGCTTTGGTTGGATTTAACTATCTCCTTGCTCGATCCCCTATTGTAGGAGGACATGGCTTGTCTAGCTCTAGGAGGGGTTATGTACACCTCTCTTTGCGAAGGAGGGACTGTTGTCTCGTACCATTCCCTGTACCACCCTTCCTGGTGGGATAACTCCTGGATCTCCTCTAGTTGTCTCTCAATAACTGCATTCAAGGTTGCCTCTCCTCCTCCCCCACTACCAGCTATCCATTGTGCCTCATCCCTTTCTCACTGGTACCAGTAGACCCTATCTTCTACCCTCTGTCACGCATGCTACACGCTATTCCTCGCAACTATGGTTATGTCCCTCTCCTACTAAAATTTGTCCCTATCTACTTGCAGTTGTGCCCTGGCCTTCTCTACCTAATCTCTATCCCGCCTTAGTTTGTCCCTCTCGCTAGTGATCCATCGTATCCTCTCCGCTGCCCTGGCTAGGCCCTCCTATAGGTTCTGTATGTAGGCTGTAGGATCTGGTGGTGTAGTTGAGCCCTCCACCCTCTCCTCTGTCCTCTACCATCGAGGCCTGCCCTATGTCGGGGTCCCCTATCCCTACCCTTGTGCCTATGCCTATGTGGGTGCTTGTGCACCCTTGTTGATATCCATGGATTGGGATCCCTCTCCATCCCTTTTCCCTGTCTCGTCTCCTGTCCCTACCTTCCTCTGGCCTCTCTTAATGGGCATTGTCATTGTTGCAAGAATCCCCCTCGCCTTCTTAAAACTATGGATATCTGGTGTAGGGGAACAAGCCTCAATTTCATAATTTATTGATTGAAAACTTAATGTTTTTGATAGCAAGGTGTTGGGAAGGATCAAAGAATCCTTTGTTTATGTTTTGTTTTGTAATAAGGTCCTAATTGTCCATTTTGTAAGGCCTAGTGGCCTAGGGTGCATTATAAACCCTATGGTCAACTATGGTCAAAGGGACTTAGGATGAATATATTTAGGGAGTCAAGGTTGTTTTGGTCTATTTATATCCATTTCAATGTGTTTAGGTCCCTAGGTTGATGATAAAATTAGTTTGAATGGCAAAATGCAAAAATTGTCAAAAATTGTCAAAAATTGACAAAGTTGTCAATTTGTAAAGCAACTTTTCAAAAAGTTGTTGTAATTAGTTTCCCAATGTTCATAACCATCTAAAATCAGTTTGAAAATGTTGGGAAAACTATAAAATGCCTCAACAAACTCGTTTGGGGGTTGGTGTGGTCGAAATTTGTGAAACTTGACATTTGAAATCAATAAAAAAACTGTATTTTCCAAAAAATTTGCTGTTCTTTTGGTTGGTACGGAATTTATCGACCTCAAAACTGAAAAATTGTTTCATGGAGAGTTAGAGGGGTGAAATACCTTTCTTTTGAGTCCAACCAGAGGTTCTGAAGTGGAGTTTTGAGTGAGTTATTGTGTAACAGTCCAAAACAGCCTGTGAAAAGGGCATAAACCAAGGGTTTCATCTTTTCTTTCCCTTTTCTTCCAATCTAATCATGGAAAAAGTCTAAAACTTGGTTGGATGGAAGATATGGGAGTGTACTATGATATCCAAGAGGTTTCATACCAGGAGAATGCAGTTGGAGATTATTTTCTTCAAGTTTGAAGCCAGGCATCCCCATGTGACTGGCATACGGTGGTGAAGAAGACTTTGACATTTCCCCACAATTTTTTATCAGATGCAAACCAAGACTTTTAACTTTGGATTTGGTGTTTTTTTGAGTTCCCCAAGGTGTTCCAATTGCTTCCCTTGAAAAATTTACAATTTTAAGGGTAGTTCCTTTGTTAAAGTGCTCATTTAGCCCCATTTAGCCTAGTTGAGGGTTTACTAGAAATGGTATTTGTAGAAGGTTCCAGATCAAACACTTTTGGAAAAAGTGCTGTCCTAGGTTGTTAATGGTGAATATAAAATAAAATTTCTTGGTCCTTTGTAGTTTTTGGGAGAGAAACCAAAAAGTCACTTTTGAGGGCTAGTTGGCTAGAATAGCCATTTTGCACTTTGACCCCTTTGAGACTTGATCAACCCAATCTGAGGGTTGTTTACCATCATTGGAGGTTTTTGGATCCTAATTAACTTGATTTGAGTCTTTGTGGACTTGTAGAACCATTTTGGAGGGGCGTGAGCCATTTGAGCAACTTTTGAGCACTTTGCCTGTGGGGTTGACAAACCAAAGTTGATAACCTTTGTAAAATGTCTCAGTGGGGAATTATGGGGATGAAAACAATTGAAATGAGACATTTATTTGTTTCTTGTTAAGGTGTGAGGTCTAGTCGGGAAAATCCCAATTGAAAGGGATTGGGTTGCCAGTTGAGCAAGTGAGCAACTTGGAGCATTTTCAAGTTGTTGGAACCATACCTCTACATCAATATCATTGCCACTGCGCTCCCTCAAGCTAGCTGATATATATCTAATTTGACCCCCATCGCCCGTGCTACCCTCCTCCATGTGCCTAGGGGCACCAATCCTTCTCTATCGACTATTATAGGCCTCACCCTAACATACCATGTTGTATATGCATTTGTTACTCCTAGGTCTGTAGCTCCTACCTGGGGATCTCATGATGTAGGTTCCAATCAGGTCCACTGATCTATAAGACCCATCCCGTCTCATAGTAATAGACCAAACTCTGTGGCCCACTCTCTAGTAGTCCCGTGAAATTTGTGAGGTACCTTTGGTACATCCTGGACAAAACCAAACTATCTCCAAACCCTATTATCTCTATATCACTCAATCACATACTCCTACCTACCGTAATATAGGGTAATAATATAAGGTATATGATGTTGACCCTCTAGCCAACCTGCCATGCCTATGTATGGCTGACATGTGATCTGTCTTGCATATAGTCTATCAAAAATGAGCCTCCAATGGTCCACATCCTTGACCTCCTCATAATGGAGCCCATCTTAATAGCTATATACCACTGGTAGATCAATTGTCTTGTCTGGCCTTCCTATTGGCCAAGTAACCACAATGTACTCCCAAGCCCAAACATGTAGCAATGTAAGATATCCAAAATTGTGACTATGATGATAGCATATATCATAGAGCTCCTTGTATAAGTTTGTCAAAAACAAAGTGGCCCAGGCCATAGGTCGACCTCCATCAACTGCATCTATAACAACTTGTATCATGATTAGCACAACTGATTGGCCACCTGTATCTGAAAAAATGAAGTCGTTGACCAGTGCGCATATAAAAAAGTAAATGTGCCTATTGGGAGGCACTTGCCTTAATGCCTGTTTGAGTGATAGCTACCCATGCCACAACTCCATGTCAACTCCGACCAACCTCTGGATAACATCATCTAGTGATGCCCTCTTCATGGTAACTCCCACTCCCTTGATCAACAATATGAGGATATGGTACACATCCTCACCTATCACTGTGATCTCCCTTGTAGGAATATGGAAGGTGGTAGTGTTGCTCCTCCACCTCTCTTTCAGTGTCATGAAAATTGTCATGTGTGATCTAATGTGGGGCATCCATACTAGATGACCCAATCCAATCGCATCAATCTGTTCTCACTCAATAGGTTTGAACTACTTTGCAACTCCCAAAACATTTGATCACCTCTCCCGGCTAACCAAGATGTCCACTCTCCATCGAAATCAAGCAAATCAACATGTCATCCCTTTTACGCTATATTTTCTTTTTCTTTTGGCCCCTTTTCCTCGGTCTTTTCTTCTATTTATGGTGTTTCCTCCATTTCTCCCTTCCTAAGACCACAAGAACATGTTCTCATCGGTCTTAAGCCTACGAGAATGCATTTTTGCCATCATTTCTTGTGTTCTCACCAAGACGAGAAATCTATCCCGATTTCATTCCTCTTTTTCCCTCTTGCCCAACAGCGGGAATGTGTTCCTACTAGTCCCTGAACTGCAGGAATGCACCCCTGCTATCATCCCATGCATCCCCGCTAATGCAAGAACACATTCTAGATTTCCCCATCCTAGCCTACCCCCAACCCGATCCCACTCCCTTGAGTGAGCAATGGGAACACGTTCCTGTTGCTTCAACATGCATTTCCACGGGACACGAACCTGCGGGAATGTTGTTTTTCCTACTCCTAAGGCTAATAAATGCATCAAAATCAAATGCGTAGTCTTATTTTTTCAAATATACTTGGAGCTCTGGCCATCAGTGTCACCTGATGCTTGCTACCATGTCTACACGATGCCTCCCTCATCGCCATCTCGTCCATTTCTCTCAATTCTCTAGAATGCTCAAAACAAGTACAAAGGGCTCTCGATTCTCTCTTAATTCTCTCTCATGTGCGGTAAAAGTGAATAGTAAATTTTTTAGTTTGCTAATATAAGGCCCTCTAAAGCCCTATTTTTTGTCATCTCGGTCCCTTCGAGACTTTTTTTCTCTCCATTTCTTCTTGCGTTCTCTATTTTGAGTGTCGTCTTCATTGCCAATTTTGTTTCTTGTCACCCTTCCTCTCGTTTACTTGGGCAACCTTTGTTTTGAGCTGCTGCCCGGATCTCCATTTCCCACGCACCCTCTCAAGGGGGCATTGCTAACCAGTCCTCCATCCATCGTCAGTTCAACTTGTGGCATTTTATCGCTCTTTTTTCTTCGAGTCGCTAATGTCTTATTGTTTTCAAATTGGTGCTATTTTAGTGCCGTCACGAAGAGGGGAAAAATGTAGACACCTCTAATTAATTAAATTTAGCTATTTTGAATGCTTTTAAATTAAATAATTATGCATTATTTTATTAATTGGCATTCCCTCCTTCTAGTTGATTAATTTTATTAACTATGCTATAGTCCCCTTTTAATCAATTATTTGACAATCATAAATCATTTAATTAATGAAATTCGATCTCTTCCACTATTAAATAAATGAAATGCATAATTTGGTTATTTAATTCATATTTTGTCCTTTTCCTCCCTTTTCTCTATTTTGAAATTAATTAATTTAAATTGATTTTATTTCCCCACATATCTCCTAACTCTAACCCTCCATCTAACCCTTCTTCTAACCTAACCCACTAACTAATCCAAGGGTTCTAACCAACCCTATCCCTTCAAACCAACCTTATCTCTTTCCAAATCCCCCCCTCACATGTGTGCACATTCCTAATATTCTAATATTTGAAAAACAATCCTTTTTATTTGGGCGTTTCTCTCCCAAATAGGCATGTGTCCTTGAGCACACTTGACATTCCTCTCCATGATACTTTCCTTTCTCAAGGACACTTATCACCCTTGGCTTTCAGGACAAGTGTAGAATCTCATTCCACGTGGCATTTTGAGGATTGCCACTTGTCCTCCTTGAAGAAAAAGTGTCTATTTTTCAAGCCTCCTCTCCTCCCAGCCTTGCCTATTTAATCTCCTCCCTTTTCTTCACAAATTGTCAACTTTCATGCCATCATACCATCATAATGCCAAAATATTCACCCATCTTCTGCACAAGCACACCATTTTAGCATCATTTTTGCATCTCATCAACATCTTGCATCGAACATCATGGAGCACAATCGAGCATCTTTAACATAGCGAGCACACATCAAATCGAAGGACAATCAAATCAAGAAAATTGAGTTTGCATTTTGTCAAAATTTTATCATTAGCTTAATTAATTTCCTTTTAGTGTCCTATCTTGAGTGTTTGCTTAATTTGTGTTTTCTTTAGGTTGATATCTTCATTATTTCAATTGCTTTGTTTTAGCACTCACAATTTTATGCATACAAGGAACAACAAATGATAACATAAAGAAAACAAGTGTTAGGAGAATGGTGTATCAACCTTGCATATACATAAGGTTACTATTTTTAGTAAGTTTTTAATTCTCCCCAAACCTTTATATTAGCTAAGTAAGAATGGTGGTAAGTCTTCATGACAAGATCATGCTTGGATTTAAAGATATTTAAGTATCTATTTTTGACAATATCAAATGAAAGCTTCAAAATTAATTTTGAAGGCCTTAGAGGCTCTAGATGGGCCCAAAAGTTGTTGGATATAAAGTAGTAATTTATGGCTTGATAGATCGCTTCATGATCTTTCTAACACTTCAAAATGTTTGTCAATCAGACACCCAATTCAAAATTTATGGCCTTCCGAAGCTGGGTTTCCTAAAATAGGAAATATAAAAATGTGTTGGACACATAAGTGAGTTGTAAAAGGGAGTAACACGTGTTGGCATTTGTATCAACACATCATAGGTCATCTTGTATTAGAGATAATATGGGCACCACTCTTGGGTGGTTTTAGCCAATGGTTTTGTAATATTGTTTGATGGTTTCGTGTATTGTATCTCCTATATATTAGGTGTGTGAGATGGAGGTTGTGTGTAAAAGTATTATGGCTATTGAGTTACCTCCAAATATCTAGTTGGTGATACTCCTATGAGAAGCTTTATCTACAAGTATATTGTATTTTGTTGTTGATTTCTAAATAATATATTTGACAACTTTTGGAGTGTGGGGTTTTTCTCTCGAAAGGGTTTTCCCCACATAAATCATTGTGTTGTGGTATGCATGTTATTTATATTTATTTATATTAACTTTATGTAACTATTGCAAAGATATGAATTTTTTTGCATTACCCTCCTCTCAAAGTTAATGTAGGAAGCTTTTTTGCTACTTAACTTTCTTATAAGTGATATCAGAGCTTGATCACCTTTGGTTTTAGTCGTGGGTTGTTGGATTTTTTAAACTAATCTATATTTGAGTGGGAGCTTGTGCAAAAGATATGTTGTGTTCTTGCTATAGAAAGTATCAGATGGCAAGTTCATTAGGAAGAATAGAGGTTGAAAAATTTTCTGGAAGTAATTTTGAGATGTGGAAGCTAAAGATGGAGAATCTGCAAATAGATCGATATATGTTGGATGTTATTGTTGAGAAGGTCTCCAAACCTATAGATCCTACAGTAGCTACTCAGTATGATGTTATGGGTCGTAAAGCCAAGGGTCTAATCAAAATGTGCTTGGAAGACTTTTCTAATCAATGTCCACGAAGAGACCTCTACAAAGAAGCTATGGAAGAAACTTGGTGAGATGTATCAAGCCAAATCTTTATTAAGTTAGATTTTCTTGAGAAAGATATTGTATTCCTTGAGAATGGAAGAGTGTGGATGAATTACAGATCATCTAGAAGCATTCAATATGGTGGTGGCTCAATTGGCATATGTTGGTGTCAAGATAGAGGAGGAGAAATGTCAAATCTTGCTTCGCTATTTACCAAATTTGTGGGATTCTCTTGTTATGGCTATCGATAGTACTTATGTTATTTTGAAGTTTAAGAATGTGGTGGGTGTCTTTCTTGGTGAAGAGATGTGGATGAAGGTATCCATCAGTTCGAAGGAATCCCTAACTTTTTGAGGAAGACCTAAGGGAAAAGGCGAAAAATGAAAAGAGTGATAAATCTAAGTCCAAGGGGAGATTGAAGTCTCTTGGAAAGTCCAAATTCATTTGTTGGAATTGTGATAAATCTAGACACTTTTGTAAGGATTGTAAAGAGAAAAAGAAGAAGAAGAAGAATAAATTTGATTATGATTTAGAGTTCCGAGAAGGAAGATGGTGATGCATTCATTGCAACTTTGTCTACTCGTGCATGGTTAATTGACTTAGGTGCATATTTTAATATGACTTCCAATAGAGATTGGTTTTTTGAATATGAAGAATTTAATGGAGGTAAGGTGTACATATTTGGGTGATGATTCTCATTTAGATATTGTTGGTCTTGGTAAAGTTAAAATCAAGTTTCCTTGTGGTACAGTAAAAATGATTAATGGTGTGTTGCATATCCTTGGAATAACACGAAATTCGTTATGTGTGAGAAAACTAATAGATGTAGGTGTGTAAGTATTCTTTTCTAATGCAAGATGAAAATGGTCACATGTTCTATGATAATTTCTAGAGGTGTTAGATTTGGCACACTGTATAAGATATATGCATACACTATTGAGTGTAATAGTACTTTTGTGAAAAGTAAATTTGTGAATACTTTGTTGGAAGAGGTGAAGGTTTCACCTTCAACAAATAGTCAAGGCTTTTGGGTACCTAATCTTTCATTTTCTTTTGAATCAAAGTTACCTACATATAAGACTATGTTATGGCACCATATACTTGGCCATATTGAAGAAAAGGATTTAGGGATGTTGAAAATAAAAACATTGTTGAAGGTTTTCAATAATTGTAATCTTGATTTTGATTTTTGTGAGCATTGTAATTATGGAAAACAAAACTGCGTTCAATTTTACCCAAGTTCTCATAAATATCGTGGTGTGTTGGATCTTATTCACTTTGATGTGTTTGGTCATGTAGATGTTCATTCCATTGCAAAATCCACATTTTATATTTTATTCATTGAGATTATAGCATATTGACATGGACAGTATATTTTCTAAAGAGTAAATCTGAAAATTTTAGCCAATTTATAGAATTTAATCCAATGGTTGAGTTGCAAAATGGAAAGAAAATAAAATATTTGAGGATTGATAATAGCAGTGAATTTTTCTCTAATGGTTTTGATAGATTTTATAAATATTGTGGCATTCATAGACATAAGACAACTCCATATTTTCCACAACATAATGTAGTTGCAAAAACAATGAATCAAACACTGATGGATAAGGATAAGAGTATGCTAAGTGGTGTTGATCTAGAACAAAAGTCTTTAGGTTGAAGTTGTTGGCACTGATTGCTACCTATTTAATAGGTCTCCTACATCAACTCTTGTTGATAAAATGCCTATAGAGGCATGGTCAAGTCATAAGCCTTCATTGAGATATCTTAAAATTTTTGGTTGCAAGGCATATGGACATATGCCAAAGTTGAAGCAAACAAAGTTGGAGAACAAGCTTTGGGACCATGTTGCACATAACATAATACATAGCAAGAGTGTTATTTGTAGAGAAAATAGGCCTTTTTCTATTATATTGCAGTCAAAATAGATTATATAGGATGGTGTTATTCAATTTCCTTTTACATCTAAAAGAGTTGAATCAAGGCCCCTATATGGGCAAGAAGTTGAGGAGAGCTTTGAATCTTCAAAAGAGGAGGAAGAACCTCCCACTCAGCTTGTTCAAAAGTCTACAAGGCATAGACAACCACCTGAATGGTATTCAATTGAAGATGCATTTTTTCTTTAAATACTAATGTAGATGAACCTGGGTTTGTAGAAGATGCATTAGGTATGAATGACGTAGAATATTGGAAGATTTATCTAGATGAAGAAATGACAACTTTGAAAAAGAATGATAGATGGGATCTTGTACCTTTGCCTAAAGGACAAAAACCTATTGGTTGCAAATGGGTGTTCAAGAAAAATATTGCTTTGGATGGAGGCATTGATAAGTATAAAGAAAGGTTGGTTGCAAAAGGCTACTTTCATGTTGAGAGTGTTGATTATGGTGAGATATTTCCTCCTTTTGCAAAAATGAAATCTATTACATTTTTTCTTTCTATTGTTGTTGCTTATGATTTAGAGGTTGAGAAAATGGATGTGAAAACTGCTTTCCTTCATGGTGATTTGGGAGAGTATATTTATATGGCATAGCTAGAGAACTATGTGGTAAAGGATAAACTATGTTGAGTTTGGGATTTGAGTGTTCTAGATCATATCATTGTCTTTATTATAAATTTGATAGTGATCATTTCCTATACATTGCATTATATGTTGATGATATGTTATTCATTGGTAAAGGGAAAAGTATGATTTTAGAACTAGTCCTAGCTTGCTACTAAATTTTAAATGAAAGGCCTTGGTGCAACTAAACACGTTCTTGAGATGGAAATTATAAGAGATATAGTGAATATAAAACTATGGCTAGGCAAGAGTAAGTATGTGAATTCAATTTTACAAAGGTTCAATATGCAGGTTTGTAAACCATTATGTGCTCCTTTTCATAGTTGGAACAAAGTTGCCTATTTCACATTGTCTTGTATCCCCATCAAAGATGAAAGACATCAACAAAGTACCTTACCGGAGTGTAGTTACAAGTTTGATGTATGTTATGTTTTATACTAGACTAGACATTTCCCAAGCAATTGGAAATCTTTCCAGACATATTTCTAATCTCTGTAGAGTTCATTGGGATGCAGTCAAAAGAGTCTTCAAATACTTGAAAGGTACCTTAGAGTATTCTTTTTGTTATCATGGTAACTTTTTAGGAGACAATATTTTCTTCAATATTCATGGTTATGTGGATTTAGATTGGGCAAATGATATTGATAGTAGAAGATCCATCAATGCTTATGTGTTTACTTTATTTGGTGGTGCAATTAGTTGAATGATAAAGTGACAGGTTGTGGTTGCTTTGTCCACTACTAAAGCAAAGTATATGGAAGCTACTCACCTATAAAGAAGTCATTTGTTTGAAGAAACTGTGTTTAGATATTGAAATAAAACAAGGTGCAATGATAATTTATTGTGACAGTCAAAGTGTGATCTACCTAGCTAAGAACCCAACATTTCATACCCAAACTAAACACATTGATGTTCAATATCAATTTGTCAAATATATGGTTGAGGATGGTAGGGTGAAGTTGGTTAAGGTAGAGACTTTGATGAATGTTGTAGATTCTTTAACTAAGGTTATGAGCAAAAATAAGTTCAAATGGTGTTTGGGGTTTATGGGCTTCATGGCCCTTAGCAATTAAATTATTATGTAAATACTATTTTTGCTCTTGAAAAGTGTTCAAAAAGTGGGAGAATGTTAGGAAAATGGTGTCTCAACCTTGCATAAACATAAGGTTACTATTTTTAGTAAGTTTTTATTTAAGCATAGATTGGTTTGAAATTCTTCCCAAACCTTCAAATTAACTAAATAAGCATGTATTGAACACACTACAAGACTAAGAGGGGGGGGGGTGAATCAGTCTTGAGAAAAACCTTAAAAAATTTCAATCACAAACACTTATAAATAATCTTTAACCATCCATACACTAATGAAAGATGAAGTAATAAACACCAAATACATGAACGCCAGATATTTACATGAAAAACCTAATATGGGAAAAATCATGGTGAGGATCACACTCACTATATGAATAACTGAATACAATATTTTAGGCATAGGGCCAAAGAAGCTTAGTGCTCCTAATTTAGACTTGCAGGCTAAGGTGCACAACCTTAGGGCAAGATACAATGGATTTGCAGGCTGAGATGCACTATCCTAGGGCAAGATACAAATCTACACAAGCTACCAAAAGGTCTCATTTTATTTCGATAAGCATATAGGAATGGTGATTTAAAATGAATAAGATCTCCTGACAATGAAATTATTCTTGAAACTTTGATTCAAGCAACCAATATCATGGCAAACACAACACACATTAGCTACCTCAAAACTTTGTCATATTGAAAGATATGATCATCAAGGCTCATCACAACTTGATATTTGCACTTCTACTTCCCATGTCAATTTCAATCAATCCACACTTTAATTCACACGTCCACAAACCTATTTATATCAACTTATTCACCAAAACTCTCAACTAGGTTGACCACAAAGATAATAAACATAATTTATAGCAAGTCGACCACCATGAGCAACTGTGTTAAATGTAGTCTACTCTAGGAGATAAAGGGGACCCAAATACATCACAACATATCTTCCTAAGTTGATTCCAATGAATCAAACACAACAACACATCCTCCAAAGTCAACATCAAATGTAATGTGTAGATAAATAGTAAAGCATGTTAACCAATCAACCCAGAAACATTATCCAATGCAAATGACTTAATGCAAGATCTTCACATGCCATGGTAAGACTCGTAACAAAACTTTAACATAATCTCCAATGCATATGTTAGGCCCAATATGGAAAGCTAATGTACTGAGAGGGGAGGGGTGAATCAGTACTTCAAATCCTTTTTCCAACAATAACTTTACTGTTATGCATAAACCAAAAACTATTGTAACATAACATAAAGCTAAAACAAATAAATAACAATCATACATGATTCACTCCATAACACATATATTTTGGTTACACATAAACTCTTGGTTAGAGAGAAAAATTGTAGTGGGGATGGCACCCACAACTTCACTACTGCAATAATAAAGGTTGTTCGGTTAGAGCTACATGTTTAGCTATTTCTGATAGCTTACCCTATTAGGAGTATCAAGATCGTTAGATCTACCTTGCTAAAGGATTTTACAACACTTATTCTAAATGTTGCACCTGGTTAAAGGCTTTACAATTTATAGACTTTGTTAGAGTCTTTTACCCTGTTAAATGTTTCTCTTGCAACTCAAAATATTACAATAAAATCTTTACAAATATCTACAACTTTACATCTGAAATGTTATAGCAGATTCTATGTGCTCAAAATGAGATTACCTTGCTTATAGCATACCTCGGTAATCCATAAAGTAACTCGGTAAACCCTTATGTTTACTCTGTTCCTTGATTGTTCTCTGAAATCCTTCTCAGTGACCTCTATGTCTCTGACAGTCACAATACTCAGTGCTTCCTTATCTATCAAACATGTCTTGCTTCATATGCCTCTGTATCTCATATTTTTATCCTTAATCCATGTTGTATAAATAGATCTCTTATGTCGGGATCTGTTCATTGCTTCGATCTTACAAACATGATTTATCAAATGAATAACCATACAAAATATTTCATTGGATAGATGGCCTCAAGATCATACAAAATCTTTAAGTGCAATCTCCAATGTGATAACGGTTCTTTGTTCCTTGATCTTGTAACATGTTTCCCATGTGTGTCTAGGTTCAATGAATCTGGTAACACGTTTCACTCAGAGTGTGTTAACTTGGTATATCAATTTTGTTGCTCGGTAGACACATTAGTGATACTCAGTAGACAGCTCGGTGTATACTAGGCTTTGTGACTACTTTCTTCTATAACCGACTACTCTGTGCTTACCAACTGAATATTTTGGTAGTAGTAACCGACTAGAGTATATAGAATGAATTTGGACATAAAACTAATGGCAACTTAGTAAGTAGTAATAGCATATCCAAACCAAAAGAGTATGATCCAAATAAGATGAACCAACTGATTCGACCAAACACCAACACAAATGATAACGTCAGACAGCATAACAACTTAAATTTCAATTGGGGAGCAAACCAACACCTAAATTTTAAACTAGATCACTACATGAACAATATGAACATATCCTCCAAGCCACAACACATAAAAAATACTATAGATTAATACAATGTATTCTCCGAACTAGCCCTGATAGACCACTCACTATTGGTAAATTACAATAACCAACTTTAGCACCTAAATTGATAAGGACCTGAAAACATGATAGTGCAACATCCACATAACATAGACATTAAATCCAAAACCACAAGGCATCATCTTCAAAAGAGAAGGAATGTGGGGCATACTACCACAAGGACTTTAAATACTCTTTCTTGCATATTTAAGCTTCCACTACTGTCACCTTCCAGAAACACCACATACTTAATATAACCACCAGACATCATAACAACATTTGAACATTCATTTCTAGAACTTTTTATATTAGAAAATATTCCACACATAACAGGTTGACATCAATGACACATTGAACTCACATTGCTAACAACATGTCAGTATATTTTTGTGGCAATATCATTTTGGGTTTGAAGATATTAAAGTATCTATTTTTTATGACGTTGAATGAAAGATTCAAAATTAATTTTAAATTCATTAGAGGTCTTGGATGGGCCAAAAAATGGTTGTAATGAATTTAGTAGATTATGGCTTGATAGATTGTGTCATGAGATTTCCAACACTTCCAATTGGTCATCAATTGGACACTCGACTCAAAAGTTATGGCTTTCAAAAGTTGTGTTTCGTGAAATAAGAATATAAAAACGTGTTGGATGCATAAATGAGTTGTAAAAAGGGGTTACACATGTTAGTGTGTGGATTGACACATCATAGGTCATATTGTATTGGAGATAATATGGGTGCCACTCTTAGGTGGTTTTATCCCATGGTTTTGTAATACCATTTGACAGTTTCATGTATTGTATCTCCTATATATTAGGTACGTGAGATGGAGGTTTTATGTAAGAGTCTTATAGCTATTGAGTTACCTCTGGATCTTTGGTTCATGATACTCCCATGAGAAAATTTCTCTACAAGTATCTGTGTATTCTATTCTATATGATGCATGCATGCATCTGTAGATGCGAGGCACCACACCGGAAGCAGAGGTCAGAAGCTCTTGACCGATAGGTGCGTGTGACTGGATAAGGAGAGCTGTTCATATTTCATTTGAGGTCAGGTATGCAGGTGACCCCTACTATTCTAAGGTAGATCTCAACATCGCCTACTAGCCCTTTGTATCGTTAGTGAACGCTAATTCTTGAAAGACCTCATTGTCACTCTACACCCAAACTATCCTCATTGTTCCTAGTTGACTCTTTATGATTATCCCGACTCTATCTTTCTTAGTACGTTGAACACTGAACCCTGCTACATATGGTTGGGACTGTTCTTTCAGTATTATAATTTCACTTATCAGTTATTCTCTATGACACTCTACCATCATTAATATTTCATGTTATCTTTGTTTAGAATGATCAAAAGACTACCATCAAATCTTTGATTGCAACTTGCTATGCTCTTGTTTTTTATGATGATACCTATCAAAAATCCATACACTGTTTTTCTTACTGTCAACAACTATATTGTTGATTGTGTATCTGGGACTGCCCTTAAGTGTGAGACTATGTTTGAAGACTCTATTCTAATACTTGTTTCCCCTTAACTCAAAGTATGAGCTGATTTAGTGTGTTAATCTCATGCTATCTTTTGATGTGCTTGGAAAGCCTTTTGACATTCATTACCTCAAAAATGTTTGCTCACAGCCATAACCTTTCTTTATACTTGATAATTGTTTCTATGAACCATGACCCTATTTTGATTGATGCATGGAATATCTTTTCTGAATTTGTCTTAAGCTGCTACAAACTATTCTTGATTGTGTGTTGGCATTGCTCTCTTTTCCTTTATGAATTCTTTAATAGATACTCATTGAGATTTTAATTCATTCTATGGCTGACATTGTTAGTGACAGTGATTTTCTATCTCCCTATTTCCTTGATGCTCTGCCATTGCACTATTTGACATTTCTTATGCCGAAATGTTGGGCTCAACCCTTGTGCGAGCCATATTTTACCCCACATGCTAAAAATGAAAATGATCACACCTGTAGCTGCACATGAAGCAAATGTGCTAGAAAAATAGGTGCATATTACAAATGTTTATGATGTTCATGCTTGGCTTCTAAAGGAACTTAATGTATGCATTTGATTTTGATGTACATTGACTTGACTTATGCATGAATAGATGAATCTCATGTATAGACAACGATCCTTCATTGCTTAGAACCTTTGTTCTAATACATTATCTTGACAATTTTTAGGAGACAGGGATTCTAGTAAGAGAGTTGGCTCACCAACTCTAGATTCTAGTAACAGGGTTGGCTCACCAACTTGATGTGGTTAATTCTAAATATGGGGCCCGACGTAAGGTCGTTTTTAATATACAGTTCTACAAAGGAGGAATTACAATAAACAAGAGGGGAGTTGAACATTTGTTGGCAATGAAGTTAGCTGAATTGGGCCTTGACCTGGCCATATGATCCAGCTAGGTTTATGACATCTTGGATGCGTACATCGAGGACCAGACATTTGTACATCAAATTTCTCCAACCATTGAAGCTAAGAGGTTCCCAATTGTTGACTCACCCAATATGCATGTTGAGCTCAATGAGCTCCCCATGAAGTCATATCCTACTTGGGAAACCTTTTGCAAACATACACACTTATAGCTATTGAGTTACCTCTGGATCTTTGGTTCATGATACTCCCATGAGAAAATTTCTCTGCAAGTATATTGTATTTTGTTGTTGATTTCTTAATAATATTTTGGGCAGCTTTTGGAGTATAGAGTTTTTCTCCTAAAAGAGTTTTCCCCACGTAAATTTATGTGTTGTGGTATGCATGCTATTTATGTTTATTTCTATTAAGTTCATGTAATTGTTGTAAAGATCTAAAAAAAATGCATTACCCTCCTCGTAAAGATTAGTGTAGGAAGTTATTTTGCTACTTAACTTCCTTACAACAATTAGCATGGTTATGGTACAAGTAGAAAGAACACAAAAACATGACATAAGAAAAAAGGACAACCAAAAATAATACAATGTGTTTGGTCATGCAAAATATTTCAATTACATGCATTGTTTACCCAATAGAAAAACATATAAGAAAAGAGAAACAACATTTAAAATATTATAAAAATAACCACTTAAAACAACATTAAAAAGATCATACAAATAACCACTTGTTGGGACCCCTAGATGGCAAAATGTACGAAAAATAATGACTTTGCATCATTCATATAGGAATTAGTGACAATTATTAAAAGAGTGCTGGAAAAAATAAAAATTAGGGTTTAGTTTCAAAGAACTAAGGAGCAAGACGTTGGGCTTGGTGCTTGGTAAACTTTTGCACATTTTGTTTATCAATGAATGCAATAACATGGAATCACATAATTTCAATAAATTTTGCCATGTTGTAGGCTACATTAGTCTGTTTAGTGTCAAGATATATAGTGACCTTATCATAAAGCCCATATGGAAGAACTTCAAGATATTTAATTTTGGTGAGCACATTTTAGCATATTTAGATAATAACTAACTTGAAATTGTGCTAGATCACAAAGTATCATTTGACATAATATTTTAATATTGATAGCATCTTTATTTGTGGATTAAAGATAAAATTCATCTAGTAGAAACTAGATAAAAAAAATTAAAAATTCTAGAGTTAAATAAACTTAAACATTTTTTTTCTAACATTTTTTCATGCCATCATTGTGTAGTGATTCTATAGAGGTATTGTATGCTAGGATCTAGTTTTTTCTTCACCAGTGATGTAATAAAGATTTTGTATAATGAAAAAAATATTTGATCATGGTTTAATATGCTTTATACAATCTAATTCTTCATCAATATCTAAATACATGGCTAAATTGGTAAACTTTCCCATCATCATAGTAAAAGGATAAGAGTTTAGAGATTTTTATTTTTTTTTAAATTCAAGTTTGACTTTCATATTTTATTTTTAAAAAAAATCCTAGTTCTAGCTTAATTGGAATCTTCTTTTCTTCTACTTCATGCCAATCAAGACTTTTTTCAAGCTTTACTAACTTTATTATCAATATTTTTCATTCTATTGTCATTTTTTTGGACATTGTCCCCTAAGGAATGCAAATGGTTCAAGCCTGTCATGAGCATGTCCTTGTTTCTTAGCAATATTTTATAATTATATGTACAAGATTGTTGTTTTCAAAAGAAAATTGTAACATTTTATCTATTTTACTCTTAGTTCAATCTACTGAATGTCTTATTTACAACACATCTTTATAAAAGTCAATCAAAATTATCTTTGAGATGACTAGAGAATTGAGCTAGATATTTTTTTGTGTGCTTGTAATCTAAAGATGATTCTTTTTATTTTTCCTTGAAGGGTTGAAAGACATATTTAAATTCACTTCCTTGTCCATTAATTGTTATTATTAGTTCCTGCCTGCAGGAAATTATTATTAGTTCCTGCTTGTAGGAAACAATAGGAGAGGCTCTTCAGTTAAATAGTGATTAATTTGTTTTCTTTAAGCCAATCAAACTGTCCTATTTCTTTGTATAAATTTATTCTCCCATATACATTATGTACAAATTGCACATTTTTTATCTGACATATTCATCCAAAATATTTTGGTAGTTTGTGATTAGCTTTGTAGACGCTTGGCAGATGGGTTTGCATATATCAATACAAGAGAACGCACTACCCATGAGGTCTCTGCCAGTACATTGCAGGAGCTGCAGGAGCTGGTAAACAGTTGGCTTCATCAAATTTTCTTTCGTCCTTTGTGATCTTTTCTGGTGGCAATCAGTTTTATCGACATGTATGTTGCATGCCAGATAGAGATTGAGCTGATGACACAAATAGTATTTCAAAGTAATGGTAATTGAAGAAAGCTGGAAGGATCATATTTTTTTATTTTGGGTCTCTTTAGTTCCAAGTTTGTTATGCTACATTCTCATCTCTTCTCCTATAGTTGTTGTAGACACCTAAAATTATGTCTAATTAAATAAATATCTTTATTTATTTAATTATTTTAGCCTAATTCTTCTATTAATTAAATAAATCTTTATTTATTTAATTAATTCATTTATCCTCTTCTAGCCTTATTTCTCATTTAAATAAATACATTTATTTATTTAAATTATCTTTTTTCCTAAATTAAATAAATATCTTATCTATTTAATTGATCCCACTTCTTCTATTAATTAAATAAATCTTTATTTATTTAATTAATTCATTAACCTTTTTTACCCATGACACATGTCATTCATCTCTTAATTCATACACTACCTACCCTCTTATTATTTTCTTATTTTCTCTGCCTACCCTCTAATCATAGCCGACCATTTATCTTTTACACCTCTCAATCTTATCCCTCCATTTCTTATAGTGTCTTCTATATAAGGAGATGCTTCCTTCATTATCAAACCCTCACTATGCATTCAGCCCCGATGATTACTCGACTACACTACGCTTTTGAACTTTCATATGTGATCCTACTTGCAACCACATTTCCGTTCTTTGTTGAGCTCTTGTGCACATATAAAATCTGAGAGCAAATATATCAAGCAAGATCAATGGAGATAGGAAGAATGGACATTCAAACCCTATTGGACATGTGAAGGTATAATCTTTGTGATTTCATTTGATTTGCATTGTCTTAGGTAATCTTCATATGTTATGGTGGATCTTTGTTGTTGTTAGGCTAGGGTTTTGTGGTTGAATTCATTTAGTCTTTCAATATTGTTGTTTCCACTTTTCACCATAAACATTTTGGCACGCCCTGTGGGACATAGGTTTTTGTTAGATCTGTGTTTTTTGCAGGTTTTTCTAACCCTATATTGTTGTTTTGTAAAACAATTTGGAGAATAACCTTGTGCAGCTAGGGTTTTGGACACAAAATCAAGATCTTGGAGAGATTTGATCTGATCTCACAAACGGATGAGAATTTTTCCACCAAATTGTTTTTGTAGGTTGAGGACAGTATTAATAGCTCTCAATCCAAAATTCACAATTTTTGGAGCACATTTTCATTTTCCATGATTTTTTTATGATTTTTCATAAAAAATTAATTTTGAGAGCAAATTAGCAAATTTTTCAGATTTTCTTATATTTTTGAAAATATCTCTGATTTATACACATGATCTATTCTTTGTGATTTTAATTTTGATGCAAAATATTTCCCTAAAAATCGGATCTTTAAAAATTGGGGTTTTTCCTTATTTTGATCAGATCTCACAAACAGCTTTGAATTTTGCAATCAAACTTTTTTTTTAGGTCAGGAAAATTATCAGAGTTGTTTAGTAAAAATATCATATTTTTTGGATCAAGGTTTCATTTTATATGATTTTTTTATGATATTTCATAAAAACTTAATTTTGAGAGTAAATTAGCGAATTTTTTGGATTTTCTTACATTTTTGGAAATCTCTCAAAATTATACATAGGATCTGTTCTTTGTGATTTTAAGTTTGATGCAAAATAATTCCTCAAAAATCGAATCTTTGAAAATTAGGGTTTTGCATTATTTTACTCATATCTCACAAACTTTTTGGATTTGTTGCAGAAATTTTCTTATATAGGTTTGGAAGACCATTAGGACTCTCCAGTAAAAATTTCAGATTTTTTAGATCGATTTTGCATTTTATATGAATTTTTTATGATTTTTCATAAAAATTTAATTTTTGGAGCAAATTAGCAATTTTTTTGGATTTTCTTACATTTCTGGAAATCGCTTGAAATTTTACAGGGGGTATTTTTTTATGATGAATCAGATATTTGAATTGGTCAACAAAACACATTGTTGAAGGCCCCTATTTCACAAAGTCTTTTGGATCTAAAATTTACCTAACTTGTGTGCTTGCAGGAAGGGGTGATCATTTGAAACAATCCAAACTACTAACAAATCTTTGTTATAGGACCTTGACAAGGATTTTCTTTTGATCTTTATTGTGTGCCTTGTTTTCATAGATTATCAAACACTTCAATTGGTGCACTAAAATTGAACCAGTGTCCTTTGTGTCTTGGGCAATAGGCTCTTTTTGTTTAATTTTAGAGGGCCTGTCTCCCCGTGTGGTCATTAGGACTACTAGTGAGGAGAGAACGACTCAAGTGGTAGCGAGGAAAATCCACCTCTTCCGAACCACTATAAACAATTGTATTCATGGTGAAAACTATGGATAACGTGTGTTGATTAGTTCATACCAACACTATGTCTCCCCATAAACCCATTTGATCAAATTTATTTGATCATTTGTAGGGTGTAACCCCTACCGGCTGGGAGCCTTCTGTATTTACAGAGCTGAAAGTGCCGCATGTATGGCCACATGAGAGGATGCCCTTACTAGCACCTTTTTGTTTTAGAAGCCAAAATCCTTCTAGTTGTTCGGGCAGGAGGTCGGACCTCTGGTAGTAGCCCACACACATATGGTTCTTAGTAGAGATATAAAGTTCACCACGGGGAGTTTTCGTGGGAACTGATGCTTGGCTGCCCTGAGAAGTGAGTGTCGAGGGTGGAGCCAGTGGGGTCAAGCATCTAAGTATCCACTCTGAATAGTGTAGCCTCGGGGGAAACTCCATGTGGGATCAACAACTATTGTCCTAGCCAACCATAAGAATTGTGCTTGTCTTATTTTGAACTATCAAACATTCAAGAGAAAACATTAAAACATTGTGTCTTTTGTGTCTTCAAGTGTATGCAAAACAAATTTTACATCAAACAACACACTTTTCTTGGAGTCTTTGAGTCTAAACACTTGCAAACATTGAGTCTTCATCAACATTGTGTCCTCGTGTCACAGAAATACAGTCAAAATTTCATATTGGATCACAACAAAACAACTTCACAAATTGGAAAATTTTACAGTCCAGCAAACAAGAGCAATCAGTTTCAAAATTCTCAAGATTCATAAGCTATCTCTTCAGGTTTTCATCTAGCATTCAACTTGTCTTTGGGTCTCACAAAATCCATCATTGCTTTACATCTTGCATTACATTCACATTTTTCTAAACTTGAGTCAAAAGGTCACTTGCTTGTCCTCATCATACTTTGTCAACACATTACATACAACAACATTTTGCTAAGTGGTCCCTCATCAAGGTCTATCACCTTTGGGTCTCATTTGGTCTTACTTAGAGTCAAGGTCAACTTACCTCATCAAGAGAAACTATCATCTCTTTGGAAGCCACACCTACTCTACTACATACATACTTGGTCTTACACTTTGGACATTGCAAGTAAACCTTAGATTCATTTACATTCCATCCAACTCTTGGTCTTTCATATCTTTCCATTTTCATCTAGTCTCACATATCTTGGTCAAAACCTAGTTCATGGTTGAAACCCGTTCCCAAAAATCTAGGAGAGAAACTAAAGAGGCTCAAGAGTCCACAAACATGAGTTCCTATGAGTATGACAATGATATCTCTTTCAATTCTGATCATACTACATTACCTAACATGGATGCCTATAGAAACATTCCAAATGTTGAGCACATGGACACTATAAACAACATTGATACACACAATGACAATATGGACAACATTTCAATACATTCAACAGAAGTGGAAGACTCCATTATGGATCCCCGTTCCAATCAATTGGTTGAGGAAATAATGGGGAGGGATAGACAATATTTCTTACAAATGATGGCACAAAGTGGAGCCAAGATACCTCATGAATTTGACATGTCTCAAATAATGGAAAATCGACCTTCACAACAAACTCGCTCCAACATGGATCAAAGGAGGCCTAATAGTGGAGGCAATAGAAGACCACATCTTGTGCCTGAATCACCATCATCTTTGTTTCAAAAACCAGAGGTCCCATACACACATGGTCAAGCATATGATACTCACCTTCACAGACCATTATGGAAGTCTTATGCAGAAAAATATGCTCAATCACATACCAATTCTAAGGATCAACCACCAAAGCAATTGGATATTCAAAGGCATGCTCAAAATTTGGACACAAGGAAACCCCGCGCCAAATTTGGGAGTAACACACTAGAACAAACTCATGACATTCCTATAAAGTATGGTATACATGGACAAAACAAATATTCTATTCCTCACCATGACTCTATACAAAGGTGTCCATATACGCAGCATCATTATAGACCTCCTCCATATGAACATGTGTATGATCAATATCATCCATATATGCAACATGCTCCACCTCCACCCAGTGGTTTAGGCATGGGGTATGGTCCAAGAAGTCGGTCTCCACCGAAGAACAATTTGGAGCAACAAATCAGGGACTTACAAAAGAAAATGGAGGACATAAATGCACCGAAGCCAACTTACACAATGAGAGACATATGTCCTTATCCATTTGACAAAAGCATTCCAATGCCTCCATTTCCTACACACTTTGTGACACCTAAGTTTGATAAGTACAGAGGAAAAGGGAATCCTAAGGCACATATAAGACAGTTTTTCACAGCTTGCATTGAGGTAGCAGCAGAAGAAACATATTTGATGAGATTATTCCCACAAAGCTTAGGTGATCAAGCTATAGAATGGTTCTCTCAACTCCCACCTGCAATTAAGTCATGGGGTGACTTAGCAGAGGCATTTATCCAACATTTCTCCTACAACATAGAGACAAACATATTAGTCCAAGAAGTCGGTCTCCACCGAAGAACAATTTGGAGCAACAAATCAGGGACTTACAAAAGAAAATGGAGGACATAAATACACCGAAGCCAACTTACACAATGAGAGACATATGTCCTTATCCATTTGACAAAAGCATTCCAATGCCTCCATTTCCTACACACTTTGTGACACCTAAGTTTGATAAGTACAGAGGAAAAGGGAATCCTAAGGCACATATAAGACAGTTTTTCACAGCTTGCATTGAGGTAGCAGCAGAAGAGACATATTTGATGAGATTATTCCCACAAAGCTTAGGTGATCAAGCTATAGAATGGTTCTCTCAACTCCCACCTAGAATTAAGTCATGGGGTGACTTAGTAGAGGCATTTATCCAACATTTCTCCTACAACATAGAGACAGACATATTAGTCACTACTTTGTGCAACACCAAGCAAAAAGATGGAGAGTCTTTTTCATCATTTTTACAAAGATGGAGGAATCTAGTCAGCAGATGCTCTTGTGAAATTCCACAAAAACAAATGGTAGAAATGTTCACCCAAAATGTTAACAAGGACATTGGTTATGACCTAAGAAAAGCTTGTTTGTCCACCTTCAAGGACATCATTGAAAAAGGCTTAGCAATAGAGAAGGTCCTAATTGAGCAAGGAGGAATTAAGATATTCAAAGAAAACAAAGAGAACTATAAAGGAAAAGACAAGCCAAGATTTTGGAATAAAAACAAGAACACGGTCAATGATGGTGTTGTTGATGCCAATACAATATGACTAGGTCATTGTTTTTTCTGGATCAAGCTCTACAAACAATCAAGTGAATACTCAAACAACTTCAAAGTCATGAAGGAAGTACACTCCATTGGGAGAACCACTTGAGTCAGTTTTGAAGAAACTAGCGGCAAACAAAGTAATCACTATTCCAAATTTTCCTCCATATGAACCAAAGGTTAAACCAAATTGGTGGAATGATGATGAATATTGTGAATTTCATAAGAGCAAGGGTCATAAGACAGGAAATTGTCATCGGCTGAAAAACATCATACAAGATCTCATTGATAGAGGTGACATTGAAATTGAAGGACACTCATCCAACCAAGAACATGAAATGTTTAAGGAACCATTCCCAAAGCATGACAAGGGAAAGTCTAAAGCCACAGATGACTAGACCAACTATACCAAAGCATCCTATAACTATGATTCAACTATCAATCACATTTCGATGGACAATTATGTCTCTACCACTATCATCAAGGACAAAAGACCTGAGAATTCTACCCAAAGACCCTAGATTGTCCTAAAAGGCATTGGATCTTCTTCCGAACCTACCTCTGAATGTAATGTCACAACTCGTTGAGGTAAATTCACTTTGCAAGGTGCTACAGCTAAAAACACCGCTTCCTCATCAACCAAGACTGAGTACGATCTTGTAGACAAGTTAGGGAAGACACCTGCGCTTATTTCAATTCTTGAGCTCTTACGTATATCCCCCGCACATAAAGCCATTCTTGATAAAATCTTGAGAGACACTGCTATCCCCACTGATCTGAATGTGGACCAGTTTCAAGCCATGGTGGGATACCTTTCCATTCCACACTCTCTTACATTCATAGAAGCCGATGACGCCTCCGTAAGTCAGCCACATAATGCACCACTACTCATTGAAGCCTTCATACACAAACATCGAATAAAACAAGTCCTGATAGATGGAGGAGCAGGTCTAAACATTTGTACATTGAGCACTATTAAACAATTGGGATATTCCGATAAAGCTATGAACTCTACAAAAAAAATTACCATCAAGGCATATGATGACGAAGAGCGTTCATCCAAAGGCACAATCACCTTACCTCTCAGAGTTGGGCCAGTTACAAAGGATGTGGTTTGTCAAGTCCTAGACCTGCATCTCACATACAATATATTACTAGGACGTCATTGGATTCATGAAATGAGAGTAGTCCCATCTACATATCACCAATACATTAAATTTCCTCACAATGGAGTTGAAATAACAGTTAATGGAGATCCTAATCCATTCATATACTGCAATAACTTGAGACCGAAAACTGAGACGATCATTCCACGTAATCGAGAATTCGTTCCTTCTTCTGCATACATTGATCCTGAATCATTAAAACCTTCGACAACAAAACAAGGTGAGCTTAAAGGCAAATTCTAGGACAAGGGCATGGGGGAATACACTTTGAATCAAACCATGTACTTACAACAAGTTATGAATTCACCAAAAGAATATGGACGGCCACATCCTAATAAGCGGGTATCCATCATTACACTTAAATGGGATCCTACAATCTTCCAAAAATGGGGAGAAGTGGAAGAAGAAGACTTATACAAAATGCTTTACAAAGACCCTAAAAATGATACATAAGATCATATCAGCATACCATGTGAAAAGTATGGCAAAGGGTTCAAGATCCTACAAAAAATTGGGTATGATGGCAAAAGTCCTCTTGGCTTAAGAAAGGAAGGCATCATTGAACCTTTACAACCTGAATTGACATTCAAAAAGGAATGCTCCAAAGGACTTGGTTTCATGAGTTCCAAGGTAAATGCTCAAAAGACAAGAGAAGCATTACAAATCAAAGCTGCCACAATTCAACAAGAAAATCGCTATTCCACAGACTCCAATGAATGGGAATGGGGTTCAGACAAATCCGCTAGTGACTATGAGCTCACTAAGACATTTAGAGAACCAGATGAACCCACAGAAGAAGAGGAATTTTATAGAAAATTCAAAGTTGGTCAAGAAACAACCCCGGAGGATCCCATACAGTCCTTGCCTCTAGGTCCTAGGTTGAAATCACATAGAATGAGAACACCTGTCCCGGAATGTGCTACTAGTGATGATAATTTGGATTCGTTCATGATCGAGACTGATGAGGAGAGTGCCAACGATGACCTTGATAACTACCTCGACATACCTAAATACAACTGCATCTTCACTCTTAACCCCGCTAACTTCGAAGACATCAAAGGCCTTCCCCTTGTTCACTACCAACTTATTGACTGGGACCATGAAGGACCTGCATAGCTTGACACATTCCAAAATGATGAAGCTTTTATTGACTATCTTGGCACACGAGATGATCTTCCCCCCGGGGATCATAAGGCAGGATACACTATAGAACTCAACAGCGTGGCATATTTTGGTGAGGGTGTCGGGCCTTCCAGTCGCAAAAATATAAAAATAAAAACAAATCAAGGGTCTTATGGTGAAAACAACATTGTGGCGTTGTCTGACCCCAAAAAAGTAAAAAGAAAGGATGTATCCGAGGGCAAAAACCTCTCTGAGGCACCCGAAGATGGAAGGCTTGACATTCTCCCGACATCATATGAGGAAAAGTCATCCATGTTGGTAGAGGAGACTATCAAAACAAACATTGGCATAGAAGAAGTTCCACACAACATATTCCTGGCTCAATCTTTGACAGAGACAGAAAGGTCAAAGTTCATAAGTTTCTTCACAGAATGACAAATCAATTTTGCATGGTCATACGTTGATATGCCTAGATTAGATCCAGATTTGGTAATGCATCATTTGACAGTTACATAGGGGGCAAAACCAGTGAAACATAAATTAAGAAAGATGAATCCACAAGTGCCATTATTAGTCAAAGCAGAGCTTGAGAAATTATTGGATGTCGGATTCATACACCCAATTGATTATCCCGAATGGATCTCCAACTTAGTGCCTGTCAATAAACCAGATCGTAGCATCAGAGTATGTATAGATTTCAGAGACATCAAGAAAGCTTGTCCTAAGGACGATTTCCTATTACCAAATATTGACTTAATCATCGATCTCACAACAGGTCATGTGATGTTATCTTTGATGGATGGATTCTCTGGTTATAATCAAATAAAAATTGCATCTGAGGATCAGCACAAAATAGCATTTACTTGTCCTTGGGGAACTTTTTGCTGGAATGTCATGCCCTTTGGGCTAAAGAATGCAGGTGCTACATATCAAAGAGCCATGACTACTATCTTTCATGATCTCATGCACACTACTGTGGAAGATTATGTTGACAACCTTTTGGGAAAATCAATAGATAGAGATACACATTTGGACATACTTTCAATTGTCTTTGATCGGTTGGAAAAATATAAAGTAAGATTAAACCCCAAGAAATGTGTCTCTGGAGTAACCTCCAGGAAGCTCCTGGGATTCATTGTCTCAAAAAGAGGAATCGAAGCCGATCCAGCAAAAGTCAAGGCCATCCTAGAGATGAAACCACCAAGAAATATCAGTCAACTTCGATCTTTGCAAGGGAGACTCTAGTCCATACGAAGATTCATAGCGTAACTTGCAAATAAATGTATCCTTTTCAGCACCTGCTACACAAAAACATCAAATTCAAATGGGATGAAAATTGTCAATGAGCTTTCCAGACACTCAAAGATTATCTTTTGAATCCACCAGTTTTGATGCCACCAGTTCCAGATCAACCTCTATTACTATACATATCAGCTACTTCAATAGCACTGGGGGTACTCTTAGCACAACAGGTTGCTGAGGGCAAGGAAAAGGCAGTATACTATGTCAGCCGCACATTGGAGGGATATGAGCTAAATTACACACCAATTGAGCGTGCATGTCTCGTTGTGGTCTTTTCTTCGCAGAAATTACAACATTACATGCTAACTCATAAAACTAAGTTGGTTGCGAGGATCGATCCATTGAAATACCTTCTCAATAAAGCAATGCTTACTGGGTGACTAGCCAAATGGGTGATGCTCCTAAGTGAATTCGACATTGAATATGTGGATAGAAAAGAAATAAAAGGATAGGCTATTGCATACCAGTTAGCAGATGCTCCCATGATAGATGATGTTCCTCTAATTTCAGAATTCCCAGATGAATCCATTTTAACAGTGTCACATGCAAAACCTTGGCAGCTATACTTTGACGACTCATACACACAGCATGGGGAAGGAGTTGGCATCTTCTTCATAACTCCTCAAGGGGATTCTATACCAAAATCATATCAATTATCATTTCCCTGCACTAATAACATAGCAGAATATGAGGCATTAACAACTGGATTACGAATAGCAATTCAGTGGAAGATCCAGGAACTTCATGTTTTTGGGGACTCTCAACTTGTAATTCGTCAAGCAACTGATGACTACCAAACAAAGGATGAGAAATTAATGCCTTACAAAAGAATGATGGATGACCTGAAACAACATTTCACAAAGTTAGACTTTGAGCAAATACCAAGAGAGCAAAATCGAGTCGCGGATGCCATGGCTACAATTGCTTCACTGATCGATCTACCTCCGAATGAGACCCACTATGAATTCTTGGTGGAAAACCTGTTGGTTCCCTCATATGAGATCACTCCTACTGAGACGATATGTGTTGTCAGTCCTGAGTTGTCCTAGGTATATGGTTCCATTTTCACATACCTTCGTGACAATACCCTTCCTCCTGACCTACCCAATAACCAACGTCGCACTTTCATTCGCCAATCTTCTCGATACGTCATTTTAGTCGATATCCTATACCGTAGAGGTCTAGATGGCACTCTTCTTAGATGTTTTGAAAGAGACGAAGCTCAGATTGCATTACGTGAAGTACATGAAGGGATATGTGGTCCACATTATAGTGGTCCTACCTTAGCCAAGAAACTCATCAGGACTGGATATTACTAGCCCAACATGGAAAAAGACTCGTATCAGTTTGTCAAGAAATGTAAGTAGTGTCAACTTCATGGAGACCTCATTCATGCGCCAGTGCAGGAACTTCAACCAATTGCGACTCCTTGGCCCTTTTGTCAGTGGGGACTCGATCTCATAGGCAAGATTCACCCTCCTTCTTCCAACGGTCATAAATTCATTATCACTGCCACAAAGTATTTCACAAAATGGATCAAAGTCGTGCCTCTCACACAAGTCACTGGAAAACAAATTGCTACCTTCATCCTCAACTATATTATTTGTCGATACGGTATTCATGTTTCCATCATCACCGATAACGAGCATCCCTTCAAAAATCAGGATGTTAGGGAACTCTATGACCGCTTCCATATTACCCATCTTTTTTCCACACCTTATTACCCCCAAGGTAACGGTCAAGATAAGGCATCTAATAAAACAATCCTTAAAATCTTAAAAAAGACAGTCGACGACACTAGCCGTAGTTGGCATATCCAACTTAATCCCGCACTTTGGGCCTACCGCACAAGCGTCCGCACACCTACAGGAGCTACACCCTATTCACTTGTCTATGGAGCTGAAGCTATCTTGCCCATTGAGGTTGAGTTACCCTCTTTACGAGTCTCTTTGCAAAACATTATCAGTGATGAAGACTATGGGGTCTCTCGCTTACAAGAACTTGAACTATTGGATGAACGAAGGCAAACTGCATTTAGTCATCTCAAGGCTTATCAACAACGAATAAGTCATAGCTACAATCATAAAGTCAAGCCTCACACATTTGAGGTAGGCGACTTAGTTCTCAGAGAAAATCCTTAAAATCAACAAGATAGAGAGAAAAAGGCCAAGTTCAAACCAAACTGGCTTGGTCCCTACATTATCACAGCAGCCTATGGATCTGGTGCATATCAGCTCTCAACCATAGAGGGTGAATCTTTGGAGGATCCTATCAATAGCATGCACCTTCGCAGGTTCTACACATAGCTCTTTAGAGTATCCTAATTTTTTTATTTTTTTTTAAATTCAAAAATTTCAAAATACAAAAAAAATAAAAAATCATAAAATAAAAAAATCGTTACTTGGTGAAAACCTGGCAAACAGGCGCCTTGTGACACAAAAAAAAAATTGAAAAAAAAAAAAAAACATGTTGTCCAATGGTGAAAACCACTTCGATGGCTCCCTGGGCAAGTACCATGGTGAAAACTGGGTCACCGGCGCCATGTGTAGAGACATTGCTCCTCCCTCCTTCAGGATTCCATTTCATCCTTTCACTTTGCACACACTCACATCCTATCCATTCATAATAAACTTCTCATTCCCATCATGGCTTGTTATTGATCTACCCAAGATTGGTTAGCCATTCATAATAAACATTCATTTTCATCCCTTTCCATCCATAATAAATCAGCTCTTATCTGTGGCTAAGGCAAATCCTACGTCTAGTAATGGGTGTGGAATTGAGAGCATCACATGTTTTCAAGGAGTACAGTTTCTTCCAATTTTCTTTAGTCTATCCATGTATGACGCTAGTCCGCAATAAAGTTTCATCTTCTCTGCAATAAAGTATCAGTTTCATGGATTCAGTCAGTTTCAGATGAGACACAACAGCAACAATGGGCTTCAACAAATCAAATCTTTCAACAGACTCAGACAACATTATGGTTCAGTGCTATCTATCCTTTTTGTGAAAGTAAACATTGTGACCACAATCAAATAAGACTTATACAAGTGATAAGAGACACTAAACTTGAGGACTACAGTGGATGTTGGTGTCGAGTCTTGGTGTTATTTTGATTTTATCTTTTGGTGACATGTCTTTTAGCTTTTCTAGGATGTCTCTGACTAGAGATTCTATCTCTAGGATGTCTTTGACTAGAAAGGCGAGGATGGGGTATCATCACCTATTTTTCTTTGTTGTCTATGGATTGTCTCTTAGTAATGCTATAACTTGTCCAAGGATATGAGGACACTGAGAGTCTAGTATGAACTGGGGCATTCCTTGTTTGCAACTATCTTATCTCCATTCAAACGGGTACAATGACTTTCTAGGTTGAACATATGCCTTGATTGTCATAACCTACTTGCCATAATAAACCTCAATGATGATAACGCACAAGAAGCTCTTTCACTTTTATATCTTCTATCTTCCATCCCCATTTCTTGATTGACTTCCATTGTCCTTCTTAAGTCTACATAACCTGCTATCACACGATTGAGTATAATGACACGCCAAAAATATTTGCATTTCATGTAGTTGCACCTGCATTATCACATGTTAGCATTTCATACATACATATAGATATCACAATTGTACCATATCCTGCACACAACACATGTTAGCACATTTTACATTCTCATCATATAAATAGTTATTTGCATCGTCATATCCATCTGCATTTCATACATTCACATTCACATATGCATAACATATAAAACATAAAAGAACAAAAATATTGCATTTCATTATGTACATATTTGCATCCATAACATAAGCATCACATAGAAACATACATCATGAAACATCTCATCACATAGGTACACATGCATATAGATGCCGCAAAGAATCATTTCATATATATATATCAAAATCATAAGTGTCATGATACAATGATGTCAAAATACATATGGCAAAATCACCCGAAGCTGTCTACATCATCATACAAAATGGTACAAAACTAATACATAGGGAGCCCTCTAAGGCTATGATGAACTCCCTCCCTCAGAGTCGACTGGCCTCGATGGAGTCTGAGCCCTAGAAGGACCCGCCCCAGGATCATCTCTCCTGTCCCCTCTATCTCCTGAGCCTAGTTGTCTCATCCTCCTCCCCCATCCCGCAGCCAATCCTCGTATCGCCCTATCCAGACAAAGGAACCCACTGAACACTACTGCTAATACTACTAGTAGTGCTAATCCTGTCCATGTCATGGTATCCCAAGCCACATGTCCAGCCCTCATCTCCAATCCCGAATCCTAGAACACTCATCTCAGTGCATCCCTATCTCCGTCTCGATCATAGGGTATCAACTCCCCATCAATCAGTATCCTCAAAATCCTGTATACATCCTCTAAGGTGATTTTCATCTCACCCATTGGCAAATGAAAACTACAAGTCTCTGAGTACCATCTCTCAGCTAATGCAGTCAGCAACCCCATGTTCGCCCGAAACTCAGGCACATACAAAATATGTTGCAATCCCATAACCTCAATCGTTGCCCTATCCTCAAATGTCAGCTCCAATCGTAAACTCTGAGTCGATGTGAATCTCTCTCGTGACTCCAGCATAGGTAGGTACTCCTGCAGTCAAGCAAATCAATTGTGTCAGTTAAAGTGGTATTCCCTGTTCATCACAAAATGTTGCTTTTTATCTAAGTGCTTATGATACTCTATCCTAATGACACTCACTGTTCATCACAAAGTGTTGATGTTTATCCTAGTAGTACTCCCTGTTCATCACAAAGTATTACTTGTTTTTGCACTCCCTGTTCATCACAAAGTGTTGCTCATATTTGTAGTCCCTGTTCATCACAAAGTGCTACTCATATTAGTACTCCCTGTTCATCATAAAGTACTATGTCTTGGTACTCCCTGTTCATCACAAAGTGCCTTAATATATCTTATCCTAGGGCCTCTGCTTGAGTGTATCCTCTTGAGTAGTTTCCTCACTGGCAACGTATGTTCTATCACAAAATTGTCAATCCTAACCTATCTGCTATTCTAGTCTTCCCTGGAGGACCTTCTTGAGTGTATCCTCTCAACAACATATGTTCTGAAACGCACTTACATATTGCACAGATGCGCTTGGCACAAACACAGATGCGCCTAAGCGTTTTTCGACCTTGTTTGACATATTCTAAAATGCATTCATTGCGCTACCTAAGATGCATTAATGACAACATTTATTACAACAAAGTACAAGGAGGTTTTGTGGTACTTACCGACTCTCCTGCATCTGCTGACCTTTGAAATTGGCGAACGCGATCAAATCTATGAACCAATGCCATCGCTGCTGAGTGTTGTTGCTCTATTCTCTCTCTGCACTCTGATCTCTTGGATGTGTGGATGACAATGAGGATGTTTTCCCCTTGTGGTCTATCTTATAGACTGCCCTAGCCCTAGCCCTCATTTCTCGAGTCAGTCTTCTTTATCCTGTGACTCTATCACTCTATTCTATCTTGTCAGTCCATTCTAGCCTTTCTTTCTTATCAAGAGATTGTCTGCGATATTTTCAGACATTTTCATCCAATCTCTCGAGGGGGCATATCATTCCCATCTTGGGGCAATTTTGTATCAGTTCATCTTATCTTCTTTGAAACAACGCGACAAGCTGCATTGTCTCAAAGAGGGGCAAAATGTAGACACCTAAAATTGTCATGTCTAATTAAATAAATATCTTTATTTATTTAATTATTTTAGCCTAATTCTTCTATTAATTAAATAAATCTTTATTTATTTAATTAATTCATTTATCCTCTTCTAGCCTTATTTCTCATTTAAATAAATACATTTATTTATTTAAATTATCTTTTTTCCTAAATTAAATAAATATCTTGTTTATTTAATTGATCCCACTTCTTCTATTAATTAAATAAATCTTTATTTATTTAATTAATTCATTAACCTTTTATACCCATGACACATGTTGTTCATCTCTTAATTCATACACTACTTACCCTCTTATTATTTTCTTATTTTCTCTACCTACCCTCTAATCATAGTCGACCATTTATCTTTTACACCTCTCAATCTTATCCCTCCATTTCTTATAGTGTCTTCTATATAAGGAGATGCTTCCTTCATTATCAAACCCTCACTATGCATTCAGCCCCGATGATTACTCGACTACACTACGCTTTTGAACTTTCATATGTGATCCTACTTGCAACCACATTTCCGATCTTTGTTGAGCTCTTGTGCACATATAAAATCTGAGAGCAAATATATCAAGCAAGATCACTGGAGATAGGAAGAATGGAGATTCAAACTTTATTGGACATGTGATGGTATAATCTTTGTAATTTCATTTTATTTGCCTTGCCTTAGGTAATCTTCATATGTTATGGTGGATCTTTGTTGTTGTTAGGCTAGGGTTTTGTGGTTGAATTCATTTAGTCTTTCAATATTGTTGTTTCCACTTTTCACCATAAACAGCTACCTTTCAGCTTCTTTTCTATTTTGTCTGGTCATGCTTCATATTCTTTAGATTCAAAAGTTGATGGATTTTATATTTTCTACTGATGCATTGTACAGATGTTCATCTTATTCCATTTTAAAAATATTTTGTAGTGCAAGTGTCTTTGGTGTATCAGTAGAATCAATTTTGTGTTGTTACAATTCAAAAGGGAACAATGCGCCCACTTTTCTTTTTCTTATGGAGGAACGATTGTATGTCGAAGGAGGTCTTAAGGTATGTACATGTTAAGTAAATTTCATTGCATCTGAATAGTGCTTGAGGAGTTCACAACTGGCTATCGGTCTCACTTTCATTTGTTTTATATGAGCTTGCAAATGGAAGGTATATTCTGCATAAATGTAGAGAATACACAAGAAGAGCATGTACTAGGCCAGCTTAATAAAGGGATCGTGTTTGATGACATAGACGTACATTGTTTGGCAGGTTTGATAAAGGTATGCCTAATATAGATTTGTCTTAGTGGTAACTAGTTTACCCAACCAGAGTTAAGATTAAATTAATCTTTTTTGGCCATATTTTTGGTCGATGCAATTTTCTCTGTCAGCATATTTATGTAGCACTTGAATTTATATGTTTCAATAAGTTGATTTGGGTAGGTGAAAATTGCTTGTTTATGCTATGTATCTTCTGGTTGGAATTACCTAATCAACTATGCTATTTGGTCTTTATAAGCAATTTCACTTATCAACACTGGCTTGAAGCCTGAATGCTTTCCCCATTTTAATTCAATTTTTGGTTTCATGATTATGCTTGAATAAATTTTTCAGAGGAAGAAGCGGATGGTTGTCTAGATCCAAAGTGAATGGAGAAACTCATTCAAGCTTTCCTCAATTTGGGTGATTGCTTCTTGTCTACTTTGGTAGCATATTTCCAGCTTAGATCTTATCACCTCTAGAGTATTTTAATGCTTTGAGAAGTGCCATAAACATAAAATAGTTGCCAATTGTTTAAGATAGCTTTAGAAGCAAGAAATGAACTTCATTAATATATCTTTTTCTTATGATGTTCTTTTCAGACTTCTGAAATACATCTCTCCACGTTGCATTCTCATATATTTTCTTGCAAAGAATACATAATTTAGTGGAAGTATTTGGTAATATGATATGTTTGTTTATAATAATATGACACATTGCAACATTCTCTATTAAAGGGGAGAGGTTTGATTTTTCACAATGCCAATTGGTATTTGAGTGCTTAATGTTTGTACTACAATCATTTGATGCCCAAGTTTTATCTTATACAAGGAACTCCCTTTGGTGCTAGTTTGGGTAAGAGTCCCCTCTCTTTCATTATTTTTAGGAAATGAAGAAGCTTCAAACACAATATGAAACACTATTGGAAAATACATAATGTAGGCATAATCTAAAAACATATTCAGTTTCCCGAATTCATGTGGAAGTTGATGTTCTAAATAGGCTTCCACATACTCTGCACACAGGACAGTTGGTTGGGAAGAAGCTGCTTTGAGCTACGAAAAGTTCAATTTTGTTCTCAAGTCTTCGCCTTTGGAAAAAATAGATCCTCTACAATGTTATTTGAAGTGATGGCTCGTGAATAGGAAATACAGCCAAAGTAGCAATTTGTTGCAAATGGTAATGCTAGCTTACAAATTTCTCAGTCACTTAATGGGAAACAAATGTCCACCTTGCAAAACCAGTCATTTTTCACGTAAGAGAACATTTTGGCTAGTCTAGGAAGCTGCAGCCCACGGAACCAATTCAATGATTCTAAGTCTAGCAATGCCAAACCGATGTTGAGTTCCAAGGATGGTCTCAAAATTAAGTGTTATTTAGTTTTAATGCTTTGTTAGCATGTGGCATTCTAACAAACAATGGGAGATTGTTGGCATTTCAATAATGATATTGAAAAGGTTGTTGATGATTATGGATATAACTGATTAAGGATGTTTACTGTCTTGATATTATTATTTTGTCATTGATGTCAAGAAATTGATTTTTTAATTCAGTATGATGTTGCCATATCTTGAGAAGTATGATTTGAAGAGTATAAAGATGTCGGTAAAAGACACAGAAAGATTACGATGAATAAGAGGATGAATAAGGTATTCAATGGGCAACTATTACCGAGTCAAAAAATGATGAGATCATGATGTTTTGATTGTTTTGACATCACACATATGTTATAAATTGTAAGGTTAATACTATACTATGTTACCAAGCAAGGAACCTAGTCGGTAAACCCTAAGGTTATCGCTATCAGTTAATAAAGGCGGAATGTCTACCAAGTGAAGTTTAGTATTTACCGAGTTGTAACCAAGTTGTAACCGAGCTATAACAGAATGCATTAAATGTTTACATGCGTTATTTAATAAAGGAAGTTGATGAGCTGGAGTTGCTTAAATGATTGGTATGTCATAAATAATGTTTGTTAAGAATCCGTGGCTATGGAAGATCGACAGGAAGATCTATAGTTCAAATTGAACTACAATACCCTACCACAAGTTCCACGAAATATATGCAAGTTCCAAGGTGAGGTAAAATGTTTTCAAATCGAAGGATGCATTGAACCTAGACAAGATTGAAGATCTGATGGATATAATTGATCATAGGAAATGTGATCAAGGAGATCAAGCGGTTAGCTAATTGTTTATAAATAGGGAACTATTGATAAACAATGGATGCGGGCAAGTGTATGCACAGGGATGCTACATAGTGGTTACTGAGCACAGAAGCTTGAAGACCTGTTTGAATAACAGAGTATAGAAGCCCAGTAGATGGACAAGATTAGTTCTATGTCTAGATTGTATTGAACAAATAAGAATCTGCTTTAGCATTTTAGATGTGAAGTTGCAGATAGATTTTTATTACTGTTATTTTGTGAAAGTGACAAAAAAACTCTTAACCGAGTGCACTTAACAGTCTTATTTGTAAAACAATCTAACAAGGTGACATTCTAATTGAGTGTTTGAAATCCTTTAACAAGGTCACTTCTAACAAGGTGAAGATCCTAAGAGATTTGAGGGAAATCCCTTAAATGGGTCACATCTAGCAATGTGTTTGTAATCTTTAACAGGATTTGCTTTTAACCGAGCATACTCTAGAAGAGTATATTTCTTAGTGGGTCTGAAATCCCACAGTGCTTTTTCCCTATTTGGGTTTCCACGTTAAATCTGGTGTTATGAGGTTTATGATGTTTATATGCTTTTGAGTTTGCATGTTTAACAGTTCTGGTTATATTACTGAAGTATTTGTTACCGAGGTTGAATCTGATGTTTTTATGAAAGATTAAGTTTGTATGATTCACCCCCCCCCCTTCTCATCTTGTTGGCTATTGGATCTGTACTTATATTAAGTACCAGAACTATCAATTGGTATCAGAGCATTGGACTCCAAAAGAAAAGTTTAAAGGCGCTTGAGTTAAAGATCCAAAGATGTATAAGAGGGATGCACCGAAGCTGAACAAGTCAAGTTTCTCTACATGGTAGAAAAGGATGAAGCTGCATCTATCAGGAGTTGGAGAATATGTTGTATACTATCTAGAGAACGATTTTGTTACACTGAGCACCTATCCATTGACAATGGAAGAGATAAAGGCAAAGCAAGAACATATTCAAGCAATGATTGAAATAACATCTACATTGACTGACTCAGAGTTTAATGATCTAGAAGGCTGCAATGATGCAAAGGCAATGTGGGATAAGCTCATATCAGTATATGGAGGAGATGAACATGTTCAAAGAGAAAAAGTAGATAGTCTAAGAGGACAACTTGAATCTATGAGGATGAGTGAAGGTGAGAACATAACTCAGTACAGTACACGACTAAAGGAGATTGTCAATCAAATCAAAGGAGCAAGTGGAACTATTGAAGAAAAGGATATAACAAGTAAGTTGTTAAGAACCCTTCCAACAGCTTATGCAATCCAAGTCTCTGCAATCAATGAATTAAGGTCTGTACCTAATATGTCAGTTTGTTTAGATGCTACCATTGGTAAGCTACATGCATTTGAGTTAAGTAACTTTGATAACAGTGGATCTTCGGTAAATAAAGTTGAATCTGCATTTAGTTCTTTTCATCTTGATGAATCTAATGATTACAATAAAAGAAATTTTAAGTACTCTGAAGGAGATCATAGTGGAGCAAGTGAAAGATTTCGTAAGAACATGAAAGAAGTACACAAACTGTATGAGGAAATCAGAAAGCAGGAAGAGTTTGAAGCACTATTAGCCAGAAGGTTACCGAGAGGCAAAGGTAAGTATAAAGGAAAACTACATTTGAAATGTTTCAGTTGTGATAAAATAGGACATATAGCTTCTAACTGTCTTGACAAAGATTCTACTGAAAAAGGAGATTACCGAGATCAGAGACAAAAACATAATCATTATAGAGGACACCGAGACTTCAGAAGAAGAGATAAAAACACATGCTTAATAGCCGATGAGGAATTCAATGATGATAAATCAGATGAAACTGATACAGAAGAAGTAGTTTATGTGGCTATCAAAGATTGATCGGATGAAGAAAGGTATGAAGAAAAAGCCCTAATATCTAACAGAAATACTGTTGATTCTTGGATCATAGATAGTGGATGCTCACATCATATGATACGAGATAAACACAAATTTGTTATATTAGAAGATTATGATGGAGGCTATGTTAGATTTGGTAATTATGCACCATGTCCAGTGAAAGGTAAAGGATCTATAACACTTCTTAACAATGCAATATGCAATGATGTTTATTGGGTTGAAGGCTTGAAATACAATGTGTTGAGTGTAACAGAGCTAAACAACACAGGTTACCGAATAGAATTTCAGAAAGTAATTGTCATAGGTCATGACAAGAATGGAAAGTTAGCTGCTATCGGGACACAAACAAAAGGTAACACATTTCACCTTGACTCAACTCGGAACAAGTGTTTGTATGCAAAGATAGATGATATCTGGTTATGGCATAAAAGGTTTGGTCATGTAAATTTTGATAATCTGATCAAAATAAGTAAGAAGCACCGAGTAAGAGGTCTACCGAGTCTTGAAAAACCTGAGAATGTTGTGCCGAGGATGCCAGATGGGTAAGATGACAAGATCAAGCTTTGCAAGTAAGTCTTACACTTCTAAGGCAATTTTAGATCTTGTGCACACTGATCTTTGTGGTCCTATGAAAGTTCAAAGTTATTATGGTGATAAATATTTCATATTATTTGTGGATGACTATTCAAGGATGATGTCAGTAATGCTTTTAAAAGAAAAATCAGAAGCTTTTCAAATGTTTAAATGGTACAAGGCAAGAGTTGAAAATGAAACAGGAAGACAACTGAAATGTCTTAGATCAGATAGAGGAGGAGAGTTCACATCTAATGAATTCAACTTATTCTGCAATGATCATGGTATTAAAAGACAAGTCTCTCCATCGAGAACTCCACAGCAGAATGGAATAGCTGAGAGAAGAAATAGATCTATTGTGGATTGTGCTAGAACACTGATGATTCAAAAGAAAGTGCAACAAACATTTTGGAGAGAAGCAATAAGCACAACAGTTTACACCCTGAACCGAGTACAATTGAAGAAAGGTACTTTGAAGACACCATATGAAATTTGGTATGATAAGAAACCTAATGTAAGTTATTTTAAAATCTTTGGAAGTAGATGCTCTATTCACAAAATGATAGAAATGGCAAGTTTGATCGGAAGAGTGAAGAAGGAACATTTCTAGGTTATTCTTCTAGAAGCAAAGCATTTAAATGTCTGATTAAATCATCTAACAAAATAGTAGAAAGTGCAAATGTGAAAATTGATGAATTTGCAGAAAGAAATGATGAAGGAAATTCCAAGAAACCAGAAGACTATGATGAATTTGTCTATGTTCAATAGACAAGTCTTACCGAGAAGACTGTTGAAGAAAATGAAGAGAATATCCAGTTATCGAGTGATGAAGAAGATCATATAGAGCCTACCGAGCCTGTATTAGCCAAGTATGTCAGAAGACATCATGCACCAAGTCATATTATAGGATATAAAGATGATCCAGTGATGACAACGAGCAAACTGAGACAAAACACATGTTTGATATCTGAATTTGAACCGAGAATAGTGAAAGATGCATTTAACAGTGAAGATTGGATAAATGGTATGACAGAAGAGATTGATCAAATCAAGAAGAATGACACATGGACACTAATCCCAAGACCGAAGGACAAAAATGTAATCCATATAAAGTGGATTTTCATAAACAAGCTAAATGAAAAATGAGAGGTCATTTGAAACAAAGCAAGACTAGTTTGCAAAGGTTATGCTCAAGAAGAAGGAATTGATTATGGTGAAACTTTTGCACCTGTTTCTAGACTTGAAGGAGTAAGAATATTGTTGGCATATACTGCTTTCAAAAACTTCAAGATATATCAAATGGATGTCAAATCTGCATTTCTGAATGGAATATTAGAACAAGAAGTTTTTATTGAACAACCTGAAGGATTTGTTGAAGACAATAATAAAGATCAGGTATGTAAATTGAACAAAGCTTTATATGGTTTGAAACAAGCACCTACACCATGGTATGAAAGAGTGCACTCTTATTTGATTAAGATTGGTTTTATAAAGACAAGTGAGAATAGCAATATGTACATGAAGAATGATGAAAATGGAATATTGATCTCAGCCATATTTGTTGATGATATTATATTTTGTGGAAATGACTGTCTATGTAAGAACTTTGGAAATGAAATGAGCAAAGAATTTGAGATGTCATTAATCGGTGAGATAAAGTATTTTATAGGTTTACAGATACTGCAAATGAAAAATGAGATTTTCATTACTCAATCCAAATACATAAAAGAAATCTTGAATATATTTGGAATGGAGTATTCAAAACAAGTAAGTACTCCTATGACTACCAACTATAAATTATCAAAGAATGATGAATCTGCATCTGTTGATGAGACACTTTACCGATCCATGATTGGAAAGCTACAATATGTTGTTCACAATAGACCAGATATAGCACATGGAGTAGGTATAGTTGCAAGATTCTCTGCAGATCCTAAGGAAACACACATGACAGCAATCAAAAGAATTTTTAGATACTTGAAAGGCACTGAAGATTATGGCTTAGTATATCAGAAAGGAAATGATTTTGATTTAAAAGCTTATACTGATGTTGATTGGGCAGGCAACATTGATGACAGAAAAAACACAAGTGGAGGAGCTTTCTTTTTAGGAGAAAGACTAGTGAGTTGGCTTAGCGAGAAACAAGGATGTGTTTCACAGTCAACAGCAGAAGCTGAATATGTTGCTGTAGCATTGAATTGTACCAACATTGCATGGATCAAACAACTGTTGGAAGGTATAAATGAGAAAGTTACCAAGCCAGTAACTATATTCTGTGACAATACTAGTGCCATTAACATTTCAAAAAATCTTGTTATGCACTCTAAGACAAAGCACATCTCTATCAAATATCATTATCTTAGAGAAGAAGCTCAAGAGAAGAAAATGGTGTTGGAATATGTTAGCACAAAGGAACAAATAGCAGATATCTTCATTAAACCACTACCAAGGGACACTTTTGAATATCTTAGAAGTAAGTTAGGGGTTCTACCCCTATCTTCTACTCACTGACCGAGTTCGATGAAAGCATCAATCCGATGACTCTATCGAATATCTTTTAGGAGTTGATGTTGTTTTACACACTTTAGAAGGTTTTCTAAAGGTGTACAGGAACTATTACAGGACATATTAGAGGATACCGTATAGGGAAGAGGAATTGAAGACAAAATGCTCTAACCGAGATTGAATTGACACATTACAACAGGAATTCACTTCATACAGGAAGAAATTATGTTTTAGTTCTTTACTTTTTAGCATTGTTGTCAAAGGGGGAGAAAATTGAGAAAGGGGAGAAGACTGAGATTAGACAGAAAACTGAAGAAAATAGGAGAAGTCTAATGTATGGGGGAGAAAATCTGTTGACAGCAAGAGAGCATTTCAGCATTTCAAAATCACAACAATCTGAATCTTTTAAGGTCAAATCAATTGGTTTTGCCATCAATGCCAAAGGGAGAGATTGTTAGCATTTGGCATTATAACAGACAATGGGAGATTGTTGGCATTTCAATAAGGATATTGAGAAGGTTGTTGATGATTATGGATATAACTGATTAAGGATGTTTACTGTCTTGATATTATTATTTTGTCATTGATGTCAAGAAATTGCTTTTTTAATTCAGTATGATGTTGCCATATCTTGAGAAGTATGATTTGAAGAGTATAAAGATGTCGGTAAAAGACACAGAAAGATTATGATGAATAAGAGGATGAATAAGGTATTCAATGGGCAACTATTACCGATTCAGACAATGATGAGATCATGATGTTTAGATTTTTTTGACATCATACATATGTTATAAATTGTAAGGTTAATACTATACTATGTTACCAAGCAAAGAACCTAGTCGATAAACCCTAAGGAACCTAGTCAGTAAACCCTAAGGTTATCGCTATCGATTAATGAAGGCGTAATGTCTCCTGAGTGAAGTTTAGTATTTACAGAGTTGTAACCAAGTTGTAACCGAGCTATAACAGAATGCATTAAATGTTTACATGCGTTATTTAATGAAGGAAGCTGATGAGCTGGAGTTGCTTAAATGATTGGTATGCTGTAAATAAAGTTTGTTAAGAATCTGTGGCTATGGAAGATCAGCAGGAAGATCTATAGTTCATATTGAACCGCAATACCCTAGCACAAGTTCCAAGGCGAGGTAAAACATTTTCAGATCGAATGATGCATTGAGCCTTGACAAGATTGAAGATCTGATGGCTATAATTGATCATGGGAAATGTGATCAAGGAGATTAAGCGGTTAGCTAATTGTTTATAAATAGGGAACTATTGATAAACAATGGATGCGGGCGAGTGTATGCATAGGGATGCTACATAGTGGTTACCAAGAACAAAAACTTGAAGACCTATTTAAATAGTAGAGTATAGAAGCCTAGCAGATGGACAAGATTAGTTCTATGTCTAGATTGTATTGAACAAATAAGAATCTACTTTAGCATTTTAGATGTGAAGTTGCAGATAGATTTTTATTACTGTTATTTTGTGAAAGTGATAGAAAATCTCTTAACCGAGTGGACTTAACAGTCTTATTTGTAAAACCCTCTAGCAAAGTGACATTCTGATTGAGTGTTTGAAATCCTTTAACAAGGTCACTTCTAACAAGGTGAAGATCCTAATAGATCTAAGGGAAATCCATTAACCGGGTCACATCTAGCAATGTGTTTGTAATCTTTAACAGGATTTGCTTTTAACCGAGCATACTCTAGAAGAGTATATTTCTTAGTGGGTCTGAAATCCCACAGTGGTTTTTCCCTATTTGGGTTTCCACGTTAAATCTGGTTTTATGAGGTTTATGATGTTTATATGCTTTTGAGTTTGTGTGTTTAACAGTTTTGGTTATATTACTGAAATACATGTTACCGAGGTTGAATCTGATGTTTTTATGAAAGATTAAGTTTGTATGATTCACACCCCCCCCTCTGATCTTGTTGGCTATTGGATCTATACTTATATTAAGTATCAGAACTATCAATTGGTATCAGAGCATTGGACTCCAAAGGAAAAGTTTAAAGGCACTTGAGTTAAAGATCTAAAGATGTATAAGAGGGATGCACCGAAGCTAAACAAGTCAAGTTTCTCTACATGGCAGAAAAGGATGAAGCTGCATCTATCAGGAGTTGGAGAATATGTTGTATACTATCTAGAGAACGATTTTGTTACACCGAGCACCTATCCATTGACAATGGAAGAGATAAAGGCAAAGCAAGAACATATTCAAGCAATGATTGAAATAACATCTGCATTGATTGACTCAGAGTTTAATGATCTAGAAGGCTGCAATGATGCAAAGGCAATGTGGGATAAGCTCATATCAGTATATGGAGGAGATGAACATGTTCAAAGAGAAAAAGTAGATAGTCTAAGAGGACAACTTGAATCTATGAGGATGAGTGAAGGTGAACATAACTCAGTACAGTACACGACTAAAGGAGATTGTCAATCAAATCAAATGAGCAGGTGGAACTATTGAAGAAAAGGATATAACAAGTAAGTTGTTAAGAACCCTTCTACCAGCTTATGCAATCCGAGTCTCTGCAATCAATGAATTAAGGTTTGTACCTAATATGCTAGTTTTTTTAGATGCTACCATTGGTAAACTACATGCATTTGAGTTAAGTAACTTTGATAACAATGGATCTTCGGTAAATAAAGTTGAATCTACATTTAGTTCTTTTCATCTTGATGAATCTAATGATTACAATGACAGAAAGTTTAAGTACTTTGAAGGAGATCACAGTGGAGCAAGTGAAAGATTTCGTAAGAACATGAAAGAAGTACACAAACTGTATGAGGAAATGAGAAAGCGAGAAGAGTTTGAAGCACTATTAGCCAGAAGGTTACCGAGAGGCAAAGGTAAGTATAAAGGAAAACTACCTTTGAAATGTTTCAATTGTGATAAAATAGGACATATAGCTTCTAACTGTCCTGAAAAAGATTCTACTGAAAAGAGAGATTACCGAGATGACAGACAAAAAGATAATCATTACAGAGGACACCGAGACTTTAGAAGAAGAGATAAAAAGACATGATTAATAGCCGATGAGGAATCCAATGATGATAAATCAGATGAAACTAATACAGAGGAAGTAGTTTATGTGACTATCAAAGATGGATTGGATGAAGAAAGGTATGAAGAAAAAGCCCTAATATCTCACAAAAATACCAATGATTCTTGGATCATAGATAGTGGATGCTCACATCATATGATACGAGATAAACACAAATTTGTTATATTAGAAGATTATGATGGAGGCTATGTTAGATTTGGTAATGATGCACCATGTCCAGTGAAAGGTAAAGGATCTATAGCACTTCTTAACAATGCAATATGCAATGATGTTTATTGGGTTGAAGGCTTGAAATACAATTTGTTGAGTGTAGCACAGCTAAACAACACAGGTTACCGAATAGAATTTCAAAAAGGAATTGTCAAAGTTCATGACAAGAATGGAAAGTTAGCTGCTACCGAGACACAAACAAAAGGTAACACATTTCACCTTGACTCAACTCAGAACAAGTGTTTGTATGCAAAGATAGATGATACCTGGTTATGACATAAAAGGTTTTGTCATGTAAATTTTGATAATCTGATCAAAATAAGTAAGAAGCACCGAGTAAGAGGTCTACCGAGTCTTGAAAAACCTGAGAATGCTATGTGCCGAGGATGCCAGATGGGTAAGATGACAAGATCAAGCTTTACAAGTAAGTCTTACACTTCTAAGGGAGTTTTAGATCTTGTGCACACTGATCTTTGTGGTCCTATGAAAGTTCAAAGTTATTATGGTGATAAATATTTCATATTATTTGTGGATGACTATTCAAGGATGATGTCAGTAATGCTTTTAAAAGAAAAATCAGAAGCTTTTCAAATGTTTAAATGTTACAAGGCAAAAGTTGAAAATGAAACAGGAAGACAATTGAAATGTCTTAGATCAGATAGAGGAGGAGAGTTCACATCTGATGAATTCAACTTATTCTGCAATGATCATGGTATTAAAAGATAAGTCTCTACACCAAGAACTCCACAGCAAAATGGTATAGCTGAGAGAAGAAATAGATCTATTGTGGATTGTGCTAGAACACTGATGATTGAAAAGAAAGTGCCACAAACATTTTGGAGAGAAGCAATAAGCATAGCAGTTTACACCCTGTGTAATGCCCCGCCAGGAAACCCATAAGGGATTAAGCCATAACACAAGAATAGAGTGCAATAATTTTATTTTTTTAAGATAAACACAACATTAAGATAAAACGAGATATCAAAGATTCAGATTACATAGCGGAAGACATCAACTAACACCTAAAGAGTTTCCCAACGAGATTACTTAATTACACATTTAACTTAACTCACACAATTAAATCCAATAAGCTTATTATCTTATAACGAGATGATTCTTATACAAGGATAATTTCTTTCAGATAGATGAAAATATAATCCACATGCTAATGTTTATCCATTACGATTCATTCATATCTTTCGTTCAATCTTTTCATTAAAATATAATCCATGCATCTAATATTCTAACACACTAGAATTTCATCATAAACATATGAGATCTTTCCATGCATATTTAATTTCTTTAACAATGACTGAATATAATCCATTATCCTAAGCTACATTCTTTCATATTCCAATTTACTGCACTCAAGAGAGAACTGCATACATGCATTTAAAATTAATCTCATCTTATCCACTTATACATTCTAACATATGCCATTCATACATGATAAAATTGAATAAGGAAACATAAGAGAATAAACATCACATAACACCAAGATGATCTCGAAGTTCACCCCTAAAGGGATACATCTCCGGGTTTGCTCAACTGCAAGACCCCTCTGATAATTAATAAAGTTAAGAATACATGAGGTTCTCATAATTTACAATCATGCCATCAAGGCAAAACATAATCAATATACAAACGACCACATCGGTCAATTAAGATATAAATGATCCTTGAAAAGGAAAGGATCCAACTGAACAAAATCGAAGCTAATACAAAGGTCCATTAGGACATCCACAAAACTGAGTCATCACCACCCGAGGTCTAACATGAAACCCGATACTCACAAGGGCATAGACAATAGGACAACCCACAAACGTGCTCCTAACAGGACAATACGACAACACACTAGCGAACGTAGGGACAAGTGTCATCACACAACCTGGTATAGTTACCATGGCAGGTCTTCATAGGTTCCAGCCCCATACACTGGGTTACCCTAGCAACCTAATCCGTACCTTCGGCCCATCCAAGCCTCATGTGGACCCACACATCCTTTCGTGAAGACAAGGATGATGGTTTGCCATTTCAGGCCTTCTCACAGCATGTTGAGTCTGTGTTAGCACTCATCCCATGTGTGAGGCACAATTATCTTACTTAGAGATTAACATTCTAATCTACTGCTAGGTTATCACTTATTAGACTCACTTTCGATGGGTTACCCAGCAGCCACTTTGGGCGCGGCCCCCAATCGAAAGCCACTTCCCCATATGACACTAGACTATACTCAAACGAACTCAAAACCAAGGCATACACATGGTCAGACGAACGGAGTTCAAAAAAGAGGGAACAACCATTTGGTCAAACATGACTCAAAAGAGGTACACTTACTGACGGTACTCTAACCAGAGACCTGACCAACTATGGTCAACCACGAATCATCATTCGACACCCCAAAAAGGATATGACCAATACAACACCACAACAAAATAATAGTCAACTCGAAACCGAGGACAAAAATAGGTACCCAAATCAACCATGCGACAGGGTCCAATCAAACAAGTCAAAGCTTGCCATTACATAAGCAAAAGCGAATACAGAAATTAAACTTGCATAAGTAATAATCTGTAGATACAATCTTTTCCGAAATGATTTAAATGTTAAAAGTCGATCAAGTTTTCTAAATGATCTAAGTCAGATTGCAGTTATCTACCTCATCTAGGTACAGGTTGTCCTTGGTTTTCTAACTCACTGATGTTCATTTGCATCGAACATACATAATTACGCCACTAAGAGTTATTAATCCAATTCCACATGAATATAATTAAACAACCATTTAACCAACTAAATATGATATTTAATCTTCAATTAAAACATCATTGACATACTGGTTCAAAATAAATCCTACAATTTTGTCTTTTCAGAACCAAGTTAAGCTATACGAATCAAGGAAATATATATTTATCTATGTCCAAATATAGAAAATTCCATCCTCAAATTAATAGATTATCTCCTTGTGCATATAGAAAAATACCAAATTAACTATTAATTAATATATGTATTTATTAATCCACGATTAATAAAACATATATACAATTTAATAACAACAAAATACAAACCAAGTATCTAATTAAAAAAATATGCATTATTAATAAAATATCATTTGAAAATTAATTAACGTATATTACCATTTATACAATTAATTAATTGCAAATAATCATAGTTCATTAATTAAATGTCATATTTAAATTTAATTAAAAAACTTAATTTAAAATATACATTTAATAATATTAAAATATCATTATATATTTTTTTTAAATAATAAAAAAAGTATTAAAAAAAAACATTTTTTTTTAAAACTAAAAACAAACAAAAAGGAGAGTCGGGCCCACCCCCCCTTTCACGGGGGTTAGGGTCGGCCGTGCCCTAGCCGCAGCGGCGGCGCCACGGTGGGCGCAGGACCTGCGGCTCCCTCGCTAAGGACGCAGCGCCCTGCGGCCACCGCGGGGGTCGTCGCTCCCTATGGCCACCACGGCGGGGACGCAGAGACTGCAGTCACCGCGGGGGTCACAGTGAGCTGCAGCCTGCGCGGGGGGAGGAGGCAGGTGGAGCTCCGCTCCCCGCACTCCAAACTCCATTAAATATTTCGATTTAATTTTATTTTTTTTCTTCTCTTTAAATAAAATTTTGATTTTGCTGAAAACAAATTCGATTTGCAAAATAAATATATTTTGTTTGATAATTTTCTTTTTCAAAAACACAAACACCCATTTGATTAAAACAGTCTCATAATGAGACTTAAAATAAAAATCTCCAGCATAAGAGAGGTTTCCAAAATTGAGAGAATTTGTTGAAAAACCTTTCCAAATAACTAATTCTTTTGGGCATAAGAAAACTCATTTTTCTTGTAAGGATTCAAGCAATAAGCCATTATCAACTAATTTCGACAACGATTCATAATCTTGAGGCCAATCAATGGAGAAATTTAAAACCAAATAGCATGAAGAAAATCCAATGCCATTTTTTTAAAATTTAAACAATAACTAATTGGTAATCAGAATTCCTACCTCAATAAGCATTCCTGGAAAGGATCTGATGAAGAGCCCCAACCTGTAGCTCAAGAAATCCTTCTCCTTCCAAAATCCCCAAATCTTTCATCCAAAATATTTTCCAAAAATATAGTTTTCTCCAAAAAAATTCAATCCCCAATATTTTCCAAAAGTCTAGGTTATATGGGAAAAGTTTGACCAAAAAAATTATTTTTGGTATTAAAATTTTTATTTAAAATAATTCTTTTAAACTATATCAACAAATTAAACTTGCCTTTCAAATTTAAAATTGATTTTTCCAAATAACTAAATTTAACCTTTCTATTTCCAAAATGCCATGAAGATAAAAATTAATTCTATTTCAATTAAATTTAAATCTTTCATTTCATAAGCATAAGCATAAAGCATTTAATATTTAAAATTAACTATTTAATTGAACTTGCTCCCAATTTAAAACGAGCAATTCAAATCAATGATAAATCACATAAAGAAATCCTGTTTAATTTAGTCCATTAATCTTTAATTCGCAAATACATATTTAATCGAATTAAATACTAAGGACTAATTACTCAATTTAACCATACACACCAAACACGCAAACCAAGAAAGTCAATCGGACAGATGGCTCGCAAACCCAACCAAAAGGGAATACCGACGATGACTGACGGTGCTCACTTGAGTACGACTATGGTCAAACTAGGGTCTTACGACCACCTAGTCCAACTCTAAGGATTAAAGAGGTACACTCAAACCTGCAAATCTAGGTGAAGACGAACCTCGCACTCATGCGGCGTTGTACCTAAAATCTCCTGCAACCAAGAGTCATACATGCATACATATATAAACTTAATGAAAGCATTACCCCGATATTAATACCACGAAATAGGAACACTAAACAACTTGCATACAACTGGTGCGAAAAACACATTAACAGATATGCACTAAATCAACACATCTGACTATAATCATTATATTATGATAAACTAACCAAGATTAAACCAAGATTAGAAATTGATTAGGGCAGGGGTACTACACCCTGAACCAAGTACAATTGAAGAAAGGTACTTTGAAGACACCATATGAAATCTGGTATCATAAGAAACCTAATGTAAGTTATTTTAAAATCTTTGCAAGTAGATGCTATGTTCACAAAGATGATAGAAATGGCAAGTTTGATCAGAAGAGTGAAGAAGGAACATTTCTAGGTTATTCTTCTAGAAGCAAAGCATTTAAATGTCTGATCAAATCATCTAACAAAATAGTAGAAAGTGCAAATGTGAAAATTGATGAATTTGCAGAAAGAAATGATGAAGGAAATTCCAAGAAACCAGAAGACTATGATGAATTTGTCTATGTTCAACCAACAAGTCTTACTGAGAAGATTGTTGAAGAAAATGAAGAGAATATCCAGTTACCGAGTGATGAAGAAGATCATACAGAGCCTACCGAGCCTGTATTAGCCAAGTATATCAGAAGACATCATGCACCAAGTCAGACTATAGGAGATAAGGATGATCCAGTGATGACAAGGAACAAACTGAGACAAAACACATGTTTGATATCTGAATTTGAACCGAGAATAGTGAAAGAGGCATTTAACAGTGAAGATTGGATAAATGCTATGACAAAAGAGATTGATCAAATCAAGAAGAATGACACATGGACACTAATCCCAAGACCGAAAGACAAAAATGTAATCCATACAAAGTGGATTTTCAGAAACAAGCTAAATGAAAAAGGAGAGGTCATTCGAAACAAAGCAAGACTGGTTTGCAAAGGTTATGCTCAAGAAGAAGGAATTGATTATGGTGAAACTTTTGCACCTGTTTCTAGACTTGAAGGAGTAAGAATATTGTTGGCATATGCTGCTTTCAAAAACTTCAAGATATATCAAATGGATGTCAAATCTGCATTTCTGAATGGAATATTAGAACAAGAAGTTTTTATTGAACAACCTGAAGGATTTGTTGAAGACAATAATAAAGATCAGGTATGTAAATTGAACAAAGCTTTATATGGTTTGAAACAAGCACCTAGAGCATGGTATGAAAGATTGCACTCTTATTTGATTAAGATTGGTTTTATAAGGACAAGTGAGAATGGCAATATGTACATGAAGAATGATGAAAATGGAATACTGATCTCAGCCATATTTGTTGATGATATTATATTTTGTGGAAATGACTCTCTATGTAAGAACTTTGGAAATGAAATGAGCAAAGAATTTGAGATGTCATTAATCGGTGAGATAAAGTATTTTATAGGTTTACAGATACTGCAAATGAAAAATGAGATTTTCATTACTCAATACAAGTACATAAAGGAAATCTTGAATAAATTTGGAATGGAGGATTCAAAACCAGTAAGTACTCCTATGACTACCAACTATAAATTATCAAAGAATGATGAATCTGCATCTGTTGATGAGACACTTTATCGATCCATGATTGGAAAACTACAATATGTTGTTCACAGCAGACCAGATATAGCACATGGAGTAGGTATAGTTGCAAGATTCTCTGCAGATCCTAAGGAAACACACATGACAGCAATCAAAAGAATTTTTAGATACTTAAAAGGCACTGAAGATTATGGCTTAGTATATCAAAAAGGAAATGATTTTGATTTAAAAGTTTATACTGATGCTGATTGGGCAGGCAACATTGATGACAGAAAAAACACAAGTGGAGGAGCTTTCTTTTTAGGAGAAAGACTAGTGAGTTGGCTTAGCAAGAAACAAGGATGTGTTTCACAATCAACAGCAGAAGCTGAATACGTTGTTGCAGCATTGAATTGTACCAACATTGCATGGATCAAACAACTGTTGGAAGGTATAAATGAGAAAGTTACCGAGCCAGTAACTATATTATGTGACAATACTAGTGCCATTAACATTTCAAAAAATCTTGTTATGCACTCTAAGACAAAGCACATCTCTATCAAATATCATTATCTTAGAGAAGAAGCTCAAGAGAAGAAAGTGGTGTTAGAATATGTTAGCACAAAGGAACAAATAGCAGATATCTTCACCAAACCACTACCAAGGGACACTTTTGAATATCTCAAAAGTAAGTTAGGGGTCCTACCCCTATCTTCTACTCACTGACCGAGTTCCGTGAAAGCATCAATCCGATGACTCTATCGAATATCTTTTAGGAGTTGATGTTGTTTTACACACTTTAGGAGGTTTTCTACACTTTAGGAGGTTTTCTAAAGGTGTACAGGAAATATTATAGGATACCATACAGGGAAGAGGAATTGAAGACAAAATGCTCTAACCAAGACTAAATTGACACATTACAGCAGGAATTCACTTCATACAAGAAGAAATTATGTTTTAGTTCTTTACTTTTTGGCATTGTTGTCAAAGGGGTAGAAAACTGAGAAAGGGGAGAAGACTAAGATTGGACAGAAAACTGAAGAAAACAGGAGAAGTCTAATGTATGGGGGAGAAAATCTGTTGACAGCAAGAGAGCATTTCAGCATTTCAGAATCACAGCAATCTGAATCTTTTAAGGTCAAATCAATTGGTTTTGTCATCAATGCCAAAGGGGGAGATTGTTAACATTTGGCATTATAACAAACAATGGGAGATTGTTGGCATTTCAATAAGGATATTGAGAAGGTTGTTGATGATTATGGATATAACTGATTAAGGATGTTTACTGTCTTGATATTATTATTTTGTCATTGATGTCAAGAAATTGATTTTCTAATTCAGTATGATGTTACCATATCTTCAGAAGTATGATTTGAAGAGTATAAAGATGTTGGTAAAAGATACAGAAAGATTATGATGAATAAGAGGATGAATAAGGTATTCAATGGGCAACTATTACCGAGTCAGACAATGATGAGATCATGATGTTTAGATTGTTTTGACATCATACATATGTTATAAATTGTAAGGTTAATACTATACTATGTTACCAAGCAAAGAACCTAGTCGATAAACCCTAAGGTTATCGCTATCGATTAATGAAGGCGGAATGTCTACAGGTGAAGTTTAGTATTTACTGAGTTGTAACTGAGTTGTAACCAAGCTATAACAGAATGCATTAAATGTTTACATGCATTATTTAATGAAGGAAGTTGATGAGCTGGAGTTGCTTAAATGATTGGTATGTCGTAAATAAAGTTTGTTAAGAATCTGTGGCTATGTAAGATCGGCAGGAAGATCTACAATTTGGATTGAACCGCAATACCCTAGCACAAGTTCCAAGAAATATATGCAAGTTCCAAGGCGAGGTAAAACGTTTTCAGATCGAAGGATGCATTGAACCTGGACAAGATTGAAGATCTGATGGCTATAATTGATCATGGGAAATGTGATCAAGGAGATTAAGCGGTTAGCTAATTGTTTATAAATAGGGAACTGTTGATAAACAATGGATGTGGGCAAGTGTATGCACAGGGATGCTACATAGTGGTTACCGAGCACAGAAGCTTGAAGACCTATTTGAATAACAGAGTATAAAAGCCCAGTAGATGGACAAGATTAGTTCTATGTCTAGATTGTATTAAACAAATAAGAATCTGCTTTAGCATTTTAGATTTGAAGTTGCAGATAGATTTTTATTACTGTTATTTTGTGAAAGTGACAGAAAATCTCTTAACCGAGTGGACTTAACAGTCTTATTTGTAAAACCCTCTAGCAAGGTGACATTCTAATTGAGTGTTTGAAATCCTTTAACAAGGTCACTTCTAACAAGGTGAAGATCCTAACAGATCTAAGGGAAATCCCTTAACCGGGTCACATCTAGCAATGTGTTTGTAATCTTTAACAGGATTTGCTTTTAACCAAGCATACTCTAGAAGAGTATATTTATTAGTGGGTCTGAAATCCCACAGTGGTTTTTCCCTATTTGGGTTTCCACGTTAAATCTGGTGTTATGAGGTTTATGATATTTATATGCTTTTGAGTTTGCATGTTTAACAGTTTTGGTTATATTACTGAAGTATATGTTACCGAGGTTGAATCTGATGTTTTTATGAAATATTAAGTTTGTATGATTCACCCCCCCCCTCTCATCTTGTTGGCTATTGGATATGTACTTATATTAAGTATCAGAACTATCAAGTAGCAATTTGTTGCTAATGGTAATGCTAGCTTACAAATTTCTCAGTCACTTAATGGGAAACAAATGTCCACCTTGTAGAACCGGTCGTTTTTCATGTAAGAGAATATTTTGGCCAGTCTAGGAAGCTGTAGCCCACAGAACCAGTTCAATGATTCTAAGTCTAGCAATGCCAAACAGATGTTGAGTTACAAGGATGGTCTCAAAATTAAGTGTTATTTAGTTTTAATGCTTTGAATGTTTGGTTTAATTTTGTGGTTTAGTAACATGAATTTTAGGGTTCATGCACATCCATGGATTTTCATTTGATCTATGTTGAACTGGAGCCTTGAATTTTTGGTGGGTATTTACTATTGAGGCATGTTTCCAATTTCATTTAGCCAATTTTTGGTACATGATTGAATAGAAGTTATAGTTTATGAGACTTTGATTCATCCATTCACAATGAATTTGTTTCACTATTTCCAATTCTGGTTCTCCACCCTGAAGAATAGAAATAACTTTGAATGCATAAGATGATGTATGTTACAACCCTAAGTTTATTTATTCTATTTAATTCCTTGTATGTTATCCTATGAAAGCCTTTAACAACTTTTTCATTAGTTAGATATGATTTTTTCTCTGAGTAAATGTGCATTAGAGCTATCATCTGTGTTTTTCACTTTACATGTAGAAGCCATCTCAATTGTCTTTCCTCTTTTTAAGAGTTCAATATCTAAATATATACACTCAACTAATGTGATCAAGTTGTATTTGTCATTAGAAATCCATGTAAGATAGAACCGGCCTTCCATGCTTTAATATTGCTCTACATTACACTGTGATCTATTTATTTTTTAGGGTTTAATTCATCTTATTTGACTATTGCAATGTCATAAAAAATTAATCAGTTGCTATTGCTGTTATTATTTTGGTGCAATATCTGTCACAATGGATTGATGTAAAATTTATGGATTTTATATTACATCTATAAAAACTACATAAACGTTATTTATTATATATTCTCATTCTGACAGAAACTATTAAAAAACTATTGGATTTGTCCGCAGTTTAGTTATATTGCTCTCCATTTGTGTCATCCCCTTTTCTATCAAATCCTTTGTACTTTTTTTTTATTAGTGCTTTAATTTTCTTGTTTTTTTTTTGGCTTTTAGAATGTATACAATAATTGGCAGAATTTTTTTATTGTCAATTTTCTCCCTTGCAATAAATAGTTTTTGGAAAGATGTTTTTTTTATTTTTTTTGGGTTAAGGATTCATCCCTAGACCTTTTCTCATCAATGATCAACATTGTATTTAGTAGATGGAAATAGGCGGGGGGTTTTACTGACAACATTTCATGGTAGTTCTAACAATTTTTGGAAAGCTTCTACATGTTTGCATTTTTTTGTTTAACTTATGTGGTTGGGCCTTGAAGCTCTAGTAGACACAATGGAGTGAAAAGCATCACAATAGGTGTAATGGACCAAAAAGATTTTAAATTTTATATTTGAATCGAAAAAATATGTCAATTGGCCAAATTTTTAGCTGACAATTTTTTCTAACAATCAAAATTTTGTAAGCTTTGTTAATATAGGCTATAGACATACAAAATTTAACTAAGGCATGCCTTAGTAACTTTTTAAATTCAATGGAGGGGAAAGAATCTTTTGACATTCTATGAGCAATGCAATTTTTATCAGGTATCTCCCCGTGTACGCAATGCAGAACCATTTGTAAACTCAATCCCTAACACAATGCAAAACCATTTGCAAACTCAATCCGTACATTCCTAGGCAGGAACTTCGTTGCATTGCAGCTCTTGTTACCTTTAAGAGGTGGCTATCTACCCCTTTATACAAAGAGAGCATTTTATTTCTAAAAATCTAGAGTGCAATCTTTGGGTAAGGACATTGACATAGTTAAGGGCAATACTTATTCATCTTATTCAATTTTTATTTTTCCCTTTCTATGTAGGATCTAACCCCTAATTAATGGGATATTTTTCAACAATTGAGCTCTAATTGTTAAACTAGAATTGGAAGCATAGTTAAGTTTTCTAAAAGAAGATAATGCAAAATAGAATGAAGAAGAACATAGATTAGAATAATTGTGTGAAATGCTCTTATGTAATATATGGATCAAAAAACTTTCTATCTTCTCTTTAGGCTTTAGTTTTAATTTTATCCTAGGAACAACATAATTCATCCAATTTATCTTCCATTCATGTGGGATTTCTTTTATATTGATATGGCTCTTTTGTAACTTGACTTCTAGTATTATAGGATGATTAGTATTTTTCATGCTATACAACACCATGATCTATATAGTAGCATATTTAAAGAGACCAAACATAATTAAGCAAAGAAAAGAAAAGAAACTACCACAACAATCGAGCAACTTGACTTCTTGACAACCCTTATTTTTCTATCTCATAATTAAAATAGGATAATAAATATAGCACACTATTTTTTGTAATATTTATCCCTTTTTGAGGTGGAGATGGGTTTTGAGGTGGGAACAACCTTCTATAGTAGTTGTAAGGTCAAATTTAGACATCAACAATATTTTGTCAATGTCGAAGGAGTAGTTGAGATGAAAAATAATATAGAAGTTTTATGCAAGTTGGATAGTAAAAATAGAATATGTGGGCTTCATATAAAGATTGGATAGTAGGACAAGACATAATAATGTAAGTCTAAAATTCCATTGAAACTCTGCAAGAGGGGTGAATAAGAAAATATTGTTGCAAATATGGTTGTGTTGGCATGGATGTCAAACTTGTTTAGTATTGTCATTGATGTCACAAGTGAAGATGAGTTTGTGTTCTTTGTAATTATGTGGAGTGGTAACAAAGGTGAAGAAGTTACAATTTTGTAGTTGTGTGATTGTGGTATGTGGTCCGGAAATGAGTGTTTGGGTGTTGTGATGTTGTTTGGAGGTGATGTTGAGTGAGTATGAGGTGTTTCTGGAAGGTGACAATATTGCAAGTTACAATATGAAAGAAATAGTATTTAAAGTCCTTATGGAAGAATGCTCTGCATTCCTGTAATTTTTGAAGATCATGGATTGACTTAATGTCTATGTTTTGTGGATGTTGTACTATCATGTTTTCAAGTCCTTAGTTGGTTATTGTTGTTTGCTAACAATGAGGTTGTCTGTCAGGACTGATTTAAAGAATGTCCTGCATTGCTTCGTAGTGTTGTTTATTGTGTTGCAACTTAGAGGAAATGTTCATATAGTTTGTACAGTTTTACAGTTCATATTTCATGCATTGATTAGCTCAAGAAGTGAAGCTATATTGTTTTGTTGTTTGGTGTGGTCAGTTATATTGGTCTCTAGCCAGCTCAATTGGTTTATCTTATTTGGATCATACCCTTTTGGTTTGGATATACATTGGGAGTTGACTTAGAGTGTTGTTATGGGTCTTGTTGTGGCATGTGAAGATCAGCATAGAGTAATTTTCATTGGGTGATGTTTTTGGGTTGATCGGTTAATGTGCTTTAATGGTTATCTACACATTACGTTTGATGTCAACTTTAGAGGATATGTTAGTGTGTGCAGTTCATTGGAATTGACTTTGGAAGACTTGTGGTGCAGGGGCACAAGCCTCAATTTTATAATTTATTGTTTGAACACTTCATGTTTTTGATAGAAAGGTGTTGGGAAGGATCAAAGAATCCTTTGTTTATGTTTTGTTTTTTAATAAGGTCCTAATTGTCCATTTTGTAAGGCCTAGTGGCCTAGGGTGCATTATAAACCCTATGGTCAACTGTGGTCAAAGGGACTTAGGATGAGTAGAATTAGGGATTAAAGGATTTTTGGGTCTATTTATATCCATTTCAATGTGTTTATGTCCGTAGGTTGATAATAAAATTAGTTTGTATGGCAAAATGCAAAAAATGTCAAAAATTGACAAAGTTGTCAATTTGTAAAGCAACTTTTCAAAAAGTTGTTGTAATTGGTTGCCCAATGTTCATAACCATCTAAAATCAGTTTGAACATGTTGGGAAAACTATAAAATTCCTCAACAAACTCGTGTGGGGGTTGTTGTGGGTAGAATTTGTAAACTTGATATTTGAAATCAATAAAAAAAACTGCATTTTTCTAGAAAATTTGTTGTTCTTTTGGTTGGTATGGAATTTCACGACCTCCAAACTGAAAAATTATTTCATGGGGAGTTAGAGGGGTTTAATACCTTTCTTTTTAATCCAATTAGACATCTGGAGGTGGAGTATTGAGGGAGAAAAGTTGTAACAAATCCAAACAGCCCGTGAAAGTGCCCTTTCCTAGGGTTTCAACTTCAATTTCCCATTTCTTCCAAATTCACCATTGGAAAATTCTAAAACTTGGTGAAATTGAGGATTTGGGAGTTTGTTTTAATATACAAAAGGATTCAGACCAAAAGGATGCATTTTGGGTGATATTTTGTTAAATTTGGCCAGGCATCTCTATGTGACTAGTTGTGGGAATTGAATAAAATTCATGAACAGTCCCCATAACTTTAGTTTTAATGCAAACCAGAAGCTATAACTTGGTATTTGGTGATTATTTGGTTACCCCAAGGTGCTCCAATAGTTAATTTGGTGGAGTAGCAGATTTTGAGGGTAGTTCCTTTGTTAAGTGCTTAAATTAGCCCTTATTAGCCTAGATGAGGGTTTATTAGAAATGGTACTGGCAAGAGGTTCCAGAACTTGTCCTTTGGTAGAAAGTGCTGCCCCAGGTTGGTGTTCAATAAAATCAAACAATATTGGCCTGTCCTTTGGATTTTTGGGGTGGGAAGCCAAAAATTGAGTTTTGAAGGCTAATAGGTCTAAGGAGCCAATTTGCACTTTGTGACTTTTGGGACTTGAACAACCAAATCAGAGGGTTGTTTGGCATCATTTGAGTTTGTAGGAACCTATCAAACCTGTCTTGAGCCTTTGTTGACCTATAAAACCATTTGGAGGGGTTGCGAGCAATTTTGACACCTTAGCTATTCCTACTAAAAGTGTAAGTAAAATAAGGGAGTCGGTTCAAAAATAAAATGAATCTATTAAGGCATGTGATAAGAGGTTTAAAGAATTTTTTCACAAATTAGAAGAACCATTGTTAGAAAAATAGAAGATTGAATGTCTCTTTTCTAGATTACATAAGGACACCAAGGTTAGGTTGGATGGAAGAGTCTTTAACTCCTACATAGATCTCATAAAATTGGCCTACCAAATTGAGGCATGGCCTTTTATAAGACCGAAAGAAGATGAAACAAAAGAGGCACTAAGGGAAATTCAACTATCAATTTGGGTGTTAACAACTCAGAACTAACTTGTAGCAAGAGAACCCAAGAAACTAGAGGTATGGTGCACATATTGTTCCTAGGAAGGACAGGTCGAGAATGAATATCCTAAAGCACAACGTGAAATAACTACTAGTATGCTACATGTGGAAGTGAAAACTATTAAAATAAATTACACATATTGTGTCATTTATCGAGAATGGGATACCCACTTGACCGAAGTTGTTCGAATTACCAACCTCCAGTCTAAAATGGAGGAAACCATTGTCATCAAGGATGTCATAGTCATAACTATAATGCAAATGAAAGAAATGATAAAGGGTACATGCAACACCCTTTGAGATAAAATAGCAATGCTTGCACTATGTAGAGAAACTCGCAGCATGATTACATTGAGGATAATTAACACCCCACTTACAAAGGAGGTAGATGTTGAAGAAGAAATAACAGAAGAAGGAACGATGCTACATTTTTTATTTTGGAAAATTGGGTCACTATGTATTGGAGTGTTGGGGATTGGAACAAAAAAGGAAATATCATTTTTGTGGAGACAAAAATCATAATTTGTTCAAATGTGAAAATGTTAGGCAATTATTCCAAATTTTGTAACAACGTCCAAAAATGATGACCTACAAAGAGGAGTTCAAGCAATTTGGAGAGTGCCACCACAAGGGATAAGACACTACCAATAGATCGGCATACATCAGAGAGGAAAAATCATAAAAGATGAAAAAAATAAAATCGAACAAAAAATGGAAGCTACAATCCTTACTAGACAACGGATTGACACCAACAAGAATAGATATAAAGATGTTGAAGAGGAATATGAAAACATTTCGGAAGAAGGAAGACGAGAGTATTTCTAGCCTACTAGGACAGAGCATGGAAAATTAGTAGAAAGAGCTAAACTACATATCATACAACAAGAAGAGGTAGGACATTTTACTAAGGAGGAGGTAAAGATGTTGAATGATTTAGCCTCCTTAGCATGAAAAAAAACTTGGTAGTAAAATTGAAATAGTTGAGAAAGTATTGGTATAAGAAAAAGGAACAACAAATTAACTAACTATTTGAAGACTAGAATTGGAAGAATGGTCCTCTACTCATCAATGTACATTTAAATGATAATAGGATGAAATATGTCATGGTAGACCTTGGTATAGATTTGAATATCATTCTAGCAATTAGAAGGCCTAAACTTGTTAATATTGTACCCATGAACATGATTCTAGCAGATGTCTTTGGCATGGAGACACCAGTTACATTGATAAATGTTGAAGTGAACATTAAAGGTATCAAGAAAATTGTAGAATTTGAAGTGGTTGAGATGAAGGATCCATTCAATACTTTTATTCTTATTAGGATTATGGTGGCTTGTTAATGCCAATGGTGTTATGGACTCAAAAAAAGAAGAAATTTATTATGCAAATAATAGCAGAATAGTCCACATTCCACTTAGGAAATTGAAAAAATAGAACATATGTGGAGGAATTAGTGTAGGACAATAAAGGAGAGGATTTGAGAAATCTTTACTAAATATCTAAAATCTTATATGGAGAGGAAGAATAAAAAAATCCAATATTTTTGAAGAGATTGAACTTGAAAGTGCTTAGGAAAGCATAAAAAGTGATGAAGTCCTTGACACCTGGATGTAAGGAGAATAAATGTTGACATCTTGGAAGGTTTATGGGTTGTGGAGTTCCTTCCTCATACATCTCAGACCCTCCAAATACCAACCACAATTTTGGAAGCACAACAATAACTATTGCAGCTCCAAGTCCACATCCACAAGCTATAGTTGGCCACAAATCAATGGGAAAATAATTTTAAGAGCCTCCAAGAGATAAATAAGGAAATCCTTTCCATTGAACTAGGTTTACTTGAGGAAAAGTCAAAGTTTATAAGGGGGATGATGTTAGTAGAGAAGGTATAACAGATAGAGATCTAGAGATCACATCACAGGTTACCACGTCAAGGATAAAGATCATAAGAGTTGAATCATAACATGTAGGTTGTGGGTTGGGTTATGTCCCATATTGTACATATAAATATGTTATAAGATGCATTCATCAAATGTAAGGTGAATATAGGGAAATATACTAAAGGCATAAGGAAAGATAAGATAGATAAAAGGAGACATATAATATGAATGTAAGAAGTAGTATTCTAAGGGTATATATGATATTATAAATAAATACAATTAATTTTGGGTCTCAATCTTATGTGTTATGTACATTCTTTATATTCTGCTAATGAAGTGCAATCAATTGTTTGTATTTGTTTCCATATTTTCCTTAATAATATTGAGTTTGGGGTGTAGGAATACGACATTAAAAACTCATTGGGGCTCATAACGTTAGTTTGTGTCCCCAAATTTCTTGCTAATACACTTACAAGAATCAAAATTATAGAAACTAAAGACACTTAATGAAAAAATATAGAAAAAATCTAAGTAGTTATTGCACTAGATAGATCCAAAATAAATAAAAGTTGAAAATAAAATTATACACAAAACTAAATAATATAAAAAACAAATAAATATCAAATGATGTCCACTTCCTTGAGATAAGTGGTCTACTACTCACTTAAAATTGGACTAAGATTAATCGCCCCACTTTGTGCTCAATGCTCTATATTTTAATTACTAACAAAATATTACAAATTTTCTTCTAAAATTGTTGTAGGTATTCTATTCTTATGCGTTTATACATTCAATGCCATCAAATAATTCACCAAATTAGTGATAATCATCTCACTAAAATAGATCTACAGTTATCTTTCTTAGTCCTATGATAAAGAAAAAACTTCTTTTATTTTTTGCATTTATCTCTCCTACTCCTATGTTAAACGAACGAATTCCTTAATTCTATTCATTTATCTTTCTTATTAAACTATGACAACCCATCCACAACCTTTTAGGATAAAAGGTTAAGTATCATCCTTATCTCACTTTTTTTTTTTTCTATTTTAAATGCAATAATAATTCATCTTCAACCTTTTAGAAAAGATTGAAATCTTATCAAATCCATAGATTTGACCAAATCATATATTTGTGTGTTCATCTAAGATCATATCTATAATCTATATCTTCATTAATCTCCTTATTTCATAAAAGTTTGGTGTGCTTCCCACATTGACCTTGATTTTTTTACAAAAATCTATCATGTCATGATGTATCATATTTTCTAGAGTTGGTTTTTCATTTAGGATGAATTTAAAATACTCTAGGAGTTTAGAGCTACTCAAAATCTAGATAGAATAAATTTGACACATTTTGGATATACTTAAAAACTAGCTAGAATGAAGTTGGAACACTCTAAATATCATTAAAATGAAACTACAAAACACTGAAGCTAAAATATATAATATTGCATTCTATTTTTCAAGAAATATTTAAAATATCAACAATTGAAGTGAAATAGAAGTATAAGAAATCAACTAATGTATATTCCATATTCTATCTTGAGTAAGTTATTAATTCTTATAATTACATCTCAATTCACTTATAACAATAGTTCTTAAAAGAGAACATGAGACAATCTCAATCCAATGCTCCTCACATCCACACCATTAGACCAACAAGTGGATTTAACCGAAAAAAAGAATCATAGCTAACAATATCAAATAAGAGACATTATGCATAGTAGCACTAGGCAACAAGTCTTGAATCAATACATGAAATTCAATAAGACCTTAGAGAAAATAATAAAGGATCTTAAAATGTACTTATTGCAGATATATATAGTTTCCTCTCTCCCTTTAAAATAATAGTTGAGATCAATAATTAGTAGCGCTATCATAGAATTTTATAATTACGAGATATAGAAAGATAAATAAAAGTAATAAATTTAGATATAATTGGAGAAAATTGGAGAAAATTAGTTGGAAGAGAATATATTGAAATGTACCATAGTCCAAATAAAAGCCAAATAGTGTGATCAATAAAATGGAATGGACTTGAATCTCTAATGTTAGTACACTATCAAATTATGTTTTCAGGTTAGTTTGCATTGACTATAGTTATAAATTTTCATTTAGATAAATTAGAAAATCAAATAAAAATGAAAATCTTCAACTTCATATAACACAATGTAGGAATTAGATGGAACTACTAGGGTGTACAAATAAAAAAATTGCATACTGAATTCCACCAAGTATAGGAACAATCAGGTTGTTTGATAAGTTAAATGAAATAATGTAGGGAGAATTCAACTTTTGGATGATACAATTAATAACACTTCTAATATATGCATGGTAGATAGAAAAAAAAAGTTTTGAATTCTATCATAAAGGGTGAAGAGGTTTTTATAAGGATTATGGAAATGTCCACCTTCTACAAGAAGATATTATAATGTAAAGATACATACAATTACCCATGGAGTACCTATAGTAATATCTTGTCATAAATAAGGTTTACTAATTTTGATTTTGATAAATTTGTAGTAGGTATATTTTAATCATAGTAGCTACTTTTCAAAAAATATTAGAAGACAAATCCAACACATCTTGACGATAATGAATGGGTTTCTTTAGAGGATGGTTTTGGTATGATAGAACCTCATTAGATTCTCATTAGGTTGAGATATTAAAAGGGTAGCTTAATGAAGACCAATGATGAAAACCTGCAATGGTGCCAAAGATTAATGAAATACAACCACATCCCAGAGTATGAAAAAGAAAGCCAAATTTATTGCAAGATAAATACATAATAGTGTGACACCTATCGTTGACCTATGACACTTACAAAAATGTAGAACAATGAAGGAACATACAGGGGGCATGCACATATACTTAGACTTAAGCATATATGTACTACATATAAGAGATGTAACCGATGAGAAAGATATAAGACATGCTAATATAATGGAGATAGGATTATTTATGGCATTTGAAATGTATACATGGTATATGAATGAATATTTTATTTATTTATGTATGTTATAATCTAATGTACTATAATCCATCATATATGCTCTCATGTGCTCTTTCTAATCCATCAAATTGGGGTTTAATTGCATCATTGATAGGGAATATTTCTTAAAACTATAGTCTACACTCCCTATTTGTAACAACAAGATAATACTTGCATCCATTTCTCATCTATAGTATCCTCAAGCTAAGATACAAATCTAAAAAAATCTAGGTAGGGAGCTATTTCACTTCAAATTTAAATTATTCATAAGAAGTCAATCCAACATTCAAGGATAGTAGAATATTATTATTTATGGCACACAATAATGGGAATTAACCTACTCATAGCTCCAAACTATAAAATTTTATGGCAAAATTCAATTGAGCATGTACATCTAGTCTATGTAGTAGACTCAAACAATAAGAATGAGACTTCAAGTTGCTAAATTCATATAGATGTAACCATCCCCTTGGTCTACAAATTCAAACTCTTATTTTAGGGAAAATATGATTATGGGTTCGGGGAGTTCCTACTATACTATTGGTGTTTGAATGTTGTCATTGATGCTTGTGAAAACATGAGCTTAATGCTCTTGGGTAGTTCTGGGACAGTCCAACAAGTTGGAGTACATATGTATGTGTGTTATTTTGGTCTACAGTTGATTGTACCAATCTGGGGTTTTGACAATGAATTTGCAAATGCCTAAAGTACCTATATTAAATATTTCACATGTTGGCATGAAAAGGTTTGAAAGATACAAGGTCAAGAAGACCTACCCAGTAGTTACTCCATTTCTCCAACACAAGACAGTTAGCTCAAGGAGTCTACATTTTTTCAGACGATCACGTTTTGCTTTGCGAATTCGGGACAAGACTAAGGATAGATCATATCATGTAATTTTCAGTGGACATCCTTTTGCATCATGTTTAAATTGCATTTTGAACCAACTCAATTATTGGAATGAAGGATATGTAGCCGACATGAATCAAATATGGATTGATATATATGTATGATGTACCCTCTTCGGTGAGTAGTAGTAGTAATGAGTATGATGATAGAGACAACAATTAGCAATGATATGTGATCAAGAAGCGAATAATGGAAGAAGTTGATGAAGTGTGTAGAATTTGTTTAGTGAGCCTAATTGGAATTGTACTCCATGCATTTTTGAGATGCAACTATAATAGTTCATTTTGTATCTATTTTTGGGCAATAAGCCCTCCAGTAGTGAACCTTATATGGGCAGTGAGTCGTGCAGCATGAGCACTATTGTAAAATTTGATAACTGGTTATAAGATATTGAGAGTTAACCCTCTCTGTGGCTTTTCCCTTATGGTTTTCCACGCAAAAATATTGGTGTCAAGTGTTATGTGTTTCTTTCATAGTTTCCTTTCTTTATACCGCAATTAATTATGTTATGTGGATGGTTATTTAAAATTTTTAATATGTTTAAGGAAGTATTGATTCAACACCCCCCCCCCCCCCTCAGTATCCTAGATATTCAACAATTGGTTTGCATGCCTCATATTAATTTATACGTATTTTCCTATGGATATAATATATTGAGCATAATGTGTAAGATAACTCTAAGGTTGGGTGATGTGTAGCTAATTTTTTCAGTCTAATTATTGATCCTAGTCTTGACCCTCTCATAGTTAAGCAATGGTGTCGCAGTGCATGTTTTGGAAGGTGGATGTATCATATGTAATATTCAACTAGCCTTATGAACATTAAGACAAGAAATTATTATTCAAAAAACTTTGATCCTTATTATGTTTATTTATTTTATATTTGCATGATTCTCTACTGAATGTTATATTGTGACCTATAAATCCTTGCTTTGATTGTAAGGATGTATCTATTTGACATGAGCCATTCATTTGTATTATTTGATTTATATATCATCTTTCACATTTCCTTTCACAAATTTATACTTAGTATGTATGAGGAAGCTTGACTTGTTGATTGTGTCCCACATCAACTAATCTTTCGAAGTGTTGGTGGTCATGTGTGACATATCGGTCCTAAACTAAGAATTTTAGACTTCTAATATTTTTCTAGCATATTTTATGGGACTAAAATTATTTCGAATATTTAGCCTTCATTCTGAGGTGCAAACCCCACTTGGCCAAGTATAGTTGTGTTATTGAACATCAAATACTTATTATCACTTTGAAAATCTATTTATGGTGATCCTCTATATTAATCAACATAGAGGTCATAGAACCTCTATAAATACTACAAATTTTACAACTAGGGTTAACCCATAAATTCTTATATGTTAATTCCTATAAGAATATCTCGAGCTACATCATAGTAATAATCCCAATCCCTACAAGGAAATATAATCATGGCTACCAATCAATAAAAAATATTCTTTTAGACATGAAAAACTATATATGTATTTATTCCACACAAACCACCTACTATATGGAGATTTATCCCAAATGTTACATTGTTCTCTCTTCTGCACTTTATAGAAAAAGACCTAATGATTCCCCCTAAACATTTGCATGATATACAAATCATTTCATAATTCACAAAATTGGTGAGGAAAACATCAAACTCAAAATGTTGGTTGCTTCATTCAAAGGCAAATCTCTTAGCTAGTATTTACCCTTGGCTCCTTTGTTAATAGCTAAGTTGTCATGAGCCTTAATATTCAGTATTTTATTTAATTGATTTTTTAATATTTAGTAATTATAAATATAATATTAATTATTTTAAATAGATAATTAATACTAATATTTTAAAATTATTGTAATTAAAAATGATAATTTTACTTGCATTTGAAATGTGGAAAAGAAGAGTCTTCCATTAAGTTGACGATTATAACATGTTAGTGGGAAGCACATTATAAATAAATAAAATGAAAACTTCATGTCAATTTTGTACAACTAGAAAGTCATCCCCAAAACACCTCCTTAACTAGTACTGAATGTGCATGAACTTTGGTAATTGTTGCAGATCAAGGAGTACCAACTCTAAATAAATGGAGAATGATTTGGTGATGAGAAAGGAATGGGGCGTACTTGTGTTATGTATTCTCCATGCAATAAATCAGCATTTTTGCATGCATTGAAAGACTCATATTTGTTTTACACATTGTTTTGTCATGATATGTTCATGAAGTAGTGGAAGTTAAACATAACTAAGACATAATAAATGCATCCTCTTCAAAAATGTGTCAAGATAAGAACCACAAATCCAACCTCACATTATATTCACAAAAAAAAACAAAAAAAAAAAAACATACATTCAATTCTCCTAAGAGATAGCTCCTTATTTTTCTAAGGGGATTTGTCTCTATTCATTAGGAAGAGGGGAAACGGAACTTGATTCATGAGATGCATTTCTGCTTCTTTAATCCAATGGGACAATTTTCTTGGATGTAACCATATTCTCTTTCTTTCAATTTTTGGATGTGAGAGAACGAGTAGAGGAGGAAACTTCCATTTCAATTTAGAGATGAATATCCATCCAAGTGTTGTCAGACAAGGAGGAGACTCTCATTGAGAATGCTTGGGAAGGTCACTGGGAGACCAAGAGGAAGTGGGGAGAGACATTGTCAGACAAGGAGGAGACTCTCATTGAGAATGCTTGGGAAGGTCACTGGGAGACCAAGAGGAAGTGGGGAGAGACATTGTCAGACAAGGAGGAGACTCTCATTGAGAATGCTTGGGAAGGTCACTGGGAGACCAAGAGGAAGTGGGGAGAGACATTGTCAGACAAGGAGGAGACTCTCATTGAGAATGCTTGGGAAGGTCACTGGGAGACCAAGAGGAAGTGGGGAGAGACATTGTCAGACAAGGAGGAGACTCTCATTGAGAATGCTTGGGAAGGTCACTGGGAGACCAAGAGAAAGTGGGGAGAGACATTGTCAGACAAGGAGGAGACTCTCATTGAGAATGCTTGGGAAGGTCACTGGAAGACCAAGAGGAAGTGGGGAGAGACATTGTCAGACAAGGAAGAGACTCTCATTGAGAATGCTTGGGAAGGTCACTGGGAGACCAAGAGGAAGTGGGGAGAGACATTGTCAGACAAGGAGGAGACTCTCATTGAGAATGCTTGGGAAGGTCACTGGGAGACCAAGAGGAAGTGGGGAGAGACATTGTCAGACAAGGAGGAGACTCTCATTGAGAATGCTCGGGAAGGTCACTGGGAGACCAAGAGGAAGTGGGGAGAGACATTCCCAGGTGAGTTTCGTGAGACCACAGTTTCTTTGCATTGTACTTTGTTAAATAGTTTTCTCGTTTTATTCAAATGCCCAAATTTGAGTCTTTATTTAGAAGAATTGATATAAAGGCAAAACTGTGAGGGAATATGATCACTGTACATATTTTGTATCTCATAGCTCCCTTCCACATTTTATATTTTTGCATATACGTCTACCTGAGCACTTTCCAACCATAATACATGACAAAAAATACCCTCCATTGTGCCTTGATGCAAGTCGATATCTTATATATCTGAATGCTCTCAGTGGCGTATGCAAGTCGGATACTGGCAAAGGTTGTGAGTTCAGTTTTACACCTGCCGATTTGCACTTATATGAAATTTTCTAAAGCCCTTTTTAACAATCCCATTTTGTGCACTATCCACAAACATTACATTTCATGGGATTGTCACATTAGCAAAGAGATCACGTGTCATGTCTGTGCATTCATCTTTTACGATATGATAGATGTGCATTCATTATTACTGGATACATATTAAATTGACCTTGTGAAAACGTAGGTTGCTTTTTCCTTCTAGTTATCCTTTGAATGATTTTCTGTGTAAGGTAGTGTTGCATGCCTAGTATAAGGAGAGAATGATTAAAATTATATATTGTGTTATCTAAGTCTTTTGGGTTACTCCTAGATGATATAGGTTAACTCAATTATAGTATGTAAATACAGAATTAAAAGATTAAATTGGAATTATATTCATATAAACGATTTAATTATCATTATAATGAATCAAATGTCAGACTATGTAAATAAAGCTAATTTGTCTAGATGGGATCAATTAATTTGTGTACTTAATATATCTATGAACAAAGGAGATTACCATGAATAAATTTGAGGGTGATTAGAAAGTCACTGAATACCCATTAACATTAAGATGTCACTTACCTTACACTTCAAGTTAAACGAACTTCAAGATAGAAGTTAGGTGACAAGGTGATATTCTGTAAGAACTGTAAATATCCTTTGAATTAGTTACATAGTTTGAAATGTAAGAACTGTAAATATCGTTTGAATTAGTTACATAGCTTGAAATACATGTACAGTGTATTTACAAGTAGTAGAAGTATAAAGCTCCTTGAAGAATGTCCATGTAGTAAAAGATGGTTCTTAAATTAACACGCACTTTTAATGGTAGATTTTCAATATTAAAACAAGGGTTATTATTGGGTAGTTCTTACTAACAGCCTATAAAGCATATTCAAGGAAACTTCTAGTATAAGAATTAAGTGTCAAAGGAAGGATAGGACTTATCTTTAAATTACTTTTGTCAATTATATGATATCGTTGGAATGGATATCCTTAGTTATCATTTCAAGGTCCTTTATTAATTTTGGAGGGGTAAGTTGCCCTTGTTAAGTAAAGGAACTATAAATATCTAGTGTTGTTGTACATATCTTAAGTAAGCTCTTCTTAAGGCTAAGTGGTGAGGTTGATAAAGTTGTTACGTCTTTAATTTAAACTCAAAGAAACCTTTGTGCTTATAAAGTGGCTCTTACAATTTAATGAAGTAGAGACCAATATATCTACTCTTTTCATCAAATATCATCCCCTGTTGATATATTATTCATTAAACCTTAACTAATTGGAAATAGTATCCTTAGAGCCAATGCCTATTGATTCATTTTCCAAAATTTCACAACTAAACATGTGAATCATGATATTCTGATGTACCTATATGAGTTCTCAAAACTTTTAATTCTTATGTGTGCAAAGATGTATCCTTGTGACAACTACGATTGATATATGCTTGTGAAAATAATTGATTACTATAGATTCTTCCCAATTATCCCAATGGTTTGGTGGGTATATTTTTCTTGTAGTATGATTGTGACCAATTAGTTCCTTTAATTTGATCAAATTTCCACAATCCATAACTAAATCAGTAAGTTGTTTCTGGATTTGATTGTGTACATGTTTTTGCATCAACGTTTCGGATTACACTTTGTGATCCATCATCAGGATGAAAGAGTGTGTCAAGAGATGTAAAAATAATTCGGATCACACTTTGTGATCCATCATCAGGATGAAAGAGAGTGTCAAGTGATCCATCATCAGGATGAAAGAGAGTGTCAAGTGATCCATCATTAGGATGAAAGAGAGTCAAGAGATGATCCATAATCAGGATGAAAGAGAATGTCAAGAGATGTAAAAATAATTATTTTTACATCTCTTGACACTCTCTTTCATCCTGATGATGGATCACAAAGTGTGATCTAAAATGTCGATGCAAAAACATGTTATTTTTACATCTCTTGACACTCTCTTTCATCCTGATGATGGATCACAAAGTGTGATCTGAAACGTTGATGCAAAAATATGTACACAATCAAATCCAGAAACAGCTTATTGATTCAATTAGTTATTTTTACATCTCTTGACACTCTCTTTCATCGTGATGATGGATCACAAAGTGTGATCCAAAACGTTGATGCAAAAACATGTACACAATCAAATCCAGAAACATCTTACTGATTCAATTAGTTCCTTTCAATTAGATATTTCCTAGCTTATGTTGATGTTTGCCTTTATACACTTTTCTATGCTCATGTATGTTGTGTGAGATTCTATATGCATGGTTGTGTGTTCATTGTATATCATGTATGTATTGGACGGGTACCAAATATGGAACAATGGGAGAGGGTAAATCTCAACACCTGATTTACCTACGGGTAGCCGATATAAATCTTTCACCAAAGTGTTTAATCTATATGATGTGTGTTGATTTATTTTCTTACCTCCTGCCATATCATGGAAATAGGACTGCATAGTCATAGGTGATATGTTTATCAGATATTTTCATGTTGCACCAAATTCCATGCCCTGCAGTTTTGAGTCGCTAGAATTCCTCATCCAGGGTCAATGGTTCTTCGTGTCAGGAAGAAATCTAGGGAAGTGTAAATGCTTTACAGTTGGGCGGTAAAGCGCTCTGGCAGCATTCTCACCGAAGTTGTGATCATGGGAGATAGATGTTGGGAGTCCCTGTCAGGATGATATTCAGCTTTGTATTATATATTTGAATTGTAATCGACCTTATGGTCTCTTGTAACTTAAATAATTTTCTTAGGAATTATAAATCTCTTGGCTTATGTATTTCAAGATTGTGTCAAGATATAACACTATGCATCCTCTTTTGTATATTAATTTTAATGGATTAATTGATAAACCAATTTTAAAATTTTGTGCAAGTTGTAATAATTAATGATTAATAGTGTGTAAATTATGTATTTTGTTGGTTTAATAATTTGGAGGTCCTTACATGAGTAGGATAAGTTGAGCTACAAAATGATCAATAAATTCAAGGAAAAAATGTTATTTCATCATTAGAAAATATCAATACCATAAAAGTAGCACCAATAGAGATGGTGGACATGATTTCAAGGCATATTTTAAAAGACGTGGCTATGAATTCCCATAGAGATCTTCCCTCCACTAGGTATGGCATAAATTCTTATTTGAGGAAATAGACTATAAGTTCTCCATGATAATCAAGTTGAGAAGAGAAAATTATCTCCCATATATGTTTGATATTACCATAATTGCTAAGAATGACCTAATCCAAATCAAAAGTTTATAACCTCACCCTTCCATGTGATTTTTTACCGGCATTAGACATCTATACCAAGCCACATTTCTAGAACAACCTATAAATATGCTCATCATGAATCATATTTTATAAATACCATCACTAGATCACTTTAAAGTTGAACCATTAGCTCGTAGAGAGTTTGATAAAATGGGAAATTTATTGATAAATATGTCTAATGAGGTCATTTCTCTCAAGAGGTAGTAGAATAATGAATAAATATCATTGTATATGTTGGGAAATTAATAGGTTCAATATGAAATATTGTGAAGATCAATGTTTATCCAAAAAATTGATCAAAGGATGAGACTCGAGGCTTGGATAGCTGCAACATGAAAATACGAAGCTCATATGCAAATCTGAAAATTCACTTGCCTTAGTTTGCAAAACCAAGATTAGATCCTTCTTCTTAATGATTCCCAAAATTAGCCTATTTATCATGCTTAATAAATCTATCTTATGTGAACTTATAATAGAAATAAATAATTATTAACATAAAAAAAATATTCCAGCAATAAGATATAAATCAGCAACATGACATCCACACATAACATAGGATTTATGTCGAGAAAGCCTTGCAGGAAAAAACTCCACCAGGAAGAGAGGAAAAGCTTGCATTATCAATAATAAAATTACTTACAATACAATCACTTTTATTCTCCTATTTGCCTCCACCATTGTAGCACTTATGTACATGTGAACAACCTCCTTATGCCTCCCATTCATGCTTTGTTCCTACAAAGAAATCTACATTCAAATGTTGCATATAAAATCTATGCCCAAAGGTTGAATCTATAGAATGGAAAGATCTCCAAAACCACCAATAAAGGTTCCTAAAGGATCCTCTTCATTCCTCACAATCAAAACCTTGGACTACCTCCATGGAACTTGAAAGGACATTGGTTTAGCTTCCAATAATTTTCCTCCAACTTAGGCTACCATACTTGCAAGATAAATATTACATTAAATGTAATAACTGACTAGATACTTAGAGACACTTGTTGCCTCTTCCATGCTTCCACTTGGAGAAGTCCATAGGTCACTCTTTTCCAATTTCTTAAGTCATTATATATATTATGCTAGAATCCATAAGTCAGGAAAATAATATTAAATAATTGTGTTCACAACCCACTTTTATCACTACTAATGGAACCCATCACCCCTTATGAATGTATTACAAATAATAATGAGAATTAAATATTACAAATTATTTTCCCAATAGATCCTAAGTGTCTTCTAGGACCCTTTTCAAGGATGTTGGAACCGTTTCATAGGATTTACAAGGTAGATGGAACCTTAATCCTAACATTCTCCCACTTGGCATCATACATTGTAAATACATCCATAGGAATCATAAACAAGGGTAAACCATCCCTTAGTCATCCACGTACCATTTGAATCTTCACTATGGCCTCATGCTCCAACAAGACACATGTAAAAGAAACCATGATGACCACCATCAAGCAACAAACTCCTCACATCCTCCAACATGCCACATATGGAAGAAAAAGGAACATGCCAAGGTGAACCATATCATCTGTCACAAAAACCTACACCAGTCTCTACATGAACATAAGCATCAGATTAAATGATAACAAAGGCTCTGAGTAATTTCCTTACTCATACCACTTGGAAAACAACCACATCAAATTACAATTCATCCAATCTAACCATGCATTAAGCCAAGATAAGCCAACATAGATAAAACTTCATGCCATCAACATATCACCTCTAAAATTACAATCAAGTCTCTATATATCCAACCTCTTATCTCAAAGAAATATACTAATGCACAAATGACCATAGACTAGGCTAAATAAATAAAAATTCATCGCCATTGAAATAATCTCATGGATCTAGAAAATACACCACAACAATTCGATAGGTGATTAGCCCACACAATTGCATAACTCATAGATCCAAATCCAATAAAACATGAAAACTCATCATCACATTAGTAATTAGAAAAACAAGATATCAAAGAGGATAATTATACATATATCCAAAAACTCCCACTACACGAGTCATGCCAAATTTGAAAAAGATCAAAGTATATCAAGTCTATCTATAGTACTTCACATAGGGGATGTGACTAACTCCTCTATTACATAGTGTCAAGGAAACATACATTGATCTGCAAATCTTGCGACAATAAAAATTACAATTAAATTACAATTCATCCAATCTAACCATGCATTAAGCCAAGATAAGCCAACATAGATAAAACTTCATGCCATCAACATATCACCTCTAAAATTACAATCAAGTCTCTATATATCCAACCTCTTATCTCAAAGAAATATACTAATGCACAAATGACCATAGACTAGGCTAAATAAATAAAAATTCATCGCCATTGAAATAATCTCATGGATCTAGAAAATACACCACAACAATTCGATAGGTGATTAGCCCACACAATTGCATAACTCATAGATCCAAATCCAATAAAACATGAAAACTCATCATCACATTAGTAATTAGAAAAACAAGATATCAAAGAGGATAATTATACATATATCCAAAAACTCCCACTACACGAGTCATGCCAAATTTGAAAAAGATCAAAGTATATCAAGTCTATCTATAGTACTTCACATAGGGGATGTGACTAACTCCTCTATTACATAGTGTCAAGGAAACATACATTGATCTGCAAATCTTGCGACAATAAAAAAAATGTTGCAATACCTCTCTCATCATCAATCTCTATTGCTCTCCCAAGTTCTTCACACTCAATTATGTGAATACAAACATCCAAGAAGAAGAACAAGACCAAAGAGAGAACCTACAAATTAAATCATGTGCTTGTTCCACAGTAACATGTACCAAGCTGTGTAATGTAAGATCTCCTTCACCATTCCCATACTAAAAAGATATCAACATCTGTCATTCAATCAAATGAAACCTGATATCAATAGATGTAAACCTTTAATATCGAAAGTAGATCAAACAAACCAATCCATTCCCACAACAAAGGGAATATTCCCAAAGCCACTAACCATTTCTTGTATCTCTCCAAATATGTCCCAAAAAATATATCCATAGCTTAAGACTAACAATAAGGAGAACAACAAAAATCCATAAAACCATAGAACTTCTATATTCAAGACTTGCTCACATGAGAAAACATGATACAAAATAAAAAATGCATTTGGTAACCAAGTGGGAAATACCTCTTAGATCATTCACATGTCGAGTAGACCAAGAGTGGGAAACAAGATTGTCATGTTCTCACAAAACCAAGTAATAAAACCTTACAATACATGACAATCTTCTCTTCAGGATTGACATGCATAACTAGGTGTAGGCTCCTTGGTCTTTCTATTGAAATCCTCAAGAAAGAGTAACCATATCAACACATGATCCCAAGAATTATGAGATCACATAGTCTCACCCGAAGTCTCTCTAGTCTCCATGAGCATCTACCAATCAATCCATGCTAATGGCAAATGTAACCCTAAAAAATCATGAAGCTTGAAGCAAATGATTAATACTCAAAACTAAAGAGAAGAAACAATACCTCACCAAAGACTCAAGAGACCTGCATAGAAAATCCAAGTGGCTCCATTTTAAAACACATGAATATAACCATCCATCATCAAATGATGAATCCACATTGTTGAACACCCATAATACTGAGAGGGGAGGGGTGAATTAGTATTCCCTTGAACTTATTAAAACTTTTAAACAACCAACCACATAACATTACTTAGTTGAAGAAATAACAAGATAGTAGACAAAAAGAGAACATCACATAACATAGAGATTTATACATGCAAAACCCAAGATGGGAAAAACCATAGAGAGGGTTAAGTTTCAGTAATATGTAACCGGTTACAGTAATACAAAAATAGGTGGCTCACTACCGAGTGGACTCACTGTCCAGAAAAAGTTGGCTCACTATCGAAAAGAGGCTTACAACCAATAACACAAAATTGAATTTTTACGATTGCATCTATCACATGCATGAGATATAATATAATATAATATGAGATACAATTCCAATGAAGTGCATATTCTATATTACAATCATTGTACATAATCACTTTCACATTCATTGTTTGATCGTGCATACTATACACCATACCATATGATGAAAAAGATCACGTCTCTAAACATTGCTACATAAATAAATTATATATCAAATAGATCTTCATGAAGTCGGCTTTAACTGGAGTAAAGGATAAGCTCCAAAAATCGTTTACACAATATGCTATATTGCTTATATTATATTGAAGAAGTCGGCCATTATACAAAAAGACTTCCTCCATAACTCAAAATATAAAACACATCTATCTTTTCAATTATTTCGGAGATGACCAGACCAAAAAGCATTGTGTTGTGTTAATTGGGTAAATAGAATACCTCATTACTGGACCCATAACAAAGTTGTAATAACACATCAACACCAAAATGCTCAAATGTAGACATTAGAAGAGGTATACACCATGATCTCGAAGCCTTATGTGATTTCCAAACCAATAACAATGTTGGACCTTACAAAGCTTGTGTCAGATTGTGTTGTGTTTGAAGCTTATGTCGAAATGTGTCGGACCAGTGTTGCTGGATCTCAAAAACATCAATGACATCAATGAAAATATTATAACAATCTCCCCCTTTGTCATTGATGACAATATGTGATGTGTGTGTGTGTGTGTGTGCGCGCGCGTGCAAAAAAAACATATTTTTTCAAACTTTATATATCACTTCCTTTTTACAATTTTTTACAGATTCGCTCCCCCTTTAACATCAATGGAAAAGGTTGTGGGCACAGATTGTACAAACAAATTTATAAACTCTTCCTAAGAACAACAACCATAAAGAAAAGGGATTAAACAGAAGATTCTTTGATCTTCTAAACCTGAGAAGACCAAATACATTCATTGTTGTTACATTGTTGAATGGCATATGTGAAAAGAGAAAACTAAACCTGGAGAGACACAAGAGTATTTTCATCATCTTCAATGGAACTAGGCTCAGAGAATGTGAACTACTAGGCCTTAGAGAGGGCAGAATCATCAACAAAATGCATTCACTGCACATGTCCCTTAACTAACCAAGAGGGATAATGATGTTATCCCTTTGTTGCTAAAGCTTGAAGTATCTTTTGTGCAAATCTTCAATAACCAACCTTTTGAACCTAGTAAGGTTATGAGCTAACTAGAATGAGTGAAATGTTTGTTGAATTTTTGACTCGATTGAGTCAATCTCTTTGCGAATACTAATGGTAGCTTCTGGCCATTGAAAAATATAAAGATAGACTGCATTACCAGCAAAGAGACAAGATTGACCTTGAGTGATAAGTTGACATAGATCTCCATTGTTGTTGCACATTTGCTTCTCAGATCATATAACAATTTTGTTTTTTCAGCCTCTTTTTCATGAGCTATCTGATATTTTGGAGTGGAGGAGTAGCTTTTGAGAGATATTACCAGGTATTTGCATTTATCTAGACTGGAAGAGGATGGATCAAAAATACTACCAGGAATAACACTTTGTAGTGCGGATATCACATTCTCAAGCACTTTGTTCTTTTCTTTTAATTCATGTCAAACACATTCTTCTCAGCTAAAGCCTCAATGGCTTTTCCAATCTGAAATTTTTGAAAGGAATCAATCTTATTGAGATCAAAAAGAAATGTGGAAGAAGAAATAGGTTGGAATGATAGCAGAGAGGCAGGTAGTTGGCTTCCAACCTTTCAGTAATGTTAGCCTGTGCAACACGTTCTTTAGATGATGCCTTTTCTTCCACGTCCTTTACTTCCTCTTTATCTTCTTTCTCTTTTGAACTCACAGAGGGAACATCCAAAACATTAGTGGCATTAGATGCATTTATGGGAGAAATTTCTTTCACTTTAGTGACATCAAGCACAATATTCTCAAATACATTATCATTAGATATAACCTTTTCATTGACAATGCTATCAATGACATCTTCAATAGATATTTTTTTTGGATCTTCAATAACCGGTAAAAGTATGAGTTTGCTTGAAATGGATTTGACATATTCTATTGTATCTACTTTCAATGCATTTATATCTTGTGATTTTTCCATAAGTGCATCTAACCTTTTCTTGGTCTTGACTTTTGTTATGCATATTTGTATAAGTGTAGCCTTGTCTTTCTTGGACAGAGTGTTTCCAATGACCTCTAGAGAATGCTTTTGTATTTCTTTGTCATCTTTATAGCTTTGCTTCTTATTTCATTTAGAATTTTCCAGCGATCTTGGCCAATATCTAATACAATACTGAATAAAAGCATTTACTATTATTTTCTTGTCTTCATTATCAACTTAAATATGCATGTCACCTACTTATTTTAACTGACCTTCAGTAGCTATCATATTATACATAGTTTCTAATTCAAGGGTTTACATTGCTATATGCTTACCTTTGTCTTTCTGAGTCTGAATCTGGAATCCCTTTGTATTAGTTTCTTCTTATGATGCATTTTCCTTAGACGGGGCTTAAATGATCCTCATGTTTCCCTCTTGGGCTTCTTGGAAGAGGATGGAGAAGGGTTCCCCTTCTTCCTCTCGATGGGATTTTCAACTTCCTTACTTAGAGAGCCTTTCTCTTACATTGAAGTACCGGAAGAGGCAACAATCTTGCTATAATTCTTAAACTGCTCCACTTCCTTAGAAGTAAGGTTGGATTGTTTCAAAGATTTGTTGATAGTCTTCTGAATAGTTATCTTCCTCTCATTCTTAGTGTTCTCCTATAGTGTCATAAAATTGTGACCCTTGCAATTTTAACCACATTTGAGGCCCTCACCTTGGCGACGATATCTTCTTCTCCAACCGAGACCCCTTTTTGCACCTTCACCCTTTAGTTTCTCTCATTTGATTCCTGAGATGGCCTGAGGACCCTATCTGAACCCCAAGATAGGGTAGGATAGGGGCGTAGCGCCCCTATCCACCCCTCTTAAGGTGACCCCAAGATAGGTCCACCGGGTCCTATCTACATTTCGGGATTCCAAACTTCCACAATTTCGGCCTTTGGTGACATGAATTTATTCTCTAAGGCATGTATAAAAGGGGAGTTGGTCCTCTCATTTGCATATAGAGGATATACAGTAAATACAGAATAGGCAAAATTCAAGTGAAAGTTCTTCATCAAGCATTCAAGTCTTCAAGCATCCATCAAGTCTTCTTCTTCATGTGTCTTCTTCATTCATATTGGAGCAACATTACAACATTCATTTACAAGCATATGTGTGTGTTAGGGTTTTGTCATGCTACATGCCATTTCATGCAAACACTTGTGATTACATTCAAAAAGAAAAGCAACCATCATCAACAAATTACAGATCTACAAGGTATACATTTCCATTATTTACTTTAAGCATTTGCAATTACTTTCTTTCAAGGTTGATTCCTCAATCGGGGTTTGACTGAGAAAAACCCTTATCAAAACCCTTCTTTCCTTCTTTTCTATGTGTAGGTTGCAGGTGTGCAATTATAATTGCAAGTTTGGGCTTCATTTGTAGAGACGGAAAAACCCTCTTCGTTTCGTGGATTTTTCAGAGCACCGTGTGCACTTTCAACACAATCTCAATGAGTTTTCTCCAAATTTGTAGGGAAGATCCGTATCAATCTAAATATCTCAGATCCAAAGTTACAGCGCGATCCTGAACCGGTAGCTCCTCATTTCATCCATTTTATCTCTCTTTCCTACATAGTTAACAAGTCAACTCTTCTACTTACAAAAGAGGGCAAATTACATTCCAACACTTGCAATCCACTTAGAATTCACATCCTTATTTCCCTTGGATTTGGATCTAGTGGATTCGACCCCTCTTTTGAATGTAAATTATCTCCCAAGTGAAAATCATACTAGTGATTTCCTTTCTCTCCCCTAGGTGGGGAATCACTAGGGTTCAATTTTCCACTTTACAGCTCCATATGAATTTTCATGGATTTTTCTTCTAGTATCCCAAACCTTTATTTGGACTCATCAACTGGACTTTCCAATAGGACTTTTGCAATTCCTTCCAATCTTTCTTTAGAAACTTTATATCCCAAAGTTGGAATCCACTTAGTTCTTGGAGTTACGGCTTCCATAATGCATTTGTCTATTGAAATTACGAATGTGATATCGTCTTTGGAATTTTGCACAAAGGATTTAGGAATTGTCTATTTGTTGTGCATTTTGAGCTGGAACACCATGAAGTAGGTAGTGAATGCTTCTTCTTGAATAAATAAGTCTATGAACCTTCTCAAGTGCTCTGCAATTTGATGAGCTACCAGAGTGTCTTCTAACCACAATACTCTTCCAATTCCAGTGATCTCTCAAGTAAGAAATAAGATACATAGGGCCAATGTGCCATACTCGAATGGATTATTTTTCTCCTAGCACTTCTTTAAGTTATCTAGAAATTGTTTCTCTAGAATTTCACATAGAACAAAATCTTCACTATTCACAACCATTTCGTATGTTATATTGACTGCAGTGGCTGAAATCAAGTTTTCTGAATTGGCATAGTAGATCTTGTTGCCAATCATCATTGAGGCATAGCGTACAACATGGTTTGTGATAGTATCAACCTTTAGGGAATGGTTGGTTCTTCCAACTGATCACTCCAGAGTTCCTCTATGAGAGGCCAATCTCAATCTTCAAGGCATTGGATCAATGGACCAATTGACAAAGTAATGACTAGGGATAAGGAGCTAAAAATACTATCTGCACTTTAGGCTCTATTAAATCTAGGTGGGTATCCCTTACAGTAGCATCTTTGAATATTTTCAAGCTTATGTGATGCTATAATAGATGTGTTCTCATACCATTATGTGAATCAATAAACTTTAAACCTTATAGGATGCGGCCTTCATCCTTACACAATTTTGATCACAACGAGAACTAACTATCCTATGTACTTGAAAGTAGAAAATGAACAAAATAAAATGGTTATTTCACTTATTTGATAAAAATTTATCCTTGCCATAGTTAGCAACACAATATTATGATCAATGCTTTGTCCACTGGGCTAGATGCTAGATGAACCATTATTACAATACAAAATGTGCATATTATGCACCATCTTTTGCCTAGTATGATTGATACCTTATATCAGTCATAGCATAAAATGAATTTCATAACTCCCACTCAATAATTTCTCTACATAGAACCCTTTTGAACAAAGATTATCAAATTTAATCCTCTACTTTAGAACAAGCTGAAATTTATTCAAACTCAACAACACAATGAAGACATATGAACCAAAAATCATTTGATTCTATTAATTTGTATAAGATTATGGATAACAAGTAAAGAGACAACTTAGAAATCATTGGATTCAATTTCAAGATGTTTTATATCTGCAGAATATGTGCACATTATCCTTTGCAAAATTTACTACAGGTAGGACATATAACTGAATCGCAACACTGTATTGGAAAACTTATGAACATTGAACATTGCATACTATTCACCCTTGGTGAAAAATAAACATACAGGATTCTCTGAGAACTTAATGTATTGTCTATTTTGTCTCGAGGAGGAAGAAGCTTCAAAATAAGGCCTTGATTATTCTCTTATAGAAAAATGAGGATGCAACAAGCTTTGGGCCTTTTACAATATTAAAATTTAGGTAACCGACTAACAGGAAAAGACAAACAACTTTCTAGGCTTCCTAACACATATAAACATTCCTCTATGTTGCTCTGTAGGTGGTAGATATTGGAGAATATCTGGAATCCTCCTTCTTCTTGCTCGATCTCCCTTATCAGATTGAAAAATGTGACAATCTTGTGAAGATCTTGAATAGAAAGAAGAAGAAGGAAGCCCTAAATTTGGCTCTCTATCGACACTTGGCTCCTTCAGCCTGCTAAAGATCTAATTTACAAAATATCTCTTATGTAACTAACAGGTATGTCCTCCCAAAATCTGATCTATAAAATATATGATTTCAACATTTTATTACCCTGCTGATTACGATAAAGGAATATATGATTTTTCTTTATCTTGGCATATTGTTTATATTTGCAATAAATCACTTTGTATTTTCTTCATGCTTTGAATTTCGTTTCCCTGCATTTTGAAACCCTTTCATTGTATTGGTTGGTCCTCGTGCTTTCTCTTTTTCTACTACCTCAAGGGTCTTTTCCTGTGCTCCTTTATGGCCTACGGGATGGCGGGGAATACCAACATCCCTTTGTTTTATCTTACCTCATGGTTGTTTCTTGTGTGCATCAAAGAGCATGCGGGGTGGTGGGAGATAGCCATTGTATTTCATATTTGAACTTTGGGGCCCATGTGGAGTAGGAGAACCTAGTCAAGGTCAAGGTCATGAGTCATTTTTGTGTATACTTGGGTCTATTATTAGATTTAAGGTCATTTTGATGTCATTGAAGTGTAATGAGTCCTTTTGATGTAATTGTGCATGATGTAACTCATTTGTAACAAGTTGATCAAGTTGTGCAACAGGGTCCTAATATGGTCAAGGAGGTCAATCTTGTGTAAAAGAGTCATGAAAGGGTAAAAATGATGTAAAAGGTTGTTTTGAGTCCATTACAAGGTGTTCAAAGTGTCTAAGTAAAGTTTAGAGGTCATTCTTTCTAAAATGTGAAAGTTGTCAATGATGTAAAATGTTGTCAAGCAACAAACCATGTTCTAAAAGTTACAAACCAATTATGTAATTGGTATTGGATAGTTTTAACTGCCATATGGATGTGTGAATGTTATAAAATCCATCATTTGGTCAAGTCCAATGGGGGTGGATAGTTGGAGGAATGATCAAGCAAAGTTGTTTTAGGCCTCCAACTGTCACACCTAGTCTAGACAGGATGGCAATCATGGAGATTGGCATGTAAGAGGAAGAACATCACCCAAATGTTGATTGCAAATAGGAGTATGGAAGGAAATGAGCATGGTGAAGATCCTTTGTAATGTTTTGTATTCATATGAAATGAATAAACGAATTATTTGTGCAAACTAAAACTGGTTCTTTGTTCTCAATGACGTTTTTTCCTATTTTGATGCATATTTGACTTAGTAAATGGATTGAATACAATATAAAACCAATTGTAAAGTGTAGGGAAATGAGTTAACAAACTTTTGGAACAGTTTTGAGCCTCAAACGTTGAGTATGGTGAAATTTATAACGTGTTTTGAGAAAATTGTCATTAAACCCTCATTAACAAAGTTAGTCACAAGGGTTTGACAATAACTTGAGTTTTAACCAATGGAAAAAATTTATTCTTAATTATTCTGAGAGTAGATTCATAGGTCTTTTGAATGGTTTTTGGTTTCATGTTGAATGATGTTGTATTTTGGGAGATAATTGACGCCCTATGCGTACTGAACTTACATTTTTCTTGTTCTTTTATGACAGTCAAAAATAGTATCTGTACAGAGGGCATAACTTTTTATTTCATTGTTGGATCTTTATTAGTTTTGGATATATTGTTTTAAACCAAGTTATCTACATTATCACCAGAGATATTTTCTTAATGTTGTTTGGTGTACAAGTTATGAATGACAGAGTGCAATACTATCAAGTTACTGTCATGAATAGGACAGTCATAAAGAAGAGAGTGTTTATGTATTGTATTGACATTTTTGGAGTCAAGGGACATTTGAGGGATTGCTTATTGGATGTTTTAACCCTATAATGGAAGATATTGTTGTTTATTGAGAATTTTTTTCTCATTGGTAACCTTGTTGAACATGTGGGTTGACAATGATAGTCAAAGGACAGAATTGATGTTTAGGAAGGAAGTTCTTGTTTATTGCAAGGATATTGAATGTTCTTTGAGGTTTGATTGTCTACTTGTTGTTTTTTTGTTAATTCTATTGAAAGTATCATTATGTTGGATATTTCAAGCAACTGAAGGATCATGAAGATGTTATGGGTGTATTGACTGAGTAAGAGGACCCTTGAAAGTCATTTGAGATGAGACTCAAGTTAGAGTTAGGATGAAGTTCATTTGGATTAAGAAAGTATGCTCAAGGTAAAGGATTGTGGTAAGTTGAAGAGTTGTTTGATATAATGTGAATCTTGATAATTCAGATACTCATGTTGGATTGATTACGAAGATGTTGGATCTTGTGTTGAGTGGGTTAAGGGTTGATTGGACATTGGATGAATTAGATTTGTTTGATGAGATTAATCTTGTTAGATGCCTCAAACCTACTGAAATTCCAGGTTGATTGGGTCAGTGAGCACCCTAAGGATGATTCTCATGGTTGATTTGGGAATCGGATGGTTTGTTTCATGATGCTCTGCATCACCATGTGCCACACAAGCTCCAACATTGACCAACTATTGACTTTCAACTTGGCATGACAACGTGGTTAGTCATGGTCCCCACTTCATGGCATGGCCTGTTGGGAAGAGATAAGACTTCTGCACTCCCTTAGAATCATATTGTCTAACTTTGATGTTACACCAAAATCCCTTTCTCATCGCCAAGGCCGCTAGAAGCTACTTGACTTTGGTTATCTACTTGGAAAGACTTACCGAAACCCGAAGTCACACCGAAACAAGTTTTTGCCAATATTCAGAATCATTAGCCAAATTTTGGAGTATTAGTTAGCCTCTCAACCTCCTTGTTCTTTGTTGATTTTGATGTTGGAATAGAACCTGTATCATACAGACTAGTGATCACCTTCATTAAATATCTGGTAATCTAGAATGGTTCATCAAGCCACAAGAATTCATCATGAAATCTTCTCATAGCTATTCTAACCCATTTATCATCAGAACAGAAATTGGGAAAGCGATTCCATACATCGATTCTTTTCTCAGCTAGGGTTTTGTATTTCAGTTGATTTTAAAGTTATTCTCGATCAACTTGTCTATCCATAACTTCTACAATTTTCCATGGTCAAATTCATCCAACTTCACATGAATATATGCCCTAATATCTTCTGATAGAACAACTCCAAAAGGAACCCTTAAAAATGCACCCTCTAGATCATTTTTAAGAGACTTGTTTGGATATTTATTGAATGATGGTTGTTCCTTAGTGCTGATATCAACAATGATAGGAGTAGCCATGGATAAAAATATTGAAAATAAAATCATAGAAGAATACATTTTGTCACTTCATTGGGAAACCCTGACCCTTTCTCTGTTTTCTCTGCTCTAGAAATCTCTCACTTTTGAGTGAGAAAAAGACTTAGCAAATTTCCTTTTATGCCTTTACAACCCACTTGTGTGCATTACATGCAATAAGAACTAAGATCATCTTTTTTTGATATCACATTTTGTCTGAGTTCACAGAGTCTTTTCGAGTCTCTGCATTTAACCAAAATTGCATGTTTTCCACTGGAGTCTTCGCCATGATACTCATATCTTTCTGTTGTTACCACAACCTTGTGCTCTTTGGCAGGGGATAGATTTTTCATGATTTACTCTCCCAAGCCAAAGCCTCTGATACTCAATTACCAGACTCAATATCCACACCAGAGCTGGGTGGAGCCTCAACTTCCTTCTTCCTCTAGATTTTCTTCATTTTTGCCTTTACATTTTCTTTGTTGATTTTCTTTATTATTGCATTCACTTTCACTTCCTCTATTCTACATTGCCTTGCAATGTGACTAGATTTGTTGCAGTTGTAGCATCTATCATTCCTTTGTCTTTGTCTTTACCTACACTGGTTAGCCTTGTGTCCAAACATGTTGCAAACAAAACATCGACCTACAAATTGTCTATATTTATTTTGATCTACTACAACATTATCTTTATGTTGACTAGCTTTATGACCATGACTATTACAAATATAATATCTACCGGAGAAAAGTCTAACATACTAAATTATTTTATTTCTACATTCAAATGCTTTATGACCTAATTTATTGCAATTAAAACAACATATATTGAAAGAAATTTAAGAAGTTGAGAAAGTACAACTTCTGAGATCCCAAGAGTATCTGAAAGCAAAATACTTGTCACAAGAGAAGATTGGAGACGGAACACAAAAAGGACTCTGAAGAAAAATATTATCAGTCAAAGAGGGAATGAAAAAGAAAAGTTACAATACAATCCTTATGAAAGGAGAATAGAAACCCTAAAGATGTGCAACCCTAAAGAAACCCTAAAGGGATAAAGAGTATTTAATAATTAGAATGATTATTAAATACCTACAATATTATTAAATGCCTAAGTTTATCTTAAGCATAGAGTATAATAGACTAATAATTAAATAAATAATTATTAGCTAATACAAGATAACTCTAACACCCCCCTTAAGATGAACTTAGGGAGTAGCTAAAAAACTAAATGCAGGAAAGCAAAAATGCAAGTACAGGAAGAAGGCAAAATTTGGGTCCCGGCAACAAGGCCTGATGAGGTACCCAATCACAACCAAATCTCTATGAAATGAAGAAATAGAGAAAACCACATGGGAAAAAACTCTACTCCAAAAAGAGATGGGAAAAGCATGCAAAAAAAACATGAAGGAAGGAAGGCCTCAATCAAACCCCCCAAGGACAACTTCCTTCACCTCAAGTATAGAGAGCACAACTGAAGATAGCATGGAGATGCAAAAGGTTTAGTGAAGATGTCAACAACCTGCTCCTCTGTAGGAATGTACTCCAAGATGAGAAAGCCATCCTAAATCAACTATCTGATGAAGTGCATGTGAAGCTCAATGTGTTTAGACCTCTGGTGCTCCACTAGGTTGTAGGAAAGGTGAATGGCACTCTGATTGTCACACCAAAGAATAGTGGGACTATCAGGAGGGAACCCAAACTCAGTCATCAACTATCAAAGTCTTAAAACCTCCTGACTGGCTAACATTGTTGCTCGATACTCAGCCTCTGTAGATGATAATGCAATAGCAAACTGCTTCTTGCAGGACCATGTGATAGGACCAAAACCAAGGCAAAAAATAAAGCCAGAAGTAGACTTCTGATCTTGAGCATCACCAGCCCAATCTGAGTTAGTGAAGCCAACAATGTGAGGGGAACCTGAAGTATAGTGAATGTCAAACTGTATAGTGGCCCGAATGTACCGCAAAATACGTTTGGCTGCTTGCCAATGGCTCTCATGAGGATCATGGGAGAACCAAAAGACAAGACCAACCACAAAAGAAATATTCAGGCACGTATGTGTTAGGTACAACAAACTGTTGATATAAGGTAGAATCCACGGAAGGGGTAGAACAAGTGGGAGACAAAACAACACCTGACTAAAAGGATGTGGGTGCAGGTTTGCAAGTAAGCATGTCAAATTTGTGAAGCATATCAAGAGAATACTTCTACTGAAGTATGGAAATCCCATTGGAAGATGGAATAACCTGGAGACCCAAAAAATAGTGCAGAAGGCCAAGATCTATCATCTCAAACTGCTCCATCAAAGCTCTCTGAATATCCTGAATCAAGGAAGATGAGCTACCGATAATGATAAGATCATCAACATAGAGCACAAGAATAACTATATCATCCCCTAACGCTGAATATATACTATGTGATCAGAATGACAATGTGTAAAGAGTGTGGAGAGAAAGAAAGAGTCCATCTTCTCATACCAGGCCCAAGGAGCCTGTTTGAGACCATATAATGAACGGTGAAGTCTACAAACCAAAGAGGAATCCTGCACAAAACCTTGAGGCTGCTCCATATAGATCTCCTCACGAAGGTCTCCATGCAAGAAAGCACTCTACACATCCATCTAAAAAATTGTCCATCCCCGTGAAGCTTCCAGACAAAGCACAATGCGAATAGAATTCATCTTGGCGACAGGAGCAAAGGTCTCGGAGTAATTAATACCCTGCACCTGAGAAAACCCCTTCGCAACAAGACGAGCCTTATACTTATTAATAGAACCATTTGCAGCATACTTGGTATGGTACACCCACTTGCACCAAACCAACTTTCTTCCTTTCAAAAGAGTACAAAGATCCCAAGTATGATTCTTCTCCTCATCCATGGCCCTATCCCACTCCGGGTGACCTGTCGCCTCTGAAAATTTATGAGGATCATCTAAAATGTCATGACTCATAAGACTAGAACCACATGTCTTTGTACGAATATGACGAGTGTCAAAAGGATCACCTGCCATAGAACTAGCAGCATCAACTATAAACCGGACCCACTTGGGAAAAGGTTCAACTGTGGGTGGTGGTGGTGGAGGTGGTGATGGTGGACCATCATCTGCATCATCCTCAAAGAAGAAGGAATCCTCAAAAGATGAAGAGGGAGAAGGAGGTAGTGAGGGAGAAGTTGGTGATGGAGAATCCATCTGAGGAAGGTGCTCATCAAAGTGGACATCCCGCCTAAACAAGACCTCTTGGGAATCAGGATCAAACAACCTGTACGCCTTAACATCCTCACAGTAGCCAACAAAAATGAGTGGCCGGCTCTTCCTCTCCATGGATTTCCTCTGAGCATCTGGAATAAATGCCCAAGCCTCACTACCAAAAACTTAGAATGAAGAAACATCAGGCTTGACATGGGATCAAGCCTCCTCAGGAGTCAACTGGCACAATGCCTTATGAGGCATCCGATTCTAAATATAAGTGGCACAATTATCTGCCTCAGCCCAAAACACAGGTTGCATAGAACGTGACTGGAGCATACAATTGGCCATCTCCCTTGGTGTTTTGTTATTTCTCTCAACAACACCATTCTATTGAAGGGTGTGAGGAATTGATAACTGATGTTGCAAACCATGCTCTGTGCAGAAATCTGTAAAAGCCCGATTCACGTATTCTCTCCCATTATCTGTGTGTATTCTCTTTATGGAAAGACCAGATTGTTTCTCCACAAATGTCTTAAAGACTCAAAATGAATCAAAGACATCAAACTTGTACTTAAGAAAGTGCACCCATGTACGTCTAGAGAAGTCATCAATGAAAGTGAGCACATACTTAGACCCTGAAAAAGATGGAGTCAAAAATGACATAAGATCACTATGGATCAAATCCAAGGGTGCCATAGCACAGGTGGCTCTTCCTATAGGAAAAGGATCACGATGATGCTTGCCAAGTGCACAACCTCAACATACACCATCAATACAGGATATCTGAGGGAGCCCAATAACAAGTGCCTGTGTGCTCATCTATTGTAAGTATCTGTAGTTGACATGGCCAAAACGCTCATGCCACAGTCTGCTCACTCAATCTATATGTGCTACAAGATAAACACTTGAACCATCTGGACTCTCAAAGCCATCAAATCGATATAACCAAGAATCAATATCAACACTGCCAGTAGCCACAACCAAATCAGGATCGTGGAGCTCTTGAATAACCACATCATGTGGTGAGAACTCAACCGTTTTACTAGAGCCAGAATGACAAATCTTATAAACAAAGAGGAGGTTTGCAGAAATGTCAACAACCAAAAGAACATCCTGAAAACAACCACCTGTCAACGGAACAGAACCTGAACCTGAAACTAAAAGTTGTGCTGAGTCACCAACTACAATCTGTAAAGCAATATTGTGAGCAAGTGAGGTAACAAGTTGCGGTGAGTGTTTCATGTGGTGAGAAGCCCCGAAATCAATAATCCAAGTGGATGTAGAAGGAATAGCTCATGCAGAAAGAGCATGTCCTTTCCCAGTAGAAGAGGAAGATGGAGGTTGAGGAGTAGAAATTTGATGTTGTTGCATGGCTACCTCCAACGCCTCTAATCATTTCCAACAACGAGAAACTGGATGACCTTCTTTGCCACAGAAACTGCAAAGTTCATCTAATTTCTTCTTAGTCTTGGAGGAAGACTCACCAGACTTAGAAGAGTGCTCTTGTTTTGGATAAGACTTTGGTTTGAAATCAGACTTAGGGGGTGGCTTGGAGGGATGCTCATTTCCAGTTGAATCCTTCTTAGGCTTCAGTTTCTGCTTCTTGTTCTCTTTAGATGTCTGAGAAACCAATGCTTTTGGCTTAGATCCTGTGAGAGTGTCCAATTGAGATAGGTGAGCTTGCTCACGAGTCAAGCGATCACAGAACACATCAAAAGTAGGCATGGTGAAGCATGTACCCAATGCATCCATAGTAGAATAAAAGGTGGAAGCAAATATCTTATAGGGACCTCGAAGCTTAGAGAGAATCAGGTAGATACACTCTGGGTCTATCTTATTCTTAACACAATTGTGTAGGATAGATCTGGTGGTTTTAAACTTATTCAAAAAGTCCTCAAGGTGAGGAAAAGACTCAAGTAACAAGGAAGAGGGCTCTACCTCAATCTGTAATTCTTTGAACTCATTGACAGTACCAAAGAGAGTTTCAAATTTTGACCACATAGCTCGAGGAGTGAGCAAACCATCAAGGTGAAAAATCAAGTTGTCTGAAACATGTAAGGAGATGATACCCATAGCCTCATCCATCTTATTACGATGTTGAAGAATCTCAAAAGGACACTACAATAGTGGTTGACCTACATCCAAATAGGATCACAACCCTCTTGATCTGAGAAGCCTCATCATACGAGCTTTCTAGAGGTGATAGTTCTGGGATGTAAGAAGCTCAACTAAAGAATCTACCATGTGTACCTGTACCTGAACCTAGACCTGCTCTTGATTTTTTTAATTAAGTGATTTTTCAAACTAGACAGAAGATGCAGAAGGGGTTTTGTTTTGTTTTTTAAGTTTAGATGTGATTTTCTGAAGGAAATTATAGAAAATAGTAAAAAATAACACCCCACACAATATGTAAAACAAAAAACCAATACAATCTGAGAGCTAGAAAAGAAGACAAGAGCAAAGAAAATGCGACTGACACTATCTTGTGTACCTAATGATGTTTCTAGAAAAAATAACTCCAAATCTGAGAAGGGCTCTCCAAGACCTTTCTGACGCCTATTCGTTTTCCAAAAACGGAGTCTATTTGCCCAAGTTATGACTCCCAGAGTGCATAAAAGAGTACTGACTTAGATGGCAAAAAATAGGTACTATATGAAACAATCAGCAAATCTCACCTCTAGATCTGAGGAGAGCTCAAAAAGAGCTTTCCAGTGCCTATTCGTTTTCGAAAAAATGACCCCGTTTGCCCAAGTTAGGACAAAACAACCTCCCCCTTGTCAAAAAAGCTTGCAAGAGGAGGAGAGGTGGTTATCTAGATGGGCAGTGGCGAAGCTTTGGATGGCAGCGGAGGGCGAGTGGTGGTAGAGCTTTGGGAGGCAACAGAGGGCGGGTGGTGGAGGGCAGTGGACGATGACCGCGAGCGGCGGCGGCCTCGGGCACTGTGTAGTCAGCGGTGGCCTCGGGCATGGTGTAGCAGATGATGGCGGCCCCAGGCGGAAGGCGGTCAGACGTAGTGCAAAGGGCAGCGGCGACCCCGGGCGGAAGGCGGAGGTCGAGGCGACAAGGCGGTGGAAGACACCGCTTGCGGTAACCGCCGACCGCAGAGCTGGTCGCAGTGGTTTAAGAAACCGCCAGCGGCTGGCGGTAGTGGTCATGGCCTGGGCATGTCAAGGCCCAAAAAAAATCTTTTTTTTTTTTATGTTTGCCTCGAAAAACATGTCTGTAAGGGCCAAACTCAAAAAAAAAAAATCCCAGAGCTAAAGTTATCCAAACTGGACAAATGTTATATGCAAATGGGGAGTTTTGGGTGTTCTGAGCTCAATGGTGAGGTCCGTTTGAGCTCAAAATGCCCAAAAACAAAAAATTTACCCCAGATCCAAACTAAAACCTCTAAAAAAAAAATTGAAACCCTTGCCTCCAGAGAAAATATTCTGAAAAGAAATCAGGAACAAGAAGCAGCAGATGTAGGCTCTGATACCATGAAGAAGTTGAGAAAGTACAACTTCTAAGATCCCAAGAGCATTTGCAAGAAAAATACCTGTCACAAGAGAAGATTGGAGACAGAACACAAAAAAGACTCTGAAGACTCTGAAGAAAACAATTATCATTCAAAGAGGGAATGATAAAGAAAAGTTACAATACAATCTTTATGACAGGAGAATAGAAACCCTAAAGATGTGCAACCCTAAAGGGATAAAGAGAATAATTATTAAATACCTATAATATTATTAAATGCCTAAGTTTAGCTTAAGCGTAGAGTATAATAGACTGCTAATTAAATAAATAATTATTAGCTAATACAAGATAACTCTAACAGAAATGTTTTGTTTACTGACCTGCTACTTAACCGATGACTTACCTTTGTCATCATTTGCTAACTTCCTGAACTCAACTTCTTTTGCCAAAGATGATCCTTATTTCCTTTCAGATTTTCTTTGCGAGCTTTCTCCTGTCTCGAATCCTAGACCGCTTTTTTTTCCAAAGATCTCTGCACAACTAACATTTGATCAAGCTTACTTGAACTTACCTTAAGATTGTTTTCTTGTTGTTTTGACTTTTTCCAGATCTGATTTTAATTTTGAGACTTCTTGTTAGTTTCTTACATTCTTCTAATTTGCATTTCACCATTTTGCTTAAGTACTCCTTGGTTTTCTCATCATCTTCACTTTTGGTTTTTAGGTCTACAATAGTGTTGTTTGCTTGCTTGAGCTCTTCACTAACTTCCTTATGCCATAACTTGAATTTTTGGATTTGTTCTCTTAGTTTTTCAATGCATTCATTGGCTAGCTGGACATTTTCTTTCAGATATTTATTTCCCTTTTTTACTACCTCAATATTCTCAAGAGTAATTTTGAGTTCTTCACTTATATCCATCAGTTCAACTTTTTGGATCTCCTTTGAGTGGTTAAACTCTTCTAAAGGACCAAGCTTTGATACCAATTGTTGAACACCCAAAATACTGAGAGGGGAGGGGTGAATCAATATTCCCTTGAACTTATTAAAACATTTAAACAACCAACCACATAACATTACTTAGCTGAAAAAATAACAAGATAGCAAACAAAATGAAAACATTGCATAACACAAAGATTTATATGTGAAAAACCCAAGATGGGAAAAACCACAGAGAGGGTTAACTCTCAGTAATATGTAACCGGTTATAATAAAACAAAAATAGGTGGTTCACTACGAGGTGGACACATTGTCTAGAAAAAGATGGCTCGCTACTGAAAAGAGGCTTATAGCCAATAATACAAAATTGAACGGTTACAATTGCATCTATCACATGCATGAGATACAAATCCAATGAAGTAGATATTCTATATTACAACCGTTGTACATAATCACTTTCACATTCACTATTTGATTGTGCTTACTATACACCATACCATATGATTAAAAAGATCATGTCTCTAAACATTGCTAGCTAATTGCATTATATACCAAACAGATCTTCATGAAGTTGGCTTTAACAAAAGTAAAGGATAAGCTCCAAAAATCCTTTACATGCTACACTATACTGCTTATATTATATTGAAGAAGTCAACCATTATACAAAAAGACTTCCTCCATAACTTGAAATACTAAACACATCTATCCTACCGATGATTTTAGAGATGAACAAACCAAAAAGTTGTTGGCATTTTCAGTAGAAAGGAGATTGTTGATATTCATTAAGGATATTAAGAAGGTTGTTGAAGATTATTGATATAGTTGAAAAATGATGATAACTATCTTTATAACATTATTTTGTCACTGATGTCAAAAAATTGATTTTTTTATTCAGTATGATGTTGTCATATCTTGAGAAGATTGATTTGAAGAGTATTAAGTGGTCGATAAAAGACACAGAAAGAATGTGATGAATAAGAGGTGAAATAAGTTATTCAATGGGCAACTATTACCGAGTTAGACAATGATGAGATCATGATGTTTAGATTGTTTTGATATCCTACATATGTTGTTGATTGAAAGGTTAATACTATACTATGTCACCGAGCAAAGAACCTAGTCGGTAAACCCTAAGGTTATCGATATTGGTTAATGAAGGCGAAATGTCTACCGAGTAAAGTTTAGTATTTACCGAGTTGCAACCAAGTTATGACAGAGCGCATTGGATAGATAAAAGCATTATTTAATGGACAATGATGAACTAGAGTTGTTTAAATGATTGGTATGTCGCGCATGAAGTTTATTAAGGATCTATGGCAATGAAAGATCGGCAGGAAGATCTACAGCGCAGATTGAACCGCAATAACCTTGTGCAAGTTCCAAGAAAGGAATGCAAGTCCCAAGGCAAGGTAAAATGTTTTCAGATCGAAGGATGCATTGAACCTAGTCAAATGTGAAGATCTGATGGCTAAGATTGATCATGGGAAATGTGATCAAGGAGATTCAGTGGTTAGCAAATTGTTTATAAATAAGGAATTGTTGATAAACAATGTATGCAAGCAAGTGTAAGCACAGGGATGCTACATAGTGATTACCGAGCACAAAAGCTTGAAGACCTGTTTGAATAACAAAGTAAGAAGCCCAGCAGAGGGACAAGATAAGTCCTATGACTAGATTGTTTTGAGCAAATAAGAATCTGCTTTAGCATATTAGATGTGAAGTTGCAGATATATTTACTACTGTTGTTTATTCTGAATAATAGAGAAATCTCTTAACCGAGTGGACTTAACAATCTTATTTGTAAACCCTCTAGCAAGGTAACATTCTAAATAAGTGTTTGAAATCCTTTGACAAGATCACTTCTAACAAAGTGAAGATCCTAACAGATCTAAGGGAAATCCCTTAACCGGGTCGCATCTAGCAATGTGTTTGTAATCTTTAACAAGATTTGCTTTTAACCGAGCATACTCTAGAAGAGTATATTTCTTAGTGGGTCCAAAATCCCACAGTGGTTTTTCCCTATGTGGGTTTCCATGTTAAATCAAGTGCTATATGTGTTATGATGATTATGTGTTTATGAGTTTGCATGTTTAGCAGTTTTTGGTTAGATTGCTGAAGTATATGTTACCGAGGTTGAATCTGTTGATTTTATGAAAGATTAAGTTTGTATGATTCACCCCCCCCCCCTCTCATCTTGTTAGCTATTGGCATTAGCACTTTACATTTAGTATCAGAACTTAACAATTGGTATCAGAGCTTTGAACTCTAGAAGAAAAAAAGTTTAAAGGTACTTGAGGCAAAGATCCGAAGATGTATAAAAGGGATGCACCAAAGCTGAACAAGTCAAGTTTCTCCACATGGCAGAAAAGGATGAAGCTGCACCTATCAGGAATTGGAGAATATGCAACATATTATCTAGAAAATGATTGCATTGCACCGAGCACCAACCCAATGACCTTGGAAGAGATAAAGGCAAAGCAAGAACATATTCAAGCTATGATTGAAATAACATCAGTCTTGACCGACTCAGAGTTTAATGACCTAGAAGGTTGTAATGATGCAAAAGCAATGTGGACTAAGCTCATATCTGTGTATGGCAGTGATGAACATGTTTAAAGAGAAAAAGTAGATAGTCTAAGAGGACAACTTGAATCCATGAGAATGAATGAAGGTGAGAATATAACCCAATATAGTACAAGGTTAAAGGAGATTGTCGATCAAATTAAAGGAGTAGGAGGAACTATTGAAGAAAAGGATATAACAAGTAAGTTGTTGAGAACACTTCTACCTGCTTATGCCATTTGAGTCTTTGCAATCAATGAACTAAGGTCTATACCTAACATGCCAGTTTCTTTGGATGCTACTATTGGTAAGCTACATACATTTGAGTTAAGTAATTTTGATAACAGTGAGTCTTCGGTAAATAAAGTAGAATCTGCATTCAATTCTTTTCATATTGGTGAATCTGATGATTACAATGATAGAATGAGTAAGTACTCTGAAGGGAATCACAGAGGAGCAAGTGAAAGATTTTGCAAGAATATGGAAGAAGTACACAAACTGTATGAGGAAATCAAGAAGCAAGAAGAGTTTGAAGCATTATTAGCCAGAAGGTTACCAAGAGGAAAAGGTAAGTATAAAGGAAAGCTACCTTTAAAATACTTCAATTGTGATAAAATAGGACATATGGCTTCTAACTGTCCTAACAAATAATCTAATGAAAAAGAGAGAACACCGAGATAACAGGCAGAAAGACAACCAATACAGAGGACACTGAGACTTCAGAAGGAGAGACAGAAAGACATGCCTAGTAGCTAATGAGGAATCCAACGATGACAAATCTGATGAAACGGATACAGAGGAAGTTGTTTATGTGGCTATTAAAGATGGATCTGATGAAGAAAGGTATGAATAAAAAGCCCTAGTATCTCACATAAATAATAATGATTCTTGGATCATAGACAGTGGATGCTCACATTACATGACAAGTGAAAAACACAAGTTTGTTAAATTAGAAGATTATGATGGAGGCTATGTTAGATTTGGTAATGATGCACCATGTCTGGTGAAAGGTAACGGATCTATAATACTTCTTGACAATGCTAAATGTGATGATGTATACTAGGTTGAAGGTTTGAAATACAATTTGTTGAGTGTAGCACAGCTAAACAATACAGGATACCGAATAGAATTTCAGAATGGAATTGTCAAAGTTCATGACAAGCATGGAAAGTTAGCTGCTACCGGGACACAAACAAAAAGTAATACATTTCATCTTGACTCAACTCGGAACAAGTGTCTTTATACAAAGATAGATGATACCTCGTTATGGCAAAAAAGGTTTTGTCATGTAAATTTTGATAATCTGATCAAAATAAGCAAGAAGCACCGAGTAAGAGGTCTACCGAGTTTGGAAAAACTTGAGAATGCTATGTGCTAAGGATGCCAGATGGGTAAGATGACAAGATCAAGCTTTACAAGTAAGTCCTACACTTCTAAAGGAATTTTACACCTAGTACACACTGATCTTTGTGGTCCCATGAAAGTTCAAAGTTATTATGGTGATAAATATTTCATATTATTTGTGGATGATTACTCAAGGATGATGTCAGTTATGTTTTTAAAAGAAAAATCATAAGCTTTTCAAATTTTCAAATCGTACAAGGCAAGAGTTGAAAATGAAACAGGAAGACAGCTGAAATGTCTTAGATTTGATAGAGGAGGAGAGTTCACTTCTGATGAATTTAACTTATTCTACAATGATCATGGTATAAAAGGCAAGTATCTGCACCGAGAACACCTCACCAAAATGGGATAGCCGAGAGAAGAAACAGATCAATTGTGGATTGTGCCAGAACCCTAATGATAGAAAAAAGGGTACCTCAAACATTTTGGAGAGAAGCAATCAGCACTGTTGTTTACACCCTAAACTGAGTTCAACTGAAGAAAGGAACTATGAAGACACCATATGAGATCTTGTATGACAAGAAACCTAATGTAAGTTATTTTAAAATCTTTGGAAGTAGATGCTATGTTCATAAAGATGACAGGAATGGAAAGTTTGATCAGAAAAGTGAAGAAGGAACATTTCTTGGTTATTCTTCTAGAATTAAAGCATTTAAATGTCTGATCAAATCATCTAACAAAATAGTAGAAAGTGTAAATGTGAAAATTGATGAATTTGCAGAAAGAAATGATGAAGGAAATTCCAAAGAACTAGAAGGTTATGAAGAATTTGTTTATGTTCAACCGAGAAGTCCTACCAAGAAAGCTGCTGAAAAAAATGAAGATAATGTCCAGTTACCAAGTGATGAAGAAGATCATACAGAACCTACCGAGCCTATATTAGCCAAATATGTCAGAAGACATCATGCATCAAGTCAGATTATAGGAGATAAGGATGATCCAGTGATGACAAGGAACAAATTGAGACAGAACATATGTCTGATATCTGAGTTTGAACCAAGAATAGTAAAAGAGGCATTTAACAGTGAAGATTGGGTAAATGCTATGACAAAAGAGATTGATCAAATCAAGAAGAATGACACATGGACACTGATCCCAAGACTGAAGGACAAAAATGTAATCGATACTAAGTGGATTTTCAGAAACAAGCTAAATGAAAAAGGTGAGGTCATTCACAACAAAGCAAGACTAGTTTGCAAAGGTTATGCTCAAGAAGAAGGAATAGATTATGGTGAGACCTTTGCACCTGTGGCTAGACTTGAGGGAGTAAGAACATTGTTGGCATATGCTGCTTTCAAAATTTTCAAGGTATATCAAATGGATGTTAAATCTGCATTTTTGAATGGTATACTAGAAGAAGAAGTTTATATTGAACAACCTAAAGGATTTGTTAAAGACAAGAGTAAAGATCAGGTATGTAAATTAAACAAAGCTTTATATGGTCTGAAACAAGCACCTAGAGCATGGTATGAGAGACTGCACTCTTATTTGATCAAGATTGGTTTTATAAGAACAAGTGAAAACAACAACATGTACATGAAGAATGATGAGGACAATGGAATACTGATCTCAGCCATATTTGTTGATGATATTAATTTTTGTGGTAATGAATCCTTATGCAAGAACTTCAGAAATGAAATGAGCAAAGAATTTGAGATGTCATTAATCGGTGAGATAAAGTATTTTATAGGTTTACAGATACTACAAATGAAAGATGAGATTTTCATTACTCAATCCAAGTACATAAAGGAAATCTTGAAGAAATTTGGAATGGAGGATTCTAAACCAGTAAGTACTCATGTGACTACTAACTGTAAACTATCAAAGAATGATGAATCTGCATCTATTGATGAGACACTTGACCGATCTATGATTGGGAAGTTGCAATATGTTGTGCATAGTAGACCGGATATAGCACATGCAGTAGGTATTGTTGCAAGATTTTTTGCAGATCCCAAGGAAACCCATATGACAACAATCAAGAGAATTTTCAGATACCTGAGAGGCACTAAAGATTATGGCTTAGTATATGAAAAGAGGAATGATTTTGATTTAAAAGTTTATACTGATGCTGATTGGGCAGGCAACATAGATGACAGAAAAAGCACAAGTGGTGGAGCTTTCTTTTTGGCAGAAAGACTAGTAAGTTGGCTTAGCAAGAAACAAGGATGTATTTCACAGTCAACAGCAGAAGCTGAATATGTTGTTGTAGCATTGAATTGTACAAATATAGCATGGATCAAACAACTGTTGGAAGGTATAAATGAAAAAATTACCGAGCCAGTAACTATATTCTGTGATAATACTAGTGTCATTAACATTTCAAAGAATCCAGTAATGCACTCTAAGACAAAGCATATCTCTATAAAGTATCATTATCCCAGAGAAGAAGTTCAAGAGAAGAAAGTTGTGTTGGAATATATCAGTTCAAAGGAGCAAATAGCAGACATCTTCACAAAGCCACTGCCAAGGGACACTTTTGAGTATCTCAGAAGCAAGTTAGGGGTCCTACCCCTATCTTCTACTCACTGACAAAGTTCGGTGAAAGCATCAATTCGATGAATCTACATAATATTATGTGTGGATTGATGTTGATTTATGCACTTTAGAAGGTTTTCTAAAGGTGTGCAGGAAATAGTGAATAGAGACAAGTTGCTCTAACCGAGACTGAAATGATACACAACAAGGCAAATCACTTCACAAAGGAAGAAATCATGATTTAGTTCTTTTACTTTTTGGCATTGTTGTTAAAGGGGGAGAAGACTAAATGGTAAAATCCTAAATGAAGAAGATAACTGAAGACTAATGATAGGGGGAGAAGACTTTCAGAAGAAGTCTACAGCTCAAGGATAACAGGAGAAGTCTAACAACAATCTGAATCCGAATCAATTTGAATATCTTGTTGGTATTACCATTTAATTGTCAGTTTTGCCATCAATGCCAAAGGGGGAGATTGTTGGCATTTTCAGTACAAAGGAGATTGTTGATATTCATTAAGGATATTGAGAAGGTTGTTGAAGATTATTGATATAGCTGAAAAAGGATGATAACTATCTTTATAACATTATTTTGTCATTGATGTCAATAAATTGATTTTCTGATTCAGTATGATGTTGCCATATCTTGAGAAGATTGATTTGAAGAGTATTAAGTGGTCGATAAAAGACACAAAAAGAATGTGATGAATAAGAGGTGAAATAAGTTATTCAATGGGCAACTATTACCAAGTTAGACAATGATGAGATCATGATGTTTAGATTGTTTTGATATCCTGCATATGTTGTTGATTGAAAGGTTAATACTAGACCATGTCACTGAGCAAAGAACCTAGTCGGTAAACCCTAAGTTTATCGATATCGGTTAATGAAGGCGGAATGTCTACCGAGTAAAGTTTAGTATTTACCGAGTTGCAACCGAGTTATGACAGAGCGCATTGGATGGATAAAAGCATTATTTAATGAAGGGCAATGATGAGCTGGAGTTGTTTAAATGATTGGTATGTCGCGCATGAAGTTTGTTAAGGATCTATGGCAATAAAAGATCTGTAGGAAGATCTACAGCGTAGATTGAACCGCAATAACCTTGTGCAAGTTCCAAGAAAGGAATGCAAGTCCCAAGGAAAGGTAAAATGCTTTCAGATTGAAGGATGCATTGAACCTAGTCAAATGTGAAGATCTGATGGCTAAGATTGATCATGGGAAATGTGATCAAGGAGATTCAGCGGTTAGCAAATTGTTTATAAATAAGGAATTGTTGATGAACAATGTATGCGGGCAAGTGTAAGCACATGGATACTACATAGTGATTACCGAGCACAAAAGCTTGAAGACCTGTTTGAATAACAGAGTAAGAATCCCAGTAGAGGGACAAGATAAGTCCTATGACTAGATTGTTTTGAGCAAATAAGAATCTACTTTAGCATTTTAGATGTGAAGTTGCAGATATATTTACTACTGTTGTTTATTCTGAATAATAGAGAAATCTCTTAACCGAGTGGATTTAACAGTCTTATTTGTAAACCCTCTAGCAAGGTAACATTCTAAATGAGTGTTTGAAATCCTTTGACAAGGTCACTTCTAACAAAGTGAAGATCCTAACAGATCTGAGGGAAATCCCTTAACCGGGTCGCATCTAGCAATGTGTTTGTAATCTTTAACAGGATTTGCTTTTAACCGAGCATACTCTAGAAGAGTATATTTCTTAGTGGGTCCGAAATCCCATAGTGGTTTTTCCCTATTTAGGTTTCCACGTTAAATCAGGTGTTATGTGTGTTAAGATGATTATGTGTTTATGAGTTTGCATGTTTAGCAGTTTTTGGTTATATTGCTGAAGTATATGTTACCAAGGTTGAATCTGTTGATTTTATGGAAGATTAAGTTTGTATGATTCACCCCCCCTCTCATCTTGTTAGCTATTGGCATCAACACTTTACATTTAGTATCAGAACTTAACAAAAGTGTCGTGCTACATTAACCAAGTAAATAGAGTACCTCATTACCGAACCCATAACTAAGTTGTAATAATGCATCAACACTGGAATGCTTAGACGTAGACATTAGAAGAGGTATACACCATGATCTTGAAGCCTTATGTGATTTATAGACCAATAAAAATGTTGGACCTTATGAATCTTGTGTTGGATTGTGCTACGTGTAAAGCTTATGTCGAAATGTGTCGAACCAATGTTATCGAATCCCGAAAATATCAATGACAATATTCTAACCCACATCGCCGCCAAAGCTCCCACTGAATTTTGTAACCACTCTCCAAGTATCATGACAACCATCTGCTAATTGAAGATCCTCCATGGCCCCAACATGACCAAATAACTCAACCAAGAGCTCCCAAAAGGAAGAGTCAAAAGATGGCTCACTGTCGAAAAGAGGCTTACAACTAATAATACAAAATTGAACTTTTATGATTGCATCTATCACATGCATGAGAAACAAATCCAATGAAGTGCATATTCTATATTGCAATCATTGTACATAGTCACTTTCACATTCATTGTTTGATCACGCATACTATACACCATACCATATGATCAAAAATATCATGTCTCTAAACATTGCTAGCTAGCTACATTATATACCAAACAGATCTTCATGAAGTTGACTTTAACCAAAGTAAAGGATAAGCTCCAAAATCCTTTATATATTATGATATACTGCTTATATTATATTGAAGAAGTCGACCATTATACAAAAATACTTCCTCCATAACTTGAAATACTAAACACGTCTATCATGTCAATTATTTCAAAGATGACTGGACTAAAAAGCGCCGTGTTGTATTAACCAGGTAAACAGAGTACCTCATTACTGAACCCATAACAAAGTTGTAATAATGCATCAACACTGGAATGCTTATATCTAGACATTAGAATAGGTATACACCATGATCCCAAAGCCTTATGTGATTTTCGAACCAATAATAGTGTCGTACCTTATGAAGCTTGTGTCGGATTGTGTTGCATGTGAAGCTTGTGTCAGAATGTGTCAGACCAATGTTGTCGGATCCCGAAAACATCAATGACAATATTCTAAAACACATCACCACCAAATCTCCCACTAAATTGTGTAACCACTCTCCAAGTATCATGACAACCATCTCCTAATTGAAGATCCTCAATGGCCCCAACATGACCAAATAACTCAGCCAAGAGCTCCCAAACAGAAGAGTTAAACCATCATCCATCTTATAATCAGATATTTTCAATGGCTCATAATACGCTACAACCACAACAACTTAGAACCAAAATCTTGAAAAAAAAAGATAGAAGACATTATGTAACTACACAAAGATCCCACTAAAAGTGATACTAAGTTATACATGGCATTATGAATGATGTGATTAACAAGAATCCAATAAAAGTGAACATAGCTTCTCATGCACTATAATCTACTGCTAAAATTCAAATGAACTACTATATTAGGCACTCCAAATAATCCTTTTCTTGTTGCAATAATCATACTAATGTAATAATGGTGATCAACAACAAGGCCTACCAAACTGAATCCTCGTCAAACCATTTACAATATCAACACATATGTAACATCTCAAAGAAGAAATACATAATCAATGCTCCAATCTCAAATAACTGAAAGATTCAACCCCACACTAGTATCATGCATAACAGATATAATCAAGAATAACATGTGGATTTCAAAGACTCAAACACTAGAATCAACGTTAAATCTAATTTACCAAACAAACCCATGTAGTCCAGTAACCATATATTACTAAGAACCTTCCAAGCAACCATGAAAACCTATAACTGTCTTCATTTAGAAAACCACGAATTCAGTCTTACCATAGATCTACATACCATATATTTTAGTCAACATGTGCAACATGTAAAACCATCTTTGTAAATCTGAAATCCATTTAAACATCCAGGCATTCATATTACACATGTCATTTGAACAATGGAAGTATTATAGATCTACATAACCCAACAATTGAAAACAAGAGATTGTTGCAACCCAATAAGAAATGAAAGTTTTCTAGGAGCTTCAACCATATGAAACATATAAGCTCCACAACTTACAAAGAGGTTAGTGGCTTATCTTCTAAGTCTTTCATGTAATCATAGGCTAAAACCATGAACCCCATATAAGCACTCCATTTCATAGTCTAAATAATTGATGTATCTCCATGTCACAAGGATGTCAATACCCATCCAACATGAACACCTTCTCAATACATATCACAACAAGGTAAAGGAACAAAACCACCAAACAAGAGGATACACACATATTATCAAATAAGAGCTTAAGGTTACCAAAACATAACCAAATCCATGAAGATCCACAAACATGGGCTTCAAATGTCCAACATAGATCACATTTATAATATCCATGGCTTCCAATCTCATATCTGAAAAACAAAGTTGACTCACAAAACATTAATTACAGCCCCAAAAGCCTTTTACCAACCTTTAATTCTTTCTACTAGATTCCTGCAAGCTTTCCAAGCTAATAAACCAAAAATAGAGGAATACCCAGAAGTAGTAACCTTCAACCTTGATACCAAATGTTGGGAAATAAACAGGTTCAATGCTAGAGATTGTGAAGATCATAATCTATCCAAAAAACTAGTCAAAGGGTTAGATTCAGGGCATGGATAGCTACAACATGAAAATATCAAACCTTATGCAAATCTAAAAATTAATTGCAAGCCTTATTTGGAAAACCAAGGTTAGATCCTTCTTAATGATGCCAAAAATAAAATTGTTTATCATGCTTAATCAACCTATCTTAAGTGAACTTATAACAAAAATAAATAATGATTAAAATCAACATAATATAGCAGCAATAAGACATATATCAATAATATAACATCCACACATAACATAGGATTTACATGGAGAAACCCTTGTAGGAAAAACTCCACCAAGAGGAGTGGACAAGCTTGCATTATCAACAATAAAAGTTCTTACAATACAATCACTTCCATTCTACTCTTTACCTCTACCATAGCAGTACCTATGTACATGTGAACAACCTCCTTATGCCTCCCATTCATCCTTTATTCATTCAAATATTACATATGAAATCTACACCCAAAGGCTAAATTTATAGAATGTCAAGAGCTCCAAAACCACCAATAAATATTCCCAAAGGAGCCTCGTCATTCCTCATTACCACAACCCTTGGAGTGCCTCCACAAAACTTGAAAAGACATCGATTTAGCTTCCAATACTTTCCCTCAAACTTAGGCACCCATACTTGCAAGATAAAAATTACATTAAATGAATTAAATGATCAGATACCAAGAGACACTTGTTTCCTCTTCCATGATCCCACTTGGAGAAACCCATAGGTCACTCTTTTTCCACTTTCTTAAGTCATTAAATATCCTATTCTAGATGTCCATAAGTCAAGAAAACAATATTAAATATTTATGTTCACAACCCACTTTTACCGCTACTAGTGGAACCCATCACCCCTTATGAATGTATTACAAATAATGATGAGAATTAAACATTACAAATTAGGACACTTTCCAAAGATGTTGGAACCTTGTCATAGGATTTAAAAGGTAGATGACACCTTAATCCTAATAGTATAATGGTAACTAACATCCTCAAACATAATAATACAATTACCAAGCCAATCAAGGATTCAAGCTCTTTCAAAATGACCAAAATTACCAATAAATATTAGTTTATCATCTAAATAGGACACTCAACCAACCTTATAACCAATCAGTTTTTTTTTAACAACCATTGTAACACATTCTCTTAATCCTAATAGAGAACTAATTATGGCATAATATAACTAATGCAAGAAACTACTTGGTATCAACCTTATTATACACCTCATACTTCCTCTACTTGACCAAGTAATATCAAGTTTCAACTTGCCTCCTATTCTTGTAAAAAAGTTTATGATTGAGGAATTCAATTACTCGTAGTAGAGACTTACCAAGAACAACCAACACTAAAGAAAACCTTAGTGATAGGAATGTTGTGGATCATATGTTGTGAATAAATCCTCTATAATTGACAAAAAATAGAAAGTTTTATTTGATTACCATAATAGATCCAAGAAGAAGATATAAAAAGAAAATATTACCCTCGTGAAATTAAAAAAGCACTTAGGTGGGTTTTGCATAAGAAAATATCAAAAATATCAAAAACTTAAAATTTCAATGTTTTCTACATTTAGTAAATTGAATTTTTGGAGGTCTTTATAACATGATTTAGGCTTGAAACTATCATTGGCCCTTTGAAATGGATAGCCAAAATAATAATTTCCAAGGTACTAAAATTAAAGCTCTTCTAAATCTTTCCAATAGTGTAAAGAGGTCTAGCTTTTATCCTCTGAGTTAGGAGTTATGACCCTACCAAGTTGGGGTACCAAAATACACATGTTTTTATAAATTCCTATTTTATTTGTCTATTTGTCACATCTTGCTAATCATTTTGAATTCCAAAGGACATGGTGACTATTGATATCCTATGTAAATGTATAAATATATATTTAAAATGAATACAAGTGACTTTTGAAGGCTCACAAATCTCTTAACGAGATTTTCCATATTTCCCAATTTCATACAATACCATATATTGGAGATGGAGACAATGTTGAGTAGGCTATCCAATTATTTGATACTTTTTGCCAATCCTTTGACTCAAGTATTTGGTGGTAAAATATCTAATGCTAAAGGAAATATGTCCTTCCCAAGCTATATTGACTGGATAATTATAGGTGAAAGTGGATCAATCATGGGGATTTTTTTTTTGACATTTCCTTTGCCTTCAAGATTCTCTTAGTGTCCTTTGGAAAGAACTTATTGTTTCCAAGATTAATAAGTTGATCAAGTTACTGTGCTCATGTCTATTACTTTTCTTATTAGGTATTCTCCTAAGATTCTTATTCAAAAATTTAAAAATATGTTGGATTTATTTAGGCATCTGGTGATGGGCATGACATATTTTATTGTGTTGCATGGGCATATTTTGTCTTCCTTGTGAAGCTAGTAGTTTGGTTTTTCTCTCAATTTTTCAACCTGGTTTAGCCCTTTCTTCCAAATAGATTATCAGAGCTCTTGAGAGAAATGAAGCCTTAAAAATTCTCATAAGGCATTATATTAATTTAGGTTTGTTATCCTCAATTTTGACTTGCTCAAATTGTGGGATAACCCCTACACATTTTGTCCAATTTTTAGCAGATGTGCTCTAAGAACACTTTTTGAAGTAGTCTTTACTCCCCCTTATGTGTGATTTAGGACCCTAGATTCTTGGTTCAGAGGTTCTAGTCCTTTTTTGGATCTTTTAAGTTAGTTTTTGTGTTTTAGTGTAATTCGGGTTAATAAACCTGAATTACACCTCTTTTGTGCACACAAGTGTAAATCGAGGTTACAAACTTGAATTACACTTCCCTTCAAAAATTTATAGTCAGGTGCAAATCGGGTTTGTAACCCCGATTTACACCACTTCTTAGCCATGTAAAAACTCATGTTAGGTTTATGTTGGGTTTATAAACCCGAACTACACCTAAGGCCTAAAGATCTAAGTCACACCTATTTTTGGTGTAAGGCAGGGTTGAGACCTTGACTTACACCAAGTCCTTCCCTTTGGTTGTAAGTCGGGGTTGTAACCTTGCCTTACACCAACATCAATACACAATGAATATGATGTATATCAGGGTCATAAACTCGATCTACACCAAGCCCCTCCTTCATGGTGTATATCGGGGTTACAACCCCAAAATGCACTAAAACCATAATCATTCCACTTTGTTGTTTTCTATGGTGTAAATCGGGTTTAAAAACCCAATCTACACCACCTTTTTGTATGAACCTTCCAAAGTGTAAGTCAAGTTTGTAAACCCAATTTACACCAATGTTTTTTGTAATCTATTCCCAAATGAAAATAATACTTATAAGTTTGAAATGCGCTTCATGAACCACACTTATGTTAGGTGTAAATTTGGTTTGTAAAATCAATTCACACCTTTGGTCTTTTTAATTTAACTTTGGGAATTCTTCAAATCCATTCCTACAACTTCATTTCAAACATTAGATACCATATACCAGGACTTGAGAATTTCAAAGTACAAGCTACCAAGTGAGGACATGAGGACTCCATTGGTGAAGAATGTTGGAAACAAGATGAGGCTCTAGACACTTAGTCATTTTAATGCATCTATAGTTTAGTGGCATTTTGTAATTCTAATTGACACTTCACTTGTCATTTTTTATATACACTTTTGCATCTAGAATCTGCACAAGTCCCAAGTCAAATTGGACTTTGCTTTTGAAAAAGTCATAGTTAGTTGAACTTTTCCTATTTTTTCTCACAACCCCTCTCCTATATATATGAGGGTGTTCATTATAAATTGGATCTATCTATCTTTAATCTTATGCAATGAAACTCTGTCGAAGTGAAGAGCAAAGTGAAACTTTCAGTTCATATTGTTGTTTTGCAAATTTGATCAAATAAGAAGGAACCTTTGGCATTTAGACTTTGTGTTGAATACATTGTGGTTTATGGTGAGAGTGTTCTTATGTCATTCTTGTTGTAAAATATTGTTTTGATCTAGTAAAAGAATTATGGAAATTATTGTTGAAGAGTAGAACAAATCTTGTTTTTGTAAACTTTGTGTTATGTATGGGTAAAAGTACAATAATGTGTCACATTTCAGGCCAACTTATCAACAAAAGTGAATTTAAGTTTTTTTCTAACTTAAAATTAATTTAGTCAAACATATGGTCTATATAGATTCATTATAGATAAGTTATTTATGGACCACACATTTTCCAATTGGAAGTTTCTACTAAATGTATATTTTATATCACTTTGGGTCTAATTACCAAAAAAATATTTTTTGTACATTTCGACATTTGTGAAATAGAATTAGTACAAGGGATGGCTATTTGAAGCCTTTGAGATTTATTTCATTATTTCAAAAGAGGATTATTAAAATTATAATTAGATATCAACACAAAGACTATCTGCTTTATCTTGTTGTCTTGAAAAGGTACATTGGGTTACAGAAGTTATTTATCAAAGGTTGACAGGATTATAGTATTTTGAAGACTTTGTGCTTAAGTACTATTTCTTGTCCCAGGGAAGCAACAAAAGACTTCATTCTTTCATGGAAACTTTGCTTCTTGTTATTTGTATTGTTCATTAGCATACTTTAAGTTTTTCTATAGTGACTTCAAAGTTGTATTAATCATTACTACTCTAAATTGTAATATTTTCTTAAAAAAACAGAAAAGAATAACATCTATTCTAAAAGAGAGAATAAGATTATGTACCACCCAAGTTTAGATTACGATTCATAGTGAGATTTTTATTCTAAGTAGAAGAAGAGTAGTAAGCAAAGGGGGAGCCTTCCCTTATAATTAGGAGAGATTTAATCTCACATACTATGGCTAAAACCACAATTTTGTGAACTCCCTAGTTAACAAAATTTTCACCCAACAAGGTTTCTCTTATAGAAGACCAACATGAAAAGGTTTAGACCTCAAAACTCTTCTCACCTTGAGAGACCCATTCAAATTCAAAGCACTCTTATCAATAAAATCATTTGGAAATGCTAGGAAGCTACCAAGCCTTAGTTTTTATAGCTGGGGAAATTTTCCATAATGTCTTTTTTGATCAACCAAAAAACTATTTGGTGGTCTCATATTATTTCTTGCCAAGATAACCCTTTAGATAAAGTGTCATAGTTTCATGCCTTGGAAATTTTAAATGAGCCATTAGAGCTCTTCTTGATCTAATTCATGAAGCCACCAAGAAGTTCCTTTCCTGGCTCAAGATCAAATGCAAATACAGGTTGTATAACAAAGATCATGAGATCTTTTGAGATGTTATCAATGGTATTTCTCCTTAGATGGGTTAGAAAAATAGAATTAGGCCCTTCAAGGAAAGATTGGAAATGGTACTTTGATACACCATTTTGTAATTATAAGTCCTACAAATGATATGTATGGTTTTCTCCTCATCTTCTAATGGAGGGTCAATTGAATTAGTGTTTGCAACTTTAGTCCTCTAGGAGAAATTGGTATAATATATTTCAAGTCATTTGCTTGGCCATTCTTGAGCCTAATTTGACTATTTTTTCCTTATGCACTCTTTACCAAGGTTTCTTGCTCAATTCTCATCTTGTTCCTGGGAATTTCCTAGGGCCGTGACATCTATTGTGGATAATTGGAATTTCCTAGGGTCATGTCATCTATTGATCCTTTGGTAATTTCCTAGGGTCGTGACATTTACTAACATTGCTTGGCCATTCTTGAGCCTAATTTGACTAATTTTTCCTTGTGCACTCTTTACCAAGGTTTCTTGCTCAATTCTCATCTTGTTCCTTTGGGGATTTCCTAGGGTCGTGTCATTTATTTTAATTTTACAATAGAGATTAGGAAGGTTGACGAGTGCTTAAAATGACATTTAAAAATCTTATTTTATGCTTAAAAACTTTGTGTATTTTGTTAATTAATGTAGATGGCGCTAGACTATATACTTGCATGTTTACTTATTTTGTTTTTATACTTAAGTAATTAGGAGATATATAATAGAAATAATATTTTGTATTGAATGCATTACTTCAAAGGCTTAATTAATGGAGAGATAACCGTTTATCCAAAATCTTTGTTGTTATACTCTTGTCCTACTTTTCTGGATTCTATTTCAGATATTTTAAAGGTTGTTTCATGAAGTGAAACTGTTGAATTTCTTGCTCAGTGACATGAAACTCCTAATCACTCCAGTTGGGCGGTGTATTTATTATCTCCAAGTTGACTTCATCGACTATTTGAGAAACTCCTAGTTTCACCAACGATGAAGTAAAGCATTGTAATTAAAACATTGAGTTCTCTTTAGTTTTTTTAGCAGTCGTTACTCATCTAGGCAGGTAACGCCATAGTTTGAAATTCAAATAAGGATATGCCTATATATCCACCTATTCTTAGTAAGAAATAGTTAGTCAGTCATCAGTCATTTTAGTATTGTCTGTATATGGTGAAATTGGGAATTCAATTATTGTAAAACCAAATAAAGATCCAACCACATAAACCCTAGTTCTACAATAAAATTCACCATACACCAATGAAGAACCTAAAAACATGCAAAGAAATAAATATGAAAGATTATACCATTCACATGCTCATTAAGATTTGATATCCATTGTTTCCTATCTCCATTGATCTTGTTTGAATATTGTTGCTTTTAGATTTTATGTGTGCACAAGAGCTCAACAAAGAGTGGATTGTGGTTGTGTATGTAGATACTTGATCGCTATATCATCAAGGATTCACATTAGGGATTGACAAGGATAAAAGGATCCTCTTACGTAGAGAGTACCCTAGAAAATGAAGGGATAGGATTAAGAGGTGTAGGGATAAATGGTTGGCTCAAATTAGAGAGTAGGTATAGAAAATAGGAAAATATTAGGGAGGTGGTTAAAGGTAAATTAAGAGATGAATGACAACTGTCATGGAGGGAAAAAGCTAAAGAATTAATTAATTAAATAAAGATTTATTTAATTAATAAAAGAAGTGGGACCAATTAAATAAATAGAATATTTATTTAATTTAGGGACAGGATAATTTAAATAAATAAAAATATTTAGTTTTTAATAGGGAAAGGCTAGAAAAGGTTTAATGAATTAATTAAATAAATAAAAATCTATTTAATTAATAGAAGGCTTAAGATAAAATAATTAAATAAATAAAATATTTATTTAATTAGGCTAGGACAATTTTAGGTGTCTACAACTTCCTTAGAAGTATATTGACCCTGGGAGTCTTGTGATTACTTTGAGCATAGGAGGAGTTGAGATAACCAATGCACTGATTGATTTGGGAGCAACTATTAATGTTATTACAACTGATATTGTTGAAATGTTGGGAATGACAAATGTGCAACCTGCAACAATTGTACTTTAGTTGGAAGATCAATCTATTGCCAAGCCTAAAGGTATTTTGGAAGATGTAACAGTTACAATTGATACATGGGACTATCCAGTTGACTTTTTAGTGCTCAAGGCAAGGAAGAAAGATTCGGGATATAGGAAGACCATGTCTAGAAACTACAGTAGCATTAATAAATTTGTAGATTTGGAAGTATGACTGTCTCTAATGGTTAGAAACAAAAGGAGTTGTTACTTTATTCTCCAGCTAAACCAACATTCCATTTTGATACTCAATTTTGGGTTGATGAGGGTATGAAGTTAGAAAGAGATGGAGTGGTTGAGTTAGCCACGGTTACTCTGTCAAAGCATGTTGAGGAGCATGAAGAGTATGTAGAACAAGGGGGAGATTTCAATGCTATTCTTGGAAAACCTGGCCAAATTATTGAAGATGAAAAAGAGTGATCTTTGATTGCGAATATTGAGGATGAGGAATAAATTGCAAGAGGACTCTGTATCAAACTTTGTTATACCCTTGTCCTCTCAACACACTTATAGGAGATCCATCTGATGGCAAGAATGAAACCAAAGAAACTACATTAGCAAGAGATAAGCCTCTTTTCATTAATGAATCTTTGATTATCATGCAACAAGAAGAGTTGAAGAAAATACTAGAGAAAGACACAAAAGCACTTGCTTGGGAATACAAGGATATGAGAGGAATTCACCCATCTATTTTTATGCATCATATCTATACTGAGGATGTTAAACCCGTGAGACAAGGAAAAAGGAGGATCAATCCAACCCTCAAAGATTTTGTCAAACAAGAAATAGAAAAACTATTGCAAGTAGGGTTCATTTATCTAATTTATGATATTCAATGGGTTTCTCCATTGGTTATTATCCCCAAGAAAAATGGTAAGTGGTGTGTCTGTGTGGATTATAGAGAATTGAATAAGGTTGCTAAGAATTATTACTTTCCTTTACCATTTATTGATCAGGTGCTTGGTAACCTAGCTAGTAGTAGTTATTTCTCTTTCCTTGATGGCTTTAGTGGTTATAATGAGATTCAAGTGGCTCCTAAGGGCTACAATAAAACAACATTCACATGTCCTTGGGGCACTTATGCATATAGAATTCTACCATTTGGATTTTGTAATACACCTGCTACATTCCATAGAGTTGTATTAGCTATTTTTGCATATTTAACTACCTCATGTGTTGAAGTGTATATGGATGACTTTACAGTCCATGGGAAGACGTTTAAATAAGCATTGGAAAGTTTGAATAAAGTTTTGTAGAGATGTAAGGATCATACATTATCATTGAATCATGAAAATAGTTCCCTCATGATGACAAAAGGAATTGTCTCAAGACATCACATTTCAAAAGAGGGAATAAAAGTTGATCCTAAAAAGGTGAAAATTATTCAACAAATAGAAATTCTGAAAATTCAAATTGATGTTAGAAGTTTTCTTGGGCATGTAGGATATTATAGAAGATTCATTGAAGGATTTAGTAAAATCGTTGAACCTCTGTTAACATTGCTTAAGAAGGATACTGAATTTTCATGGACAAATGATTGTCAAAAATCTTATGAATCTATTAAATATGCCTTAACTACTTTTCATATTATTATAGGACTTGTTTGGGGCAAACCATTTCATATACATACAAATGCTTCCATTCTAGTCATTGGAGAAGTTCTAGGACAAAAGGATGAGAATGGAGCAATGCGTGCCATTTACTATGTCAACAAGACCTTGAGCCCCATAGACAGGAATTACACAAAAACTGAGAAAGAATTTTTAGTTGTGGTATATGCTATTAATAAATTTAGACATTATATTACTGGTTATAAAGTGCTTGTCCATACATATATTATAATGGTGAAAATTTAGGGTTTCTACAATTAGATATATAATAAACATCAATCTTTACTTAGGGACCATTACATTAAAAGAGGGTGTAAATCTAATAGATTTAGCCACAAACCAGCAAGGATAAGGGTTGAGAATTCTACCAGATTTATTGGATTTGAATTGATTAACCTCTTTTACCTTGAATTGTGAAAATGTTGAAATTAGCGTAAATATATTGGAATTGAAGTAAAAATGCATGAATAGTGAGCTACAGTTGTCAGATCGAGCCACAAACCTAGATTTGAGAAATGTAAGTGTATTTGGATCTGTCCCCAGAAGAAGCTCTTGAAATGTTGAGACCGGTATGCCCATCGCACCAATACTCCACACTTTTTGCAGTCCAAAGGGGAATCTATTTGTGATTGTAAATAAAGCCAATTCTAAAGATCGTAGCTCCGTACCAGCTCTTGCGCACACTAAAGAAAGGAAATAGGTTGGTAATAGGGGTTTGTCTTAGGTCAAACCCTAGTTTTGGAATTAACCATGAAATAGAAATGAAATGTAATTGAATTGCAATAATCAAAATGTTCTTCGTTTGAGGGAGATGTTGAATAATGACTGAAAACACTAATGATATACCTTTTAATGGAGTATTATTTGTCTCCATAAGGAATCATGGTTTCATGAAGTCTTCATAAACATATAACATGAATGTCAACTCCAATTCTTGAAAATTGATCTTACTTCTACTCCAATGCTTGAAGGAAGACTGATTGCTTGCTCACTTGAATTTGAATGTTTGAATACTTTATAGATGGGTGTTTTCTTTTTTTGGATATATCAAAATGAGGGGCAGACCTCCTTTTATACTTGCTCATCAAAAAACAACTTTATTTTTTAACATGAGCTGACATGGGATCCAGGTCCCAACTAAAATAATGTGATCATTAAGGGACCCAAAAATGCATCCTGATTGGGAGGACCAGGGCGTTAGGCATGTTGGTCCATGAAGACTAGGGTGCTAGGCATGTTGGTCCATGAGGACCTAGGTGCCAACACCCTAGTCCTCACCAATGAGGAACCAAGAAACAAAGGGCAAATGAAGTGCAAGTTGAAAACAATGAAGATTTTGCATGGTGTGAGCATAATCAAGGCTCCAATCAAGCCTTGGGACACGAGCACCAAGGTGAGGGCCCAAATGAGGACAAAATTGTAAGGGAGTACAATTTAGGATGCTACATTTAGCCCCCACTTTAGCAGGAGTATGAGACTAATCATACTCTCGGTAAAGTGCAAAGGTTTACATTGAAAAGCTTTCATCAAGATGCTAAAGAGGCAAGACACAACAATCCCCCAGTGGACTTTAGGTATCTTACAACTTCAAAATCAAGATAAAAGGGACATCATAAGAAAGATGGAGAAAGAGAACCATGACTACTATCCTAGTAAGGTTCACTTACCATAAGTCATGAAAAGAAAAATACCAAAATTACAAAGCAAAAGGCTAAGTTTGCAAAGTAACTTAAGTATCGAGATATGCAAAAGAGAGAAGCATTGAGCTGAGTGTATGCCCCCACAATAAAGAGATTGCATACACCACAATGGGAGAAATTGCTTTGAGGTAGTATACATGCATCCAAGAGACAAGCACACTATCACAATGATATGCCCCCAAGAAGGATACATCAAAGGATAAAACACAAAACACAAAACACATTTAAGGTTTCTACTTAAATCAGCGGTCAATATGCTCTTATGATTAATAATGTATATCATGAAGTATATTTGCATTGAATTGTCCTCATACCCCAAATAAAGTAGAATCACATTGGAAGAAGGGCACATGCGTCTTTTGAGTCAACATGGAAGAGACCAAAAGAGATCTCAACATTATGCATCATCCTCAAGTAGACAACACTAGGGACAACAAACAGAAGAATTGAGAAACAAATAGAGGAAAGTCACAAACAAGCAAGAGAGGAGAGAGAGAATCTACAATACGAATGAATCTAATCAAACAAATTATTCGCCTCCCAATCTTGGTGAACATTGTCTTGGGAAGGTGGATAAGTTGCAAGAGGAGAAACTTCAAGCACGGTAGATGGAGCTACAAAAAGTTCCAAACAAGGACCGTGCTCTAATGATGGATCACTTTGTCTGTTACTAGGAGCTAGGATTAATTCTTGTGAGAATTGTTTGGAAAATTCATTGTCAACGTCAACATATTCATATTCATCATTTGAATCATTAGCATTGTTAGCACGAACATAATTTTCATCCATCTCTTCATTAAGATTAATAAAAATAGGATCTTTAATAGGAATAGCACATGAGGCATCATTTTTCTTAAGCATTTTTTCATCTTGGAGATTTAGGTTGAACTTCCTCCTTGGGATTAGGCGAAGGCAAGACAAATGGGATCATATCAACATTTGGGGTCTTTGGGGAGGAAATAGGTTGAGAAGCAAGTTCATGAGCCTTAGCATGGCATCTTTGTCGATGTTCTCTTGCACAATGGTTTCTTTTAGTTTTAACCGAGAGTTGTGAAGGTTTGGGATCAATAGACATCTGCTTCTTCTCTTCTTTTAAAGAAGGAGGAATGGGAGAAGGTCTGCTAGGTTAAAAAATAGGAGATGTCAAGTGCTTTCTTTTATAAGATGTAGGAGGAGGAACTGCAACATATAAAGGAGGAATAGCAGATGTAGAAAGGAGATCGGGTCCATCACGAGGAGGAGGAATAGGTCTAGGATCTCTATGCTTACTCAAGGATAAGATAATATCATTCTTCCACTTTTGATAACAGACAAAGAGAGCATCACTTCTATGTTTAAGAGGTTGAAATTGTTTAGACCAAAAGTTATCAAGATTAACATCTTCGTGCCTCACCGTGGGTTGGTACGTGCTATGATTAATATGTTGGCATTTTGCATAACTGATACAAATGAGGTGATGTAGTTGAAGACTGATGACTGCACCGATAAAGGATAGAAGTCTATTTATGATGAAGAGATTGAGATTTTGTGATTAGATGACCTGATCAGTTATTTGTGTTGTCATTGATGGCAAATGATGTCAAATGATGATTACCGATGTTCCTGATGTTTTGTTTTGTCATATAAGTGATTTGGTTTACCGGAAGATAGGGTTCCGACAGAGAACTGAAGTCTGTGAAATAGGACTTTAACTGGTAAAGCATAGATGTTTTGATTGAATTGGATGATCAACGATGATTGGTGATTTGCGGTTTAGATTGTGACCCTGTATCATGGAAAGGAGTATTTGATCGAAACCAGAATTTGTGAAGATTACCGAAAGGCATGTTTCAAATTTCTGGTGAAGTTTTGCTAAGGTTTTAGTAAGGTTTAAGACCAGTGAAGATATCATCAAACCGGTAATGATTTTTGTTATGACGTTGATTAACGACGAGTCTACATGAAGGTGGTAACACAACACAACCCGCGTGAAATAATTTGATTGTTGTTTTGGTGTGATTCAAGGAAGAATTTCTTGGGAAACAACGAAACACTTAGTAGAGTATTTTAAGGTGATGAATTTGGTACAGATTATATTTTTCGTGATAGGTTACGATCAACCAATGGTTGATATTGCATTGTAATTTGCTGTAATAATCTATGTATTGATATGTGATGATCTCTTATGATTTGTATTATAAATTCATGATGTAATTAGGGTTTAGTGGCCAACCTAGTTAAGATGGCTATTTAGAATGGCACAGTTGATGTTTTGGTGTCAATGGTCTTAGAGAATGTGTTGAGTTGTTCAAGAGAAGTGTGAGATCTGCCTAAGAGTTGTAGAGTGTTGAGCATAATTAGATTTGATCGAGCAAGCAGAGAAGTGCAAGTTATAGATCACTTTATCATTGTTGTTCCCTAACAGTTGCAATAGGTTAAATCCCTTAACCGAGTAGGTCCTAATAGGCCTTAAACATTTAAGTCCCCTAATAGGGTAGCTCTCAAAAGAGTGTTAAATCCTCTCACGAGGTTGATCCTAATAGATCATGAAGCTCCTAACCAAGCTGCTAGGCAAATCCCTTAACCGAGTGACTCCTAATAGGATCTGCTCCTAATAGGGCGTATTGTAAGCTCCTAATAGGGCATACTTCAAAAGAGTACAAATATTTGTGGGTGCCAACTCCCACCGTGGTTTTTCCCTATTTAGGTTTCCACGTCAAAAATTTATGGTGTTCATGTGTGGAATGCTTTTCATGTGATGTTCTTGTTTATGTTACATTTCATACATTATTTTTTGAGACACCGGTTATGATGTTTTATTAGAGGTTTATCAAAGGTTACCGATACTAATATGTGTTGGTAGAGAAAGTATTTGATCTGATAGATGAGGTTAATGAGTTGGTAAATGATAAAATCTATATGATTGTTTAAGTGGTGAAAGTATTGGTAAATGTGGTAAATGATTTGATTAATGTGTTAAGCAGATCTGATAAAGAGGTTGTTAGATCTGATTAAAGAAGTTGAGACATTCTGATAAATGATTTCAGATATGATATAAGTTTGTTTTTTGGTTTAAAGTTTCAATTAATCTTAATATTGATTCACCCCACTCTCAGTATTAACCAGATCCTCATAGGATTAACAATTGGTATCAGAGCTTTGGTCCTCTGTGTGTAGAAAGCCTAACCGCTTGAGGGAAAGATTCTGAGGAAGTCAAGATGATGAAGAAAGAGGGTCCTAAGTTCAACAATAATAACTACAAGATTTGGAAAGATAGAATGAAGACCTACATCAAAGGTCTTGGTGCACAATATTGGAAGCAAGTTGAAACAACATATGTTGCTCCTACCACTACTCTCTTAACACCAGATGAACTCAAAGAGCAGCAAGATAACATGAAAGCCCTAGAAGCTATTGTAAGTACTTTATCTGATTTAGAATATATTGATGTTCAAGGATTGGAAACTGCGGGTGAGGTTTGGGAAAAGTCAGAGACAATATATGGAGGAGATGAGCATGTTCAAAGAGCCAAAGAGGAAATCTTGAGAGGAAAGTTCAATGACATGAGAATGCTTGAAGGAGAAATATTGCACAGTATGGTTAGAGAATCAAAGAAGTTGTTGGCGGCATAAAGAGTGCTAGAGGTAAAATGGAAGATGATACAATAGTAAGTAAAATTATTAGAACTCTTCAACCTCAGTATGTTATAAGAGTATTGACAATCCAAGAACTTAGATCTATTTTAAAGGATAAGGTAATTGTTGATTCACTGATTGGTAATATTACAACTTTTGAGTTAAATAGTTTTGACAATAGTGTGACAATATCTACTGAATCTGCCTTTAAAGCTTTTGTTACCGGTTCATCTGCTAGAAAAGGAAAATATATATGTCAAAATCATGAGTGCAGGACAAGTCATGGAAGTAATCGAGGAAATGAAGACAATGAAGATCAAGTGATAGAACTTGAGGCACTATTAGCAAAGAGATTTCCAAGAGGCATTGGTAAGTATAAAGGAAAGCTACCTTTGAAGTGTTTCTCTTGTAGTAAAATTGGTCATATTGTTGCTAACTACCCTAACACTGATAAGAAAGAAATTTTTAGAAGATTCAAAGGAAAGGGAAAGAAATATTGTTATGTTGTAGTAGATGAAGGTGTGACCGATGAGGAGTTTGAAGATGAATATGACAATGAGGAAATTGTGTTTGTAGCCATGAAGGAGGAACTGACAAATGAAAAGGCACTAGTATCTCATATGGAGAATAGTGATGCATGGATTATAGACAGTGGATGCTCACACCACATGACTGAAGACAAAAGTAAGTTCATAACCCTTGATGAATTTGATGGAGGTGTTGTTAGATTTGGAAATAACTCTCCTTGCATGGTGAAAGGTAAAGGTTTAATCTCTCTAAATGGGAATAGTAATGTTGATGATGTGTTTTGGGTTGATGTTCTAAAGCATAATCTTTTAGCTGTTGATTAGCTCAATGATAAAGGTTATTTGCTTGAGTTTAAAAGTGGAGTCTACAAAATTCTTGGAGGTAATGGTGAACTGATTGCGAAGAAAACTAGAGGTAACTTATTCCATTTGAATAGTAATATTAATAATTTTCCAGTTGCAAGAATGGAAGACAGTTAGTTGTGCCATAAAAGATGTTGTCATGCTAATTTTGATAATTTAGTTAAGATAAGCAAGTCAAGTGTTGTAAGAGGATTACCCCAACTTGTCAAACTGGATATTGTGATATGCAAAGATTGTCAAATCAGTAAGATGACCTCTATTTCTTTCAAGAGCAATAATTGTATTTCAAAGAACATTTTAGATTTGGTACATACTGATCTTTGTGGCCCTATGAGAACAAAGAATTATTACGGTGATAGGTATTTCATGATTTTCACCGATGACTATTCTAAAATGATGTGGGTGACATTTTTTAGAGAAAAATCAGAACCATTTAGTAAATTTAAATCATTTAAAGCTCTGGTTGAGAATGAAACCGGTAAGAATTTGAAGTGTTTAAGATTGGACCGGGGAGGTGAATTCACATCTGATGAATTTGTTAAGTATTATGATGAACGGGGTATCAAGAGAGATGTCTGCTCTGAGGACACCACAACAGAATGGTATAGTAGAAAGGATGAACAGAACAATAGTTGAAGTTACAAGAACCATGTTATTACAAGGTGATGTATCCAAAATGTTTTGGAGAGAAGCGGTCAGTACTGCTATATACACTTTAAACTGGGTACTAGTGAAGAGAGGTAACAATAAGACACCCTATGAGCTATGGTTTGGAAAAACACCTTGTGTAAGTTATTTTAAAAAAATTGGATGTCAATGTTTTATTAAGAGAGATAACTACACTAAGAAATTTGATACAAAATCTGATGAAGTAATTTTTCTTGGTTACTCTTCTAAGAGTAAGGCATATAAATGTTACAATAAGAGAACTAAGAAAACTGTTGAAAGTGCTAAAGTAAAAGTTCATGATCTATCTGATGATAAGTTTGAAGGTACAAGTAGATCAGAACCTGAAAAGGATGATAATGAGGAAGAGTTTGTGATAATTGAACCGAAGACAAAGAATAATGAAGAACCGACAAATGCAAAATTAGATGCTCAACTAGTAAGCGATGACTGTGAGGAAGAAAATTAATAACCTGATGCAAAAGATGCAAAACCGGCATAGGTAATACCTAGATATGTCAGATTGAATCATTCACAAGAGTAGATAATTGGTGATAAGAATGCAGGTGTGCAAACCAGGAGAAAGATCCGAGATAACTCATGTTTGATTTCTACAGTTGAACCCAAGACAATTAAGGAAGCACTAAAGGATGATGATTGGGTTAATGCAATGAATGAAGAATTAGATCAAATTGAGAAGAATCAGACATGGTCACTCATTCCTGGACCGAAGGATAATAATGCAATTGGAACAAAATGGGTCTTTAGGAATAAATTGGATGAAGAAGGAAAGATTGTAAGAAACAAGGCGAGGTTAGTCTGCAAAGGGTATGCTCAAGAAGAAGGTGAGGATTATGGTGAAACATTTGCACCTGTTGCTAGATTAGAAGGAGTAAGGATGTTGCTGGCATTTGCTACATATAAGGGATTCAAAGTTTTACCAAATGGATGTCAAATCAGCCTTTCTAAATGGGATTCTAGAAGAAGAAGTATGCATTGAACAACTAGATGGATTTTTCTTTGACTGATGATAAAAACATGGTGTGTGAATTACATAAATCACTATATGGTCTAAAGCATGCACTGAGGGAATGGTATGAGAGATTACATGCATATTTAATCAAAATTGGATTCCAATGTACCAGTGAGGACAACAACATTTATTTAAAGACTAATGGAGACAAGATGTTGATAGCAAAAGTGTTTGTAGATGACATATTTTTTGGTGGAAATGATGATATGTGTATGGAATTTTCTAATATAATGAAAAAGGAATTTGAAATGTCTCTAATCAGTGAAATAAAGTTCTTTATTGGCTTACAAGTCCAACAATTGGATGGCAGTAATTTTATTTGTCAGACCAAGTATATCAAAGAAGTGTTGAAGATATTCGGCATGGAAGACTGCAAACCGGTAGGAACACCGATGGTGATATGCTGCAATTTGTCAAAAGAAGATGATTCCCCTACTGTTAGTGAAAAAGAATATAGATCTATGATTGGAAAGCTACATTATGGTGTTCATACTAGACCAGACATTGCTCATGTTGTTAGATTAGTGGCTAAATTTCAAAAAGAGCCTAAGGAGAGTCACATGGTGGCTGTGAAGAGAATTTTTCGATATCTCGAAGGCACAATAGACTATGGTTTATGGTATCCCTATAAATGAGATCTTACTTTGGATGTCTTTACTGATGCTGATTGGGCAGGTAATGTGGATGATTGGAAAAGCGCAACTGGTGGAGCTTTTCTACTTGGAGGAAAATTAGTAGCATGGACAAGCAAGAAACAAACTTGTGTTTCTCAATCTACAGCTGAAGCAGAGTATGTAGCTACATCCATGAATTACATGCAGACAATATGGATGAGACATGTGCTAGAAGGATTCAAGATAGATATGTCTAAACCGGTGACTATCTATTGTGATAATACAAGTGCAATAAACATTTCTAAGAATCTTGTACTTCATGCTAGAACTAATCACATTGAATTGAAGTATCATTTTCTAAGGGAAAGAGTTCGAGAAAAATAGGTGAAGATGGAATATGTGAAGAGTAAAGATCAGCTAGCTGATATCTTTATTAAGCCCTTACTGAAGGCTACCTTTGAGTTTCTTAGAGGTAAACTAGGGGTTAGACCCCTACACCAGAAGAACTATAATGATGGAGATGTATCAATCCTGTGGATTTCATGTTTATCTTTAACTAAGGATTGATGAAGGAGCAGGCTACTCCTTTATGGGAGCAGGTCTGATGTAAAGTTGTTATTTAATGCTCTAATGTAATTTTTCTGATTTAATTAGCAGAGATGTTGGAAGAGGCGGCAACAAAATTGAAGACAAGTGATGCATTTATACCTTTGGCATTTCTGTAAAAGGGGGAGAAGAAAAGAAATCAGATATGGGAGAAGAAAAGAAAGCAGGTATGGGAGAAGTTGAAGATCATATTGAGAGAAGCATTGGTTAAGGGGGAGAAGATAAAAGGAGGAGAACCGACAGATGATGTGATACTGGCAAGCAAGCTGCATATGATGATGTTACTCTAATTGTATTTATGATTAGTGTTGCCATCAATGCCAAAGGGGGAGATTGTTGGCATTTGGCATAACTGTTATAGATGAGGTGATGTAGTTGAAGACTGATGAAAGCACTGGTAAAGGATAGAAGTCTATTCGTGATGAAGAGATTGAGATTTTGTGATTAGATGACCTAATCAGTTATTTTGTTGTCATTGATGGAAACTGATGTCAAATGATGATTCCTGATGTTTTGTTTTATCATCTAAGTGATTTGGTTTACAGGAAGATAAGGTTTACCAGCAGAGAACTGAAGTCCGTGAAATAGGACTTTAATCGGTAAAGCATAGATGTTTTGATTGAATTGGATGATCGGTGATGATTGGTGATTTGTGGTTTAGATTGTGAACTTGTATCATGGAAAGGAGTATCTGATCGGAACCAAAATTTGTGAAGATTATCGGAAGGCATGTTTCAAATTTCTGATGAAGTTTTGCTAAGGTTTTAGTAGGGTTTAAGACTGGTGAAGATATCATCAAACCGGTAATGATTTTTGTTATGACGGTAATCAACGATGAGTCTACATGAAGGTGGTAACATGACACAACCTGCGTGAAATGATTTAATTGTTGTTTTGGTACGATTCAAGGATGATTTTCTTGGGAAACAATGAAACACTTAGTAGAGTGTTTTAAGGTGTTGACTTTGGTACATATCAAATTTTTGTGATAGGTTATGATCAACCAACAGTTGATATTACATTTGATCTCTTATGATTTGTATTATAAATTCATGATGTAATTGGGGTTTAGTGGTCGACCTAGTTGAGATGGCTATTTAGAATGGCATAGTTGATGTTTTGGTGTCGGTGGTCTTAGAGAATGTGTTGAGCCATCCAAGAGAAGTGTGAGATCTGCCTAAGAGTTGTAGAGTGTCGAGCTTAACTAGATCTGATCAAGCAAGCAGAGAAGTGCAGGTTATATATCACTTTATCACTGTTGTTCCCTAACAGTTGCAGTAGGTTAAATCCCTTAATCGGGTAGGTCCTAACAGGCCTTAAACATTTAAGTCCCCTAAGAGGGAAGCTCTCAAAAGAGTGTTAAATCCTCTCACGAGGTTGATCCTAACAAATCATGAAGCTCCTAATTGGGTGTTGGCATCTTTGATGATTATGTTGTGATTGTCATTGATGGTCACACACTTTCTATGAGATCACTTTGTGAATATATGAATTATGCTCAACTGGTAATTGTTCCAAACTAGTATCATGTTGTAGTTTTTAGACTATCAATGTTATGCAGAAAGTGTTTGCCGATCTTAAGTGATAGAAAGACACAAGTGGCATAGAGAGATCAAGCGGTCTAAGGATCTCAAGTAGAGCGGAGCAAAGGAGCCAGAAGCAGCAGTTATCTTTTTCCCAATCTTCAAGTTCTGTCTACCAGAAATCTGTTTGAACCAATATTACTCTGAGTTACGAACCTGTAACCAGAAAGTTGGACAAACCGGTAATACTCTGTGATAAGTTACCAACTGGTATATTTTTGTGATGAGTTACCATCCACCGACACTTTGACGATGATTTTGTGTCGTGTTATCAAAATGTGTCTAGATTCAATGAACCTAGGAACTTGTAATGAAATCCTATACTAACATGAAATCAGATTCCTTTTAAGGACATCATGTCTAGGGTTTTAAAAAATGAGAGAGAATATGCGAATATAGAAGTTAGGTTTTGCAGTGGTTGAAAAATTTCTTGAATGTGAGATCTTAACTCAGAAGATCAAGTCTGTGAGTTGTAACAGAGTGAAGAGTTACTGAAGACTAAAGTAATGTTGAAATGCATTAGCTATGAGCTACAATAGATCTAATCAAGCTGATTGTGCCATTTGCTAGATCATTCACTTGTTGATTACTCACATCTTTGACAAGTTAGAAACCCTTAACCAGGTAGGCCCAGAAAAGCCTTTGTAAATCCTCTAACAAGGTGGTTCACATCTGTGGATCTGAAATGCTCTCACAAGGTAGTCTTTAATCGGACTTATCTCCTAACAGAGATTGAGATTCCTAACAAGATCTGTTATGGTAAAGAACATTGTATGACCTTAACCGGTCCAACCTTAACCAGTCTGGTTACTATTCTGCAAATAGTTACTTGTGAGTTTCATCTCACTGTGGTTTTTCCCATTTGGGTTTCCACGTCAAAATATCTTGTGTTATGGTGATTGTGCTTTTGTGGGTGAATGCATTATTTGCTATTTGGTTTGCATGTGTGTTAACCAGTTTGATTGCTAAACTATTTTACCGGTTTACTGGTAGACTATTAAAGTGTTTAAGTACAGTATTTTTTGGTATAATAATTCACCCCCCCCCCCTCTTAGTATTCATCAATTGGTATCAGAGGCAACCTTTCTATAAGTCTAACCACTTGGAAAGAGATCTGGAGGAATACACTATGAGAGAACTTACTTATCAACTCACTCAGTCTGAGCAAGCCTATGATGAACTTATGGTCAAATATAAGGCCTCTTAGGAAAAAAGAAGAGAGCATGTTGAAAAACTAATGGAGCTATCTGAAAATAGTTCTCTTGATGAAGCGGACATGGAAGCCCTAATTCAAGAAGTAGAAAAACTGAATGAATCCAATTCCAACCTAAGAAAGGAGTTGGAAGGACTGACTATTTGAATGTGCCAAGAACTTGAGAACCGGAGGAAAACTGAAGATCTGGTAAAAGACAAAGATCATGAGATCTCCAAGCTAAAGCAAGAGATCAGTGCACTTACCGCTAGTCTTCATGAAAAAAAAATGGAAAAAGAAGAAGTGCAAGGTGAACTAAACATGGCTATCTCTGATAATGCAACCTTGAAGGAATCCAATGCTGCTATTTCTAAAGAACTCACTGAGTCAAAGGAAATACTTGCCAAATTTAATAAGAGCACTGTCAAGCTAGAGCAGAAGCTTGAATCAGCAAAACCAGTAAAGAATACCAATGGACTTGGTTTCTTTGATTATGAGGAAGGTGAGACCTCCAGAACAAAAGATGGAGCATCAAAGAAACAACCAACATCAAAGGATAAAGGTAAGCAAAAGTTTAAACCTGTTTGCTTTAACTGTCTCAAGGAAGGACACACTGCTAATGTATGTAGAAGTAAGGCTTGTAATAATTTTCCATTTTTCTAAATGATAAGCCTAGATCCAATAGATTCAATGGTAATTGTTATGCATGCAACAAGTTTGGGCATAGAGCATTTGAATGCAGGTCTGTCATGCATAATACCGGAAGGTATCCTCAAAGGAATCAAGGAGTTTTTCATGAACCCTCTGGGAACTGGAACCCAAACTGGTTTAATACCTATAGTCATCAGTCAGGTAGCGGTGGCTATCAAGCGGCAACTGAATGGAGAGCAATCTGTGTGATTTGTCATGGTCATGGTCACACTGCTGCAACATGTAGAAGGAAGAATGGAAACATGAATAATGGACCTTGGAGGGCACCTGGAATGATTTGCTATCATTGCAACAAACCAAGTCATTCAACAAGATTCTGCAGAAGTAGAAAGAGTATATCGGATGATATACCGGTCACTCCAAAAGGAAAAATTGATGTTGAAATTGTTCAAGCAGATATGAAGAAAACCTGGAAGAAGAAGCCAAAAGAAGTGATTCAAGAAAAACCAGTTTCTGCACCCAGTGTGGAAGTCGTTGAACTGACAAACTAAGCATCAAAAAAGCTCAGGGGGAGCAAATGGTGAAATGTCTCGAACCCCCAGTTGACACTGGTAAAAGACCTTAACCGGTATGAGATACCTGTTAGATTGGCAGAAGACCGGAAATGGTATAAGGCAAAATTAGGGTTTACGCCCTAATGGTGGAGCATTTATTATGGTAGGTGGAGAATCTATTTAAAAGGAATTTTCAAATAATTTCTCACTGTCATTTGTTGAGAGAAGAATTTTTCAAGTGCAGAGTGAAGAAAAGTGATTTACATTGCGATTCAAAGAATTTACCAAAATCCTGAAGAAGAATCTGAAGCAAACATCTGTTGGAGAAGTGTAGAATGCAAAGCAGTATTCCAACAATCGAAGGAGTGTGTAGCGAAATTCAAATTACAAAGCCCTAAATTTTGATCTACGAAGGTATTTTTCAAATAATTCTCTATTTATCATGGCTTCCGCATCACATGCTAGCTCTAGTGCACCTGTTGATTCTGCAGACTTCATTCAACGGAAGGCTAAATACAATACCCTATCTCAAATACCCACTGGTGTCATAATGGAAGAAGGCATTTCAGATTTCATTGACTGCAAGATTGAAGACCTAGGATCTCTGATGATCCATTCCCAGTTGAGTTTGTTCTGCGGAAAGGATAAGAAGATTAAACCGGAACTCAACATTCTGGAAAAGAAGAAACTTCACAACGCAACCTATTTTCTTGAAGAATTTTTGGATGATCACATTCGAATTGCTCTGAGTAGAGTACATGGTGATAAGATGTACTTAGAGTGGACACATGATATCACACCAGAAGTAATTCATGCCATCACCAGTTTTTGCAATGTTGCTGAAGTGCCAGCCCTAAGAAAGTTTAGCAAAATAGAAATGACTAAGCTCACCCGTTCTATGAGCAATTCATGGGGTATGACTATCAATTCAATCAAGGATGATCTTGTCAAATATGCATGTATGGTGATACGATACCGGACGTTCCATACTAGCAATCAACTCTGTCTCTACTGCAGCGGTCAATGCCGCCTATAGGATGATCAAGGAAGATGCATTGTTTCATCTATGCACTTGTATGCAAAGACAACTTCTGTTGAATCTCAAGTCGATAAAATAGGACAATGCACTGAGATTTAAGTTTGGACAACTACTGGTTGGGTTGTTCTTTTACTTCCAAGGCTACTTTCCAGGAGTAGGTGATATTCAGTGGTCTGCTGACCAACCGATGACAAAGCAAATCAAGGAAAGCCTACAAGCGATTGGAACCAGCTATCCGGAAGTGCTGAACAAATACTGTGATGAGTTCAGATGCAAAATGAACCAAAGGGTAAGAATATCCGGTGATATAGTCAAAAAGTATGAGGAGGACATCTGCTTCACCATCAAAGTTGATGAGTGCATAATGGAGGCGGTTGAGCCTAGACAGGAAGAAGTGGAACCAATGGGATATGAGGTAATGTATGATATATTGGATGGGTATGCGTCTACCCTACTAGCCTCACCTCTTGATCCAAAGGCAAAGAGAATCAACACCTATCTAGAAAGGGTTACACCGGTTAAAGAACCCTCAGTAATGAAGGGAAAGGCAATGCCTTCAGCATCGTCACCAGTTACTCCAACAAGTCCCAAAGTGACCAAGCGGTCACCAGTAAAGAAGAAACCAGAAGTGGCACTTGCCAAAGTCTTTGAGAGGAAGCAGAAGAAAAAGAACAATACACCAGACTCAGAGGAGACTGTCTCTGAAGAACGGCCTAAGAAGACTAGGCAAACGAGGAAAAAGACAAAGAATGAACCAGCAACATCGGCACCAGTAAATATTGACATTTCTTCTTACAAACCTTTGACACATTGTCAAAGAACAATTAAGAATATTAGAAGAAAGGTGCTTGGTGATTTGAAATAATGTTTTGATGATTTTAATGAAATTGAAAAAGAAGAAGTTGAACAGGAAGTTATTAATTATTTATGTATTAATGACCGGTGGCCTTCAGAAATTAAGTTTGAGACACCTGATTCTTTATATAACTCTTTAGATAACAAATGATGCATTTCCATAGAAAAAGAGAAGGAAATAATATAAGAATTATTTTCACATTACTTCACTAATGTACCTAGATCAGAATTGTATGAAGTAGTGGAGAGATATAAGGGCCTCTTCTTCATGAGAAGAAGAAGACTCCAGTTGCTGGAGGGAAAAGTTTTGGAAGTGGTCAAAGATACCCACTCCCTTGCTCAATCAGCATTAAGATTGCATCAAGTAGCTGAAGCCAATGAAAAGGCTGAGAAAGAACCAGAAATCACTCAACCGGATGAAGTATACAATAGTGAAGGAGAATCGGTCACCACTCAAATGGAACCAATTGATGTTGATTCTTTAAACGGTGACAATGTTACTCCGGATGCACCAGCAGAAACTGAAGGTCAGGGGAAACAGGAGGAAGACAAGAGAAAATAGGCAGAGGAAGAGAAGAAGAAACAAGAGACAGAAAAGACAAAACAGGCAGAACAGGAAAAGGAGAAAGAGGAGGAGAAGAAAAAGAAAGAGGATGAGAAGAAAAAGAAAGAGGAAGAAAAGAGAAAGGAAGAGGAGAATAAGAAACAAGAATATGAGAAGAAGAAGAAGGAAGTGAAAAAGGAAGAGGAGAAGAGAAAGGAAGAGGAGAAGAGAAAGGAAGAGGAGAAAAAGAAGGAAGAAGAGGAGAAGAAGAAGAAGGATGAAGATAAAGAGAAGCAGAAAGAAGAGGAGAAAAAGAAGGCAGAAGAAGACAAGAAAAGAGCCAAAGAGAAAGAAGAAGTCGCTCAAAGTACTCAGATGGAGACTCCAAAGGCAACCGGTAGTCAAGCCAAACCAGCTGACATTACCAGTCCCATTGACCTCCAGTCTGCAAATGAATCGGAGTTGCTACAGAGCATTAAGCTTGCTCAAGAGCGCTTGGATGCTCTAAGGAGGAAAAAGGAGGAAGATGTTATCCAAACTATGGTGGAAACACTCACCAATTTGATACACAGTATGAACCTCCCCAGTATTTGATTCCTCACTTGCCCAATTAAAGATTCTATGTACAGTTGTGGAAGACCAAGTCCAAATCTTGGAAGAAGTTGCAGAATCAAATGCCAAGAAGGAGCATGAAAAGGCTCTGAACATTGCCTTGGTGAAGAAGTTGAATGAGCTTTAGTCAAAACTTCAGAAGGCACAAAAGGACATCCAAGATGCAATGGATGAGGGAAATCTACTACTCAACAAGATTTCTCAACCTCATTTATTCTATGATGATGTACTCACTCAGAAGGACAAACTGCAATCTGATATGCAGTCATTTATTAGCACCTTCAAGATGCCATATGATTCCTTCTCCACATATGGTCAAATCGCTCACCAGTTTCAACTCTAGTCTGCAAGAATTAAGGCAGAGATAAGTAACTGAACATGTAATTTGTAGGAACTTCAATTGGTCCTACTACCAAGACTGCAAATTCTCCAGAAATGCTACCTCAATATAGATGCCCTAATGGTTACTCATGAGATGAGCACCATGGATGCCATGGAGGAGCAGGTTTATCAGATGCAAACGGAGAATGAGGTTGCTACCTCATTGATTGAGTCATGGTCTTTATCCATGAAGACATTTATGCAGGACTTTAAATCCGTTTTTGACAAATTTCACTCTTTATTGTCATAAACTCTTATTTTGTTAATGCAAATAGAACAAGGGTTACTCAGTTGTACTTCGTCATTGTTGGCAAAGGGGGAGTAGTATACTTGAATTAAAATTTTGATGGGGAATAGTATCTGTATTTAAATTTTGATGCATGCTATGTTTATCTCTGTAAGAACGTAGTATACATTGTATTGTTTGCAAAAGGGATAGTGTATATGCTTAGGGGGAGTAATTTTGTTTATGGCATGATTTTGTTGTAAAACACTTAGAAGTCAAAATTTTTCCTAAGTGTTGCCATCAATGCCAAAGGGGGAGATTGTTGGCATCTTTTATGATTATGTTATGATTGTCATTGATGGTCACACACTTGCTATGAGATCACTTTGTGAATATATGAATTATGCTCAACTGGTAATTTTTCCAAACCGGTATCATGTTGTAGTCTTTAGACTATCAATGTTATGCCGAAAGTGTTTACCAATCTCAAGCGGTAGAAAGACCCAAGTGGCATAGAGAGATCAAGCAGTCTAAGGATCTCAAGCAGAGTGGAGCAAAGGAGCCAGAAGTGACAGTTATCTTTTTCCCAGTCTTCAAGTTCTGTCTACCAGAAATCTATTTGAACCAGTATTACTTTGAGTTACCAACCTGTAACTGGAAAGTTGGACAAACCGGTAATACTCTATGATGAGTTACCAACCGGTATATTTTTGTGATGAGTTACCATCCACCGACACTTTGACGGTGATTTTGTGTCGTGTTATCAAAATGTGTCTAGATACAATGAACCTAGGAACTTGTAATGAAATCCTATTGGACCGACATGAAATCAGATTCCTTTTAAGGATGTCATGTCTAGGGTTTTAAAAAATGAGAGAGAGTATGTGAATATAGAAGTTAGGTTTTGTAGTGGTTGAAAAATTTCTTGAATGTGCGATCTTAACTCAGAAGATCAAGTCTGTGAGCTGTAACAGAGTGAAGAGTTACTAAAGACTGAAGTAATGCTGAAATGCATTAGCTATGAGCTACAATGGATCTAATCAAGCAGACTATGCCATTTTCTAGATCATTCACTTGTTGATTACTCACATCTTTGACAAGTTAGAAACCCTTAACCGGGTAGGCCCAGAAAAGCCTTTGTAAATCCTCTAACAACATGGTTCACATCTGTGGATCTGAAATCCTCTCACAAGGTAGTCTTTAATTAGACTTATCTCCTAACAAAGATTGAGATTCCTAACAGGATCTGTTCTGGTAAAGAACATTGTATGACCTCAACCAGTCTGGTTACTATTCTGCAGATAGTTACTTGTGAGTTTCATCTCACCGTGGTTTTTCCCATTTGGTTTTCTACGTCAAAATCTCTTGTATTATGGTGATTGTGCTTCTGTGGGTAAATGCATTATTTGCTATTTGGTTTGCATGTGTGTTAACTGGTTTGATTGCTAAATTGTTTTACCGGTTTACTGCTAGACTATTAAAGTGTTTAAGTATAGTATTTTTTGGTATACTAATTCACCCCCCCTCTTAGTATTCATCACCGGGTTGCTAGGAAAATCCCTTAGTCGGGTGACTATAACAGGGTGTATTGTAAGCTCCTAACAGGGCTAAGCTCCTAACTGGGCGTACTTCAAAAGAGTACAAATATTTGTGGGTGCCAACTCCCACCGTGGTTTTTCCCTATTTGGGTTTCCACGTCAAAAATTTATGGTGTTCATGTGTGGAATGCTTTTCATGTGATGTTCTTGTTTATGTTACATTTCATGCATTATTTTTGAGACACCGGTTATGATGTTTTATCAGAGGTTTATCAAAGGTTACCGGTACTGATATGTGTTGGTAGAGAAAGTATTTGATCTAATAGATGACGCTAGTGAGTTAGTAAATGATCAAATATATATGATTGTTTAAGTGGTGAAAGTATTGATAAATGTGGTAAATGATTTGATTAATGTGTTAAGCAAATCTGATAAAGAGGTTGTTAGATCTGATTAAAGAAGTTGAGACATTTTGATAAATGGTTTCAGATCTGATATAAGTTTGTTTTTTGGTTTAAAGTTTCAATTGGTCTTAATATTGATTCACCCCCCCTCTCAATATTAACCAAATCCTCATAGGATTAACATAATAGTTATGATTTTGTCATGAAGAGGGAATTTTAAACATTCATGAATAGTAGAAGGGATCACTTTCATGGAAGAGAGCCAAGGATGTCCCAAGTTCACATGAAATTGATCCGATTTGGGAATGAAAGAAAAAATGACATCTGAGCACTTAGTACCAACCTCAATGGGAAGAGTAACAGAACCAATAGCGAGACAAGAGAAACCATCAAAGACTTTAGTCACCACATTAGATTTATCATGTGTTACTTGATGCAATTGTAAAGTATAAAGATATTCTTCAGTTATCACATTTACCATACACACTGGATCAATGAGCACCCCTCGTGAGAGCATATCATTGATCTTCGTAGTGATATATTGTGGGCTATCGGGTGCTTCAATAGTCTCACTAGAATCAAAGGTAATGCATAGGTCCTTAGGAGGTTCAGGTTTATCAGTAAAACTCACCATATTATTAGACTCAAGGCCAAGGTCTTTAGGAGAAAATGCAAGATGCTAACACTCAACCACATTAGTAGAATGGGAAGGCAAATGATTAGTAAATATTTGAATATTTTTATTAGGAGGAGATACGGATTTGTTTCCTTTGTCATTCACACCAGCTACATATATGGTATTGTTATCAGTAGGGTCTTGAAATCTACTCTTTAAGGAAAAACATTTTTTCAGTGTCATGACCAGGTTGATGATGATATTGGCAAAAAGTTTTGGAATCATGATAAGATGAAAAAGGTTTAGATGTATCAATTGGTTTGATGGGAGGAAGTTTCAACACATTCTTGTTCAACAATTGTATCATAATACTATGCAAAGATTCAAAAAGAGGAGTAAATTATTTTCTAAAATACTTGGATAAAGGAGGCATGCCTATTGTTGCGGCTACTACCTAGGTATTGTTGTTGTCATTGAACTTCATGAATCCTTTATTCAGTTTAAACTTCACTAAAAGTGTTGAGCACTTTCATTCTTATCAATGAGAGTCATTGAAGGAGATTGTTCAAATTGACTCACTTGAAGCTAATAGTTATGAAGCACTGCACACAACTACATAAAGGAAGTAAACTCAGAAAAGAGAAGTTTATCTTTGATCTCTTTTTGAAAATTATAAATAAAAATTATTTTAACTTCATGATCAAGCATAGGATAAGAAATTTCAGAATACGAATGTTTATATCTACCAATAAAATTTGTCACTTTTTCTTTAATGCCTTTCTTACAATGAATCAAATTAGTCAAAGTAATCTTAGGACCAATATTATTGTGAAATTTTTGAATGAAAACATTATCCAATTTTTGATATGATGTAATAGAATGAGGAGACAAAGAATAATACCATTGTAGAGCTTTATCTCTAATACATCTCTAAATGCCCTAGTAAATAGTTTAGCCAAAAGTCTTTGATCATGAGCAAAATCACTACACAAAGTTTGAAAAGTTTTCACATGAGTCAAGGGATTACCTTTTCCATTATAAAGCTCCAACTAAGGGACTTCCACATGTTTAGGGGGGCAACATGAACGATATCATTAGATAATGGGCTCACTACATCAAATGTGGGCACATTAAACTTTGGTTGGTTTATAGAAGTTATTTTTTGTTGCAAGGATGACACAATTTGAGCTAGGATATTAATGGTTTCTTTGATTGATAGGTTGAAATTAGACATGTTGGATTGGGATGGAGGAGTAACATTGTTTTTTTTATTGGTCGATAATATTAGTAGTTTTTTATTAATATCAAAGTCTGTTACATGGTTGAAGCATCAATATATGCTTTGATAATCTATTTTGAGCCACTATTCTACGAACATCATCTATCTTCAAATTACAAACAAAACATATGATCCTACTACAATATATTCATCTTCATCAACCCACCCCAAACCCAATTCACAAAACTTAAATCCACCCGAGTCCTACAATTTTGTAACTGTGCATCCATCTAATACTTGACATAGAAGCAAAACAATTAGCTTTGTGGCCCTTTACAAAGAAGACCCAACTACAATACCCATTTAAAACATTCCGCCTACTTATATAGACTGCTGACAACTTTACAAAATTACAAAATAAGCAGACTTCCAATACAAAAATCTTTCTCTAGATATCATAAGTAGCTTAACTACACAAAAAACTTTGTCTAATCTTGCATTAACCTCTTCTTTCTCTCACTGCCTACCTAGTTCGCAGTCATCTCAACACCCTCTGTGGAAAGGCTAAAGTGAGCTCATTCATTTCAAATTCATGCCTTCGGATGGCAAGATTCAACTCCTCCCATGTTGTGAAGATTTTCAATTTGTAGACCTCTTTTTCCACTTTCCCCATCCAACATACAAACTAAATGACACTAAATTCCCTTGCTTCCTCTTTATCTTCGATGCCTTTACATTTGTCTAGGCCCACGCCTAGTACTACCCATTCAAAAATGGATTCCATCCCAAGAAGCAAATCCTCATTGAATAGAGATGTTACTACCCATTTGATCATAGCTTCCTCCTCCGCAATTTCTAGACCCCAAGCCACAATCTACATTTCAATAATCTTTTCAATTGTTCCTCCTTGACTGGCCCGAAGAAACCTTTCTAATGTCATTTTGTTTTGACAATAAAATTTGCCTCCATCGTCTTTCCAAATTTGTTATTGCCTTGTTCTTGTCAACTTGCAATGTAAATACCAACTCTTTCTACCTTGTTTGGAAACTTGCCTTCTCTTTAAAAGAGAAACACACAAGTGACAGTAATTTATATTGAGCAACCAATCTACGACCATCCATTTCATCCATGTTGTCATCATTGATTTTCACTCCACATTAAATCATAGCTGGATTGTAATCTTTTACATCAATACGACACATGCTCAAAGCCTTAACCCAAAACTTTCATTTAACTTGAGATGACAACCTGCAAATTAACGTTCGTCCTTCAACAACTCTTAATAATTACTAAACTACCACCATTTTAATTCTTACATTACCAACACCCATAGCCACAGTCCTTTTTGAAAAGTTTTTTTTTTTTCTCCTAAATTATAAACATTTTACCAAATTAGAGGTTAATAAGATCTAGATCGCTGCTTTCTATGTCTTCTAAAGATAGATTCCTTAATTTATCTTCTTTGTCAAAAGATAAATCCCATTTCGACAAGTAGTCTGCCTCCTTGTTCCCCGCTCTTCAGATATGGCTTATTTTAAAATCCTCAAACTGTGAAAAATGATCAATAATTGTTGAGATATAACTTTGCAAATGCCAAGCTTTTGTCTTTCCCTTTATAATCGCCTACACTCTGATAAGTGAATAACCTTCTAGATGTATTTTGGTTAGACCCAAAGACCTGTTGAGACTAACTGCCAATAAAGAAAGTTTAGCCTCAACAATATTATTAGTTCCTTCCTCTAACTTTTTGGCTCCAATTACCATCGTTTATTCTTTCCAATTGCGAACTATGGGAGATGATTGGGTCACAAATGGAAGACTCACTAAAGGAGGTATGAAAGAGTTTTGATTATTAATGTTGCCCCCTTGACTAACATGTATAGGTTTAACATTTTGTGTGGAAGTAGCCATGATGTTAGATGTGAAAGTAGGCACACTAGGCATAGATGTATCCATAATAATAGAATGAATAACTTGACTAGGTGCTTGAGTGTAACCAAGGACTTCAACACAAATTTTCATAGGCATGATATTAGTGTCAACAATATGAGTAGGGCCATGCAACAAATCAATGCCAACTTTATCACTTTAAACCATTCTTCTTAATCCTTCAATCAATGGGATAGCCTCACTTTTTGGGTATTGTTGACTCGTCTATTGTTGAAGATTTTCAAATTCATTGTCAATCTTATTCAATTGATCAACTAAAACCCTAGTTAGCGATTCACCCTCATCATGAGAATTAGACAAAGAATGGGGATAAATGACATCAATTGTTGGAATAAAAGAACCACCCACATTCTCATGAAACAAGTTATCCAAATTAGGCTCCATATCCTTAGTAATTAAACCTTGAGAAGCCTTAATCTTTACAACTTCTTCTCACAGGAATATTACAGGTAGGACTAATAGTAGTAAAACTCATGTACAAAGGAGAGAAATTTGAATTTAAAAATTGAAATTATGATTAAGCAATAAATTTTTTTGTGAAAATGATTATTCAACCAATTAATTAAGCAATTTGAAAGATAAATACATCTATATTACAACATGACATTCATAAAGATCATATTTGAAAATTAATTTGAAAAAACTATGCACTCCACATGATAAATTTTAGAAATATAAATTAGGGTTTTTGTACATTCAACCACTAAATTTATGTAATTCAATTTGAAAATGAGATCTAGGAGGGAAAATTTGATTTTTGAATTAAATAAATAATCCTATCTGAAATAATAAATCCAAATTAGACTGTCCACAAGCTCAATTTTAGAATTAAAAATTAGTGTTTTGTGAAATTAACCTCTCATTTTTTGAAATTCAATGAAAAATTAAACTTGTAAATGTAAATTTTAATTTGAAATGCATAAACACTCAAATCTGAGAACACAAATCAGAAATAAAAGTGTAAGGAGTTGGGTTCACCAAAATATAATGGTGAAAAATTAGGGTTTCCAAAATTAGATATTTGAAAACCACTAATTTTTACTTAGGGACCATTACATTAAAAGAGGGTGTAAATCTAATAAATCTAGCCACATACCAGCAAGGATAAGAGTTGAGACTTCTATTAGATTTATCAGATTTGAATTGATTAACCTCTTTTAAGTTAAATTGAAAAACGTTGAAATTAGGGTAAATGTGTTGGAATTAAAGTAAAAACGCATGAACAGTGAGCTATAGTTGTTGGATCGAGCCACAAACCTGGATTTGAGAAATGTAAGTATATTTGGATCTGTTCACAAAAGGAGCTCCTGAAATGTCGAGACCATTATGCTCATCGCATTGGTCCTTTGCACTTTCTACAACCCAAAGAGGAATTTGTTCATCACTATAAATAAAACTAATTCTAGAAATCGCGGCTCTATACCTACTCTTGCACACAATAGAGAAGGAAAATAGGGCGTGAATAAGGGTTTTCCATAGGTCAAACCCTAGTTTTGGAATTAACCATGAAATAGAAATGAAATGTATGTTGGCATATGTGCAGAGTATGATGACATGATGATATTGTATGTTGTCATTGATGTCAATATGTTGAAGAGTGAACTGGTATATTGAAGTAAGCAACTTGCAAAAGAACCGGTATGATGTAGTGAATCGGTATATGTGAAAAAGTGAAGCGATATGTCCATCCAAGTGAACCAGTATGTTGGAATGTGAACCGGTATATGGAATGTTTTGTATCAAGGTTTCATATGGTATGACTACCAGTTGGTAGTCTTAGCTTCAGGGTTTCCGGTTGAAGTGGTCCAAGCCTACGTGATTCAACCGATGACGTCGTGTGATGAGTTAGCATTGTAATGAAGAATAGATTGTGTTGCCATATCCACCTTGTGCACGTGAAGGATCTTGCATGAAGGAGATTGATCCTATCTACCTCGGGAATGTGTGTAGTCTCTGTAAATGATGGAGAACGCGTGATGGGTTATTAGCCTCCAATAAGAGGTGAAGAACGAACGATGGAGAATGTCTTGAGATCTGTTCAAGACTATTGTAATCAATGCAATATGTTTAACGGTTAGGATTAAATTGGCTGAATTGCTTAACCTAAATGTTTACGGTTTAGGGTTTATGCTACCGACCTATCTATTTCCTATAAGGTCGATGTTGTTTTTCATGTGGAGGTTGTTGGAAAATTTTGTGTTTGTATCTTAGTGCAGAGATACGCGATTCTTGCCAGACTAGATAAGAGAATAGATACCTGCAGAGTGTGATTGCAGAAGGAAGGAACTAAAGCGGATCTGCATTGGCATTGAAGTGTTGTTACCAGATCATTGTAATACCTATTGACCTCTAACCACTTCAACAGTTGGAAAATCCCTTAATAGGGTAGCTTTAACCGACTTGCTGTAAATTCTTTAACAGGGTGACTCAAAATCTTTGAGTTCTTGAAATCCTCTAACAAGGTAACCTTTAACAGGGTTTAACCCTTAACCGGGTATTTTAGCCATCCCTTAACCGGGTGATCCCTAACAGGATCGGTTCCTAACAGAACCTATTGTAAAAGTCTTTAACCAGACTAGGCTCCTAATAGAGCGGACTTCAAAAGGGTTCAAAGAATAGCTTGTGGGTATTCATCCCCACCATGGTTTTTCCCAATTGGGTTTCCACGTGAAAAAATGTGTTATCTGTAATGCTTTTTCATGTGATGCTTTGTTATTTTCTGTCAAGCGGTAAAGCATGTTGAACCAGTAAGTCTCTGCATTTTTGTTGATGTATCACTAGTGTATGCATATGGGTGAAGTGGAAATAAGATGTTAGATTGTGTGGAAAGTTAAGAGTTACCAGTTTATGTCTTTCACATTCTTACTGTGTTTAACCGACAGTAATCTGGTTTAGACCGGTGTTATTGCTTGCCAGTCAAGTGAAGAGTTTTTAGTCAAACCGGTTAAAGGAAAAGTGATTTTTGCCTGTACTGATTCACCCCCCCTCTCAGTACCGGTTTGGTACTAATTGTTCATCATTTATTCATCAATTGGTATCACAGCGTCTTCCAGGTCCTCTGTGTTGTAAGCTTAACCACTTGAGGTAAAGATCCTACTTTAATGATGAAGAGGGAAGGTCCAAATTTCAACAGAGACAACTTTAAAATATGGAAGGACAGAATGAAGATATACATCAGAAACTTGGGTGCTCAACACTGGAGCTATGTTGAGAATGCTTATGTTATCCCTACCGGTACTCTCAGCAATGATCAAAAGAGAGAGATTCAGGAGAATGGGCAAGTCATGGAAGCCCTAATCAGCAGCTTATCTGACATTGAGTTTATTGATGTTCAAGATAAAGAGAATCCTAAAGAAGTATGGGATGCCCTTGAGAATATCTATGGCGGTGATGAGCATGTGAAACAAGCTAAGGAAGAAAGCCTTAGGGGAAAGTTTGAAGACATGCAGATGGTTGAAGGAGAGACCATTCAATAATATGGAATAAGAATCAAAATTGTTGTTGGAGATATCAAGAGTGCAAGTGGTAAAATGGAAGATTCCACTATTGTTAGCAAATTTTTGAGATCCTTATTACCGATCTATGCAATAAGGGTTGCTGCTATTCAGGAGTCGAGGTTTGTAGACAAGACAAAGGTATCTTTGGACTCCATCATTGCAAAGTTAACAGCTTATGAGCTAAATAATTATGATGGCAGTATTCAGAAGACTGAATCAAACTTCAAAGCATTTGTTGCACCATCTAGAAAAGGCAAAGAAGCTAGTGCCAGTGGTGAACCAAGACAAAGTAGAGAAATGGATGATGAGGAGATCATAATGGAATTTGAAGCTCTTATTCCCAAGAGACTTCCCAAGGGAACCGATAAATACAAAGGTAAGCTCCCTTTGAAATGATTTTCTTGTAACCAAATAGGACACATTGTTGTAAACTGTCCTAATGGTGATAATAAGGACAAATTGAAAAAGTTCAAGAAGTTTAAAGAAGGAAACCAGAGAAATTGTTTTGTAGCAGTTGATGAAGGTGTCACTCATGAGGAATAAGAAGATGAAGAAAGTGAAGATATCCTGTTTGTAGCAGTCAAGGAAGATGTGTCAGACAAGAAGGCTCTTGTCTCCCACTTTGATAATTCCAATGAGTGGATTATTGACAGTGGTTGTTCTCACCATATGACTGGTGATCGGAGTAAGTTTCTATCTCTGGAAGAGTATGATGGTGGTGTGGATCATTTTGGTAATGATGCACCATGTATGGTAAAAGGCAGAGGGTCCATCTCTCTGAATGGAAAAAGCAATGCTGACAATATGTATTGGGTAGAAGGTCTCAGACACAACCTTTTGAGTGTTGCCCAGCTAAATGATAATGGACTCGCTCTAGAATTCAGAGATGGAGTGTGTAAAATAAAAGGTAAGAGTGGTGAACTGATGGCCACCGGTATGCAGACCAAAGGTAACCTATTTCAGCTGAATGCTAATGTCAGTACATGTCTAATGGCTAAGTTTGATGATAGCTGGATATGGCATAGGAGACTCTACCATGTAAACTTTGATAATATTGTGAAGGTCAGTAAGATCAAGGAAGTTAGAGGATTTTATGTGCTGAGAAAATCAGAAAATCCTTTGTGCAAAGAGTGTCAACTGGGGAAAATGTCTTCCTCAACCTTCAAAGGTAAATCTTTCACTGCAGACAATTTACTTGATCTTGTGCATACTGATTTGTGTGGTCCTATGAAAACTAGGAGTGTGCAGGGAGATAGGTATTTTATGATCCTTGCTGATGATTGCTCAAGAATGATGTGGGTCACATTCTTGAAGGACAAATCTGAAGCTTTTGGAAAGTTCAAAGCCTTCATAACACTAGTTGAAAAAGAAAGCAGTAAGAGGATTAAGTGCTTAAGAACTGATCAAGGAGGAGAATTCACTTCTGGTGAATTCAACAAATACTATGAAGAGAATGGCATCAAGAGGCAATTGTTTGCCCCCCAGACTTCACAACAGAATGGCCTAGCAAAGAGGAACAACCGGACTATGGTTGAAGCAGCTAGAACTATATTGATCCAAGGGAAGGTTGCTCACACCTTTTGGAGAGAAGCGGTGAGCACTGCAGTCTACACAATGAACCAGGGTACTCATAAAAAAGGGTAAGGATAAAACACCTTATGAGTATTGGACCGGTAAGACACCAGTGGTAAGCTACTTTAGAGTGTTTGGTAGCAAATGTTATATCAAGAGGAGTGAACATCATAGCAAGTTTGATGCTAAATGTGATGAGGGAATATTCCTAGGGTATTCCACAAAGAGCAAATCTCTCAAATGCTTCAACAATAGGACTCAGAGAATTGTTGAAAGCATCAATGTTAGAGTTGATGAAACCTCTGAGAAATCTAAGGAAACCGACAGTGAACAAGTAGGAGATGAACTACTTATAACCTTCTAGGAACCGATTGCAATACAACCTATCACCAGTAACAGTGCTCCTACACCGGTAGATGCTGATGCTGATGAAGAAGAAAAGCAAGATGAAGCAACTAAGATCATTCCTAGGTATGTAAAGCTGAATCATGATCCAAAGCAGATCATAGGAGACAAGGATGCAATAATTCTTACAAGAAGAAAGGTCAAAGAAAAATCTTGCATGATCTCTGAATTTGAGCCTAAAACATTCAAAGAGGCACATAAATATGAAGACTGGATCAAGGAAATGGAAGAGGAACTTGACCAGATAGAAAAGAATGGTACATGGTCTTTGGTACCCAGACCTGAGCATAAAAATGTCATAGGCACCAAATGGGTTTTCAGAAATAAACTGAATGAAGATGGCACTGTGGTAAGAAACAAAGCCAAGCTGGTGTGCAAACGATATGCTCAAGAAGAAGGAGAAGACTATGGAGAAACCTTCGCTCCTATAGCCAGATTGGAAGAAGTTCGTATGCTTCTTGCATATGTAGCATTCAAGGGATTCAAAGTATATCAAATGGATGTAAAATCTGCATTCCTGAATGGAATACTAGAAGAGGAGGTGTATATAGAGCAACCAGATTGGTTTGCCCTATTAGAAGACAGTGACATGGTGTGTAGGCTACATAAGGTCTTGTATGGACTAAAGCAGGCACTTAGAGCATGGTATGAACACTTGCACTCCCATCTTGTGAAGATTGGATTTGAGAGAACAAGTGAAGATAGAAATATCTATCTGAAGTCAAAAGGAGATCGAATTCTAATCTGTGAGGTATTTGTTGATGACATAATCTTTGGAGGAGATGACAAGATGAGTCATGATTTTGCAGATGGGATGAAAAAGGAGTTTGAGATGTCACTTATAGGGGAGATTAAGTTCTTCATTGGACTACAGATTCAACAAATGAAAGATGGAATCTTTATCACTCAGTCCAAGTATGTCAAAGAAGTGTTTAATACTTTTGGCATGGAAGGCAACAAACCGGTTGGTACACCGATGGTGACCGGTTGTAAACTATCAAAGGAGGATGACTCATTGTTGGTAAATGAGAAATAATACCAATCAATGATTGGTAAATTGCACTATGTAGTACATAGAAGACCAGACATTGCACATGCAGTGGGCATTACTACATGGTTCCAGAAAAGCCCAAGAGAATCCCACTTGGTAGCAGTCAAGCGGATTTTGAGATATCTGAAGGGAACTATTGACTATGGATTATGGTATCCATACAGTAATGATTTCAACCTGAAAGTGTTTACAGATGCTGACTGGGCTGGTAATGTGGGTGACCGGAAGAGCACAATCGGTGGTGCATTCTTTCTTGGTGGTAGACTAGTCTCATGGATGAGTAAGAAGCAGAGCTATATCTCTTAGTGCACAAAAAAATCGGAGTATGTTGCAGCATTTATGAACTGCACCCAGACAATCTGAATGAAACATGTATTAAATGGCTTCAAAGTTCCCATATCTGAACCGGTAAGTATATTTTATGACAACACAAGTGCGATTAACATCTCCAAGAATTCGGTTTTACATTCTAGAACCAAGCACTTTGAGCTTAAGTATCATTTCTTAAGGGAAAAGGTTCAGAACAAAGAGATTGTATTGGAACATGTTTCCAGTAAGGAGCAGTTAGCAGACATATTCACCAAGCCTCTACCGAAGGCTACTTTTACCTATTTGAGAGGTGAATTAGGGGTGTTGCCCCTTCAAGAGGTGAACTAAAGGTGTGTGCTCCACATCAGTCAGAACTTACATTGATATATCTTTTTTAGGATTGATGTGTTGAAGGATGCTACTCCTTAGGGGGAGCAACATAGTGGGCCATTGTTGTTTGTGCCTCCACTTTGGCATTGTTGTCAAAGGGGGAGAACTTGTAAAGTGAAGAAGATATCTATAGTATTGGGGAGAAGATGTGAAGCTGAAGCAAAAAGATATCTTTGTATATTACCATCAATGGCAAAGGGGGAGATTGTTGGCATATGTGCAGAGTATGATGACATGATGATATTGTATGTTGTCATTGATGTCAATATGCTGAAGAGTGAACTAGTATATTGAAGTAAGCAACTTGCAAAAGAACCGGTATGATGTAGTGAACCGGTATATGTGAAAAAGTGAAGCGGTATGTCCGTCCGAGTGAACCAGTATGTTGGAATGTGAACCGGTATATGGAATGTTTTGTATCAAGGTTTCATATGGTATGACTACCGGTTGGTAGTCTTAGCTTCAGGGTTTTCGGTTGAAGTGTTCCAAGCCTGTGTGATTCAACCAATGATGTCGTGTGATGAGTTAGCATTGTAATGAAGAACAGATTGTGTTGCCACGTTCGCCTTGTGCGCATGAAGGATCTTGCATGAAGGAGATTGATCCTATCTACCCCGAGAATGTGCATAGTCTCTATAAATGGTGGAGAACACGTGATGGGTTATTAGCCTCCAAGAAGCGATGAAGAACGAACGATGTAGAATGTCTTGAGATTTGTTCAAGACTGTTGTAATCAATGCAATATGTTCAACAGTTAGGATTGAACCGACTGAATTGCTTAACCTAAATGTTTAGGGTTTAGGGTTTATGCTACCGACCTATCTATTTCCTATAAGGTCGATGTTGTTTTTCATGTGGAGGTTGTTGGAAAATGTTGTGTGTGTATCTAAGTGCAGAGATACGTGATTCTTGCCAGACCAGATAAGAGAATAGATACCTGCAGAGTGTGATTGCAGAAGGAAGGAACTAAAGCGGATCTGCATTGGCATTGAAGTGTTGTTACCAGATCATTGTAATACCTGTTGACCTCTAACCACTTCAATAGTTGGAAAATCCCTTAATAGGGTAGCTTTAACTGACTTGCTGTAAATTCTTTAACAGGGTGACTCAAAATCTTTGAGTTCTTGAAATCCTCTAACAAGGTAACCTTTAATAGGGTTTAACCCTTAACCGGGTGATCCCTAGAAGGATCGGTTCCTAACAGAACCTATTGTAAAAGTCTTTAATCGGACTAGGCTCCTAACAGAGCGAACTTCAAAAGGGTTCAAAGAATAGCTTGTGGGTATTCATCCCCACCGTGGTTTTTCCCAGTTGGGTTTCCATGTGAAAAAATATGTGTTATTTGTGATGCTTTTTCATGTGATGCTTTGTTATTTTCTATCAAGTGGTAAAGCATGTTGAACTAGTAAGTCTTTGCATTATTGTTGATGTATCACTAGTGTAGGCATATGGGTGAAGTGGAAATAAGATGTTAGATTGTGTGGAAAGTTAAGAGTTACCAGTTTATGTCTTTCACATTCTTATTGTGTTTAACCGACAGTAATCTAGTTTAGACCAGTGTTATTGCTTGCCAGTCAAGTGCAAAGTTTTCAATCAAACCGGTTAAAGGAAAAGTGATTTTTGCCTGTACTGATTCACCCCCCCCTCTCAGTACCGGTTTGGTACTAACTGTTCATCATTTATTCATCAATGTAATTGAATTATACTAATGAAAATGTTCTCCTTTTGAGGGAGATGCTGAATAATGACTGAAAACACTAATGATATGCCTTTTAATGGAGTTTTACTTGTCTCCATAAGGAATTAGGGTTTCATGAAGTCTTCATAAACAAAGAACATGATAGTCAACTCCAATGCTTGAAACTCGACCTTACTTCTTCTCCAATGCTTGAAGGAAGATTGATTGCTTGCTCACTTGAATTTGAATGCTTGATTACTTGATACATGTGTGTTTGCTTTTTTCAGATAGATCAAAATGAGAGGGGTAGACCTCCTTTTATACCTACTTGATGAAAAACAACTTAATTTTCTAACATGAGCCGACACGGGATCTAGGTCCCAACTAAAATAATGTGATAGTTAAGGAGCCCAAAAAATGGGTCTTGATTGGGAGGACCAGGGTGCCAGTGCCCTGGTCCTCACCAATCAGGAACCAAGAAATAAAGGACAGATGAAGTGCAAGTTACAATGAAGATTTTGCATGGTGCAAGTAGAATCAGGGCTCCAATTAAGCCTCAAGACATGAATGCCAAGGTGAGGGCCCAAATGAGGACAAATTTTTAAGTGAGTACAATTTAGGACACTACACATATCATGCAACCATCAAGTATTTAATAAACAAAGATGTTATAGGTGGGAAAATTATAATATGGTTATTACTGTTATAGGAGTTTGACATCACTATTGTTGACAAACCTCATAAGGATAATGCTATTGATGACTTCCTTTCAAGAATGGTTTTTTAGGGTAATCATGAGCCAATGGATGACACATTTCTGGATGAGTACTTATTTTCCATATCAATTCAATCTCTATGGTTTGTTGATCTCACAAACTCCCTTGTAACTGGGAAATGTCCAAATCATTTTAGTCCTAAACAAATATAAAGATTAATTCATGAAAGTTATATATTTCAATGGATAGATGGAATTCTATTTAAAATGTGTTCTTTTCTTCGTAGGTGTGTGTAGGAAGTAGATGTTTATGACATCATACGTGCATGTCATAATGACCCAGAAGGAGGACATTACTATGTGGTTAGAACAATCCACAAAATCCTTGGAGTAGGCTATTTTTTCCTACCATGTCAAAGGATGTTTCCTTCTATGTGAAACATTGTGATGAATGCCAATGCATGGGACGACCTACACCAACAATGGAGATGAGCTGCTACAACCCCAGATAGCTCTTGAACCATTTGAAAAATCATGAATTGATTTTGTGGGACCTGTTGACCCGCCTTCAAAAGGACATCATTATATTCTAGTTGGCACAAATTATGTAACAAAGTGGGCAGAAGTGAAAGCACTGCCAATATCAAGAGAAGAAAAGGTAGGTGATTTCTTATATCAACATATTCTTCAAAGGTTTGGTGCACCAAGAGAAATAATTTTTGATCAAGGACCACAGTTTATGTATGCTATGATTGAAGCTTCCATGCATAGGTACAAGATGACACCCAAAAAATCTATCATCCTTAGGCGAATGGGCAAGTGGAAGTCACCAACAGAGAATTGGAGAACATCTTAACAAAGACTGTTCCATTAAGAAAAACAAATTGGTTAGAGAGATTGGATGAAGAAATTTGGGCCTACAATACAACAGGGAAGATAACTACAAGTTTTTGTCCATATGAATTGGTATATGGAAATACTCCTTTTATGCCTATTGAGTTTCAATTGTAGACATTAAGGACATCATTAAAGGTTGGTATTAATTTGTTAGAAGTAGAGAAAAGTAGAATTCTATAGTTGAACCAATTGGATGAGATGAGAATGGAAGCTTTGCATCATATAGAGGTGATTCAAAAGAAGGGGAAGAGTAGGGTTCACTCAACCAAAGGGAGGCGATCTTGTGTTATCTTTTGTTATTTATTGTTTATTTTTTAATTATCTTTCCTTCAACAAGTTCTAATTTTTAATTAAAAAAGAAAAATCATTTTATAATTTATAGCTATCATTTGCAAGTCGATTCTAGTTCAGTAGCATTTAAGATTAGTTAATTCATTCATGGATGTTTAGATTAGCATTTTATTAAGATAGTTCGAATTCAGATTTTTAAAATCGTTTAATTGGTAATTGTATTTAGATTATAACTTTGACAACAAGTGATAATGGTGATGGAAGTAGAGATTAGACAAAATCTTTATTGAGTTGGTTCATGGAATTTAGTTTCATTCTAATTGTTCTTTAGAATAGTATTTCAATTTCTTACAAGCGTAAAGTAGTGTATATGGTGAAAATGGATAACAATAATAACGATATTGAAAGGCTAAATGAATTCAACCACAAAACCGTAGCCTAACAACAACAAAGATCCACCATAACATATGAAGATTACCTAAGACATTGCAAATCAAATGAAATCACAAAGATTATACCATCACATGTCCAATAGGGTTTGGATCTCCATTCTTCCTATCTCCATTGATGTTGCTTGATATATTTGCTCTCAGATTTTATGTGCATAAGAGCTCAACAAAGAACGGAATGTGGTTGCAAGTAGGATCGCCTATGTTCAAAAGCATAGTTGGGTAGTCAATTGATTAGGATGCATAGATTGATTAGAATGATTGATTAGGGTTGATAATGAAGGAAGTATCCTCTTATATAAAAGACACTATAAGAAATGGAAGGATAAGATTGAGAGGTGTAAAAGAGGTCGGCTATGATTAGAGGGTAGGTAAAAGAAATAATAAAATAATGAAAGGGGTAGGTAGTGTAGGAATTAAGAGATGAATGACATGTGTCATAGGTAGAAAAGGTTAATGAGTTAATTAAATAAATAAAGATTTATTTAATTAATAGAAGAAGTGGGATCAATTAAATAAATAAGATATTTATTTAATTTAGGAAAAGGATAATTTAAATAAATAAATGTATTTATTTAAATGAGAAATAAGGCTAGAAGAGGATAAATGAATTAATTAAATAAATAAAGATTTATTTAATTAATAGAAGAATTAAGCTTAGATAATTAAATAAATAAAATATTTATTTAATTAGACTAGACAATTTTGGGTGTCTACATTTTGCCTCTCTTTGAGACAATGTGGCTTGTCGTGTTGTTTCAAAGAAGATAAGATGAACTGATACAGAGTTGCCCCAAGATGGGAATGATATGTCCCCTCGAGAGATTGGATGAAAATGTGTGAAAAGACCACAGACAATCTCTCGATAAGAAAGAAAGGCTAGAATGGACTGACCGAATAGGATAGAGTGACAGGGTCACAGGATAAAGAAGACTGACTCGGGAGACGAGGGCTAGGGCTAGGGCGAGGGTCAGGGTAGTCTATAAGATAGACTATGGGGGAAAACATCCTCATTGTCATCACACATCCAAGAGATCAGAGTGTAGAGAGAGAATAGAGCAGCAACAGTCAGCAGCGATGGCATTGGTGCATAGATTTGATCGCGTTCGCCGATTTCAGAGGCCAACAGATGCAGGAGAGTCGATAAGTACCACAAAACCTCCTTGTACTTTGATGCATTTATTGTTGTCATTAATGCATGCTAGGTAGTGCAATAAATGCATGTTTAGGAAATGTCAAAAATGTCCAAAAATGTGTAGGTGCGTCTGTGTTGGTGCCAGGCGCGTTTATGCGGTCTAAAAGAGCGTTTATGTCATAAAAGCATGTTTGTGTCCAAAAATGTGAATTTGTGTCTTCTAGGTCAAATCGGCAGTTCTGTGATGAACATACGTTGTCGATTGGATAAGCTGCTGAGAGGATACACTCAAGAAGGTCCTCTAGGGAAGACTAAGATAGATCGAGGCACTTTGTGATGAACAGTGAGTACCAAGACATAGTACTTTGTGATGAACAGGGAGTACTAAAAAAAGAGCAGCACTTTGTGATGAACAGTGAGTGCAAATGTAAGCAACACTTTGTGATGAACAAGGAGTGCAAAAACATGTAGTACTTTGTGATGAACAAGGAGTACCACTAGGATAAATAACAACACTTTGTGATGAACAGTGAGTGTCACTAGGATAAATAGCGCCATATGATAAATATAAGCACTAGGATAAAGAGCAACATTTTGTGATGAACAGGGAATGCCACTATGATTGACATGATTGATTTGCTTGACTGCAGGAGTACCTACCTATGCTGGAGTCATGGGAGAGATTCCCATCGACTCAGAGGTTATGACTAGAGTTGACATTCGAGGACCGAGCTGCGATTGAGGCTATGGGATTGAGATATATTCTGTATGTGCCTGAGTTTCGGGCGAACATGGGATTGTTGACTGTGCTGGCTGAGAGATGGCACTCAGAGACATGTACGTTTCATTTGTCGATGGGTGAGATGATAGTCACCTTAGAGGATGTATATAGGATACTGAGGATACCGATCGATGGGGAGCTAGTACCCTACGATCGAGACGGAGACAGGGATGCACTGAGACGAGTGTTCTAGGATCCGGGACTGGAGATGAGGGTGGGACATGTGGCATGGGATACCATGACATGGACAAGATTAGCACTACCAACAGTGTTGGCAGGAGTTATCAGTGGGTTCCTCTGTCCGGATAGGGCGACACGAGGGGTGGTTGCAGAGGACACAGGGGCCAGGAGAGATGATCTTGGGGCGGGTCCTTCTAGGGCTCAGACTCTGTCGAGGCCAACTGGCTCTGAGGGAGGGAGTTCATCATAGCCTTAGAGGGCTCCCTATGTATCAGTTTTGTACCATTTTGTATGATGATGTAGACACCTACGGGTGATTGTAGCCATATGATTTTGACATCATTGTATCATGACACTTTATATATATATATATATATATATATATATATATATATATATATATGTGAGATGTTTCATCTTTGCGGCAGCTATATGCATGTGTACCTATGTGATGAGATGTTTAATGATGTATGTTTTATGTGATGGTTATGATATGGATGCAAATATGTACATGAAGAAATGCAATATTTTTTTTTGTTCTTTTATGTTTTATATGTGTATGCATGATGCAAATGTGAATGTATGTAATGCAGATGAATATGATAATGCAGATACTATTTACATGATGAGAATGTAAAATGTGCCAACAAGTGTTGTGTGCAGGATGTGATGCAGTTGTGATATCTATATGTATGTATGAAATGCTTATATGTGGTAATGTAGGTGCAACTACATGAAATGCAAATGTTTTTTGGCGTGTCATTATACTCAGTCGTGTGATAGCAGGCTACATGGACTCAAGAAGAACGATGGAAGTCAAATAAGAAAGGGGGATGGAAGATAGAAGATATGAAAATGAAAGAGCTTCTTGTGCGTTATCATCATTGAGCTTTATTATAGCAAGTAGGTTATGACAATAGAGGCATATGTTCGACCCAGAAAGTCATTGTACCTGTTTGCATGGAGATAAGACACTCACAAACAAGGAATGCCTCAGCTCATACTAGACTCACAGCATCCTCATATCCTTGGACAAGTCATAGCATTACTAAGAGACAATCCACAGACAACAAATAAAAATAGGTGACGATACCCCATCCTTGCCTTTCTAGTCAAAGACATCCTGGAGATAGAATCTCTAGTCAGAGACATCCTGAAAAAGCTAAAAGACATGTCACCAAAAGATAAAATCAAAAGAAAACCAAGACTCGACACCAACATCCATTGTAGTTCTCAAATTTAGTGTCTCTTGTCACTTGTATAAGTCTTATTTGATTGTGGTCACAATGTTTATTTTCACAAAAAAGATAGATAGCACGGAGCCATATGTTGTCTGAGTCTGTTGAAAGATTTGATTTTGTTGAAGCCCATTGTTGCTGTTGTCTCATCTAAAACTGACTGAATCCATGAAATTGATACTTTATTGCGGAGAAGATGAAACGTTATTGCGGATCTGTGATGCAAATGTTTCTTTATTGCGGATTATGCGCGGATAGACTGAAGGAAGCTGGAAGAAACTGTACTCCTTGAAACATGTGATGTTCTCAGTTCCACGCCCATCACTAGACGTAGGATTTGCCTTAGCCACAGATAGGATCTGATTTATTATGGATGGAAAGGGAGGTTTTTATGAATGGCTAACCAATCTTGGGTAGATCAATAACAAGCCATGATGGGAATGGGTAAGTTTATTATGAACGAATAGGTTGTGAGTGTGTGGAAAGTGAAAGGATGAAAGTGAATCCTGAAGGAGGGAGGAGCAATGTCTCTATGCATGGCGCTGGTGACCCAGTTTTCACCATGGTACTTGCCCAGGGCGCCACCGAAGTGGTTTTCACCATTGGACGAAATTATTTCTCTTTACTTTTTTCAATTTTTCAATGTTTTTTTTTTTTTTTTTTTTTTTTTTTGGTGTCACAAGGCACCTGTTTGTCAGGTTTTCACCAAGTAACGATTTTTTTGTTTTATAATTTTTTTTGTATTTTTGAAAATTTTTGAATTTTTTTGTATTTTTTGGATTAGGATACTCTGAAGAGCTATGTGTAAAACCTGTGAAGGTGCATGTTGTTGATAGGATCCTCCAAAGGTTCACCTTCTGTAGTTGAGAGCTGATATGCCCCAGATCCATATGCTGCTGTAATGATGTAAGGACCAAGCCAATTTGGTTCGAACTTGCCCTTCTTCTCTCTGTCTTGCTGGTTTTTGGGGTTTTCTCTGAGAACTAAGTCCCCTACCTCAAATGTGTGAGGCTTGACTTTATGATTATAACTACATCGTTCCTTGACTGAATGATGTGTAGCTCGAGTGACTATCTTCGTTCATAAAGGAACTGAGATAGAATTACTAGTGTGTGGACTACATAGGTCCATATGCGTGTCACCTGAAGAAGTTTGGGCATCCCTGATAACAAAGTCATTCAAGGAAGCTCCATTAAAGGTCCATGATGTATCGCCAAATGGGGATGGATGTGTGGAACAATCGAATGAGTGATGAAGGCTTATATTTGTGAAAAGAAGTGAAAGTAGGATAGCATGATGGAGACTTAGGATCAACAAGTATGCTTTTTGACTTGAAATTTTAGAACTTTTGCCCGTAGTTATTTTGATATTAGGGGAGATCAACTCTTGTTCTTTTTGCTTCATAGGATTTTTATCCTTGAACTTTATTTTTGCAGAGTCCAATAGATTTTGATTTTGATTTGGACTAAAGAACTTCTCTTTATTTTTGACTTTTAGATTTTTCTTTTCAAATCTTGATTTTTCATCCCTAATGAGTAAGGGTTTTTGTGATTCTTGTTGATCCAAGTCTGGAAGTGGAGTGGAAATGGAATGAGTGGATGAAATGGTAAAGCTATGTGAGTTCTCAAGAGGGTTGGCGATACACTCAATAGATTCTTCGTTGGAACCACTCTTACGACTATTGATATCAAGAGATGCTTGTACCACTAGAGGAGTTTTGCATTCAGACTTAGTAGCCACAACACTAGGTGGTTCATACCCAATTCCTTGCAAATTATTTATAGATTGTTCTTGTTGACTAAATACCTTAGGAGATAGTGGGAGTTGATCAACATGAAAGATATACTCACCACATCCCAAGTCTTTAATCTTGAATTTTTCTTTGAGCTCTGCTTGTTTGGATGTAGAAGCTTTCAATGATTCTGGATCCACATAGGTTGATGAAGGAATAGCCTCTCGATTAGCTGGAATTGTTATTTCTGATTTAGGTCGCAGATTATTGCAATATATAAATGGATTTGAGTCAGCTTTGACGCTCACTTCAACTCCATTGTGTGGAAACTTGATGCATCGATGATATGTTGATGGTATTGCCCTCATTTCATGAATCCAAGGACATCCTAGTAATATATTGTATGTGAGATCTAAATCAAGGACATGACAAACTACATCCTTTGTAACTGGCCCAACTCTGAGAGGTAAGGTGACTGTACCCTTGGATGAACGCTCTTCATCATCATATGCTTTAATAGTAATTTTGTTTGTAGAATTCACAGCTTTGTCGGAATATCCCAATTGTTTAATAGTGCTCAATGTACAAATGTTTAGACCTGCTCCTCCATCTATCAGGACTCGTTTGATTCTATGTTTGTGTATGAAGGCTTCAATGTGTAATGGTGCATTATGTGGCTGACTTACAAAGGCGTCATCAGCTTCTGTGAATGTAAGGGAGTGTGGAATGGAAAGGTATCCCACCATGGCTTGAAACTGATCCACGTTCAAATCAGTAGGAACAACAGTTTCTCTCAAGATTTTGTCAAGAATGGATTTATGTGCAGGGGATATGCGCAAGAGTTCAAGTATGGAGATGAGTGCGGGTGTCTTCCCTAACTGTTCTACAAGGTCATACTCAGGTTTGGTTGATGAGGAAGCAGTGTTTTTAGCTAGAGCACCTTGCAAAGTGAATTTACCTCGGCGAGTTGTAACATGACATTCAGAGGTAGGTTCGGAAGAAGATCCAACGCCTTTTAGAACGATCTTGGGTCTCTGGGTAGAATTCTCAAGGGTTTTGTCCTTGATGATAATGGTAGAGACATAATTGTCCATCGAGATGTGATTGATGGTTGAATCATAGTTATAAGATGCTCTGGTATAGTTGGTTTGGTCATCTGTGGCTGCAGCTTTTCCCTTGTCATGCTTTGGGAATGGTTCCTTAAACATTTCATGTTCTTGATTGAATGAGTGTCCTTCAATCTCAATGTCACCTCTATCAATGAGATCTTGTATGATGTTCTTCAGTCGATGACAATTTCCTATTTTATGCCCTTTGCTCTTATGAAATTCACAATATTCATCATCATTCCACCAATTTGGTTTAACCTTTGGTTCATATGGAGGAAAATCTGGAATAGTGATTACCTTGTTTGCCACTAGCTTTTTGAAAACTGACTCAAGTGGTTCTCCCAATGGAGTGTACTTCCTTCGTGATTTAGAAGTTGTTTGAGTATTCACCTGATTTGATCCGAAAAAAATGAATTTGGGTCGCATTGTATTGGCATCAACAACACCATCATTGACCGTTTTCTTGTTTTTATTCCAAAATCTTGGCTTGTCTTTTCCTTTAAAGTCATCTTTGTTTTCCTTGAATATCTTAATGACTCCTTTTTCAATTAGGACCTTCTCTGTTGCTAAGCCTTTTTCAATGACGTCCTTGAAGTTGGACAAACAAGCTTTCCTTAAGTCATAACCAATCTCTTTGTTAGCATTTTGGGTGAACATTTCTACCATTTGTTTTTGTGGAATTTCACAAGAGCATCTGCTGGCTAGATTCCTCCATCTTTGTAAAAATGATGCAAAGGACTCTCCCTCTTTTTGCTTGGTGTTGCACAAAGTAGTGACTGATCTGTCTATCTCTATATTGTAGGAGAAATGTTGAATAAATGCCTCTGCTAAGTCACCCTGTAGTACCCCTACCCTAGACAGCTTTGTAAAACTGGTTTGACCTTGGTTGACTTTTTATGTGGCAATCTTGAATGGTTGAATTACCATGAGGTAATGTTTAGTCAGATATTATGATTATTGTGAGTATCTGTTAATGTGCTTTCGCATTGATTCTTATGTAAGTTTAAACTATCCTCCTCATTCTTGTTATTAATCTCGAGCTAACTTCTTCATTAAATATATATATATATATATATATATATATGCTTGTCTGACTCTTGGTTGCAGGAGATTGCAGGTACAGTACCACCTAGGTGTAAGGTTCGTTTTCACCTAGATTCGCAGGGTTGAGTATACCTCTTTCGTCCTTAGAATTTGGGTTAGGTGGTTGTAAAACCTTCAGTTTACCCTAGTCATACTCAAATGAGCGTCGCTTGTGTTCCGTCAGTTTTCTTTTCATTTGGGTTTGCGGGTCGGGTAATTGGTTGGCTTACTTGGTTTGCGTGCTTGGCGTGTGGCAAATAGAGTATTTAACCTTAAGTATTTATTTTGATTTAATGTGTTCATTTACGCATTAGTAATCGAGGAATTAAAATAAATAGGTTTCTTTTATGTGATTAATCATTAATTAAAAAGATCGCCCTATTTATGTTTGTAGTGAATTAAATTTATTGGTTTATCTAGTTTAAAGAAAAAGTATTAAATAAATCTCTGTGAAATTAGTTGATTTCTTTAGAAATAAATTTAATTGTGAATTAAATTTATTGGTTTATCTAGTTTAAAGAAAAAGTAATTGGAATAAAATTCTGTGAATGAATTTTATTGAGTTGGGAATCTTATTTCTATGTAAATTTTGTCAAAGGGGTTTTAATGAATTTGGAAATTATTTACATGTTTAAAAAAAATAATAATTAAAAAAAATAAAAATAAATAAATAATAAAAATAAATTAAAAAATTAAAAAAATAATATATATATATATATATATATAATAACATATTAAATTTAAAGTGGGTTTTAAAATGTTTAATTGTTTTATTAAATATTAATTAATATATTTGATTATTATATGTTAATTATTAATTATTAATTAATATATATTTTAAATATATGTTAATCATGATAATATATATATATATATATATATATATATATATATATATATATATATATATATATATATATATATATATATATATATATACTTAATTCGTTACTATTGTGTATTATTAAATTATTAATTGTTTATATTTTTGGGGATAAATAAATATATAATAATTAATATTTAATTTTGGTATCTGTTTTATTGAGGAAGTATCTTTTTGGGAAAAAGATAAAATATTATTTTATTTGGAAAATTGTTGAAATGAAATATATTTATTAAGTTGATAATTTTTAAATAATATTTTATTCAGGAATATGTTATACGATATGCTATTGGAATTATTGGAAATTTAATAATGTATCGTTTGGAAAATTGGTAAGTTAATGAGATTTTCATTTAGTAAAATAAATGGTTAGTTTATATTTTTCCTCTGTATTGAGACATAGACAAATGGACTATTGCAATTGTGGTATTGTATTCTCCTCATTATGGTGATTTTTCTGTTAATGTATTTTGAAAACTTGATCGACTTTTATTGTTTAAACCAATAGGAAAGAAGATTGTCCTTTTTTGGTTATTGCCTATGCAAGTTTAATTTTTGTATTCGCTTTTGTTTAAAGTAATGGCAAGGCCTTGATATGTTTGTTTGGACCCTATTGTTTGGTTGATTTGGGGTACCTGCTTATGTCTTTGGTTTCTAGTTTGGTTGTTGCCTTGTGATGGTGTTTTAACTAGTCTTGTCCTTTATGCGGGTGTCAAGTGGTGATTTGTGGTTGGCCATAGCAGGTCAGGTCTCTAGTTAGAGTACTGTCGGGAAATGGACCTTGTATTAGCTTTTGATATGTTCAGTTGGATCCGTTTCTTTGTAGGGATCATTTATGTAATTATTGACTGATGTGGTCGGTTGTTTGTTGGTATGATTCGCCTTGATTGCAGGAATGTAAATGATATGAAACTTATGTACCCTTAACTTATTTAATTATCAGAGGGGTCTTGCAGTTGAGCAGACCTGGAGATGTAGCCCTTTAGGGGTGAACTCCGAGATCACTTTGGTGTTATGTGTTGCTTTTGTACTTATGTTTTCTTTTTCAGTTTTAGCATGCATGAATGGCATTATATTAGAATGTATGAAGTGGATTAGATGAAATTAATTGTAAATGCATGTCTTTTAAATGCAGTAAATTGGATCATGAAAGAATGTAGTTTGGAATAATGGAATATATTTAGGAAATTAAGTATGCATGGAAAGATCTCGTTGGTTTATGGTGAAATTCTAGTGTGTTATTAAATTGGATGCATGATTCAAATTTTAATAAAAAGTATGAACGTAAGGTATGAATAAATTTTAATGGATAAACTTTGTCTTGTGATCTATATTTTGTCTTACTGAAAGAAATTATCCTTATTTAAGAATGATTTCGTTATTAAAAAAATCGACTTATTGGATCGATTAGCGTGAGTTAAGTTAATTGTGTAATTAAGTAATCACGTTGGGAAACTCTTTAGGTGTTAGTTGATGTCTTCCGCTGTGTAATCTGTACTTTGATATCTTATTGTATCTTTATGTTGTGTCTTATTTAAAAAAAAAATTGTTGCATTCCATTCGTGTGTTTTAGCTTTATCCCTTCGGGGTTTCCTGGCGAGGCATTACATTTGGTATCAGAGCCAGGTTGCAAACACTGGGATCTCTAGTTTCCCTTGTGCCCTTAGTTGGTGTGTGGTGTATCGACCTTATGTGTATGCTTGTCCTCCTTTTTGTATGTGTGTGATTGAGCAGACCTTAACTAGTGTGCAACGTATGTGTTCACACCTTGTCTTCACCTTCTTGATATTGGTGCTTTGGAGTGATTATATGTGCTTTGTCTTTTTATTGAGGTCTTGGTTTACGATTTCTCTTATTATGAAGGAGAGTCATATGTACCTTCCTTATTGATTGTTGTACTCTTTTGACTAATCCATTTGGGTTGGTTAGTGTTGTCTTGAATCTAAAAGTACTAAATGTGTGTGTTTAAGAATATGATCTAGTTTAGTGTTGTCCACTTGAAGGACTTGAATGGTAAATATTGAATGCTTATTTGTAGTAAAATGAATGATTATCATCCTTCATCTTCTCTCTCTCTATAAATTAAATGTTTTTGTTATAGGTGTATTTATCTCTTATGTGAGTTTTCTTATTGCAAGAGAAAGGTTGCATTTTCTTGAGCCCTTGTGTGAGCCTTATACTATTTATGTGGTTTTAGATTATAAAAGGGCTTTGGTTGGAAAGTGCATATTGGATGTAAAAAAAATAAAAAATAAAATTGTACGTTACATTAAAGAATTCTCCATGTGTTTCGTAGGAGTAATATAAATAAATTCTATCTTAATTAAGGTGCATTAATATGTGAATAGTTGATTTTGTGAAACTGCTTTGGTTGTAAAAGAAGTATCAAAAGGGAACATGTTATAGTAGCTTCAAGAGTGTATTAATGTAATTCTATTAAAGAATGTATTGATTTAAATAGAGTGTTTATAAAACATGTGAAATTGTACTTTTTGCATTTTTTGGCTTTTTATGGAAAGATGAAAGTCTTGAGCTTCATAACAAAATTTTCATAGTTAGTAATGTGGTTGTGAATGCTTAATGGATTTATAAAATTTATCAGAATGATGTTATTTCCTTATGTAATGGTGAATTGTTAAAAAAATTCAGTACTGGTATCTAGAGTAAACTTTATTTCAGTGATTTGTGTGGAAAGCATATGTAAAATATTTCTTGAGTAGATGATAGCGTATCAAAAAGTACTCCTCATAAATGTGACTAAACCAGTAATAGTGCTTTCCTTGTGTATTGTAAGAAACCTGTGCTTGCTATGTGTGCCGATGGGATGGTGAAGTAATCAACCATGGAGGATATGTTTGTTTATGAGTATGGGAAAACCATACTGTTTATGTGATGTTGCTTATTTGTTTCCTTACTGACAGCCAACCCACGGGATTGTAGATAAGTCAGTATGTGTAGGGGTAGTATTAGAAATCACCATTCCTTGAATAATATGGAACGACGTACGAGTAATGTCAACGCGAAGCGACTTTTAGCTTCTCTATTTTGAGGAAAAATATAGTTTTGTAATGAAACTGTATTATAGGTGTACTCAATACTTTCCCTTGTGATGAACCGATTTATAAGGTTCATGTGTGCCAGCCTATTCCTATCCTTATTTGAGCATATTGATGTCAGTTCTTGGGTAGTATGATGGTTTTATTGGAGGATATTTTGCCTTGTCTTCATGAAAGGTATGTTATTTTGCCTTGTCTCCATGAAAGGTATATTATTTTTCACATGAGCTGCCAATTGTCCAGCGTTGGTAGACATGTGGGTGGACCTTAGCCATGCATACCTCTGGCTTACGGTGAGTATCCTGAGAGGTACGTCGCTATGCGGGGTGTGACCTGCGCGTGTCCTTTTCTGCGAGGTACATTTCCATGCGGATACGTCCATTGCGTGTCCTTGCCACTTGGAGTATTGCTATGCCATGTTGAGACACGATGCAGGGTGTGACCTGCGTGTGCCCTTTTCTGCGAGGTACATTGCCATGTGGGATACGTCCATTGTGTGTCCTTGTTGCTTGGAGTATTGCTATGCCGTGCTGAGACACGATGCGGGATGTAGTAGACATTTCCATGCAGCCTACCGACAATTTTTAGGGTAGAGCCATGTCGCGTGACGACGTGATGCGGGGTGATGTCGAGGTGCACACCGCCATGCCATGTGGGTAGTGTGACTATGTCGCACCACATGATGAGCTACTACGCTAGCTAGACGATTGTTCCTTCCTTCCTCGTTGGTGGCTAGATTCTAGTCACATAGTGATGTTATGTGCAATTGTGATATTTTTTCTTTTAATTTTATTTCCTTGTGGGCCAACAATTTATTTTATTTTGACTTTGAAGGTTAAGCCACAATCTTGTGATCTTGTACATACTTGATTTGGTGTTGCAAATTCTGGATTATTTTATTGTCTTACTGTTGGAATTGGTGATTTATTATTTTTATTCTTCTATACTTTGGTGGCTAAACTGATTTGTCCTTATTGTTTTCGTATGCTGGTCTTGTGTTGAAATGTGAAATTCCTCTCCAAGGATGTATGAGACGGTCTTGGTTGAGTGTGTATGAGGAAGTAGATGTAAGGAACCTTGAGGATGGGGGTATGTGAGGCTGTGATGCAGCTAGTATCCACTACCTACCTATGTGTGGTGACTATCTCTTGGAGGCTAACCACCTTACTCAACAAGGGATGTTCACGAAGGTCTTGTATGGAAGGTAGCACTGCTATGGTGTGTCCTAGCACCATCAAGCCTTTGAGTGAGATGTTGGATATTTATGATCATATTATTATTCTGAGATTAGACATAGAGATGTTGATCGTGCATGTTATCTTTGACCGAGTATTAGACATGCTCACATGCAGCCTTTTGTGTTGTGCATTCCAGTTATGTGGATGATTATTATGTGTAATCATGGAGTAAATTGTGCTAACTTGTCACTATGTTATGGGACGTAGTCTTTGGAAAGGTTTTTATATGCTTGGCAAGTGTAAACAATTGAGTTATATATGTTTCTCTTATTTCATGAAAGTTAACTTGGTTGTAGAATTTGATATTTGAAGCTAGTTGTATGTGATAAATTTTTATGAAAAAAGATGTATTGGTAAAAGAAATTGATCATGATGGCATGTTTTCTTGTCATGTTTGATAGATGAGTATATTAATTGTTGCTTACCTCTTTTAATGCTTTAATTTGGTGTAATGAAAGGAATAAAATTCTTGTTTCTCTGCTATGATTGTGGATAATTCCTAGAATATTTTAAGAAGTGTACGGTTTTAGATATATCTTGAGAAAGGATAATGGCATTCGTAGAGGATTTAGATATAATGTTTCAATTGTTGAGAAAACATTTATATGTGCAAATTAATAGTTGTGAAATGAGTTTCAGGGCTAATGCGTGTTGCATGATTTCCGCTTAGCCTTACAACTTCTGGGAGTAAGTCGGAGCTTAGGGGGGGAGGATGTAGTACCCCTACCTTAGACAGCTTTGTAAAACCAGTTTGACCTTGGTTGACTTTTTATGTGGCAATCTTGAATGGTTGAATTACCATGAGCTAATGTTTAGTCAGATATTATGATTATTGTGAGTATCTGTTAATGTGCTTTCGCATTGATTCTTATGTAAGTTTAAACTGTCCTCCTGATTCTTGTTATTAATCTCGAGCTAACTTCTTCATTAAATATATATATATATATATATATATGTATGCTTGTCTGACTCTTGGTTGCAGGAGATTGCAGGTACAATACTGCCTAGGTGTAAGGTTCGTCTTCACCTAGATTCACAGGGTTGAGTATACCTCTTTCGTCCTTAGAATTTGGGTTAGGTGGTCATAAAACCTTCAGTTTACCCTAGTCATATTCAAATGAGCGTCGCTTGTGTTCCGTCAGTTTTCTTTTCATTTGGGTTTGTGGGTCGGGTAATTGGTTGGCTTACTTGGTTTGCGTGCTTGGCGTGTGGTAAATAGAGTATTTAACCTTAAGTATTTATTTTGATTTAATGTGTTCATTTACGCATTAGTAATTGAAGAATTAAAATAAATAGGTTTCTTTTATGTGATTAATCATTAATTAAAAAGATCGCCCTATTTATGTTTGTAGTGAATTAAATTTATTGGTTTATCTAGTTTAAAGAAAAAGTATTAAATAAATCTATGTGAAATTAGTTGATTTCTTTAGAAATAAATTTAATTGTGAATTAAATTTATTGGTTTATCTAGTTTAAAGAAAAAGTAATTGGAATAAAATTCTGTGAATGAATTTTATTGAGTTGGGAATCTTATTTCTATGTAAATTCTGTCAAAGGGGTTTTAATGAATTTGGAAATTATTTACATGTTTTAAAAAAAAAATAATTAAAAAAAATAAAAATAAATAAATAATAATAATAAAAAATATTATAACATATTAAATTTAAAGTGGGTTTTAAAATGTTTAATTGTTTTATTAAATATTAATTAATATATTTGATTATTATATGTTAATTATTAATTATTAATTTATATATATATATATATATATATACTTAATTCGTTACTATTGTGTATTATTAAATTATTAATTGTTTATATTTTTGGGGATGAATAAATATATAATAATTAATATTTAATTTTGGTATCTGTTTTATTGAGGAAGTATCTTTTTGGGAAAAAGATAAAATATTATTTTATTTGGAAAATTGTTGAAATGAAATATATTTATTAAATTGATAATTTTTAAATAATATTTTATTCAGGAATATGTTATACGATATGCTATTGGAATTATTGGAAATTTAATAATGTATCGTTTGGAAAATTGGTAAGTTAATGAGATTTTCATTTAAAAATAAATGGTTAGTTTATATTTTTCCTCTGTATTGAGACATAGACAAATGGACTATTGCAATTGTGGTATTGTATTCTCCTCATTATGGTGATTTTTCTATTAATGTATTTTGAAAACTTATATCATTTAGAAAACTTGATCGACTTTTATTGTTTAAACCAATAGGAAAGAAGATTGTCCTTTTTTGGTTATTGCCTATGCAAGTTTAATTTTTGTATTCGCTTTTGTTTAAAGTAATGGCAAGGCCTTGGTATGTTTGTTTGGACCTTGTTGTTTGGTTGACTTTGGGTACCTGCTTATGTCTTTGGTTTCTAGTTTGGTTGTTGCCTTGTGATGGTGTTTTAACTGGTCTTGTCCTTTATGCGGGTGTCAAGTGGTGATTTGTGGTTGGCCATAGCGAGTCAGGTCTCTAGTTAGAGTACTGTTGGGAAATGGACCTTGTATTAGCTTTTGATATGTTCAATTGGATCCGTTTCTTTGTAGGGATCATTTATGTAATTATTGACTGATGTGGTCGGTTGTTTGTTGGTATGATTCGCCTTGATGGCAGGAATGTAAATGATATGAAACTTATGTACCCTTAACTTATTTAATTATCAGAGGGGTCTTGCAATTGAGCAGACCCGGAGATGTAGCCCTCTAGGGGTGAACTCTGAGATCACTTTGGTGTTATATGTTGCTTTTGTACTTATGTTTTCTTTTTCAGTTTTAGCATGCATGAATGGCATTATGTTAGAATGTATGAAGTGGATTAGATGAAATTAATTGTAAATGCATGTCTTTTAAATGCAGTAAATTGGATCATGAAAGAATGTAGTTTGGAATAATGGAATATATTTAGGAAATTAAGTATGCATGGAAAGATCTCGTTGGTTTATGGTGAAATTCTAATGTGTTATTAAATTGGATGCATGATTCAAATTTTAATAAAAAGTATGAACGTAAGGTATGAATAAATTTTAATGCATAAACTTTGTCTTGTGATCTATATTTTGTCTTACTGAAAGAAATTATCCTTATTTAAGAATTATTTCGTTATTAAGAAAATTGACTTATTGGATTGGTTAGCGTGAGTTAAGTTAATTATGTAATTAAGTAATCACGTTGGGAAACTCTTTAGGTGTTAGTTGATTTCTTCTGATGTGTAATCTATACTTTGATATCTTATTGTATCTTTATGTTTTGTCTTATTTAAAAAAAAAAAATGTTGCACTTCATTCGTGTGTTTTAGCTTTATCCCTTCGGGGTTTCCTGGCGGGGCATTACACACCCCATGACTTAATACCAAGTGGAAGTTGGGAGAACCATTCCATAGCTTGATCTCCTAGGCTCTGTGGGAATAATCTCATCAAATATGTCTCTTCTGCTACTATCTCAATGCAAGTTGTGAAAAATTGTCTTATGTGTGCCTTAGGATCCCCTTTTCCTCTATACTTATCAAACTTAGGTGTCACAAAGTGTGTAGGAAAAGAAGGCATTGGAATGCTCTTGTCAAATGGATAAGGACATATGTCTCTCATTGTGTATGTTGGCTTCGATATATTTATGTCCTCCATTTTCTTTTGTAAGTCCCGGATTTGTTGCTCCAAATTGTTCTTAGGTGGAGATCGACTCCTTGGACCATACCCCATGCTTGAGGCTCCAGTTGGAGGAGGAGCATGTTGCATATATGGATGATATTGATCATACACATGTTCATATGGAGGAGGTCTATAGTGATGCTGCATATATGGACCACTTGGTATAGATTCATGTTGAGGAACGAAATATCTATTTTTTCCATGTATACCATACTCTACAGGCATGTCATGTTCTAATGTGTTGCCCCCAAATTTGACACAGGGTTTCCTTGTGTCCAAATTTTGAGCATGCCTTTGAATATCCAATTGCTTTGGTGGTTTATCCTTAGCATTGATATGTGATTGAGCATATTTCTCTGCATAAGACTTCCATAATGGTCTGCGAAGGTGAGTATCATATGCTTGACCATGTGTATGTGGGACCTCTGGTTTTTGAAACAAAGATGATGGTGATTCAGGCACAAGATGTGGTCTTCTATTGCCTCCACTATTAGGCCTCCTTTGATCCATGTTGGAGTGAGGTTGTTGCAAAGGTCGATTTTCCATTATTTGAGACATGTCAAAATCATGAGGTATCTTGGCTCCACTTTGTGCCATCATTTATAAGAAGTATTGTCTATCCCTCCTCATTATTTCCTCAACCAATCGATTGAAATGGGGATCCATAATGGATTCTTCCACATCTGTTGAATGTACTGAAAAGTTGTCCATATCATCATTGTGTGTATCATTGTTGTTTGTAGTGTCCATGTTCTCAACATTTGGAATGTTTCTATACGCATCCATGTCAGGTAATGTAGTATGATCAGAATTGAAAAAGATATCATTGTCATACTCATAAGAACTCATGTTTGCGGACTCTTGAGCCTCTTTAGTTTTTCTCCTAGATTTTTAAAGACGGGTTTCAACCATGAACTAGGTATTGACCGAGATGTGTGAGACTAGATGAAAATGGAAAAAGTATGGAAGACCAAGAGTTGGATGGAATGTAAATGAATCTGAAGTGTACTTGCAATGTCCAAAGTGTAAGACCAAGTATGTATGTAGTAGAGTAGGTGTGACTTCCAAAGAGAGGATAGTTTCTCTTGATGAGGTAAGTTGACCTTGACTCTAAGTAAGACCAAATGAGACCCAAAGGTGATAGACCTTGATGAGGGACCACTCAGCAAAATGTTGTTGTATGTAGTGTGTTGACAAAGTATGACGAGGACAAGCAAGTGACCTTTTGACTCAAGTTTAGACAAATGTAAATTTAATGCAAGATGTAAAGCAATGATGGACTTTGTGAGACCCAAAGACAAGTTGAATGCTAGATGAAAACCTGGAGAAACAACCTAGGAAGCTCAAGAATTCCGAAATTGATTGCTCTTGTTTGCTGGACTGTAAAAATTTTCCAATTTGTGAAGTTGTTGGTTGTGACCAAATCTGAATGTTTGATTGCTTTTCGTGACAAGAGGACACGATGTTGATGAGGAATCAATGTTTGCAAGTGTTTAGACTCAAAATGACTCCAAGAAAAGTGTGTTGTTTGATGTAAAAATGTTTTGCATACACTTGAAGACACAAAAGACACAATGTTTTGCTGTTTGGTCTTGAATGTTTTGAATGTTTAAAATAAGTAAAGCACAATTCTTATGGTTGGCCAAGACAATAGTTGTTGATCCCACATGAGGTTTTACCCCTGAGGCTACACTATTCAGAGCGGATACTTAGATGCTTGACCTCACTGGCTCCACCCTCGGCACTCACTTCTTGGGTCAGCCAAGCATCAGTCCCCATGAAAACTCCCCGTGGCGAACTTTGTATCTCTACTAAGAACTGTATGTGTGTGGGCCGCTACCAAGGGTCCGACCTCTTGCCTCAACAACTAGAAGGATTTTGGCTTCTAAAACAAAAAGGTGCTAGTAAGGGCATCCACTCGTGTGGCCATACATGTGGCACTTTCAGCTCTATAAATATAGAAGGCTCCTAGCCGGTAGGGGTTACGCCCTACAATTGATCAAATAAATTTGATCAAACGGGTTTATGGGGAGACATAGTGTCGGTATGAACTAATCAGCACATGTTATCCATAGTTTTCACCATGAATACAGTTGCTTATAGTGGTTCGGAAGAGGTGGGTTTTTCTCGCTACCACTTGGGTCGTTCTCTTCTCACTAGTAGTCCTAATGACTACACGGGAAGACAAACCCTCTAAAGATTAAACAAAAAGAGCCTATTGCTCAAGACACAAAAGACAATGATTCAATTTTAGTGCACCAATTGAAGTGTTTGCTAGTCTATGAAAATAAGACACACAATAAAAATCCAAAAACCCTTGCCAAGGACCTGCAACAAAGATTTATTAGTAGTTTGGATTGTTTGAAATAATCACCCCTTCCTGCAAGCACACAAGTTAGGTAAATTTTAGATCCAAAAGACTTTGTGAAATAGGGGCCTTCAACAATGCATTTTGTTGACCAATTCAAATATTTGATTCATCATAAAAAAAGACCACCTGTAAAATTTCAAGAGATTTCCAGAAATGTAAGAAAATCCAAAAAATTTGCTAATTTGCTCCAAAAATTAATTTTTTATGAAAAATCATAAAAAATTCATATAAAATGCAAAATCGATCCAAAAAATCTGAAATTTTTATTGGAGAGTCCTGATGGTCTTCCAAACCTGCATAAAAAAAATTGTGTAACAAATCCAAGTAGTTTGTGAGATATGAGTAAAATAATGCAAAACCCTAATTTTCAAAGATCTGATTTTTGAGAAATTATTTTGCATCAAATTTAAAATCACAAAGAATAGATCTTGTGTATAATTCTGAGAGATTTCAAAAAATGTAAGAAAATCCAAAAAATTCGCTAAATTTTCTCACAAATTTAATTTTTTATGAAAACTCATAAAAAATTCATATAAATTGAACAAGTGATCCAAAAAATCTAAAATTTTTACTAAATCCTTCTGATACTTTTCTTGACCTGCACAAAAAATTTGATGCCAAAATTCAAAGCTGTTTGTGAGATTTGATCAAAATAAGGAAAAACCCTAATTTTTAAAGATCTGATTTTTAGGGAAATATTTTGCATCAAAATTAAAATCACAAAGAACAGATCTTATGTATAATTATGAGAGATTTCCAAAAATGTAAGAAAATCTGAAAAATTCTCTCATTTGCTCTCAAAATTGATTTTTTATGAAAAATCATAAAAAAATCATAGAAAATGAAAATATGCTCCAAAAATTCTGAATTTTGGATTGAGAGCTCTTGATACTTTCTTCAACCTGCAAAACAAATTTGGTGCAAAATTTCCAAGCTGTTTGTGAGATATGATCAAATCTCTCCAAGATCTTGATTTTGTGTCCAAAACCCTAGCTGCACAAGGTTATTCTCCAAATTGTTTTACAAAACAACAATATAGGGTTAGAAAAATCTGCAAAAAACACAGATCTAACAAAAATCCATGTCCCACCGGGAGTGCCAAAATGTTTATGGTGAAAATGGATAACAATAATAACGATATTGAAAGGCTAAATGAATTCAACCACAAAACCCTAGCCTAACAACAACAAAGATCCACCATAACATATGAAGATTACCTAAGACAATGCAAATCAAATGAAATCACAAAGATTATACCATCACATGTCCAATAGGGTTTGGATCTCCATTCTTTCTATCTTCATTGATCTTGCCTGATATATTTGCTCTCGGATTTTATGTGCACAAGAGCTCAACAAAGAATGGAATGTGGTTGCAAGTAAGATCGCCTATGTTCAAAAGCGTAGTTGGGTAGTCAATTGATTAGGATGCATAGATTGATTAGAATGATTGATTAGGGTTGATAATGAAGGAAGTATCCTCTTATATAGAAGACACTATAAGAAATGGAGGGATAAGATTGAGAGGTGTAAAAGAGGTCGGCTATGATTAGAGGGTAGGTAAAAGAAATAATCAAATAATGAAAGGGGTAGGTAGTGTAGGAATTAAGAGATAAATGAAATGTGTCATAGATAGAAAAGGTTAATGAATTAATTAAATAAATAAAGATTTATTTAATTAATAGAAGAAGTGAGATCAATTAAATAAATAAGATATTTATTTAATTTAGCAAAAGGATAATTTAAATAAATAAATGTATTTATTTAAATGAGAAATAAGGCTAGAAGAGGATAAATGAATTAATTAAATAAATAAAGATTTATTTAATTAATAGAATAATTAAGCTTAGATAATTAAATAAATAAATATTTATTTAATTAGACTGGACAATTTTGGGTGTCTACAAGTAGATTTATTTTTTAGCAAAGTAGGATAGAATTTGACTTTTGAAATTGTGTTGTAGATTAAATTTAACTTTGGACATAGTTGTAGAATTCTATGAATCAATCCCAATCGAGTTATGCCTGGATTGAACTAAAATCACCAAAGTCTCTTTTAGGACAAGTTAAACATCTTAGTTTTAATTTTTGTCAGAATATAATAACACTGTTAGTTTAAAACTTACTCTTAAGAAGTGGTTCCCAAGAGTTCCTAACGGAGCACGACTAAAGTGTGAGTCACTATTTTTAGTGTAAAACCCTACAACTAGAATACATCATATCACATATAGCTCTAAGACACACCTGGTTCAATAATAAAGAGATTAAATGATGCGAGTTGTAACATCAATGGTATCGCCCATCAAAGGTTGGAATTAGATTCATGATTTTTGGGGTAATTTTAGATCAACTTGGAAGACTAAACACTTTAAGAGGGGGGTGTGAATTAGAGTGTAACAAAAATTTTCATTAACTTTGATTTGCAGATTTAATTGCAGAATAGACATAATTTTAAAACATATAGAACTTAACCACATTTGTCAAAGCTTTTAATAGCTAATTGTTCATACATAAACTTTGAACAATCTTTACAAAAGCTTTAATTGCACAAATAACTTGAACAGACTGATGAACTTTCAAAAACAGAATGAAGCCAATGTTTAAAGTATATTTTAAGTGTATTAGAGCTTAACACATTTTCGCATGAACATATGAATGAGATGACCACTGAAGTTTTTATGCAGATTTGTAGATAAACATTTAATGATATGAAGACTGAACAAACAAACTAAATGTACAAAAATCCATCACATAACACGAAAATTTCCTGTGTGGAAAAACCCTCTTGAGGTATAAAAAACCACTCATAAAATTTCTTTTTTATTATTCCAATAGAGCACTAACTTTGTAACAATTGTGGAGAACCAAATCCAACAACAAACTGCAGCAACCACTTCAAATTAGGAGCACCAACTCCATGTTTTACATATGTCAACCAACAAACTATTAGGACCCTGAAAGAGCATTGATTTGATGTCCTCGAATCTCAATAGGATACTATAAAAAATGATCTTCAATGAAACCCTATGAAGGTTGTCCAATGCATATGACAAAACCTTCATACATTTATAAAACTTAAAAATATGCAATATTGTGTTCTAAATAAACAACCTTCCCAAGTTTAAATCATTATCTTTGTATGTAAAACTAGAGATACAAACATTTATGTTCCTTCTTTTCAATAACAAGAATAACTCATTTTTCCCTTCCAAAATTGTAACCGAGCAATGACCAAATGCTATGATTTTTTAAATGAACAAAAAACCTTGTCTAAACTTCAAAACCCTCGAGTTTAACCTCGGGTAAACAAAACTGAAAAATACAGTTACTCTTAACTGTTTTGTATTTCTTTATTTAAAAATACTTTTCCAACTGAACAAGGAAAAACCAAACTAAAGATATTTACCATTATCACTTTAATTGAAAAAAAAAAAAAACCGTTTGCATTTTCATTTTGAAATGACAAAGCTCTTGTCTAGATTTTACCTCTTTCATGGCATCCAAAAGTCAAAACAAAACCACATAGAAACTGCAAGGATTACCTCCATCTCCAACTCAACCAATTCAACCATTTACTATCCCTTCCTTGCTTTCAGCTAGCATCAACAACAATGTCGCTATGGTAACCATATAGGTTCTGCGATTTGAGAGTGGCGGCTAGGGTTTCAAAATCCTTTGCAAACAAAAATAATATCGATTCTATCCTATTTACTTTGCCCAAACAAATAATCATTTCAAGTTCGAGGCAAATGATAGATAGTATCATTTGAAATCCATGCAAATATCAAAATACCACCGACATAAAGATTGCCAACTCGATTGCCAAACAATACTATCCATATTTATGCTAGCGTCCACGTGAATTACAAAATTTGATTAAGCCATCATTTAAACTAGATTGCCAAGTCGACAAGCTTGACATAATTATAACTGCTCAATATAATGACTATCCAAGATAAAATGCCATGAGATATATGATAAGATGATAGTCATAAAAAGACCAACTGCTACATAAAGCCGACTGTCCCAGTGTCACTTTGACTATTCTTTACCAAATGTAAGTGCCAAAACATTGAGCCCGAAAATATATAATAAACCATATGAATTATAAAGAGCTTGATGATATATCGACACAATGTGAAATATGTGAAGCTCAATCCCAAGACAATATCAAATGAAAAGCAATAGGCTCGATAATAAAGTAAGCCCGATATAAATCACAAATATAAATCACAAAGTTGATGCTATGTGAAACATGTGTGGCTTGAGAAAATAAAACCTTCATTTGAAAAGACCTTACAACCTATATATATATGTCATTCCAATGCCATGTTACAACTATCATCTAAATATGCCAATGTGAGATTATTCGTATTGCCAATGAATCACAATAACCAGATAAAGACATATATGTCACTGAAGTATAAACTTTGATAAACAAGAAAACCTATTAGTTCTTATCAAAGTACTTATCAAACTCTAAATGTATGTTGTATATACTTCAATGAAAGAATGTGTAATTAGTTACATTGAGATGTAACAATAACCATATACTAATGAGTATGATATCACTTGAAATCTTCTGCAAATAGATAAAAAACAACCCATCCTTATTAACTACACATGAGTATAAGGAGTTAGCCCATCCAAAAGTAACAAAATCTGAATAGTGCAAGAGCATCCAAACTGAACTGAGATCATCACCAACCAAATAAATATGTCAACTGTATCATATCAAATGTGCCAAAATGAACCAAGTGTCCATGAATCAATCCGAGAAACCAAATGAGCCAAGGCACCAACCAAAGCCAATTTTGACATCAAGGACAAAATGCCACATAAAGAGCCAACACAACTCGCTTTTCATGGCATATATTTTTGTTAAGGGGTTGACCTAGTTTTCCTTTCAATATGTTTAGATTTGGAATGCTTTTAGAGGGGAGATTCTCTTCAACATATGGAAATAGAAATTCTATGAACTTTTTTAGGATGTTTTAAGTTGGTTCTCATTTATTTCTTTAGACTAGAGCTATGATTTGCTCTAACATGCTTACATAGATTCAAATATAAGCTAACAAAGTTGCACTTGAGACAGTCTATTTGTAGGAGCTCCTGGACATTGGGGAATGAATAACGCTCGATTATATTGAGAGGGAGGGGGTGAATTAGTAAAAAAACAATAATTTACTTTTTCAAAGCTTAATTAACCACAAAATTAATATTTCAAAACATAGTCACCCATAGCAATAACACATGCAAGATTTATCAATAAGGAACATAAGACGAACACATGATTTACATGAAAACCCTTGCAAGAGATAACCACAACAACATATTGCTTATATAGATCTTCTTGTAGGCACCAATCTGCTTCATTAACAAAGTTTCTTTTGTAGGCACCAACCCACAAGACACACCAATCCCCTACAATTGGGCACCAACCTAGCAAGAGACACTAATATCTTTCAACAAGAGACATCAATCTCTTGATCTCCTCAATTAGAAGGCACAAACCTCCTAATGAACAAAATAATAATTTATTTGTGACTTCTTCTCGAATTTCCATAAGTTGCCTTCAAAAATTGCTCACTACTTCACTAAAATCTTCCTTTAAATCTTTGCTCATAAATATGAAATATATCCACACAAATATACAATCCGATCTTCAATATTTTTCTTATAAATTTACCATATAGCTACTCCAAAACTATGATTTTTCCACTCTTAAATTTTCTATGAAATTTGAAAGATATTCAATCAATTGCTTGCTTCTATCACTAAAAAAAACCTCTATGTATTCTTTGCAAAAATATCCCTTCATTTAAGAGGTATAAATATCCAAAGAGCCTAGCCTAAACGATATTAAATATATTTTATTTTATTTAAACTTTCTCTTCAAGAAGTAGGTGCCTGAAAGGAAGTTAAGGTCGCATAACGACTTCCTACACTATCTTGAGAGTAGGGTAATGCAAAAACTTTTTAGATCTTTACAACAATTAAGTATAAATTAAATAGAAATAACACAATAGCATTCATACCATAACCAATGATTTACATGGGAAAAACCCTTGTAGGAGAAAAACCCCATATTCCAAAAAAACACCCAATATATTATTCAAAAATCAATAATAAGATACTTGCATAGGAAGATTTTCATAGGAGTATCACCCACCCAAGATTTGGAGGTACTCGATAGCTAAAAGACTCTTACACTCAACCTCCATCTCGTACACCTCATATATAGGGGATACACTACTTGAAATTGTCAAACGGTATCACATAACCATTGGCTAAAACCACCCAATAAAGTGACACCGATCTTATCTCAAATCCAAGATGCCCTATGATGTGTTGAAACACACACCAACATGTGTATCTCCCTTTTACAACGCATTCACGTGTCCAACGTGTTATTACATTTCCCATTTTGGGAGACCCAACTTCTGGAGGCCATAAATTTTAGACTGGGTGTCCGATTGATGAACTGTTCAAAACACTAGAAAGTTCATGACATTCTCTATTAAGATATAACCCACCATGTTGGAGTCTATTTTGGAGCTTCTTTGGCCTTCAAAAATGACTTCAAAACTTTCATTCACAATTCAAAAAAACAAAAACTTTAATATATTCAAATCAATAAATGATCTTGCAACGAAAATTTACTGACATGCGTATCTAGCCAATCCGAAGCTTTGGGAATTTTTTTTGGATCAATTCATGCTCAAATGAAAACTTACAATAAATTTTCACTTTATGTGAATGCAAGGTTGAAACACAATTTTCCCAACAGTGCCAAGAACTAGGAGTGGTTAGCTCCTTTTGAAAAAAATTTATTTGTAATTTGAATCCCCATGATTGGGTCAACTCCAAGATGGGAGTCATCCCATTTATTATGAATTTATTTACCAAACTTAAAATACCCAAAATTGGGTACCACAAGGAGGTGGTTGACCACACCAATAAAAAAATTGTGGTAAATTAAACTCCAAAGGGTGCTAGGCACGTGTCAACCCATGTGAGTAATAAACTATTATATGTGCAATTTTAATTATCTCCTTGCTCAACAAAATCTCGATGATAGTGCATGATCTAACCTCTAATATTTTAGCCTTTTCCTTTGACATTAATGATAATAATTCCAATAGGGCAATGCTACCTAAACTCTTGCTACAGTTTCACCTCCTTCCTCTTCCCTTCTCTAAGGATGTCAGTGATGTTGCAACTAATATGTCAAATGTGACCATGGTTCCTAGTCTATGGCTCTGAGCCCCTAGGTTATAGAGATAATCACGCTAGTGGTTGGTTCCATCCCTCATGATCACCCTTATCTTCCTTTCATGAGTGGGGCATTTGTGGTAGACTAGCTCCTCTCACGAGCATAGTGCTCTTGATGTGATTTATCAAGTTCCCTAAATTGGAGTTGATTACTTCTTAGTGTGTGCTCAATAGCTTTTAAAGGATGCTTTTGAGGGTGACACACTCATTGGTTGGAAATTGATTGATGATAATCTTGCATCTAGTGATGAATAAGGGAATCCTAATGTAAAGACACCCCTCTTGTTGGGATTACTTTAACTGCTGAATTTTTATATTATTTTATTTGAACTTGAACATATAGCTAATTAATGTTTGATGAACTTGATCTTATCTTGAACTAAAGACATGTTAATTTACTACCCAATACTTTAATAAACATTATACTATTATCTTTTAAATTAATTAAAAAACTTACAAAAACTTCTTCATAAGAATACATATTAATTATTTTCATTAATATATTCTAGCATACCCATCTTTAGAGGAATATAGGTGATGTACGTCGAAAGATATCATATTTGTTTATTGCTTCACTTAAAAAATAATTATATTACAAATTTATATCTTTATATTTTCATTACACTCTTTACAAAAGAAAAAAGCTTTTAGTACCAAATTATTATTATAATATTATGATATCTTTATATTTCTATTAAACTTTTGACAAAAGCAAAATAATATATTAAGGATGTATTATTGACTGTATTATTATTATAATAATATCATATCATTATATTTTTATTATTATTTTATATTGTTATTCATATCTTTGAGATAAAAAACAATATCAACATATATAAAACAATGTAGATTTTTTTTGTTTTTACATATATTTATTAAGAATATCAACATTATAATAATAAAAATAATAATAATGAAATACTATAAAATTTAAAAATGATTGTTTTTGGAGACAAACAATGTAGATTTTTTTTGGTTTACATATATGTTATGGCTATGCTTACCTCCTTTAGGATTTTGAAATTACCACCATGGTTTTTATGGATTAGATTTTTTAGAATTTTGACATTCCCAAAACTTTTTTCCTCTCTAAATTAGTACTAGAATAATCCGATTGTTAGGGAAAATAATTCCACATCCTTACATTTATAGTGAAATGGTAATACGTTCACATTCATCGAAGGCGATCGAGATGGCGCTCACTTCCTCAGCCTCCCTCTACCTCGGCATAGACGTGGGCACGGGCAGTGCACGAGCAGGCACTCTCTTCTACTTCACTTTCATTCAAATTGTTTCAGATTGTTATCAAATGTATTTATTCTGTGTCAAGATTGCCACTCAGGATTTGTATAAAGTTCTATGAGCTTACTTTGATTGACTTTGGTTTAAAATATCAGTTCTCTCTACGTACCTCGGCGTAATATTATTAGATGCATTTTAAGGAAATGCTTTTCATGTTCATCTGTTCTAGACTGCACAAGTTGCTGGTTTTTTTGGGACGGGTTCATCTACTCATGAAAATTAAAATCTGGACATTTCTGGTATTTGCCCAGTGATCAGGTCCAATATTCTTTGGGAGACCCCTATTGCGCTTCAAGTTTCCTGGTTGAGATTTATTTTGAACTACTGATGACCCGAGCGAAAAGGAAAAAATAAAATTAATTTCTTGATTTTGTTTTTTTGTGTAGGCAGACAGTCTACCTCAATTTTTCATCCATTTAGTAAAGTTTAGGTGGGGCATGCTTGGACTTTATTCTTAGTTGCACTGTAAAATTGTTGATGTCTGCTGAAGTTATGGGATGACTTATTGTGGTGGGAAGATTTAAACTTAGGTCATGGTCTTATGCATGCCCCCCATTAAAATTATACCACAACCAGTTGGGATGGTTTCTTCTCTAATTTTTTTTTTTAGCGAATGGTGATTTTGGTTTGAATATAAATTAGAGTGAATTTAATTTACTTTTTGTAGCATATAATGAGAAGTTATCAATTTGAACTCTATATGTAACATCCAACATAATTATTGTTATTCATCAAATAAATTCCGCACATATGCTACATAACATCTAACATGACCTTTGTCTATTCATCAAATGGACTCTCATCTTCATACTTCTTCGACCTTCTATCTCACTTAATATTGTTAAGTGCAATTTTTTTCTTTGGAACTTTGCAACTCTTCGGATTCACTCAATGCCCTTAAAATAAACAGTTACACATACAAAATTGCAAGACATTTAATGCAAGGGCACACTATCCTTCAACATTTACTGTTTATGGGCTTCTAATATTAGATATATTGCTTTTCCCTGCAATATACTCAATTCATACACTTGTCCAGCAGCCAGGATGAACGAAAACAAGAATTCATTTTCGTGGATTGGCTTTCATCCAAAGTTAGAGCTGCTAGGGTCAAGATTAGGCAATAGTTTATAGTTCTTCTTATTGCTGCATCGATTCTCAGGGGGGTAATTGAAATCACAACATTTGGGTGGGACCCATCTCTAATTCTATGCAGAGTTGGCCTCCAACATTGACTCAAGCTCAATTCATCGTTTCTATTTGAATTGTTTCGTTGTTTTGTTTAAGTCTATGGCCCGTCTGAGCCAATGCTTTCATGTTCTTCTTTTGCAATGAACTCTATATCTTCTGTGCAGTTGTGGTACATTGTGGAAGAAGACTGTCCCCTTTACGTTTAGTATACAATTGTGGTTCATGTGTTCCACTAGAGCTGGTTCAATGTGAATGTGGTGCATGGTGGCTGTTTTTTAATTTAGATGCCTCGATAAGATGACTCTTGGTGATGCGATCTTCATAAGAGTCTAGAAAGCTTCCTTCTCTCATATGCCCAAGATGATTACTGCCATTAACATATCTATTCCTCCACTTTTGTATCAATGAAAACAAATTCAATTTTTTTCTCCATAAACACTCTAAAGAATTAGGCATCACTGTTGTAAGGGCGACCCCATTGCTGCATCTTCATTTGGATCATAAAACTTTTTAGTGAAGCTGACGAAACTTGATCCCAAACAAAGCTCAACAAGTTTAATAGTATCCTCATCTATGGGATCTCTCCTAAGCTGAACATTGCATTTAAAGAGACAACATCAAAATTAACAAGAATATCACAATCTTCCACATTGTTATTGAGCTTTTTGAGGGTCAAACTGTCCTTAGTAATTTTTCCTGGAAGCTTTCCATAGCTATGTGTCACAATTGGCCGTTCTATTTGGACAGATTCTCAGGCAAACCCCTAATTTTATGCTGAATGCTGATGACAGAGTCAATTTTGAGCTTTCAAATAGCATGAACTTCCTAGGCTGTTAAATGAAATTCAGATTGTTGCAAAGTGAAGAAAAAAAGCCCCAAATGTGTAGAGGAAGGGAAATTACATCTTTCCTCGAAGTTCCTTTTATCTTTTTGATAGGTGCACCTAGGAGCTCATCACAATATTAGACGCTTTAGGCTTCATCCCTTAAATTATAAAATGGTTAGCTGGCAGTTTTGCTACTCGCTCTTATTCCAATTTATAGCACCTTTTCTATATTACTAAAGAAACACCCACAAACCCCGAATATATTTATTTTGAAAAAAAACATAATAATTGGTGATATCCGATAATTGGTTTGTTTCCTTTTTCAATTCCTCAAGCATATTCTTTTGGTTTCATCTTTGTACAGTTCTGATGATCTACCTTTGTTCTTTATTGCGAGGTTAAAAGATTGGCATAAGTGGGTTTATGCTATCCAAGGGGAAATTCTTATATTTGACCCTGTATTCTTAACTCCCTTTGAACTTTTGATATTGCTCACAACTTTCTGAGATTTGGTTTTAAATATGATTTTATGTTGGAGACTATTAATGGATTCTAACACGAAAGTCATCCTTGGCGTGGTCTTTGCTCCTATGGACTATTGACTTCAATGCAAGACTCATCTGGGTTATTAAGTTATGATATTGTTGGGTGAATATTTTGTCACCAGCGTACTATTGATGTGTTTTTTATGCACATGCGAACACAGAATAAAATACCTAAAGGTACCTTATCCTCTCTTGAACAAAGTTCCCAACTGCTGAAGATCTCGCCGAAGGATCAGTCAGAGTAACTCCAAGGTTCTGTTATGTAGGATCTGTACGTGTGGATAAGCTTTCTGTGGTATGATGTGATTTGCTGGAATCACAAGGGGACTTACACTCAATGACATAAACGTCTGATTTGCTGGAATCACAAGTCCTATTAACTAATTGGAAGACAAACAAATGACAAAAGATGCAGGGTTCAGGAAGTCTACTCTACTACCTAGAATGCGAGAAGATGGATGAACGACTAGGTGGAGTCCTACTGGGCTGGGTCTCACCATCAAGTTGAACAATTCAACACCAACTCAGTGCGATCTTCTGGGGGATGCTTCAAATATATTCAAATCGAACACCATCAGATATTGATCATCATTCAAGTTAATGCATGAACAATAGACGTGTAACGACTTGAGATTAAGCTCATTTTATGCCAGTTGACCACGCAGGGCGCACTTACAATCAGTAAGAGGCTAGTGGTATGGATTAGATAGATTCCACATAGGTGCATTCAACAACTTCTTTCATTCAATTTAATTATCTATCATCTACAATGAAGATTCAACAAGAGACCATGCATATTGCAACGAAACGACATATTTCACCATATCTTCAATGAAAAAGAAGTCTTTACAATTGAGGCAACAATGTCTTGTCTTCTCTTCCTAGTCTACTCTAATTGCTATTCTATTTGCTATTCAACTACCTATTCATAGACTATCAACTATTTACTAACTATTCTCTATTAGCTAACCATTCACCTTCTAACTCCTGACTAACTATTAGCCTTTACAAATGAGGAGCTAGGGCTTATATAGTGCCCTCAATACAATTCGATGGCTCAGATCAACTTGAGATCAATGGCCGAGATTTTACAATGAAAACCCTAACTAGGGTTTGTTACAACAAACTCAATTTTGGCCAATGAAATAATTGCATTATTTGGACACATGTCTTCTCTGGAATATTCGACCAATGGATAGCCGTGGTAGGTACATTGAAGTTTGTGTCATCTTTGATGAGTTAGGTACATTGAACCTGGACACATTGAGGTGGATCAACCCAACATGGAGGAGTGATGACTGGGACGCCACCTTGCCTGACACTCGGAACTTGGCTGATGTTCAATTTGATGATGTTGCGAAGCTAGCTTTAATTAACTTCTTCTGAAACTATTTGCTTCTTCAACGAACCCTTGCTTTATCTTCCTTTGTCTTTGATGTGCAGGATGGATGATGTACCTTGGACTGGAATGCTGGACTGGAAGACATCGTCTTTGATGATGCTAGACCGGAGAAGGTTGTCCTTGTTGATGCTGGACTGGAGAAGGTCGTCCTTGTTGATGCTGGACTAGAGAAGGTCGTCCTTGTCTTGGCCTGGTCTTCTTTTAACTGCAAGACAAACCAAAAAATGATTAAGGACACATAATAAATTCATTTCGACATAGCATTTTCTACCTTAAATCATCAACAAGATGATGTTAAAATAAAGCTTGCTCAATATTCTCCCCAGGGACAGGCCCTATCCAGAATTTCGCCTTGGACCCTTTCGAAGGGTCAGGAGCAAAATTTGCTATTTTGCTCAATTTAGACCTCTTTTCAACATTATATCACAATTAGCTCCTCAACTGGCCCCAACAAGGTAAGAAATAGTAGTTTCAAAGGATTTCGCCCTGGACCCTTTGGAAGGGTCAGGAGCGAATTTTGCATTTTTGGACAAATTCCACCATGTTTCTACTCCAAAATGCCTTCTAAGGCAAGCATACGCTATCCTTCTCCTCACCAAAGGCTAGGAATCCACAAGTTGACCTTCCCCAGGGGCAAACTAGGTGATTTGGGGAATTTCGCTTTGGACCCTTTGGAAGGGTCAGGAGCGAAATTCACCTTTTAGGTCACAACTCTTCATTTCCTTCACTTTAATTCATCTTGCAGGGCAAAGTAACATCATTTCAACCTCAACTACACCTTAGGACTCCAAGTCTTGACTTGACACAAGGAGGAAATAGGTAGATGAAGAATTTCGCTCTGGACCCTTTGGAAGGGTCAGGAGCAAAATTCACCTTTTAGCTCTTTCCAAGGCATTCCAAATAGCTTCTCTCACCCTAGTCTAGGCCTGACTTAGCACAAAATTTGGAGGATAAGATGGTTTTTAGGATTTTCGCTCTAGACCCTTTGGAAGGGTCAGGAGCGAAAATCTTATTTTAGGCTTATTTCCTCATCTTTTCAACTCCAATCCACCTCCAAGACCAAGGACACATCGCCTCACTCCTATCTAGGCCATAAAAACCAAAAACTTGACTTGATTTGCAAGGAAAAAAGGGTGATCCTAGGAATTTCGCTCTGGACCCTTTGGAAGGGTCAGGAGCAAAATTCTCATTTTGGCTTCAAAATTTGCATTCTTGGTGACCAAAATCCACTTTAAAGCAATCCAAATGACTTCTCTCACCCTTGTCCAGGTTTGATTTTGCTCAAATTTTGGAAGAAAAGATGGTTTTTAGGATTTTCGCTCTGGATCCTTTGGAAGGGTCAGGAGCGAAAATCACTTTTAGGACAAATTCTACCATTCAACTCACCTCCAAGGTCAAGGAAACTTTGCTCCATCCTTCCCTAAGCCATAAAAACCAAAAGCTTGACTTGATTTGCAAGGAAGATAAGTGATTTTAGGAATTTTGCTCTGGACCCTTTGGAAGGGTCAGGAGCGAAATTCACCATTTGGCTCAATTCCTTCACATTTGATAATCATTGATAAGTCAAAGTTATTTCTAAGGACCTCTTCCATCAAAACTCACCTTAGTCAGCACTAGGCTTGGCACAAAATTGGGAAAAAAGGTGGTTTTTGAGAAAATTCGCTCTGGACCCTTTGGAAGGGTCAGGAGCGAATTTCTTGTGTTGAGCTCATTTCTTCATATTTGATGACTCTTGACAATTCAAGGACATGCCTAAGGACACCTCTAATCTTGACCCACACTAGACTTGGCATAAATTTGAGGGAAAAGATAGGTTTTGCACAATTTCGCCCTGGACCCTTTGGAAGGGTCAGGAGCGAATTTCATGATTTGCTTGTTTATCCTCATTCAATTCCATTCTTTTCACTTTGTTTACTTGGACTCTTATCCTTGGATCCCTCTCCCATGCTTGCAACATTTCGCTTGACCTCAAAGTGACTAGAAAAGAGAATTTTGCTAGAAATCATGGCCAGGGACAGGACCCATAATGAATTTTGCCTTGGACCCTCTGGAAGGGTCAGGAGCGAAATTCTTCCTCTAGCCCAAAATCATCATTTTTTGAGACAAAAATCCATTCAAGGGCAATCTTGAGGGCTTCCATCATCCTTGTCTAGGCCTGACTTGGCACAAATGTGAAAGGAATAGGTGGATTTAGGATTTTCGCTCTGGACCCTTTGGAAGGGTCAGGAGCGAAAATCTCATTCTTGACTTGATCCTTCATCTTTTCACCTCCAATCTTCTCTAGAAGGTAACTAAACATCATTCTCATGCAAGGAACAAAGTCTTCAGCCCAAGCAAGGTCAAAAAGGTAGGCTTGTAAGGAATTTCGCTCTGGACCCTTTGGAAGGGTTAGGAGCGAAATTCACCTTCTTGGCTAGAATCCTTCATTTTTTCAAGGCTTTCAAACATTTCTAAAGTCTAAACATGTCCACACTTCCCTTCAAGATGCCTTGCAACTCAAAATTTGGTCAAACTAGTGAGGAGATGAGCCTTAGGAGGATTTTCGCTCTGGACCCTTTGGAAGGGTCAGGAGCGAAATTCACCATTTGGGCTTGATTGTTCATTTTTTAAACTTCAATTTTCTTCTGGAGGCAAATATAGATCGTTTTCCATGAAAGGAGCAAGGTTTCAAGCCAAAACAAGGGATCAAAAAAGGTTTATGATGAATTTCGCTCTGGACCCTTTGGAAGGGTCAGGAGCGAAATTCACTTTTTGGCTAAAATCTTCATCTTTCAAAGTGTCCAACTCCCTCCCAAGGCAAGAACATACCAATTTATCCTACATCACGCCAACACCTAGCCAAAACAAAGAAGGAAATAAGAGCTACAAGGATTTTCGCTCTGGACCCTTTGGAAGGGTCAGGAGTGAAAATCATGATTTGACCTTGATTCTTGCTTTTTTCAACTCTAATTTTCTTTGGGAGGCAAACATAGACTACTCTCCTTTCGTCTCCATCTTGGTCTTGACTTTAGCAAAGGGGAAAATGAGTGTTTTCAAGAATTTCGCTCTGGACCCTTTGGAAGGGTCAGGAGCAAAATTTCTATTCTAGGCTCAATTCACCTTCAAACTGACTTGATTTTGTCTTAGACTCGATCCTAGATCCATTTCCTTGCAAACTTGCTCGGCCACTCTTTGACTTAGGCGAGATCTTGAGTCTTTGGTGAATTTTCGCTCTGGACCCTTTGGAAGGGTCAGGAGCGAATTTTGACATTTTAGCTTCTTCATCAGGATTATTTTATGGAATATAACATTTAAGTATAAGAACTTATACTTTAAGTTATATTCCATATATACTTCCAGGATGTTTGAGAGTGGTTTCGGACCTCCAGGAGTTATATTGCAAAATCTAGTTTTTGGAGGATTCTTTAGTTTTCCAGACTTAGTCAAATTTTAGGATTAGGACATTCTAGACTTAGCCAAATTTCAGGACATTTAAAGATCAGGATGACATTCCAGACTTTATCACTCACCAACTTGACCTAGCTCGGACCTTCAAGAATGATACTCACTCACCAAGCAAGACACAATTAGTAACAAGAGCAAAACCAAGCCCTAAGGAAGACTCTCAAAGAAACCCTAATTCTAGGGCCCTGTGGACTCACCCTGGCTCAAGCAAAGCCTGCAATCCAACGATCCCCTCGACAACACTCATCCTGCAAAGGCTAACAGACAAAACCCTAAAAGACCTAGAAAACAAACCCTAGAAAGCAAAAAGCAGGGGTCCCCATTTGTAATGGGGCGATGTGTGAATACGTCACAACACGTACCAATGACAAAATATATATTTCACACACAGCTATATTGAGACACAGTCTCTCCTCTCATCAAGGGGAGGTTCCCTGGTAGAATTTGGGTATTTCAACAACTTTGAAAGTAAATTCGGGGGTAAGATTAGGGCGTATAATTCTCTTTTTTCAGAATTCACTTATATCCCCTTACTTGATGAAACTTCTTACAAAATAACCAACTAAAGAAACTTGCATACAATGACTAAATTATCTCTAAAACTGCATAAGCACAAAGTCTTATGGGATTACCATCTAACTTCCAAATCAATTACAATTGTAACTAATATAGCTTGTAGCTCAAAGTCTTCAAGATATATATATGAAACTTTCAATAATCTAAAGCAACCAGCAATAGTACAAAGCCTATTACCTAATCACTGTATCACAATACTAATTTCTAAATATGAAAATAGCTCAAAGTCTATTTGCCACAATTTAGGTGCTCCCTTAATCACATGAACAAAAACTCCAGTAATATCAAGGAATTAAAGAACTTATATAAGCAATGAACATAGGAACATTCACTCATATAAACAATCTTTGTCCTAACACAAAGTTTGGAATCAAAAGAATTGCTTTTTTTATTTGCTTGATTGAATTTTTACAACAAAAAGCTCGAAGCCTTAGTTGAGACAACAATTCGGCAGAGTTTTGCTTAGCATATAAAAGATAAATATTTACAAATGAGGTTCCTCCTTTTATAGGAAAGGAGTTGAGAAAAATATGGACACAGTTGACTAATTCAATTGTAGAGTCCCACTTGACTACAACTATTGCATAAAATAAAAATGCAATTGCAAAAAAATTTGCAGTAAGAAAAGATGCAACTACGTGAATTCTACTTAGTGTCAATGAGGACACTTTATTCTTCATTTTCTTCCCTCTGGATTTACTTGGAGAAAGATCAGTCATCTGTCAGAATCTGCAACATTTTCATCATGTAAATCAATATTCACCATCAGATTGTCGGCTTCAAAGACTTGGAATGATGCTTGCAGGATCAAAATTACCCTTAAACAAAAAGCCAGAAAAATCAGCAAATTGGGTTTTAAAACCCGATCTGCACTTGGGCAGGTCAAGACTGCAGGTCGGGTTTTAAGACCCGATCTGCAGTTGGGAAAAACCTAGATTGCACATGTACAGAAAAAGACTGATAGGTCGGGTTTTAAATTGGGGAAAAAACCCGACCTGCACCGTGAGGAAAACCTAAAACCCGACCTGCACCACTTTGCAATTCAAAATTGCACTTCGGGTTTTAAAACCCGACGTGCAGGAAAACACAAGAAGCACTGCATTTCGGGTTTTAAAACCCGAAGTGCAATTAAAAGATGAAATAAAAGATCAAGGCAAAAACATGAAAACGACAAAAACAAAGATGCAAACTGAGACAACTTACGATGGAAGTCGAATGACCTTGGAGGATGCAGGCTACGAAATGGACAAGTTTCGTAGGGGTTGTACCACAATTCAGGTTAGCTGAAATCGGTGACAAAAAATATATTGCATTGTTGGTTGCTTATTAGCACCAATAATGGCTTCTTCCATCAAGAATCTTATAACTTCTTAACTCTAGTTATTGATTGAACAATGATTATTTAACTTTGGTTTATCACCTTATCACCCCTATGGTTATGCATCATTATATAAAGGTAGGCAATATGCTTAACCCTATGATACACTTGAGTTAACCTTGATTTTGTTTGGAAGAAAATTGAGTTAAAATATGATGTTTATTACATGATTACGCTTATTGGAAGCTAAGCCTCGATCAAGCTCTAAACTAGCTACAACATGTGCTATAGACATGATATCCCATTTAAATGTAGTTTATATCTTGGACCTAGTATATTTATTATTTCTAATATAATCCTAAACTTAGGATGCTTAAACCTTAGGCTATAATTTAATGCCAATTGATCAATTAGAGTTAATTGACTATGAGCACCAAAAGGAGGTTAATGTCACATGTTATAGTTGTGAGAGGTATCCACTTGATATTAATCTTAATTGGATTGGAATTTGGTATTAGCTCTTAAACCCTAGGTTATAATTTAATGCCAATTGATTAATTAGAGTTAATTGACTATTAGCACCAAAAGGAGGTTAATGGCACATGTTATAGTTGTGTCACCAAAAGAAGGTTTTCCATGACATTCAATCGGGCAATAAAGTTTTGGACATGATCTACTATTAAAAATCAATTTAATATTACTCTAACTCTACGAACTTTGACAAGGTTAATAAGATCCAATTTTAACTAGGGTTCACCATAGGGTCAAAACTCAACCATAGTCAATTGTAGATTAGGGCCTTATTGGTGAGAAGTGGTAAGACATTTTCCCAATATCTTCAATCATTGATAACATTGAGAGGGTGACAATTGTCACCATATAATGTGCTCTAAATAGACAACTAGCATGATATTGTTTTTTGCACCTTGACACCTGTCAATGATTCACTTCAGTCAAAACCCAAAACCGATGAAGGAGCTATGCAAGATTTCAACATGTATTGAAATACGGCATTGGCTATCTTTGACGTTCAACTACACATCCCCATGAATGAGGAGTTTTATCTAAGGTCACAATTTTTTTTCAATTTGGCCATAGATATGAGTTATTTGCAGGGGAAATTAGCGTTTTAAATCGACAATTGGATTGGCTTCGTCAATGTCCTCAATCACAATTTAGTTATCAAGGCTTAATAAAATTTCCGTAAGTCCTTTTGGAAAATTAGTCCCCAGTCAAGTCATAGTTTATCACTGGGTTCAACCTAAATTTGGTTGATAAATTGTTCGCTATTGGAGGATTTACACCCAAAATTGGTGACTAATGTCTCCAAAATGCAACAAGAGATTGTGATATGCATCAATCTCACATACTTATCTTGTACACTTGGTGAAGTCTCACACATATTGCTGCAACACAAGACAAGGGTTATGGGGTCCACCACCAAGGTTTGGTTGTACGGAGTTGGTAAAGGTTATTCAAGATGCCTACACATGGCACCTTACTGAACTTGAAGGTAAAACTTGATGGTCATTTACTCATTGTGGGAAAGTGAGTTTTTTTCTTGGGCATTTGACTAAACAATCCATTCAGTCATCAATCTGAGATTGCTTTTCTTAGCTAAATCGAAGAAACATAGACCTGACTTCCACAAGTGTGATTATTCATCTCAATCCTAGATCTGGCTATGCTTTGACCTTCTTGGTGTAACTCTAGAATAAAGAAATGTGCATAAGTTGCTAATGCCTTTGGAAGGTCCTCAACACACATAAGGTGAAATATCTCACCATTGATGGTTCTATGGACCTATTAACTTGGACTTACTGCAGCCCCTAGATGTAAATCAGATATCCTGATTTATTCTCAGGCATCCAATCCAGTTACAATTGAGTCACATAGGTAAGGGAATTTATTCAGGATGATACTTAATAGGTTGTTTCAGTCTTGTTCAAAATTACCTCGTTGATGGTTAACATACCATCTAAAAGCACAAGACTTGACCATCTCGACCTAAGCACAATTTGTATAAATTAAATCTGAGACTGCAAACAGTCTTCTACATACTGGATCCAACATTATAAGGTAAGCTTAGGATGAAGTCAAGGAAAGATGCATAATGCAAACTTATGCAACAAAAGGTTATTGGGTTATACTGGAATCACATTATGGTTTTTAACCTTATAGTTATCAAACATGTCTCGACACTGCAGTGTATCTACAGTTTAATAGGAACTGAACCATTATTCAACCCAGTTAAGCTGCTCAATAATTATTTATGATATCCACGAGAATAACATAAACAAGATTTGTCCTGAACTATCTAAACATAAATCTTGCTTCCAGGAAAAACAACCTGTATCCATGAACTTGTTTGAGACATTTTTTTTTCTAGAAGAATTTTTTTCCAAAAGAAGTAATTATCTTCATTTTTTTATTAGGATATCATGCTTAAAGTTAAAATGTTATATCAATAATAACAAACTCTTAATCAGATTTGTTTATTAGGACTCATATTACATTGTGTCCTTAAGATTATTGCTACATATGATTCTAGTAGAACCTCAGAAGAACTGAATCATATACAAGAATTGAAGAGACAAGCTCACTCTTAAGTTCTATTATGGATTATTGTAGTCTAATACCTCTTGTCTAGAAAACGGTCAATTCTAGCAATTACAAATTCTTAGTTCCATCTTCAATCTCCTAGTCATGGTATGGCTTCATTTATAGATTGATCTAAATCCATTGAACACAACATATTATACATTATCATTATTATTAAACTAACACATTTTTTCTTATTACAGAAAAATAATGATAAAGAAACATGGTGATCTAGGAGGATTTGGGTCATCAAATCTTACTACACACTTTGAGTGTTGCTAACCCTTGCTGTCTTGTCAGCAGAATCCTCAACCTATTTTGCATCCATGTATCAAACTGCAAGTCCTAACTTGACTCTAGTGTGACCACAAGACCTAATTTGTCTTAATGGTTGTGAGTAGTTGTAACAGCTGAAGTTGGCTATGAAATGGTTTGGTTCCAATTGATGCTCCATCTCCCTCCCTCTTTTTATATCAAAACCATTCTTTGTTGGCTAGAGAGGGAAAAGAAAAAGGCATAGCCATCATACATTTATCCTCACAGTTTTTGTACAAAACTAGCATAATAAAACTTTGCTATTAGTTCTACATATGTTATCATGTCTTATTTGTTTTTTCTGGTTCAATTGCATTGTACATTTTTTGAACCTCTATTACTCACAAATTGTTTTCACACATAATTTCATTAGATTTGTTTTGGGGTTGCCCATTGGGCCTTCCTCTTGGGCTCCAAATTAGCAGTATTAGAGTTTACATACTTCATATCATTTTTGAGTGGTATTGTAGTGGTATTTGAACTTTGTCTTTGTTTGAATGCCCACTCATACGAGTTTTGAATATAGGAGCTTGGAAGTTAGGGCTAAAAACCTGTGACTCTTTGTTGTACCCTCCTACATGTCCTTAGACATGAAACACATCATTAGTGACTCTAACTTGAAAGATGTTGTAGAAAATGATAGAGGATGCATTGCAAAGGCAACGTGAAGAAATGGAAGAATGCCATGAATGCAAAGGAGTAGGTATTGTTGATAAGTTCTCGCTGCTCTTGAAGTAGGTTTAAAACCTTTCCAATTCACAACAACTATTTGGTAGTCACACACCATACTAGGTACAAGTAAATTTGGACATCCCTATGTTTGAAGGAAAGATAGTGCAAATGTCCTAGACAACTTGTTTAACCTAATATGTTCATACTACTTGATTAATCATTTCTTTGACCAAGAGAATATTCCATTTATTCTTTTGAATGTTTCTCTCTCAGTTAAGAAATTGTGGAATAACCTTTGGATGACATATGAAGATGACACAAGTAAACACATGGAATGATTTCCTAGTAGACTGGAAGAAACCTATAATCTTTCTTGAAACTATAAGACCAATACATCAAGTTCTTTTAGTTTCACTAGGCCTTAAGATCAATTTGGGTAGAAACTTATAAATACTTTTCGTTCTTTGATGTCCAAATTGGTATTTAGGATTCAAAGCAAAACCTCGTTTCGAAGTATAGGTATAGTTTGAGACTACATATCCAATCTGATATGGATTTCCTACAAATCTATTCAATTGGAGAAACCAACAGGTTTGCTTGCATATTTGAAGCAAAGGCCAAAGTTAAGATTAAGATAGAAGATTCTAAGTCTAAAACCAAATCTCAACCAAAACCTTCCAACCAAATTCCAAATTAGGGAATGACTCTCAACGTCATCCACAAAAGAAGCAATATTTGCAAATAACCAGAATAAGTAGTCAAATATTGATAAGTGGCGTTTAGTTCACAACTCTAGCACTTGTTCCATTGAAGATTGCTATGTTTGGAAGTATCTACTTGCATAATTTGAAGCAGTCGATACAAGCACTGCGACATTGGACAAGGGTATTGTAATGAAATAACTTGCACAAGAACACAATATAATAAGAAATAAGTTGCAAATACTTGATAACAAGTTATTTCATTACAATTTGAGCTGCCTTGTTATTATCAAGTATTTGCAACTTATTTCTTATTGTATTTTATTCTTGTGCAAGTTATTTCATTACAATACCTTTGTCCAATGTCCAGTGCTTGTACCAGCTACTTCAAATTGTGCAAGTAGATACTTCCAAACATAGCAATCTTCAGTGGAACAAGTGCTAGAGTTGTAAACTAAATGCCACTTATCAATACTTGACTACTTATTTTGATCATTTTGTGATTGTTGCTTCTTTTGAACCGGTTGGCTTCTCCAATTGAATAGATTTGTAGGAAATCCATATCAGATTGGATATGAGTTCTCAAACTAAACCTATACTTCAAAACAAGGTTTCACTTTGAACCCTATATACCAATTTGGACATCAAAGCATGAAAAATATCTATATATTTCTACACCAATTGATCTTGAACCAAGTGCAACTAAGAGAACTTCATGTATTGGTCTCATAGTTTCAAGAAAGTTAATAGGTTTCTATCAGGTCTTCTACGAAACCATTCCATGTGTCTACTAGTGTGTTTATGTCATCCTCATGTGTCTACTAGTGTGTTTATGTCATCATCACGTGTCATGCAAAGGTTATTCCACAATTTCTTAACCAAGAGAGAAATTTTCAAAAGAACAAATGGAATCTTTTCTTTGTCAAAGAAATGATTGATTAATTGGTATGAACATATCATGTTAAACAAGTTATCTAGATTCTAGGGCATTTGCACTATCTTTCCTTCAAACATAGGGATGTTGAAATTTACTTGTACCTAGTATGGTGTGTACTACCAAATAGTTGTTCCAATTGGAAGGGTCTTTAGCCTATTTCAAGAGTAGTGAAAACTTATCAACAATACCCACTCCTTTGCATGCATGGCATTCTTCCAATTCTTCCTATTGCCTTTGCAATTCATCCTCTATCATTTTTAACAACTTCTTTCAAGTTAGAGTCACTAATGATACGTCTCTCGTCTAAGGACATGTAGGAGGGTACGGAAAAATGATATGAAGGTGTAAGCTCTAATACCACTAATTTGGGGTCCACGAGAAAGGCCCAATGGATAACTCCAACTAAATAGATCTAATGAGATTATGTGTGAAACAATTTGTGACTGATTTTGAGACATGGACCAGCTAGGACTCGAACCTAGGACCTTCCATGCGCTACTGGAGTGCTCTACCATTGAGCTACTGGCCCCTCTTGGACCAATCCATCGTTAGTTCGGGTGTGGCTTATTTCCAACACCAACACCCCCCCTTAAGCCACACCTCTCGTGTGCTTGGGGCTCCTAGCCTGGACTTGGCTTTGATACCATGTTGAGACATGGACCAGCTAGGACTCGAACCTAGGACCTTCCATACATTGCTATAGTGCTCTACCATTGAGCTACTGGCCCCTCTTGGACCAATCCATCGTCGGTCTGGGTGTGGCTTATTTCCAACATCAACAACTGATAGAGGTTTGAAATATTTATAGTACAATTGAACAAGAAAAACAAATAAGACATGATAACATATGCTAAAACTAATAGCAAAGTGTTACTATGCTAGTTCTACACAACATTTGTGAGAACAAATGTATGATGACCATGCCTTGTTTTTTTCCCTCTCTAGCCTACAAAGAATAGTTTGATGTGCAAAGAAGGAGGGAGATGAAGCATCAGTTGGAACCAAACCATTTCATAGCCTACTTTAGCTGTCACAACTACTCACAACCATTTAAGACAAGTTAGGTCTTGTGGTCACACTAAAGTCAAGTTAGGACTTGTGGTTTGACACATGGATGCAAAATAGGTCGAAGATCTTGCTGACAAGACAACAAGGGTTAGAAACACTTGAGATGTGTGGTAAGATTTGATGACCCAAATCCTTCTAGATCACCCATGTTTCTCTGATAATACTTTTCTATATTAAGAAAAAATGGTGTTAGTTATAATAATGATGATGTATAATGAGTTGCGTTCTATGGATTTAGATCATTCGATAGTTGAAACCATACCATGACTAGGAGATTAAAGATGGAACTAAGAATTTGTAATTGCTAGAATTGACCATTGTCTAGAGAAGAGCCATTTGGACTACAAGAATCCATAATAGAACTTAAGAATGAGCTTGTCTCTTTAATTCTTGTATATGATTCAGTTCTTCTGAGGTTCTACTAGAGTCATGTGTAGCAAAAATCTCAAGGACACAATGTAATATGAGTCCTAATACCTAAATCTTATTAAGAGTTTGTTATTATTGATGTAATATTTTAATTATAAAAATAGGCTAGAGGACTCCACTGGTTGATCACTTGGAAAAAGGGGGACATTACATAGTCATCCTCAATTTTCCCATATAGAAATTAGTCTTGGCAATTGCAAGTGTACAAACATAATGAATACAATCATAATTATGATTGCAAGTACTTTAAAACTCTACTCCTAGGTTTTCCTTAGCTTTAAGTAGAGGTTGTATTGAATAAATACCAAATCATTTATTCGTTGTGTTAGATAGTTGTTTTCTAAGAATTTAGGTTTTCATAAAGACTCCAAGTACACTCACAAGTGGATGAACTGCATCTTGGCTCAAAATGTGTCTAACCATCCATCTAAGATTTTTGGCTTCTTGTCCAAAAATATCCCACCATTGTGTTGAAAAACACATTATTTCAAGATGATATCATATAAGAATATCTTAAAAGCTTAACACCTTTAATGTGCATGTCCACAATATAGAGAGTGTATCTAAAGTTTATAGAGCCTACCTAGTTTGAATGTCTTCTTGCTTTGCATGACAGTCATACTTGAGAAAAATCATGTTGCTTTCTTGTACATTGGCAAATTTGCCATAACTGTCTACAACTTTTCTGAGGTAGGGAACATTTCATCCATGCACATGAATAAGCCTTGTGTGACCTTAAAATCATCATTTTCGAATGAGGGGCTATAGAACATCAGATTAAGATAGTATCCAACAACATGGAGAGGGGAGTGCATTTATTGATCCCATCTCTTATCAATTATGTTCCACAATGACATGTATTTGTCCCTTTTATTTTCCATCTTACCCTTCATCACCTCCTTCCTATCTATGGCCTCACAAACATAGCCCATGGGGGATTTCTCTCCATCCAGTAGCGTCAATTTTACTAGAGGCTTTGAGAATTCTTCCATTTTCTTAGTTGCATCCCAAAAACTTGTAGAATAAATGTGCTTTGTCACTATATGCATCCATTTGATTTGTGAAGCTAGATTCCATCCACTTGCTTGAAATGAACATTGGCTTCCCATTCATTTTCTTGTGGCAAAGAGTCTGTAGTGCAAGAAAGTGTGTAACAAGTCTTGTCACCCCTAGTTGAACTAGCTCCTTGCCCTTTGTGAAGGAGTGCATCATACACAATCGCCTCATGTGATTGTAGATGATCTTTGGTAGTTGTGTGAGCGTTTTGCGATTCCTCCTAACCTATTAAGTTTTCCAATGTCCTCTAGGGTTAGATCAAGGCAGCTATGCACGAGATAAAAAACATAGAGGGATATTTGTCCATTAGGAGTCTCCTAGAAACAACACAAGTAGTAGCTTTGTTTGTAATAAATTGAACAATTTGGTGGCCTTACATTGATGACCACCTTGTCAAACAACTCGAACGATGAAGTTGCAAATTTAATCCTATCTGATGCGTCCATTAATTTCAAAAAGATTGCGCTAATATCATGAGAGACAAGGAAGTTGATGAAGGTTTGTTTCTTTTATCTGTCCACCGATCTGTCTGACAATATGGTGCATCCAATCTTTGCTTACTCTAATTGGTGCTCATTAACAACCTTAACATCCTATACATCATCAATGAGCATACCAGACCTCACTGTCTCATATGATGGGGCTTTGAACCAAAAACCTGTAGTTGTAATTGCATCCACCATACCTTGCTAGTATGGAGACTTGGCAACTTGAAATGACAAGCTAAAGTAGTATGAAAAAATTGCAATTGTCTTCGCTTGTTTATAGATGTAATTCATCTATTCTATACTTTCCAAAGTGGTTTATGATCCTAGTGTACTATGAGGTGCAAAGAAAGAATCAGTGTTTCCTCCATCTATGTTTGGGTCATGTGTTGTAGGAGTTTGTAATGTCCTCTACTAGATATAGGCCTGTTTATTAATAATTAATCTTGTATTGGATGAGTGTAGTCTTGGAAGGACAGCCTGCACCTAAAAGGAAAGGCAAGCACCTACATACATGTTCAATTATAATTAGACTTAATTCATTCTAATGCAAAAATAGATAGAAATTGGTATATGAGACATGAGAGGGGTTGCACGGGTCTGTTGTCAACCAAGTCCAAGGATTGGTTGCTTCTGACCTCCTTGCTAGACATGGCGGCCCATGTTGCTTGCCCTTCAAGCCCATTACCCATACACACAACATCCTTTGAGTTTGGTGTGGGGAGTGCAATTTGGTTCCTTGACTCCAAGGGTCCTTATGACCACTTGTGAGCCCCTCGTCACCACTGGATTACACCTTAAACCTCTTCCCACAAGATGCAGCAAACAGATTGAACCACTTCTTCAAGTGCATACATCTCATATGGAATAAATCTAAATAAATAATGCTACTGTATTTACAAACATATCTAGTTTGGAATCGATTGTAATGAATATTTACTTATAGATATGTATCATATAACTTATCATATAAGGCTGCTACGTACCTCAATCCCTGCTTCTGCAGACTTAACTAATATGATTGGTGTTGATGCTAGGTTGCTGGTGTAAGTGATGCCACATACCTGGCTGTATGTTGTTTGCAACTATAAATCAATTTCACTGAATGTTTGAGAGCCAGGCTTATCGCTGCCCTTTCTTCTAGTTGGAACAATTGTCTTATATACTATTCAATAGCAATGAAAGTCACGTTGCAAAATACACGACTCTTGGCTGCTCATAACCGCCACTTTCCTTGCACCCTTTTACATCTATTAGCCACTGCTTATTCTCGTAATTAATTCGCTGTCACATGATAATAAACCGTGCATTCCAGGTATCGGTTAGATTACAAGGCTGCTACATACCTCAATCCCTGCTTCTGCAGACTTAACTAATATGATTGGTGTTGATGCTAGGTTGCTGGTGTAAGTGATGCCACATACCTGGCCATATGTTGTTTTCAACTATAAATCAATTTCACTGAATGTTTGAGAGCCAGGCTTATCGCTGCCCTTTCTTCTAGTTGGAACGATTGTCTTATATACTATTCAATGGCAATGAAAGTTATGTTGCAAAAGACATGACTCTTGGCTGTTCATAACCACCACTTTCCTTGCACCCTTTTACATCTATTAGCCACTGATTATTCTTGTAATTAATTTGCTGTCACATGAAAATAAACTGCGCATTCCAGGTATCGGTTAGATTAGAAATGAATCAAATTATCATTAACATTATTTATGGTTTGGTGTTTGTCTTAGACAGCAATTTCAATCTCTATATATATTTATTTTATGCTCCCTTGGGTCTGCTAATTCATATTCTCCTTTCACAATAAATTAATATAGTATCATAGAATTCAGACTGTTGTGCGAATGATTGTAACCTTGCTTGCATTATTATTCTTCTCGCTGATCGATATTATTCTAAACATAATGCCATATCCTTCCCCTCCGTGTCCTTCTACCAAGAACAAGGATGTTTCTGCCTGTAACTTAATAACAGTTCTGATCTGATCTGATCCATGGTGATGTCCTTGGATGCTTTTGATTCGTTTCCTTTACATCTCTCAATGTGAGGGAAAGGTCACACCTCTTCATCATATATGCCCTTTGGCAAGAGACACACCTTTTCACCATTGCCACCCTTTGGAAGAGTGCAACTCTGCCCTTTGAAAGGGACACAACCTTTTACAATCAGATCTGCACTTCCTATTTAAATCAGATCTGCACTTCTGATTCCCCAATTATCCCCCCTCAAATGTTCTCCTCTCATTTTTATATCTCATGTTCAAGGGAGTCACAACTTTTCATTCTATCTCTTAACATTCATTAACTTAATTAAATTTTAATTATATTCCTTTATATTTTAATTTTTAATTTTATTTTTATCCTTTTTAATTTTAATTTATTATTATTATTATTTACCATTAAATTCTGTTCCAAAGTGGGGACATCACAGAGTTGTTGACTCAAACTCCTTGAGAGACTCTTGTACACCATATGTTGTATGCAATAATTTAGAAAACAAACTAGGAAACAAATGTAGAACAAAGATTCCTATTCTAAACTATCACAAGCCTCAGTTATAGCACGAAAATGTAGTCAAATAATTATGCAAACAAATCAAAGATTACCATAAAACTCCATTGTAAAATAGATTTGCTCCAATGATTGAAATGTTATAATGGTATGTGGATGCTCTTTGCTCAAAAGTTACCTATTTTGACAACATGTAGTCAGCATAAGATTGGATGATCCACATGAGAGCGTGTAGCTCTTATTTACAGATCTTTGGGAGAGAAAATGAACTGTGGAGATGAGATTAGAAAATCAAAGGTGGTGAATGATTGAGAGAATTTCCCAAAGATTGAAGAGAGAATGGAGGGTCATGATTACATTTGTTTGAAATGAAAGGTTAAGATTGCATTAACTAAAAATAGTAATTTGTTGCTCCCATAAGAATATGGGAGGGAAATGCAATTAGTGGCTTATTTATTCTTGGAAATGGAGGGAAAATAGCCCAATTAAATAATAAACTTATTTAATTATTTTAGCCTATGTTATCGAGTTTGTTGTGTTTATGATCGGGTATGGATACTAATACAATACAAGATTGGGTATATTCTTTGTACACCTATAATATTGCTTGGGCGCTCGGTTTCACTGTGGGTTCATAGAAAGACCGATAGGGAACCTAGGCACCCAAGGGGTACCCTAGGTGCACATGAGGCACACCCAAGCACACTTGTAGTTGGTGATGCCAAAAAGTTTTTTTTCCAACAAAAAAACTCCCCCCAATGCATCCATTCACCCTAAAGTGAGGGTATTTGGTGTTTGCAACTCATTTGACAAGCACAAAACATTAAAAGAACATTTTTTTCCTTCAATCTGCCATTGTTGGGTTTTGAAGGTTGCTTTATTTTTTTTAAAGGTGAGGGCTACGAGGGAGTAAGACCTACACCTAAAGGTTAGGAATTGTTGCACAAGGAAGGTTTAACCATAAAAGGCAGTAAATATTTCATGTTTTTAAAGTTGTGTTTAAATTTTCAAGTTTTTAAATTTTTTTTTAGCAAGTTATGAATATTTTTTGAACTTTTTATGCATAATAAGAGATTATAATGCCAACTTTTTTTAATTTTTTCAATTGTAGTGTTGTTAGTTTGTAATGTTTTTCATTTTAGGTTCATACGGAATGGTTGGAAGTTCTAGTTCGGTTGCTTGAAATGTATAGAGTTATTTTAAATTTGATGTAGTGTTGCCTCTTTGGCAACATACAACAGTGATTCAACAAATTCCTAGTGGTGGGGATTTTCTTTAGCGTTGTAGCTAATGTGGAAAAGAGTACAAGAGCTCATATTCCTGAGTGAAAGCTCACTTATGCGCCACCTCTTGTCAAGGAATAAAAGTGTTTCCCAGGCCAAATAAAAAAGGGCTGCCAAAGGAACAAATAGTGGCTTATATTAAAGAACAAGAGGATGCCAACATGGCAAATCGATTAAAGGCTCTTGCACATCCTCTTGCCAAGAGAATTTTACGAAAACCTCATAGCGGCTTCTCATATACAACTGGCCCACATCCTTTCATGCCAATGCCACCAACTTCCAAAGAAAAGAATGCTTTGGTAATGTGAAAAAGAGGTCTATTGGACAAGGCCTTCAAAAATGAAGTGAGGGAGGTTATAGGTCAAGCATTGCTAATTGTATTTATGACAGGGGGCTTCCTTTCAAAATTGTTAGATCACCTTATTGGGGGGATATGGTGAAGAACCTTTGCAATACACCCCCTGGTTTTGTTAGTTCTGGGTATGAGAAGGTGCAAACCACCTTATATGCAAAGGTGAAACTTTCAATAGAAACATCATTGAGAGTAATCAAGGATACATGGCCCAAAACAGGTGTGTCTATTATTTTTGATGGATGGAAAGATTGCAAAAATAGTCCATTGATCAATGTTATAGTAGTGCACCCTGAAGTGTCGATGTTTTTGAAGGCAGTGGATTATGAGGGGCAAATACAAGATGCAAGTTTTGTTGCCAATATCCTCATAAAATTCATTGAAATGTTAAGAGTTTAAAAATGTTGTCCAAATCATAATGGACAATGCTAAAAATTGTAGGGCAGCTGGGTCTATAGTGGAGGGTACATATAGTCACATTTTTTGGACACTATGAGCAGTCCACTCATTCAATTTGATATTGCAAAAGATTGGCACACAAATTAAGTGGATAAAAAAAATCTACACAGAGGGCGAGGAGATCCAAATGTTTGTACTAATCATCACGTCACAAGGTATCTTCAAGATCTTCTCCAAGTTGGAGTTGTTGAAGGTAATTTAAATATATTTTTTAATTTTTTATTGTTGATATGTGACATGTATTTTTTTATACCATGTTAGGCTGCTGTAACTCGATTTGCATCTCACACAATCATCTTAACATGACTTGTGAAGATGCGAGGCCTTGTAAAGATGAACCAAAAAGCACAATAGCAACACGGCAAGCAAGCACATCTGAAACTATCTTCTTAGCATTACAAAACTGAGACATTAACAGCCAAATATATTATTCTGGTAAAGAAAATTTCAAGTGCAGATTGAATTGGGCTATTAAAAAAAATTAGCAACATATTAACACAAAATGGAAAGATAACATTATACTTATTCATTATAATTATAAATGAAACTTCAAACATATAAAATAAAGATTTATTAAACTTGTGATAAAACTTTGGTTGCAAGAGGTTGTAGGTGTTGGCTAAGTCACCGCGTTCGAATTCGAATTCGAGTTCGGCAACCATAAAATTCGGATGAAATTCGGCAAGGGCAAAAAATTCGGAAAAAAAAATCGACATTAAATTCGCCTACATAAATTTAAATTTTTTAAATATATAAATAATAAATTCATTAAATTATCAATAACTTGAAATTTTAAATAAATTTGAAATATTATTATAAAATAAAATAATACTGAAATATTTTATAAAATAAAATAAATTTGAAATGAAATAATCAAATTTATTATTTATTAAAATTATATAATATTATATTAAATTTAAAATTAATATAAATATTTTACAATGTTAATTAAATTATAAAAAAGAAAATCTATACTATGAATTTATAATACATTATGATAAATTAAAAAAACTCCTCTTCATATTCTGCAATTTATAATACATTATATTTATATATTACTAAATTAAAAATACATTATTATAATTTTAATACATTATCTTTATGCTAAAAGGTCGAAGTGGTTGAATGGGGGGCTAACCACGACAATTGTATATCGGGCCTTCAATCAAAATTGTTATACATTACCATTATATTTGATACGTATTATGAATTCCAATAAACTCCTCTTCGAAAGGATTTTTCCGCAGCGGATCAATGGCGTGAGCAATTTTAATCAAATCGATCGCTCCCTGCGCAGCTTAAGGAGAAAACACTTATTCATTCTGCCTGAGATTCGCGCCTATTCCTCCTGAATGTGAATGTGTATCAGACGCCATAATTTATTTCAATTTTAAAAGCCCTAATTTTTCTCTGTATGAATTTTGGGCCGAACTTAATGAATTTTTAATGTTTTATGGAAATTCGCCAATTTTCGAATTTCATGTATGAAACTCGGCGAATGCGGTGACTTAGGGTGTTGGTATTGTTGGTCATGGAAGTACCACCAAATGTAAGTATTGTTCTTGAACCTTTCATGTAGAGCTTCAATGCTTTGACCATTGGAGTGTATAAAATCAACGAACTAACTTGTGACTACATCCTACAAATCAGGATCAAGGAAAAGTCTATATCAACAAACTTTTTGGTGACTTCAAAATCTCTATATGGAGCAATCCTCGTCGGCACAAAAAGAACCTCAACATTACAATATTTTGGACTCAATGCAAAGACAAGATGTAGTGGGTTGGTCATTGCGTTCCATCTCTCTTCAATAATTTGAAGAAAATTTCTCTAGGCTCTTGCTCTTTTTCATTATGATGGTTTATATCTTCTCAATCATTGAGTCAATGACATCATATCTCTTTCCTAAGCAAGATTTGTCCATCTTGGTTTAATGAATCATATTCAAAATGGGTTTAGTGAAATTAAGGAGATATTCCACACCATCCCATCAAGAGTCATCTAAGATCATTTGCTTAATATTTGTTGCCCTCCTAGTGTTTTCTTGCCTTCATATGTGTCAAGTTTAGCTAATGGCTGCATTAGAAAGTGCCTCTTGAATCTTAACAGGTCATCTCAAGATGATTGTTCTGACAAAAATAATAATAGAATAATTAAAAACAAATTTCAATGAAGAAATTATAATCAAAATAAGTTATCATTTTTTTTCCCAAGTAATTAAAGTGAAGTATACAATTTTATATTGCTTCTCTTATCTTTAGCAGCTCCAATTTTGAAATAAATCTAAATATGTCTTGTGACATAGTGGTTGCTGATGAAAATTTGGATCTCTTCGGCCTTTGCATACAACTTTTTAATTTAATCAATTTACTGTCACTCTTTGGTAGCATAAGATTGAAGGAGTAGACAACACTAGGTGTCCAAAAGATATGCAAAAAATGTTCCTCAACCAACAAACCAACATCTCTACAATTCTTTGCATTCCCTATTTTGAATTGGACAATATTACAAGGTCTTAGTTTCTCAACGACTTTGGTGATGGCGTGTTGTGACGTTTTCACACATCGCCCCATTGCAAATGGGGACCCATGTTTTTTTTTGCTTTTTAGGGTTTGTTTTCTGAGTTTTTTAGGGTTTTGTTAGCTAGCCTTTGCATTTTGAACGTCGCCCAGGGGATCACATGGATAGCAAGTCCGGCTTGAGTGAGGTCCTGATCCTGAAATTTGGCTAAGTCTGGAATGTCCTGATCCTGAAATTTGACTAAGTCTGGAAACTGAAAAAAACCTCCAAAAACTAGATTTTGCAATATAACTCCTGGAGGTCTGAAACCACTCTCAAACATCCTGAAAGTATATATGGAATATAACTTAAAGTATAAGCACTTATACTTAAATGTTATATTCCATTAAAATTGTCCTGATTGAGAGTGCGAAAAGTCAAATTTCGCTCGTGTCCTTCTCCAAGGGTCCAGAGCGAAAAGCGCTCCTGTCCCTCTCCAAGGGACCAAGGCGAATCGCTCGTGTCCCTCACCAAGGGTCCAGAGCGAAAATGCTTAGTTGAGCCATTCCTGACCTTGTTTGGACGAATCGAGACATCAAAGGCATGGTGAAGGACGAAATGAGCATGATAGAGCATCCAGACTTGATCAAAAACAATAAAATGCTTAAGTTCGCTCCTGTCCCTCAGGAAGGGACCAGAGCGATTTTTGTTGTAGATGATTTTCTTGCCAAGTTACAACCGATCTCAAGGCATGAATGAATGAAATGAAGTATGGCGAGACCATTGAAGATAAATTTTGAAGGAGATAAAGTAAAATGAAGCCCACAAGAGCAGGATCGCTCCTGTCCCTCTCCAAGGGACCAGGGCGATATAATGATTATATTGTCGTTCCTCCAAATTCAAGGCACTCCAAGACGAAGAACAAAGTGGTGAAGACATTTTAAGACATCTCCATCAAGCGCAAAGCATCAAAAGTTGCTAACATTGAAGGATTTACATCAAGACCCCTAGTTCTCTCCTGTCCCTCAGGAAGGGACCAGAGCGATATTTCCATAATGGCTTAGATTTCGAAAATTTGTCAAGTGTCAAGCGACCAAGGGGATCAAGGGGACTTCATTTTACGCGTTGATAGCAATTACAAGTTGAAGAAGGCAAAGACAAGCTCAAAACGTTGAAGTTCGCTCCTGTCCCTCAGGAAGGGACCAGAGCGATATACACCATATTTGCCAATTCATGCATAAATCACGTTAAGTCAAGGTTTTGCAAAGTGGTAAAAGGTCTAAGGTGTCTTTTGAAGACGATATACAAGAGTTTTGAACATCAAAATGCTATCAATTGAGCTAAGGAACTTATATCGCTCCTGTCCTTTGGACAAGGACCAAGGCGATTTCTATTAAAACACTCATGCTCCTTCAAAATCAAGACAATGCAAGGGTGGGCAAGATCGAGGACGCCATTTGAAAGATAATGAACGAGGAACAAAGGTTGAAAGGTGGCAAATTCTAGCTAGAACACATGGATCGCTCCTGTCCCTCTCCAAGGGACCAGGGCGATATCACATCTTAAAGACATTCCTTCGCACAAACAAGTCAATCAAACTTGAAGGACCCAGCTAAAATGCCGATTTGAACGTAAGGATCAAGATTTTGGACGTCAAAAATGCAAGGATCAAGACCAAATTGATGGATCGCTCCCGTCCCTCAGTCAGGGACCAGGGCGATGAGGTACGTATTATTTCATTTTCAAAAGTTTGGCGCTCAAACACATTTCTTTAAATTTATTTTAAATGCTAAAATCGATGGATTGCAAATTTAATTAAAAATGGCATTTAAAATTTGTGCTTGATATTTATTAATTATTTTTGCCTTTATAAAAATCGAAATTTATTAATTTAAATAATAAAGGCATTTAATAATTAATTATTAATTAATAAAAAATCAAATGGGGCGCTTGATTTAAAATTTGTTTCATTTTACAAGGGTCGGCCTTTTAAGTTTATTTTAAATTTGTCTTATTTACCAAAGTCGGCCTAAGATCAATATGAAGGTAAGCGCCTATAAAGGGAAGGTGGTTTATTCATTTCAAATCATCATTTAACATCCTTCATTAGCATGCGATTTGGAGAAGACAAGGAAGTGCGAAATTGTCATCCAAGAGGAGGGCGCAGACATCATCAAAGGAGTGCGAGCTTAGTCTCAAATTGGGCGAACTTGCCAAAGACCACGTCAAAGATATCCTCAAGGGTGATGAATTGATAAAGGGATTGTTCATTTAAAGGAGATCACGTTGAAGCCATCTAATTTTGATTTTGCCTAGGCGATTTCCTTTATTTTGGCATTTTAGAGTTAAGCTCTCAAGTAAGGTATGGCAAGATCTCTTGTTTTAATTTCGAATTTTGATCGTCATTGCCTTAAGCTTGAATTTTGAATTTTGAATCCTTAGCTCAGTCGTTTTTAGGAAATGATTAATAAAGGACTTATCATTAAGTTTCCTAAAATTTGCTCTCTAATTTATGTTATGTATTGCAAAATCATGTTTCTAATTTTGAAATGTTGTGTAGACATCAAATGGAGACCTCTTCAAGGAAAATCAGGCCGGATCAAGGACGGTCTTCGCCAGGACATGGGCGACCTCTTTCAATCCAGCGTTCCAAGTACATCATCATCTTGCAAATCAAGGACAAAAGGAGTTAGGACAAGAGTTAATTAAAGATAGCCTCTCAACGACATCAAATTGAATATCTAGCAAGCTACAAGTGTCAGATGAGGTGGCATCCTAGTCATCACTCCTCCAGTCAGTGTGGTCCACCTCAGCGTGTTCAGATTCAATGTACTTAACTCATACAAGGTGGCACAAACTCCGATGTACCTACCCTGGCTATCCATTGGTCGATTTTTCTAGAAGGGACATGTGTCCAAGCAATACAATTTTATCATTGGTCAAACATTAAATGTTATGTAATGGTTGTAACAAACCCTAATTAGGGTTTTCATTGTAAAATCTTGGCCATTGATCTTGAATTGATCTAAGCCATCAAATTGTATTGTGGGTACTATATAAGCCCAGGCATTTCATTTGTAAAGGCTAATGAGCAATTGTTAGAGATAGTATGTAAATAGTTAGAATAGTTAGAGAATAGTTGGAAGCAATTAGAGTAGAATAGGAGGACAAGGCAAGAAATTGTTGCCATTGATTGTAAACAAACTCCATTTTCATTGAAGTAATGGTGAAGTGTGTCGTTTCTTGCAATTTGCATGGTTTCTTGTTGAGTTTTCAATCTTAGATGGTAGATGATTAGATGAATGGAGGAAATGCGATTGATTAATGGTGGAATTCGTATATCCATACTACTAGCAGTTTGTTGATTGCAGACCTGCCTTGTGTAGTCAACTGGAATCGTTCAGCTTAAGCTCAATTTCAATTTGTTGCCTCTTCATTGATATGCATCAACTTGGATGGTATCTATGCCTGCGGTGATGATTTGAACATCATAAAGCTCCCTTAGAAGATCGCACTAGTCTTGTGTAGATGTTCCATTGATGTCAAAACAAGATCTAGTTAGAGTTTCATCAAAAATCAAGTCATTGCTCCTACATTCTTAGTATTAGGATTAGATCCTCTCTTCGCCCTTATCCTTTTTTCATTTTTCAAATCCAAGTTAGTAAGAGTCCGTGTCCAGCAAAGCAGATCGGAAGTTCAAACATCAGATGTAAGTCCCCTTGTGATTCCAGCAAATCACATCATACCACGGTGAGCTTATCCACATGTAGAGACCCTACTAAAAGGAACCTTGGAGTCATCCTAACTGATCCTTTATGCGAATCTTCAGCAGTTAGAGACTTTTTCTCAAGAGAGGATAAGATACCCTTAGGTATTTTATTCTGTGTTAGGCTGTGTACAAAATACACGTCAACACGGCGTTAGCAATAAATAGGCCATCCTTCCCCTCCCTCTCACAATCCATGACTCCTAAAAACCACATTGCCCTTTAGGGGACGTTGCAATAACATTAATTGAGGGCTAATGTTTAGCATTTTTCCATCCATTTGAGAAGATGGACACCTCTATCTTGGCCCATGAATTCCTTATGGGCTTCAATGAATCTTTTACAAACTTGGCCCATGAATTCCTTTGGGCTTCAATGAATCTTTTACAAACTTTACCTTCTTTTCCAATTAGGTGCCAGACACCTCATAATTTCGGCGTTTGTACCCTTTTGGAGCCTCATTAATTTTTTTCACCATACATTAAAAGTCAACCCACTTGTACAATAACATCTTTCTCTATCTTGATCGACAAACTCTCAAGACTCATTTTGAAATGCCATTTCCAAATGTCCCTTTGGTCTTTTATTTGTAAGGGTTTGTTCTTCAGGGGTGATAAAAAACGAGTTCTTACCTCAACACGCACACACGCGCGCTCACACGCACGCACACGCATGCACACACACACACACAATGAAATTTTAATGTTTTAACGATAGTGATACATTCATATAAAAACGAAAAGAAAACAAGTTGAAATCAAAGCAAGAGAGTTCGTTTGTAAAACAAAAACGTAGGGAAAAATAAAACTTTACCTCTTTTTCAAAAATCTTTGGCTATGATCTTCTTGGCAGCTAATGGACTCTTGCACATGCATAGGAATAGCAATGCAATGCATTGAAACCTTCAATGACGAATATTTGCGTGGTTTACCACAACACTAGGATTAGATGGGGTATGGGGGGGTTCATTCCTTGAGATTTCTTTGCTAGAGGATAATTTGTTCTATGACGTATTGCTTCGTCTACTTACTCCTCATTAATATATGCTATCACTTGCTCTAATGGCATAATTTCACCATTCTTTTTAGGGCAAGCTTTGATGCCTTGTATAGGAATGCCACAAAAATGGGCTTTCACTTGACTATATAAACTTGAATACTTGACACCACAGCCTTTGCATAACCAAATATAACACCCACCACCTAGAATCGACTATGTCATATCACTATAATTTCAAAGAGGAGAATTTGTGTCTTTTGAAATGGGATTGTCCTATGGAGCTAGAACCACACACACAAGTAAAATGAAAACTTAATGTTTTAACCATAGTGATACATTAATATAAAAATGAAAAGAAAATAATAAGTTAAAGCAAAGCAAGACAGTTCGTTTGTAAAACAAAAAACTTAGGCAAAAAAAACTTTACCTCTTTTTCAAAAATCTTTGTCTGTGATCTTCTTGGCAGCTAATGGACTCTTGCACATGCGTAGGAATACCAATGCAACCACATTGAAACCTTCAATGACGAATCTTTGTCTGTGCTGAACAGAACCACAAATTTGGTTTGAAATAAACTCAAACCTAAATCCGGGCACAAATTCCAACAAACCAGCAACTTTGTAGTGTTTTGAAGATACGTTTTCTACAGTCACTTGTTTCCTTTTCACTCTACACGAAAGAATAATATGAACTACTTCTTTGTTAAAATCCTTTACATGTTGCATTCACATTTCTTTTAGCATATTGATTGAGTATCTGGGACATTAGTAAGAGAAAATTTCAAGATGTCATGTAGCAAACTTTTTTCACAATGGCAAAGTTTTAGTATTCTTTTGCCTTTGATACTCTGCACCGCTGCTTCCTTTTTCTATGTTCCTCTACCAAAAACTTTGTTTAGATAAAATCTTTTGTACATCTTAATTTTATTCTGTACATCAAATTATGTTAATTAATGGAATGACCATCATATCCAGAGGTTTGCTCAATGCAGGGATCTTTGATGAGCATGGAAAGCTTTTAAAGTCAGCTAGCAGTCCTCTACAGATATGGAAGGAGGGAAACTGTATAGAGGTAAGAATAGTGGTCACTGAGAATTATATCTTCCCTTGGTGATTTCTGTATACTCTTTACATTTTTGTGTTTTGTGTAAATGACTTTGCTCTGTGTGACAAGCTGAAACAACTTGTTGACTTTGAATATCACATCTCAATTTTTATGATGAGAAGTTTATTTGAGTTGACTCTTTAGAAATCCGTTGAATGCTATTCACTGACTGTGTAACCTTATCAAAATTAGCAATCATCAACAGACATCTGGCTTGCTGTCTGTGCTGCAACGAGAGCAGCATGCCAATTGGCAAATGTATCTGGGGAAGACATCTCCAGTGTGGGTTTTGCTGCTACGTGCTCACTTGGTTTGTAAAATATCGTTTTCCCTCTTTCATAGAGTATGCAAGGAAGAGTAAAAGAAAAAAAGTACCAGGACTTACATTCTTTTGCTTTATCTTGCAACTATGCACTGTATAAATCTATTGAATTTTAACTTGTCATTAATTCTTATTGGTTTATCTTAGCTGGCATTTCAAGGATTATGTTCCTTCATAAATCATTTTGTAGTTGCTGTGGGTGAGGATGATTCTCCCGTAACTGTCTCATGGAGTGGTGATGCAAGGCGAAATGTGATAGTATGGATGGATCACCGGGCTGTAGAACAGGCAGAGCGGATCAATGCATACAATTCACCTGTGCTTCAGTATGCTGGTGGAGCACTTTCACCAGAAATGCAGCCACCTAAGGTATGGTCCAAAATAAATTGTAGCATGAAAGAAGCTGCTTGATGACATGTACTTCACTTAGATACTGATGCGTTTTTTAATTCCATTTACAAATTTAGAAGAAACCATATCATATAAATATTATATTTTCATTTGCACATTTTTTAAATCATTTACTAGATTCATGTGTCCAATGCAATTTTTAAGACTTGAAATTGAGCAAGATCCCTTGGTCACCCTGATGAAGAGGTATTTAAGTAGTCAATGTTTGTTGTGTTCAAAACTCTAGTCTGTACACCTATCACTTGGGTCCAGATTCAAGTGCTTAGTTGTTTTTTGTTGAGGTTTATATGGAGAATATCCGACATTAACATTTATTCAACTTTGCAACTATATTTGCAATTTAGAAGCATAAAAAAACTACCAGGTATGTCTTTGTGAAAATTCTAACCGAAGGTGTTTGTGTGTGTGTGTGTGGGCCATGTCTGTGTGTGTGTGCGGGCGCCATGTCTCTGTATGTGTGTACAATCCTTCCACAGTTAACCAACTGAGACTAAATCCTCCTCCATGCTAGGGGTTTCCAGTAGGGCTGCTGAAGAGGCCAGGGTCTCCTTGTCCGAGTCATTCCAGACCCACCTAAATTTTGAAGCAGCCATAGTACCTGATGCAACAAAAATCAGCAATGAAGAACATATGGATTCTTACAATACCGCACAAAATTAACCATTAGATGGCCAAATCTTCCAGCCGAAAGGAATATTGCTTCTATTTAAAAATGGAAAATCTACCAAAAATCTCTTTCATTATGGAAGAAATGAACTGGTGTCTTTGGTTGCTGAAGGAAAGATCCTTGTTCTGCAGGTTTATGGAAACCTTTCTAGGACCTTAAATGTTTCCTTCACAAAGAGGATACTTGGAAACAATTGAAGCGGCTGAAAATGGTTCTCAAAGGCTATTTCTGGACCATCTTAGCTACTAAACAAGAGGAGGACAATTTACCAAGGAGGAAATCAGGTATTTTTAGGAAGTGTTGGGCGAAATAAGGTATTTTTAGGAAGTGTTGGGCACCTGCTATCATCCCTATTGAGGACCTTCTCCTCACAGTCCCAGTTTGGGTCTGCTAACCCTGCTACCAAATTACTTTTGGTAGGAAGATGCTATGAGAAATAGAAAGAGCAGTTGTGGAATACTATCCCTGTGTCTGTGGATCTCTCCCTTATAGGCTGATACTGGATATTGGAGGTGTTGAATGGGAATAACCCTTGAAATATGAAAATATTCCTTTCAGGTGTATGTGCCATGAGAGTGGTCACTTGGAAACAATATTTCCCCAGCAGGGAGGTCAAAAAACTATAAGCTCTCAACTCAACAAATCCACATAGGGAGAATGAGGTACAAGGGAGGATTCAACACTTGCAAAATCACAACGCAACATACATATCAGATGTAAACATCTGAAAATAAAGTCGGCAAAAGGAGAAGTCTCAAAATAGGCGACTCAACTCCATCTCTCTAACCTATTGGCTGCTTTTGATACAATGGAAGAAGCAGATCTGTACAAATAAAGAAGATAAGCAGAAGATTGATGTAACTCAATAGGTGTTTACCGCTATATCTGATAAATTAAATACAGGAAGTAACAATAAATATGACAATACATACCAAATACAGGAGTAAAATATATCTTTATTTGCACATGAAATTATTATAGAGAAGAAGACCAGAGATGGTCAGCCGAGGATTACAATTGATCCGACTCTATCATACTGCTTTCCTTGACGGTACACAACATATTTAAAGGACCCGATGGTTGCCGAGAGGAATACAACCACCAATCAACTGACACATATAACTATCCGAGAGTGACAACAAACATAATTTAGACAATTAGTACATTGCCAGAAAATTTCCTTTACAAACCTGCAGTTTTGCATGTGATTTACACCTACGCAACTCTGTCCTTTTGGTCATGAATCTCCTTCACGTAATTCCCAGCTTTGATACCATATTGCAAAAAATAATAGAACACAATTTTTTAATATTCTATTAATTAATAGAATGCAATTACAAAGAGGCTCATCTCCTTATATAGAGATTGGAGGATGAAACCATTGAAATGGATAAACATTACATGACTTACTTAAAGCTAAAAAGCGAACTTAAATAATAAAAAGAAAATACTTGCCGTTAAGGATACTCTATTACAATTGTAAGTCTTATCTTTTAATAATTTAATATTATTCTAAAAATACTTGCATAGCCCACCTTCTCCCGACCTCCTCTCAAGGCCCCCACCCTTCCCAACACTTGCTATTTTGGGGATCTCGTCGTATTTTGTGATTCTTCCTATATCATTTTGACTCACATACGTTGGCCCTTCTTGGACTATGGGGGCTTCTTCCTCGTAAGACCCATCTTTGTCTTTTGGTTGGAAATTTTTTTGGCATTGATCCTAGCTTTTTTCTTTCAGAATGATTTTTCCTTTTTAAGCTTAACCACAAAGGGCATCGTTTTTTAATACAAACAACTTGTTTACAAAAAACCAAGAAAAAATAAATCACTGAATTTATTCGAAGGCAAGAGACGAGCAAGCACATTTTGGATGTCTTGTAAAATATGCTTTATATAATTTGGAAAAGTCTATTAGGAACCACAAATAAAGTTGACGATTTATGACTTCTGTAGGACTTAAAAGAATATCTTTTTGGTCCACCTGACATATGATGTCAAGGTAATGCAATTTGAATGGAAGGTTCCTTAGACACTTCAAATACCTTCACTGGAGGGTTGAGCTTACCAAATTAATATCAAATTATCTTACTAGTCTAGCATGCGAATGTTATAATTCCTACCATGATTTGAGATGAAGTATTTCTAGGGAGGAAGCTTGTATTATACATGACCTGGTTTTGCACTAGTTTCAGGGTTAGCACATCCACTAATAGTTTTTTTTTAGCCTTTTGATTTCTTCTTTGGTTTTTTAAGGTCCTCGCCCATTCTAGGATCTCCTTTAGGTCTTCATTAGATACAGTTCCATCTTTTTCTTAATTATGTCGAAAGATACCATACCAATAAATAGAAAATGAATCGATGTATGATTCAGCCTCCCTTCCCTTTAACATGAACATGGTTGTGTCCATCAGTAAGAAATGAATGATTACTATGAATAGTCACAAGAAAGGTAATTGCACCCTTGTACAAAAAGGTACAAGGATAATATATAATCCTTGACCTGCTCTTGTAAGAATCATTGTGTTGGTATTTGAATATGCATAAAATATTGAATATGATGTTCTTCCCCTGATTCTTTCTTAAAGAGAATACTTCCTTTGTAAATGAAATCATCCTTCTTTAAAGGTTTTCTACAGCAAGAGGCCGCACTTTAAATAAATTACTGGATCATTTATCTGTGGATTAGATTCTGCAGTTTTTATGGTCATTAATTGTTTGGCAGATGTTGAAACCTCATGCTTTATCCTGTATGATGGCTGGAATACTAATCAAATCATTGAAAGAATTTGTCTTTTTTCTTGATTTTGCAGCTTTTGTGGGTGAAAGAAAACCTAAATGAATCTTGGGCTGTTGCATTCAGATGGATGGACCTGAGCGACTGGCTAACATACAGGTGCATACGATGAATGCTATCATTCTATTGAAACTTTGTTTTTGGGGTTTAATGTCTTGCCAACCTTTATATCTTTAACTACAAAATATAGGATTTTGCATTTATAATACCCAATAATTTATAATTGATACATAATTTAATGTTTCATTATTTTACATTTTGGAGAAATTAGAGAATATGTGTGTGTATATGTATATATTTGTATAACTATACATCTATATATTGAGTGTGTGCTTCTCTTTGGTTCTCCTTGGTTAGTTTTTGATTGTCTTAAGTCTTGTTTTGTGTGTATATGTATATATTTGTATAACTATACATCTATATATATGTATATGTATATATATATATACATAGTACTATATGTATATGTACATATACACACATATATGTGTGTGTATGTGTATAAATATGTGTGCGTATATATCTACACACTGTATATATGTGTGTATATACCTACACATGTATATATATACTAGAATCCTAGTGAAGTAAGCTAATAATGCACAATATGCATTTGTGATCTGACATGAAGATGAACAAGCTTTTACAAATCATTGTGTATGGACCGTGGACTGATCTCCTTATTGGATTACTCTTGTAAAGTACATGGTTGCCAAGTTTGAGACACCTTTGGCATCAGTGTACTTTACTAGATTTATCTATATAGGGCTCTAGTCTGCAATCCATATACATCTTGTTCATCTTGATGATGAATCATGGAGTATGATCCAAGATGTTGACTTAAATATCTCTTTCATAGTTTTCTTTAGAAGCTTATTTCATAATTTCCAAAACCTTATATTCTTACTTGCTATTAATAATTGATCAGGGCTACTGGAGATGATACCCGTAGTCTATGTACAACTGTCTGCAAGTGGACCTACTTAGGTCATGCCCATATGCAGCAGATGAGTATGAAGAATACTAAAGCAATGGATGCGTGTGGATGGGATGATGTTTTCTGGCAGGAAATTGGTCTAGGGGACCTTGTAGAAGGACACTATGCAAAAATAGGTATGCTCCTGCACGTTAAATACCTCTGTACATATTTTTCTAGTTTCTTTACCTTGAACACCCTTTATAAATTTCTTTTCCAGCTCTATTCACAACTGGTCACATTTCTAGTAGTAGAATCTAGAAGTTTCCCCATTTCAATTCCGCTTTGTAATTTCAAACGTATAGGTTGGACTAGCATAATGGAATGGTCTGTTTATTTTAGAGTAGCAGTAGGATTCTCAAGTAATCCTTTTATTATCTATAAATTGAAGTTTTATTAATGTCAGCAAATTGCAAATGACGAAAATAGGTCAGTGGGACTGAAGTACTTTGTTAGGAATAGTGACCAACAGGAATGCCAAAAGAAGGGTCTACCTTGTCAAACACAAGAATAAATAAATACAACTGGTAGGATATAGAGCTTAATGATTAATAGAAGGAACGGTGGACATGGAATAAATATAATTAATGATGTGGATGTGAACTGCCAATTTATAATTTTCATCAGTTCGGATTGAATATATGTGAACAATCCATGAGATTTAAAGTCAGGATATGTTTTAAATTATTTGAAAAGTGAACCTACATTATTTCTATAGCATGAATACAGATTCCAGCAAACAGATTTCATGCTTCTTTCCGTGCAAAACTAACATATAGATGCCAATTTCTCATATATTTTAAAATACAAAAAACAATCCTTGTTTGCGGTCAATAATTATTATTATGAAATTGTGTTATGCTATCTGTTTTATAAAGTATATAAAGGCAAAGTGCAAGGGGGAATTATGACAATTATTTGTAGTGAACTGAATGTAAAACTAAGAAGAATATAACAAACAAAGCACTTGTGTATCCGAAAAATGAGATGCATGCAACATACTTATTAAAATAGTATTTTTCTTATAGTTGCAATTATCTGTGCAAATTCACTTGTTCTTCTCTGGTTTGGAAGTTGGATATTTTCCAATCATTGTGATTGTTGAGATATTTATGGAAGATGTATTGCAAGATCGTAGCTTCTTTTGAGAGAAGCAAAGTTCTCATCTCTTTGAGTAGATCATAGTGTTATGAAAATTAGTAAATCATCACATATTGTTGTGAAAATATTGTGCAAAGTGGATGTGGAGGATACAGAAAGGAGCAACAGCCAATATCTGAGAAATATGTTTTTCATTCCTTGACCTAACACACCAAGGGTATTCATCATATTGATCTTTTCTCAATATTCTGATATCTTGTATTTACATCATTTGTCATTTGTCATATAAAGGTTCCCAGTTATTCATTCCGAACATGTTTATTGCAAGACCTGCTTGGAGTCAAAATGCACAATTTTGTGGCTTTTGTTTACATAAAATATATATGAAATGTAGAAGTTGGCAAGAGCTTCCTTAGAAGCATTCTCTAACTCAATCAGTTAACACTAAATCTTGTTTTAGAACTTCAAAAGGGCAATCTCTGCATGTTTGGTATATTTTGCATTTTGAAATACAATTCATAGTTGGACACTTATGACAACAGTGCCAAATATAATTAATAATTATTGATCTGTTTACTCTTTTCACAAGAAATGCAGGAAGGAGTGTGGCATTTCCTGGACATCCTCTGGGTGCTGGCCTAACAGGAACAGCTGCACAGGTAAAAATATTGATAGTTGAAGAATACCGTTGGTCTCTACTGGTCCTTTAAGGGGACTTGATCTTAACGTACGTTAGTTCTACTTGAGGCTTTGTAGATAGAGACCATTCTACCCACAGTTATTTCATTGCTTGGTTTTCAGGCTCTTCTAATGTAGGTAAGTTTGTCTGCAGGAGCTAGGGCTGTGCGAAGGAACTCCTGTTGGAGCCTCATTGATAGATGCTCATGCTGGGGGCATTGGGGTTATAGAAAGTGTGCCATCGTCAAATATTAAGCCTCAAGGTTTGACTACTAGGAAACATTTTTCAATTTCAGCAACAGCTTATCAATGATGCATTTTTTATGACACTTGCAGAAGCACATTTTGTAGATACTATGAGATAAACTGAACTTTAGAATGTGAAGTTTTTAAAGGTCTCATTTATGTCTTCAGAAGAAGAAAAAATGGAAGCTCTTTGTCATAGAATGGTCTTAGTATGCGGTACATCTACATGCCACATGGCTGTAGCACAGAATAAAGTTTTCATCCCAGGTGTCTGGGGGCCTTTTTGGTCAGGTATTGAAAGACAATGAAGATTTTTATTTTTTAATGTTTCACCCCCTTACTCAAGATGAGAATATTTTTCATGAAGCTGGAAACCTATTGTAGATAATCACTCTTTGAATCATCCAAATCTATTTACCTCCATGATAATATACCCTCTGCATTCATTTCTAAAATTTATGATGCAACTTCTAGTCATTATTTTGATCCTAGTTGGCTGGTCTGCACCATGCAGCTATGGTACCAGAGTTATGGCTCACAGAAGGGGGACAAAGTGCAACTGGGGCTTTGCTGGATCATTTAGTTGAAAATCATGTGGTTGCTCCTCTTCTGGCCAACCGTGCAGCATCACAAAGTAAATTTTCTATTACTATATATGAATGTTTAGATGGTTTCTAAAGTTAACCTTTCCTAGGAGTGTTTTGGGATAGAGAAGCATAAAAAGATACAATTAGGTTTTAGCCTTTTACCTCCAGACGTTAATGGTATTTATTGTCTCTTGTCATCCAGACTTCAATTTTTTTATATGTAGCAGAAAATGAAAGAAGAAATTTCCTAGTTTTCCTTATTGATATAACATTATAATCCTAATTTATTGAATTTGCAGATATTTCACTGTATGAGTTACTAAACAGAATACTAGAATCAATGGCACTTGAGATGCAAGCCCCATTTGTTGCTTCTTTGTCAAAGGATGTACATGTGCTCCCTGACTTTCATGGCAACAGGTACAATAGCTTCTGACACATTCTGACCCAGTAAAAATGTCAAAATACATATCTAGCATGTAGTTTCTTTCAAGTGTTAAATATAATTTGGATGTCATTTTAATGTTGTGTGGATTTGAGAAGAAAAATTTGCGGTCTTGTGATCTACCAGATGACCTCTCTGCCTTGAGTGCATAATTCTGAAACTTTGATAGCCAGTTGGAGGTTTCCATTTGTTTGTACAGCAATTTTTTCTCCGTCTTTTGCGAAAGAAAAAAAACAGAATAGAAAACAGTTATACATAGAATGGTGATAAAATTAATTTATAATTCAGTGTCAAACGCCAAATTAATAATTTTGGTTAACAGACTTGTCACTGCAGATTTCAAAGTGACTCGCTCAACAGGTAGTGACCTGAATAGTTGGATAAGTTGTTACTGAGGTAATAACTTTCCTCTGCGTTTGAGAGGGGAAGCTCCATTGTATGATTGGGTTTTTTCTGATTTTCTTGTACTTTTAACTTGAAAGTACAAAAAGGAGAAAAAAAAAACTAAAAGAAATTGATTAACGGAAACCCCAATGGTAAACATATGAACACCAACCGAGATTTCATGACTGATAACAAATTATAAGGGGGTTTCATTACAAAATGTGTTTTCATATGTGACAATGATGAAAGAAAGGTAATAAATCTTGACATGCAAAGAGATGAGTAGTTTCAGCACATTCAATCCAAGATACGAAGATGTGACTGTGCGTCATTACATCAATCACATGATTAACAAGCATTTCAATAGATAATAGATGACTTTCCACCAAGACAAAAAGGGGTTACCAATTTGAAATACAAAAAATCAGCAATAATAGTTCAGAAACAAATCTAGGACATACGAACCAAATGCATTCTTTATTATTTTTATGAGATTATACAATCTCAAAAACCCTTTCTGTACAAAATGTAAATACAAAATTCGTCAAAAAGTATCTCTGAAAATTCCTCCAGAGTTTCCCCGTTTGTCAAAAGTCCTTTACAATGCGGAATAGCCTGTATTTATAGGCCTCCTTTGATAACTACCTTTTAACTAACTTGCAACTACCCCAACTACATTTTTGAAATACAATTACTTTGAAAATAAGAAACCTTATTTATTTGGTTATAATTTTTATCACTTTTACAGTAATAAGGTGCATTTTCTAACCTTTAGTTACAAACTTACAAGAAGTGACATAAGTCACTTTTTAAAAAAAGCAACCTGAAACTTATAACCTTGGAAGAAGGGAAAAGTTATGGTTTGTTGAGGTTGACACTGTGTTTCCTTTACTTAACCTGCAACTTAAATAACAACATCATAAGCAGTAGCTTCATTGGTTTTTTGTTATTCGTACATATTTTTTCCCAATAGAAATTATCGATGTCCTTGTTTGGAGCTTACAAGTTCTTTATTGCAAATTTCTTCTTATTAGGCACTATGACTTTGTGAACAACGTCAAATCTTCCCTCTCTTTGTAATCATTGTGGCTAATGAAGAAAACTTTCTTTGGCTATGCTGTCAAACAATCCCCATGTTTTTTATGTGCTTTACATTCTGTACAAATATCTACCAAGGTAGTCACTACTACAACATTTGATTGAAGTCTACTATCGTTTATTCTTTAACAGCTGTTCATACCCTTTTTCAATGCTTCCATTTGGCATAGGCTAGAAGTGTGTTGGCAAATCTGAACTGATTGGTTTAGGAAACTTGTTAACATATTCATTTCTTGCATATCTTGTAACTTGGTATTCTATGAGACCAAATTTCTAAGAAGCAATTTATCATACAGTCCACTTGCATTACCTGTGTTTCCTTATTTCAATACAAGATGCTGTCAAATAGTTTACAATCCATGGCAAAGCTTCTACATTTTGCATACATTCCTCCAATGTATACACAGCCCTGTACTTCATGTTTTGATGGATGTCCCTTCATTAGTACTGGATATCTGATACAATGCACATTATTATAGTGCAAGCCTATTTTTCAGATTGTCTCATTTAGCATCACTAGTAATCTCCGCAAACATTATGCATGTTTAAAATGATGGAAATGATTCACATCTCTGGGAACAATTACTCTTGCTGCAATGTTGGAGATGAATTTAGATGCAGTGTAGTAATCAAAACATAGTTGAAGGTTCTTAACAACTCCAATAGTTGTTCCAGGTGTCGTGTTTAACAAACCAAATGCAATTGCTAACTTTTCACTATGGTGGCAGATAAATAATTTATTTTTTTCTCTTTCTTGAATCTGAAAATACCTTGCTGGCTTCATTTGCCAAGCCAATTTTGCCAACTTTGCATAGATCTCCTATTTCTATGGATGTGATCTATCTCCTACACAAAAGGCATGTACCATTTTATGGCCTTCAATCCAACTACAGAAGAGTAGTTGTTGGAAATACTTAGCCTATATTCATATATGATCTACAGGCACCAAGAAATATGTCCACATAACACAGGTTTAAACTGGCATCTTAATAATAAGGTTTAGGGTGTCCTCAAGATAGCCAGCATGGGCATGAAGGTCAACCAGGCACGATTAATGATCAATTATATATAATATGATAACAGTTACTCCTGTGACAGAAGTATGTGCAATCTTCACTTACTAAACCTGCATGGCTGCTCATATGCTATTGCAAAACACTCATTTTTACACAGGCTTGAAGGGTGTTAGCAAACATTGTGGAGTCTGGTGTTACACTAGTTAAATGATTCTGTTCAAGGGTTTTGAAAGCTTTTCCAACAAACCTATTTTGTACAGACCCTATGATCCATTACATTCAATGGGACAAGAAACCTATAAGGTGTACTGTCGAACAATTCACGTGCCAGGTCCATATTTCCACGCATTGCATACATGTCTACCAGTGCTTTTGCAAATACAAGATCCAACAAAAATCACCTATATTTTACATTTTAATGGATGTTCATAACCTGCTCCAAAGCTCCCATTTTAACACAAGCTGAGGGGGTGCTGGCAGAGTTTGTGGAATTCAGCTTTACACCTACCATTTCCATTCTCTTGAAAGTTTCTAAAGACTTTTCGATGAATCCATTTTGTGCTCTCTGCAATCGTTTCATTCCCTGAGATGACTTTTCTTTGAGGCAGTTTGTTAAGCGTTTGACGTGCCTCGGCTAGTTTTCCACTTTTTGCATAAAGTCAACTAGAGAAGTAGCAACTAACAACATCTGAGTAAATTTCCTTTATCTTTTGTGCTTCGATGGATACCCATTGCCTGTTTTCGAAGCTCCTACTTCGATGCAGGCAGGGACGATGGAGACAAGAATTGTGTAATTTGGCTTTACACCTACCCTTTGCATTTTCTTGATTGTTTCTAAAGCCATTTCAACAAGTCCATCTTGTGAATATTCTGCAATCATGAGATTCCATGAGATGATATATATCTGAAGCATTCCATCAAACAATTCACATGCTTGTCTATATTTTCATGGTTTGTACATAGGTAGAGCTCCTAATTTGTTACAAGCATTTTGTGTTAACTGTTCTAGTGCCATGTCTAGGCTTTCACACCTTGCATGCAAACTCTCCAAAATATGAACCGAACCAGTGACTTTAACTTGTTTGAATCTACTCACAATAAACAAAAACAATAGAACTCAAAGCAAGATTTTTGCAGCCTCTCAAACATGCAGCACTTAAAGTTTCAAGAACCTTCTCAATGAATCCACTTTGAATATATCTTCTTTAAGATGATTTGTTAAACTATTTTAATGCCTACTGCTACATTTTGCAATCATGTATACCAAGCATTTACAACCAGAATATCTGGTAAAGATCCCCAATCTATCAGGTTTGGGTGGATGCCATATGCTATCCTAAATCATATATTCAAGCTTCTATGAATATATTTGTTCTTTGCAGCTATCAATTTATCAGGTATTTATGGTAACTACCTTGCCTTTTCTTTCTATCGGCCTTTGGGAAGCTATCTGAAACCTTTTCAATGCTTGGAGGAGAGTTTCCAAGTGACTATAGTAAGGAATCAATATAACAGCAGTTTACAGAGCCAAACAAATACAGTAATCTGACCTCAAAGCAGCAATATATATGCTTGGTATTGAAGCTGAACACGAAGCCAAAAACCACGTTCCACTCCCTTGAGCAATAACTAGAGTGAAAATGGCCTACACTACACGTGAAGAACCCCAAATTCCTCATTCTAAGTCTGCAATACTTCAACTCTGCCTCACATCTGTAATGAAGGGTTTCATACTGCAAACAAGTCTATATCGCCCACCAATGATAGGTCCCACGTCAGCAATGAATGCTGCACCAACAAAAATGGAGTCTCTGTCACTTGTAAGAGTAGATATCCCTGCCCCAACCTCAGCAACACTAATGCCAGCAAGGAATGTAGTCAACAACCAACCAATACAAATTTCTATGCCATATAAACCCTCAAATTATGGCATCTAACCAACAATATTAATCACCCAACAAACTTGATTCTTGATTTTCCTAAAGCTTAAAGTATGACGTCCCAATGTCTTACCATCAATCCTCTTGCAAATATTTTGCTAATCACAAATTATAAATCTTTGATCAATATTTTAATAACTTGTCTTGCCTGCAAGACTCACAAATTATAGAACATCAATCGATAAAGCCTTGCTTGAAACCTATGTGATCCCACCTACAAGTCCTTTTCTGTGCCAACTGAAACCTTGAATGGATTTCACAGTATCAGCTAGGGAGGATCTTTCACCACTGAACCTGATTTTCACCATAGATTTCTTGTTCTAGGACTGTAATTGAACAAACTTGTTCAATCTCCACTCTGTTGTGTTTCAGAAAATATCAAACATCTAGAATGTCAAAATGACTCTTTTCATCTTCCGTTTATAACCCCAAGAGAACTTTCTGGAAGAATATATCTTAAATTCACTTATAATAAATAAACCTTTCTGAAGATACCTTTTAAAATAAATTCTCCCTTAAAAATATATTTAGAAGTCACTTTTTAATAATTCATAATTCTTTTATTGCCACAATCTATGCAAATTTTTTTAACTTATAGTCCAAAAGTCTTCAAATAGATTGTACGAGAATTGTTTGACAAAATGACTATCCTATACGCATTTGGAAAAGTGAAATTTTTTTGAATGGATTTTGGCACAGGTTCTTATAGTGGTATGAGAACCTAGCATTTGCAATTCTTTTATCTTTCATAATGCTCTAGCAATTTGTCTTGCTTGCAAGACTTCTCAAATTATAAATCTTCAATCAGTAAATCCCTGCGATAAACTTGCGTGTTTTCACTTGCAAATCCTTTTCAGTGCAAATTGAAATCCTGAATGGATTTCATAGTATCAACTAGGGAGGATCTTTCACCACTGAACTTGATCTCATTCGTAGGGTTCTCGTCCTAGGGCTGTACTTGAATAAACCTATTCAATCTCTGGAACTGTGATTTTCAGAGAATATCAGATATCCAGAATGCCAAAATGACTCCCTTCATCTTCCTTTTGTAACCCCAGGAGAACTTTCTAGAAGAATATATTTTAAATTCACTTTTAATAATTAACATTCTGGAAGGTACCTTTTTAAAATAAATCAAATAAAACACTTTTTATAAATTGACTTTATAATAGTCACTTTTCTTAAATAAAGTCACCCTTAAAAATATATAATTATTTAATTGAATTCAAGTCACAGAAAGATCAACTTAGGGCAACTTATTTAAATAATTAAATTATCTCCTCGCCCATTGAGGTCGAAAAAGAGGGCATTAATATTATTGAATCGCTAAAAAATGAGGCCACTTTCAGGTATGAAACGTTCTGGAATCGGAATCTGTGTGGAATTGACTCAGGTTCGGAATTTTTGGCCCTTAATTTTGCTGACATCTGGACCTGTAAAAAACCTTGAACAATATTCTTTACTACTGAAAATTAAAAACCCTAAATGTAACAAATAAGAAACACATTTTTTTCTAGATGAAAATTATCAATCAAAAAATAAGAATTGTAAGCTTTGGGAGATGTTGGCTTGGGTAGAAGAGGGAGTAGGAGCGAGTCAACATTGGAGAGGGAATTGATTGGAGAAAAGATTGCTAAGTTCTTGATTAGGTTGCACCTCATTTCTGATTATAAATATTAACATTGTGTTCGTTTGGGCTGCTCCTCACTGTTTTCTATGTTAGTAGACACATTCAAATAAGCGAGTCAAAATAGGCAAATCAAAATACTTGTATGGGTGGTTATCAAAAACTATGACAGGAATCAAAATAGGTGACGCTAGAAAAATAATTGTTTTCTTTATAGTATAATTTTGTTATATATTTAATATAATTTAATAATTTGGTAATTGATATTATAATACAATTTAAAATTTAAAGTTTTAAACTATTATATACTTTCAGTATATTGTTTATTGAACTATATATTAATAATTATATAATATAATTAAAAATTAAAAATTATATAAAATTTCAAAATTATAAATTAAAAACTTATTTATTTATATAGCATTATTAAAATATAAATATTTTTTAATTTATGATGTATATATTTAATTTTTAATACATAATTAATATGTATGTATGCATGTATGTATGAATCTTATATGTTTTTGTATGTATGTATGTATGAATGATGAATCTATTGTGTTGTGACGGAAGAATGTATGATAGCTACAATTTATAAGCAAAAAATGGTTTTGAAGGTTGCTTGCATGATCTTTTTCTAGCTAAATGATAGCTTTTTGATTTTGGTGTCTAATCTGCAATTTTTGCTAATCTTGCTTTTGGGTATATGAGAGAATTTGCTCCTTTGGCAACTCTTGTTTGTTTAGCCCTAGACAAATTTTGATTCCTTGGATTGCACACAAGTGAGTTTTCTCTTGATTATACAAGTTCTAATATTTGTTATTGCATTGACTACAATGCCAGAGGTAATCCCCACCTCCAAGAAATTGTTCAATCATTATGTCATATCAATCAAGAGGTGATCCTTGGTCAAATTTGGAAATTCTTTCCATTCCAAGGCTCGTTGAAGTAGAACTAGCAACAAATTGTTAAATATATGGATACTTCCTTAAGATAAACTAATAATAGGAAAATTGAAAAAAATGTAACTCTTTGTGAAAAAAAAAATTGGCAGTGAAAAAATAAACAAGCTATGATGGAAATATGAACTCACATCAATGATATCTTTCACTGGCCATAAGCTATGCTCATTGAAAACCCAATCAACCATGTTAAATCTGCATTAGTCTTAGAATTTAAAGATATAGACAACTCTATGCTAATAAACATTCACCTTAATGTAGCCTTTGATAGAAGCAAAGTTTGCAAAGTGTAATAACCCCTGCAGGGCATTAGCTCAAAATCTGTAATATGCAGCCCTTTTTGCCTTTGTTTTTTTTGTTTTTGATTGTGTTTTGAGAATGTTTGATAGAGAAGATAGATGCAAAAATATATTGCAACAAATATAGTTTATAACAGCAAATACAAATAGAATAGCTTGCAATTTTCAATACTGATAATCAGTCATATTCTGAAAGTACATTGCAGAAACAAAACTGAAGATACCCAGATGGGTAAAACTGATTACAATCATAAATGTAACATACCCAATTGCTGGTAATGAAAATTATTGAACTGCAGCAACAATATCCAACAATATTAACACCCAAAAATCCTAGGCACTTAGCACAATGACTCCTAGCTTGTATGGCAAGAAGATAGTCAAATAATGCAACAAACACCTCCAAACCCTGAATGAAAACACCTCTGACAGCTAACGCCCAGCTCCAAGGGTCTTGCATCCCTCCTCAAGCAAGTACAGCCTCCCTAGGAAGGTACGACCAGCATGAAATGTACGGCCCATCAGTGAACATATGCAGCAGCAATCTCATGTTGATGATTGTAGCTGAGGTCGGATCCTTCTAAGGCTGACTCACAAATATGCTAGTAGTCTACGACTTAGCATATTTAATATATGCGATCCTTGTTTGGGCCAACCTTATGAAGAGGTGCTTCATTAAATGTAAATATAAAATGTAATTAAGTGTTTGTAAGGCCGACTAAGCTATGTCCACCACCTCATTGAATAAGTCATGTTCTTTCATAGAGGGCCGACCCTTTGTGAAAGGGTACCTCTCACATATATATATGAAGTGCGATCTCATTCATTCTAGAAACTAATCGAATTCAAGAGCAGTACAACTACAAACATTAGAAGAGCAGATCAATATCATTGAGCAGATCGATATATAAGAGTGATTTATACTTGTATTTGTACAGTGACATTACTCCAGTTGATCTTCATCAATAGCGAATTTTCCTTCACAAGGAGTGATCACATTCTAAGATTATGATCTTTAATCAGCAATTTATATCAAGTACGAAATAATGGTATGATATTGTGATTATTGAAAGGTGGCAATTTTGGTTTTATTTGCAGAGTTTGGTCAGACCTAAATTCGAATCATAAGAGGATCTGACCTTGACAATGATCTCACTCCAAATCAATCTTCATTAAGGCAACGATTTCATCTCTTTGATCATTCGGTTATATTGCAGGCAGCGACTTTGGGTCTCTGCGATTTAAAGGATTGTATGCGACTGTTGAAGGCATTGCACCATTATTACCGACGATCTACATTTGCTCTCTCACATATCGCTTCTAGAGAGGAATTCGAGAAGGCACCTGCCTACTTCAGAAGCGGATTGTTGGACTCAAGGTGAAGCGATTGGTTAGAGCTGGATCATCCCGTGGCATTGAGGCGAATTCAAGATCGAGCTGGGTTGGATAGACGTGGGGCGCGTGTCTCTGGCTTGATTTCATTATTTGTCTCTGCAGAGTGTCAACTATGATTTTGATAGAACTTTGCCTTGGGATAAATCCACAATTTATTACATTCACTCATGTTACTATGGAATCAAACAAGTACATTGGTGTACGAGAAACTGCTCCTGCGAACAATGTTGTGATCATTGACACAAATAATCATGTGCCTGTGATGAGGAGACCTATTACAGCAGATTCAACTCTAATGCATCCCGCAGTAGAATTGCTCGTCCAAACTGAAGAGTTGTTGCAGAAGGAATTGAGAAAGGATGCTCAATTCAGGACACAATTTGGAACACGATGGACTAGACCTCAATCCAGTATTTTGACTAAGAATCTGCAGGATAAATCGAATAGGTTTGCTTCAAATCTTAAACAAGCAACTGAAAGCGATGGAAGGATTGAGTGTGCAATAAGAAATAACTATCCTTTGATGAGTATTCTCGACTGCAAACCTATTCAGAATATAGTGATTTGGGATAAGGTCAAGAAGGACAGTCCTAAACTCTCAGCAGTACCATAGATCTGGAGCAGTAGTGGAGCAGGCCTGACTTGCTCATCATTGGAGTCATTGGAGACAATTCAGACCCGAGTGCATCCTTGGAGTGGATTTCCATTGCGTTTTTAGGAAAAGTAAAATGGCTGCAATAGAATCAATAAAGAGATAAGTATTTCATAATGTTCATGAATCTCATATGTAGTCATTAATTCATGCAATTACATTGGATTAGAGAATCATGTATGCTTCTAGCATTGGTATTTCTCTTCGGGATAGTTTAGTTCTATAAACTATTAGTAATCTCTCTTAATGCTTCCAGGATGGATCGAGAAGCATAAGGATGATGAGAGATTGCATAGCTTGACTCATCCAATGAGGAAGTCACGTAGGTTGAAGAATGGAGACACAACTTGCTGCCATAGGACTAAGTTGGTGGCACATAACTGGAGATACCTCTCGAAGAGGAAGAGCCTATTTGTTTCTTCAAAGAGGAGGAATTAACATTTAGAGGGAGTCTGACAAACCATCTGAGGTAACCTTGGACAAGGAGGTCAGAAGGTTGATGCAAGAACTTGAAGCTTCAGAGGGAGCCACATCATCATGAGGATTTGTTAATGCATTCTTCTCTGTGAGAGAGAAGTTTGAGGTGCAAGCCCTTGTTAATGCGTTCTTCTCTGTGAGAGAGAAGTTTGAGGTGCAAGCCCTTGCTGATGCATCTTTCTCTGTGATAGAGAAATTTGAGGTGAAAGCCCTTGTTCCACCCTTTGGGAGTAGCCATGGTGGATGTCATGTTGAGAGACTCCATGACAACATCACTTGTGTTTGTTCACCCTCTGGGAGTAGTCATGGTGACCGTCATGATGAGATGACGACATCACGTTGAGTGACTCCGTGATGGGCACTTGTGTTCATATGCATTTTCATACATGGGAGTAGCCATGATGGATGTCATCACGTTGAGTACCACCGTGATAAATCTTGTTCCACCCCCTGGGAGTAGCCATGGTGGACCCACCCTCTGGGAGTAGTCATGGTAGATGTCATTTCATGACACATATATCGAGAAGGATTCCTCCCTAGCTAAGAGGGAGTGTTGATGATTGTAGCTGAGGTCGGATTTTTCTAAGGCCGACTCACAAATATGCTAGTAGTCTACGACTTAACATATTTAATATATGCGATCCTTGACCTTATGAAGAGGTGCTTCATTAAATGTAAATATAAAATGTAATGAAGTGTTTGTAAGGCCGACTAAGCTAAGTCTGCCACCTCATTGAATAAGTCATGTTCTTTCATAGAGGACCGACCCTTTGTGAAAGGGTACCTCTCTCACACACACACACACACACACACACACACATATATATATGAAGTGTGATCTCATTCATTCTAGAAACTAATCGAATTCAAGAGCAGTACAAATATTAGAAGAGCAGATCAATATCATTGAGCAGATCGATATATAAAAGCAGATCGAATATATTAGAAGAACAGATCAAACCATCATAAGAGCAGATTATCATCAATAATCAGGGCAGATCGTCTTGGTGAAGGAGGCGAATCAATTAAGGGCAGATCTATCTTGTATAGAAGGCAAACACTACCTATCATTGTCTTATTGTGCTTCAAGGAGTGAAGCGATCCGTATTGGCCCTTAGGCCATTGTAAAAGCTTCATGCTGTTCTTATTTAATATATATACAGAGATAATTGTTGCTAGGTTTTTCTCCCTCGAGTAGGAGGGTTTTCCCAGGGTATCTTGTTGTGTTCATTGTTCGTTGTGTTGCCTTTTCTAATTACTCTTAATCTGATCAATTTTCAACATCTCACTCTTCAATCAGCCCTTCCTGACTAAATATGCATTGCCCAATCCCTCAAAGTCTGAAATTTGAAATACAAATGAACCCAACTGTGTTTCCTGTATGAAAACACCAAGAAATTGTCCTAATTTTGTCTCTCAATAATGTAGAGAATGTTGCTTGCAAGGATTTTTGTCCTCACAAACCAAAGAAGAGCGATCTCCTTCAGAAGAAATGACATTATCAATATCAAACTCAACATGAGAAATGAACTCTCTAGAAAACTGCTTTTATAACTCTCCCAAGAAAATCAGCTCTTTTCACTTTTTGCTTTTAATTTAATAATATCACTTTTTAATCTCCCAATGTGTGTCCAAATTTAAGAAGGTCCCATTTATTTAAAATAAATCATTGTTTACTTTATAACTAGCTCCTATAGTCCCTTTATTAAATAAATTAAAATAACGATAAAGTTAAATCTTTAATTTAACTTTATTGATTAATAACTTATCGTTATTTAATTAAAACCACTGGACTATATAAAATGCTGAGACAATCATCAAAACTGAATCCGCTGGCAATACTAAACTAGTAACGTTGCTAGCTGGCTCAGTCAGTACTCAAAACTAACTAAAAAATTAAAAATAGAACCCAAATCACTCTAGAAAAGGGCAATATGCTCATAATTACAGTGGGAGCTCAACTAAACATAAAATAATGTAAATTGCTAGACAAACTGTCATGCCCCCTGCAGTGAATACACATCAATGATAATCTAAATAAAACTATCAAGGACAGCCAATGAAAATGGAGCAGTAAATACTTAATTTGTATTAAGTTAGTCACCACATCTTCTGGACAAACAACAAGGGCGATTTTAAGTAAGTCTCTTAAACAAACTGTCAAGATAATAAAAGCAGCGATTAAGTATCTAAAGGAGACACTACCTTTCAAAGGAAGGTTCCGTCCCAAAAGGATACAACCATTCAGCGATAGGGTTATAAAAAAGGGAAGCCATAATGAAGTAAGGCGGGGGGAGTAGCCTTCCAGCAGTTTGAACTTCTGAAATAGATTCAATATCCCTAGCAGATTATAGCATAAAAAGAAAGTATCTTTCCATAAGACAGGTACAATGAACCCCAAGAAGGATCAGTCCCATTTGTCACAGCAGAACTATACTTATTGCAGATTTACTACTAACAGTTATTGAGACTGGTAAATTAGATATCACTGTCATTTATTACATTTCAATTCTACATGTAATTTCTGCATATGTAAGAATGTATGAATATGTGACTATGTGATAGAATATGAAACATGATAAATGACTAAAACCCACCTTGTAGGAAGGGGCCTGGGGTGTAAGCAAAAAGGATGTACTAGGTTGGTAAGAAGTTGTTCAAGAGTGGATCAAGAGGGTCTTTAGAACCAGAGGGCACTTACCTAGAGAGCCAAGTATTCCACTTACAACCCCCGCCCAATCCCACAAGGTGGCAAGTGTCTTTAGGGAGATGAGATGTGGATGGGGAATGGAGATACAAACCACCAAGGAAGAGGGCTGTGGTAGACAACCTTCTTAGGTTTGGTATAGAAAAGTGCTTCGGGCAGACCCTTCATGTCCCTTCTCTCAACTTCAATATGCTTACATGTTTATGCATATGAGCTCTTATCTAAATATTGAATATATATAATATATATATGTGTGTGTGTGTGTATTTCATATGTTGTTTCAATTATGATTGCAGGTTTCAGCCCTTGGACTGCACCATTTAAAGATATTTATTTGGTAAGATGACATCCTAACATTAATTGGTTGCAAATGTGATCTTAGGGCAAATTCTAGGGCAATACAGTAAGGGGACGTTACAATTGGTATCAGAGCATCTTTACTACTATCTTGTGAAAGATGATTGATGCAAACCAGTGGGCTTTAGAAAGAGAAAGAAGAACGATTACTTCTACCAACCATCCTACACCAAACAACACCATGGGCGGACAATTGAGCAATGAGTTGAGAGCCTTCATGGAGCAAACTGCTCAAACCACTCAAACCCTCATGGATCAAAACGAGAGGAATGAAAGGGCCAACCAGCTCTCCCTTAAAGCCATTCAAAATGTGAGCAGCAATAATGGAAGGGAGACCAACTCTAATCACTTCGAGAATAATAATAACATCTCCCCAAGGGTATCCAGTCCTAGGCCAGCAAGACCGCCTTTCCTAGCTAGGGAGGAACATGTGGAAGAAGAAGAAGCAAACAAGCCACACATGGATAATGTTGACAAGATTGTGGAAGTGTATCATAGACTTAATCCAGAATTTAGGGGAAATGTTTCTTTTAAAGATTACTGTGATGCCAAAATGAGAGCTGCCCCTAATAAGAAAAGAAAAAGGCATCATGACAAAGACTTAAAGGAGAGGGTGAGCAAGATGACCCTTCCTAGTTTTGATGGATCCGGGAAATTCACAGCGTGTTCATGGGTCCAAAAATCGGACACTTATCTTTCATTCAGCCCCATGACAGAGGAAAATGTCATAAATTTTTCTGTGCTCCACTTGATAGGAACAACCCATGATTGATGGCATCATGGCTTTGTTACCCAAGATCCAACATATAACCACCTATGACGAATTTTCAAAGAAACTCTTCAAAAGGTTTCTCATCAAAAGGTTTGATCAAAAGCACCTAGAATGGTGTTTCAAAGAGCTGACTCAAAGGAGGAGTTCGCCACCGGATTCCAAAAGTTGGCTGTCATGGTATCTGAAATCTCCCAAAGGAGGCTCACCTATTTATTTGTGGAAGGATTGAAAGAATCAATATGAAGCATAGTAAGTGCTGTAGATCCAACCAACCTAGAAGAGTCAATTCAAAAGGCAATGAAATTTGAAAATAATCCATCAAAAGACAAGCCAAAAAGCTTTAACATGCATTTCAAGTACCCTTATAAAGATGAAAGGCATAGGAAGGAGCTTCAAGGATGACTGTGCTTTCATTGTAATGTGAAGTGGGAACGAGGACATGTATGTAAACGATGGGAAGAGCTAAAAAGGAAGAATTTGTGCTCCAAGTGCAAGGAACCATGGGAATGTGGACACGTATGTAGAAAAGGAGGCCGATCCCTTAAGATAGAAGCAACCATCAATGAGGAAATCAAAGGAAGTCCTAGCAAGAAAGCAATAAATGAAGATGAAGAGTATGTGATGTTGGCCACCATCTCTCAAACTTCCAAGCGTTGTCCATTCTGAATTAAAAGCACCCTCAAAGGGTAGAAAGTTATCACTCTTGTGGATAGTGGGGCATCCCACAATTTTATTGATGAGAGTCTGGTTGCAAAAATGAAGTTAGGAACCAAGAACTTTAAGGGATTTACATCAGCCACTGCTACGGGAGCCATGGTTCAATGTACTAAAATAGTTTCCCAACTAGAAATGACTAGGAAAGGAACCCATTAAAGAAGATTTCTATGTTGTACCATTAGATGCTGATGTAACAGTAGGCACTCCCTTGATATACTTCCTAGGATGTTTCATGTTTGACCTCCCAAACTTGACCAGTCGCTTCCAAGACAAGGGACAAGAAGTCACCTTGGAAGGTTTACTCGATGGATCCCCAAAAGTAATCTTTTGCAAAAGAATGGAAAATACTTTTAGACATGGGCAAGGGGAGTAGGATGCACAGTGTATGATCCTTGAAACCTCCACACATTGTAAGTCAATTCATATTGATATCCAACCAATTTTGAGTAAACATAAGAAGGTATTTGATGACATTCCCTCGGGACTACCCCCAAAAAGAGGGTTTGAGCACACCATAGAATTGGAAGAGGGGGCAAAACTTGTAATCACCACCCCCTATCGACACCCCCACAAATTCAAAGAAGAGATTGAAAAAATATTTAAGGAACTACTAGAAATGGGTCATAGTCAACCAAGTTCGAGTCCCTTCGCATCATTTGTAGTACTAGACAAGAAAAAGGATGGTACCATGAGAATCTGTATCGACTATAGGGATTTAAACAAGAAAATAATCAAAAACCATTATCCTATATCAAGAATTGATGAGTTAATTGACGAACTACATGGAGCCAAATACTTCTCCAATTGATTTGCGATCAAGATATCATCAAATAAGGATGAGAAATGAAGACATTCCAAAAACTGCTTTTCGGTGTCATTATGGGCACTTTGAGTTCTTAGTCCTGCATTTTGGGCTAACAAATGCACCAACAACATTTCAGTCATGTATGAATCATATTTTTTGTAAGCAACTAAGAAGGTTCCTACTCATATTTTTTGGTGATATTCTTATCTACAGTAGGACGTGGGAAGAACATCTCAAGCACTTTGAGGAAGCTTTAAATGTCTTGGAACAAGAATCTTTGTACACCAATGCTTCAAAATGTGAGTTTGGTTTAGAAGAAATCCTTTATTTGGGCCACAAGATCAATGCACAAGGGGTGAGAGTGTAGATGAGGAGAAAATTAAAGCCATTAAGCAATGGCCAAAACCCAAAACCCTAACACAACTAATGGGTTTCGTGGGACTATGGAGTTACTATAGATGCTTTGTAAAAGGACTCTTCAAAATTGCTGCGCCACTTAGATTTGACCAAAAAGGGAGCCTTTGCATGGAGTGAAATATCTCAACAAGCTTTCAAAAGACTTAAGCAAGCAATTGTTGGATATTTGTGTCATTGATGTCAGGGAAATTTCAAAATTTATTTGAGCTGCTTGCTTGCTTGTGTGCTTGAGCAGCTTGAGCAGCTTGAGCTGCCTGGGTGTCTGCATCAGCTGGCTGTGTGCCTACTTGTCATTGTGTCAGCACTTAGTCAGCCTAATTGCCATGACATTGTTTGACAATTCAAAGGGTGGCTACTTCTGGAGTTTCTTTTGGAATCGAACTTTGACTTCTTACCTACGTGGTTTTTTTTTCAGATGGAAATTAATGAATTGTTTTCTTTGGACTTTGTTGGTTATTTCCAAGGCCACACTTTTCTATACGATAATCATGGGGACACAAAGTTTTTCCAGCTGCCGTTAATTTTCTTCCACTTAGAGTCGTGGTTCTTTATTATTTCAGATGCTTTCTACACCTTTTTAAAAAAAAAAACCAATATTCATTTAAGTTCGTGGGAATTCCTATTAAATTTCTGTCAGAGAATTTTGCAGTGTGTCATCATGTTTTTGAAGTGGCGTGAAATGTTTTAATTTTTTTGTGCAAGCCGTTTTTTTGTGTAGCGTCTTTTCTACAAGTGAAAAGAAATCGTGGATATTAACTGAGAGGTTTGTGGCTTATTGGCTGGAGGGGAAGTTTTTTGCTGCTTTGTTGATTTCAAAAAAAGCTTTTGACATAGTACCCAAAAGCAAATTGTGGAGTAGAATGGAAGAGTTGGAAATTCTAGAACAATATAGAGTTGTTGTTCATAGATCATATGACCAAGTCTGGGCTAAGATTTGAACCAAACGGGGGTTATTAGAATGCTTCAAAAGTGACATTGGGGTCAAGCAAGGCTTCCCATTATCTCCTACCCTATTTGGAATATACATTGACAAGTTAGAGGAATGGATAGACAAGTTTGGTGGTGGGGGAATTCATCTTACCAATTATGTAATAAAGCTGCTTCTATATGCTGATGGTCTTATTTTAATGGCAAAAACAACACAAGATTTTAAAGAAGACTTGAAGACTCTAGAACATTTTTGCCATGAGGTGGGGATGCAGATGAACACTAGCAAAACCAAGGTCATGATCTTTACCTTGAAGAGAAAGAAGGTTCATAGAGAATTTGTTTTTGAGGGCAACCTCATACAAATGGTCAACGAATATAAGTACCTTGGCTTAGATTTCCACAATAAACTCAGCTGAGAAACATGTAGAGCAAAAAGGATCCAAAGGGGATGGAAAACCTTATACTCACTCCAAAATAGATGTAGAAGAGTTGAACTATGGGATAGAAAAACTAAGAAAACTCTTTTTGGGCTTCTTGTGGTTACGGTGGTATTATATGGATGTGAGGTATGGGGCAACAACATTTCAACAAGGAAATGTAGACAAATAGAGAGATTACAAAAACATTTAATTATGACTAGCCTCAAGATTAAATCATCTATCCCATATGAGATAGTCCTAGCGGAGGCAGGTGTTGTTGTATGTAGCTAGGTCGGAGCCCTTCTAGGGCCGACCCCAAGCGTATGAGGCCCTGCCGGCCTTAGAAGACATTAATAGTCGGGCCCTAATTGGGCATCATATGTAACTTGTAATCATCTCTCACATGTAACTTGTAATTAATTATGACCTATTCCTCTTGGCACCAAAGTTGACAAGGCCAACTTAAGTGATTTGGGATGCTAGCGGCACATATACATGCAAAGTCAATACCATTGTAAACACACACACTCAAGCGAACTACTTCTGTGATCTGCAAAGCATAATTCAAGGACAGCAAACCATCATTGAGCAGCGAATTATCTTCTATTGCTGGCGAACTGTTCTTAAGGTCAAGCGAACTACCGTTGAGGGCAGCGAACCTTACCCTAGGTGCAGCAACTGTTCTTTCTGTCAGTGATCATCATTGGAAGGTCAGTGATCTCCTTATTGAAGACAGCGAACACCTTATTGATGACAGCGAACACCTTCTTGTGGTCAGCGAACATCATTTGAAGACTCTGAATTATCATTGGTGACACCGTGACAGTGATCTTCATTCTAAGGCTGCGTACTTCATCTCTGAGTCAGCGAACCTACTTGTGACAGCAACCACTCTATTCTTAGAGATAAGTGCATCATTGTGTATGCTGTTCTTCTGTGTATATCTTACTGGTCTTAATTGCTTCAAGTGTTGAAGCATATTGTAATTACCTTTGATTATTGCATAATAAAGATCTGAGATTAGTTGCTGGGTTTTTCATCTCCAAGAGGGAGGTTTTCCTAGGGTATTGTTATGTGTGTTGTATTTGTTATTTTCTGTTTACTGATATCAGTCTGATCCTAAAATCAACAGCAGGGGCTTTCCCTATTGAGGCATTGGCAATGTGTCGGCTACTAAGTTATTTAAAAAGGTTAGAAAACATGGAGATACATCACTGGCCAAAAATGGCAGCGGGAGAGCAACTAGATAGAAGGAAGAGCACATGAATAAAACAAAACGTTAAATGGATGAATAGGTGGGATATTAACATAAAAGATTGCCCAAATAACAATGGAGAAATAAAAAAATGTGCAAGAAAAATTCAAAGAAAACATGTGGGTAGGTCAAATAGGGAGGAAAAAGTAATATTATATCAAACATTTCAATCCCACACATAACTATACACAAAAGAACTACATAGGAATGGACATAAAATGGAAGGCAAAAATGTTAATTGCTCGGATAAGGACCAGCTCACATCAACTTAGATGCGAAACAAGAAGATGGATGATACCCAAAGAGGAATGGGAAGATAGAAGATGCAAATATTGCACTCAAGAGGTGATGGAGACAAAATGGCATTATATCATGGAGTGTTCAGCTTACTATGATATTTGAGACACTAAATGCAAACACATTGAGTAACCTATTTGACAGAGAAAAGATAACAAGAGTGTAGATTTCTTAATCAAGATACATAGCAGAAGATCCAAGATGCAAAAGGAAAAGGTGGTTTAGCAGTCACAGTATTTTGTTTGGGTTTTGCATGCTTCCTTTGCTAGCTATCCGTGGGTCCTAGAGGCTGTTTGGTCTCGTGGACGTTATTAAAAACATTCATTCATTCATCCATGAGAAATGATGGACACCCTTGTTTCAACCCACAAATCCTTTATGGGCTTCAAGGAGTCATCTACAAATTTCACCTCTTTATCCAATAAGATGCTACACACCTCTAAACTTGGGCCCTTGTACCCTTTTGGAGCCTCATTACTTGATTTCACCATTCTTTTGCCAATATGATGAGTGAACAATATTCGATGTCATTCCATTCACATAGACACATCTTGCTATGTCTTGATTGGCAATCTCTCTAGACTTGTTCTTAAATGCCATTTCCAATGGTTCCTTTGATTTCTTGTGTAGAGGCCATAGGTTGTTCTTTAGGTATGGACAAAAATGGATGGCTTTATGTAGGTTCAAAATGAGTTGGTGGAGGGGGCTTCATCCCTCGAGATCCTTTCTTTACCAAAGGATGATTTGATTTGTGGCCTGATGCTTGTTTTGCTTTTTCTTGCTCTTCAATATATGCCAAAACTTGTGCATTTGGAAGGCCTTTATCACTATCGCTTGGACAAAATTTGATGCATTGTCTAGGGATCTTGTACACATGGCTTTTCACGCGACTCTTTAAGCTTGAATATTTAACTTTACAATGACCACAAACCCAAACATAACTTCCACCACATGGAAGTTGTACCATTTCAACTTATTTCCAAAGGGGAGAGTTTGTGTTTGTTTTGAAGTAGGGTTTGTTCATAGAGCTAGAAATGATTGCCATTGTAATACCTAAGACAACAAGGTCAATAAACAACACATTCAAATAATTGAAACAAAGAAAGTTCCAAAAAAATAAAAAAAATAGTTAATTCATTTAATAAAAGTGAGCATGTTTATAGATACCTAAAAGAATGAAAACAAACAAAAAACTTGAAAACAAAACAAGAGGGTTCATTTGTCAAAAAATGTAGGAAAAGAAAAAGCCAAAACTTCGTAAAACCTATATCTTTTGAATAAATCTTCCTCTATGATTTCCTTGTCAACAAATGAACACTTGCAAATGTGTAGGAATAACATAGCAGCTAGCTTGTACTATTCAACAATCAAATCTTCAACTCAATTCGTACGATCACAAGCAAGAAAATAATTTCAACAATAGAGGAAAATATATATTTTTTCCATTAACAATATGAAAAATGAGTTTTCTTTTGCCTATTGGATGTTTTGTATGTCACATTTTAGGATTAGGGGGCGAATGATACTTTTTGGAGTTAAAAAAAAGGTCCCAAAAAGAAAAAAGAAAAATTAAAAAAAAGTCCAAATTTGTTAGGTGGGCGCATGAGGGGGTGGAATTCATCTTGAGTTTGTCCATGCCGGACCCATAGTATAGGCAGAACTCTGTTCGAACCAACATGGGACCAAACTTGGACCCATAACTTGGTTTGTCTAGATTGGAACTCGGGGCTTCCTAAGGGCAAATTGGTAACACAACTCCTACCTATCCAACCATCGATTATGATTGTATGAATATTCCTCTATATCTCATTATGCTTCTCAATTTTGGGCTTTGCATTAGCCATCATTAGAGTCAAACTAAAGCCCTTTATCTCTTTATCTTTAGGAGCTTTGAATCTACCATATTTTGCCAATGAGACCCAAAACAAATGAAATAAACAAAATGTTATGGGAAGTTATGAAGCAGAGAATGATTACCAAGAGATTCGATATTCACAAAGGGGCAAAATTCTCCTTAAATAAGAGTTACACATGGTTTATCCGACAGGAATAAGATCAACAACTAAGAAAGCAGATGACAACTATAAGAATAAAGAATATTCCTAAAGTCTATCCTAACAACTCAATTGACTATTATAACTATATATTATAATAATATTTAAATACTCTCCTTTAATGGTCAATTTATTAACTACACCAAGCTTATCTCAAAATTTTACAAATTTGTTAGGACTCAAGATCTAGATAAGAATGTTTGCAATCTGGTCCTTAGTTGAAACATGCTACAACATCACTGATCCATCTTCTACAAGCTTCTGTATGAAATGACAATGAAGCTCCACATGTTTGTTATACTCGTGGAAGATGGTAGTCTTGGCAAACATTAGCACCCTTTGATTGTCAGAATACAAGGATGAAGGCTCTACTTGAGGCATTTGCATGTTTGAAAGCATCCTCTGAAACCACAGTGCCTCACATATTGCTTTGGTTGTTCCCTGAAACTTTGCTTATTTGAAGGAAAGAGCTACTACCTGTTGCTTCTTACTGGTCTATGTGACTACACCCATACCAAGATTGAAAACATACCCAGAAGTGGACTTCCTATCATCAATGGATGATGCCCAATCTAAATTTGTGAACCCAACCAGCCTAAGATCTTTGCTTCTGTTTTACAAAATGCCAAAGTGGAGTGTCCCTTTCACATATCACAACACCCTCTTTGTTGCAACTGAATGTTTCGCCTTAGGTGCTGTCATGAGTATGGAAAGGTAACTCACAACATAGCTCAAGTCAGGTTTAGTGGCTGTAAGATAGATAAGGCTGCCCTCTATTTTTTTGAATGTTGACTCATTGATCACCTTTGAGTCTGTTTTGGATGAATGCTTTAGCCCTTTCTCCATAGATGTAGACAAAATTTTGCAATCTCTCATTTTGAACTTGTCTAGAAAAATTGTGGCACATTTAGACTAAGAAACGAAAATTCCAATCGATGTCTGTCAAACCTCTACACCTAGGCAATAATGTAGAAGGCCTAAGTTTGTCATGTCAAAAGCCTTGCTCAAATTCTATTTGATTTGCTCAATCAAATGGGCCTCACAACGTGTTACGATGATATCATCCACATAAATGACCAAAAGGATGATGTCATTGCCTACACTTTTGACGTACAAGTTAGGATCTGAAGAACTTCTTTGAAACCCTTGTTCATCCAAATACCTATCAATTTTTACGTATCATGACCTTGAAGCTTGCTTCAGGCCATAAAGAGCTTTCGCCAGTCTGCATGCTAGATGCTCATGCTAGATGCTCTTTTCCTGCAACTAGATTTCCTTGAGGCTGAGTCATGTACACTCCAAGTTGCCATTGAGAAAGGCCACACTTCACATCCATGTGGTGGAGTTTCCAGCCAAATTGTGCTACCATGGCCAGATGCAATTGAGTGGTGTTCTTTGTCGTAGGAGAAAAGGTCTCCTCATAATCAATACCTTCTCTTTGCAAAAATCCTTTAGCCACTAACCATGCTTTGTACTTGTCAAGTGTACCATCAGCTTTGTATTTGACGTTGTACACCCATTTGTGGCCAATGGGTTTCTTCCATGGTGGAAGATTTGAAAGAACTTGAGTCTTATTCTTATAATACTTTGATGTTCGTCTTCTGCAGCCTTTTCCCATTTTAATTAACCTCTTGCCTCTGCAAAATCTTGGGGCTCATAAACACCTTGAATGTTAGCCATATTAGCAAAGTTAATTGTGTTTTGCTTTCTGTTGCCTTTGGATAATTGTCCTTTGATCATTTCATCATTCCAAACTTCACCAACAAGTTTTTCCCACCACTTGGGTCTCTTTGTAGAAACCTCTCCATCCAAATCAACATGGTCATCATGACTTGGGCTGTCTAATACTATATCATCTGGATGTTGATTCAGGTTCTTCGGAAGAAAAATTTCTGATATAGGTACTGGTATTTGCCTAGGAAATTCCAATTGGTCAAGATCATCAAAGTCCACCCTTCAAGTCTAGCCAATAGAAGTTGAACACCTAAATATTTAGACTTCAGAGGTTGATCTTCAGAATTCTTGATGTCAGAAGAGAGCTGAAAAGGCCCAATTTCTTCATCAACCACCACATCCTTGCTGAATGTCAAGTGTTCAGTGTCCAAATCAGCTTGTAGGCTTTATGACTATCATTGTAACCCGTGAGCATTAATTTTTGACTCTTGGAGTCTAGTTTGGTTCTCTTGGCATCTGGAGTCTAGATGCATGTAGTAGAACCAAAAACCTTAAGATGGCTTACTCTTGGTTTCTTCCTAGATTATGCTTCCTTTGGGGTCCTCTTCACTACCTGTGTTGGAGATCTGTTGAGAAGGTACACCTTAGTGTAATTGCCTTTGCCCAAAACTTCTTGGGAACACTCCAGTTCTCCAACATGCACCTAGCCATCTCCGTAATAATATGGTTCCTTCGCTTAATGACGACATTCTGTTGGCACTAGTGACCGATGCAGTATTCATTGGTCTACATACATTTGCATAAACTAGTTGAAGGACCCTTTGTGCTCACCAAGCCTATCCTTTTGAAAATGAAGTTTTAGGCTGCTTCCATGTAATGTCCCCACTTTGAAATAGAATTTAATAATAAATAATAATAATAAAATTAAAATCTAAAAGAATAAAATTAAAAATAAAAATAAAAAATATAAAAGAATATAATTAAAATTTAATTAAGATAATGAATGGTCAAAAGACATGGAATGAGAAGTTGTGACTCCCTCAAACATGAGATATAAAGGGGAGAAGAGAACCTCATTTGAGAGGGGTAATTTGGGAATCAGAAGTGCAGATCTGATTTAAATAAGTGCAGTCTGATCACGAAAGGTTGTGTCCCTTTCAAAGGGCAGATATAATGAAGAGTTGCACTGTTTTAAAGGGTGCTAATGGTGAAATGGTGTGTCTCTTGCCAAACGGCATACATGATGAAGAGGTGTGACCTCTCCCTCACATTGAGAGATATAAAGGAAAGGAATCAAAAGCATCCAGTGACATCACCATCGATCAGATCAGATCAGAAATGTTATTAAGTTACAGGCAGTAACATCCTTGTTCTTGGTGGTATGCATGGGGATGTGCTTAATGTGTTTGTTTAATATATGAAGCCTGATAATGTTCTTATGCATAATTTAATAGTAATATTATAGACTGCGATATGTATCATGTATGACAGTCATACTTACTTTCATATATATATATATATTCATAATAATTGAAAGACAAATATATTCAGTCCCGATGGAAATATTGTCATTGATGTCAAAGGAATTTGGAGATTCATGGAGATTGATGTACATATTATGGAGAGTGGTGAACATTCTAGATTAGTATGCTCTACTTGGATTACTGTCTCAGTCTAATTATTCTCAGCTCTACATAGTTAATACTTTAAAGTCATCACAGTTTCAGTCTGCTCACATATATTCTACAGATCTCAGATCTGATTTAGAAGTTTGGTTTATAGACAGTCTGATCATAAACATAAACATCTCACAGTCTGCTCACATATATTCTACAGATCACAGATCTAATTCATATCGAACATTCACAATTGAAAACCTGATCCTTGGCTGATATGATTAATAAGTCAGAACTGTTATATTTGCAGCAGTAATACAGTATGCATACAGAACTGAGTAACGGTGATTAAGCTGTAAAAGATGGTATCAAAGTGTGTATAACATTCACATTATGATATCGACTTGGACACCATCCACGTTATGTATACCATCCACGTGTATACCATCTTCTTTTGTTTATGATAAGATATCAATCCATGAAAGAAAATGATGATATATTAATAATCATCGATCATCATTCTAGGAAGTAGAACCGATAATCATACAATCTGTGATTAATAATTAAGTCTTCTTTAAGTTAGTTTGATAGCCTATAAAAGGAAAAGACGTGATTGCTATGAAATTCATTTCATTATCAAAAATTAAGAAGATGATTAAAATGGTTAATAAAAGGCATAGTCAATACAACTGTTGGGTTGTAGGGATACAAAATTTTAATGAAAAGCCACGTAAAAGCTACATAAGGAAAATAAAATCAATTTGAATGGTGAATGGAGGAGAGTATGAATATAATGCTGTGATAATTCTAAAGAAGGAAAACAGTGGTTTATCGTGTACAACAGACAACACACACACACACACACACATTTTAAAAGAAGACTCAATGAAAAACATTATACAGTGAACTGCAAAGTAATTCTTGAGAAGATTAAATGCAGATTTAAAAGAAGACTATGAGGAGGTTATTTATGGATATTTAAGCAGCTTATGTGAGGGTAGTATTCAGACTTGTACAGCAGGAGACTGACCAATTTGGTGGCAGATTTTTATCAGATTGTAGCAGATTTGAGCATTGAAGTTGGTGCTTCATTTGAAGGGGTTGGCGCCTCTTGTAAGTTGGTGCTTACGAACTTGGGGAGTTGGTGCTTCCAGTGGGTTGGTGCTCACAAATTTAGGGGTTGGTACCTACAATCATTGTAAAAGATTCATAAAACCATTTGCACTTGTTGCCTTGGTTTTCTCCCATTTTGGGTTTCCATAAGAAAAATTGTGTTTTTTGTGTATTTGGCATTGTGTATGGTTATTTAAGTGGCAGCATAGTTTCAAATCATTCTAAAAGTTAAAATTTATTAATATACTGATTCACCCCCCTGTTGATGTGTGTTTTGTGACCATGCTCAACACAGAATAAAGTTTCCCAACGGCTACCTTATCCTCTCTTGACCTAAGTGAAATGTATGCTAAGATTGCAGGAAGACCATATGATGACTCCAAGGTTTCGACTGTGTACTAGCGACTTTATGTGGGTGTAGCTGGTAATCCAAGGGGACTTACGCACACTTTGAAGAAGATTTAGAAAATTTTATAACTTTCAAGGAGATTTTTCACGAATGATTTAACTATGAATGCCTCTTTTTTAGGACTTTCAACTGGAAAATGCTGAAAGTAAAATGAGAGAGTTTAGAAAACTACTCTAAAACTAAGAACTCAATAGATAGCAATGTTTAGGATAGGATCAACTGTGCTTCACTTTGCCACTTGTAGACAACTACATGAAACAGGTGCAATCTTTAGGGGATGTGTTTAAAAGATTTTAAACTGCTGATGAACACCATTAGAGAACAATGTTTATCCAACGATTAAGGTTAAGCATACACAAAAAAATAGCTCAGTCCAACCTTGCATTGTTGATATAAATCATCTACCAACAAAAGGTATGAGCATAAGATCTTCTCCTTAGAACACTGCAATCAACTTCGTTCGCCTAAGTGCTTGAAATAAATCTACTATAAGTGAGGAGTGTGAAACCATGCAAACTATGAAATAATACAAGTATACACCATCAAAGAACAATCTATAACTGTTTATTACTTCAATAGCCTATCGCAACAATCTCATACTGTCTCCCCTCTTACAAATGAAGGGGTCAACCCCTCATATAGGCCTCCAGCCTTGATTACATGCAAACCCTTTTTAGGGTTTGATCCAAAAGATTCCACACACACGATGCAACAAGGTGGGAATACACATTAATGACCCATTATGCCCATTATCAATTAATTACATTTTTGCTAAAAATGGCATCTGTTATCACAAAAGCTTGCACCCTTGCTGAGCTATCAAATCAGCAACCTTGCGAAACATGGAAACAACCCTGAAGTGTGGGACCTTGCGCAAGGGGGTTGAATCTTTAGAGAAGGCCGGTTTCCTTCTCTGTCTAGGTGCAGGTGTTGAACCAACTCAACACTTCAAAGCTAATTCCTAAGCCTACCCTAACAACTTGCAGAGGAAAAGAGAAGAGAGAAATTGCTTGAAACAAGGGAGGTGATGCACCAAGAAGAGATAGTTCCTCTCCCTACCTAAATGACACAAGTAATTAACTGAAACACCCTGAAGATGCACAACTTTCAGTTATATGAGTAACCCCAATGCATAGATGAAGGCTAGAATCCACTGAATGCCAAGAGGGGAGAAGGATTCCCACAAGTCATACTCAGAAAACTAGTTAACATAGCACATATGAAGAGAAAGAGCCACAACATGCACCTATGATGAAGGTAAGAAAGCATACACAACATACATAGGTTGAAAGAAGGCAAGAATAGTGTTCTTCAATTAATCATAAGGCCAAATGCCAATCTTACAGTTGCAGAAATGCAAAGATTACAAGTCTTCAAGAGAAGAGGAGAGCATAAGAAAACTCCAGGCAGCAGGGAGAGAACCCTTTACAATGAGGCTTAAAAGCCTTTATATAGAAAAAATGGGTTACAATGGTGATCATGACCCCTGCATGTCAGTTTGGAAGTGCAGGGAAGTGCTTGCACTTGGCTTGTACATGCAAGCAACCTAGCCATACCTCCAAAGGCAATTCTGAGGAAGATAGATTGATTGACCTTCCAAAGTCAGACATGATAGTCATGACACAAGCATGGCCCCGTACCTCCTTGATGGAAACCTTGCCAAAACATTTAATGCACCCTTGTGGCTCCACAAAAAAATGCATAAGTCACCAAAACTGTCGGAGCATTTAAAGCCTTGAGTGTCGATCACGCCATCCGGAAGTGTCGCTAGTCGGAAGGAAGCCTGGAGACTTCGGAAGTTCGGACTCCCGAAGTGAGGAAGACAAGGGAAGGAGCAAAAGGAACCTCAGAACCTCGAGGTTTCGGAGTTCCGGGCTAGGAGAAAGGAGGGCTAGGAAAGGAACTTCGGATCCTCGGGGTTTTGGAGTTTCGGAGGAACTAGGGAGAGAAGGCAAAAGGGGAAGGAACTTCGGAACCTCGGGGTTGCGGAGTTCCGGGATAGAGAGGGAAAGGGTTAAAGAGAGAAGGGGAACTTCAGAGACTAGGGTCTCTGTAGTTGGGGAACTTCGGCGAGCAGGGTCTCCGTAGTTGGACTAGGAACTTCGAAACCTGGGGGTTTTGGAGTTCCGAGGGTAGAAGGACAAGGAAATTCGGAACCTGGGGGTCTCGAAGTTCCGGGGTAACTTCGGAGACCGGGGTTTCCGTAGATGGGGAACTTCGGAGACTGGGGTCTTCGTAGTTGGACAAGGAATTTCGGAACCTGGGGGTTCCAGAGTTCCGGGGTTGAGGAACTAGGAACTTCGGAACCTGTGGGTTCCGGAGTTCCGGGGGAGGAGAACAAAGGAAAAGCTAAGGGAAGGAAGGGAACTTCGAAAAATTGGAGTTCCGGAGCAGGAAAGAAAGAGGCTAAGGCAAAGAAACTCGGAATCTTGGGGTTTCGGAGTTCTGGAGAAGAGAAAGAGAGGGCCAAGGAACTTTCGACAAGGCATGATTTCACTGCTTTTCTCCTTGATCAACTGGGCAGCGTTGGTCCATGGAACATATCTTTGATCGGTTCTCACTGATGGACCAAGGGTGTCATAAAATGACAACATTTTTGGCGATTTCTGCGGGATGCTTGCTTGCTAAGCATGAAGTCCAGAAGCCTTAAGTATCCATTGGGCACTGAGTTATTGAAAAGACCCAAAACATGTGTGTGCCATCACTTGGAGGAAAACTGAAAACTAGAGCCCACGCTCTCTTAAGGAGAATGCGGCATGTGCACAAGCACTTATGAAAGTAAAACAACTTCTAGTCTAATATTCACATAGCTTTATATGGAAAGGAAAATCAAACAAAGCCATTGACAGGCTTATCAAAATAGCTGCCTTTCCTAACCAGCTTCTGATGCTCTTCATGTTTGTGGACAACCAGCCAGGAAAAGAAAAAAGATAGGCACCCGACAAGCTGTTGTTATGCCTCCCGAAGGTTGAGAACAATGAAGTTCAACAATGTTTGAATGTTGTCCTCCTCAGGTGGATGGGTGAAAAGAACTTGCTCTCCTTGATGCTCAACTTCATGCTTAGAGGTAAGCGTGACATGGGACAACCTACAGAGCTCAATCCGTTCCAGATGTCTGATTGGACACCCTCTTGATAATTCTAGGTTCGAGCAAAAAACATTGATCTCACTATCTTGCTCAACTGCCTTGATATCTTGCTGGCTAGCAAGGGTGGGTATTGATGACTCATTTAATGAAGCGTGAATCCCTTGTTGTTGTTGCACACAACACTCCTCCAGTTGAGGAGATGATGATTGGATTTGGATGGATGAGCAAAAAATTTCCAACTCATCCCAGAATTGATCTTCATCAATCTCGTCCATGCTTCGCTTCGTGCTAGGAAGCGCCCCCACATCACAACAATCCTGATGACTATTAGGAGGAGTATGAAGCTCCTCCCTTTGGAACGTAGGTTCTATTGTGATGTTATGCATAGGTTGAGAGACACCCCTAGGCATGTCAACCGCCTCATCCTTGAGGGAAAAAATGTGTTCATGTTTTGCCACTTCTAGTTCAGTCTCATGCTCATGTTGCAGCTTCCCCTCATTCTTGACTTCCATCTGCTAATGATTCGAGACCTTATCAACTGTGGGCATGTCCTCCTCCTCATTCTTAAGGAGGAAAGGAAGCTCATCAAATAAGAGGAATGAATCCTCTTCCTTGTTGTCATTGCTTGCCTGGATAGAGGTTCCTTGAGAGTGATTATCTTCAATCACCTCATGCAACAAGCCTGATAATGCACCCTCATGAGCGTGTGAAAGCTCACAAATGGTAGGTTGCAACTCTCCCCTCCCTTGCTCACTGGCACAATCAGCTCTCTATATGACAGGTCCGCCCTTGAAGAGTGAAATAGTATCAGGACAAGAGGGTTGAGTGGGTGAAAATTTTTGCAAGGAACTGAGGCATTTGATTTTCTCGCATAGGAGAAGACCCTTGAGGTGGGCACCTTTGTGAGATAGTGGATTGGGATCCTCCAAATTTTGGGATGTTGAATCTTGGAGGTTTAATCAAAGGCTTAGAGGGTACCCCCTGTTTGAAACTTGGAATTTCAAATTTGGGCACCTTAGGGGCAGACCCTTCCTCCTGCATGACCTGCATCTCTATGGCTGCCAATGCTTAATTTCTTCCTTCCTAGCAGAGGCAAGCTGCCTTGCAAGGAACTCCTCATGTTGTCTTTGGGCTCCCAACTGTTGTTCTTGAAGCTGAGCCTGATAAGCAAGCTGATCTTGTTGCAAATCCCACTCCTGTTGCCTCTTCAACTCCTCCAACTGCTTGGTGAAATCAAGCAACACACTTTTGATTTTTGTAATTTGCATTTTTTCATCATCTTGGGGCTGGTTGGGCTGCCAAGAATTTTGAGCAAGGATGGGTGGGTGGCAAGCATTAGGAAAGTACCCACCTGTTGCTGAAGTGAAGTTGATTGGGTTGAAACTAGGAGCAGTCCTAGTTCGGTTCTGCTGGTAAGGAGGGGAAAAATGGCCAGGATTCTCATAGAATGGGTGTGAATAGAAGTTACACCCATGATATGAACTCATTTTAAAGCATTTGAAGGAGATGGAGCTTGTTTAACAAAATGCTTAAAATAGCATACAGACCCTCTCAACTAGAGATTGATAACATACCACAGATCCACCAAATGTTTGCAGAGTCGCCAGGTGCTTGAAAGATGTTGCCTCAAAAGGCTTGATGAACTGAAGAACACACCGAACCCTCAGTTCGCTTTGGCTTAGGACTGCATGACTTCGGAATCCGGGGGTTCCGGACTTCCAAAGTAGTGGACCTAGGAATTGCGGAACTTGGGGGTTTCGGGCTTCCAGGGTAAGCAGAGTTACGATGACCTGGGAACCTGGGGGTTCTAGGGTCCCAGAGTTATGAACTTTGCGTGAGCACAAACTGGTCCTTGAGTAGAGTCGCCAAGTGCTTGAGAGATGACTGCCTCAAAAGGCCAAGACACTAAGAATAGCACTAAATCCTTAGCATGTGAATTGAATAAGTCCCACCGGGCGTGCCAAAAACTGTTATCACAAAAGCTTGCACCCTTGCTGAGCTATCAACTCAGCAACCTTGTGAGACATGGAAACAACCCCGAAGTGTGGGACCTTGCGCAAGGGGGTTGAATCTCCGGAGAAAGCCGGCTTCCTTCTCTGTCTAGGTGCAGGTGTTGAACCAACTCAACACTTCAAAGCTAATTCCTAAGCCTACCCTAACAACTTGCAGAGGAAAAGAGAAGAGAGAAATTGCTTGAAACAAGGGAGGTGATGCACCAAGAAGAGATAGTTCCTCTCCCTACCTAAATGACACAAGTAATTAACTGAAACACCCTGAAGATGCACAACTTTTAGTTATATGAGTAACCCCAATGCATAGATGAAGGCTAGAATCCACTGAATGCCAAGAGGGGAGAAGGATTCCCACAAGTCACACTCAGAAAACCAATTAACACAACACATATGAAGAGAAAGAGCCACAACATGCACCTATGATGAAGGTAAGAAAGCATACACAACATACATAGGTTGAAAGAAGGCAAGAATAGTGTTCTTCAATTAATCATAAGGCCAAACGCTAATCTTACAGTTGCAGAAATGCAAAGATTACAAGTCTTCAAGAGAAGAGGAGAGCATAAGAAAACTCCAGGCAGCAGGGAGAGAACCCTTTACAATGAGGCTTAAAAGCCTTTATATAGAAAAAATGGGTTACAATGGTGATCATGACCCCTGCATGTCAGTTTGGAAGTGCAGGGAAGTGTTTGCACTTGGCTTGTACATGCAAGCAACCTAGCCATACCTCCAAAGGCAATTCTGAGGAAGATAGATTGACTGACCTTCCAAAGTCAGACATGACAGTCATGACACAAGCATGGCCCTGTACCTCCTTGATGGAAACCTTGCCAAAACATTTAATGCACCCTTGTGGCTCCACAAAAAAATGCATAAGTCACCAAAACTGTCGGAGCATTTAAAGCCTTGAGTGTCGATCACGCCATCTGGAAGTGTCGCCAGTCGGAAGGAAGCCCGGAGACTTCGGAAGTTCTGACTCCTAAAGTGAGGAAGACAAGGGAAGGAGCAAGGAACCTCGGAACCTCGAGGTTTTGGAGTTCCGGGCTAGGAAAGGAACTTCGGAACCTCGGAGTTTCGGAGTTCCGGAGGAACTAGGGAAAGAAGGCAAAAGGAGAAGGAACTTCGGAACCTCGGGGTTCCGGAGTTCCGGGATAGAGAGGGAAAGGGTTAAAGAGAGAAGGAGAACTTCGTAGACTTGCGTCATCGTAGTTGGGGAACTTCAGAGACCGGGGTCTCTATAGTTGGGGAACTTCGTCGATCGGGGTCTCCGTAGTTGGACTAGGAACTTCGAAACCTGGGGGTTCCGGAGTTCCGGGGGTAGAAGGACAAGGAACTTCAGAACCTGGGGGTCCCGGAGTTCTGGGGTAACTTCGGAGACCAGGGTCTTTGTAGTTGGACAAGGAACTTCGGAACTTGGGGGTTCCGAAGTTCCGGGGGAGGAGAATAGAAGAAAAGCTAAGGGAAGGAAGGGAACTTCGAAAACTTGGAGTTTCGGAGCAGGAAAGAAAGAGGCTAAGGCAAAGAAACTTGGAAACTTGGGGTTTCGGAGTTCCGGAGAAGAGAAAGAGAGGGCCAAGGAATTTCCGGCAAGGCAACACTTCAAACCATGATTTCACTGCTTTTCTCCTTGATCAACTGGGCAGCACTGGTCCATGGAACATATCTCTGATCGGTTCTCATTGATGGACCAAGGGTGTCATAAAATGACAACAGCATCCACTATGCATTAAATGCACCACTTCTTTCAAGTTCGCCCAATGTGATAAATGCTCCATCATGCAATAAATTGCCCATTGCGTAATAAATGCACCATCACCTCCAAAATTGGTTTGATGCAAAAGGTACTCCACTATCTCATTAAGTATGACGACTGCCATGCATTGAATCTGCCGCCACTTGGTCAAATATTCCAGCAATGAATGCGCTACTATGCCATCATGCGGTCAAAAGATTCTCATTTAGGAATGGACGACCATTATCTCGCTCATTAATGGCAAATGCAATGAATCTTGTAATGATGGCCTCCAATTCCCCTCCGGAGACACTTGGCAGTTTCTCCATCTGAAATTTTTGCAAGGAAATATCTTCTTTGCACTTAGAGAAAAACTTCTCCCAATCCACCGTTGCCTCCTGAGTCTTCTGCATAGTGTTGGAAAACAAGGAAACATTTTCCAGACGTGCTTTGGAAAATGATTCCACAAAGAAATATTCATGTAACTTGCCCCTTAGGAAGTCAACAGTTAATTCATCCTCAGTCAACGTTCTAGCAAATAATGCCTCAACTGTGTGAGGACTTCTCCTTGTATTTTCTTGACTGAATCCCTTAAATATATAGACTCCTTTCTAAATCTTTCAAAAGAATCCTTTCTAGTGCAGACAACATAAAACCACCACGGGAAGTCATAAACTTCATTCTCCTAGACGACCTTCCCTCAATCAACTTCTGCCTGGGAATTCTCATTAATGCTCTAAGTCGCGGAATACTTAGGTCCTGGTAAATGTGGACATCCTCCCATGAATTATTTGCCATTTCCAGCCTATTCGAGATAGCTAGAATCCTCTAGTGAAAGTGAGCCAAGTCCTTAATGAATTTTCTGGTTGAGGTGAAGACACTTTCCACCCATTTGCATAATATTGAGCTCTTCTCCTTATCTCTTCAATACCGTCAACAGATTCCCTGGGAAGAGAAAAGGGAGTAACGAAGGATGGATCTTCCTCTCTAAGTGGATTCTTCAGGTTCCTCACATATTCACACAATGCCTTATTTTCACCCTTTAGCCTCTTTATCTTTTCCTTCATCCTGTTCATTTGTTTTTTCATTGCCAAGGAAGATTTATCAAAATCTTCCACCACTTGTGCTGTGGAAGCACACCCTAAATTGACTTCTCTGATTATATACTCATTGGGCGTGATTTCACTTCTATCTTTATCTACTCTAGGCTTGGCCAAATGCAAGGTTCTAGATCTTGACTCGTCGCTTGTAATCTTTGAAAACTTCCCGGTTGCCTTCTTCTCTGCTGGTTTGTCAATTTTGCTCAGAAGTTTTTCCAATTCGTGTGCAACATCCATTTCTTCTTCTGGTTCTCGTCTCATCCTTTCGGTCAGCTAGGCTGGAACGACTGTTGGTTGATCTTGAAGTTCAATGGGCACTTGCTCCTATGAAACTTCCTCCAAGTCCTCCAGAATTGTTTGTACGAAACCATCTTGCTCTTGCTGCTTTGGATTGGGAGGAAGTTCCTCCCTTTGAATTTCCGGCTGAATTGGTCTGTGAGAAGCATTGATGCTGAGCATATCTTGTGCTTGTACATTATTAGGAACATTGTCTTGAGGCTAACTCCTCGGAACTTCCTATGCAAACATCTGAACTTCTTACACATTGGAGGAACTAGTTGGCAATTGTACTTCCTCCACCCTGGGCCTTTTCTGCCAAGGCTCATCCGGCTAGGCTTCCTTTCTCTTCTTTGATCATGCCTTCTTAGGAACATTCTTTTCTTTACTTTGCTCGGCTCCTTCTTGCGGAATTTCTCCTTCTTCAGCTTGAGCTTGTGATGACCCCTTTGTGGCTTCACTATGAGAATCTTCTTGTGACGTTTTCACACATTGCCCCATTGCAAATGGAGACCCCCTTCTTTTCAGGCCCTTCTGTTGAGACATGGACCAACCTAGGACCTTACATACGTTGCTGGAGTGCTCTACCACTGAGCTATTGGCCCCTCTTGGAGCAGTCCATCGTTGGTCCGGGTGTGGCTTATTTCAACCACCAACACCCCCCCTTAAGCCACACCTCTCGTGTGCTTGGGGCTCCTAGCCTGGACCTGGCTCTGATACCATGTTGAGACATGGACCAGCTAGGACTCAAACCTAGGACCTTCCATACGCTGCTGGAGTGCTCTACCACTGAGCTACTGGCCCCTCTTGGACCAGTCCATCGTCGGTCTGGGTGTGGCTTATTTCCAACACCAACACCTTCTAGTCTTTTGGCTTTGTTTTTTGGGTCTTTTCGCAGCAGTCTTGTCAGTCTCTCTGCTTTGCAAGTGTTTGGGGGTCATATTGATTAAATCTGCTTTTTGTTTGAGCGAATTTGGTGAAGTCTAGGGCTTGTTTCATCAATTTTAGGGTTTTTGCCTTCAGTCCTAGATTTTAGGGGGTTTCTTTTAGGGTTTTGGAAAACTGAATTTAGAAATGGAATCGGGACCCTTCAAGGAACGTCCCAGTAAAATTTGAGCTATTTCTGAGCACTTACTATTTCTAGTAAGTTTCACTGCCACCCGGATTGGTCTAATTTTGCCAAAAATCAAACTTACTATTTTTAGTAAGTGCTTTTCTGACCTATTTTGCCCAAACTTTGACATTTTGAAACACTTACTATTTGGGAAAATCTATTTTTGGCAGGATCTTCATAGGAAAACATTGAAAGCTGAATATCTCTGAAGACGCTGAAGACTGACGTTCCTAAAGACCATTTCTAAATCCGGAAGAGTCAAAAGGCAGGCAAGTTGGATCAAAAAATGGTTAAGTTTGGAACTCCTATTCCAGATTAGGAAAGCATGCAAAATCATTCAAGTCCAGAAATTCACATCAATCCACCAATGTCATCCTGATCCGAAAATGGCCTGAAATTTGACCAAGTCTGAAAACTTGAAAGATCTTCCAAAATCCAGAATTTGCATTATGATTCCTAAAGACCTGAAACCACTCTCAAACATCTTGACAATATATATGAAATATAACTTAAAGTATTATACTTAAATGTTATATTTCATATATATCCTGATGAAGAGAATGAGGAAAAATCATGAAAATCCTTTCCCAAGTCAATTCAATGCCCAAGTTTGGCCAAGGGCGCCAAACAAAGGAGTCCATGGAGAATGCGGAGAATGTGAAAATCCTTGCCTAGGTGGTTTTAGCACCCATACTTCACCAAGGGCGCCAAAGTGAAGTTGTCATGGAAAGCATGGAAAATTGTGAATTCCACCACTTAGTGAAAATTCTGCCCTACTCCAAGGGAGCGCGCCAAAGTGGAGTGCTCAAGGAGAATGGAGAAAGTTTAGAATTCCACGCCTCAAGGAGATTAGCGCCCAAGCCATGATGAAGGCGCCAACGAAGTGTTATCTTGGAAAACCTTCAATGTGATGAAATTCCTTCTTCCTAGCAAAATTCCGCCCTAAGACATGGAAGGGCACCAAAGTGGATGATGCATGGAAAAATGTTGAACTTAAGAATTCCTTGCCTTAGGGAGAATTGCACCTAAGGAAGGTACTAGGGCGCCAAAACTTGATGGTCATGGAAAGCTTCAAAATTACAAAATTCCTTACCAGTGTGGAATCATTGCCCAAGTCCAAAGGCAGGTGCCTAAGTCCAGGGATCAAGGATGAATGCTTCAAGATGAGATTTCCTCCATCAAGGTCAAAATTCCATGCCCAGTCAAAAAGTTGAAGAGAAATTTTCTGAGGCATGGAAATAATGAAATTCCTTCACCAAGCTGGATTCCACGTTCAAGTCAAAGAATGAAGAGAAATTGTCTAAGGCATGAAAATCCAAGGGTCAAGGAAGAATGAAAAGCAAAAATCCCCTTGAGAAACTTTTTGAAATTTTCATTTTTAGACACCAAATCTTATCAGTATCTGATTTTTTTTGCAAATTTGGACTCGTGGGAGAATTCTCTCTCTCCTGGACCCGGGTCCTAAATTTTAGAAATTTCCTAAAAAATAGGAGATGTGAAAATTGGTCAAAAATCTCCCTGCAAACATGATGAATTCAAAGAGCACAAAAATTCCTTCCTTAGGGAAGAATTGCGCCCAAGAAGAAGATATTCCAGGAAAGGTGAAAATGTGGCTAAGCGTCCGAAATTCCTTCCTTCAGGACAAAATTCCAGGAAAGGTGAAAAAATGACTAAGTGTTTGAAATTTCTTCCTTTAGGACATAGTTCTTGGAAATCATGAAAATTGGCTAAGGCATGAAGAATTTCCTTCCTCAAGGGTAAGAAACAAATTTCTTTCCAAAGGAGAATTCCTTCACAACATGAATTCCACGCCGGGATGAATTGAAGGTGGAAAAAATAATTTCTAAGGCAAGGAAGAAATTAAGGATGAATTGAACAAGAAATTTCCCCCCAAGGCATCAAGAATCATCTGAATCTGAAAATGATGGTAGATTTGGATTCGTAGGAGAATTCTCTCTCTCCTGGACTTGAAACCCTAATTTGTGGAAAATTCCTAAAAAATAGGAGATGGTGGAAAATCATTAAAAATCTCCTCTAAAGCAAGGAAAGTTCGAGAAACTTCAACAAAATTCTTCATGGATCAAATTCTTCTCTCCTGAAGTTTTCTCTCTCCAAGGTTTTCTCGCCAAGTGGCAGCTGAGTCGACGCACGCTAAATTATTGAAGCATCTCTTTGCATGCAACCGTCACATTTATGGCATTATGGCAGGTTCCTTTTGCATGCAATCGTCACGTTCAGGAGATGATGGTGCATTTATGGCATCATGAACGATTTTTGCATGAGGGTACATTCATTGCATAGTGGGCACCTTTTGAATGTAATGGTTAATTAACGCTTCATGGGTGCCATTTTTGGAAGGATTGTAATTAATTGTATATGGGCTTTATGGGGTATTTATTGCTGATTCCCACCTTGTTGCATCTTGAGTAGGGAATCTTCTAGGGTGAAACCCTAATTAGGGTTTTGCATGTAATCATGGCTTGAGGCCTATATAAAGGGGTGACCCCCTCATTTGTAAAAAGAGGGAGACTTGTATGAAATTGTTGCGATAAGTTTTGAGATAATGACAGTGAAACATTGTTCTTTGATGGTGTCCACTTAAATAATTTTTTCAAAGCTTGCATGGTTTCACCTACCTCACTTAGATTAGAAATAGTAAAGTGCTTTGATTTCAATGGAGAATGTAATTGTGTCTGATGAATTTCCATGGTTCATACTTTTTGCATCTTGCTGATTGTAAATTGCAGTGTAAAGTTAGTTTGAGCCTCCTAAATTTGTGCTAAGTTCAATTGTGGATGGTCGTTTGGATTGCGCCATTTTTAGGCATTCAAATCTACTTTCTCGATTTGAAAATCCTCTAGCATCCCCAAAAGATTGCACTAGTTCTTGCGGAGTTGTAGTTGATCTTGGCGAAGCAGAGCTTGGTTTATTTGGAATATGTCCACCAGAGCACTATTCATTGTTATCACTGCCCTTAGGAGTAGATTTAGATCCTTCTAACCCTTTCCCCTTTACTTTCAGTTCATTTCAGTTCGTTCAAAGCAGCAGCATCGTAGAATTGCCATATGCGATGATGGAGTTCCAACCACAACAAAGAAGTGAAAGAATGATGCAAACGTAAGGCCCCTTAGATTACTAGCAATCACATCAGCCAACTAAGTCACGTCCGTAGCATAAAGGAACCTTGGAGTCGATTGTTTGAACTTCTTGCAATCTTAGCATACAATCGCATTTTGATCAAGAGAGAGTAAAGTGACCGTAGGCAACTTTATTCTGTGTTCGATGCTGTCATAAAAAACATGTCAACAAATCCAAGTTTCCCATCAATTGGTAACTCAGGTGAACATTTCCTGCCTTCAGCGTTGTGATATGCTAATCAACCCAATGTTTGGTGAATTTTAGGACTAGTCTAGTCAAAACATCCAAATCATCAATTTCTGGTTCCAACCAATCCGGAGCCTAAATGAGCCAATCCTTCAAATTTTCAAATTCTAGTTGAATTAGATTCTCGTCCTCCTTGACTTGATCCGACACTTGAATTATTTCACAAAGTCTAATCATGTCAAGGGACAACCTAGAGAACATCCTCTTTTGTATTTCAAGATCATCCCCGACGTTAGCTCAGTAGTCCTCCAGGTGGAATTTGTGCTTGAACTTCACTCTGATAACCATCCTTATTTTATTGTACGGATCAAAGTAGGATCTGGCCTAATGGGATGTCAAGTGATAAAATGCCAATTCATCCACAAAATTCTCAGCTGTCGCCAATGTCAGACACATTTCTATATAGTTACCTACGACAATAGTAAATTCAATTGACAACTTCCTCTTCCTTTGAATTTTGTCGTAGGCAGTCAACTGTTTGGTGGGCTCTAGCAACACCATTTTGTCCATTGGATAACTTGGTAGCTTATGCGGCAAAAAAGAGAATCCTTGGACTCGGATATAGGTAAACTTTGGAAATTGAATATACTAGGCTCTGTACTTCTGTATCGACGCTTAGGCTATCGACGACAACCTTGTGTGGGGTTCATCTTGTAATAATCTAGTTAAATGCATGGTGAAGGTGTCGCTGACTAACTTGAAAGATGCAGTGTTGTAAATATGTAATTGTGGATAGCATTCGCGAACCTTCTATTGACTTGGTCCACATCCCATGGGCCCCTTTCTTGGCAAGCCATTAAAGTTGCCCATTCTTGCCAGTGAGTAGATGACATATGAACTCATGTAAAAAGATTGGGTACACTTCTTCAAATTCCTCAGCTGCTATGCACATAGTGGTTGATCAATCTTGCCCAATCTACTATTCCATTGCCTTCCATTGCTTCACTGATGAAGAAAAAATCCATGTTTTGAACATGAAGGCATGTGGACATCCCATAATCCTACTTAACATCATCATGAGGTTAGCATACTCTTGCTTAAAGTCAAAACCGGTGATCTGTTTGGGCATCTTGGAAATATGCTGTCTTGACTTCTGCATCTAGACTTTGTTGATGATTTCATTACATCGTTCTACGCCAACATTATCTATCATCGTAGCTCTATCCTTGGTTTTGGAAGTCATGGATTGGAATGCTGGAATCCCGAATGTCTCTCCAATTGCTTCGGTTGTTAGGTTAGCCAAAAGCTTGCTATCTGAAGCCAAAATTGCTCTCCTTTTAGGATTAGAATGCTTTGCGCACTCCAAAATCATCTTTGGGCATTGAATGGCTGGAGGGAAGTCGACAACTGAGACAATTCCGCTCTTGACAAACTTGATGGAAAGGGCTGATGGATTGCGTCCCGCAGTTCCGAAAATTCTGTTTTGGAATGCTCCCAGCTAGAAAGTTCCTAAGTTGGTGTCATTGATTTCCTTCCACTTTGAAATAATCTTGGACTTTGGAAGGAATCCTTTCATCTCATTCTTGATTTGTGCCCACCAGGAAGTGCTTGCAGCCTTGCTGGATTCTACCATTCCTACAAAATAGAATAAATTAATGTTAAAATCATCATAAAGAATTTAATAAATTGATGAAGAAGACATTCCAACATGTAAATTCCAAATTTGGAATAAAATAGAACCTCAGCGAACAAGAACTTCTGAAAGAATAATAAATTCTTTGCTTTTGACTTTTCGCCACCTCTCTCTAACTTAAAATTTCTCCAAAAAACCTGCGTGAGAAATGAATTACAATCCATTATTTAAATAGAGCTTCCTTACCAAGTTGCTAAGTTGGCGAAAGTTTAAAATTAGCAGTTGCATTTAAAATGCGTCATGTTTCCCTTGAAAACTCGCCATGCAAACAGGTCCTGTGATCAAAGTTGAGTTCGAAAATGGAAATTTCCATAGTTTCTTAAGTTGTCATAAATGTGGAATATTCCCTTTGCATGTCGCCAATTCACTGATTGTGAAAATATTTCCATTTTGGAGTCATAAAAGATATTTTGAAAGATTTTCCTTTCTTGAAGGAATTTTGTGGATTTTGTCTACTTGGAAAGAAATCTTGTTCGTTTGAATTTTCAGAGAGAGAAAATTCTTGAAGAGAATTTTTATCTTGAAAGAATTTTTTCGTGTTTTTGAGTTCATCTTGTTGTGAAGGAGATTTTTGATCAATTTATCACCTTTCCTATTTTTTAGGAATTTTTTCATTTTCGAGCTCTGGAATTCAGGAGAGAAAATTCACTCTTGGTCAATTTTTCCTGTGCCTTGGAATTTCTTCATCTGGGGCATAATTCTTCTGTTGTGGAGGAATTTTGACTTTTTTCCTTTGCTTTGAATTTCCTTCTGAATTTCATCCTTGGGCGCCAATCTCATGTTGTGGAGGATTCTATCATGGAAGGAAAATTCCTTCCTTAGCCCTCTTTGGTGCCATCATCTCAACTTGGGCATTGTTTTACTATGTGGAGGACTTTTTGCCTTGGAGGACAAATTCCTCTCCTACCTCATTTTGGCGCTCTTCATCCAGTTTTGGGTGCTGAAACCACCATGTGAAGGAATTTTTTCTTGGAGGACAATTCCTCCATGACCTCATTCTAGCACCCATTCTCAACCTAAAGCACTATTTGACCTTGATGCAGGATTTTGTTCCTTGGAGGAAAATTCCTCCATACCCATGTTTTGGCACTCACCGTCCTTACTTGGGCACTGAAATGACGCTTTGTAGGAATTTGGCTTGGAGGATAGAATTCCTCCACAACCCCAATTTGGCACTCTTCTCCATGTTTGGGCGCTCAAACCACATGCTGCAAAAATTCTTACTTGGAAGGCAAAATTCTTACCTCATTTTGGCACTATGACTCCAACCTTGGGCACTAAAAGCATGTATTGTAGGAATGTGCTCTTGGAGGAAGAATCCTCCGCAACCTTGATTTGGCACCCTCACCCCTTGCTTGGGCACCATTTTGACCTTGTGGAGGAATTTTGGTTAATTCTTGCTTTTCCTCCATGACCCAATTTTGGTGCCCACTCCAGCCTTGAAGTGCATTTTCGCCATGATGGAGGAATTTTGACATCAATCTTGGAAATCTTTCTTGACTTGTCCATTCTCGTTCATTTTCTAGATTTGGATGCCATTTCAGGATGAAGTGGATTTCTCTACCTTAGGAGATTTTTCATGCCTTTTCCACTTCAGGAAGGAATTTCACACTAGGCCGTTTTTTTGACCAATTGCCTGCTTTTTCAACTTTCCAGATTTAGACAAAGATTTTTAGGAATGCTCTGCTTTCAGTGTTGTGACCCCTACCTAAGGTGGACCTACCAAAAATAGACTTACTAGAAATACCAAGTACTTCAAAACGTCATATTTGGGCAAACCGGGATAGGGTGACACTAAAAATAGAAACTTACTAAAAATAGAAATTGCTAAAAATAGTAAGTTTGATTTTTGGCCAAATAAAGACAATTTGGGACGCAATGAAACTAAAAATAGAAACTTAAAATAGTAAGTGCTCAAAATTTGCTCAAATTTCACTGATAGCTTCATTGAAGCTCGAAGGGCTTTGACTTCATTGCAACGTTCGGATTTTCCAAAACCTTAAGGAAAAGACCTCAAACCTAAGTCCGAAGGGGAAAACCCTAAAATAGACCAAACAGGTTCCAGACTTAGCCAAATTTGCTCAAAAGATTTGCAGACTTGGTCAAATTTTATCAAAACACTTGCAGACCGGGGAGACCAAAGGGATTGTTGTGAAAAGACCCAAAAAAAAAAAACCAAAAGACCAAGAGGACCTAAAAAGTAGGGGGTCCCCATTGGAATGGGGTGATGTGTGATTAGGTCACAATAACCCCCCTTCTCAGTATATTTGAGTGCTCTTCAAGTCTAAGTACTTAATCAATTCTAATTCTATTCCCAAAGGGAGATGAGTGCTGTTAGGGAGAGGTAGAGTAAATCCACTCCAAGATGAAAGAACCCCGAGAATGAAAGGATTGATGTTCTTGATGTTTGGGCTGAATTAGGGAGGTGGTGTCATAGCGTCCTAGACAGGCCAATGCTCTCTTCTTGGATTAAGAATGAGAAGGGATTAGGAATTAGGATTGAAGTAATGACAGTATTAAGTTGAATTATGGACAACTTTAATTATCTACTCTGAATTAATGTAATATACTAGGTAGTAATTTATGTTGCTCTTTGGGAATTGACAACCTCCTAATAGGGGACATTACATTCCCTACCTGGCTATGAAAAGTTCAAGAGAAAGAAATTAAACAACATTTTTGAAAACAGAAATAATAATTAATTACTTGGCTATCTTTCTGGTATGATTTTTTCCGTTTAATAGATTTGACATTTCGTCAAACACTTGGCATGCCTGCTCTCTGATGTCTGATTTCTGAGTTCTGATTGTGTTTGATGTATGTTGACAATGCTAAACATAGAAGAACATACAAAATTAATAACATAGAGTGCATAAACCAAAACAACAATTTCTCACTATCAACTTCACTTTATTATAGTCATATCAGATCTGAGTACAATGTTTATCAGGTCCATTACAGTAATTTTCAGACATATAAAACCTATAGAAATGTGTCTACAACATGCAAATGCATTACATAGATGGATCATCAACGTAGTCGAAGTTCAATGTATCCTTTAGGCTCAATTTGTTGACATGAATGGCTGAAGATAATGTCTGAAACTCCTTATGTAGGTCTGATATTCTCTGCCCATTGTCTGAAGATAATGAGAGCTGAAAATAATCCCAAACTCCTCCAAAGATACGTGTCCAAGCCTAGGAATAGGGTGCTGAAACCCTGGATACAAGATGTGTCAATGAAGTGCCAAGTAGATCATCAAAATCTTGTGGATAGCAGACTGATGTGTGATTGTAGCATCACCATTCACGCATTGTTCACGTCACTGTTTATGCACTGTTCATGTCACTGTTCATATACAGTTCATGCATTGTTCATGTTACTGTAGTACCCAACAATGCGCAACATGCAGCTCAACGAGTCTGGCATCCAAACTCCTAAATGATATATCCAACTGACAATGGGTTTCCGTCCATTGCCTCCAAGATCGAGGGTTTCCGTCCTCAAACCCGCTGAAAGCCAAAGCTCCCAAATTCTCCAAGAGAAAATAATAAACCAAGCATCCATAAATGAGCTCTTAAGAACCTTTTATAACTTTCCTAGGAGAGCTCACACACTTTCCAGCCAATGTGGGATAAAATATATACTTTTTCACTTTAACATTCATGTCTCCACATACTTTAATAAAGGGGACTTTTAATATTTAAATTACTTTCCTTTTAACTTAAGTTCCCACATCAATAAAGTTAAGTATTTTAACTTAAACTCTATAACTTAACTCTATTGATAAATTAATTAATAATCGCAAATGATTATTAACATCTCAACTCAATATCATCAATAACGATTGACAGGGTATTATTCATGAACCATTGATGATCCTGACCTGGCCCAATTGACTTACTATAAATAGTAAGTATCCCAAAAACACATCAAAAACACCTTAGAATTGATGTAACTGAAACTGCCTAGGTCAAATATCATCAAGATCCCTTAAAAGTCCCGGTTAGCCTACGGGACCATGGAGAAATAGGCTAACAACAACATCATATAATGCATGATAGAAAAGGGGACATTACAAAAATGGAGTGGAACAATAAAACTTAAAGTTTTCATTTGCACTCCTTGCTACATCATGCTTGTCCTTTTTCCAATCTGTGTTCACAAATGATGGTTGGGAACTTCAAGTAGTGCATTGTACAATATATTAATTTGATTTGGATCCATGAACTTTATGCCCAATACTAATACCACCACAACCACTACCATTGTCACTAGTGTTCAAAGATCTAGGAAATGGAGGACTTGAAGAAAAATAGTCTTAATGAATGGATGCCATCCTTTTTCATTGCCTCTTATTTATTTCCTTTTGTCGGTTAAAAGCCCATTGTTAGTTTCGTACCTCATGTACAACTTCAAGAGATGCAAATGTGCACACTTTAACATCCCTACATGACATCTGTGTGAGGTTATATTTCAATAGGTTAATGCTGCCACACTGATTTTGCTCTTGTAATTTATGTAACCAATTCCCATTACTTTAATAAAGGAATGACATGTTTTCAACTAGGGTCATTTCTAATTAATGTCAAAACAATCTACAAATGTGAAGTATGCTGCAATAACAAGTAAATTGAAAATAAATTTAAATTTAAGGTTTCTAGTTAAATTAAGATACAAAAAGTAAAAACGATTAGATCTTGGAACTAAAAGTTAGATTAGAAAAATTAGAAAAGCATGTAGCATTTGTTCATAAAAAGACATTAAAAAATAGCCAAAGCTTGTTGTATGAATCTAAAATGAAAAAACAAACAAACATAGAAAACAAATGAAAAAAAAACAAATAAAAATATTCAAATTATGAAAACATTTATTCAAATTTGCTTCAACTTGATGGTGGTCTGCTCAAAATTAACTGCAGCTCTTTCAAATGCACCACAAGTTCCTTTAGATGCATTGAGGGCTGCTACAAACTTGCGCAAATGGTATTCAATCAACGCTTATTACTCAAATTGTCTGTTAATTTTTTTCTTCAATGGCATGTGATTTTAGCTCCAATACTCTTTTTTTTTCTCTCATTCTTGTGTTTGCAAATAAAATGAGTGCATTTTTAGAATCTTAGAGGTCATGTCAAAGTATTAGATTTTACCTATTAATTGTTCTTTAATTTTTTTATTTGATGTTGATTGTTCATAGAATAAACATGCTTATGGGCATTGATGTTTGTAAAGTATTCTATGAGTACCTCGTTTTTCGTGCCTCGAAAAGCGTGAAGATGGCTTATGGGCATTGATGTTTGTTTCGGTTTTCAATATTTGTTTACCTGAAAAAAAATTCTGATGGGTTTTAATATTTTTTTCCCTTAAAAAAAGTCTCTTGGTTTTTAAATATTTTTTGTCCTTGTAAAAAAAAAATCATGGGAGGGTTTATGATGTTTTCCTCAAAAATTGTACTTTGCTGCAGTCTATTTTTAGTCGCACCTAGAGTTGTTGTGCAAACATTTGCACTAGTCTCTTGTTTGCAGTCTATTTTCGGGCATCTTGCTCATCTGCAATAGTTTGGAGGGTTTGTCGATTTTTTCATCAAAATCATGACAATTGTTCTTGGTGTGTCTCTAGTTACAGGGAGGAATAGTTCTCCAACATCAGGTTGGACGGTTGGTGTTGTTTTGGGTATTGTTGATGTGTATTTTGTACACGACCAATCACAGAATAAAATACCTAAAAGGTACCTTATCCTCTCTTGATTAAAGTCTCCGAATGCTGAAGATGTCGCGAAAAGGATCAATCGGGATGACTTCAAGGTTCTTTGTTGTAGGATCTCTACATGTGGATAAGCACCAGTGGTCGTTGTATATGCTGTTTCTTCAAGGGGCCTTACATACTTTCAGAGAAAGCTTGTCCACGTTACTTTCTTTCCAAATGCAGGAACAAGATTTTCCTAACACTAACAAATTTTCAAAAAATGTCAAAAGGTAAGGGTTTCAAGGAAGAGATACTTAAACTATTCCTAAGAATGACTCAATGAAGACTAGACTTGATAAGATTCTACCAATTTCAGTTTCGCCAAGAAATTACAACTCTACTGGAATTAATGCGATCTTCTAAGGGGATTCAATAGTTTTTCAAATCATCAGGGATATAGATACTATCATAGAGATACATATCAATACTTCCAGGAATGATTGAATTCTTAATCAATCTCAAGGTTTCCAGTTGACCACACAAGGCGTCCTTACAATCAGTAAGAAGCAAGTGATTTGGAATATGAATCTTATCAAAGATCAAGCACAGCTGCACAACACTTCGTCTTTCAAACTTAAAACTTAAATGCTACTTCAACTGAGAGTGATTCAAGAAGATAAACAATCATAAAGATAGCCACAAGTATTGCAATAAAACACCATAACTTCAATATTTTATTGATCTCATAGCCAAATGGACAACAATTGTTCAAAATTCTTTCTTCACTACTCAATTTTGCTACAACAATAACTTTCTAACTTTCTTCTCTCTAAGCTCTCTCTCTTCTCTAACTTTTCTAACTCTGTAAAAATGAAATGAGTGAGGATATATATAGCATCCTCAAATACAATGAATGGCCCGGATCAAAAGAAGATCAACGGCTGAGATTTTGACACCTAAACCCTAATTAGGGTTTGTTACAAAAGAAGTCCCCATTTAGATAAACATCACTAATCCATAGCCAATAAAGAATTGGCACAAAAACCGAGGAGACATAGACCAATAGGAATTAAGCTGCCACATCATCCTATAACAACTTTTCATCTAGAACGTTGTTCCCTTTCCTATGCTCTTTCTTAGCATATTCAATGAATCTGGACACAATTCCTTCAATCTCAGCAATGGGAATCTTAGGAAGATTCTTCATTCGTTCTTCCAAGTGAAGGACTTGATCAAAAGCAGTGAGAAGAGTTGTCTCCCATCCAGGTTCAAGTTCTTTGGTCTTCTCAATCAGGGACATAGTAGTGTACATCTGATCTCGTTGCTTATCTGTGATGATGTTCTCCTCTTTGCAAAAGATGACCTTGACTCTCTCCTCCAACTCTTGGATGTCCACATTTGTCTCAATCTCGATCCGCCTGTCAAGAATGGTACACAACACCTCAAACACCTTATCTTGAATTGGATGAATGATACCTTCAACTCGACTGCATCTGGTGTTGATGTCTTCAAAAAGGACCTCATTCATCTGGAGCAGAGCTGACCACTGTAGGAGGTTATGGGTTCCTCCATCCATTATCTTTTCTTGTGCTAGAATCCGTCTTGGTGTTTGTCTTATCACTTGTAAGACAGGAATGATAACATCTCTAGTGTAAGTGAATGTAGCTACAGTTATCATTAGATTATGGATAATCTCAAGGACCTGGATAGCTCGATGAATTGTCTTCATCATTCTTGTTGCAAATTCAACGGCTACCGCGTGGTATTTATCAATCCAATAGCTCATAAGCTGAACCAAGCTCTTCACCCTTTCTGCCTCGCCTACTGATTCAAGAGGGAGTGCTTGTAAAGGAGATACTGCTGGATCCTGACGTCTCAAGGGCTGATTAAGGTGACTAAAATAGTTCCTCCAAGCACTGACTTCCCTTTCAAGCTTCTTATTCTTTTCCATTTCTTCTTTGAGTTTATCTTTAAGTGCTTCAAATGAATCAGTTGCTTCTTCCATCGCTTGTTCAGAGGTAAGTGGACCAAGCTCAAATGTTTCTAAGTCATACTCATCTGCAAGAACCTCATCCTCATATTTGTCCACCACTGGTGTAGCTACTTGCACTTTCCTGGATCCTGTCTCATCTCTAATTACCTTAGACATCTTTCTGGCCTTCTTCTTCTCCATTACCTCATGAGAATTTCCTATAAGGCTTTCCAAGTCAAACACATCTTCTTCCTCTTCAACCACAACTACCCTTGTCAGTCTCTCTTTCAGCCAATCAGGAATGGCAGATCTTGTTTCCCTCACTTGTATTTCTTTAGGTAGTGGCCTATCCTCCCGGAAAGGAGATGTTGCTTCATCATCATTCTTTTCTTCGTGTTGCTCATTAGCATCAACTTGGGGAGACTGACTTGATGAATGCTGAGGTGTCTGTCCTTTCTCTTGCTTATCATTCTGTACCATGGATTCCGTAGACTCATCAACTTCATACACTATCTGCCTCTGATCTTCCCCTTGACTCGCCTCCTTTTCATGCCTGGAAGATGTGCTTGGTGGATGATCAGGGTTTTTTTTTGCTTCTTCTTGGAAGATTCTTTCTTCTTAGGTCCTTCTTTCCTCTTTGAGCCTTTGGAATGAGAAGTATTCTCACTCACACTTGCTTCTCCTTCTTTTGGTCTTGCCTCCAAAGTAAATGTCATTGATACATTCTGCTCCTTCAACTTTTGATGCTGTACATCCACCCATCTGCGAGTGCAAGATAAAATGGGAGCCATCAAAGCTCTCAGGTCTAAAACCTCGGTCTCATTCCAATCTATCTTCACTTCTTTGTCCTCTTTCTCATAGGATGACTGGAGGTATCTACCATTATCCTGGGCTTGATCGGCTACTCTATAAACTTTGCATTTCCTGATGAGATCTAAGGGTAGCCAGGAATGCATCTTTCTTTTAACCTCTAGATCACCCGGGAGATTCATCCAAAAATCCTCCACCTGAAACTCATGCTTGTACTTTCTACCGATTGTCTCCTCCATATAACCATGAGGATCAAAATTCTCTCGCAAGGCAAAGGATGTGAATGAGTATAAAGATAATTCCTTCTCTGCATCCTCCGTGGCTTGAGTATTAGGACACACTTCAACTGAGTTCCCTAGTATGATGGGCACGAGAATATCATTTCCATGCTTGTGTCTGGATGCCTTCGCATAAGCTGCCAACTGTCTAGTCACCTCAAGTAGTACTATCCTGTCTGTTGGATATCTTGGCAACATGTAAGGAGGTGAAGGACACCTGTGAACTCTGATGTATGTGAACTTTTGAAACTGGATGAACCATGTGCCATACTTCTTCACAAGCTCTTGTGCATCTAGAGGCAGTCGATTGTGAATTCCTCCTTGCAATATCCTAGTAATGTTCATCGTGAAGGTGTCATTGACTAACTTGTAGTCACTTCTAGGCGGATGATGCAGATGAACATAAGAATCACAAACCCTTATTTCTCCGGGTCCTCTTCCAATCACTCCTCGGTGAGGTAGCCCTGCATATTCGAAACTCTTGATCAAGGCATATATAACATATGAGCTCATGTGGAATGATTTGGTGGGTCTTAGCCTTCTCAACTGCACGTCCAGACAATTGCAAATGATTCTGGCCCAATGAAGCATTCCTTTTCCTTGAACTATCACTTGTATGAAGAAGAACATCCACTTTTCGAAGAAGGCGGCTTGAGAAGCACCTGTAACTCGATTGAGCAAAGTTATCAAGTCTCTGTATTCTTCCTGAAAGTCGATCCTATGTGGTGTATTGGGAATCTTGTTCAGACGAGGTCGACTTTTGAGCAACCAATTCTTATTAATGAAGTTCAAACAAGAGTCAGGATCATCTTCATAGATCGACCTTGCTCCTTCTAAGCTTTTGTAAATCATGTCTTTATGGTCCGGAAGATGAAGAGCTTCGCCTATAGCTTCCTCTGAAAGGTAGGCTAAGATGTTCCCTTCTTTGGTTACAATCGTCCTTGACTGTGAGTCATAGTGGCGGGCACACTCAATCATCAGCTCATGACACTTGATTGCGGGAGGGAAACCTGCTGCCTTGATGATGCCACTCTCGATTATCTTCCTTGCAACAAGTGATGGCTTGCCAATGTAGGGGGCCTCTCGAAACTTCTTCACATTGAAGTTTCCTAAGTTGGTGTCTCCGATATTACTCCACTTGGACACGATCTTGGTCTCCAATTCGTCGCTCCTTTGATCTTCCTTGATGAGAGCCTGCCGACTAGTAGATCCTCCGGCTTTGGGGGTCGTCATTTGATGCCTACACAAACAATTTAAGATTAGTCTTTAAGCATCATACCTTAAAGCATAGCTTTTAAGAACTTCCAAGGGAATAATTCAAAACATTAATTTGAAAAGGACATGATTCCTCAAATTAATTATGAATGAAATCAAATTCTCAAGACTTAGACCTTTTTTTTTTTTAAAATTGCTATGAAAATCAAAACAAGTCTTGAATAAGAACTTCAAAATGATTATTCATACCTTCCCTTGAATGCTTAACTATAAACCTTGGAAATTGGAAGAAAGAAGATTAGATTTTGCTGGACAAAAATCCAATTTCTGGCCCTCCTTGGATGAATTATGCCTTGATTAACCTTCAAAAGAGCTTCACCTTCTTTAGCCTCCAACACTTGGCAAAAATTCACCTCTAATCTGCTGGATTTCGCTCCTCCAATCTGCTCCTCAAAATCGCATTTAGAAGGAATGAATGAATGATTTGAATTTTGAAACAACACTCCTCCTTTATATAGGGCGCTCACCCTAATTTCCCTCAAGGCCGACTTGGCAAATAGGGAAAAAAATAAAAACCACTAACAAGGAGGCCGACTTGCTTGTAAAGGCAAGTAAATATGTTTTGAGCGCTCACCTTTATTTTTTTTTAAATTTTAAAATTAATTTCAATGCCTCCAAGGTGGATTTTTCAATTATTTCAAGGCCTAAAAATTAATTAATTAAATTGCAAATGCTTTAATTCATGCGAATTTAATTCAACCTCCCAAATGTTTTGAATTTGGCAAATTTGGTGAAATTTTAGGAATATGGAGGTTTGATTGCGGTTTAATGAAGCTTCCTGATGATTTCGCCCTGGACCCTCTGGAAGGGTCAGGAGCGATTTTTTCAATTTGGTCTTGAATCTCTCATTTCTTGACTCCAAAATCTCTTGGAAGGTGAGTTCATATGTGTCTTGACCTAATCAAGTTGTTGCATTTCAATTTTTTATCATTTCTCATGAGTAATTAGGTGAAAATGTAAATTTCGCCTTGGACCCTCTGGAAGGGTCAAGAGCGATTTTTGCTTATTAGGTCAAAATTCACCTTAATTTGATCGTTGACCTCCTCCAAGGCAATCTCCAGGGTTTATTTCTCTCCATCACTAAGTTAGCTCATCAAAACTTTGAAGGAAATATTGCATTTTTGGGAATTTCGCCCTGGACCCTTTGGAAGGGTCAGGAGCGAAATTCTCTCCCGAGCTCAAAATTCTAATTTTTGAAGGTCCAAAACCTCTTCAAGGCATTCCAAATAGGCTCTTTCATTGAATTCCAGGCTTAGTTTCACTCAAATCAGGAGGAAAAAGGTAATTTTAGGGTTTTTCGCCCTGGACCCTCTGGAAGGGTCAGGAGCGATTTTTCTTCCTTAGGCTTACTCCTTCATCAACTTTTCTTGAATCTTTCACTAAAAGCTAGGCAATGGTCTTCCTTATTCGCTCCACCCAAGTTTGGCTTGTTCTTGCAAGATAAAATAGGGGATTTTTAGATTTTCACCCTGGACCCTCTGGAAGGGTCAGGAGCGATTTTTCATCTCCGACCTAGAATCATCAACTTTGAAACAAACATTTACTCATTAGTGGTCTTAAAGGTCTTTTCTTCCTTGGTATATCCTTGCCTTAGCACAACTTTGAAAGGAACATGTTGGTTTTATGATTTTCGCCCTGGACCCTTTGGAAGGGTTAGGAGCGATTTCTTGGTTTTAGGACAATTTCTTCATGCTTTCAACTTCAAATTACTTCCAAGGCATAGAACATCATGCCTTACTCCCCTTTAAGTCCTGAAAACCAAAATTTCATCTTGAAATGCAAGGAAAATAGGAGGAATTGGAAATTTCGTGGAAATTTCGCTCTGGACCCTTTGGAAGGGTCAAGAGCGAATTTCCCTCTTGGCTTTAAAATTTTCATTCTTAACAATCCAATTTCACTCCAAGGCAATTCAAAAGTCTTATCAAACCCATGTCTAAGCTTGGTCTAGTCCAATCTTTGGAAGAAAGGATAGGTTTTAGGATTTTCGCCCTGGACCCTTTGGAAGGGTCAGGAGCGAAAATCGTTTTCTAGACTTGGTTGCTTCCTCTTGACTATCTCAATTATCTTCAAAGGGCAAAACATACCTTCTCACACCCATTCAAGCCATATAATCTAAAAAGTTGCCTTGTCCTTGCAAGGAAACAGGTGTTTTTAGGAATTTCGCTTTGGACCCTTCGGAAGGGTCAGGAGCGAAATTCACCTTTGGGCTCAATTCCTTCACCTTTCATCTTATCCCCTACTTGACTTAGCAAAATTTGATAGCAAAAAGTGTTTTTGAGAAAATTCGCTCTGGACCCTTTGGAAGGGTCAAGAGCGATTTTCACCATTCTGACCAAAATCCTTCATTTTCCACCTTGAAACTTCTTTGCTAAGCAGGATTTCACCTTTCATTGTGCTAGGAATAGGATTTCATATCCAAGAAAGGCTAAAAAAATGGGTTTATAAGGAGTTTCGCTTTGGACCCTTTGGAAGGGTCAGGAGCGAAATTGCCTTTCCTGGCCAGAATCCTTCATTTTCTTCATTTCCAAACATGCCTAAGGGTTTCATCTTGCTCATTCTTCCTTTCATGATGCCTTAGGCTCCTCAATTTGATCAAACAAGGCAATAAATGTCTCCTATAAAGATTTTCGCCTTGGATCCTCTGGAAGGGTCAGGAGCGAAAATTAGGTTTTAAGCAAAATCCTTCATTCTTCAAAGTTGAAACTTCTTTAGGAGGCAAAAGGGAGTTGTTCTTGTTTCACTCATGCCCAAAACTTGACCTTTTTCATTGCAACATGGGAGCTATTGAGAATTTCGCTTTGGACCCTTTGGAAGGGTCAGGAGCGAAATTCACCTTCTTGTCCAAAATCTTCATTTTGCACGCTTCCAAATCTTCAAATGTATCAAATGATGTCCAATCTTCATTCCAAGAGATCCTGCACATGAAAAGTTAGCCAAAGTTACTGAAAAATAAGCTCTTATAAGATTTTCGCTCTGGACCCTCTGGAAGGGTCAGGAGCGAAATCTTCATTCCAGGCCAAATTGCTCAGTCTTCAAGTTTGAAACCATCTCACAAGGCAAAGTTAGATCATTTTCTAGGCTAGGAACAGGATTACAAGTCTACTCAAAGCAAGAAATAGTATTTAGGATGAAATTCGCTTTGGACCCTTTGGAAGGGTTAGGAGCAAATTTGACATTTCCAGGCTAGATATTACCTTAATTTGCTTCATCCTTCATCTAACTTGATCAACCCAACTCCTTATCCTCACTAGCTCAGCTCAACTGACTTAGATAGGGAAACAAGCAGGACTCCGACAAGAAAACCCTCAATCTAGACCTATCTTGACCTGAGACCTATTCTCCCTGCCCCCTGATCTAACCAACTTGACTTCCCTGAAAGGCATGTTTCATTCTGGCAATCTTGAGGCTTCAGGCAGACGACTAACAACCTCCTAAACCAGACTAGACTTAGTCTTGAAAGAAACCCTAAAACGAGCTTCCAAAGTTTAGCCCTAATCTAGCCAGCCCAGGTAGACCACTCACTCACTCAAAACCCTAAAAGCAGAGAGAAAAAAAGCAAAGAGAAAACAAAACCTAAGGCAAAAAGAGGGGGTCCCCATTCTAATGGGGCGATGTGTGAAATGGTCATAACAGGTATCTCCAGAAGTTTTGCAGTTTCTGGGAGGGTTGGTGGCAGACTCATCTCAAGTGGCAGAGTTAGTGGCAGGCCCTTGTCTTCTGTTGCAGCGTGTTTTGAGAAGAAGGGGGCAACCTTCTCTGTTATTTCTCTTGGTAGTTAGAACGATGACCATTAAGGGAGGGTATTAGAATAATATCTTTCTCTTTGTTTAATTAATGGTCATTTAAGTTGTTTCTAATTTCGCCTCTAGTTAACGATTGTTTCTTTTAGAAACATCGTTTTTGTAACTCTATTTAAAGGAGCTTTGTCTCCTTGATTAATTGAACAACATCGATTCTTTGAAATCCATTTGCTTTTGCATCTGTATTACAGTCAACTACCATGAGGTGGGTTACCTAGAGAAGGAGCTCATCACCGTTCTCCCTTCTTGTACTTCCTTATATTACTACCATGGCAGTTCGCTCAACATATGCATCATAATGAATTACATATACATTTCATAATTATGTAATTTTAAGACAAGTTTTCTCTTATCCTTGTCTCGCATCACTTCTTAAATGGTTTGCACAATATCATAGATATCACTTAATGTTCAGAACTTATGATTAGAAGCATGACACACATCTATGACCTCAAATACAGTGTTCCTAAATAAAAATGTCTATTGTAATTATAGACACTCATGGAGCAAACAAACACATCAGATATGAATCAAACACGGAGCATACACTTGAAAACACGAAGCATACACATGGTTATCTGCGAACACGGAGCATACATGTGAATACACATATTGTTAGATTCTTTTTCCTTAACCAGAATGATTCATTGATTCATCTTTAGATTCTTTACCCTGCAGGATGGAAGGATCATTGCTCTGATACCAATGTAATGCCCCCTACTGGGAGGCTGCCAATTCCTGTAACTTAATAATTAGTTCTGATCTGATCTGATCGATGATCATGTCAGTGGATGCTTTTGACTCCTTTCCTTTATATCTCTCAATGTGAGGGAGAGGTCACACCTCTTCACTATTGGATGCCCTTTGACAAGAGACACACCCTTTCACCATTAGCACCCTTTGAAAGAGTGCAACTCTTCATTACTTCTGCCCTTTGAAAGGGACACAACCTTTCACAATCAGATCTGCACTTCTTATTTAAATCAGATTTGGTCTTCTGATTCCCAAATTATCCCCGTCTCAAAATGAGGTTCTCTTCTCCCATTTATATCCCATGTTTGAGGGAGTCACAACTTTTCCTTCGATGTCTTTTGATATTCATTAACTTAATTAAATTTTATTTATATTTAATTATATTATTTTATATTTTAATTTTAATATTATTTTTATTCTTTTTTATTTTAATATGATTATTGTTATTTATTATTAAATTCTATTCCAAAGTGGGGACATTACAGTCAGGGGCCACAACCTCTAGAATCAGATAGTGGATATCTTGGTCAGAGCTCAAGGATTTTGGAACCATCCAGATGGGTTAAGTTTTGAGGAGAATGGGTCAAGAAGAGCTGGTTTAGGTATCGGGTATTCATATGTTTAATTGTGAATAGTCAGTTAATGACTTGGGCTTTCATTTCAATGATTTTTTCTCATTTGTTTCCTCTCTCTATATTATGTTAGAACAATTCTATTATTTGAACTTTGGAATCCCTGCTGCCTAAATTTGGGGGACCTCCCACACCTGTACCCACACACCTCTAGAAGATAATGTTGAAGGAACACATGATTTTTCAAGTGCACTCTTCTTTAGTCAAATCTGATAAAAGCACAAGCAATGAGGACATTCCAAGAAAGTACCATTGCCAGTCCAGTCCTGCATTAATTTTTGGTACATGACTTAAGTTTGTTTGCATTAATGATTGAATTGAGCAATTGTTTACTCCATATAGTAAATTTCTTTATATAATTGTAATTGTCACTGTTCATAAGTTGGAGCTCTGTGACCAATTTCAGGGCATTTGAGTGAGTGGGTAGAGGGATATCGAGCATGAAGAACACATTCTGTTTGAACACATTCTGTTTGAGCTTCAAAGGTCTAAGTGGAAAATATTGATATTGAAATTCTGCAGGAAAAAGCTCAGTTCAAAATGAATGGGGTGTAGGTATGTTTGCCGTTGTGCCAAAAGCTTGAGCTATCAATGCCCGCTACAAACGCTAGACTTACCCAGATCCACGGGAGGCCGTTAAGCCATGTCATGAACCCCGAAGGAGGTGCTGACCACCAAGTCAACAATCTCCCCCTCAACACAGATTGAGGGTTCCACACCGACGGAATGAAGGAGACCTCCTGGGATTCGAACCCGTGACCCAAGGCTGTGATACCAATTGTAGGTATGTTTGCCGTTGCTCCAAAAGCTCAAGATATCAACGCCCACTACAAACGCCAGACTTACCCAGATGCATGGGAGGTGTTTAAGCCATGTCGTGAACCCCGAAGGAGGTGCTGATCACCAAGTCAACATGGGGATCCATGGTTAATCAATGAATTAACAATAATTGATGAAAGAACCATTACTGACCAAGGTAGCTGGACCTTTTGAGTGTTTGCCTGTTTATTTCATCAACACCATATGAGAAAGCAATTTGTTTCAACTTTTAGTTTTAATTGAATGGGAAATTTTGACATGTGTCTGTAACTAAATGTGTTTTATCATCTTTTATGTTACTTTTCATGTCTAGAAAACCCAAATCCTTTAAGGCAGGTCTAGAGGTTAAACCTGAAATGTTGAAAATAAAAGATAATAAAGCACAGCTGTTTCCTGATAAATGTGGCAAATTGTCTATCTGTGGAAATCTCAAAGCTTGAAAGGAAACTTGCTAGGAAAAATCAGTGATGGGAATTTTCTGCTAGACTTGATGGATCTCTGTTACCCACCAGTGTATGTATATTTCAATTCTTTGATAAAGCCTACTAGCTAAGGAAACAAATTCACTAGTTCAATGTTGCAAAGGAATTCGCTGGAATATTTATAATCTGCTTCAGCATCTTGATGTCAAATATGTGAGTGATTGTGGATCTCTATCACTCTTTTTATTTTGTTGTTACATGTTGAAATATCATTCATGTTGTTATTACTAATGACGTTTATAATTTTTGTCTGTCTGAATCATATGGAATTTTGTCCATAATGATTCCATGTAATAGATACATGGTGCCCACTTTTCCTTCAACGACAGAACAAATGTGATGTCTATTGTTTTTATGTCAAGCCTAAATTTGCATCATAAGAAGGGATTTTGGCGACATGCAGTCAGAGCAGGTTCTAGCTGCTGAATTGCTCTGTGACAGTCAAAGAGTAGTCACATTTGCAAGGAATCTAGTTTTGTGCTAGAGCAAACATGTATGATTGCGTCAACATTTGATTCACTAGAATGTGTAAATGTGGAAATTGATTTTGTTTCCTGTCCTACGCAAGAAAAATAGCAGACTTCTCTTCTAAAGTTCTGGAAAGAAACAAGTTTAGAGTGATGCTTGATATTATGGTCAACAATATGTCCATGGAGGGAGTTTCCTATGGAATTTGTGATTATAAAATTTCTCTCACATATTTTTTAATGGAATGTTATTGTCAAGTGAGTATTATTCTATCAGGAGTTATGAATTGGCGTTAAATCTCAATAAATATGTTAGCTTTTATTCTTCATGCATTTAGTAAAATATAAAATGTGATAGCTCTTCATAGACAATGGTGCAAACATAGAAGTTAAAAATATGTCAAGAGCCTTACATATACGTTACAATATAATATTACCACATTTTCTAACTGATGAGAATGCTTCACATAACCTTGCAGATGTAATGATTTTTATTTTTACCTGAGACCTAAATCTCTGTAGATCAGTTTTGTATCTGTTCTAAAATGTTTATGAAATTCTCTCTCTGGCATTTTTTCTTTTTATTTTCCAATTCTCTATTTTTTTAACTAATGCACTAGGAGAGATTGAATTTTTTCGGTTGACTGAAGCCATACATTTAAAAAAAAAATTGAAGCAATTTGAGTGGTTGAAACTAAATTTAACCTGGCTTCTTTTCAAATAGAAATAAAAATTATTTTCCCAATGAATACAGGGAAAATTTATCAACTTACAAAGTCAAGTTGTAGGAAGACTGTAATCTGAAGCATTGTTTTCATTACTAATTTGATTAACATGCTGTCATGCGCATTGATTGGATGGCTTGTTATTTGTATATTTGTTAATAATATCATCAAAGACACTCTACTGACAGAGTTGTGAAGGCACACCATTGTAGTCTGTGAACTGCTTTAGCATATTGCCTATTTCTTTGTACACTTGTGTTTCATAACAGTATCATTCAATGGATTATTCTTGTTATCTGGGGCATTGTTCATAGGTTTGTGAGCTCCATGTGGGGTTCAAAAGCCGTGTGAAGTGTAACAAGATGTATTCTCAATATGCTTTGTACGTATTTAGCTTCCTTTTTTTCTTAGTTCAAAAGTTGAGTTGATTTTTGCAAAATATTTGTGCCAGGTCTCCAGTTGCAGATCCAAGTGCAAAAGGAATGATTTCTGGCCTGACACTTGATAGTAGTGAGAAACAATTGGCTGTTTTGTACCTTGCCACATTACAGAGCATTGCATATGGCACACGGCACATTGTTGAGCATTGTAATGCTCATGGTCTAAAGGCAAGTCATTCAACATCATGTGGTTTCCAACTTGTATGTATTTGTCTTATGATAATCTTGTACTTCTTTGTTTAGATTTTTTCTTTTTCTTTTTTGAAGCATTAGAAATTTTTAAGTATGTTAATTTCTTTGCCATAACTGGGTGTTATTCTACTACTTAGTTTCAAATATACTCTTTCTGGCTTGGGAAAAATGGCAATATCATGGAAGTGGCTGTTTCCAAGTGAACATGCATTCAGCGTATGGTGTTCTTTAAGAGCTATGCAGAGAATTAACGTAACAGAAGAGTTAACAGTAGTAATAAAAAAGCAAATGAATTGCAATAGATCAATGATTTCATCATTTTTGAATTAACTCACATAAATATGAGTCTAAGGTTATCATTAAAGATACAACATTTGATCATATTTCAAAAGTTGTAATTAATTTAACTGTAATATCCAGAACAGAATAATCAGCTTAGCTTAATTGGTGCTTAACTATACCAAATATACCCAAGTACCTCCATCGTCAACATTTTGCTAGTCATGCCATTTGCACAAGACTATTGACCTAAAAAAATGGCCAAAATTTCTGAAGGTGGTTTTCACCATTGTTCACATATTTTTCTCTTCAATTTTTAATTTGTCAAACCATCTGATGACATAATCATGTAATAATTTTTGGAAAATACTCCAATCAGGTTGCATGTTCAATGATTTTGTTAATTTCCATTTGCAAGTTCAGAATATATGTTTTTGGATCTGAATTTTGTTCACTACCACACATTGCTGGTTAGGAAATCAATGATAGATTTGACTCAGTTGTGTCTTTCTAAAGGTATCGTATCAAACTATATGTTTTTTTGCCATTGTGGAAGATGCATTGGTTTGAACATTTTTTCTTAGTTCTCTAGGTAGGTATAGGCCATCAGTTTCAAATTCTTCGTGGAAATGGATGTCTCTTCTTCCTGTTCTGCTTCTATATGTGACATCTTAGGCTGCTTAATTTGCATAGATAGTGTACCTATCTATGCTTATGAAATAGGGATTTGGATCATATCTATATAGCTTGGGCGATTTTTCTTCCTTGACCAAACAGAGATCCTATATAAATGTATGTATACTTTTTGATAAAATTAAATTTTTATAATAAGTGTAAACAAAGATTACAAAAATCCCTGGTTTAAATCAGTTCAAAGAGTGCTGATTACAAAAAGTCCTCCAGGGGGGAGGTACAACAACAATAGCATGTGAAATATTCCCGAATCTGGAACTATACTTTTCTTAACATAAACAAGTTTTCAATACTACTGTTCCACTATCTGATATATTTTGTTTGGTGAATTCAATTCCAAATATTGCAATATATCATGAAGCATAGAATAAACAGAAATAGACTGGCAATTGTTTAATCGAAATTGCTACTGGACACAATCTGAAATAGCCTTCTTTAACAACAATAATCAAGCACAGGAAAGATATATGGGCAGATACATTCAATATAAGATTATGTTAATGTCTAGCGTTGGAATGAGCTAACATTAATATTATTTGCCTTGATACAATACATTACTCATAGAGACAGTAAGCAACGAACAAATGAGGCTCCCATATCTTTAAGGCAAACAGGAGATAGCTGCACCTGCTAGATATTCCAACACCAAGACAAAGAACAGCAACATCAACTGCGTCCTATTCTGGAAATTAAGAATCCAAGCACAGGGGAATTGAGTATCTTCCTCTTTGAAAGCTACAGTTTTGCTCAGGATACTCACGCACCAGGAACTTCTTCTTCTTTGCTCACGTATGTCACTGAAGAGCCGTTGATACCTGAGAGAGCTGTGAATAAGGATTACTGCTTGTGTTCACTCCAGAGGTTGTGCTGAAAAGAAAATCTGTGTGAGGGCAAGGAGGCTCACGAGATGTATTCAGTGATATTGACTTGGACTGCCGGACTAATCTTTCCTTTTGACTTTGTAGTTTCTATTGTCAGGAACACAAATATTTGATGCCTGCCTCAGCCTGGATTATAACCTTTGTTCTATAATATTCCAGGGCAATATATAATTGCCCAGGTCACAATACCCTTGGCATATATTAGAAATACAATTGCCTCCTTTATAAGTTCACGCACAATATTGAACTGGTGCAAATTTTATAGTCTTCACTTCATTGGAAATAAATATTGATATCAAAGCTTCTTGTTTAAAATCTTTCCAAGCATACATTCCCTTATGCCCATACTGAAATCTCGCCAATTAAATAAATATATGCCATCGCAGGTGAACAAAAATATAAAACCAATTTCTAAGCAATATAAGTTTTATTCCTCAAAGAGACACACAATACCTCAGCCTGTAAAATATCTTTATTACTGCAAATTTGTCTCCAATGGAGATTTCACAAATTTGGCCCAGATGTAGCCTCCGTCACAAATCCAACCCTTTGGAAGAACTAGGTTTTCGTCCAGCCCTCCTGTCAAAGTCCTGAAGGTTTCCATCTCCATAAATTATAAATTGTTTATCAAATCCAAAAGCATGTCTTACTTCCTCCATCCAGCCTCCTTATAAAGAACTCCAAGAAGCATCTAAAATATTAGGCCAACTTGGCCGACTTTAATATTAATCATAAATGGAGAACTTTATATAATAAAGTGACTTATAATAATATTTTATTATTAATTAATATTAAGTCATCATTTGAATATTTCATCTATTTTTTTGACAACTTAATAAAAATCAATTTAATTAATTGTCACCTTAAAAATTGGGGACATTACAGCATGTTACTCTTTTAATTTGTCTATTTCTAAATGACTTAATGTGGAACAATATGGGAGGAAACTTTCTCTTCAAATTTGCAGGGTAAGCTCTTTGATCTAATTTTTTTCTGAAATCTAAAACAAATAAACTGGATTGCTAGTTATGCACACTCTAAAATTTATCTTCTGGGGGTTTTGCATGGAAACAAAATGCTTAAAAACTACTAGACCTATCTTTCTGATCTCAATGTTAGGAGCACAATATTGAAAGTACTTTCTCCTACCACGAGTTTTTCTGTTTATGCAACTAAACAACAATATTATCTACTAATTAAAGTAGAAAGTAGTAGATTCATATCAACAAAATTATTGGATTTAAAATTTTAAACAAAGGGAAAAACATCAATGGCAATGATGAATACAGAATAAAGCTTGAGATTGAGAAGGACAATCACCCAAAAGTATATGAAGCTACTCCAAAAGATAGAAGATAGATGCTATGCAAAGTTAAACATGGATCCTTTGTATTGATAACTTGGACATACTCTCACACATAAAACACAATAATCTAACTCTTCAACTTGAAGGAAAAATTTCGCAGCATAAGTAACAAACTCTCGTTATATTCTATGTGCTCAGCACACTTATTTCTAAGCTCTCTAAGAGAAGCTTCCAAGAAAAATAATAACATAATAATGCTTTAAAGCTTCTTTAAAACAACCCTAATCTTTATCCATCCAAAAGGAGCAATAAAACTCTTCAATATGGCCTAGGCGTTCCTTTGCTTTAAACTCACATTTTTCTCTAAGTTGATTTTTTCTTTAGTAGTTGACATATTGATTTCTTAGCTAGCAGAAGTTTAAGGTGACTCTGCTAAATTACGTATGATTTGATGTTATGAATTCTTTTTCAAACTTTTCACAACTTTAGGCCTGATTGACCAAGATAAAACTGAGCCTGACAAAGGATGGTGGTGATGTGATACAGAAAATGCAGCTAGTATGAGTTGTTTTATTCTCTTAAGCTTGAGCACGGTTTCAATATGCAATTGCCATGTTTGGCAAAGGTATTAAGTGGCTTGGCCAGCCAAAATGCACAAGAACTTTGTGTTACTTCGTGTTTTAGGCTTGAGCTTGGTTTCATCATGTAAATGCCAACTGAATTGCACTTTTTAGGCAGCATTTGCTACGCTTAGAATGTGACCTGTTATATATTTCTAAACTCAAACTTGCTTTTCATGGCTTTGTCAAAATATTGCCACCTATGTTGCCTTTTTAGACTAGTATTTCCACCAATATAATGTGTCATTGTCACTTAATTGAGTTATGTTTCTCCTTGTTGAACCTTCTCTTGAGGTTAGCCACTTAAGTCTCATTTTATCCTTGGTTTTGCCAATAAAATGTTGTGATCCTACTTAAATACTCAACCTTATTCATGCTAGTTGCACTTTTCATCAACCTTGGCCACTGCAATCGCTTTTTTTCACTTGCTTTGGCACTCAAGAATGGTTCTTATCACTTAAATCCCTTTCTCTCCATGGTGGTATGACCATCTCTCTTTTCCAATCTTGATGTGGTTTTCCCTGGCTTGAGTCACTAAAAAGTGTGACCCTTGTCTTTTTGCCTTCATTACCAGGTATGCACATATCTCTTGGCACAGCTGCAGCGGGTTCACCCGGGGGTATGGGCAGGTGTGTCTAGCGTATGCCAGTCATAGGCTTTCACAAATTTGATTAGTTTTTTTTTTTCGTTGCCTATATGGTCAGCGATAAAGGTCTCAGGTTGCCTATATGATGAGCTCACGAGTGGTCCTGGTCCATTGAGATAGGCGGTTGGTGTTGGATCAATAGCTGCACTGACTTACCACTTGGAGCTCATTCATTCCTTCATTTCTTGCACATTCTTCCATCCAGCAGTTCTGGTTTGAACTAAAAGCATATTACAAATGAATCAACATTTTTTTAAATTTCAGAATATTAAAACTTAATATTTTAAAAATATTTAATTTAGATTAATTATCATTATATAAAATTGAATATATTTAGACTCTTAGTATTTAAATAAATTGTTATTATTATTATTAATAGAGTTTTGTGTTTGATTTTATGATCATTTTTAAATTGTGATTATTGTGTTAATTATTTGTTATTATTTAATATTTTAAAATATTTAATTTAAATAATGAATTATTGATATACTAGATTGAATATATTTACTATTTATCACATAACTGTGCACTATGAATACCTATACTGTATATCTAAGACATATATGATATATATTATATGGCATGACATAATATTGAAACTATGAACTATCGATTGGCATTGGGCATTGATTGATAATGAAGTATCATACTATCAAATGTGTTTAGATTTACAATTCTGTATATTTTGTTAAATTTTTGTATGTGTGTGAGTGTGTATCCAAATCCACATACCCAAGGGCAAATTTTTTTGCCTGTACCCACATACCAGGTTCACGTACCCGTGGCATGCCCGAACCCGAACCGATAACTTATCTTTTTTACTTATCGTTCAACACATGGTGCAGCTTGCCACCTTTTACCATTGCTGTTTGGTGCGATTTTTCCTTCAGGTCCTAACCCTAGGTATTTCACACTTATTCTTCCCTTGTTGGGCCTCCTGAACCATCAAAAACTTGACCGACCTTGTTTGATATTCTGTCATGAGTGATCTGCAAACATGGTTAGCTGATGAAAGTAGACCTACATTTGAATTCTTGGTAATTTAACAAGGGAAATGACTTAGGTGACTTCAATTATATGACAATGATGACATGGTTACTTACCATGAATCTGATATGAAATGTGAAGTTTCATAGAGGTGCCAATTTTGGTACTAACATAGCATTAAAAGTAATGAAATTTATTTGAGATTACAAATACAAGATTAGATAAGGACTGTTTTATGACTGCTGCAACAAAACAAAGTAAATTTTATGATATTTCTGAAGCTAGGAGGTTGAAGAGCATCTTTCTTCTAATTGTTGATTTACAAAGTAGTGGAGAGCCTCTTGATTTATGAAGTAGCAGAGAGCCTCTTGCTGTTGTTAGGGCTAGTAGGAGGACGGCTATAACATTCGGTACCCAACTAGCACATCAATTGCCCTGGTTGCTTATGGTAGAATTCCTTAAATTTGCTGGACTAGCAACTTCATTGAGTGGAAAATTCAGGGGGTTGGGCTGGTTTTTTAGCTTGAGTATCTGCTTGATCTGCTGCTGAGTAGCTAGATTATCTCTTGCAGCCTTCTGAATGAAATTCTTTTCTATGTCCTCAGTTTGATTGAAGACAGTTGATGCTTCATCATTTCTAAGCTTTCTCCTTGCTTTTGCTGGTAGGTTGTGATTGCATGCCAGTTTTCTTTGATTATCTGTACGTTTTGCAGCAAGATGGCCATGCTCTTGCTTGATATCCTGTATGTAATGAATGTAGTTTTCAGGAGCACATTTTAGCTGATTTTTGAGTGGGGATCCTGTGCGTATGGATGGATTTCCTCTGTATGTGTAGAATGGGTCTTGCAATTAGAAAAGATTGGATTGTTGTACCCATAATTTTTTTATTTTTAAACTATTATGGCAAATCTCAAGCCAAATCCTTCTCTGTTTGTCAAAACAAGAATCATGTTTCAAACTTTGTCTTGTTCATCTATTCTTTTTCTGTTGTCGTTTGTTCAAATTTTGTAAAGGTCAACGAAAGGAACTTTCCAACATATCTTTGACAAGCAAAAGAGGCCTATAGTGGTCCAAGTCATTAGAAAAGCCAAAATATCACTTGGAGTGAGCTTTGAAACATTTTGGGCAAACTTTGAGAAGACAGAAAATTGGACCAAAATTATATGAAATGTAACCTTTGGAGTGGTTCATCCAAATCATATTTTAATTGCAGGTTGACCAGTTTTTAAACAGACAATTATTCAAAGATTGCATTATTGGTAAGCTCCGTCAACAACAACCTAGCTTAGTTTCAGTCGTAAACAGCACATATCAGTAAGATTTCCAGCAGATTGTAACAAACTTTTAGTTGTCATAAACTGATTCCAGCAAGTTTTGACAGAGATATACTTACATTTCGGTCACTATTACATCTTCTGCAGATTTCAGTCATCTAGAATAGCTGCAGAGTGCAAAAAGATTTTCAGGCTTTATAAGATATAAATTAGATTTCAGCAGCTCTCCAAAACATTGAAAAAAATACTTGAAATTAGTCCCACATTCAAAATCAAACATGTTTGTGCAGCTGTGTTGAGTGCGTTTCAGTCAAGGCGCATAAACTGAGTTCAAAATTTACGAGTTAAAATTCATGAACATCACACACATAGATGCTCTTGGAAGCAATGGAGGAGACAGATTGAAAGTGCAGCTAGCTAGTGATAAGACGTGTGCCCTACAAGGGACCAATAAATTTCAAAAAATAAAACAAAAAACATGCCCTAGTTATCAGTCACATGCTCAGCAACAGAGGAGTACATTTTTGAAAGTCAAAATCATTTCTTGTCTGAAGTGTTGCGCGCCTAGGGTGTTGTTGTGTAGCTAGGTCGGATCCCTTCTAGGGCCGACCTAGTGCACAAATGCCAAGTGGCCTGTCGGCCTTGGCATTTGGATATCTCAGTTGATGAGTTTATTTTCAGGCAGGCCCTATTTGGGCGAACCACTTGTGTGCAACTTGTGATTGAGTTAAATGTAACTTGCAACTAGGGGAGACTCATATGTAACTTGTAATATATAGGTCTGACCCTATCCTTGGCGCCAAAAGTATATGGCCGACTTGAAGTCTATTAGGAGGTATCGATTCATATATATACAAGGTCATGATTGCATCAATAGATATGAATTCAATATCATGAAGGACTTGTAGTGTGCTCGGGGGTGACGATAAGAGCTTATCGTCTATGGTTGGGAAGGCAACAGATCTGATGTTTGCCTGTGGTTAACGAGCACTACCATAAAATCAACATGGGGCACCAAAGACAAGATGTGCAAGTTAAAATCTGTAGGAAAGGATACAGGTGGGCACTTTTTTTAGGCTGAACGGATTTTCGTTGGTGAATGTTTACATGATAACATTCAGGTGCGTGCCCTTGGACATCACAACGGGCTTTCAAAAACAAAGGTGATGCGATGACATTGTTAGGTACACACCGTAGACCCCAAATTTAAGATTTTAAAAAACAAAATAGAAAGTATGTTATCAGGCACAAGCCCCTCCAGATTCTAGAATTTGTGTTGGTTCATTTTCAGATTCTGAACCAACCCCCAGAAATGGATCATGAACATTCTGTCTGAAGTGTTAGTAGGTATATGCTGTTACTCATCTTTATCTGTTTACTGTCTTTATTTTCCTTTATGTTGAAATACAGTTCTATACATCTGATATATTGATGGATGTCTAAAGAGATATCAGACCATGTTCAAAGTGTCAGATATCTCCTTAACCTGATGACACTAATATAGACTTCAAGACTTGTGTCTAATAGCGGCAATATTGCCGCTACTACCATCCCTCGGCTGCCAAACTAACAATTACAACTTAATTAACTAGTTTTATTTGCGTACAATATTGCCGCTAACAGTGTCCATGCAACATTGGCTTGGTGTTTTAAGCATAGATGCACTACTCACCAAGTACTCGGCGAGTAGTTAAAACCTGCTGAGTTGTTGGGAAAAAAGTTTCGAGTTTTTTGGCGAGTTTTTCACCAAAACTTGGTGAGTTTCTATAAAAAACTCGGCAACACTAAAAAAAGAGGCCCAAACATGTCAAAAAATAATCTATTTTTGTTTTTTCAAGTCAGTTTCATTCTCTTCATCAAAATATATACATGAAATATAACATTTAAGTATAAGTGACATTTTGAAATGTCACTTATACTTTAAGTTATATTTCATGTATATATTGGCAGGATCTTTGAGAGCGGTTTTAGATCTCTAGGAGTTATAATGCAAATTCTAGGTTTTAGATCTTTTAATTTTTCAAACTTAGTCAAATTTCAGTAATCAATATGCTTTGATCAACATTCTTTCACTCTCTCTATCTCACTCACTTTATCTGCCCCGAATTTTAGACCTATCTATCTCCCTATCACTCTTCCGCTATCCCCCTCTCTACCACTCTCTATCTCACTCTCCCCTCTCTCCCCCAAGATCTAGACCTATCTCTCTACCCCTCTCTTTCTCACCCTTAGACCCCGGCGAGGGGTGCTACCCTCAACCTAATTTTAATTTGCAGATGCTTGGTGGCAAAGTTGGGGTGGAAATACCCCAAATCTCAAAAAATTTGCCCTCAGAATCTTATGTCAACCTTGTAGTTCATCCAATTGTGAGCGCAATTGGAGCTTGTTTGAGCCATCGACACGAAGAAGAGGAGCAAGTTAGCTCAAAAATGCCTCAATGACCTTGTCTTTGTGCAATATAATCTTCAGTTGCGCATAAGGAAGGTAGAGGAAGCACCAGCTGGTTCAATTAATTTGGATGATATAGATCCTTACAGTGACTGGATATCACAGGAGCAACCTCCATTGTTTATAGAAGATGACATCAATGATTTGAAGAGGTAGGCTACGAAGGAGGAGGGGGTGGATTTGGTTTCACAATGGATGACATTGAGGAGGATGAGGAGTCATTGCCAGTGCCAGGTGTAGCTAAAGACAAAGCTACATCTAGGATGGAGGATGAGCCACAGTTTGAGCCAGTCATACCAAGTGAGGAGGCACAATCACGCCCACAACAGATTTATAGGACTAGACCCTCTAGTTCTACCTCTCCCTTAGTTTTTACTAGAGTTGGGAAGAGGAAGATGTAATTGTATAGATTTATTTACTTTTAGTTCTACAAAAATTATTTACTATTTTGCTTAGAGCCATCAGCTTTCCTCACGAGGATGCGATTTTGTGCTCACTTTGCGTTAAATATATCTAGACTCAGCTTGTTTCTTTTGTGTTTTCATTTATTGACTCATGGGATGCATCTTCTCATTGAATTTTGTAAACAAAATGCATTTGTAATTAAATTTAAGGAGTTTTTCAAGTTGCTGAGTTTTTGGCCGAGTACAGGCCAAGTTTTTCCCGAGTTTTTTTTCAGGCCTTGGCAAGTTTTTGCTAATGGTGAGTAGTTCAACTATGGTTTTAAGTATCATATTTCAACATTTGCGTCAACTATCTGTTGTTTATAAGTCTCAGCAATATAAAATTTCCTTTTTAATTAACTTGCTTTGATTTCCTTGACACAGTATTGTAAAAAATTACAAGGACATTTGATAATTATGATGCTGTTGCTTCTGCAGATTGATACTCTTCTTGCATGTGGCGGTCTTTCTAAAAATTCTCTATATATTCAAGAGCATGCTGACATCATTGGTATGAAATATTTTCCCATATATTGTACTGTTCAAATTGTTCTAAATTACTTTTGCTGATGGTAGAAAAGGCATCACAAGAATGACTGTAACTTGATTAAAATGTTGCTAGTGTAGGTTTCCCTGTGATATTACCAAGAGAGAGAGAGTCAGTGCTCTTGGGTGCAGCTATATTGGGTGCAGTTTCTGCTAAGAAATATAACACTCTTCAAGATGCAATGAAAGCGCTTAATGCACCTGGCCAGGTGACTATATACTTACAAAATCTATCCATCAGTAAAAGAAAAAGAAAAATAATAATTGGAAAAGTGTAGGCAACAGACTAAATAATAAAAGAAGAAACTAATAAATGTCCAATGCAATATAATTCTACACTTTTGAAGTTAAGGGTTCATTTCTTAATGTGAAGTAATTGTCGTAAGAAATTTAAAATTTTTCATGTCAAACCAATGGTTAGGATTTAGGTGCCATCAACCTTGTAAATCCTTTAATTTATTGTTTTCCTAAATATCTTTTGTAATTCACCCATAAGAGGTTAAACCATTTAACCAATGGTGGTGAAAGAGACCATGTAAAGGCATAGTTACTTTTACCGTTCGTCCTCTCGGAAAAGGACAAAATAGCTAGGTGACCCCTCTTGGAATATTCTAATTTGAGGTGCTTAGACACTTGTCAAGAGTTGTAAGAGAATATGTGAGGGTTATGGCAATCATTATTGCTATGACAACATCTACGACAATATTTATGGCAAAATCCTTACATAAGTGCACATGCATGAGAGATGCCTTATGACAGCTGTAAGAGCATTTGTAAGAGGCTATTTTGGGAGGTGGGTGTGAGCTTTTCCAGGTGGTTTTGCTGCTTGTTGTTTGGTGATACCATATTGGTATTCATCCTCACAAACTCCTATAAATTGGTGCCTTGAGCTAGTGTTCTTCATTCAGTCTTGTTCAGTTTGCAGGGTAACAGAGTGTTGTCAGGTTTTCCAGAGGTCTACAGAGAAGTGTATTGCTGTTGTATTCTTCATTGAATTAGTAATAACTTGCCTCTCTTTTTGTGGTGGAGTTTTCTCCCAAAAGATTTTCTCCACATAAATTTGGTGTTTCATGTGCAATGATTTTCTTGTTCTTGTTTGATTCTACAATCATTGTGTTAATGGTTAATCTATAGTTTTAGTTTTGCAATAATTTTGAGTTTAAGTTCATATTGCAAGGTTTCTTCACCTTGTTTTTTAACATTTCATATCAGAGCTAATGGTTCTGTTGAGGGAGGGACGCGTTTTTCTATAAGTGTTGAAGTTTTTTTGTTGCAGTGGAAGCTTTTATTTTGTGGGGTTTTTGCAAATTTGAGAAAGGTTGTATACCATGGCCTCCACCTCTCGTCAAGATAATAAGAAGTTGAATGGTACTGATTACGAGATGTGGAAGTTGAAAGTTGAAGATCTCTTTGAAGAGAGAGATCAATGGTTGCTAGTTTCAAAAGAAAAGAAACCAGAGGATTCTACCTTGAGAGATGATGAGTGGAAAAAATTAGACAAGAAGGCACGAGGAACCATTTGGTTGTCACACTGACTTTTTCCTCCTGAATGTCTCCAGATAAGACATTGCATACAAGATTTGGAGGAAAATGGGTGATATCTGTCAAACTAAAAGTTTGTCTAACAAGCTATATTTGAAAAGACGTTTGTATTCTTTGAAAATGAGGGATGCTATGCTAATTCTATTGCTGAACATTGTTAATTTTAGTGATCAGAATTAGGTAAACTCAGAAATTAATTTAAAACGCAAACATACATGACACAAAAGACACCAAAAAACCCTGGGAAAACCCCCCTCCTAGAGGAAAAACTCAGCATCAAAGATCCAGATCAAATCTTTTAGTCATAAGCAGATTACATGTACAATATAGATCAGATTACTTATCTGATTGTGATATCGATCTAGGGCAGATTCACCAAGACTTTGCCCAAACCAGATCAATCAACTTCGCTGTCTCAGAAAGGCAGAATATCGGCGCTACATGGAGAGGAAGATCACAGCAATGTTCAACCACAAGTTCGCCCACCAAGATGCCTAACAAATTCGCTCAACAATCAGACCAGATCGCAGCATAATGGAGGCTTAGATCGCGCACCAACTTCACACAAGGTCACTCAAGTTCGCACAAACTGATTATCTGATTTGATGATCAGATTCGCACATGGTGACAAGATAGGAGATTCAGATCGCATTAGATAGATGAGATATTTGCTTGATAGCTGGATGATAGATGTCTAAGATGAATCTTGTTTATATACAAGATTCATCTTCATAATTTACCCAAGTCAGCTGGGCAAGGTTGCCGCCCTTTTTCATACTTAAATTACATTTTACAGTCTGCCTTTAGCGCTCAATTTAGGGCCTACCTTAATTTTACAAGTTACAATATTGTCCAATTTGGGCCCAGCCCAATAACACACGTAATCGCTCAAGTTATTACAATATATATTTAAATTTTAATTGCCACTAGGCAACATTAAAATTTAGTCAAGTATAATCCGAACTGGCTATTTATTTTCAACAAACATTTGAATGCTTTTAATTTGATTTTAGGTCAGCTTGCATCAATAGATGTTAGCATTGAATGCTCTTTGCCTAATTCTTGGGAAAATCTAATTGTTGCCATAAGTAGTGGTGATTCGAAGCCTAAGATGGATAGTGTGATTCCCATACTTCTCTCGGAAGAGATGAGGAGAAAGACCATGAATGTTGGCTCCCAAGTTGTCTTGCATGTTCGAGGAAGGCCCAAGGAGAAAGGGCCTAAAAGGGATAAAAAGAAGGATAAGTCAAAAGGACTTAAAAAGGCCCTTGGAAAGATCAGAGTTAACTGTTAAGTGTTGGAATTGTGGTAAAAGAGGGCATGTGAAGGAGTGTAGAAACAAGAAAAAGAGTATTGAATCTTCCATGGATAAGTCCTTAGATGATGGCGATTTCAATGCTTTGTTTAATTCAGCTAACTCTTTTAGTAATGATGCTTGGCCTGTTGATTCAGGTGCTTCCTACCATATGACTCCTCACAAGGAGTGTTTTATGAGGGTAAAGGATATGATGGAGGATAAATTTTTCTTGCTGATAACATCTAAGTGAAGATTGTTTGCAAAGGAAAGGTAAAGTTGTGTTTCAGTGATGGGAGGATTGTTTTCATTGATAATGTTTTACATATTCCAAATCTTGCAAGAAGTATACTTTCGGTTTCCAAGTTAAATGATTTTGGAATGCATGTGATATTTGATAAGTTTGGTTGCAAGTTGGTAAGGGGGAGTTTGGTAATTGCTAAAGGATCTTAGACAAGGACTTTGTTTAAGCTACACATTTCTATTCTTTGTAATTCAACTTTTGTAACCAGGACTAAAAGAGCATGTATGTTGTGGCACCACATATTGGGTTACATTGGTGAAAAAGGTCAGAGGATCATTTTAGATGAGAAACTAGTTGAGGAGATTTTTGATTATTCTGTTAGTAAGAGTGATTTTGGTGAGCACTGTGTGTTTGGTAAGAAAAATAGATCTTCATTTCCTAAGGAGTTAATAAAGCTAAGAGACTTTTAAATATTATTAATCTGGATGAATGTAGGAATTATTAGGCAAAAGACCACCTTACACTCCCCAACAAAATGGGGTAGCAAAAAGAATGAACCATACATTAATGGAAAGAGCTAGGAACATGTTAAGTAGTGCGTAGCTAGATAAATGCTATTGGGTTGAAGCTATTGGTACTGCTTGTTATTTGATTAATAGGTCTCCTTGTAAAGCTCTTGTTGATAAAACACCATTTGAAATGTGGTTGGCTAAAAAGCCTTCTGTTCACTTTTAAGGGTCTTTGGTTGTAAGGCTTTTGCTCATGTGTCTCAAGAGAAGCGATCTAAATTGGATCCAAAAGCTTAGAAATGCATCTTTGTAAGATATGGTGAGAATGTAAAAGGTTATAGACTTTGGAATCCTCTAACCTGCAATATGATATTTTTTAGAGATGTGATTTTCAAAGAATTTAGAGCTAGCCGAAAGTTAACTGGGGGTAACCAATAGTTGGATATTTTGGGAATCGAGTTAGAACACATGACCTCAATTTATGTTCATAACAAGCCTAATGGACAATTTCTCCATATGTGGGCCCCACCCTATTTTAGAAGGCTAATTAATCAAGAGGTATCTCGAATTGTGGGGGGCTAAAGTATCATCCAAAGCTTCATTAGAATAATGGCAGTGTGCATTCATAGGGCCCTGGGAACTATGATTCCCGCCCACTCAATCAGAATCAGGGACCAAGATCTTGCCACCTAAACCCTAATTAGGGTTTGTTACATCAAAACCTAATCTTATTGCAAATTATTTAATATCAGCCAATGGGAATGTGACATCCATTTGGCACAAACTTCAAGGAAAAATCCTCCAATGAGAAAAATGATGCCACATGGGATCATAACAAACTATCTTCCAAAAGTTTGTTTCTCTTATCCTTTTGTTTTGTTGCAAATTCAACGAATCTGGACACCATGAATTCAATTTCGATTATTGGTGTAGCAGGCATGTTTTTCAACTGTTCTTCCATGAAGCTCACTTCGTCTAAGGTAGAAGCAAAGGTTTTCTCCCATCCTAGCCCGAAATCTTTAGTCTTGCTAGCAAGTACCATGAATGAGTGGATGTCTTCCAATTGCTTCTCTGAAGGCAATCCGGCTATTCCGAAGAACATAACTTTCACTCTCTTAATCAGCTGATCGACATCTATGTGAATTCCTTCATTCATGTCCTTCTCAAGTATGATTTCAGCTACCTCCACAATCTTATCATGTATCACGTTTATTGCATCATCTACTTGGGTGCAACCACTGTTGATATCTTCGAAGATAACCTTCCTCATTCAGAGAAAATTATACCATTGCTGGAGATCAGGTGACTATCCATCTTTCAATATTCCTCCATTCACCAATGTCTGCTTGGGTAAATTCTTCTTTGCTTGCAGTCTCGGCATGGTATGATCTCTAGTGAAAGTGAAAACATCATATGCTGCCATGAAGATTTGAGTTCTTTCAAGAGCACTTGAGACTTTATCAAAATCCTTACTAGCTCTTTCACAAATGCATTTGCCTTCTTGAAAGTCTTATTTATCCAACTCTCCATCAGGTGAGATGAAGTTCTCATTTTCTCTAAATTGTCAACTGATTCTGGAGGAAGCAGCGATGGGGGTGTGCTTGAAGGATCATGTTGCCTTAGCAATTCCTTGAATTGCTGCAGGTAGCTTCTCAACGGACTCATTTCTCTCTCTAGTTTCTTGTTCTTCTCTACTCCCAGCTTCAACATATCCTTCACTGTATCATTCAAGTCTTTCATCGCCTGTTTAGTGGTGGGAGGACCTAAGTCAGTAGTCTCCAAGTCATAATCTTCTGCTGTGATCTCATTTTCAAGTTTATGTACTCTTGGAGTAGCAATCTGTATCACTTGAGATCCTGTACTATCCTTTGTTATCTTTGACATCTTAGTAGCTTTCTTCTTCTCAGCTGTCTCTTGAGTTCTATTCAGGAAATTGTCTAGTCATCTAGATGTTCTTCCTCTATCACTATGACTTTGCTAATCTCTCTTTAAGCCACATTGGGATAGAAGATTTATTTTCTCCTACTTGCACCTCCTTGAGTTGCTGATCTTCTTTGGGTGGAGAAGTTATTGTTGTCATTTTATGATACCCTTGGTCCATCAGTGAGAACCGATCAGAGAAATGTTCCATGGACCAGTGCTGCCCCAGTTGATCAAGGACAAGGCCAATGGTCATAAAGTGTTAAGTGTTGTCTTGTCGGAAACCCAAGTTTCCCAAGTCTTCCAACCCTAGAGACCCAAGTTTCCCAAGTCTTCCAACCTCGGAGACCCAAGTTTCCCAACTCTTCCAAACCTTGGAAACCCAGGTTTCCCAAGTCTTCTAACCCCGAAAACCCAAGTTTCCCAAGTCTTTCAAACCTTGGAAACCCAAGTTTCCCAAGTCTTCCAACCCCAGAATCCTAGTCAGATATGCAGAGCTGATGGAGCTAGAAGAAATCAAAAGGCCATGCAAATCCTCAGTATTCATCAAGGATAGGTCAAAAGAAGTTTTGACAGAAAGGCCACTCATAGGGCCTTCGGGGTTGGTGACCTTCTCCTAAAGTGGGATGCCGACGGAGCCAAACTAGGTAGGCACTCCAAATTTGATGCGATTTGGAATGGCCCACATGTTATCATCAGCTGCAAGGAGGCCAATTCTTTCCATCTATCCAGAATTAGTGGTGAGGCCCTCCCCATTGCAGTCAATGGCATCCACCTTATAGCTTGTTCTTGAGGTGATTTATGACCCTTGTAAATAATTTTCTCAGCTTTCCAAGAAGTGCACGGGCACAAGCTATTCTCCCCTGGAATAGTAGAGTTTTGATCTTTTGTAGGTTGCGGACGCAGAGGTTTTTCATCTTGTTGCAGGCTTGACTTTGCACCCAATGGATCTCCCAGGCTATTGATCATTATTCCTAGTAGGCTTGCCACCCCCTTTGAGTTGCGAAAAATGTTGACCATTTTTGTGTCAACTTTAGCCATGTAGATAACCAATCTGAGAAATCATCAATGGATAAAACCCCGCATATTTCCCTAAGGCCTAAACCCTAAACCCTTAAGGTATTTTTGCCTTACTCATTTTTTGGCATTTTTCTATTTTGTTGTTGACTGACGCAGGTGGTCATTTCACTTAAAACTTACCAGCTGGAGTGTCTCTTTTCCATCCCGGGATTGGCCCCATTTTATTGGCTATTGGCAAGCAGGAAGCTATTGTTGCCGTGACCGCTTGATCGTAGGGTTTGTTGACATTGGCGGTCACTTCCGCTTAACCTTGTGAAGCTGCGATGGGCCTTTGGTGGTTAGGTCTACTGCTTGGGTTCATGGTTCGCTACTGTTGGCACTCACTGCTGCTTGACCATGCGATGTTGCGATGGACCTATTGCAGTTACCGCCAGTGGTTGGCCGCAGGGTTCGCAGCGGTCAGGGATAAAATCTTTTTCAGGTTGTGATGTGATGATGGGATTTGTGGTGGCCATCGATAGTTAGGTCGCATCATCGCGGCGGTCAGGGACAAGGGTTATCTCAGGTTGCGATCTTGCACTTGGTGGCTAACAGTTAGGTGAATGCTAGGCCACATCATCGCGGCTTCTTTGTAACCGTCGTGGCCCAAGCTGGGAGTGTGCAATTGATGGGCTCAGATAGATGATGGGGCCAACAAAATTCAACGAACCAGTGACAACCGTCTGATTTCACTTAAGGGCGAGATCGATGGCTATGTTTTAATCTCTTGTTGAGGCCTTTTTGGTTGTCCCCGGTATTTTTTTCAGGCGTCCCCGTCCCAAGGACGTCTCGGGGACAAGGGAATCCTAGGGGACGTCCCCATAAATTCTGCATATTAACAGTGAATTTTGACAATGAATTCTATAAGCAATTTGACTTTGACTCTCAATTTAACACAAATTTGGCATAAGAACTCTACTAGTTCTTATATGTTAAGGTTCTTATATAATATATTTTAATTTTTTTGTATTTTTATATAGCCGTCCCCTTTGCCGTCCCTTTGTCGTCCCCTAGCCGTCCCCAAAATTGGCAAAAAAAATCATCGTCCCGGAAACGCGTACCCTATCCCCTGCCGTCCCCGTTCCGAAAACTCGGGGTAACATAGCTTTTTGGGGGTCTTCTAGGCGCATCTCAACCATTCATCCACGCGTGAAGAGAATATCCAATGGCCAAGATTCAAATCTAGGGATAAATGTTAGAATTCAAATGTTGCCATGGTGGTGGTCGACCTATCAAGTCAAAATTTAATGCAGGTCCTCAACGACACACCATATCTGATCAAATTGAGTTCCAATCAATTCTAGTCGATGCAGGACGACATCCATTACTTCGCCATGACTTCCGCGAATGTTCTCTCAGCCACCCATGCCCATTTATTGCAGAATAAAGACTTTTTGGGTCTAACAAAGGACTTTCAAATGCCATCCCAATGTAGGGACTTCTTTTTCAGACACGAAACATCAGATCAATCAGTCTGATATGATCCTCCTTCCTTTGTGACCTAACCCTAGTTAGTTTAGGGTTTCAGAACCAAATGATCCATCTGAGTTATGCCTGATCTATAAAGGCAAATTTGTAACATATTCTTAGGGTTTTTTTCCCTTTTCTCTTATGGAAGTCTCTTCTGTAACTGTAATATACCTCGCCTTTGCATCAATTAAGTTAACCTTTTTACCTCTTTCTAAGTTCATTTACCTTGTGCAAATTATCTTTGCCTTTATTATGAATGTGTTTTCTTAATTGTTTTGTTTGATTTATATGTTGTATCAACTCTGCTTATGAGGATTGTATGTGGATGTTTCAGTCCTTTTCAGTTCCTTATTAAGTTCTGATTAAGGATAGGAACCTGTGTATGCTTTGGGTTGCTCCACTGATGTCTTGTGTAGTCATAGGTAGAGGAAAGATCACTTCAATCTTGGTGTATCGCCTCTTTTCCCTTTCAGCATTCTTTCTCCCTTTTCCCCTCTAGATCATTGGAATAGGTTTAAGTGTTGGGTTGGTCCAACACTGCACCTTGATTGGAAAGGAAGCCGGCCTTCTCTGGAGACTCAACCTCACATGCGCAAGTCCCACACTTGGAGGTTGTTTCCATGTTTCACAAGGTTGTTGAACATTAGTGTTCAACAAGGGTGCAAACTTTTGTGACAACAGTGAATTCGTTAGACAAGGTGAATTCACCATGCTAGCAAAAAAATGGCAAAGTTTGTCCCATTGATAGGTAAGAAATAACAAACTTGTGGCAGAAATACAAAAAAAAGTCTCACATTATTCACGGGTCCACCAGGTATCATTCTGAACAAATCCATAGGGAGTTTCAAGAACCTTGTCCGTATCCTTGACGAATTGAATTTGAATCTGAACCCAGTTCAAATTGGACCAGAACCCAGGGGGTCAAGGGGAGGGATCAGAAACAATAGATATATCAAATTTAAAGTGGATCCATCCACAAAATGAGTTTTATAGGGTCAATTTTTCATCTAGATATTGAATACTAATAGGTAAATGATTCGTGTGATATAAGGTAACCATAAAACCTTGACATGAGAGGGTTTGCATAGCAATTAGGTGTCCCAATTGAAGTTGCATCCAACATTGGATCTGCATGCCTCTATCATGTGACACATGTTTCCATCTTGGTTTTGGTCTTTTTGGCTATTTTTAGCATTTTCCTATTATATCTTGCAATGTCATTTTTCATATTTGACCACCTGAAGTTTGGTGCCCCAATTTGTCCTCATTCAACTTTCAATAAGATGCTCCATGATAAATATAACAACTTATCAAAATATTGGTCAAGATTCTAATGCAACTTCCCTCTTACATGCCCTTACACATCATAGATTCTGCCATATGTAACTCCCTTTATGATGACCTAACACACACAACAAGATGTCCATACATGGCCAACCCATGCCACCTCAAAGTGGGATGCCTACCTCCTCATGTGAGGCCAAAATACACTAAAAAAAGAAGTTTAGTAAGCCTCCAAGTGATATACCAACTTTCACAAGAAGACAAAATCACTAGAAGACGAAATAACAAGTGCATACAAAATATATTAAAATGAACATCAGGAATGCAAGGTTGAGATACCTTTCTCAACACTAATATTAACTATTTAATTAGCTTTTCATAGAATTTAGGCGTTTGGTGCTTCAACTAGAGTTTGATCTTTCATAAAACCTTTGAATTACAATGGTCATGGCCTAGTGAAGTCAGAGACAAGAACAAGATAATCTTCAAGAATCAGCACAAAAGAGAAATTTATTAACATGTTTGGATGACTAAGTAGGATGATGAAACTAAAAAATGAGTTGCATTAGAAAGTATGAACATTAAAAAAAACACAGAGCTGAAAGACTGATTGTCACCAGAACAACAGAAGAACTAGAGTGGAGAGAATCAAAACAAGTAAACCCAAGACAATCTGGAAGAGAGAAAACTATCTGATAGAAATATATATATCCATGTTAAAGAATGCCCTTTGACAAAACCAACCAAAGGAAGCTTATGTAGATGGAAGTTGGAGACTAGGGTCTAAGTTCAAAGTTTTGCTAATTCGTATCAAATTCAGGAGCTGTGCAACATGTAGCTTTGTGATAGATCACCATGAGGGGGCCAATATAGGATTTGATAATTGTTGATGTGTTTTATTATGAAATCTCAAACACAGAATAAAATACTAAGTAGTCTACCCCCTCTTGAACAAGGAAACCTTATATGCCAAACAATGTGATCAAATAAGGCTACCCCAAGGTTTCTTTAGTCAGGTCTTGATCTGCAATTGAATAGTCTCAGTGAAAATGATTTGATTCGCTGGTATCACAAAGGAACTTACTCTTTGCTGGAACTTGCAAACTAACTTGATTCCTCAAACAAAGAAATATCAAAAGAGATAGGAAATCTAATCTAAGACCTAAGGACAATGATAATAATGGATAATGCTTTAGATAGACAAATTCTCTATGGAACTACTTTCTACTTAACCAAAGATAGCTCACAACACCATAGAAAGAGTGCAATCTTCTAAGGTAGTGAAAGATTTTCATATTGCAGATATTCATTCAAATCTCTTATCGGTGCAATCCAAATGAAGCATTCACAGTCAAACTATTACCAATTTTAAGGTTCAGACTAACCATGCAAAGCAACTTGCAATTAACAAATCGCCAATGGTATGAACCAAGGAATTCATCAAAAATCTTCACATATCACCATCATAACCTATGAACTTCAACAAAATTTGAGAAGTAGAAAGAAACCATGTGAAATGTAAAATCAAGACACAAAGATCCACGATAGCTTCAATGAAAGTTACGTATTGATTCGACCTAGTCTTGGCAACAATCTCTAGCGTCCTCCTCCAACTTTGAGACTACTTGGATATGCTACGACTCCATTCTTAACCCCTTACAAATGAAAAGGCCAAGCCTTTTATAGACTTTGAACTACAAATGAAGGGTTAGGATTGATTCTAAATCAATGCTCAAGATTTGAACAATAAAACCCTAATAAGGGCTAGTTATAACTAACGCCACTTTGACCAGTGAAAATTATATTGCTTTCAATACATGTCCTTTTAGATGAAAGACCAATAAGAAACAAGGTAAGGTATATTCAATGATATTTTATGAGTGCCACGTCACCTACTCCTTTGAATGAAATAAGTTCAATGCACTTGGACATGTTGACGTGGCATCACCGGATTGGTTGATGATGATTAGGCACCACATCAACATGCATATCTCTTGATATTCAACGTCATCACCTTGCTTGATTGATTGTGATGGTTCATATTCCCAAATTGCATCATCTTGATCAAGTTTCTAACTTTGATAAACTCTTCTAAAACTATCTTGCTTCCTTGATCATTCTTGCATTTCATTTTCATGTTTGGGAATCCTCCTTATAGGACATTTCTGGATCCTGAACTCCTTGATGTAGTTCTTGACTTTATGTGGTGGTTTCCTTTGTGTTCACTACCCTTGACTTTGATTTTCATTATCCTTGACTTTGATTTTCTCATCTTGCATTGATGCTTTTGTTGTTGTAGTATGTTCTATGTGGTTTTCCTCTGCATTTTTGTTTTCCTTCCTTTCATCTTGGATTTCTAAAGGGAATCCAAGGTCGATGTAGAGTCTTCCTTGTCTTCATTTTGGATCCCTTCTTGAAGTGTGAATGTTGTCTATCATGGCATTGTTGTCTTCCAAGTTGCACCTTCTTCTTGAGATTGTTGATCCTGCCCTTTGCATTGTTGAGTTCCTCGAACATGTTGATCTTGATTTACTCATGGTTGTGTGTCTTCATGTCATGGAGTAACCCTTCTCTATCAGCATCTTGGATATCTTGATCTTGATCTCCTCGTGTAGATGAATCTTTCCATGTTGTAGATCAATCTGCCATGTTGTATTGTGAAGTTCCTTTCCCTGTTCCATGCCTCATTCCTGAAATGAGAAAACACCTTGAATCAAAATGCAAGAAAATCGTAATGAGAAATGTTAACTCAAAAACTTGCACTCTTGATTCATGCTGATAACTGTGTGAAACAAACTCCATCCAAAAAATTACATTAAGAATTCACAAAATTTGCTTCATAGGATGTTTCTCAAACCCTTCCAAAATCTTTAAATAGCACTTTCGAGCTGGGAAATCACATGGGAATGAGGAATGATGCTTTCAAATTTGGAAATGATGATCCACGTCTGAAAAATGCACAAACTGGTGAGGAAATTAGTTCAGATCTGCATGTGTTAATTCACCTCTTCCTCACAATTTACCTCCCTTGCTTTTAGACCCGATTTCCTTTGATGAAATTTGCTCTGGTAATGCTGGAATTCATCTTTTTTCACTACAAAATCTGCTAGAGATTGTTTCTTTATTCTTCTGCTCTGCTGTGAAGGTGAAAATCTGATTTCTTTGGAATTACAACATGACTTTTTTCCTTAATGAATCGCCTCCTTACTGTTCACAATAGCAATCTCTTTTCCTTTCAAATTCAACACCTGTCTTTAGGTCTGATTTCCTGCTCTAAATTCTCACCATCTGCTGTAAAGACTCGGTACCTCTCTGCCCTGATTCGCATTGCATTTGTGAAATTCGCTTTGATTACTTTGATTTGTTGTGAAGAAATGATTCTTTACCCTTGCATATATATGTTTCAAACATTATAATTCTCCCTCCTTTTAAAATTCGGCCAGCCTACCATCTTGCTATTAATTTGCAATTTAAAACATTTTGAAATTCTTTCAAGGTCAGCCAGCTTCACTTAAAATTGTTTTGGAGGGAAATTAATCAGGTCTGCCTGATTAGCAAATGCATTTGAAAGGGGTATATATATATAAGGTCAAGCGCTTCATCCTCTAACCACCCAATTCACGATTAATTTAATTAATTCTGCTCTGCTTTTAATTTTGATTCGCACTACTCTTTAGGTCTGATCTGCATCTAAATGCCAAGAATTGATGGTGAACATAATTGTTTTGATTCCCCATATATAGCGCTCCATTTCAAGGAATTTCACCCCTTAATTAGGCCAACCTGATTATTGTTTAAATTGTTTTTCTCTACCTTTACTAGGCCGACTTGATCCTAGGAGAGCGCATTTCCAATGGCCACAAGGATTCTTCATGGGCAGGATTTAACATGAAGCAAGAAATTTGCAATGTTTGAGAGCATTTTTACAATAGACAAGGAAATTGAGAGCGGGTTTCCACGTGTTAGAGCAATTATTTTCTAAATATGACATTTAAATGAGCTTTCTTTTCTGGGAAGTATACATTATATCCCCCAAGTAGCAGTTTGTAAGACAGTTATGTTTTATGTTTAATCACTTTATGACCATTATATGTACTGTTTGATTTTGACTATACTCATGCAAATAACCTTATAATGAAAATGTAAGGATTTTTAACTGTGTGCAGGTATTCTATCCATCACAAGATCCCAAGGTGAAGAAATATCATGATGCAAAATATCGTATTTTTCGTGCACTCTATGAGCAACAAGTCTCCTTTAGATCAATGATAAGTGATGCTCTTGGCTAGCATCATACTTAATTTGTTCATTGCCTTGAAGCACGTTCACCATATCTACCATTGCCTTGATGTGCAGGCATAATATATTTCACCTTCCAAAATATGAGTAATTGTAAATTAGTTGTCCTGTTGGCCTCATTTACGGAGTAAATCTTTCACTGATAATTAAATAAAATATGTATTTATGTGCACGGGGCAAATAAGTTCTATTCAAATTTGTATGTGTAGACTCACAATGTTAATAAGGCTCAAAATGGAAAGGGTGATCCTATCATGGAAATGCTCTATAATGAGGCTTCACGCAATTACAGAAGAACACTCATTTGGGTTTAAATTTTTATTTCTGGAAATAATTTTTATGTTTCTCAGCCTTCGTAGCCTATTTGGCATTGTTATCAAACATGGCGCTTGATGAGTAAGTTTACCAAATATAGTCTCCAAGAGATTGCATTATCTTTCATTCAAAGAGATTGGCCTTTTAAACTAGAGTGTGATTCAATACACTAATTGCCGATACAAATACTGTTGCATTTCTTTTTCTCTATTTTTGATTATCCTAGTAATAAATTTTCATAAGGTTAGATTTAGATTTTCTGCAATTCCTGTAACTGCATTCTTCTCAGTGGACTGCTCTTTTATTTGAGGAGAAACACAAACTTATCTAGTGAGTCAAGTTTTTTTCTGAATATTTTAGACATTACAACCCTGATTTGAAGAAATATTATTAGTATCTTAAAATTTGTTTTTCCCTAATTTTTGAAAGCTAATTTTTTTGGTTGATCTGATTTCTTCATGGTAAGTCTTGATATTTGTTTCTGTATAAATCTTACAGCACCACTTTTGTTTGATTTAGAGCAAAAACTACTCCATTCTCCCATTGTACAACTACGAGGGTCACATAGATGTAGAGAAACTTGAGGGTCAGGACATAAAAATGATATCCACAACAATGTTGTTGTTACAAATTGATTGCCTAAGGTTCAACAATAAGTCTGCCACCGGGCTGCTGCCCTGTTAGGACTTTGGGGGTGTGACTATTATCACTCACCTTTTTTATTTGTGAATATGTGCAAAATCATTTTATAAATGGTAATAGAGACATTTATTCATCAAAAAATATCTGCCATTGTTTTTCTAATATTTATTAAAGATATAATATAAATCTTTTTGGTTAAAGTTGACTATGTATATAAGGACCTGTCCTTTCTTCGAATATATAATCCACAAATTGTATAAAAATCATCATGGTTTTCAATATCTCTAGAGATTTCTCTCTTTACCCCCTTTGCTCCTTAAAACCCCCACTAGCTTCTTCCTTTTTAGTCTTGTCACCTCTGCCTATCCTAACTCCTAAACTAGGTACAATTGAAAAATCACACACTACAACCTTACACAAATGAAGCCAACTCAATTTACACCAACTAGCCATTTAGGCACAGACAACATTATGAGAACAATGAAGTGAAAGCCACCATGAGTCATGAATCATCAACGAACCTCCCTCTTAATAAGAAATAATTATTTGAAACGTTCACAATAGAAATCATAACTTCCCCGCAATCCCAACTGTCATCAACTAGGTAAAACATCATATCAAACATTGCCAAATAATTGGCTAAAGGAACACCAGTGCTTACAACTACCATATTTTCAAAGCACGTGGTCCATCCAAAAGTGGGTAATATCACTCCAGCTCATCTAACTACCTTAGATCCCTTATCAAACTCACATTGGTATATACAAAGATAACTATGTTTGTGAAAGGGGAGAGATTAATTATGTATTATTTTTGTTGAGTGGAATAAACTCAGTCTTGATATCATAAAGATATGCTAGAGCGACATCTTGAGGAATATTTTACAATGTAATTTTATCTTTAGGACAGTTATACTATTTTTTAATACATTGAAGATTGGGCATGTTAGTCCATTTTATCTTGTCTCCTACTTCCATTAATATTTTGTTGTATTTTTTATAATTTATTATAACAATAATGTAATAAACAACACTTCTTTTGTTAAAGAATGTTTTTCAACTGAAAATAAGATGTAAGGTAACATCTTTTCCACTTTTTGATCACTTTGGGTAAGGTGGGATCACATACTCAAAATTAGACAATCAATTAGAATTGAAAAGGAAATGTATTAGGCAACAAGCCTAATTTTCACTTCTTCAGTGCAATGCTTATGCAATACAGAAAAGAAAGAACATTGCAAACAAATCATAAGCTGAAAACACCACCTTAAAGGACTCTCGAACTTCACCATAACACACTAGAAGAAGAGTATATCAACTTGGTTACTAAAATTAGATGTGCAAGTTTGATTGAGCATTGATACAAGGACAACTCCTCATAATGGCATCATAACTCCTCATAATTAGGACTAAACTTCCCATTTTGATTGGATAGTGCATTCACATTCCTTTGATTGTCATACAGAACAAGGTCACTTACCTAGAAAATTTGAGAAAGGACATTTTGATTATATTGCCTTGATAAAGACTTTTGGTAAGCCCGAAGATGTTGAAGTGCCTTCAATCGACACTCATCAAGCAATTCAAGTTGATTGAGAAGGTGAGTGTGATAGGTGTCATCATACATTAGTCTCTTAAGGGAAACTCATATAGAAAGGATTTCCAACCGTTGAGGCAAGATATCATCATCACCATACACAAGGTTATAGGGTGTTAATCTAGTAGCCGTGTGAATGCTTGTGTGATAAGCCCATATTGCATATACTAATTGAATGCTCCAATCCTATCTGTGCTTATTGAGCATCTTGCGTAAGCTCTTCACAATGACTTTGTTTGATGCTTTAGCTTGACCATTAGATTGGGTATAATAAGGTGTAAAAAATTGATGTTGAATATAAAATTTCTCAAGAAATTGCCTCACCTCTTTGTTCTTCATGAAGTGCCATTATTTGAAACAATAGTTGAAGGCAATCGAAAATGAGAGATGATATTATTGAGAAGAAAACTATAGATTGCCTCAACAACAGTGGATCTCAAGGGTATAGTCTCAACCCACTTTGTGAAGTAATATGTGGTTGTAATGATGAAGGTATGACCCTTTAGAAGAGAGAGGACATATCTTTCTAATAATATCCAACCACCAGGTTTGAAATGGCCAAAGAGAAGCTTGAGCTCAGAGTTCTTGTGCAGGATCCCGAATAAGATTGTTGTGTTATTGACATTGAGGGCATTTCTTGACAAAATCAAAGGAATCTTGCTCAATTGTTTGCCAATAGCATCCCATATGAATAAGTTTGTGAACCAAAGATTTACAACCAAAATGACCACATCCAAAACCTAAATGGGCTTCTTGGAGGGCAAGGAGTATCTCTTATTTGGTTAAACATCGAAGAAGACCATTATAAGACCAATGGTAGAGAATGTTGGATAAGATGATATAGCAAGTTGAACATTGTTGGATTCTACCACAAGTATACTTATTAGCATTGTCAGGAAAGCTTTCCAGATTTTAAATAATTATGGATGTGAGGAAATCATTCACCAGAGTCTGTGAGGACACATAAGATTACCGGGCTCAGGTTGATCAACTTTTCGACCTAATCCGAGGCTTCTAAGACTCACATTAATGCATTTGAACTTTTTATTGAAGAAATTTCTTAAAACAATTAAATAACTCCCAAACACTACAAGATATTGGAACAATTCCTTCACCATTAGCTCCAATTTACTATCTAGGAGGACTATGTAAGATTTCATGCAAAACTGACAAGTTACTAAAAAATGGTAACCCTGGAAGAAAAAAGCCCTTATTAACAAATAAACAATCTTTCTTGTTGATGCGGGAATTCTCTTACACCTTGGATGCTCTTGCATCATAAAGACTTCTATGCATAATATTGACTTAGCTGCATGGCATATATAGGTTCTTTACACGGTGTACCATCCATCTTGGACAAACCCTAAGCACGAGAACCATAGATAGAGGTGACTATGTAAGGACCTAAACAATTAGGACTGAGCTTCCCATTTTGATTGGGCAATGTATTCACATTCCTTTGATTCTCAGAGAGAACAAGGTCACCTACCTTGAAAATTTGAGAAAGTACATTTTTATTATTTTGCTTTAATAAAGACTTTTGGTAAAGCTTAATGGAAATGCTAAAGAGCCTTCAATTGACACTCATCAAGCAATTCAAGTTGTTTGAGATGGTGAGTGCGATAGGTGTCATCATCAATTAGTCTCTTAAGGGAAACCTGTCAAGAAGAGATTTTCAACTCTAGAGGCATGATAGCATCAACACCATACACAAGGTTATCGGGCATTGCTCTAGTAGCCATATCAATGCTTTTGTGATAAGCCCATAATGCATATACTAATTGAATGTTCTAATCCTTTCCGTGTTTATTGAGCGTCTTGTGTAAGATCTTCATAGTGGTTTTATTTGATGCTTTAGCTTGATTATTAGATTTGGTATGATAAGGTGTAGAAAACTGAAGTTGAATATGAAATTTCTCAAGAAATTGCCTCACCTCGTCGTTCTGAAAAAGAAGTGTCATTATTAGAAACAACCGTGGAAGGTAATCCAAAACGAGAGATTATATTATTGAGAAAACAATTACATATTGCCTCAACAATGGTGAATCTCAAGGGTATAGCCTCAATCCACTTTGTGAAGTAATTCATGGCTTTAATGATGAAGGTATACCCTTTAGAAGAGGGAGGCGATATCTTGCCAATAATATCCAACCCCTAGGTTTGAAGTGGCCAAGGAGAAGCTCGAGCTCAGAGTTCTTGTGGAGGAGCCCAAATAAGATTGTTGTGTTATTGAGATTGAGGGCATTTCTTGACAAAATCAAAGGAATATTGCTCTATTGTTTGCCTATGGTATCCCATATGAATCAGTCTGTGAACCAAAGATTTATTGCCAAAATGACCACCTCTAGAACCCAAATGGGCTTCTCGGAAGACAATGGGTATCTCTTCTTTGGTTAAACATCGAAGAAGAAGAGAATTATAAAACCTACGGTAGAGAATGTTAGATAAGATGATATACAGAGTTGAAAGCTTTTGGATTCTACCACTAGTATTCTTATTAGCATTGTTAGGAAGGTTTCCAGATTTTAAATAATTGTGGATGTGAGAAAACCATTGACCAAAGTCTATGTGAACACACATAAGACTGTCAGGCTCAATTTGATCATCTTTTCGACTTGATCCAGGGCTTCTAAGACCCTAAAAAATGCATTTGAAAATTTTATTGGAGAAATTTCCCAGAAAAATTAAATAACTCCCAAATGCCATAAGATATTGGGATAATTCTTTAACCATTAGCTCCAATTTCTTGTCTCGGATGTCTACGTAGGATTTCGTACAAAAATAATAACTTACTAAAAGAAAATAGTAACCCTGCCAAAAAATTAGTTGTTATTAATAAATAAACAATATTTTTGGGTTATGAAAGATTTCTCTTACACCTTGGATGCTCTCGCATCATAAAGACTTCTATTCATAATATCAACGTAGGTGCATGGCATTTGTAGGTTCTTTAAGCGATGTACCATCTATATCAGACAGACCATAGGCACTAGAACCATAGATAGAGGTGACTATGTAAGGGCCTAATCAATTAGGACTGAACTTCCCATTGTGATTGGGCAGTACATTCACATTCCTCTGGTTCTCACACAGTACAAGGTCACCTACCTTGAAAATTTGAGAAAGGACATTTTGATTATATTGCTTTGATAAAGAATTTTGGTAAGCTTGAAGATGTTGAAGAGCCTTCAATCGACACTCATCAAGAAATTCAAGTTGATTGAGACAGTGAGTGCAATAGGTGTCATCATCAATTAGTCTCTTAAGGGGAACCCGTAAAGAATAGATTTTCAACTCTATAGGCATGATAGCATGAAAACTACACACAAGGTTATAGGGAGTTATAATAGCCCTATTAGCACTTGTGTGATAAGCCCATAATGCATATACTAATTAAATGTTCCAATCCTTTCCGTGCTTATTTGAGCATTATGTGTAAGATCTTCACAATGACTTTAATTGATGCTTTAGCTTGACCATTAGATTAAGTATAATAAGCTGTAGAAAATTGATGTTGAATATGAAATTTCTCAAGAAATTGCCTCATTGCTTTGTTCTTAAATGAAGTGCCATTATAAAAAACAATAGTGGAAGGCAATGCAAAACAAGAGATGATATTATTGAGAAGAAAACTATAGATTGCCTTAGTAGTGGATCTCAAGAGTATAACCTCATCCAACTTTGTAAAGTAATATGTGACTATAATGATGAAGGCATGCCCTTTAGAAGAGGGAGTAGATATCTTGTCAATAATATCCAACCGCCAGGTTTGAAATGGCCAAGGAGAAGCTTGAGCTCAGAGTTCTTGTGTAGGAGCCCAAATAAGATTGTTGTGTTATTGACATTGATGGTATTTCTTGACAAAATCAAAGGAATCTTGCTCCATTGTTTGCCCATAGTATCCCATATGAATCAGTTTGTGAACCAAAGATATACTGCCAAAATGACAACCTCTAGAACTTGAATTGGCTTCTTGGAGGGTAAGGGGTATCTCTCCTTTGGTCAAACACTGAAGAAGAAGACATTATAAGACCTACGATAGAGAATGTTCTATAAGATGATATAGTGAGTTGAAATCTTCTGGATTCCATCACGAGTATTCTTATTAGCATTGTCAAGAAAGCTTCCAAATTTTAAATAATTGTGGATGTGAGAAAACCATTCACTAGAGTCTACGTGAGCACACATAAGACTACTAGGCTCAGGTTGATCAACTTTTCGGCTTGATTCAGGGCTTTTCAGACCCTCAAAAATGCATTTGAAGTTTTTTATTGGAGAAATTTCCTAGAAAAATTGAATAACTCCCAAACACCACAAGATATTGGGAGAATTCCTTCATCATTAGCTCCAATTACTGTTTAGGAGGTCTATGTAAGATTTCATGCAAAACTGACAACTTACTAAAAAATAGTAAACCTTGCCAAAAGAATAACCTTTAATAACAAATAAACAATATTTTTGGGTGTTGCAAGATTTCTCTTACACCCTAGATGCTCTCGCATCATAAAGACTTCTATGTATAATATCAATGTAGGTGCATGACATTTACTAGTTCTTTAAGTGGTGTACCATCCATCTCGGACAAACTGTATGCACCAGAACTATAGATAGAGTTGACTATGTAACGACCTAACCAACTAGGACCTAACTTCCCATTTTGATTGGTCAACGCATTCACATTCCTTTGATTCTCAAAGAAAACAAGTCACCTACCTTGAAAATTTGAGAAAGGACATTTTGATTATATTGCTTTGATAAACACTTTTGGTAAGCCTAAGGATATTGAAGGGCCTTCAATCGACACTCATCAAGCAATTCAAGTTGATTGAGATGGTGAGTACGATAGGTGTCATCATCAATTAGTCTCTTAAGGGAAACCCGTAAAGAAGGGATTTCTAACTTTAGAGGCATAATAACATCAACACGATACTCAAGGTTATATGGCGTTACTCCAATAGTTGTATGAACACTTGTGTGATAAGATGATAATGCATATACTAATTGAATGTTCCAATCGTTTTTGTGCTTACTGAGCATCTTGTGTAAGATCTTCACAATGGTTTTATTTGACGCTTTAGCTTGATCATTAGATTAGGTATAATAAGGTGTAGAAAATTGATGTTTAATATGAAATTTCTCAAGAAATTGCCTCACCTCTTTGTTCTTAAATGAAGTGCCATTATAAAAAACAATAGTGGAAGGCAATTGAAAATGAGATATGATATTATTGAGAAGAAAATTACATATTGCTACTGGCATTGACACACCCGGTTAATCCAGAGAATCGATACACTTGCTGAGATTTGTCATTGATGTCTAGCACTGACCGGTGGAGTGGTGTATCTTAGTAGCAAAGGCGATGACTTGTAAACAACATGGAAGAAACATAAGAGACAAGTAATCAAGGTTCAATCACTCAAAGGAAGACAGACTAAGCTAACCGGTTTGTCACTCAAGAAGATCGGTGTTGAGTTCAGATCTTTAGGTTGATCATTATAATGATAATGAAGTCACCTTAGGCAAGAAGGCATGAAGTTGTATGCAAACCGAAACCTTATTGACAAACAGGAGAAGAGACTTGATAGAAGAACCAACAATGAAGAGCGCAGTGGTATACCGATAGACTGGTTAAGCAGAAGGAACATAGGTGTTTGCCTAAAATCTCGGAGTGATGATCAGTTATTCAGTTGCGGTGGCAAAAGGTGAGTTGGTGAGCTTGTTTCTACACCAACTAAAGGTTGGTGAAGTCAACTTTAGTCATCATGTAGTTAGGCCATGATTACTTGCAGATTTCCTGGTTCACATTTAAAAGATTGAACTCGACCCAGAAGTCACTTTTTTTAGGGAATGTGGTGGTAGAATTGGTTGAGTAGTTGGCGAAATTGTTGCAGGGCGCACAGAGAAAGAGTGGGAGATTTTGAATTAGAAATCCTCCTAAATATATGATTGCTTTGATTGAGAAAACACCCGAAGGTGATGAAAGAAGGTGTATAAAGTATTTTTGAGTTCATTAAAAAATTCTTGATCGTAAAATTTGCAAAGAGCAGATCCTATGAAAGGCGATCTGAAGTGCAGAGTAGAGTGAGAGGAAGTGCTAGAATATTTAGTAGAGAAGAGAGTGTATGAGGTAGACTGGCTGAGTGCAGAGCCGAGGGTCAGAGGACTGATAGAGTGTAGAGACGAGGGTCAGAGGAACGACAGAGTACAAAGCTGAGGGTCAGAGAATCGATAGAGTGCAGAGCCGAAGGTATAAGCAGAAAACCGGTGTTGTGCAGAGCAGACACAACTGGTGCGGATAGAGCATGATTTTCATTGTGATCTGATCAAGCTATCAGTGGCTACTCAAGCATATCATCTTTCCATTGCTTTCTAACTATTGCAACTTAAATCTTAACCAGGTGGACTTTAACAGGTCCCTTTGTAAAATCCCTTAACCGGGTGACATCTTAATGATAGTTCTGATACTTAATATAATTACAGATCCAATAGTCAACAAGATGAGAGGGGGGAGGTGAATCATACAAACTTAATCATCCATAAAAATATCAGATTCAACCTCGGTAACATATATATCAGTAATATAACCAAAACTGTTAAACATGCAAACTCAAAAGCATATGAACAATATAAACCTCATAACACCAGATTTAACGTGGAAACCCAAATAGGGAAAAACCATTGTGGGATTTCGGACCCACTAAGAAATATACTCTTCTAGAGTATGCTCGGTTAAAAGCAAATCCTGTTAAAGATTACAAACACATTGCTAGATGTGACCCGGTTAAGGGATTTCCCTGAGATCTGTTAGGATCTTCACTTTGTTAGAAGTGACCTTGTTAAAGATTTCAAACACTCAATCAGAATGTCACCTTGCTAGAGGGTTTACATATAAGACTGTTAAGTCCACTCGGTTAAGAGATTTTCTGTCACTTTCACAAAATAACAATAATAAAATCTATCTACAACTTCACATCTAAAATGCTAAAGCAGATTCTTATTTGTTCAATAAAATCTAGACATAGAACTAATCTTGTCTATTTGCTGGGCTTCTATACTCTGTTATTCAAACAGGTCTTCAAGCTTCTGTGCTCGGTAATCACTATGTAGCATCCCTGTGCATACACTTGCCCGCATACATTGTTTATCAACAGTTTCCTATTTATAAACAATTAGGTAACCGCTTAATCTCCTTGATCACATTTCCCATGATCAATCATAGCCATCAGATCTTCAATCTTATCTAGGTTCAATGCATCTTTCGATCTGAAAACGTTTTACCCCGCCTTGGAACTTGCATACTAGTCTTGGAACTTGTGCCAGGGTATTGCGGTTCAATCTGAGCTGTAGATCTTCATGTCGACTTTTCATTGCCTTAGATTTGTTAACAAACTTCTTCCACGGCTTACCAATCATTTAATCCGCTCCAGCTCATCAGCTTCCTTCATTAAATACCGCATGTAAACATTTAATGCATTCTGTTATAGCTCGGTTACAACTCGGTAACAACTCGGTGAATACTAAACTTCACTCGGTAGACATTCCACCTTCATTAACCAATAGCAATAACCTTAGGGTTTACCGACTAGGATCTTTGGTTGATAACATAGTATAGTATTAACCTTTACAATTTACAACATATGTATGATGTTAAAACAATCTAAAACATCATGATCTCATCATTGTCTGACTCAGTATTAGTTGCCCATTGAATACCTTCTTCTTCCCCTTATTCATCATATTCTTTCCTGTGTCTTTTACCGACATCTTTATAATCTTCATATCATACGTCTCAAGATATGGCAACATCATACTGAATTAGAAAATCAATTTCTTGACACCAATGACAAAATAATAATATCAAGATAGTAAAACATCTTTAATCAATTATATCCATAATCATCAACAACCTTCTCAATATCCTTATGAAATGCCAACAATCTTTCATTGTCTGTTATAATGCAATATTGCCAACACTTAATTGATGTTCCTAAGTCCTTTTACTAGGCTACCTTTAACAGGGTAAAGGCACTAACATGCATTAAACAAATCCCTTAACCGGGTGGCACATAACAATGTCTTTGTAATCTCCTAACATGGATGGCTCTTCACCGGGCGTACTCTAGAAGAGTACAAATTTTGTGAGCTCCTACTCACACCGTGGTTTTATCCCATTTGGGTTTCCACAAGATAAATCTTGGTGTCACTGTGTATCTTTTCATGCATGCATATTCTTCTGCAGTAATTATTTATATTGATGAATATTAAGTTAGTGCAAACTCGAGTTAAAAGTTTTAATTGTGTAAACTGGCAAAGTGTTGATTCACTCCTCCCCTCTCAACACTGGTTGGGACTAACAATTGGTATCAGAGCTTTGGTCCTTAGATTCAGAAGAGCCTAACAACATAAGGAAAGATCCAAGATGATGCGAAAGGAGGGTCCTAAGTTCTCTAAGGAGAATTACACCTTATGGTGTGGTAGAATGAAACTCTACCCAAGAACACTAGGAGAACAATATTGGAACCATGTAATCATAGAGTACAATGAACCTACATGGGTTCTCTCTCCAGATCATATCAAAGAAAGGCAAGAAAACGCTGCTACTATGGATCTGATTGTTAGCACTCTATCCGACAATGAATATGTTGAGGTTCAAGATTTGAAAACAACCTTTCAGATGTAGAATAAGCTAAAGATATTTATGGAGGAGATCCTCATGTTCAAAAATCTAAAGTAGATAGCTTGAGAGGAAAATTTGATGAGATGAGGATGCAAGAAGAAGAAAATATAGAGCAGTATAGCAAATGAATAAAGGATGTAGTAAAATCCAATAAAAGTGCTAGAGGAAAGCTTGAAGAGGATGATGTGGTCATCAAAATCTTGAGAACCTTGCTACCACAATATGCCATAAGGGTTTCTGCAATTTAGGAACTCAGATCCTTGGGAATAGTCAGTGTTTCACTCGACTCACTGATCGATAAGTTGATTGCTTTTGAACTCAGCAATTATGACAACAATGTACCAAAGATTGATGCTGCTTTCAAAGCTTCCATGATGCATGCACCAACAAGGAGAAGAAAAGAAACTAGAAGTAGTTCTAATACAAGAACTGGTCATTTTCATGAAAGTGACAACCTGTTATCTGAAGAATAGGAACAATATGAGATTAAAACTCTACTGGCAAGAAGATTGCCAAGAGGAAAAGGAAAGTATAAAGGTAAACTACCCTTAAAGTGCTTCTCTTGTAATAAGATAGGTCATATTGCATCCATATGTCTTGACAATGATAGAGATAGGAAGGATAATTTTAGAAGCTACAAGGACAAGAGCAAGGAGTTCTATCTTGCAGAAGGAGTTACTGATGAAGAGTTAGAAGGATCTGATGGAGATGGAATTGCATTTGTGGTGGTAAAGGAAGATAACATAGAGGAAGATGATATGGCACTAATTTCTAGTTCAAACCGATGTGGAGATTGGGTAATTGACAGTGGTTGCACTCACCACATGACCGGTGACAAACAAATTCCTCAACATGGAGGATTGCAATGGAGGAACAGTGAGATTCGGCAATGATGCTCCTTGTGCAGTAAAGGTAAGGGATCTATAGCCCTAAATGATAAAAAAAATTGTGAATATGTTTAATGGGTAGAAGGGCTAAAATATAGTTAGTTAAGTGTTGCACAACTTAACAATAAGGATTACCAGTTAGAAATCAATGAAGGAATATGCAAAATAAATGACAAATCAGGAAGTTTGATTGCTACCGGTAAACAATCTAGAGGTAATCCGTTTCACCTAGACATCACCATAGGTAGTTGTCTAATGGCAAAGGTAGAAGATAGTTGGTTGTGGCATAAAAGACTATGTCAAGTTAACTTTGATAGCATAGCAAAAGTCAATAAAATGAAGTTTGTCAAAGGTATGCCTAATATTACAAAACCTAAAAAAAATGTTTTGTAAAGAATGCCAACTAGGAAAGTTGATTGGGTCTAGTTTTAGCAGCAAATCTTTCTCATCTGAAAATGTGTTGGACTTAGTTCATACATACTTATGTGGTCCTATGAGAACTAAGATTTTCTATGAAGACTGATATTTCATGTTGTTTGTAGATGATTTTCAAGAATGATGTGGGCTATATTCATGAAAGAAAAATCTGAAGCCTTTCACATGTTTAAGGTCTTGAAGGCTCAAGTAGAGAGAGGAACCAAAAAGAATTTGAAATGTCTGAGATAAGATAGAGGAGGAGAGTTCACCTCTCAAGAGTTTATGAATTACTATGAAGAATAGGGGATTATGAGACAAATGTCTGCACCCATAACACATCAACAGAATGGGGTTGCTGAAAGAAGGAACAAAACTCTTATTGATTGTGTGAGGACTCTGATGATACAAAAGGATATTCCACATATCTTCAAGATAGAAGCAATAAGAACTGCTGTGTACACCTTGAACCGGATACAGGTGAAGAAAGGGACAAATAAAACTCCCTATGAATTATGGTGTGGATACTCACCCAATGTCTGCTATTTCAAAGTATTTGGAAGTAGGTGCTATGTCAAGAGGGATGAGTACTCTGGAATGTTTGATCCCAAGAGTGACGAAGGAACCTTATTAGGTTACTCTACAAAGAGTAAAGCATACCGGTGTTTGAACAAAAGGACCGGTAAGATTGTGTAGTGTAAATGTCAGAGTAGACGAGTTCTCTGAGAAAAATGAACAAGATAACAAGAGTGAACCAAAGGATTATAAAGGGTTCGAGTACACTATACCAGTCTACACAACCAGTAGAAGAAGCTCCAAGAAATGAACCAGTACTAGCAAAGTATGTCAAAAACAATCACTCCGTTGAAAATATCATTGGTGACAAAGATGCAGGAGTATTGACTAGAAGAAGAGCAAGAGAGAATGTCTGCTTGCTCTCCATAATTGAGCCCAAGAAAGCAAAGGAGGCTCTAAAAGATGATGACTGTATCAAAGCCATGGAGGAGGAACTAGAGCAGATTGAGAAAAATGAAACTTGGACTCTAGTGCCCAGACTGGAAAACAAAAATGTGATAGGTACCAAATGGGTTTTTAGAAACAAAATAGATGAAACCGGTCAAGTGGTAAGAAACGAAGCAAGATTAGTTTGCAAAGGATATGCTTAGGAAGAAGGTTTGGATTATGGAGAAACCTTTGCATCGATGGCCAGGCTGGAAGGGGTCAGAATTTTGCTGGCCTACGTTTCTTACAAGAATTTCAAAGTTTACCAAATGGATGTCAAATCGACATTCTTGAACGATGTTTTAGAGGAAGAAGTATACATAGAGCAACTAGAAGGGTTTGCACCAGAAGATGGAAGAAATATGGTATGAAGGTTGCAGAAGGCTCTATATGGGATAAAAAAAGCACCAAGAGGTTGGTATGAGAGGTTGCACTCATATCTATTAAGCATAGGGTTCAAGAGAACTAGTGATAACAGTAACCTGTATCTGAAGACCAAAGATGAAAGAAAACATCTAATTGCTGAAATATTTGTAGATGACATCATCTTTGGAGGACATGATGAGATGAGAAGAGGTTTTGTAGAACAAATGAAGCAAGAATTTGAGATGTCCATGATCAGTGAGATAAAAATTTTCATCAGCCTGCAAATCTCACAGCTAAAGAATGACATATTCATTAGCCAGACCAAGTACATAAGGGAAATTTTGAAGACTTTTGGAATGGAAGATTGCAAACCTATTGGAACTCCAATGGTTACAGGCTGCAAGCTCTCCAAAAATGATGAGGCTCATGAAGTGAATGAGACACTTTACCGGTCCATGATCAGTAAGTTGCAGTATGCAGTACACAGTAGATCGAACATAGCACAAGTTGTTGGCTTGGTTGCCAGATTTGCTACAAATCCGAAAGAGACTCATATGGTGGCAGTTGAGAATATTTAGATACCTAAAGGGGACTGATGAGTATGGTCTCTGGTATCCACATAAGGGAGACTTCAACTTAAGTGTCTTCACTGGTTCAGATTAGGTCGGGAACATTGATGACAAAAAAAGTACTAGTGGAGGTGCATTTTTACTTGGAGATAGGATTGTCATGGACAAGCAAGAAACAAAATTGCATATCCCAATCCACCGTTGAGGCTGAGTATGTGGCTGCTGCAATCAACTATACACAAATTGTATGGATCAAGCAATTATTAGAAGGTATCCAAGAAAAGGTGACTGAACCTATGGTAATTCACTGTGACAACACCAGTGCTATAGACATATCCAAGAATCCGGTGGTGCATTCCAAGACAAAGTATATAGCTCTAAAATATCACTACCTTAGAGAACATGTTCAAGACAAGGAAGTGAGGTTGGAGTATATACCAACAAAATAACAGGTGGCTGATATCTTCACCAAGCCATTACAAAAGGACACCTTTGAATACCTCAGAGGTAAGCTAGGGGTGATGCCCCTACCTACAATAAAGTAAGTTAAAAGGGCTCTATATCAATCTAGTATGATTTCTTTATGAAAAATCTCTAAGAATAGATTGATAAGTGTGGACTACTCCGGTTAGGGGGAGCAGTCTTGTAAGTGCACTAAAATACATCTTTGGCATTTTTGTCAAAGGGGGAGATATGTTTATAGTGTTTGAGCATTGGTAAGTAGTAATAGAGCTGAAGTTGTTGAAACACACTGTTGCCAATGTTAGGGGGAGATATTCATTACTCAGGGCAGAAGTAATGACCGGTACATAAATAAAGAAAGAAATGAAGAAAGTATATGCAGAAGCAACTGATAAGACAAATTCTGAAGTGTTTCCATCAATGCCAGAGGGGGAGATTGTTGGCATTGACACAACTGGTTAATCTAGAGAACCGGTATACTTGTTAAGATTTGTCATTGATGTCTAACACTGACTGATGGAGTGGTACTGGTGGAGTGGTGTATCTCATTATCAAAGGTGATGACTTGTAAACAACATGGAAGCAACATAAGAGATAAGTAATCAAGGTTCGATCAGCTCAAGGGAAGACAGAGTAAGCTAACCAGTCTATGACTCAAGAAGATCGATGTTGAGGTCAGATCTTTAGGTTGATCATTATGATGATAATGAAGTCTCCAAAGGTGATTTAGGCAAGAAGACATGAAGTTGTATGCAAACCAGAACCTCATTGACAAACATGAGAAGAGACTTGACAGAAGCACTGCAAACCGACATCAAGGGATGAACCGAAAATGAAGAGCGCAGTGGTATACCGGTTAAGCAGAAGGAAGATAGGTGTTTGCCTAAAATATCGAAGTGATGATCGGTTATTCAGTTGCGGTGGAAAAAGGTGAGTTGGTGAGCTTGTGTCTATGCCAAACTAAAGTTTGGTGAAGTCAACTTTAGTCATCATGCAGTTAGGCCATGATTACTTGCAGATATCCTGGTTCGCATTTAAAAGACTGAGCTCGACCCAAAAGTCACTATTTTTGGGGAATGCAGTGGCATGATTGGTTGAGTAGTTGGCAGAATTATTGCAAGGTGCGTAGAGAAAGAGTGAGAGATTTTAAATTTAAAATCCTCTAAAATCTGTGATTTCTTTGATTGAGGAAACACCTGAAGGTGACAATAGAAGGTGTATAAAGTATTTTTTAGTTCATTCAAAAATTCTTGATTGTAAAATTTGCAAAGAGCAGATCCTGTGAAAGGCAATCCGAAGTGGAGAGTAGAGTGAGAGGAAGTTCTAAAAGATTTAGTAGAGCAGAGAGTGTATGAGGTAGACTAATTGAGTGCAGAGTCGAGGGTCAGAGGACCGCTAGAGTGTAGAGAAAAGGGTCATAGGACCAAAAGAGTGCAGAGCCGAGGGTCAGAGAACCGACAGAGTGCAAAGCCGAAGTTATAAGGAGAAAATCGGTGTTGTGTAGAGCAGACACAACCGGTACAGATAGAGCATGATTTTAATTATGACCTAATCAAGCTCTCAGTAGCTAATCCAACATATCATCTTTATGTTTCTTTGTAACCATTGCAACTTAAATCCCTTAATTGGGTGGACTTTAACAGGTCCCCTTGTAAAATCCCTTAACCGAGTGACATCTTAATTGATGTTCCTAAGTCCTTTAACTAGGCTACCTTTAACAGGGTAAAGGCACTAACAGGCCTTAAACAAAATCCCTTAACTAGGTGGTATCTAACAGTGTCTTTGTAATCTCCTAACATGGATGGCTCTTCACCGAGAGTATTCCAGAAGAGTGCAAATTTTGTGAGCTCCTACTCACACTGTAGTTTTTAACCATTTGGGTTTCCACGAGATAAATCTTGGTGTCACTGTGTATCTTTTCATGCATGCATATTCTTCTGCAATAATTATTTATATTGATGAATATTAAGTTAGTGCAAACTTGAGTTAAAAGTTTTAATTGTGTAAAACTGGCAAAGTGTTGATTCACCCCTCCCCTCTCAACACCAGTTGGGACTAACAATTGCCTCAGCAGTGGTGGATCTTAAGGGTGTAGTCTCAACCCACTTTGTGAAGTAATATGTTGCTATAATGATGAAGGTATGCCCTTTAGAAGAGGAAGGGGATATCTTGCCAATATATCTAACCCCCAAGTTTTAAACGACCAAGGAGAAGCTTGAGCTTGAACTTCTTGTACATGAGCCTGAATAAGATTGTTTTGTTATTGACATTGAGGGAAATTCTTGACAAAATCAAAGGAATATTTTTCCATTGTTTGCCAATAGTATCCCATATGAATCAGTTTGTGAACCAAAGATTTATGACCAAAATAACCACCTCCAGAACCTGAATGGGCTTCTTGGAGGGCAAGGGGTATCTCTTCTTTGGTTCAACATTGAAGAAGAAGAGCATTATAGGACCTACAATAGAGAATGTTAGATAAGATGATATAGTGAGCTGAAAACTTCTAGATTATACCGTGATTATTCTTAATAGCATTGTTAGGAAAGCTTCCAGATTTTAAATAATTGTGGATGTGAGATAACCATTCACCAGAGTCTATGTGAGCGCACATAAGACTATCGGGCTCACATTGATTAAAAAATGCAGGAGAATGAACGACTTGCACCACAAAGCGATATTCATTTGCACTACAGTTAGGGTGTACCAAGGAGGTTGTGTTCACAATTGCATCTGTGTGACGATTTTACCTCCTAGGTGTATTGTCTATATTTTAATAGGAGAAACATTTAAGAAGGGCTAAAGTGATATCTCTATACTAAGATAACTTGGATTGTTTAGCTCGATATGCTCCTGTGATTTGATTTTCAATAAGCTCAAATTCACCATGAATATGAATGTGAGCAACATATGAAGCAATTGCAAAACACAAACTAGCAATAAGGGCTTTACACTCAACAATGCTATGTGTACAATTGAACTTGAGTCGAAAGGAGAGAGGAACTGACTCACCCTTGAGTGAGATTAAGATCACACCTTCTCCGAAGCCAGTTTGACTTCTCGATCCATTGAAGTACATTTCCCAAATAGTTTTGCAATCGACAATAAATAAATTATCATCAAGGAACAAGTCAAGAGTAGGGAAATATTTCTAAGGTGAAGTGGCTTCTGCCAACTGATCAGCAAGAACCTGGCCCTTGATGGATTTTTGAGTCATCAACTATAGATCAAAATCAGAAAGCAACATTTCCCACTTCGCTAACCTCCCAGAGAGATCAACTCTAGAGAAAAGGTGTTTAAGCAGATCATTCTTAACAATCACTCAAGTTTATAGATGAAGAAGAAAATGCCTCGACTTCTACATTGCAATAATGAGAGAAAGACATTGTTTCTCCTCATTAGAGTATAAAGTTTCTTTATCCACAAGATCATGACTAACATAATAGACCGCCCTCTCCTTCCCATTGTCATCATATTGGGCCAATAAGGCTACCAAAGCATTAGTAGATGCTAATATATATAGAAGGAAGGGTCTATCTTGCATAGCCAACATCAAGATAGGGGGATTATCTAGATAGATTTTGATAGAATCAATGATCTCTTGACATTGAAAATCCCATTTGAATTGTACATCTTTCTTCAACAAATGTATAAATGGGAGGGTACAATCAACCAACTGAGACAAATCTGTGAATTGTTTGAATATTCCCCTGTAAACTACGTAGTTGTGAGATGTTTCTAGGTGGAGGCATGTTAACATTGCATCAATATTATTCATATCCATCTCGATTCCAAGATGAGAGACAATATATCCTATAAGCTTTCTAGTTTCAATATCGAAGACACACTTAAGAGGATTTAGTCTCATATTGTAAAGTTGAATCCTTTAAAAAATAAGATGAAGATTCGTAACATGAATTTGATGGGCTATAGACTTTGCTGAGATATCATCAACATAGTCCTCTAGAATCTTGTGAATAAAATCATCGGATATTAGTCATTGCCTACAAATAGGTTGCTTTTGCATTCTTCAACCCAAATGACATGACTACATAATAGAAAGTACCCCAAGGTGTAGTAAAGGAAGTCTTGTATTAATCTGCTAGATTAATAAGGATCTAATTGTAAGCCAAAAAGCCATCCATAAAACAGAGCAAGGCATGGCCTGCAATTGAGTCAACTATCATATCAGTATTTAGAAGAGGAAAATCATCCTTAAGAAAAGCCTTATTGAGATCATGAAAATTAATACAAATATGAATATGACCATCAGTTTTACTAATGGGAACAATATTCAATATCCAAGGACAATAACGATAGGCGAGATAAAGCCAACTTTCAAGAGATTCTCTATCTCAATCTTGACTAATAAAGAAACCCTGAGATTCATTTTACGAATCTTTTTATGAACAAACCTGGCATTGAGATGTAAAATAATATTGTGAATTACTATAGACTCATCAATACCAAGAATGTCCTCCAATGACCAACCAAAGACATCAAGATATTGGTATAGGAGATCTGAATGCGACTTAGATTCTTTTGAAGAAAGACATTTTTCAATCTTAACTATCTTCTTAGAAGATTTAGGATCCATAATAGCATTAGTAGTTTCTCCTTTAAGAAGTGTATTGCAGTCTTCTAGATGAGGTACATGGGTATTTTATCCATCATGGGATAAAAAATATTCCTTGTTAGCACTAAGAATGGATTCCCCAAAGCATGCTTGACTATTCAAACAATATGGGACTCGACATTTATGATGATATGTAGGTAAATCATAATAAATGCCCCAAAATTCCCTTAAGGCCTCCTCCGAGAAGAAAGCATCTAAGGGAACTTCATTGGACGTATCAGTAATATCAATATATTTAGGATGAACAAGGTTAAGAGGAAGAGGTTCAATAGAAACCATGTTAAAATTCAATCATAGTTTTGTCTTGCAGCACATAAGTCGATATCCAAGCCCACTATTATGATGGAGTTCAGACTCTAAGGGAATCTGAATACCTTGTTAATTAGGGCCACAACCTCTACCACTATAACCATAATTTGAAACTAGACTAAAACTTGGACCATAGATGTCACGTAGCTCATCAGAGGTCAGAAGGTTGGTGTAGAAAAGGCAATCCACATGATAAGTATCTCCTAACTTTATAAATGCATAATCATTTTTTGTGGCCAAAGAAAATGGAATCTTAGGAATCTTCAGGTGGACAGAATTAACTTTGTATTCACCAATATAAGCATCAGCAAAATAAAAAGATCCCCAATCATCACGCATTCACCTTAGAGGAAGAAGATAACTTAGCTAGAGATGAAGTAGAAGATGATTGAATTGAGGTAAATTTCAGACTTTCTACCTCATGAGGATTGACCTTGAGAGAATTCTCTTCACAAGGATCCTGTTTGTAAAATGATTCCTCTTTAGATGTAATTTATTTCTTTGGGGCATCCTCTTTAGGGGATGCCATAGAAGTGGAATCCATCACATTTGCAGACAGTGATGGAATGTAATTCTAAAAAGATGGAGTAATCGAGATTTGCCCAACTACTTCCATTTGTAATAAATGCATAGCATCAATGTCAGCCTTGATTGTAACCACTTGGTTATTAGCAACAAACTTGATAGAACCATGAAGGGCAGATGAGACTACCTTTAAAGCAGTCTTACTAGTGTTATCAAAACCACGAATAAACAAAGAAGATGCAACAAGAGCATTTGGATCCACCTAGATCTTTGGTAGTAGGTCTAGACTACAAATGTTGAGTGTCGAACTAGTGTTAATGAGAGTCTGCTTAATACCAACACCATTAACATACACAATTATCATTAAACAATCTTCAAGATTCCTCACTTTCAGAGGTGGGAGTTCATGTAGATAGAATGTAATATTCAACGTATTTGCACAATATGATCCATTAAGGAATTTACATCTTCCGGCTTAGCAAAAAAGGGCAACAAAATATTTTGAAGAGATTCTTGAAGCATACCCTGGTATGCTAGAGCAATTTGAATAAAATTGCATAGTAAGATCTTAGTAGATATAACACGAAGCTGCTCAACAAGATCATAGTCACTAGGTTGCTTAACTACAAGTTTGGGTGCTTGAGGAGGGTCAAGTTGAGAAGGTGGTATCAAAGATTTATTTACAAGGTTTATTCAATCTCAAAATGTTTCTTATAATTTTATTGTGCATACATATTTAATACATGAAGGAATAAACAACATTCAAAGATTTGATAGCAAGATAGTATCAAGATACAATAGATAAAGAAGAGGAAGAATCGTTACATAGCCAAGACCCCTCTCTTGAGATGATATCGTGGTTGTATTGTGAGAGAAGACGATTTTGTTGCAATGTTGAGTGTGTATTTTGATAGAGCTCCACTTAGAGTGTCAGAGCAAGAGAACCAAGAGTCTATTATCCTAAAAATGAGAAATAATGAAAGGTTTCATTACTCTGCATGGGTCGGAATTACCATTTCGGATACGCACAAGCCAATGAACACGCATAGACAAAGGTCTAACGTGGAATGTGCCAATTTCAATCCAATATATTCTCAGAATGTTTGTGCATTGCACTATCATCCAGACAAGATAATTCCAAATTTAGCTCAAGGGTGGCTAGTATTTATTCATCTTTAGAATCCATGATGCCAAAATGGTAAAATCCCGATCATGAATTGCCATCATAAATTCACTAAGTGCAATGCAAAAGTGTAATAAATCCACTAGGTACAATTTATGACACTAGAGTTGCTACAATTTTTTCTCATGGAAGGCCTAGATTATAATGAAACTTTTTCTCATGTAGCTAAAATTCCAACTTTTAATTAGTTCTTTCATTAGATTCTTATATGCATTGGCCTATTTATCAAATGGATGTTAAAAGTTTTTTTTTTGAATGGTGATTTACATGAGGAAATTTATATGACTCATGTTGGCATTGACAAAACCAGTCAATCTAGAGAACCGGTATATGAGCTCAGATTTGTCATTGATGTCTAACACTGACCAGTGGAGTGGTATCAATAGAATGGTGTATTTCAGTAAGAAAAGGTGATGACTTACAAACACATGGAAACAACACTAGAAACATATGACCAAAAGTTCAATAAGCTCAAGCGAAGATAGACTAATCCAACCAGTCTGTCATTCAAGAAGATTGGCCATTCTGATGATGATGAAGTCACAAAATATGACTCGGGCAAGAAGACTTGAGGTTATATGCAAACTGGAACTTCATTGGCAAACAGGGGAAGATACTTGATGCTAGCACAACAAACTAGCAATCAAAGGATGAACCGGTAATATAGAAGTGCAGTGGTATACCGGTACACCAGTATGATAGAAGGAAGATAGGTGATCACCATAGATATTGAAGCGATGATCGGTTATTTAGTTGCGGTGGCAAAAGGTGATTTGGTGAGCTTGTGTCTACGCCAAATTATAAGTTGGTAAGGTCAAATTCAGTTATCATGCAGTCAAGCATGATTACTTGCGGATTTTCCGGTTCACACTTAATTGACTGAACTCGACCTAGAAGTTACTATCTTTGGAAGATGCAGTGACAAAATTCGTTGAACACTTGGCGGAATTGTTGTAGGGCACACAGAGAAAGAGTGGGAGATTTTGAATTTGAAATCTTCCAAAATTTGTGACTGCTTTGATTGAGGGAACACCTGAAGGTGTTGACAGAAAACGTATAAAGTATTTTTGAATTCATTCAGAAAGACTTGATCGTAAAATTTGGAAAAGGCAGATCTTGTAGAAGGCGATCCAAAGTGAAGAGAAAAGTGAGAGGAAATCCTAAAAGGATTTAGTAGATCAGAGGGTGTTTGAGGTAGACCGACTGAGTGTAGAGCTAAGAGATAGAGGACCGGTTGAGTGCAGAGCCGAAGGTTAGAGGACTGACTGAGTGCAAAGTTGAAGGTTAGAGGACTGACTGAGTGCAGAGCTGAAGGTCAGAAGATCGATAGAGTGTAGAGCCGAAGGTCAGAGGACCAGAAAAGTGTAGAGATGAGGGACATATGATCGACTGAGTGTAGAGCCGAAGGTGTAAGAAGAAAACCGGTGTTGTGCAAGAGCAGACACAACCGGTGTGGATAAAGAGCGATTCTATTTGTGATCTGATCAAGCTATCAATAGCTAATTCAATAGATCACCCATTTGTTGCTTTCTAACCATTGCAACTTAAATCCCTTAACCGGGTGGACTTCAATAGGTCCCTTTTGTAAAATCCCTTAACTGGGCGACATCTGAATTGATGTTCTTAAGTCCTTTAATCGGGCTACCTTTAACATGGTAAAGGAACTAATCGACCTTAAACTAAATCCCCTAACCGAGTGGCACCTAACAATGTCTTTGTAATCTCTTAACAGGGATGGCTCCTCACTGGGCGTACTCCAGAAGAGTTCAAATTTTGTGAGTTCCTACTCACACCGTGGTTTTCTCCCATTTGGGTTTCCACGAGATAAATCTTGGTGTCACTGTCAACTTTTCATGCATGCATATTCTACTTCAATGATTAAGTATATTGATGAATATTAAATAAATGCAGATTAGAGTTAAAAGTTTTAATTGTGAAGATTTGATCAAGTGATGATTCACCCCTCCCCTCTCAGCACCAGTTGGGACTAACAACTCAACCTCTTGGTTTTGTTAAGGAAGGTAATGCACATCTAGTTTGCAAGTTAAATAAATCTATTTATGGTTTAAAACAATCTCCTAGAGAATGGTATTCTAAAATTTATGCTTTCTTTATTTATCAACGTTTTATTAGAAGCAAAAATGATCCAAATTTATATATTAAGCATAGTGAAGATGATATTGTGATCAATTTTGATTTGTGAAGTTAAGTCTCAAATATTCTCAAGATCTTTTAGATAAATTTAAAATGGATGATGCTAATAATGTTTCTACTCCTTGTGAATTGGGAACTAAACTAATGGTTGATATGGAAACTCCTTTTGTTGATGCTACTTTATATAGGCAACTAGTTGGAAGTTTCAATTATTTAAGTCTTACTAGACCTGATATTTCATATAGTATTGGTTTAGTTTCTAGATTTATGTTTAAACCTCAAAAAAGTCATTTTAAAGTTGCAAAAAGAATTCTAAGGCATGTTAAAGGTACTATTAATGTTGGTTTATTTTATGATGCAAATTGTGAATTTATTTGAAAAGGATATACTAATTCAGATCTAGGGGAAGATCCCAATAATGAGAGATCTACTTGTGCATATTGTTTCTTTGTTAGATCAAGTGCAATCTCATGGAATAGTAAGAAACAACAATCTACTTCTCTTGGCTCTATTGAAGCTAAATATAAGGGTTGTACTAATGCATCCAAAGAGGCCCTATGTTTAAGAAGATTGCTTGAAGACTTGGGTGTACCTTAAGTGAATCCTACACCTTTGTATTGTGACAATCAAAGTGCCATTGCTTTAGCAAATAATAAAATCTTCCTTGCAAGGACCAAACACATTGCTCTTAAACATAACTTCATTGGAGAGAAAATTGAAGATAAACAAATTTATCTTCTATATTGTAAAGGGGAAGATCAAGTTGCAAATATTATCACCAACCCACTTTCTAAAGATAAATTTCTTTATCATTGTAATAATCTTGGATTGCAACCTATGATTGAAGGGTTTGATGTAACTCTCTAAGTAAAGATTAAGGGGGGGTGTTAGGAATTAATCTTTTTTGAGTAAAGTTAATTTTCTTTTATTTGCTACTTGTAGGAATATTCCTAAGGAATCCCTACAAGTCCTCTATCTTGTTTGAGTTCTCACAACTCATTTTATTTATTCCAAATACGTAGAATATTAGATTTCTTCCTTATGAGGATTGTGACACTTTTCACACACATATGATGCTAGATGACATGGTTAGACTTGGGAGTTATATTTGCAACTCCACTCTCACCTCTATATTTGAGGTGTTTGGCTCAGTTCTTCATTTTGTAGCATTTGCACTCTGTGTGTGTGTGTGTGAATTCTTTAGGCTTTATGCCAATTACATAATGATGCTCTGCAAAAAGGATTAGAATAGTGATGGAAACACAACAAGAGAAGAAACAAGTTCAAACATTAGTGTTAGAAACAAAATATTATCCTAAGCAAGCATATCAAGAGAGATATTAAACATGAAATGGAAAGAATGCAAACATCAAAGAGATAAACTACACTCCTCCAAATGCTAACCAAGATGCTCATAGCTGCTCCTCCCTTGTTCCTCTCCTCTCCAAGTTCCACATGAGTGTAGCTCTCAACTTTGCACTACTATGGAAGTCTTTTAGAGATTCAAGGTTGAAGATGATTATGAAAATATGCAAATGCAAGATAGCTAGGAATGAGAGAAAATGAGCTAATTAAGCTATTATCAAATTTAACCAAAAGATAATGTGGATTATGATTTTACTCTAAAATGCTCTCTCAAATTCACTATAACTTAGATGCATACAATATTTCTGGATGTGGATTATGAAGGAATGAGCTCTATTTATAGGAAAAATAGAGAAATGGATGGTTGAGATTGAGTAATCTCAACAAGGGTCAGGATTGATGGGTTTATGATCCATGTGAGGGTTTTCAATCTAATCCCAGGATGACAAATGTCATCATGAGATGAATTGAGAGGAGAGGGAAGAAGAATTAAATGCTTGACATGCCTTGAAGGTTAACTTGGGAGGTAAGGTTAGTGTTGAGTTGAATGAATAAAGCCATCACCCAATAAATAATGCCTTTATCCAATGGATAAACTCTTGTGCAAGAGTTAGTGAGGATAACCATGGCCAAAACAATAAATGCTTGAAGAAACCCATGAGTTAAATGGAGGTTGAGTTATAGGGAAAGTGGAATAAACCACAAATGATTATGTAAGAGCCATTAATGGTCATGTAAGAGCCATTAGTGGTTTGGAAGACTTTAGGGGTTAACTTGTTGAACACATAAAGCATAAATGCCTTTCAAAGACTTTGAGGCTTTGAGAAGTGACTCCAAGTTGCTTATGTTAGGACCCAGAGGCACTTGAGAGGGGGGGTGAATCAATTGTCAATTAATTTTAACCCAAATATAACTTAATCCAACTTGATACTTAATACCGGTAAACCAAACTTAATGCCGGTTTACAGATTAGCAGTTAATATTAATATCGATGAAACTCAATGCATAAAATAGAAAGAGAAACAACATCCACAACACATAACACAAAGATTTGTATGTGGAAACCCTGTAAAGGGAAAAACCACAGTGGGAAACCTTACCCACAATTAGATGATACTGTTGCAGATAGTATGTGTATACAAATGGGATCTACACATGCAGAAAGGCCAACCGCCTAGAGTTCATTGATCAATCACAAAATAGGAGTCACACTGACTACAATTGGATGGTTAAATCCAATGATAATGTACTGCTCAAAGTAGCATCTCCAATGCTGGATTCAGTACCGGTTAAGCTCTAATAATCACCTTCAAACCTTCCTTGAACCTTCTCTATGGTCTGCTCATATGATCTTCAATATTCACACATACCATGTTACAAAACCTTATACCATATATTGTTATCTTCCTTCTACCTATTACATCATCTCACAAATGAGATCTTAAATATATACCAAAACCTAAGACCAAATGTGTAGGTCGTCTTACCAAGAATATTATAATTAAACCAATTACAAATAAGTCAAGATGCGATGCATCATGTCGGCTCAATACATTTACAACAATATCCAATTAATTAAATCATCTCCATAACGTGTCATGCTGATCTGGAATAGATAATGCATGTCGGTCCATAACCTAGACCAATTTTGCCGGTAACATCAAATATGTCAACCCGATTAGACCAATAACCAAAATACCAAAACCAAGTGTCCAAACCATGTCTTTGACATAACCAAGTGATCTCTAGATGATAACAAGTCATCCTCAGTGCCGGTGAACAATATAACCTACCGGTGAACGATATATTAGTGACTGTGCATAAGTCACTGAACTTGCCGGTGAACATAATGTGCCAATTCAACATAACCAAAGATCTCTAGAAGATAAGTGTTGACATCAATGACAAAACCAATGCAACACATCCATAATACCAACAACTTAAGAATGTGACAATATTTAGGAGATGGATTAGGCTAATTAGGAATGATTAGAAGAACTTAGAAAGCGGTTAGAAGAGTCTAGAAGGGGATTTAGGATTGCAAGTGGGTTCAGTAGGTGAGGGAAAATAGGATTTTATTTAAAATAAAATTAATTTATTTCAATCGTGGTTGCAACTTGCATTTGTAGGAGAATGCAAGTGGGGGGGTAGATTAGGGATTTAAATAAATGTTTTATTTATTTATTTAAAAAGAGTAAAGGGGGGTTTAAATTAAATACATATGATTTATTCATTTAATTGATTTTGAGTGTGGCTTAATGAATTAATTTAAATAAATTGAATAATCTATTTAATTAATAGGAGAAGGGGTTGAGGATGAATTAATTAAATATTAATTTAATTAACTTATTATTGAGGGTTAAATAATCAAAATAAATAATAAATATTCATTTAATTAAGTAGACAAATTTATGTGACTACACATAATATTGGGGTTTTTTTCTTTGCTAATTCCCCTTACAAAACTTGTGTCTCTTTGAATCTCAGTGTGCTTGCTCTTGGTTTTGGTTTCTCATCTTAATGGTAACATATAAATTCAAATAATTTCTTATTGATTAGTTTATGTATGACACTTTCTATTATTTTCTTTCAATATTCCCACTCAAACTCTTGTTATTTTTTTTTCAAACCCTTGTCAATGTTGATTAGAAAAGAAGAATTGCCAATATGCTACATAATAGAAGGGTGTTTTTTTGTCAATTGAATTGTGATGACATAATAGTATGATTGTAAACAAAATAAGTAGCATGGTATAAGCACCAAAGCCCTACTAGGGATAAAACTCTAAAATGGATAAATTTTGAATATTTTAGAGTATATACTAAAGTGTTTTAAGGTTTAATTCATTTTTTTTTTATTAAGTTTGCAAGTCTAAATGTTTTAACAAAACTCTAATTATGAAAAATATACAATTTTTTTTTTGGCAAAAGTGACAAGCCACTAATATATCAATAATATAACTAATAAACCTGGTTCAAGGGCTCGTGGAGGAAAAAACCATCAAGAAAACCTCCAATCCTATCCTGAGAATACAAATAATGGTGGAATAGACAAAGCACCTCCCACCCACCAAACGCCACCCCCCCAATACATGTGTGAAAAATAATTACATCAAAAGTCACTATATCCATCAGACCTGATGATACAATTACAGACATGGACTCATGCTAAAATACTAAAACATATGTTCAATATCTTGACAGCTCAGTCTTAAAAAAACTTGACCTTACTAGGCTCTGAGCATCACGTTGTTCTTGTCTACCGGTTAGTTGTCCCGACCATTGGTTCACTGTGTAGCTAACTCTGCTACCGATATGGCTAAACCTGTTGGGATGAACCAGTTAGACAATACTGGTTAGGCTAAACCAGCTATGCTAAATTGGTAAGGGTACCGGTTAAACCAAATCAGAAAAGCTAAACCAAGTAGGCTAAGCCGGTTCATAAAAATTAGATATGTTATGCCGGTTGGGGTGAATCAGTAAGTCAAAACTGGCAATAAAAAATAGGGCACTTAATAATTATCATTTGTAAATTGCCCCCTTGATCTTCCAAAGAACACCCGGTCAGAAGAAAAGCTTTCACCAAAATGAAGCATTGTGACCTTCGAAGGGCACTATGTAATAAGGCCATATTATCTGGGGCAAAATTGAAAAATTCTGCAAAAAATCGAATGAACTAACTTGCAAAACCATCAAGACTTCATAGATTGTCAACACTTGTCAATGCCAAGGAGAGCCAGTAACAAAATGGTAGAGCCAGAAGACAAAATTGATGAGTAGGACCATTATATTTTCATTGATTATGGGCATGAAGCTTCATTAACTTCATTCAAGCTAAGGTTCTAAAAGTGGAGAATAGGAATTACCAAATTCGACTGTGGCAGGGCCAAGAGAATTGAGACAAAGTTTGCCAAGTGTGAGAAATTGGACCTGATATTGTGGGCGGGCTAGGAACATCATGGTAATGCCCCATGATCACAAGGAGAGCAATAAGCTTTGAGTAAATCCCACTTCTTGTCTCTGAATCAAGGTCTCTGCCCATATTCCAAGTAGCTTGTTGAAACGGCCGGACTGAGAGTAAGTCCAACGAGCGCTTAATAATGTCATATAGTGTGATAAAGTCATCTCTACTCTACAAATAATGTCTCAGAAAGAGACCACCGATGTATGCTGCCCATTCCAAAGATCATATTTCTGAACCACAAAAAGAAGTTTGTTACCCAATACGAATTCAAGTTTCATGGCCTTACCTGCAATACTTTGTAGATTGCTCCATGATTGAAGTAAGTCTAAGGTGTTAGACAGGAAAATGGAAACCAAATGCGAGGGAAATGTGATTCTTTTCTCTTGTGGGAACAACACATCTTCACCAATGATTTTATTCACACATCTTTTACAATGTTGACACTGAATGTTAAAACCCTTACCAAGGTGAGAGTCAAAAATATGATCTTCAAAAGGTGTTTCCCAAGCTTCAGCCTGTAAGGAAACTCTATAATTTCTAGGCTGGTAGTCCATAGTTGAAAGGAATTCACTGAATTGCAAGTCACAGGAGGCAGAGGAAGGAGATACTGAGCTCAACGACTGCATTATAACAAGATTTCGAGTATGAAAAATTAGAATTTAACTTGGATGTTGTGCATAGGAGGAGTGATGTGAGCAGGAAATTTAAAAGGAGAAGCACTCCACAAGAAGTCATGTAGAACACACTCACCCTACAAAACATGACAATATACACATGCGGTGTACAAAGTAAAATGAATGAAGCTAGTAATTAGAGAACATGGGAGAGAAGGTCGCTTAACAACAAGTTGCCTTTTCTAAATTGATGATCTCTGAAAATAAAGAGAAGTCTTCAATTTTAAGATGCATCAACGTATAATCCACTTCCAACTTATCACAACCCATGTTTGCTAGGATATTTGCTGCTCTATTGCCTTCTCTAAATATGTCAGATAGGGAACATTCTTCGAAAGAATCCAATAATACCCAGGCTTGGTGCAAAATTTAAGAAATCCTCCACTTAATAGAACGTCTGGCTATACAAGCCATACTTATAATAGACGAATCCCCTTCAATATGGATCTTCTTAAACCTCAATTTTTTGGTCGATGTCAGACTTGATAGTAGAGCAAGAGATTCAACCATATTGTTCATCTTAGGAGGAGAAGAAGCTTTGAATGCTAATAGATATCCTAAATGATCTTTAATGCAAATTCCTATCCCTGAAACCCCTGGGATACCTCTAGATGAGCCATCAAAATTTAATTTCACAAATTCACCTGATGGGGGTCGCCACTTGACTGAAGCTCTATTAATTGGAAGTTTACCCTATCCATTTGAAGCAAGAAAGGATGGGATAGATAGGTCCTTCCATTCTTTGATTATGTTAGCATCCCAAGAAGAAAAATGAAAGTTACTATGTGTGTTCTTTGTGTAAGCATTAACCTATTTAGATATATATTTCTCAATCGCTTCCAGAAACCTTGGCAATGGAGAAGCAACCTATCTAAAAATCCTCATGTTCCTTTCCCACTAGATTGACCATATTTCTGTTGCTAGAATACATTTCCATATACATGCAAAAAGAGAGCTAGAAAAGAGGGTAGGCCATGATTGGAACAACTCCCATAAAGTATATGGCAATGGCATTGACAAGTTAAGTTTCTTCAAAACAAAAGACCAACATTGTTGAGCAAAAGGACACCTTAGGAGCAAGTGATCTACAGTTTAAGTCTCCTCCTTGCATATTACACAATAAAATGAGTTGGAAATGTGTAATTTTTCCAATTTGTCACTTGTTAAAATCCTCTTTCTTAATGCTAACTTGGCAAAGCAACCAATTTTAGGTAAAACAACACTATTCCAGCAGAAAGAGAAGGCCCTGCTTTTAGTATGTTGAACTTCCATACACTGGACAACCTTATAACCAAATTTGATAGAATATTTACCATCACGTGCAGGAGCCCAAATCAACTTATCTTCTTGATTTGTGATGTATACCCTTCTTGTAGATAATTTCTCTTGAAAAATAGAGATTTTCGTCATCTCTGATGGGCAATTCCAAAGGGCCCTTCCAAATGACTTTACTTGAGAAGACTTCAACTCCACTTACATACTCAATCAAAAAAGAGCTCTAGTAGGTTTTAATGGTCAAAATGACATCCAATAAAACATCTGTTTATTTCAATGGTGGGAATCCATTCCAAGAATCCTCCCAAAACTGAATGCTCTCACCATTATGAAACTCCCAAGACACATACCTTGTAACGACCTCTCTAGAAGACATCATAAAATTCCAAACAATTGATCCCTTTGGGGGATCAAAGATAGTGATAAATTGATATAGATTGAGAGATTTCAAGTACTTTTCTTGCATAATTTTACACCACTTAGATTCTAGTTTAGAGACCATTTGCCACACAAGCCTACCCCCAAAGGCTATATTTCTTTTTGAAAGATCATGTAATCCTACTCCACCTTCTCTTTTATCATGTGACATTTCCTTTAAGGATATAAGAGGTACCTTTTTCTCTTCTGACATATTGTCCCTCCATAAGAAACCTCTGATCAACCTTTCAAGATGATGAATGATTCCAACAGAAGCTTTAAGGATTGACATGTAATAGTTGGGAATGGCTGATAAGATTGATTTAATGAGGAGTAATCTACCTGATAGAGACAACCATCAAGCTTTCCATGATGAGATGTAATTCTTGATTCTTTCAACAACAGGTTTCCAATAAGAAGCTTTGTTAGAGCCAACAAAAAAAGGAATTCCTAAGTATGTAGAAGGTAAAACTTCTTGAGAGAAACCCAAAACATTGACAATATTCCTTGTCACCATAACATTTGTATTCAAGACATAAATCTTAGATTTTATGGCATTTACCCTTTGACTCGAGACTGTCGTGTAAAGATCCAATGTTTTTTTAATTTGCTTTTCCTCATGGACATTTGATTTTCCAAATAGTGGTGTATCATTAGCAAATAAGGAGTGCATGACTGAGATGGAGGCTCCACCAATATGATATCTCATCTAGAGCCCTTGCTCATTTCTAGCCTTAATGATTCTACTAAAAGATTCAACCATGATTGTGAATAATGAAGGGGACAAGGGGTCACCTTGTCTAACTCCTTGGGAGGCAGTAAAAAAACCATCTGGAACACCATTAATTATGACCAAAAAGTATGCTCCTGAAACACAAGTTGTAATCCACTTACACCATTTCTCAGCAAAGCCAAATTTACATAAGACTTTAAAGAGAAAGGGCCAGCTAACTCTATCATATGCTTTCATCATATCCATCTTTACTACAAATGTTGATGCATGAGTAGAGTTTATAGAATGCAAAACTTCATGAGCAACTAATGCACCTTCCATAGTGTCTTTCCCTAGCACAAAACCACCTTGTTCAGAAGATATAATTTTAGTGATCAATTTTTGTAGTCTCAAATAAATGGCCTTGGTAAGAATCTTGTATATTGTGTTGCAGAGAGAAATGGGCCTAAAGTTAGCAAATGTTTTAGGTTCCTTAATCTTAGGAATAATAGCAATGTTTGTGGCATTAAAATTTCTGAGGACAGAAGAACTTTTTCTTGACTCTTCCAAGATAGCCAGTAACTCAAGACACATAAAATCCAAACATTTTTGGAAGAAAAGGGTTGTAAAGCCATCCGACCTTGGAGCCTTATCTTGTGGAAGAGATAACACTACTCTATGAATCTCCTCTAATGTGAAGGGAGCCAACAATTGTTGATTATCTAAAGGACTTATTAAAGAGGGGATAGCATTCAACAATTCCAACTCTTGATCTTCTAGTGGAGGTGGTGAAGGAGGGGGAGCCAGTAAGTTCTTAAAATAAATTAATCCCTTGTCTTGAATCTCTTGTGCATCTGACAAAACATTACCTGATGTGGCTTATTTAATAGAAAAAAATGTACTGGCTGCTCATTTTTGTTTTGTTAACATATGAAAGAACTTTGTGTTTTTATCCCCTTCTCTAAGTCATAATTATCATGATTTTTGTCTCAAATATTCCTCCTCGCTTTTACAAATCTCTTCCCAATCCTCTTGGAGTTGTTTTTGTTTAACATACATGTCAAAACCTAGTCCTTTAGAGATGATCGACTCATTTATTAGAGCTAATTGATTTTCAACAAGTTTTTTTGAGCAAAAATGTTCTTGAAAACTTGTTTATTCCATTCCTTAACTTGGGCTTTAAGATGCTGCATTTTCTTGTGAAACTTAAACATCTTGGTACCATCATGTGAGGAGCACTCACCCATCACTGTCTAAGAAAAAAATAAAAGTGAGGATGTTGGACCTCATTTTCTCAAATTTAAAGGAGGACTTGTGCTTACCATTTGACAAAGTTGCCACTTTGTTGATGCTCAATAAGATGGAAAATGATCTTAGTCTGAAAAGGGAAGAATCTGAGATTGCAAAGAATAATCTTGAGTCCTCCAACCATGCGATATAAGAAATCTATCTAATCCTCCTGCAATTTATAAAAAACCAAGTAGCTTGTTGGTCCAAGTAAAACTACCATTCTGAGGAGCAATATCAATCAAGTCATTATCATTTATGAATTCTTTAAACTATTCCATGGTCCTGATAGGAGGACATATACCACCTTTCTTTTCATCTAAGGAATTTAATGCATTAAAGTCCCCTCCCAAGATCATATTCTATTTTGCAAATTGTTGAATAAAACAAGTAAGCAAAGACCATAATTTTTTCTTGTCCATGGTAGGAGTTGGGCCATAGATATTTAGTAGGTTGAAAAATAAGTCAAAATATTGTATTCGTATTAACTGCCAATTACTTCCTTGTTTGACTAGTTTCCCTACAACAGATTTTGGATTCCATAGCATAGTGAGACCACCTGAAGCTCATATAACTTGACTATGAACTGATTTCCACTATGTCCATTTGGCTATTGAGTTGTGATAATTTTCATTTGACAATTTAGTCTCTTGAAGGATTACTACATCCGCTTGAGAGGAATCAAGGTGTAACTTTATTCTCTTTCTTTTGTTAGAGGCATTTATACCCCTAGCATTCCATCATAGGACTTTCATTTTTACTGAAGAGAACACTTAGTTCTCCTCGTAACTCTTTTTGATACTATGAACTTCTACTCAATTGTGGATTGTACTCCTGCTTCTATTTCCTCTTTGGATTTATCACTCTTAGATTTACGCCCTCTTCTTTTAGGTGTTCTCTTTTCTACTTTGTTTGAAGAAGGGATTTGTGAAATAGACAAGGTTTGAGAGAAATCAAAACCTCCCTTAATTTTCTCTTCTTCCAAGAATGAGTTATAAGGGGAAGCAACTACATTCTCATCTTCCACCATTAATTCTTCTCGCTCTGCCAGTGTCAGTTTGCTTGAACCCTTTAAAGGTGCTGATTGGTGCTCAATGTTTTCAATATCATCCAAACTATGACCAACTATGTTATCATAAAGCAGATTATCAAAGTTGGCAAAATTCTCAATTAATTCTTGGTTAGTTGTATCATCCTGAAGATGTTGATTTCCAACTATCTAGTCTTCACATTGAGATTGTGATAACGCTTGAGGAGCCTTAGAATGAACTAGTTGATGCTCCATAACCTCTCTATCTTGTAAATTGGTGTCAACTATATCGGTGTAACCTAAGAGATTCACTTTGTGTGCATATTCCCCAAACATTTCTTCTTCTTCTATTTCATCAAACCATTGTGCTGCCACAACCAAAGATAGCTCCTCCACCAATCTCTTTAGCTCCGGCTCATTCATTTTCTCCTTATGATGGGGAAGTGGATGAGGAGGAGGGACTAAAGAATTGTGAATAATATGAATTGGGCCGGTCTGAAATATCAACTTTTGAACCATATTTGTCATTTCTGGATGAATACGAAGTCCATTGTTTAAAATATTCTGGAAATTTTGACTGAGATTTGCTGATTGATTATGACAAAATGGAATAGTCAAAGAAAGAAGAGAACACTGAAATGATACATTATTCCAAATATTTTCATAACCTGAAAGTATAAACCTCCTTTGTGATGAGGGGTGGCGAGGTATAATAAGAGCATGTAGTAGGGAAGTGCACATCCTCTTGAAATTGGGCACATTCATACCCTTTTGAGTCATGGGGAAACTGGAGGGCTGCCAATCCTGTGGGGAACATTGATGTGATTATGGGACATCGTCCAAGTCATCATATACATATTGACCCCTGATATCTTTCATATAAAAGGAACATTGAAGGAGATTCGAAGTGTGATATTTGCACACAAAGATCACTACCTGCTCAGAGCCCTGACATTGAGCATTGTAATGGCCCAAAAAACTTTGGTGTTTATCAACAATATGGGCATCTTGAACTTCTATTTCTTGAACCCAAACTCCCTAATGAGAATGAATATAAATTAAGGAAGGAAATGGCCTTGCAAGGTTAAGTAATAGACACACTTTGACTGTCATATGAGTATGTTCAAATGGAATCAAGTCATATTTAATAAAAAATTCCAACTTATTTGCAGGAATCACAATAATCTCCAGGTCCCTATATTCTTAAGGGAGGGAGGAAATGTAATCCAAAAAGGCACGAACTTTCATAGGTTTGGATCAGGTTTGAAGTTTGGAATTGAGGACAAGGTAAACAACCCTGAACCCTTACAAAACCACCCCTTATGAGTATGAGATGCCTCTTTATTAGCTTTAGAATTGAACAAAATAATGAAATACTTTGAAGTGAAATCAATGAAAAAAAATTCTTCACTCCATTCCATGTACTTTTAGACCATTTAAGCATTTCAGAGATCTGAATCATAGGGTCCCAGAGTTTACCTATGAGAGTTGTTTCCCTTAAAAAATTGACCTAGACATAAATAAGTTCCTCCGGTAAGCTAATCTTGGATTCGTGGATCCCCACCCCCAATTCTTTCATGGAGGATATCTCAGAACCATCATTACCTATCAGAAGCTTTGCAGGACTCTCCTTATCATTGCCTAAAGCCTTCTTTCTCCAAACTTTGATTGATCTATTTGGATCAAATGGGTATTTATCTGTTTGTGTGCCCTGCATATTTTCTTTTGGCCAAGCCCCCTTTTGAAGAGGAATATTGATATGATTCAAGAAGAACTTAGGATTATGAATAGAGATGTTCAGCCATGTAGTAAAAGATGGGAATCACTTAGCACCATCGACCTCTTTATGATGTGCAAATCTTACCCTATTATGATCACAAGACTCCTGAATCTTCCACGGGGTGTGATTAGGTTGGTCGACCTCAACCCATGGGCCAGATCAGGGAGAATGTGGCAGGAAACCATCACAGATGTCAAAAACAACCCGTGGACCTTGTCTCTACAATCTTCTCTTACCCTCCCAAACAGGCCAATCTCAAGGAACTTTTTTATTCCTTTGATGCTGCCAATGTCTACTTGCAAAGCCCTGCTAATTATGAATCCTGTTTGAGGCCTAATAACCTTTCTTCAATTTTGCCCGCCTATTTCTCTATTCAAAATTGGGGTTATGGAACCACCTTAGAAGGAACTTAGGATTAAAGATAGAAATATTGTTTGTCCAGGAAGGAATACATGGGAAGCACCTTGAACTTTCAATATCCTTGTGATATTTAAAGTCTGCCCTTACATGATCACGAGACTCCTGATTTTGCCAATGTCTGCCTACAAAGCCCTGTTGCTTACCAACCCTGCTTGCAACCTGATGACCTCTCTGCACATTTTCTCGCCTGAAGCCAACCTTGTCATGGCGGACATGGTTAAAATTTTTGCCATTCCCGCCTAAAACCAACCTACTTACCAACCCTGCCATCTCACCTTATCCAAGTGGCAAATCAAAGTGAGAAATTAAAGAAGTACCGGAAAGTTGGATGCCTATAACTTTTAAAAAAAATATACAAAATTTTGTTTTGTTACATGACTATAAATTAGGGTCAAAACTTTAATGTATGAAGTAAAATACTTATGATTGTTGATATAGTAATTGTGACAATTGTTTTTAAAAAGAATCCATGTCTAGTGTTAACTTTACTTATGTTTTTATAAATTATGTAAAAAAAATTGAAAGAGAAGAATTGTCAAATTGCTATGCAAGAGAAGGGTGTTTTTGTTAAGTAAATTGTCATGACAATTATTTGAAAAAGAACCCACACCTATTGTAAACTTTACTAATATTATTCAAATGTATGTCAAATTTGATTGAAAGATAAGAATTATCAATTTGATAAAAGTACCCATGACATAATTGATGAATAATGATGAACAATAAATACTACACAGATACTGAGAGGGGGGGTGAATCAGTACACGCAAAAACTTCTTAAACAACTTAAACAACAAAGACTGCACTAACTAGTAAACAAAATCACCTATCTAAATCAGGGCACTACTGGTAAAACATGGTGAGACTATGAAACACATAAACCGGTAACACTTAGATCTTCACAAAACCTAATATCTCATTTCCACTTCACCCATATGCTTAAACAAGTAATACATCAGAAATATAATGATCACTGGATCAACATGCTTTACTGCTTAACAGAAAACACTAAGACATCACATGAAAAAACATCACACATAATACACGAATTTTTCACGTGGAAACCCAACTGGGAAAAACTATGGTGGGGATGAATACCCACAAGTTGTTCTTGAACTCTTCTGAAGTCCGCTCTATTAGGAGCCTAGTCCGGTTAAGGACTTTACAACAAGTTTTGCTAGGAACTGATCCTACTAGGGATCACCCGGTTAAGGGATGGCTAAATACCCGGTTAGAAGTTAAAAACCTGTTAAAGGTTACCTTGTCAGAGGATTTAAAGAACTCAATGATTTTGAGTCACCCTGTTAAAGGATTTACAAAAAGCTTGTGAAAGCTACCCGGTAAAGGGATTTTCCAACTACTGAAATGGTTAGAAGTCAACAAGCAATACACTGATTTGATAACAACACTTAATGCCAAGGTAGATCCACTTTAGTTCCTTTACATTTGCAATCACACTCTGTAGATCTCTACTCACTGCACCGGTTTGGCAAGAATGACTTCACACACATTCATTTGCCAACAAATTCAAATGAGAATAATCATCGACCTTATAGACAACAATTAAGTCAGTGGCAAAAACCTAAAACCCCAAGAATCTAGGTTAACAATACAGTCGGTCCAATCCTGACCGTTTAAACACATTACATAGAGTAAAACAATCTTGAACAAATCTCAAGACATTCTACATCGTTTGTTCTTTGCCACTTCTGGAAGTTGATAACCCATCATGCGCTCTCCACTGTTTACTAAGATTTTGCACATTCCCAAGGTCGATAGAATCAATCTTCTTCATGCAAGATTCTCAAGGAAATCCTTCACGCACATAAGGATGATGTGGCAACATGATCTGATCTTCATTTCAATGCTAACTCATCACAGGATGTCATCGGTCGAATCACACATACCTGGAATGCATCAACCGGAAACCCTGAAGCCGAGACTACCAATAGGTAGTCATATCAAATGAAACCTCGATACAAAATTTGCATATACCGGTTTGCATTCCAACATACCGGTTCACCTTTTCACATATACCGGTTCACATCATCATACTGGTGTAGCGTCCTAAAATTGCGACACTTGCAATTTCAACTGCATTTGGGTCTTCACGATGGCGGTGCAACGTTGAACCTGAATGGAGACCCCGAAACTTGCTTGTGACACCAAAAACTGCATATTTTTGCACCTTGGCCTGATCCCTCCTTGCACCCTGCTGTCCCGAGAGGTGGGACCATGGCGCCCAGTGCCCTGGTCCTTCAGGACGAGGGCGCCCAGCGCCCTGGTCCCCCAGGACCATGGCGCCCAGCGCCCTGGTCCCCCAGGACCATGGCGCCCAGCGCCCTGGTCCCCCAGGACCATGGCGCCCAGCGCCCTGGTCCCCCAGGACCATGGCGCCCAGCGCCCTGGTCCCCCAGGACCATGGCGCCCAGCGCCCTGGTCCCTGGCCCTATTTTGGGCCTGGTCTCCTTTTGGGCATCGGGTCTTGAAGTTTGCAAATTGGAAAATAATGCTTCTAGGTCGGCCTAAGGTCGGAAAAATCAGTCTCTCAACCCTAATTGACAAGTATATAAACTATATTTCCTCTTCCAAAAAGAGGAAGGAAATAAGCAAGAGCAAGACGCGGAAGCAACATTCAAACATTCAAACATTCAAGCATTCAAGCATTCCTTCAAGCAATTGAGCATTCTAAGTCTCCATTCAAGGCTAAGTGTTGCATTCAAGACAAGGATTCAACCATTGAAGAGGAGATCACATACAACATACTACATTCGTTACACCTTTGCATGTAAGAATACAAACATTCTTACAACAAGGTATCAATACTTGTTTACATTACAAACATTTACATTTACAACATTCTCATTTCTTGGTTAGTTCCAAAACCAGGATTTGACCTAAAGGCAAACCCCTAATCCCTAACCCCCCAATCATCCTCTCTTTTTTGTGTGTAGGTTGCAGGTACGCGGCTGTAATTGAAGATCTAGAATCCTTGTGCAGAGACGAATAGATTCCCCTTCATTTCGCGGATTTTTCAGAGGACCGTGTGCACGTCGGGCGCCATCGTCCCGTCAACTTTCGCTCAAATATGTAAAACAACACCATCTCGACATTTTACTGCTAATTCCAGGTCCACAGCTTCATCCTGTATCCCTATCTCTGTTTATAAGTGAATCTTTCCTACTTTACATGCATTCCTAGTTCAATCATTCTATCTGTATTCTTTACAAAAGAGGGTATCCTTGATGTCTTAACCCTTGAAACTCATTTAGAATCCAATCCTGCATTCTGTGGGATTGGATCTTGTGGGTTTCAACCCCTCTTTTGAATGTAAAGTCTCTCCTAAGTGAAAACCATCAACCTTAGTGACCTCCCTTCTCTCTCCTTGGAGTTGGGGAGGGGAGAACAACTAGGGTTCGATTTTTCCGCTTTACAACTGGTTCACTTCATACCATCATACTGGTTCTCTTGCCAGTTTTCTTTCTTCAATATACCGGTTCATACTTCAACATATTGACATCAATGACAACATACAATCCTATCATGTCATCAAACTCTGCACATATGCCAACAATAATAATATGATTGTAGGCAAAATAGGTAGCATAGTGTAGGCACCAAAAATATTGCTAGGGATAAAGCTTTAAAATGGATGAATTTTTAATATTTTAAAATATATTCTTTTTAAAATCCTACTTTCAAGTTCAATTTTTTTAATAAAACCTTAATTTTAAAATTGAATGGTGCCTTTTGAGCAATAATAATCCCCCACCCATCTACATAGCTTGAATCACACTTTGTAAAAGGAGAGTTGACAAATCTACCAAATTTTGTTTTGCTACCTGCCTAGAAATTAAGTAGTCAAAACATCAATATTTAGAGGTACAAAATACTCACAATTTCTAATATTTTAACTATGTTGAAAAAAACCTATGCCTATTACAAATGTTGATATTGATATTCATCATAAATAAGTGTTCTTGTTCAAACAAACTTTCTTTGATGAATTGATCCAAAGTAATAAAAAGTCACTTTTATTGAGAGTTTATGCAAAACTCTCAAAAGAAATATTATAATTTTAAAAAGTATGTTCTTTATTTGTAAATTTTGTTGTTTTTTAGAGGCTTAAGTGAAGGTTCGTCTTTGTTTGAGCATCTACTTAAAATAAAAAATCTAAGATATCAACTCTTAACCATTGATAGTAAGGGTGAAAATAATATAGTTGCCCTAATTATTTTATTGTTTCTTGAAAAGTTAAGAGATCAACTCTCAACCAATAATAATAAAAAGGTTAAAGATGATATGGTTTCCCCAATAGTTGGCAGTCAATCACTTTCATTTGAATTTTTTTTGCCATTCATCTGTTTGGTAGAATCACGTAGTCATACTTAAAAGAATGATGACAATCATAGTTGTGAGAGTCCAATTTTGGACAATTTGAAAGGTGCATTACTACATAAATAAAGAGACCTTCCACTTCTACACCACCTCTCAAGGACAAGGTCAAGTGTTATTATTGTTATAATGTTAGACCTAGAAAGGAAGATTATAAAAAATGACTATGATCTATTCCAATATATCTAGAGGTCACAAACATAGGACCAATGTACCAAGGGTTGATGTTGAGAAAGACATAGGGAAGAGTACACATACAAAAAACAAAAATTAGATTTTGAAGATACAATCAATTTTTGTTCTTTGATTATGGTGCATCTTTTTTTCATTTTATATATCATAGATGCTAGAAAATGAAATTTACTATTTGTTAAGTGTTTTAACATATACCTATTAACGGAGCACACAAAAAAATAGATGTCTATTAGATTTTCTCTTCAAATTAGAAGGGGAAGTTGCTTATAGAAAAAATACTTACTATTTACAGTTTATACAATGTTTTTTGGGGTATTTATGCTCATGCTAAAAAAAAGTGTCGTTTTAGATACACCTAGGAATCGATATCCACTTTAATTATGTCAACGAGTATTCCAAACTCCCATGTTCAAACATTCATTTACTTACCTTGTCAAAAGGCCTATGGCTCACCAATAACCTCCCATGCCTCAAGAATGAAAAATCAAAAGAAAAATAAGGTTTCCAAATGATTAAACCCTTCATTTTCAATACCTTATTTGCATAATAACATTTTCACAATTTTTTCTACATTGGTGATTACATTTTCAGTAGGATGATTTTTTGTTCACCATGGTATTTAGTGTGATAATTGCAATATTTATTGAATTTTACATGGCAATTATGCTTGTAATGCCTACAGAAACAAATAACTTCATCAAATTAATTTTTGAGTCATTTTGAAGTCTTTAACTTTGGTTCAAAGATTCTTGGAGATGTCATATACCATACAATACACTCTTCAAATATCATCATAGAATCCCTTACGACTTAACCCACTAAAAGTGATGAAATCAATTAAGTGGAAGCACCAAACTAATCCAATGACTAATAATGATAAATATGACCTAGATGATTCTTCAACTTGAATCAAGTTCTTTTTATCACATATCTTCTATAAAAGGCCAATGGTCCCAAAAATCTATAGGAATGCAATGAAAAGGATTGATAAGCCTTTCGTTTTACAATGATATTATCTTTCCTTGCACCATAAGATGAGCACCAGTTGAAACTTGCCATATCTCTATCTTCAATTGAGTTTATTTTTCATATTGTTTTCCTTTTTTATTCTCTTGATTATGAACCCTCATTTGACTCCCAATCCTACCTTCATTCAAAGAACAACCCTTCCATATGCATTGTCATTGTCTATATGGATTGCTTTATACTCCTCAAAAACTATGGAGCAAATAGGTATGGATTTTTTAACACGTATTGTCATTGATGTCAAAGGTGTGTCATAGAGTTCAATGGATGTCAAAACATCTCACTGTGGGTTCTAATCAACATGTAATTGCATAACCAAAATTATCTCAATTACTTTACTTCTATCATATCTATGTCTAAGCGTTTGAGTTCTGAAAGTAAAATGACAAGTTATGTTGGTACAATAGTTGAAGTGTGTCTATAATATCATCTTTTATCTATTCCAATTGTTGAAGATGAACCAAAAATATTTGTGGTATGTTACTGAGGTCTATTCCTCAAACAATAAATTTACATTGTCAACTTATTTTGTTCTACATTGTACCACATTTGAGCATTGTGATTTACGATTTGGAATGTGAGTATGTCTACATATGTTGTGTCAGATTCCAGAGTTTTTAGAGTTGATTATCAGTGGATAGAAATCTAGAAGTAGCAGAATGTTCAGTATGCAAATTGGTTGGCTAGGTTGTTGTTCTAGATTCATATGCTCAAGGATAGTAATGTGTGATCACTGGAGATAGCATGTACATGACTGTTGGAACTAGATAAGTCTACTTTTGGTAACACATAGTATGTCCTTTCTTCTAGAGTAACATGTGGCATTTTGTACCTGACATATTACACATTTGGTTAAGGGTTATTCTTGGAGCTGATTAGAAAATGCAAAAATCATGTTCTAGGACAACATGTGAATGTAATAATCATTGTAACATATATGTAGTGGATATAGGTTCATTACTAGGGTTTTCATTAAGGTGATTACTTAATTGAATGATTGATGTATAGTAGAGGGGTGTTGCAATGTGAGTTGCATCTTAATAATTGTGTGCAATTTCATCAGAAGATCATATGTGTGCTATGTAAGGAAATTTTGAATTTTATTAGATCAAAATAAAGATGTGTATTCACTTTGAAGGTTCATAATTGATATCTCTTTTTTATTGTTGAGATTCGTGTCTCATTTGTTGAGTTGGTGCTTAGTTCTTGGAGTATGAGATTGGTGTCTCATGTAGGTTGGTGCTTGCAAATACAATTGAGGATTGATGTCTCTGGTAGTTTGGTGCCTTCTTTATATTGTAATTCCCTTATTATATTCCTACTTTATGAGGCTAGATTTGGGCAGTGGATCCAAGCAACTATTCTTGTCATGGTTTTTCCCACTCTAGGTTTCAACATAACTCTAGTGCTCTTTGTGTGAATGTGTGCATTTCTATTGATTAATTTATTCATAATTAAGGAATTAGTAAATGTTGCTTTGATGTTTTTGGGTTAATGCTTGGAGAATTTGTTAATGTAAATTAATGTTTAACTAAGTGTTGAATTTTTATATACGAATTCACACCCCCCCCCTTAAGTATATTATGTGCCCTTCAATTGGCATTAGTGATAAGTTCCTTGGAATAAGCTTAATAACCCAAGGTAGATCCAAGATGGAAGCATATTTGATGGTGATAGGATTTGATGTTTGACAATAAGTTTTGGATGGCTATGAATTCCTAGAAAGTTCCCCAAGAGATCAAGTAAAAAAAAGTCTTGTGAAAACAATTCCAAGGCAACGAATTCTATTCTATGTGGTTTGTCTAACTCCAACTTTGTAAAGATTATGCATTGTAAGACAACAAAGTAAGTGTGAGTTAAATTGCATACTATCTATGAAGGAGATGAAAAGGTCAAACAAGAAAATATTTAGGCTTATTGAGATCAATTTAACAGTCTAAAAATAGAGGAAGAGGAGAATATTGCTACTTTCTTTCTTCGAGTTGATGAAGTTGTCAACTTCATTAGAGGACTTGGTGAATAACTAAAGGATACAATGAGTATAAAGAAGGTACTCAAATCTATACCCCCAATATTTGATCCCAAATTTTTTGTTAATGAAGAGGCCAAAGATTTGAATACACTAACTACAGATGAGTTACATAGAATTCTAATTGCTTATGCGATGAGGATTGACAATGAAAAACCATGAAGGAAAGATGATGCATTTAAAGTGTCTAAGAAGCAATAAGATATAGATTAAAATGATGAGTCAAATTTGAAGGAAGAAAACTTTGTCAGAAAGTTGTAGAGAGGTTCTAGAAGGTATAAAGGTAAGTTTCCTTTTAAATGATTTAATTGTGGTGAAGTAGGAAATTTCATGGCTATGTGTCCATACATAGATTCTAACAATGAAGGTAAAAAGAATGAGTAATTTCCAAAAGGGAAGAAGTTTTAGAAGAATCATAAAATTTTCTCTATAAATGAGGAAAGTGGTTCATTTGATGATGATGATGATGATCAAGGCACTTCCAAGAATGAGGGTGCATAGGAACTATTCATGGATATGGAGACTATTGAAGGTTATGCACGAATGAAATCCATAAGTGTGTTGGCATTTTTGATGATTGATGATGTGATTGTCATTGATGGACACACACTTGATTTGAGATCACTTTTTGTATGTATGAGTTAAAGCTCAACCGGTATGATGTATTATAGTCTTTAGACTATCGGTGTTTTGCAGAAAGTGTTTACCGATCTCAAGCGGTATAAAGACCCCAAGCGGTTCAAGGATCTCAAGTGATACGAAGGAACGAAGCGGCACAACTCATATTTCCTAGTCTTCATTTTGTCAAACCGGAAACCGGTATTTTTCTTAAACCGGTATTTTGTATGAACCGGTAATACTCTGTGCTGAGTTACCAACCGACATTTTGTGATGAGTTACCATCCACCGATTGTTTGGCGGTGCCGACACTCTGGCGGTGCTTTTTGTGTCGTGTTACCAAATATGTCCAGATACATTGAACCTAGGAAATTCTATTATAATCCTATTGGACCGACATGAAATCAGATTCCTTTATAAGGACATCATGTCTAGGGTTTTAGGTTGTTTCTAGGGTTTTAAGATGTTTGATGAGTTTTTGTAAGTGTGATTATAGAAGAGAAGTTCAGGTCTGTCAGAGAAGGCAAAGTGTGAATGTGTTGAAGACTGAAGTAATGCTGGAATGCATTAGGAACGAGCTATCAAGGATCTAACCAAGCAATCTATGCTATTTGCTAGATCACTCACTTGTTGATTACTCACATCTTTGACAAGTCTGAAGCCCTTAACCGGGTAGGCCCAAAAAGCCTTTTGTAAATCCTCTAACAAGGTGGTTCACATTTGTGGATCTAAAATCCTCTAGCAAGGTAGTCTTTAATCGGACTTATCTCCTAACAGAGATTGAGATTCCTAACAGGATCTGTTCTGGTAAAGAACATTGTATGACCTTAACGGGTCTGACCTTAACCAGTCTGGTTCCTATTCTACAGATAGTTATTTGTGAGTTTCATCTCACTGTGGTTTTTCCCATTTGGGTTTCCATGTCAAAATCTCTTGTGTTATGGTGATTGTGCTTCTGTGGGTGAATGCTTTATTTTCTATTTGGTTTGCATGTGTGTTAACCGGTTTGTTTGCTAAATTGTTTTACCGGTTTACTGCTAGACTAGTAAAGTGTTTAAGTATAGTAATTTTTGGCATACTAATTCACCCCCCCCTCTTAGTATTCATCAATTGGTATCAGAGCCAACCTTTATATGAGTCTAACCACTTGGAAAGAGATATGGGGGAATAAACTGTGAGGGAACTTACTCATCGGCTCACTTAGTTTGAGCAAGCCTATGATGAACTTATGATCAAATATAAGGCCTCCTAGGCAAAAAGAAGAGAGCATGCTGAAAAACTAATGGAGCTATCTGAAAATAGTTCTTCTAATGAAGCGGACATGGAAGCCCTAATTCAAGAAGTAGAAAAGCTGAATGAATCCAATTCCAACCTAAGAAAAGAGTTGGAAGGACTGACTTTTCGAATGTGACAAGAGCTTGAGAACCGGAGGAAAGATGAAGATCTAGTAAAAGACAAAGATCATTAAATCTCCAAGCTGAAGCAAGAAATCAGTGCCCTAACCGCTCAACTCCATGAAAGAAAAATGGAAAAGGAAGACATGCAAGCAGAACTGAACATAGCCATCTCCAAGAATGCAAACTTGATGGAAACAAATGCTGCTATTTCCAAAGAACTCTCTGAGTCAAAGGAAATACTTGCTAAGTTCAACAAGAGTACTGTTAAGCTAGAGAAAAAGCTTGAATCGGCCAAACCTATCAAGAATACTGATGGACTTGGTTACTCTGGTCATGAGAAAGGTGAGACCTCTGGAACAAAAGATGGAGCATCAAAGAAACAACCAGCATCAAAGGATAAAGGTAAGAAAAAGTTCAAACCTGTTTGCTTTAACTGTCTTAAAGAAGGACATATTGCTAATGTGTGAAGGAGAAAAGCCTACAATGATTTTCCTTACTTTATAAACAATGTACCTAGATCCAATAAGTTCAATGGTAATTGTTATGCATGCAACAAGTTTGGGCATAGAGCATCTGAATGTAGGTCTATTATGAACAACATTGAAAGATATCCTCAGAGGACTCAAGGAGTTGGTCCGGAACCTTTTGTGAACTGGAATCCCAACCGGTTTAATACCTTTAATCATCAGTTAGGCAACAGTGGCTATCAAGCGGCAAACGAATGGAGAGCAAACTGTTTGATCTATCATTGTCATGGTCACACTACTGCAACATGCAGGAGGAGGAACAGTAACATGAATAATGGACCATGGAGAGCACCTGGAATGGTCTACTATCATTGCAACAAACCGGGTCACATTGCCAAATTCTGCTGAACAAGAAAGAACATATCGGATGATATACTAGTCACTCCGGAAGGAAAGATTGATATTGAAACTATTCAAGCAGATATGAATAAAACCTAGAAAAAGAAACCAATGGTGTTGCATGAAGAACCGGTTTCTGCATATAGTGTGGAAATCATGAAACCAACAAACTAAGCATCATAAAAGCTTAGGGGGAGAAAATGGTGAAATATATCAAACCCCCGGTTGACACCAGTAAAAGACCTTAACCGATATGTGATACTTGTCAGTCGGTAGAAGATCGGAAATAGTAAAAGGCAAATTAGGGTTTACATCCTAATAGTGGAGCATTTATTATGGTAGGTGGAGAACCTGTTTAAAAGGAATTTTCAAATCATTTCTCACTTATCATTTTTTGAGCAAAGAAGTTTTTCAAGTGTAGAGCAAAGAAAAGTGATTTACACTGCGATTCAAAGAATTTATCAAATTCCTGAAGAAGAATTTGAAGCAAACATTTGTTGGAGGTGTAGAACACAAAGTGATATCTCTGCAATCAAAGGAGTGTGTGGTGAAGTTAAAACTTCAAAGCCCTAAATTTCGATCTACGAAGGTATTTTTCATAATTCTCTGTTTATCATGGCTTCCACATCACATGATAGCTCTAGTGCACCCATTGATTCTATGGACCTCATTCAACAAAAGTCGAAATACAATGCCCTGTCTCAAGTACATGTTGGTGTTATAGTAGAAGATGGCATTTCCGATTACATAGACTGTAAAATTGAAGACCTAGGGTCTCTTGTGATCCACTCCTAGTTAAGTTTGTTATGCGGGAAGGATAAGAAGATTAAACCAGAATTCTGCATTCTGGAAAAGAAGAAACTTCACAACGCAGTCTATTTTCTTGAAGAATTTTTGGATGATCACATTTGCATTATTCTAAGAAGGGTACACGGTGATAAGATGTACCTAGAGTGGAAGCATTATATCACACCGAAAGTGATTCATGCTGTCACCGGTTTCTGTAACATAGGGGAAGTGCCAGCCCTAAGGAAGGTCGGCAAGATTGTAATGTCCAAGCTCACCGGTTCAATGAGCGACTCACATGGAATGACCATCAACTCAATCAAGGACGATCTAGTCAAGTATGCTTGCATGGTGATAGGTTACTAGAAGTTCTCTGCTAGCAGAATTAATTTTGTCTCTGCTGCAGTGGTAAATGTTGCTTACAAGATGATCAAGGAAGATGCATCATTTGATCTGTGCACTTGTATGCAAAGACAACTTCTATTGAATCTTAATTCGATCAAACAGGACAAGGCACTGAGATTCAAGTTCGGACAACTATTGGTTGGATTGTTCTTTTACTTTCAAGGCTACTTTCCAGGAGTAGGTGATATTCAGTGGTCTCTTGACCAACCGGTGACAAAACAAATCAAGGAAAGCCTACAAGCGGTTGGAATCGGCTATCAGAAAGTACTGAACAAATACTTTGATGAGTTCAGACACAAGATGAGCCAAAGGATAAGATTATCTGGTGATATAGTTAAAAAGTATGAGGAAGGCATCTGCTTCACCATCAAAGTAGATGAATGCATAATGGAGGCCGTTGAGCCTAGATAGGAAGAAGTGGAGCCTATGGGCTATGAGGTAATGAATGATATGCTGGACGGGTATGCTTCTACCCTAATCGTGTCACCCCTTGATCCTAAGGCAAAGAGAACGGACACCTATTTGGAAAGGGTTACAATGGTTGTAGAACCCTCATAAAAGAAAGGAAAGGCAGTGCCTTCAGCATCGGCACCGATTACTGCAGCCAGTCCCAAAGTGACCAAGCGGTCACCAGTTGAGAAGAAACCGGAAGCTGTACCTGCCAAAGTCTTTGAGAGGAAGGGAAAGACAAAAAGCAATACACCGGACTCAGAAGAAATTGTGTCAGAAGAACCGCCTAAGAAGACTAGGCAAACAAGGAAAAAGACAAAGAATGAATCGACATCATTTGCACCGGTAAATATTGATATTTCTTCTTACAAACCTTTGACACATTGTCAAAGAACTATAAAGAATATTAGGAGAAAATTGCTGAATGATTTAATTGATTGTTTTGATGACTTCAATGATGATGAAAAGGAAGAAGTTGAACAAGAAATCATTAAGTATTTGTGTGTTAATGACCGGTCGCCTTCAAAAATTAGATCTGAGACACCAGATTCTTTGTATAATTCTTTAGACAACAAATGGCGCATTGCCATAGAAAAGGAACTGGAACTGAGGGAGGAAATATTTGCTCGATATTTTCCTGATGTATTAAATTCATAACTTTTCGAAGTTATGAATAAATACAAAGGCCTCTTCTTCATGAGAAGAAGAAGACTCCTGTTACTGGAAGGAAAGGTTCATGAAGTGGTAAAAGATACACATACTCATGCTCAAGAAGCTCTAAAGATGCATCAAGTGGCCGAAGCCAAAAGGAAAGCTAAGCAAGAACCAGAAACTAGCAAACCGGATGAGGTGTATAACAGTGAAGGAGAACCGGTCATAGAACAAATGGACCCCATTGACGTTGACGCCTTAGATGGTAAAAAAGTTACTCAGGGTACACCATCAGAAGGAACAGGATGGGAAAAGCAAGCAGAAGAAGAAAAGAAGCAAGAGGAAGCAGAAAAGAAGAAATAGGCAGATGAAGAGGATAAGAGAAAAGGGGAGAAAAAGAGGAAAGAGGAAGAGGATAAGAGAAAAGAGGAGGAAAAGAGGAAAGAGGAAGAGGATAAGAGAAAAGAGGAGAAAAAGAAGAAAGAGGAAGAGGATAAGAGAAAAGAAGAGGAGAAGAAGAGAAGAGAAGAGGAAAATAAGAAACAAGAGGAAGAGAAGAAGAAGAAGGAAGAGGAAAAGAAAGAAGAGGAGAAGTGGAAAGAGGAAAAGAAGAAATATGAAGAGGAGAAGAGGAAGAAGGAAGAGGAGAAGAAGAAGGATGAAGAAGAGAAGAAGAAAAAAGATGAAGAGAAGAGACAAGAAGAAGAGGAGCAAAGGAAGGCTCAAGAAGATAAGCAAAAAGCCAAGGACAAAGGAAGCAGCGGTAAAGAGCACACAGGTGGAGACCCCAATAGCAATCGGTAGTTAGGCTAAACCAATGACATTACTAGTCTCATTGACCTCCAGTCCGCAAATAAATCTGAGTTGCTGCAAAGCATTAAGGTTGCTTAAGAATGTCTAGAATTGATAAGGAGGAAAAAGGAGCAAGATGTGATCCAAGCTACGGTGGACACTCTTACCAGTTTGATACCTGGTACAAACTTTCCCAGTATCAATTCCTCACTTGCACAATTGAAGCTCCTATGCACAGTTGTAGAAGACCAGGTACAAAGCCTGTAAGAGGTTGTAGAAGCAAATGCCAAGAAGGAACATCAAAAGGCTCTAGACATTGCTTTGGTGAGAAAGTTAACAGACCTCTGGTCTGATCTTCAGAAGGCACAAAAGGACATTAGAGATACAATGGATGAGGGAAATCTACTACTCAACAAGATTTGCCAACCTCATTTATTCTATGATGATGTGCTCACTCAGAAGGACAAACTACAAACTGATATGCAGTCATTTATTAGCACCTTCAAGACGCCTTATGACTCCTTCTCCACATATGGCCAAACTGCTCACCGGTTTCACTTTCAGTCTGTAAGACTAGAGGCAGAGATAAGCAACCAGACATGAAATTTGCAGGAACCTCAAGTGGTCCTACTGCCAAGACTGCAAATTCTCTAGAAATTCTATCTAAATCTTGATGCCCTAACGGTCACTCAAGAGATGAGCACAATAGATGCCATGGAAGAACATGTCTCCCAAATGCAGACATAGAAAGAGGTGGCTACCACCCTACTTGACTCATGGTCCTTATCCATGAAACAATCTTTGCAGGATTTTAAATCAGTTTTTGATAAGTTTTACTCTTTACTGTCATAAACACTTATTATTTTAATACTAATGAAACAGGGGTTAGTCTGCAATGTCTTTGTCATTGTTGGCAAAGGGGGAGAAGTATAAGTTTTGATGTTTTGATGTATACTTTCATGTTATTTCTGTTAAGGAGTAGTATACATTGTATTTTTTGCAAAAGGGATAGTGTATATGCTTAGGGGGAGTAATATTGATTATGGCATACTTTTGTTGTAAAACACTTAGATGTCAAAATTTTCCTAAGTGTTGCCATCAATGCCAAAGGGGGAGATTGTTGGTATTTTTGATGATTGATGCTGTGATTGTCATTGATGGACACACACTTGATTTGAGATCACTTTTTGTATGTATGAGTTAAAGCTCAACCGGTATTTGTTCCAACCGGTATGATGTATTATAGTCTTTAGACTATCGATGTTTTACAGAAAGTGCTTACCGATCTCAAGCAGTATAAAGACCCCAAGCGGTTCGAGGATCTCAAGTGGTATGAAGCGGCACAACTCATATTTTCCAGTCCTCATTTTATCAAACTGGCAATCAGTATTTTCCTTAAACCAGTATTTTGTATGAACCGGTAATACTCTGTGATGAGTTACCAACCGACATTTTGTGATGAGTTACCATCCATTGATTGTTTGGCGGTACCGACACTCTGGCGGTGCTTTTTGTGTTGTGTTACCAAATATGTCCAGATGCATTGAACCTAGGAAATTGTATTGTAATCCTATTGGACCGACATGAAATCAGATTCCTTTATAAGGACATCATGTCTAGGGTTTTAAGATGGTTGATGAGTTTTTGTAAGTGTGATTATAGAAGAGAAGTTCAGGTCTGATAGAGAAGGCAGAGTGTGAATGTGTTGAAGACTAAAGTAATGCTGGAATGCATTAGGAACGAGCTATCAAGGATCTAACCAAGCAATCTGTGCTATTTGCTAGATCACTCACTTGTTGATTACTCACATCTTTGACAAGTTTGAAGCCCTTAACCAGGTAGGCCCAAAAAGCCTTTTGTAAATCCTCTAACAAGGTGGTTCACATATATGGATCTAAAATCCTCTAGCAAGGTAGTCTTTAATCGGACTTATCTCCTAACAGAGATTGAGATTCCTAACAGGATCTGTTCTGGTAAAGAACATTGTATGACCTTAACCGGTCTGGTTCTTATTCTGCAGATAGTTACTTGTGAGTTTCATCTCACCGTGGTTTTTCCCATTTGGGTTTCCATGCCAAAATCTCTTGTGTTGTGGTGATTGTGCTTCTATGGGTGAATGCTTTGTTTGCTATTTGCTATTTGGTTTTCATGTGTGTTAACCAGTTTGTTTGCTAAACTGTTTTACCGGTTTACTGCTAGACTAGTAAAGTGTTTGAGTATAGTAATTTTTGGCATACTAATTCACCGCCACCCCCCCCCCCCCCCCCCTCTTAGTATTCATCAAATTGATGATGATTGTGATGATGAGGTAGATCTTGTGGAAGAATTGATTTGCATTGGCAAATAGATCAAGAGGTTGAAGAAGAGGATCACTAAAGAAGTGAAAGAGAAAGATAAATTATCTCAGAATATTGAGAAGATGGATATGATGTTCTTTGATCTAAAGATTTGAGTGGAAAAAGCAAAGAGGATTGAATAAGTCGTGATAGAAAGACCATTGAAAAGAGATAAGGACTAGGAAAAACTTGAGGTAGAGATTGTGTAATGAAGAAAAGATCTATCAAAAGAAAATAGTCAACTAAAATTAAGTTTTGGAAAAGTACTAAGATATTGGATTAGATAATTGAAAGTAAAAGATTTACACATTTTAAAAATGGCATTGGTTTTACATAGGTACAAAAGGGAAAGGTAATTGACCATCCATGATGTGAATTGGTGAGAGTTCAATAGAGAATGGCTCTAGAAATTGAAAACCAGAGCAAGTTGTGACAACCAAAGAGAAAAAGAAGGTGGATTATGGATTCACTTAAGGACACAAATAAAATAGGAGTTTTGAAAAATAAAATTAAATATGACAAAGACAGAAAACCAAGTTCAATCACTATTTTTCTGCTTATTATTTTAATTGCAATTATTTTGGTCAAGACTATGAATTATAGAAAGGTTCTTACAAGAAAATTTTGCACCATTTTTTGGTCTCAATATTATGTGTTATAAGTGAAATAATTTTGGGCATATTGCAAGAAATTGTAGAATTAATTTTGTGAGTCCTTATGTACCAAAGAAACAACTTAGTTAGTTAGAGTAGTGAAACCAAAAGGATCTGGAAAAATAAATTAGAAGGACAAAGAATAGAGAAATCCATGGTGGTTCATACTACTTTACATGCTTAGAAGGAGACGAATCTATGGATCATAAATAGTGGAATTTCAAGTCACATGACCAAAGACAAGAGTAGTTTAAAGAACTTAAATAATTTTGACAAAGGAGTCGTGACTCTTGGTAACAATTTGGTTGCTAATATTACCGGTAAGGGTACTTTGAGTCTTGATGGTGGAAAGACAAAAAATTATGATGTCCTATATGTAGAAGGTACAAAACACAAAGTTTTGAGTATAATTCAAATATGTAATAAAGTCTATAATCTCTAATTGAATGCTAAAGGTTGTGAAATTAGGAAGACGAATAATAGAGAGCTAATTGTTTAAGGAAGTAGAACTAACAGTGATGTGTATAATATCAGTGAAGTTAATGAGTAGAATTGTATTGCTATATAGAGAGAAGAGAGTTAGAATTGGCATAGAAGGTTGGGACATATTAACTTCGATGATCTTGTGAGGATTAGATCAAAAGGAATAATAAGAGACACACATAAAATTAAGAAGCCTCCATCTACCAGTTGAAAACCATATCATGAGGAAAATTAAATGAAGACCAAATTTCCTACCTAAGAATATTTCATTTCTAAGACATTAAATTTGATTCATACAGATTTGTGTGGATCACCAATGAGACAAAGATTTTACAAGGTGATAGGTATTTCATGATGCCTATTGATGATTATTCTAGAATGACTTGGATCACTTTTCTAAAAAAGAAATCAAATACTTTTGAAAAGTTTAAGGCTTTCAAGGCAATAGTAGAAAATAAAATCAATCAAACAATCAAATTTTTAAATTAGATAGAGGTGAAGAATTTACTTTTGACATACATGAATAATTATGTGCAATGCATAGAATTAAAAGAAAATACTAAGATCCTAGAACACAACAAAAAGGAGTGGCAAAAAGGAAGAACCACACTTTTCAAAAGATGGAAAGAACAATGTTAAAGGAAGCATAATTAATGGATATGTATTGGAGAGAAGTTGTTCAAAGTATTTATTTTGAACATGTCTCTAATTAGACCAAGGATGACTAAGGCTCCATGTGAATTGTAAAAAGGAAGTCTGGAATCAATTAGGCATATCAAAATTTTTGGAAGAAAATGCTACATCAAAAAGGATGTGTAATGGGGTGAAAAATTAGGGCTTCCACCATTCGAGGGATGAAAGCCACTAATTTTTCTTAGGACCAATTACATTATAGAAAGATAGGAATTAGATAGATCTAAACCAAATAGATCTAGATTCTGATCTAATTCCAAGGGGTTTTAAATGTGCCCTCTTCTTTCCCTTAGATTGAATTGATTTATTGAAGATGCTAAAATTAGGGTAAAAGGGTTGAAACTGATGTAAAAATTTACAAACAATGAGCTACAGTCGTTAGATTGAGCCACAAACTTAGATATAAGGATTGTAAGACGATTCAAACCTATTCCTAGAAGGAGCTCCTGATTTCTCAGGATTGGAGCAACAATCATTCTGGTCCTCCTAACTTTTCAAACTCCAATAGGGGACTGATTTGTCTTTGTAAATAAATCTTATCCTAAAGATTGCAGCTTCATACCTGCTTCCTACACATAGAAAGAAGGGGGGTTGGAAATAGGGGTTTTTCTAAGTCAAACTCTGATTAAGGAATTAACCTTGAATGAAATGTTGCAAATACTTGAAATAATTAATGAAGAGATATACCTCGGATCTACAATGACTGATAATGATGCTTTGATTATTGAATGTAATCACATATGTTGTATGAAATGGCATGAACATGACAAAACCCTAATCACACATGCATGATTGCATATGAATTTTGTAATTTGCCCCATAATGATTGAATGAAGAGTATGCAGCCTTGAAAACCTCTGAAAATTCTTGATGATGAACACTTCAATGCTTGATTGCTTTAGGTCGAATTCTTGGAATCTTAGGATTGAGATTAATTGATTAATGTCTTTATATATGAGATACTAGGTAAATTTACCAATCAGGCCAACCTGTAATGGTCATATAGAGCCACCGACTTCATTTCCCATCGGATAGATGGGTCTCACCCCCTCCTTGAAATTTGGGCCCCAAAGAGGGGGACCAAGGCGCTATGGGCACCCTGGTCTTCCTCAATCAGGGGCCAAAATCAAGGCGTAAGGAGGAGTACCCAGATCTAAAGGGTCATTTGGTAGGTGTGCAAGACATAAAGGTAGGAGTTAAGGCACTAAACAGACCTAGATAGGAGATGAAGGGGAGACACGCTAATGTAGGGGTATAAGCATGAGGTGTATATTGGCTTGGTGACAATTTACGATGCTACGAGATGAAGACAAATTGTTAAGTTTAATTCTAGATATGATGAAGATATTTTTCTTAGTTATTCTATGAAAAGTAAGACAAATATATGTTATAATGAAATATTGAGAAGAGTAGTGGAAAGTGTCAATGTGAGTATTGATGAAATAATACAATCAACTAATTGTTTCAGATGAAGATGATAATGATGAACCATTCTATAGTGAAAATAAAGGTACATGAAGTAAATAAGAAACGAGAAGTACTAAGAATTGAACTAAGTATGCATAGAAGAATCGTTTTCAAGATCAAATTATAGGAGATAAATATAGTGGAGTTATGAATTGGAGAATAATTGAGAAAGAAAATTAATAGGTGTACTTTGCTTTAGAATCAAATATTGAACCAAGTAATTATGTAGAGGTGAGCAAGGATAATAGATGGTTAGAGGCTATGGATGAAGAATTAACTTAGATTAAGAAAAAATAAATTTAGGAGTTGGTTCCAAGACCTAAAGACAAGAGTTTTATATGTGCCAAGTGGGTATTTAGAAATAAGTTGAATGAGGATGGAAAAGTGATCCAAAATAAGGCCAAAATTGTATGCAAAGGATATGCTCAAGTTGAAGGAATTGATTTAAAAAATAAATTTTCTCTAGTAGCAAGATTTGAGGCAATCAATATGTTTTTGGCATTATCAACATTTAAGAGTTTCAGTGTATATCATATGGATGCCAAATCTACTTTTTTTAATGGACAATTAGAAGAGGAAATCTACATTGAAGAATTGGAAGGGCTCCAACATTCAAATAGACTAGATTTCATGTGTAGGTTAAAGAAGTCTCTTTATGGACTCAATCAAGCTCCTAGAGCATGGTATTCCAAATGGGGTAGATAATTGCAACAATAAAGATTTAGGAGAGGTAGTGTAGACAATAATCTATATAAAAAAATAGAAGGTGATTAGTTATTGATAGTTATTGTTTATGTTGATGAAATCATCTTTGGAGGTAGCAGTGATGCAATGTGAAAGGAGTTTTAGGATGATATGTAGGAGTTTGAAATGTCAATGTTTGGTGAGTTGTCATTCTTTCTTGATTTACATATTTCTTAGTAAGCAAAGGGTATAGTCATATCTTAAACTAAGTATATAAAGAAAACTTTGAGCAAGTTCAAGATGGAAGACTGCAAATTGGTATGTGCACCTATGTTTACTAGGTGTAAATTTGGTAAAGAAGACGAGTCTACTTTGGAAAATAGAACTTTGTATAGATTAATGATTGGTAGCTTATTATATGTTATTGCCTCTAGACTACACATCATGTAAGTAGTTGGTATGGCTGCTAGATTTTAGGCTACACCTAATGAAATCCATGTCAAGGCAGTGAAAATGATATTTAGATATCTAAAGGAAACAATGAAATTTGGTTTGTGGCATTCAAAGAGTAAAAATTTCAATCTAACTTCATACATAGATGCAAATTAGGTAGGAAGTACAGATAATTGAAAGAGTAAAAGCAGTGGAGCTTTCTTTCTTGGTGGTAGTGTTGTGTTGTAGCTGAGGAAGAAGTATGATTTAGTATGTTTGTCTACAATAGAAGTAAATTACATTGAAACAACTTCTTGTTGCACTCAAGTTTTATGGATGAAGGAGAACTTGAAGGAGATGAAAGTAGAGATTGATGAGCCCATTTTTGTTTTTTTGTGACAAAACAAGTACCCTAAATATTTTTTAAAAATTGGTTATGCATTCAAGGATAAAACATATTATCATTAAGTATCATTTTTTGAGAGAAAATGTTGTAGATAAAGAGGTTAAGCTAGAGTATGTTGAGAAAGAGGAAAACATTGCAGACATTTTCACAAAACATCTTCCAAAGGAGACTTTTGAGTATCTTTAGCAAAAGTTCAGAGTGGTTTCTTCCTCTTGTTAAATCAAGATGAACTACGAGTTGAGGGGGAAATATGTCTCCCTACCACAAGTAGAATTTGTGGTCTTACAAAGTAATTTTAGGTGGGTAATGACACAGGGGAGAAATAGACCCTAGATGAAGAGTATCCAAATTGATAGGGCGATAAAGGAACCAAAATCATTATATCTGTCTAAATTGTTGACCTTTACCAAGATGCCAAAGGGGGAGAATGGGTCCCCAGATGCTATAACTTTCAAGAGAATCTATGTACTCAAAATCTTCATACAAATACCAAATATCACTTAGGGGAGTTTTTGACAGGCTTGGTTTGTATTCATGGGCTAGTAGTATTTTGTTGTTTTTCATCAATAGAAAAGGTGGAGATCATTGAACATGGGTGTTCATTGATGTCAAAGATGTGTAATAGAGTTCAGTGGATGTCATAGGGGCTCATTGTGGGGTTAAATCAACATGTAATTGTATAACCACAACTATTACAATTACTGTACTTTTGTCATGTTTATGTCTGAGAATTTGAGTTTTAGAAGTATAGTGACAAGCTATGTTGGTAAGAAAAGTTTAAGTATGTATATAATATCATCCGGTACATATTCCAATTTTGAATGTGATCCATACATATTCATAGTATATTATTGAATTCTATTCCTTAAACAATGAGTTTATATTGGTAACTTGTTTTGTTTTGGATTTTACTACACTTGAGCATTATGATCTTCAGTTTGGAAGGAATTGTATTGGAGTTAATTACTAGTGGATAAAAAGTTTGAAGTAATATAATGTTCACTATGTTACTTGACCAACTAGGTTGTTGTTATGGATTGATGTGATAGAGGATTATAACGTGTTCTCACTGGAGATAGCATGCAGATGACTATTGGAACTAGATATATATACATTGGGGAACACATTGTGTGTCATTTCTTTTGGATTAATGTGTGGTTTATTGAACATGGCCTATTACTATGAAACCCATAGCAATACTGAGAGGGGGGTGAATCAATACATAAAACTTTTAAATTTGATCTAATTGATATTAAACAATATTTAATAAAAACACTAAAAACATGAACCATCAACACATGAACGCCGGATTTATGTGGAAAACCCAATCAAGGAAAAACCACAATGAGAATCATACTCACATTATAAATAAAACTAATTATAAATTTTGTCTTGCTACCAAGGAGAAACATGCACCTGATGGAATTGAAAACTAAGGCAGACTGCCTTAGGGAAAGATGCATGGAATTGCACAACCAAGGCACACTACTTCAGGGAAAGATACAAAAGAGCTGCCGAAAGACCCACTATCTTTTGGCAATGGAAAGAATAAAAAAACTTGATATGAGAAGAATCTCCTCATCATAAAATTGTCTTTGAACCTCTATGTCAAGTGACCAAAATAATGGAAAACATCTCTGATAACCACCACTATCTCAACACATTATCTCACTAAATGTATCACCTTCAAAGCTCATCACAAACTAACTTTCGCACATCCACAATATCAAAATTTGCTTGCATATCATTCACATTTGATTCTCATAAATTCACACTCTATACCATACATAATTCATAAATCCACACTCCTTAAATATAAGTTAGATCAACAAAAATCCTAATTAAGGGTTGGCCACAATCAAAATAAATATTATTACACAAAATAAGCCACTCGGACCAAAAATAGTCAAAGTGGTCCACTCTTGGAGAAAGAGGGAACCCAAAAAATCACAATACATCCTTTCAAGTTTAATCGAATTATCCACACACACTATCACATCCTCCAAAGTGTCACAAAATGTAACGTATAGATAAGAAATGAAACTTAGAACCGACTCAACCAAAAGAAATCTTTCAATGCAAATTACCTAATGTGGATCTCCACACACCATGGTGAGACCCATAACAATATTCTAACTCAAATTCCAATGCATATCTAGACTAAAAAGGAATTATCCAAATAGGATAATATAATCAGATACACATAAAACTGAACATAACAAGCATAATCTAGCACAACTCACTTCCAGAATAGAAACACCACCATATAACTAAACTAAAATACTGCACTGACCAACTCAACATGTCCACCAAGACACAATACAAGATTCCACATATCCAGAGGCCACCAAAGAATTTTCAAACTAGTCTGATAGATGCCCTTACTACTAGATGACAACAACAACAAACTCACCATCTAGAGGAATACAAAGTATTCTACCATCAGAGCCTTAAGTAGTCTTTCCTGAATAAAAAACTCACCATATACTTCACAAATTCAACCACTACACTAGTTAGAGAAACCTACAACAATACACAATCATATCTAGACCAAACACAATCCAAAATACCATGTTTGACATCAATGACAACACAAATCAGATATCAACAAACAACTTAGATATTCAACAATCTCCCCCTTTTTCATTGATGGCAACACTTGCACATACTTCTCACCCTTTAACATCAAAGAAAAAGATCAACCAACTTTCTAGAAATAACACACTCCACTACTCCCCCTAAGAGCAGCAACAACATCAATCCAAGAGACAAAGAATGAGCCTTGAATATCTACCTAGAAAGATGCACCACCCCTATGCATATAGTTAGAGAAAGGTGGGGCAAGGACCCCTAGTTTCATATTGAGATAGTCAAAAGTATCCTTCACCAATGCTTTAGTAAAAAAAATTGCAACCTGTTCTTTTGTAGAAACATACTCCAATCTAACTTCGTTCTCTACACCTTCTCTCTTAAGAATTGACACTTGATTGAGAGATTTTTGGTTCTTAAATGCATCATCAATGTCATTGAAATGTTTATAGAATTAGTATTATCACACATGATTAAAAATAGCTTCATCATACCGTGTGGGGGAAAAAGTGAGACTAGGCTAACATGTCCTAATCCTACCTTTTGACACACATTACGGAATACGAAAGAGCCTAGAGGTATCACACAATTGGCTACTTCTTTTTGGTGAAAGAGAGAGCCACGGGCTACCTATTAGGGTTTCTATTCCTTTGTTGTAATTGAAAGGTAAAATTATGCAAGTTCAATTCCTAACCCCAAAATGCAAGTATGAACTAATAACAAGATTGCAGAATTGAACTTAAACAATGGAAAGCTGTAAACACAAGGACAAGACAAGAATACAGATGCGTACCCGGAATTAAAATCTGAGTGAAAATGTTTGGGACGGGGGCGCGGGCGCCACTGTCTTGATTCTGCACCTGAAACTGCTCTTGAAATTGCTGTTTTACAACCTAGAAAACTGTCAGAAAGTGCTGTCTGACAGAAGGACCAGGGCGCCCAGCGCCCCTGTCCTAGCAGGACCAGGGCGCCCCACGCCCCTGTCCTAGTCTTTTTCTCTGCAATTTGGTGTGAATTTCAGTCTCCGTCTGCTTTCGTCAGATCTGCAACTTGTGGCGTCATCCGAATCCCGAAACCTGCACTTATATCTGAAGCCATAGTCAAACCCCCGCTTTGGTGATTTCCACCTCCACGAATAGCCAAGTTGTATTGTAAAAGTAGTGTGTGTGCAGACCTTGTGTGTGTGCAAGATCCTAAAATGCAAGTAAGCAAACTAGAGCAACCTAGAAAGTAAACCCTAATTGCTTGCAAATGATAATGTAAATGCTCCAAATCAAGATGTAAAGAGATCTAAAGCATGAATACAAGTGATATAATGAGGCTTATGCAAAGACATGAAATCATACCCAACCCCAAGGGAGGGGTACAAGCCAATCTTCAGTCGGTGATCCCCTATTGCTCTTCAATGTCTTCAAAGCCCTAAATGGATGAATGAAATTGATGAATGCTTGATGGATGGATGTTGAATGTTGTTGAAGTCTTCAAAGATCTGCTCTTTCCCTGCATAGAAGGTCCTTGAAACCAAAATTCCTGGATCCCTTCAAATGAAGAAAGAGAGCTCTTATATAGGAAACCCTAGGTCTTAATTTCAACTTTTGGCCGACCTAGAGATTGAATCTCCCACCAATTTCTTGGGGTTAAGCTTTATTTTATGATTGGATCGTGCTCCTAAAATTTTGGGAAAAATGTCCGGGACCATGTGCACGCCGGGCGCCATGGTCCTAACAACTTTTCACCAAATTTTCAGGGCCGTCGGATATGATGATTTTAGAGAGAATCCCGAAGTTACAGGTGATTTTGAGATGTTTTGACCCCCGAAATCAAGCCCCCAAGTTCAAAATAAGACCTAATTAGGGTTTTTGATTAAATGATGTATTAGAGGAATAAAATGAAAGGGGCACACTTTAATGAAAAGGGCCCAACTTTATGATATGGAAGATGATGAAATAGGACCTTAGACCTAATTACTTTAATTAATTAAGTGCTAAAGGGGAAATGCAATGCAAAATGCAAAATGCGCCAAGGCAGGTGCTAAACTAGGTGTGAAATTGTACCACCCTAGCAAGTGCGTACAATTTACGATGCTACATTTAGCCCCCACTTTAGCGGTCATATGAACACTACGTGCATATGCAAGCTAAAGTACAAAAAAGTAAACATTATTTGAAAAAGGATATATCCATAAGTTGTCGGACAAAGCCCCCAGCGGTATCTGCAGTACACAGTTAGGAACCACACCCTACAAAACACACGTTAGATCACAAAATCACCTAATGCTTACTAAGGAAGGTGATGAAAATTTGAGGGTAGCTATATGCCCCCTCCTGTTTCAGCTTGCTAATTTTAGTGAGTTGAAACAGGGTATCATGTTTACCACTTCGAATTGTTAAACAATATTGATGACAAATGCTCACAAGAAGATTTGACATGAGATCAAAAACTAATGGAGAATCATTTGGTAAGAAAGAGGACTAAATCTCAATTCCAACACAACAAAGAGTGTGAAGATTTGAGAGTTCTCTAACACAAGATGAAGGATGTAAATGGAAACAAAATGCAAAGAGAATAAAAGATAAGATAGTTGAAAAGGGATATCCTGTAGTATGTGTAAAGGAGATCCTTAGAGGAGAAGAGATCTTTGTACAAAAGACACCTATCCCCGAGAGGAATTGTCTTAGACAAATATAACATCTTCTAGAATAAGACAAAGAAGAGAATAAGAATGCAATACTTCCTTCTTTTGCGAGGTGAAAGTGATTCTTAATGAAGGATGACGCTCTTTTTAACCCAATTGGGAGAGTGAATTCATTGTGGATGTATTTTACCAAGTGCAAAAGAGGTTGTAGTCAAGGACTTACACCTCTTGTAAGAGAGAATCCTTGAACAAACAACAACAAATGCATACAAGGAATAACATCAAGTAATAAAGTTCACACCATCCACAAAATAGGAAAAAGTGGATCCTTAGATAAAAATAAGAAAAGATCATTGCCTCCCAAGGATAAGGTCAATGAGAAGGACTTACACAATCTTCCAGGGAGAGATTTAGACATAAACAAAATGTACTACATACTCACATGAGTTCATGCAAGCAAGACATTAGTGTATGTAAAATTCTCCTCACAAGAAGTGGGTAGGATAAGAAAGAGAATACACATCTTCTCCCATATCTAGGAAAAGAGAATTCTAAAGAAAAGATGATCAATATTTCCAGACTATTACCCCATAGGAACAAGAGATAACATAGAAAAATTAGGCTATTATGTTGCTTCAAAAATATGATTGCACTTGAAATTGTACCATCATGAATGACAATGAGCCCCCCGTAAATGAGCTACCAATGTCACATAATGATGAGCAACATAATAGCCATTAATGTTATTTAAAGACATGATAGATTGAATGAGGTATTTGAATATGACATGCTGAATGCTTAACTATAAGTGAGATCAAAAACATGTATAAAATGATAAAAATTGAAGAATAAAAGTTACAAGAAATCTTAGAAGAGGGATGAGTGTAATTTATTAGAGCCTTACCCCTGGAGGAAAGGACTTTATGATGAATAGGAGATAAAGATTCATAAGTGGATTTAGAAATTTGAGGGGACTCATAAAGAGATTTGTTCATCGCCAAGATTTCCTTATGAGGGGAATGAGAGTTGATAGAAGTAAAAGATGATTTAGTTGAAGTGAGATCATCATCACTACTAAATATAGCATTCACATTGAGAGATGGTCTTTTAGATGCTTTGGTGGGCTTAGAAAGATTATATCCAATTCCAAATGAATATTCATGCATGTTATGTTCTAAAGGAACTTTAATTCCTTGTTCATTTGCGCCACAACCATTTCCACTATAGCCACTCTTAGCCAAAATATGAAAACCATGACCATAATGATTAGCCATTTCAGAAAGAGAAGGATGTTTTTCATAAGACAAAGAATCAAATTCTTTAGAATTAGAGGTGTGAGGAGAAGAAGTTTGAGAAGTAGCCACAAAATTATTGCTCATAGCTTCAGGTAAGACTGATTGATCTCTAGTTTCTTCCTTCTTTTTAACTTTAAGCTCTCTAGGAGGAACCCTATACTCACCTACAAAGGTGGGATTGAAATCAAGAGATCCCCAATCGTCTTCTACGAGAACCTTCTCAAGATCAAAAGCCTTTTCATGTGTAGATTCAAGTTGAGAAAAATCTTCTTCAGGAACTTCAGACTCATCCAAAGAATTTTGATTATCAGAGGGTGATGATTCATCCATAGGTATCTTGTTTAACGAGTCATCACTAGAAGAGGAAGGCTTAGAAGAACTCCCTTTGGAAGTAGATGTTTGCAAACAAGCTTGAAAATTAGTATCACCTATCAAGGTATATGTCTTATTATTATAAATAAATTTAACTTGTCTATGCAATGTAGAGGGGACAACTTGCATACTGTGAATCCAAGGTCTCCCTAATAACAAGTTGTATGTTAGATTTCTTGACATAACATGGATAGGAGTAGGCAAAGTAACAGGTCCCACTATGATGGGTAAGGTGATAATACCTAATGAAGACTTAGCCACATTATCAAAGCCTCGAATGGGACAAGAGTTAGGCTCAATAAGGGATGTATCCACATTCATCTTATGCAATAGATTAATGCTACACACATTAAGGCCAAAACCATTATCTACCAGTGTTCATCTTATAGCAGTGTCATTTATGATAACCACAATCATCAAGGGATCATATTGATGTTGAATTTCGCTAGTAGGCAACTCATCTTGAGTAAACACAATTTGAGCTTTAGGATTCATCACAGAGTTAACCAAAGACACTATATTACTAGATGTATTAGGTGGAGGAACATTCAAATATTTCAAGGCATCTTGTAACATTCCATGATGAGCGGAAGAAGTTTGGATCAAATCCCAAAGGGATATCTTTGCCGGAGTAGTTTTAAGTTGTTCAATAAGATCATAGTCCTTACTAAGCATTTATGAAATACAAGGAGCTTGCGGAAGAATTCGTTGGGAAGGAAGAAGTGAAGTTGGGATAACTGGAGGAGGATTAGGTTGCCTATTGTTTCTTGTGTTATAGGTATGAGCAACCACGTTATAACTCTCTCTAGTCAGTTGCTTAGCATACTCATAAGGGCTCTTAGTAGAATAACCTCCTTGCACAGTAATAATAGGTTTCTTAGGAGTGCAAAAAGAATCATTAGCATAACCACCTTGAACCACTAAGATAGGCTTATTTAAAGGTTGAGAATTTTGAGAAGGACAAGCACCTTGGACAGTGAAGAGAGGTTTGTTAGGTGTTTCATTCACATGTATCAAATTAATTGAGGATGGTTTAGAGGAATGAACAAAAGTGTTGGAAGAATTATTGATAGTCTTCTCTTGCACTAAAATCTTATCACAGATTAAATCAATTTTAGGAGAGAGACAAGGGGTAGGCATTGATGTTCCAATAGGAAGAGTAATACTAGGAAAGGTCATATCATCCTCTATCATCAAAGGATCTACATGGGGAATAAACTCTCTAGGAGAAGGGTCAACATTACTCTCTAAAGTCTCACTTTTGAGAGGGAGATATTTGAAAGAGATGTTAACCATCTTGCTTTGAACTAGGGTTTCCTTATGAGTAGAACCAAGTTGAGGAGAGGGAGATGCTTTATTTTTAGAGGGAGAATGATTGAGATACAAGGAAGGTGAGAAACAATCAAGGGAGTTTTCAATCTTGATTTCATCCCCTTTGGCTAGGGTTCTCTCATGGGGAAGAGAATAATCTACACCTTCTTCTAATGGTTCATCCCAAATAGTGAGGTTGTTGAAAGGAATGTTTGAAGTATTGTCAATTTCGGGTGAGGAGATAACATTGTTTATTAATTCCTCATTCTTAGGAGGGAGAGCATCAATAGATGTGTTAAACTCATCCTCTTTCCTCAAAATATGTTCATTATGATCTTTAGGGGAGAGAGAATTAAGGAAATTGCTTATTATTTCATCTTCTTTCTCTAAGGGATGCTTATGGGTAAGACAAACTTTAGGAGAAGGGTAAACATTTATCATTAATTCATCATCTCTAGTGGGAATTTTGTTGGAAAAGGAAATGCCATCACTAGGAAATGTAGGGATAATGTCATCTTCTTGCACAAAAGGATCCTCATGAAGGGAGTGTTTTTTAGGAGGAACATGAACATATTTCTCCAAAGATTCATACTTAGGAAGGAGATCTTTGAAAGAAGTGTTCATAACCTCTTGTTGCACTAACATGCCCCCATTGGAAGGACCAACTTTAGGAGAAAATAAGTCAATGTCCATCAATGCATTTTCACTTAGAGAGGAATCATGTAGGGAAGGTGAAGTAACATTAAGAAAGGTGTTTATGATATCATTCTCTTCCTCTAGGATAGCTAAATAGGAAGGGCACATTTTAGGAGAATTGTCAAGATCACTCTTAAAGTCTTCATCCTTAGAGAAGGGGAGAGTCTCAAAGGGATTGGTAGCAACTATTTTAGGCACTAAAATGTTATTATAGATGGGGGGAGGTTCTTTAGGAGAAGGAAAAATTGAAACAAGGGAAGCTAACCCATTATCACATCTATGAAATGAATGCACCATGACAACAATTTTCCTCTTTCAAATGATAACACATGCAAAATAGAAGGAAATGTTTAATTTTAACCAATGCAAGAACTTAGAATGTATATTTAGAAAATGAAACAAATGAGTTCCTAGATCAGATTTGAAATTATTGATCCCAATTAAGCTATCCACAAGTTCAACTTTGAATTGAAAAATTAGGGTTTTAGCAAAAATTTCCTCTAAATTTTTGAATCTTGCAAGAAATTAAAACTTGTAAATACAAATTTGATTTTGAAATAGCATAAAAACTCAAATTTGAAAACATAAATCAGAATTAGAGAAGATTGGAATTCACGCCGGGTTCACCAAAATGTGTGGGGGAAAAAGCAAGACTAGGCTAACATGTCCGAATCCTACCTTTTGACACACATTACGGAATACGAAAGAGCCTAGAGGTATCACACAATTGGCTACTTCTTTTTGGTGAAAGAGAGAGCCACGGGCTACCTATTAGGGTTTCTATTCCTTTGTTGTAATTGAAAGGTAAAATTATGCAAGTTCAATTCCTAACCCCAAAATGCAAGTATGAACTAATAACAAGATTGCAAAATTGAACTTAAACAATGGAAAGCTGTAAACACAAGGACAAGACAAGAATATAGATGCGTACCCGAAATTAAAATCTGAGTGTAAATGTTCGGGACGGGGGCGCGGGCACCACTGTCCTGATTCTGCACCTAAAACTGCTCTTGAAACTGCTGTTTTACAACCTGGAAAACTATTGGAAAGTGCTGTCTGACAGAAGGACCAGGGCGCCCAGTGCCCCTGTCCTGGCAGGACCAGGGAGCCCCATGCCCCTATCCTGGTCTTTTTCTCTGCAATTTGGTGTGAAGTTCAGTCTCCGTCTGCTTCCGTCGGATCTGCAACTTGCGGCGTCGTCCGAATCCCGAAACCTGCTGAAAAGGTATGGTGGGCAGCTATATAGGGTTTTGCCTTAGTCAAACCCCCACTTTGGTGATTTCCACCTCCATGAATAGCCAAGTTGTATTGTAAAAGTAGTGTGTGTGCAGACCTTGTGTGTGTGCAAGATCCTAAAATGCAAGTAAGCAAACTAGAGCAACCTAGAAAGTAAACCCTAATTGCTTGCAAATGATAATGTAAATGCTCCAAATCAAGATGTAAAGAGATCTAAAGCATGAATACAAGTGATATAATGAGGCTTATGCAAAGACATGAAATCATACCCAACCCCAAGGGAGGGGTACAAGCCAATCTTCAGTCGGTGATCCCCTATTGCTCTTCAATGTCTTCAAAGCCCTAAATGGATGAATGAAATTGATGAATGCTTGATGGATGGATGTTGAATGTTGTTGAAGTCTTCAAAGATCTGCTCTTTCGCTGCATAGAAGGTCCTTGAAACCAAAATTCCTGGATCCCTTCAAATGAAGAAAGAGAGCTCTTATATAGGAAACCCTAGGTCTTAATTTCAACTTTTGGCCGACCTAGAGATTGAATCTCCCACCAATTTCTTGGGGTTAAGCTTTATTTTGTGATTGGATCGTGCTCCTAAAATTTTGGGAAAAATGTCCGGGACCATGTGCACGCCGGGCGCCATGGTCCCGACAACTTTTCACCAAATTTTCAGGGCCATCGGATATGATGATTTTAGAGAGAATCCCGAAGTTACAGGTGATTTCGAGATGTTTTGACCCCCGAAATCAAGCCCTCAAGTTCAAAATAAGACCTAATTAGGGTTTTTGATTAAATGATGTATTAGAGGAATAAAATGAAAGGGGCACACTTTAATGAAAAGGGACCAACTTTATGATATGGAAGATGATGAAATAGGACCTTAGATCTAATTACTTTAATTAATTAAGTGCTAAAGGGGAAATGCAATGCAAAATGCAAAATGTGCCAAGGCAGGTGCTAAACTAGGTGTGAAATTGTACCACCCTAGCAAGTGCGTACAATTTACGACACTACACATACATTATTTTGATATCCTTAAAAGTTTGTTTCATCCATATAACTTGAGTATAGCAAGATGTTGTTCAATGTATTTTTCTTTTGCAATAGATAGAGTTATTGAATCCTTCTTCTTACTTAACCACAGGACCAACTTGTCTCCCAAGAAGAATGCACCACCACTAGTACTTTTACTACCATCAACACATTCGATCAATCTTCATATATGTATGCCTTTAGCATGAAATCTCTATTCTTTTGATACCTCTAGTGTACCTTTCAAATACCTAAAAATCATCTTTACTGCTTGATCATGTGATTACTTTGGACAAGCTTGAAATTTTACAACTAAATAGATAGCTTACATAATATCCAATCTAGAGGTAGTTAAATATAATAGTCCTCCAATCATAGATATGTACTTCTTTTGATCAATTTATGGAGTTTTATCATATTTTCTCAACTTACAACCAACAACCATGGGAATTGCAACCGATTAAAGATTTTGCATTTCAAAATTCTTTAGCATTTATTTGATATATTTGGATTGAGAAATAAAAATACCATCTTCTAACTGTGTAACTTGCAAACCAAGAAAGAATGACAACTCACCAACCATTGACATAAATCAATTTTTTTTGCATCTCTTATGCAAACTTTTTGCATAGATAATTATTTCCTCCAAATATAATATCATTAACATACAATACAACCATTAGTTGTAACAAATATTTATCCATTCTAGCATACCAATCTCTACGTGCTTGTTTGAGTCCATATGCCACCTTCAACCTACAAAGCATATCCAAATCTTCTACAATTTGAAGCTATTTGGTTGTTCAACATATACCTCTTCTTCAAGTTCTTCATTTAAAAAGGTTGACTTAGCATCCATTTAACACATCTTAACATTCTTAAAAGAAGAAAAAACAAAAAACATCTTTATAACTTCCATACTAGCTACTGGAGCAAAAGTGTCCTCAAAATCTATACCTTCAACTTGTGAATAACCTTTGCATACCAACCTTGCCTTGTTCCTTGTAACTTGTCCATGTTCATTTAGCTTATTCTGGAACACCCACCTAGTATCTATCACATTTTTGTCTACTAGTCTGGGTACCAGTTCCCATGTTTGATTTTTCTATATTTGATTCAACCCTTCTTCCATTTCTTGATTAGTCATGATACTTTGGTTCAGCCTGTGAAAGAAAACAATTATTTTTTTGCTCATTTTCTTTTACAACTCTTCTTCTTGTCTAAACACCTTTTTTTTTATCTTAATTAATCTGATCTTCTGAATGGGTTCTTTCTCACATATCTAGTTGGACTCTTAGGCACTTGCTCAGGTTCTTCTTCATTTGTCTCTTTTCCACTTTTGTCTTCCAGATCAATCTTCTCTTCAGTAGTAATTGGAATAATCTCAAACTCAGTCTCCTATTTAGTTTTAGAGGTAGTATGATCCTATTATTCACATACTCTTACATTTGTGCTCTCCACTATCTTTTTTAATCTCTTGTTGTAACACTAGTAGGTCTTGTTGTTTGTATCATCTCCGAGAAATATTCCTTCATTTGCTTTGGTATTAAAATTTCCTATATCATCTTCATCTCTTTTGATCAACATTTGCTTTTGAAGATTTTGAAGTACTTCATCATAGGAGGTCTTCCATTCCAAAGTTCATAAGGTGTATTAGTATGATTTACTCTTATCTATACACTGTCAAGAATATAGACAACAAAATGCATAACTTATTTCTAATACACATTATCCAAGTTAGCATCTTTCAACATAGTTCTAGCCATCTCAATAATAGTCCTATTCTTTCTTTCTACAACTCCATTCTACTAAGGGGTTCTTAGTGCAGAAAGAATGTCTTATAATTCTATGTTTCTCACAAAATCTATCAAACTGATTTGAAGTAAACTCTCCTCCTCTATTAGATCTCAAACACTTGATTTTAGTATTTACTTGATTTTCAACCATTGACTTGACACTTTAAATCTTTCAAGAGCTTTAGATTTTTCTTTAAAGAATATAACCCATGTCATTATATAGTAATCATGAATAAGCAACATAAAGTAACTTTCTCCATTGATTCTTTTTGTCCTTGTAATTCTACAAAGATCTGTGTGAATCTACTCCAAAGGTTTAGAAGTAGAATATTCCTTGTTCTTGAATCTCATCTTTGTTTGTTTTCCTATTTGACATTCCAAGCACACAACATCAGTAGGTTTGATAATTCTTGGTAAATCTCTCACAACTTTAGTAGTACTTATCCTCACCATGTTATCAAAATTGACATGTCCCGTCCTTTTGTGCCATAACCAACATTCAATGCTCTATGCTAGCAAACATTTACTCCCACTCTTATCTTTTATGTTATAGACATTCCCATTTGTTCTAACACCTTCTACGAATATTCTTGATTTTCCTTTTCTAATTACACATCTGGATTGGCTAAATAAGACTTCATAACCTTTATTGTACATTTGAATAACACTCAATAAATTATGTCTCGCACCTTCAAGACAATTATTATCATTAGTTTTATGCTTACCATTGATTGTAATGCTTCCTATCCCACAAATAGGTGCAACTTCCTCTCTTGAAAATTTCACTGATCCTCCATCATACTTTTCATATTAATGAACTCCTTATCATCAATCAAATGATTTGAGCATCTAAAGTCAATGATCCAAGTTTTTGATTCCACTTTAGCATGCAATGCAGTCTTTTCATTTACTGGATTTCTATTGTTCTTCACTCTTTCCAGTCTTACAAACATCTCCTTATTCTTTTCCTCTATAGCCAGAAACAAATATTCTTCATTTGAGTCATCACCATCTTCATCCTCAGATGAATGTGTCTCCATAAAACATAGGCTCCTTTTTCCTTTATCTCTATCATTTGTTATTTTACTTGTATCAAATCTTTTGTGTCTACTTTTCTTCTCACCGTCTTCATATTTTTTATAATCTTCTTTATACATACATTTAGAAGAATAATGACAAATCCTACCACAATTAAAACATTTTAGAGGTAACTTACCTTTGTATTTTCTAGATCCTCTCTCCAGTCTTCTAATGAAGTTTGTCTTGATCTCATCCATATTTTAACTTGTTTTCGATTCATCTTCAACTATCTTTGAAACATTGAATGCAACTTATTTTATTTCTCTTTTGATATCTTCCATCTTTGATAATTCATAAGCAAATAATGACCCAAGGAGTTGATCAATTGTATATAGACTTATCCAAATCATGACATTCTTCAATAGCACACTTCTGTGGCTTGTAGGGTTTGGCCAGAGTCAACAAAATCTTTCTCACAACATCACCTTCTTCTATCTTCCCACCAACACTTCTAATAGCATTCACAATCGCATTCACCATGTGTATGTAGTTTTCAACACCTTCATCATCGACCATCCTTAGACACTCATATTTCTATTTCAGATTCATTAACCTAGCATGATTTATCTTTAGATCTCCTTCATATGATTGACTTATTTTTTTCTCGACCTTTTTGGATCCTTTCAATTCGATAACCTCACCAAATACTACATCACTCAAGCAACAAATAATCATAGATCTAGCCACTGCATTATTATGATGATTCTTGTGTTCATCCAAAGTCTGAGGACCATTCGGTGGAGATGTATAACCTAATTTGATAGTTTCCTATATTGCATTTGGCAGATTTTCTAGATAACTTTCCATCCTCTCCTTCCAAAAGAAAAAATTGTGCCATCGAACCTTGGTGCTTTGAAATTAAGTTATTGCGTCATTTCGTATCTACCTCAAGATGTTAATCTCTTCATAGAGGAACCTTGCTTTGATACCAATTGTTAAAACCACATAGGGATTGAGAGGGGGTTGAACATTTCAAAACACTTTTAGATCTCATCTAATTGATATTAAAAAATATTAAATAACAACACTAAAAAAATCAACACATGAACAGGAGATTTATGTCAAAAACCCAATCAGTTAAAAACCATAGTGAGAATCATACTCACAATATAAATAGAATTGATTATAAAGTTTTAATCATACTACCAAGGATAAACATGCATTTGATGGACTTGAAAGACTAAGGTGCACTACCTTAGGGAAAGATACATGGACAAGTGCAAGTAAGGCACACTACTTCGGGGCAAGATACAAAAGGGCTACCAAGAGACCCACTATCCTTTGACATCATAAATAATAGAAAAAATGACATGAGAAGAATTTATTAATCATGAAATTATCCTTAAACCTCTGTATCAAGAAACCAACATCAAGGAAAATATAGATGTGATAACCACCACTATCTCATTGAAGGTATCACCTTCAAAGCTCTTCACAAGTTGACTTTCACACATCCATAATCTCAAATCTACTTGCATATCTTTCACATTTTATTCTCATCAATTCACACTCTATCCCATACATAACTCATATATCTACACTCTTTAAATATAAATTAGATCATCAAAAAATAATTGAGGATTGACCATAGTCAGAATAAATATTATTAAACAAAATAAGCCACCCAAACCAAAAATACTCAAAGTAGTCCACTCCAGGAGAAAGAGGGGACCTAAAAACATCACAATACATCCTTCCAAGTTGAATCCAATGATCCACACATGCTATCACATCCTCCAATGATCCGCGCATGCTATCACATCCTCCAAAGTCGTCACAAAATGTAGCATTTAGATAAGCAATAAAACTTAGAAATTAGTCAACCAAAAGACATCTTCCAATGCAAATTACCTAACACGGATCTCCACACACCATGGTGAGTTGTGAGACCCATAATAATATGCTAACTCAACCTCCAATGCATTTTTGAACCAAAATTCATGATCTAAATAGGATAATCCAATTGGATATGCAAAAAACTAAACATACCAAGAATAATCCAACACATCTCACTTTCAAAACATAAACACCACCGTAGAACTGAACTAAAATAGTACATTGACCAACTCAACATGTCCACCAAGATGCAACATAAGATTCCACATATCTGAAGGCCACCAAAGACTTTTTTAACCAGTCTAATAGATGCCCTTATCATCATAACACAACAATGACAAACTCTTACAATCTACAAACCAAACAACGCAATGAAACAACATATTCAGAAACTCAAAATACAACCTTCACCATCCAAAGGAATGCAAAACATTCTACCACTAGAGCCTTAAGTGTTGGAAAATTGGAGGAATTGATTATGTGTTGCATTGATGTTTTGTCATTGATGGCAACACCAACTGTTTTGGTTGTTTACCGATTTCCGATAGGTTCCGGTAGAGTGGTTGGATTATGATATTGATCTGGTATGCTTTGGTTTGTCAAATTGGTTTGGATATGTCATTCATTCTATTTAGATGTGTATCATGATCATTTGGCTCGGGATTTGATGACTGAGGAGCTATCATTTGTTCTAGAAAGCCTTTTGGTCACCTGTAAGGGTTTTACCAACAAAGCTATTTTGAAGATATTTTGATGTACTTGATAAGTGGTGTCGGTACGACTTCTACATGGCTTTCGGGATGATGTTGGTTATCTTTTTTCATGTTCTTGTTGATTGGTGGTGTTGCATTTAGGACCGGACCTAATGCTATATTATTCAGCTAGGTTATGGATTGGTTTATGTAACGTGTTGGTGGATGATCCCAATGTGATACCGGTTGTATTTATTGATTGGTTTATGTTGGTTCGGTCTTTGGCCGACTTGGTTTATCATTGGTTTGCGGGATTATGTAATGGATTTATTGTATTATCATTTAGGTGGCCGACCTAACTGTTTAGGTCCTGAGTTGGTATAAAAATGATATAAGATCTCTTTGTAGATCATGAGATTAAGGTTATAGGATTATCTATGTGCAAATAAGGTTGTAATCATATGCAGAAGTTTTGATCAATCATAGGTGATCGAATTGGGTTGGTGAAAGAGGTTTAAGACCTCTGGTCCTGAGCTTAACTAGAACTGTACTCAGGCATAGGAGATGTTATTCTTGTAGTTCAATCTTCACTCTAGATTGTAGTCCAATGTTTTTTGTAGTTAGTGAGGCTCCTTTTGTGATGAGCAGTGTGCTCTAGGCTATTGGCCTTTCTGCATGCACAGGCCCCTTATTGTAATATTTATTCATCTGATCAGTGGATAGATATTGTGGGTCTCCAATCCCTCTATGGTTTTTCCTCTTTGAGGTTTTCCACGTAAAATTTGTGGTGTTATGGTGTTCCTCTTTGTGGTTGCATTGTTTCTTATTGTTATATTCTTTTATATTTACTGTTTGTTGAGTTGTTGTATTAATAAGGTTAAATTTCTCCATTCTGGTAGAACACTGATTCAACCCCCCCTCTCAGTGTTCTTGGATCCCAACATTAAGGACTCTTTCCTACATAACAAATTCACCATATACTTCACAAATTCAATAGCAACACCAGTTAGAGAAACCTGTGCAATAATACACAACCATATCTTAACTAAACTCTATTCGAAACACCAAGTTTGACATCAATGACAACACAACTCAAATTTCCAACAATTACATGTTTGGTTAAGTATTATTCTTGTGGCTGATTTGTAGATGCATTAATCTTGTTCTAGGTTGTCATGTGAATGTAATAATCATTGTAACATATATATTATGGATCTAGGTTCATTCTTAGGGTGTTTGTTGAGGTGAATATCTCTAATTGAATGATTTATTTATAGTAGGGGGTGTTGCAATGTGAGTTTCATCTCAATCATCGTGTGCAATTTTGACGAAAGATCATATGCACTGTGGGGAAGTTCTAAAGTTGATTAGATCAAAAGCAAGTTGTGTATTTAGTTTCAAGGTCTACAATTCATTCTCTTATTTATTGTTGAGATTTGTGTCTCATTTGTTGAGATGGTGCTCAGGTCTTGGTGTCTCCTATAGGTTGGTGTCTGCAAATACAATTGGGGATTGGTTCCTCTAGTAGGTCTATGCCTACTTAATATTATAATTCCCTTACTATATTCCTAATTTTTGAGGCTATATTTGGGTAGTAGATCTAAGAAAATATTCTCATAGTAATTTTTACCATTCTAGGTTTAGATGTAAATTTGGCCGTGTTCTTTGTGTGAATGTGTGAATGTGTGCACGTGTTGATTAATTGCTTCATCATTAAGGAAATTAGTAAATGACACTTTAATGTTTTTTGAGTTCATTCTTGGAGAAGTTATTAGTGACAATAAATGTTTAACTAAGTGGAAATTGGTATACACTAAATCACACCCTTCTCGGTATATTATGTGCTCTTCATTATCTATTAGGATTTAATATCATGATATGTCACCCTATAATCTATGTCTTAGAGGATTTTAGTTCAAATGTAGAGAATCTATATCTCCCCAAAGTCAAGTCTCTTTTCTTATGCACAATCTCTCCTAATTCTTCTTCCATCTCCTTCTCTAATCAAACTCTTCTCATTTACTAAATGGCTACCTCATAGTGGTTGATTTATATGCTACTCATGCTTGACTAATAGATCAAAGGACAGACAAAAGTAACATGCACACTAATACTCTCTAAATTTTCTCATTTAACATTGTTGGGAATCTATGAGTAAAGTGTCTAATAGTATTAGAGGTCAAATACACCCACACCACCATGGTTCCAACCAAACACATTAAAAAAAATGCTTAGCTTCATATATCACAATCATGTCTTTTTTGCAAATTCTTTTTCAATTCGAAAACATTGCATACAATTAGCACAAACACTAGTTTATATTATATACCTTGATGCCCATATTGCTAGTCATCATTTCTAATCACCTATCATAGTGGCACTAAATCTAATGGGGCCTCCTTTTCCTCTCCTGCAACTCCTTGTGGTACACTATTTTCCTCTCCATTTCCTTTGAGGCATCTTGAGTGTCTAAATTATATAATGGTGCAATATGTGCTATATCCTCATAAGATTTAGAGCTAGTCACTACTATCTAATCCTCCCCAACATCATATGAGGATTCTTCAGTATAAAAATGTGGTACATCTATTAATCCAAGTTGATACAAATATTTGTAGTGTCTCTTATAAAGGAAATATATAGGAGAAAGATCTCCTAGATACTAAATTGATGAAGGAATAAATAAAATCTTGTAACCATATTGGACTACATCTCATGGTACCATCTAGATATGCTAATCTACTTGAGCTATAATCTATTTTATGTGCTCATAGGAAAGGATAGATAGGACCTCCACATGATATCAACTGGAGTCTAGAAATAAAATTCTCTTATCTAGAAAAATAAGATATTACCCTCTCTACACCATTTCTTCCTATAGGTGGATTTTTTTTCCACAACACACCCAAGTCCAACTTATACTTAGTGCCATTGAAGTTTTGAATACTTATGCAATACAAATTCCTTGATAAATACTCTTAATAATGGATATAAATAGAAATGATAGATATACAATTTAAAATATTTGAGTGATATCAAATGACTCTAAAATGAATTACGAAATCCCTATAAATGCAACACTGAGAATCCCAAATAGAACATTTTTTCCTAGAGTTGGCACACAACTATCATAAAGATAGGTTGAATCAACCCAAACTAGAATTTTAATTTTAAAAGAAAAGTGGTGATTTATACAAGTGTATAAGTCATTAAGATCACTTTCTATATTGAGTTGACATACAATGGTCATAAGGATAGGTCAAGCTAGCTTCAAAATAGAATTTAAATTATAAAAGAAAAAGAGTGATTTCTACAAGTGTATACGTGATCAAGATCACTTTCACAATTGTGAATTGGATTTGAGGTAAGTAGCAAAATTGAGGATCAAGATTGAACTCTAAAAAAATGCAAATGCAAATGCAAATAAATAAGATTTGAATCGTATATGCACTCTTAATAAAAATTTATCATTTTTATGAGTAAGTGTACCAAGATGCTAGCCAAAAAGGGGTCTTAAGTGGCCACTTTTTTTCCTTAAATTAGCTAAACCCGAACTTGGAGGAGTAATTTGAGACTCGTGCACTCAAAATTTGAAGATACAAAAAAGAAAAAGAATTCATGTATTCTAAATCTAGTTTCTAAACTACTAAGTTTTTTAAAAATGGATGAGATTAAAAGGATCAAATGCTTCGTGTAAACAAAAGTGTTCCTATTTTTTTAGCAAAGCATAATGTAGTATCATGTGTGCACCCCCAAATTTTTTTAGTTGCATTTAACATTTTCAAAATCCCATTGGTAGGAATATAGTTAAGAGTGAGCGCTAGAAATTGTATATATTTTTTAATTCTTTGTTGAGTATTTTTTTTATGATTTTTCATAGTGCATGCATCTTGAAAATCAAATCATCGAGCGTGCACGTCACATAAATTGCCCAAAAATAATTAAAAAATATATTTTTTGAATGTGTAAATAATGAAGTGTAGAATGATATTATACAATTTATTTCAAATTTGGGCAAGTAGGTCAAAAGTTATTAAAAAAGAGTACACATATGTCTATAATAAGTATGGAAACATTGGTAAAAGAAATTAAAAATAAATACTTTAATGCTATTCAAATTTGAAAAAAATTATATAGTTAGAAAATTAAGGAGACATGTGAAATTATGGCGGTAATTTTACTAAGGACCAATTTATAATGTGTAAACTTGATGATGAGAAATTTGATAAAAAAATCACGTCAAAGTGAGATAATTAAAATGGAAGAAAAATCATGTCAAAATGAGACAATTAAACATCCCAAGCCCAAGGCTTGTCATCCAAGCCTAAGTACAAGCCAAAACACGTATGTGTTATTTGAATAAAAAACATGTACATGTTTTGGTCAATAAACATAGCATGTATGTGCTATGTTGATACTAAGTTTAAAAAAAGAACATGGACATGCTTGAGTTTTTAGTTCCAAAAAGCGCGTACAAGTTTTGAATGCTACTTCCTTTGTCCTCCCCTTAGTGTTTGTTCATCATGATATATATACATAAAATATAATATTTTAAGTTATATTTTATTATATATTGACAAGATATTTTAGAATGGTTTCAAATCTCTAAGAGTCACAATGTAGATTCTAAATTTTAGGAGATCTTATAATTTTTTTAGACAGTCAAATTTCATTAATCAACAAGTTCCTATCATCGTTCTCTCTATCTCTATTTCACTATCTTTGTCTCCCTTAATATTTAGACATATCTCTCTTCTTATCACTCTCCCTCTCCCCTATCTCCCCCTCTATTTCACTTATTCCTCTCTTCCCAAACTCTAGATCTATATCTCTCACTTTTAATTCTACTCCATATCTCGTCTCTCTTCTCTATTGAACCCAAGGAAGGACTGGGAAGGGGGAGTGGGGATGGGGGGGATGAATTAGTCTTGAATAAAAAAATAATTCAATAGCATAACATCGATACAAACACAACACACCAATGCCATAATTTTGTATTTAGAAAACCCAAATAGGGAAAACCCACGGTGAGCACATGCTCATAAAATATATCCACTATGTATATCAGATTACAATGAAAGAGCTCACTGCCCTAGACTTGTTGACCAAGGCTAACTGCTCTTGGGTTAAGATACTAAAATGACTTACAAACTCGATGCTAACTACAATAGGGAAAGATACAAGAAATTGAATTGAAAAGAAGTATCTCCTAATCATGAAGTTGTCCTTGAACTCATCATCAACACACACAATTTAGATCTCATATGTCAACACACTGTCTCATATTTCTACCATAGTCTTAAACAACTTGCATATAATTCGAACACAACTCTTCCTCTCTATTCTTTACTGAATTTAATTGTCTATATCCACATCACACACACTGTCTTACCTTCACAAATCATATATTCTTTATATACATGATAAATCATCAAGGCTTGAACCAGGTCGGCCAAAAGCAAAAATAAATTTTTTGGATAAAAAACACACATGTTGATCCACTTCAAGAGAAAGAGAGGACAAAAACATATCTTCCTAGGTCCAATCCATTGATCCAAAAACATCAGAACATTACCCATGGTGTAACTTATCCATATAGACAATCAATGGGCTAAAACATGTTAGACGATTCAAATAACCGGAAGACAATTGGGGGGGTGAATTAGTTGTCACATATTACAGGAACATTCAACAATTAAAACTTTAATACCGGAACCCAAAACATTAATATTGAAATAGCAGTTAATCCAATTAAGTATAAACAATAATCACAAAATAAAAACCATCCACACAACACCAAGATTTGTACGTGGAAAACTCGGTAAAGGGAAAAACCACAGTGGGATGCCTACCCATAGTCAGATAATAATTCTGCAGTAAGTATGTGAATTACAATGAAGGGGCTTGCACTTGCAGGAAGACCAATAGCCTAGAGCACACTTCTCATCACAAAAGGATTCTCACTAACTACATAGAAATCCAGACTACAATCCAGAGAAGTGTTGAACTGCAAAAGATAGCATCTCCTATGCCTGAGTACAGTTCTGGTTAAGCTCAATATCAGAGGACTAAATCCTCTTACATAAACCCAATTCTATCTCTATTGATTGACCAACTCCTCATCCTGAATGATATAACATTATTCGCACATTACATTCCTTGACCATGACCTCTTACATTAACCATGATGATCTACAATGAGATCTTACTGAAGATGGTGAAAAGGAGAGTGAGGTGGACTAGTTAGTAAACATGGAAGCATATGAAATCGAAGACATAACTTAAATCACATGAAAACATGAATGATATGAATATACCTCACAATCTTTTTACCTTCTCCTTCGGATGGAGCTTAGATGGAGTTGAAGTGCACCCCATGTGCCTCCAACTTGATGTTGATTTGCTCCTTGCTTGCTTGATGTGGATGGCTCTCCAAATATTTTGCACAAATGGATAAAAATGGATCTTGAGGAATGATATGGATGAGATGATTAAGTATGGATGAGAGATGATTTTGGCATGGTAAGGATGATATGATGATTTTCTAGGCTCAAATTAACATCATAAGCTTACTAAACTTGGAGATGGTGAATGAAGGGATGAAGTCCTCAATTTATAGGAAGAGAAGAGGAAAAATGGATGGCTAGGATGGACCCAAGATGGAGGGTCAAGATTTCTTGTGAGCTCACACAAGGCCCAAGAGAGGGTGTGGAGACCAAGAGATATGCCTTAAAGGCATTTCTTGCCTCCACACTCCTCAAGGTGCATTGGGAAGACTTCCCAATGTGCCTTGAGAAGAGCAAGGGATGGGACATTCCTTGAATAATTGGGAGGAAGAATTTAAAATTCTTCAAAAATGGATGATCATGGGGATTTGAGGAATAAGAAGGAATTAAAAATCCCTTGGGAGATGAGATTCCTAGAGGACTAGGAAAAGAACATTTAAGGATAGTGGTTGGATGGAAGGGACAAGGAGTTGAATTTGTGGCTAATCATGATTATTAGCCACTAGCAACTCATTAGGAGGGGGATTAGAGGAAAGTTTAGGTGGGATAAGATTTGTAGGAGGATTTGACTAGGAGAGAGAATGAGTGGAGGGAATTAAAAATTAGAAGAATAAGGTTAAGTGAGTTTAGGGAGTTTCTAGAAGAATTTATTAAGTTAATGATGGATTAGGAAGATGATTTGTAGGAATCATGTAGGTTAACTAATTAGTTAAAATTAATTAGCTAAGAGGAGGATTTGAGAAGATTTAATTTTTGGAAGAATAAAAAGAGGGGTTGATTTATTAAATAAATCAATCACATGCTATAGTGACAATATTAATTATAATTAATTAATATTGAGGAGAATTAGAATTTGCATAATTAATTAATTAATTAATTATGTGAGGAATTAAAAATAATAAAAATAATAATTTTTAAGTGTCTACATTTTGCCCCTCTTTTACGCAGTGGCAAATTTGGCGATCGGTAAAAGATAGAAGAAGAATAAGATGCCCCAGTGTAAAGCATGGGAGGTATATGCCCCCTCGAGAATTTTTTCGGAAAAAAGACAAAAAATTCTTTAAAATAAAGGAAGAAGAATTTGGGTGGAAGAGATAAGTGAGGAAGAAATACGAAGCAGACGTGGAAAATTTGGAAGGAAGAATAGAAGATGCGAGACCGCAGAGGAAAATGGGCCCTCACGGGGGCCCATATAATGCACAACGGGCCCAATGAGGATTCATTGTTACACACAAGCCTTGGAGCCACTCAGAGCGAAGAAGAAGAGAAGGAGAGATGGACTGCATTCTAGTTCTTGATCATCACGCTGAGAGGATCTGATGATTCGACCGACCAACTAGCTATGGACCACCGGAAAGTAGGACTATCCCTCTTTTGGAATTTTTGATTTTAGGTAAAAATTTGGGCTAGAAATAGGGGTCTAGGTTAGGCGAGGCGCACACGATGACCGTTGTTTCAGAGTGTGCACCCCTAGGTTAGTGCGAACACTAGCGATTAACGCGGGCGCTCGCAGTAGGGTATGGTAGAATAGGGGTTTTGGGGGGAATGGGGGGGGATCAACATGGTTGCTCGCGATTCGACGCAGGCGCCCAAGGGGTTACGCGGGCACTCGCGTTGAAGCGCAGGTGCTCGCGTTGACGGGTCCGGGAAGGGGCTTGAATAGGGTAGGAGTCTCTATTGGCGCAAGTACCTGCCGATTAGCGCGAGCGTCAGGGTTTTGGCGCAAGCACTGGGTAGATCAGTGTGTGCACCTGGGAAGGGGGAAATGAAGTTTTGGCTTAGAATTTTGGAATATGGGGAGGGTATGGTTGGTTCCGGAGGTCAATAGAGGATTTTTTTTGGGCATTGAAGTAATGATTTGGTCTGATGGATGCAGGTGGAGATGGGGTCGTTGGCTTTGAGAGAGCATTGGCCTGCTACAATGAGCCTGTATCATGAGTTAGGTCGCGATGAGCTGAAGGTGCTAGGTGCACTGGGATTACATTATGTAAGCAGGTGGCTGAGGATACAGGCGCATACTGCTATGATGACGACGCTAGTGGAGAGGTGGGATAGTCGGTATAACACCTTCCATTTGCCGACTAGAGAGGCCACAGTTACTCTATTGGATGTTTGGAGGATCTTGAAGATCCCCGTTCATGGTGTTATCCCCGAGTATCAGTTAGATGCAATAGATTTTTATCTATAGGAGGTGTGCGAGTATGTGACGCCACCGACATTGGATAGGAGTAGGATGCATTTGGGTTGGGCTACGGGTGTTAGGCAGATTCCTCGATTGGTTTTGGTTATTTGTGGATTCCTGAGTGGGCGGATCATTCTAGATTTAGGCGGACATGGATTTGCTCTGGGATGGAGCAGGTGTTTATACTTCATGTTGCATGATGGTCAGCAGTATGCATGGGGCACGGTGATGCTAGCCCAACTATATCATGATATGCATCTGGTGGTCTACAGGGAGTATGCCAGTTTATCTGCAAGGGTCACACTTCTACACATTTGGGCATGGGAGCATATTGCAGTGACTTGGCCATTGGGGGTACAGGACAGGCAACCTTGGTAGCCATTTATGGATAGATACAGGGGATTGTTGCATTATACACAGACAACATCCTTATAATTTTGGAGGAGGATTTTGGATGAGTTGGCACAGTTTAGATGGAGGCCCTTTTTGGGATGTGAGAGGTGGGGGGATGAATGGCAGATGCACTAGGCGGGAGTGGAGATGTGGATTTTTGGGAGATCTGTATATATCATGGAGTACTATGCTCCATTCAGAGTGGCCCGACAGCTTGGATAGATGTAGGATATAGTGGGGGATATTCCAGTGTATCCTTAGATTACATGGGAGGTGAGGCATTGGGGCCCTATAGCGAGTCCCTTGGAGGGTCGGACTAGCTTCCAAACAACATTTCACTTGGTCTAGGATGAGCGGATGGGGGCAGGGGAGGATCCAGGCATGACAAGTGGATACAGGAGCTGGTGGGAGGGGCACTTTCTAGTGCAACTTACCATTCCTGGGGTGTTGGAGGATGAGGAGCTACAGCTAGGGGTTGACCAAGTGGTGGGTAGGGAGGATGATGGCTCGGGAGAGAGAGTTGTGGTTGGCACAGGGTGTGGTGCAGGTGGACAACAGAAGAGAGTCTAGGTGGTATGGAGGAGGGATCCAGAGGAGGGAGAGGGAGAGGGAGAGGGAGAGGGAGAGCGAGAGGATGCCCCAATGGGAGAGGCTGCGGAGGCTATAGTTGGCGAGGGAGGGGAGGTTGTACCTATGGATATTCCTGAGTCATATGTGGAGGAGAGTGGAGGAGTGACACAGGCTAATTTTGACCGTTTACAGTAGGAGCGGGATACTTATCAAGTGAGGATTCATTCTGTTGAGGATGAGCTATAGGTAGAGAGGGTTCAGAGGGAGAGCATGGGGGCAGAGGTGGAGCAGTTGACACAGGAGATAGTCAATTTGACAAAGTCTCCATACTGTTAGGACAGAGGTGGATGCCTTGAGGGAGGAGTCAGAGAGGATGTTGGAGAAGGCCCGAACAGGGATAGCTATTGCAAGGCTGCAGGATGTTATTTGTCGATAGGATGCTGAGCTAGCAGGGTTTGAGGCCAGGGTACAGAGGGCAGAGGTGGATGTCACATGGCTGCGGGGGGAGAGGGATGCAGCCCGCTAGGCATTGGTTCCTACAGGGCTAGCGCAGATATTTACTAATAGTATGTAGCAACGAGAGAAGGCGGAGAGGGCAGCTAGAGGGGTAGAGTACTATAGGGGGTTGTACCATGGAGCAGTGCCTATAGCACAGTGAGAAGCCTCGTACACTTGGAGTGTGCAGTCTCATAGGACCCATAGTCAGCGGCCATCTTAGAGTTAGCAGACAGGGGGATTAGTGGGTTTTCGAACACCGGCAGGGGGGGAGACAGGAGGATCAGGCAGAGGAGGTACAATAGAGGAGGGTGGAGAGACAGGAGGGGAGAGCTAGCGCCTTGTTTTGCTTGTGTATCATATTTTGACCCTTCGGGGCGATCATTGTGTTATGACAGACACATTTACCTCTTTATATATATATACATGATTTGATGATGATGGATGATATGTACTTTTTATTATGATGCAATTATGGATATGTTGTGTTGACCTATTTGTGATGCAGAGTGGATGCTTATACATGTATGTTTATGATGCATTGCTGACACATTTTTGGATGCGGGATGAGTGACTTATGCTTATTCATGTGCATATATGCAAATGTGTGATGGATTCGTAGATGTAAAATGATTTATGATGCAATCTGAATGTAATGTTACATGGATGAATAAGTATCTTTTATTTATGTGATGCAACCTAAGTGCAACCTATGTGATAAATGTTTTGTGGAAAATGACTATCTAATTGAAATAAGTAATGCAATCTATGATGTGAATAAATAATAAAGAGGGAATATGTTAATAATAACACAATGATCTTAGATAGAAAAATAGAAGAATATGGAATAAATGGGAAATGGAGGAAATTGAGGAGTCCATGGGATTATTGAGTTTAGGATTTTATGGAATGATGGTGAAATTTTGTGCACAAAAAATGTGGAGAGCCAACCTAGTTTGATATTGCCTTGGGTGACTTGCACCACTAATTATAGGAATCAGGATACCATGAGAAGCCAGGCGTGGATTGACTCTTTAGATAAATGGGAATTCCTTACACACAACTATGCAAGTGTTGAGAAACACTAATATAAAGTTGTGGGTACGTGCAAGGAAACCCTCAAACACACTGATATCTCATGTACACGAGAAGGTAAGTGTTGATAAACACTAATACCAGGTCACCGGTTTATACAAGAGAGATCCAAAACATGCCATGCTAAAAAATATGCCCCAGTATGCCCCTATTGTAACATACCTAGATATGGAAAATCCAGGCAGTCGTAGATAGTTGCAGTCGTAGGGAAAAAGATGCAAGTCTAAATGAAAAATCCAAAAAAATCTAACAAGTCACTCATTCGTGACCAAATGATACCTCTTGCCAAGAGTAGGATTAGGATGGAGGATTAGGTTGCCAAGCGAGGGAAGGAATCATCCCTAGGGCAAAGTGGACTTTTGGTTTAGGCAAGTGATCCTATGGTTTTGAAGATTGACTTGCGGACTTAGGATTGTTCTCATGACTTCTTGAAGCTCACACAGAGGCACAAAAGCTCAGTTTAATGGGACATTCCTTATTCATGACTCAAGTGAAGACTTATCATCATACGCGTGTTTTATTGGGAGGTGGAAGGGAAGGAATGTTGTGAATGGGTGGACTGGATGGATGGTGTTTTTGTAGTGTCAACTTGATAGACAATGGATCCGGTTATTTACCTTGGCGCCTGCATGGAGGTTTTCACCAAGGTACTTGTCCATAGAGCCACAAAGTGGTTTTCACTGATGGATGAATTATTTTTTCTTTTCTTTTTCTGATTTTTTGATTTTTTTTTTTTGTGTGTCACAAGGCACCTGTTTGCCAGGTTTTCACCAAAGTGATAATTTTTTCAGGATCTTTTTCTCATTTTTTTGTATTTTTCTTGATTTTTTCGATTTTATTTCTATTTTATTTTATTTTATTTTTTTGACAATTTAAGACTTTCTGAGGACTAGGCATAAAATCTTTTAAGGTGCATGATATTCATTGGATCATCCAAAGGATCGCCTTCAGGAGTAGCCAACTAATAAGCTCCTGATCCATATTTTGCTGTGATTACATATGATCCAAGCCAATTAGGCTCGAACTTGCCTTTCTTTTCTCTTTCTTGTAGGTTTTTTTGATTCTCCATGAGGACAAGATCACCAATTTGGAATTCCCGAGTTCTGACTTTTTTGTGATAACTCATGCGTAAATGGTTTTGATATACCCTGAGATGATTCAAGGCCTTGAGGCACCTTTCATCTAACAATTATAGCTCTTGTAAGCAGGCAATTCTATATTCTTCATCTGGTAGGATATTTTGCAGCGATACCCTAAGAGAGGGGATTTTGATCTCAAGGAGAAGGATGACTTCGGAGCCAAAGACTAGGGAATAAGGGGTGGCACCTGTGGGGGTGTGTATGGAGGTGCGGTAGGCCCACAAAATGGGATGGAGTTGGAGGTGCCAATCATGACCAGCTTCATTGACTGTCTTTTTGAGGATTTTGATTAGGGTTTTATTAGAAGCCTCAGCTTGACCATTGCCTTGGGGGTAATATGGGGTGGAGAAGCGAAGTTGGATGTGAAATTTTTGGCAAAGTTCTTTGACATCCTGGTTTTTAAATTGTCTACCATTATTTGTAATAATAACTTTTGGAATGCTATATCGACAGATCCGGTAGTTCAGGATGAATTTGGATATCCGCTTACCAATGGTAAAAGTAAGAGGGATAGCCTCTACCCACTTGGTGAAATACTCGGTGGTGGTGATAATGAATTTATGTCCATTAGAGGATGAGGGGTGGATTTTCCCAATGAGATCAAGCCCCCATTGTGAGAAGGGTCATGGCGTAATGAATGGCTGCAATTCTTGTGACGGTGCATGAATCTTGTCTCCATGTTGTTGGCAAGGGATACATTTCTTCACATAGTTATATGCATCTGCTTCCATTTTAGGCCAATAATATATTGTTCTCAAAATATTTTTAGCCAAGGCGATCCCACTTGAGTGTGCCCCATAGATGCCCTCATTTACTTCGCATAATGCCCATTCTGCCTCTTGTTTATCTAAATACCTTAGGAGGAAACCATCAAAATGCCTTCTGAATAGGGTGTCTCCAAGGATGGTGTAACGAACACATTGGCGAATGAATGTTTGTTGTTGGGTTTTGGTGAGATGTGGGGGAATGGTGTTGTCTTTTAGGAAAGCAAAGGTTTCTTAGTACCAAGGGGATTCAAGACCAACGAGTAAACATGCCATTTCAGATTCTAGTAGGTTGTATGCCAATATAAATAGTTGCTCAACCAAGAACTCACACTTCTGACTGTGTGCCGGCATCTAAAGGAGGGAGCCAATGGTGGCCATTGCATCTGCAACCTTGTTGTTTGTTCATGGGACTTGATCATATTTGATTGTTGTGAAGTACTACTTAAGATCTTCAACCATGGTATGGTAGGGAAGGAGTTTATCATCTTTTGTTTGGTACTCATCATTGACTTATTTTATGACAAGTTGGGAATCACCATAGACTTGTAATTCCTTTATTTTCTAGTGGATAGCCAAGCGCAAACCTGTGATGAGTGCCTCATATTCTGCGATGTTGTTGGTCCATGCAAAGGCTATCTTGTATGACTTTGGGATGCCATCTCCTTGAGGTGTGATTAATAATATTCCTGCCCCTGATCCATTTTGGGTGCAAGAGCCATCAAAGTACAATCGCCATGTGGAGGATGTGGTAACTGTCATAATGAACTCATCCGATAATTCTGTGAGAATAGGATGGTTACCTGGGAGTGGAGCATCCACCAACTGGTATGCGATGACTTGTCCCTTGATTGCCTTTCTGTCCACATATTTAATGTCAAACTTGCTTAAGAGCATGACCCATTTAGCGATTCTGCCAGTGAGAGCAACTTTTGACAAGAGATATTTAAGTGGATCAATCTTAGCAATTAGTTTTGTTTTGTTGTTCAGCATATAGTGTCAGAGCTTCTGTGTGCTAAACACCAATGCCAAGCATGCTCTTTCAATGGGGGTATAATTGAGTTCATACCCTACTAGTGTCCGACTGATGTAGTAAATGACATGTTTCTTCCCTTGATCATCTGTTTGTGCCAACAATGCCCCCAATGCCACTGCGGTAGCACATGTACAAAATAAAGGGTTTTCCAGGAGTAGGAGACATCAACACTAAAGGTGATGCTAGATATTCTTTTAGTTTCTCAAAGGCCTTTTGACATAAGCAGTCCCATTTGAATTTTGTGTCTTTGCACAACAGGTGTGCAAATGGATGGCACTTATCTGCTAGTTGTGAAATAAAATGTCTAACCGATTGGAGTTTTCCTTGGAGACTGCGCAGTTGTCTGAGAGCTTTTGGTGGAGGCATTTCCATGATAGCTTTTACCTTTGCGGGATCGACATCGATGCCTCTGCGGGAAACAATGAATCCTAATATTTTTCCCAATGTGACCCCAAAAACACACTTCTTGGGATTCAGGCACAATTTATATTTTCCAATCTTTCAAAGATCTGCTTCAGAATAGGGATGTGTTCTTGTCTTGTCTTAGATTTGCCTAGTAGATCATCCACATAGTCCTCCATAAGTTCGTGCAAGAGGTCATGAAAAATTATTGTCATGGCACGTTGATATGTAGCTCTAGGATTTTTGAGGCCAAAAGGCATGACTCGATAACCAAAAAACCCCCCTGGTGTTGTGAATGCATTTTTATGTTGATCCTCATCTGCAATCCTGATTTGGTTGTATCCATAAAATCCATCTATAAGAAACAACATCTCATGTCCTGTTGTAAGGTCCACAATCATATCTATATTGGGGAACGGGAAATCATCTTTAGGACAAGCTCTATTTAGATCTCATAAATCTGTGTAGATGCGGATGCCCCCGACAGGTTTGCCAACAAGTACAATGTTGGAGACCCATTCAGCGTAATCTATTGGTTTGATGAATTCTACGTCTAACATCTTTTGGACTTCCGCCTTGACCAGGAATGCAATATATGGGTGCATTTTGCGCAATTTTTGTTTTACAGGTTTTGCGTCTGGGCGGGCAACAAGATTGTGAACCACCAAGGCAAGATCCAACTCTGGCATATCGGCATAGGACCATGGAAAAATGATTTTTACCTCTATAAAGGAAGTTGATGAAATCTTGTTTCTCTTTTTCTGTGAGGGACTTGGCAATGAGCACATTTTTCGGAGTGACTTCGGTGCCCATGTTGATGTTGTCTGTTTCTTCTATCAGCAAATTTGATTTGTCCTGTGGAAGGTAACCAATAGTAGGGAGGTCAAGTCCCTCATCGTCAAGTGCCATTTTCAGGTTTTCACTTTTGGATACGCCCTTTGTTTTTATTTTTTGCTCATCCAAAGGTGCCTCAGAGAGGTTTTCAACTAGGGAATCATGTTTTTTGTTTTGATTATCTTTTTTACGACTAAGGGCATTGACCTGACTACCAAATTATCCATTTTCATGTAGTTGAATACCCTCTAATCTGTTATAATCTTCCAGATTTTGCATCGTCAAGAGAGTAATGAGAGCATTATCATCAGTGCAGATGTCTAAAGTGGGTTTATCTCGTTGGGCCCAGTCTATGAGTTCAGGATGGACAAGATGTAGCTCATGTGAAGGGGGATGGTATTGATGTGAGAGTTAAAGAAGATATCATTTTCGTATTCATAAGGCATTTCGTGGAACTCCTCTTCGTCAGCACTTTCAATATCCAAAGAAGGACTAGAAGGGGCACCAGCGATAATAATCTTAGGCACCGGGGTGTACCCCAAGCTTCTATTGTACTTGTAGGAGATAGGATTTATGAGTGCTTTTCTTCCTTTCTCCTCTGGTCCCAAGCCGTGTCCTTTGTAATTCATTTTTTCAACTATAGCTGATGCTTTTGGGTACATATTTTTGGATGTTTTTGTTGGATCATCATCTTCTTCTCAGTACAACCATGAAGAGACATTTGCATCAAGGCTCTCCTCATCAAGTGGGCCCAATTGCTGGAAGGTGGTATTTTGGCATTGCATGACTGGTTTTGGGTCTTCCTTAAGCTCTTTCGGTTTGCCAAATGACTTAGGAAATAGGGGGAGGTTGCCTATTAATAAGACATCTTCCAATTTGTATTCTCCACAGCCATTGTCCAAGATCTTGATTTGATTATCTGGTTGGGATGAAGTGGAGGCAACATTTGATGTGTCAGATGGAGGCGTTGGCGAAGGTCTATTTAGTGGGCAATGATATGGATGCTTCCCCTCCAATAGTTTGCAATATTGAAAAGGTTGTGGATCACCTTTGATAGTGATCTCTCTTTCGTTGAAGGGGAATTTGATGCATTGGTGATAGGTGGAGGGTACAACCTGCAAGGAGTGAATCCATGGCCGACTAAGGAGAATGTTGTAGGGGAGATCAAGATCTAGTACTTGCCAAGGGGTTTCAATTGTAATAAGGCCCACTTGAAGAGGTAAGGTGATCATGCCCTTCGAAACTCTTTCCACATCATCATATGCTTTTATTGTGATCCTTCCTGATATGTGTACCAGGTCCTCAGAAAGTCCCAATTGTTTTATTAATTTGTATGTACATAGATTAAGTTCAGATCCACCATCTATCAAAATACGTTTGACCTTGTGCTTTTGGATAAAGGCATCAATGTGCAAAGGTTTGTTGTGGTCTTCATCTGCAGGAGCATCTTTGGAGGTAAATACAAGGTGTTATTGGGCAGCAAGGTTTCCAATGAGAGCTTGGAATTGGGTAGCATTGATATTATCAGGGACACGGGACTCAAGGAGGGCTTGTTCCAGAATTTATTTATGTACAGGGGAAGTCTTGAGAAGTTCTAGAATGGAAATTTGTGCAGGGGTCTTCCAAAGTTGGTCAAGGAGGTCATATCGGCGGGTGGAAGACATGGGCGGGGGGTTTGGTGGGGGAGGGACTCCTTGGACAGTGACTTTACCTCGTCATGTGGTTACATTGTAGTCATTTTGGGGATGGGAGGTGGAAGGCATAGCACCTTGAATGACTATCCTAGCAAGATTTGGTCTGCTTTGGGAAGGGGGAGGATTAACTCCTTGGATAGTTATGACATTAACATGGTTGTCTATGGGCTCGGTGCGACCTACTAAAGAGACAAAGTTGGTTACATGATTAGTGTAGTCATAACTCACTGTGTTAGATGATGAGCCTTTTCCTTTATCATGCTTCGGGAAGGGTTCCTAGTACATTTTAAGTTTGTCATTGTTATTACCAGGTTCTGCATTTGCTACTTCAATTTCACCCCTATCGATGAGATCTTGTATGTAGATTTTAAGCTTCATGCACTTTTGTGTATCATGTCCCTTGATATGATGATACTCACAATACTCATTCTCATTATACCATCTAAGTTTGGGTTGATTGGGGTCAAATGGGAAAGTGATCGAAAAAACCACTGCACCTGCTTGGACAAGTTTTTGAAACACCATTTCAATAGGCTCAACAAGAGGAGTGAAGTCTCTTGGAGTCCTGTTATTTGATCGGGGTGGTCGTCCCTAGACTGAGACATTGTTGTGAGGTTTTTGGGATTGATTTTGATTATTTTGATTGTTTAATTGATGATTATTGGTGGTGGATTTTGGGGGAGAAGCCACGGTTTGGACCCGCTTTGCATCAGTTACACCATCGTTGACTACGTTTTTGTTTTTAGACCAGAACTTTGGCTTGTCATTATGATAAGAGGAAGAACTTTGTGTCAATTTTTGGTAATGTTTCAAGGTTCCTTCCTCCAACAAGACACGTTTGAGGGTGAGGCCCTTAATTTTTGGAAGGATTTGATACATTGAGACGTCAAAGGTCTTGAAAGTTCGGGTACCAAGTTCTTTTGAAATAATTCAATTTGATGTTGTTTTGGCATGTCCCATTGGAATTTTCTGATAAGATGTCACCGTCTTTGTAAGAAGTTCGTGAAAGTCTCTCCGAACCTTTGTTTTGTGTTACATAGGTCCATCATAGAAACGTCATTAGCCAAGTTATAGGCATAGTGAGCTACAAATTTCTCTGTCAAGTCTAGAAAGGAGACAATGGAGCCTCGTGGTAGAGATGAGAACCATGCCAGGGCATCTCTTGTGAGACTCTTGGGAAAGAGTGTGCGAAGATATAGGTCACTATAGGAGACTTATTGACATAAGATATGAAATTCCTGGACATGGTCGTGGGGGTTTCCTTTGTCTTCATACTTGGTGAATTTAGGGATCTCAAATCCTGGGGGATAAGGTGCAACTGATATAGACAGGTCATAGGGACAAGGACAAAATTCCTCAAATGAGTAAGGTTTCCTCTTATTAGTCCCTTCTTTCATGTCCTTGATGATATTTTTCTTGTCTTGAATTTCCTTGATGAGGTCTTGTTGTGGACTTTGATAATGATGAATTGTATTTGCCCCAAGAATTGGATGAGTCAAGGAAGGTGTACCACCACCAATGTATTGATATGATGAGGAGGCAGGAATATGAGATGTGATGATCGATGCCGCTGGGATTTAAGTGATAGTTGGTTGCGGTCCATAAACTGTTGTGACAGGATTGAGTGCGACTCGGATAAAGTTTACGACATTGTTGACAGGAAGTGAAGTTTGTGGAATAGAGATGTGTGGTTGAATGGAAGGAAGTGGTATAGAAGCGTGTTGCAGAATATATGAGATCGGATTTGATAGTGGTATAGATGGTAAGAAAGTAGAAGGTGGGATGGAGACCACGGTGGGAGGTGTCGCGGGTGGCATTGATTGAGTTTGGATGATTGATGGGGCTGCAATTGATTGAGTTTGAATAATAGGTGCATCATTTTGTGTGGGAGCGAGGTCTCCTTGTGGTTGTTGGCTGAGAATGGATCTGTCAAAATCAGGCGGAAGTTGAGCTCCATTTTCAAGGAGAGTTTTTAGAAGTGCAGTAGGATTGTGCTGGATGAACTTTTCAATCATCTCTTGGTTATAAGAGTCTGCTAAGAAAGTTTTCGCATCCAGAGAGAGTTCATCTTGGCTAACTATATTAGGATTTTGGCTTTGATCTTGATTGCTAGGTTGCCCACTTTGTGTAGGATCTTTCGTGGGATCGTCATATAGGACACTAATGTCCGACATGCCATATTGTTGTTCAACCATCTTTTTCTTTTGGTATCAAGTTGTGACCATACATGAATAACCTTAGAAAATCTTGGAGGAAGAAATTTTTGATGAAAGGACTTAGCAAGATTTTTGTGGAATCTTAGGATTTTGTCTTTGATGACAAGGGATTTTTTCTGATTGGTGGGGTTCTTGGATTAGAACCTGGATTTGATAAGGATTGACACCTTAGTCCTTGGATGAGGACTTTAGGTGGTGGATGAAACCACAAGCAAGGTAATGACCAAGTTGGGTAGGATTTAGACCTTGGAATGATGATTAAAAAGCCTCTTTTCCATCAAGGGTTGACTAATGAGCCTAAGATAAGTAAAGGTGCAAGTTAAGAGTCTTGATCGACTCAAAAAGGATGAGGCAAAAGATACTTGGAGAGGATTCTTCTTCAAGCACAAGAGCTAATTGATTAATGATGAGGTCTAAATGGAACTTCACAAGGCATGCAACCTTAACGTGAGGTTAAATTGGATTAAAGGATGATTGGATTTGGATTTTAAGAATTGATTTGATAGTGGAGGGAGAATGATTTGATGCACTAAGTCCTTAGGAAATTGAGGATGATTGATTGAGGAGGTATGATAGTGATGACTAGAAGAAACTTGATGACTAGGTTATTCTTGGCATGAACATGACTCAATAGATGATTGGTTTAGATGGAAAGTTGTATGAAGGGACACGACCACCATGATAGTTGGTGATAAAGGACAAACCCGAACCTTAATGGAGAGCACAGACTCTTAGTTAATCACTAGCATCAAACTCATTGCTATGACCATGGACGTAATCATGGTAATGATGCAAGAATGTCATTTGTTTGAGCAAGAGTTTACGGTTGGTATACCAAAATTTCCGACGCCTAAGGAGTTGTGCTTGTGTGAGATTTTTCTTCTTGATAGGTCAGTGAATTGACTTCTTAGGATGTTTATACAACTTGGGCTTATGAAACATGAGACAGACGGAGTTTTGATGCAATTTTGGACTTTGTGTGGGTAATGACTTGGATAATTGTTTGTATTTGGACAAGTGTTTTTTTTTGCAAAGTGTTTGAGGATAATGATGTGTTTTTAGTCTACTCTTGGAAAGTATGTATCAAATAAAGCAAACACAATGATCAAATGCATTTTAACTCAAAGACACTCATGCTCATATACAACACTCTTAAGGCTAGCAAGGACAATAGTCATTGGATCCCAATTGGTTTCCCAACTATGCTTACCCAAAGCGAACACTTAGATGCTTGACTCCACTGGTTCACCTCCATGACACTCACTTCTCTGGGGCAGCCAAGCATCAATTCCCATGAAAAATCCTCATGGCGAACTTTGTGTCTGTAGCGTCGTAAATTGTACGCACTCGCTAGGGTGGTACAATTTCACACCTAGTTTAGCACCCACCTTAGTGCATTTTGCATTCTGCATTACATTTCTCCTTAAGTACTTAATTAATCAAATTAATTAGGTCTAAGGTTCCATTTCATCATTCTTTACATCACAAAGTTGGGCCCTTTCACTAAAGCACGCCCTTCGCATTTTATTCCTTCAATGCATCATTTAATCAAAAACCCTAATTAGGTCCTATTTTGAACTTGGGGGCTTGATTTCGGGGGTCAAAACATCTCAAAATCACCTGTAACTTCGGGATTCTCTCTAAAATCATCATATCCGACGGCCCTGAAAATTTGGTGAAAAGTTGTCGGGACCGTGGCGCCCGGTGCACATGGTCCCGGACATTTTTCCCAAAATTTTAGGAGCGTGATCCAATCATAAAATAAAGCTTAACCCCAAGAAATTGGCGGGATATTCAATCTCTAGGTCGGCCAAAATACGAATTTACGACCTAGGGTTTCATACATAAAAGCTCTCTTTCCTCATTTGAAAGGATTGGATTTTTGTTTTCCAGGAACTTCATATGCAGCGAAAGAGCAGATCTTTGAGGACTTCAACATCTTACAACATCTTTCTATCAAGCATCTATCAAATTCATTCATCCACTTAGGGCTTGGAAGACATTGAAGAACAATAGGAGATTACCGACTGAAGATTGGCTTGTACTCCTCCCTTGAGGGTTGGGTATGATTTCGTATTGTTTTCATGTCTTTGCATAAGCTTTGATGCATCATTTATTCATTCTTTAGATCACATTGCATCTTGATTTAGAGCATTTACATTATCATTTGCAAGCAATTAGGGTTTACTTTCTAGGTTGCTCTAGTTTGCTTTCTTGCATTTTTGGACCTTGCACACACACTAGGTCTGCACACACAATATATTTTACAAAACAACTTGGCTATTCGTGGAGGTGGAAATCACCAAAGTGGGGGTTTGACTAAGGCAAAACCCTATATAGCCGCCCCTCCCCCTTTTCAGATATTATTGCAGGTTTCGGGATTCGGACGATGCCGCGGGATACAGATCCGGAGAGAGAAGGTCGAGACAGCACTCTGTGTGAAGTTGCAGAGCAGAAGACTGGGACAGGGGCGCTGGGTGCCCTGGTCCTGCCAGGACAGGGGTGCTGGGTGCCCTGGTCCCTGGGACAGAGGCGTTGGGTGCCCTGGTCCTCCGGACAGACAGTTTGCAGATAGTGTTTCAGAGTGCAGAATAGTGGTTTCCGGTGCAGTTTTCAGGACAGTGGCGCCTGCGCCCCCATCCCGAACATTTTCAGTCCGATTTTGACTCTGGGTACATATCTGCATTCTTATTTCATCCTTGTACTTACAGCTGTTCATTGTTTAATCTCAATTCTGCAATCTTGTTATTAGTTCATACTTGCATTTTGAGATTAGGGTTTGAACTTGCATTACTTAATCTTACAATTTCAACAAGGGAATAGGAATCCTAATAGATATCCCGTGGCTCTCTCTTTCACCAAAAGAAGTAGCCAATTGTGTGATATATCTAGGCTCTTTCGTATTCCGTAATGTGTGTCAAGAGGTAGGATTAGGGCATGTTAACCTAGTCTCGCTTTTTCCCCCACACATTTTGGTGAACCCGACGTGAATCTATTATTGCTTCCTCTTACATTACATTTGTTAGATCTAGATCTAGATTTAGTGTGTTTTCATTTTCATTAAAAGAGAAAAGGAAAAAAGAAAAAAAGAAAAAAAAGAGTGTGTTTCTTTGCATTGGGTGTTTAAATTTTATGCAATCTTTTCAAAATGTCAGATTTTTATTTACAAAATGTTCATGCTTTTGATGATTATTATGAGTATAGACAAGATGAATTAGATGAATCTTTAGATGAGTTTTTAAACCCTAAGGATGCTAAACCTTCATTTTACCAAAAACTCATAAACCTTGTTACTATGCCATTTAGGTGTGATGAGAAAGATAAGTCGAATGATTCCTCTCAAGGATACATTCCTATCAACTCTTCCCCTGAATCTAGTAACATGGTTGTCTTCAATAATCCCCTATATGAGGAGATGTCTCCTTTTGAATCAAAAAACAAACCTTTTAACCAATATAATCATGCTTTGTTGGATGATGCTCTTGATGACTTTGTGGCTTTGTCGAAACCTATAAACAAAAATAAGACCTCTAAATTGGTTAACATGATAAATTTGAATGAACATAATAAGCCTCTCTTTGAAGTCCAAGGTGCTTATCCTTCTCCTACCTTTCAAATTCCTAAATCACCCCTCCTTACTGTCCAAGGGAGGTATGATCATGATTCCTTTCGTACCCCGAATAAACCAATCATCACTGTACAAGGGAGAAAACCTATAAGTCCTTACAATTATGCTAAACAAATAACTAGAGAGAGTTATCATGCGGTTGCCCATACTTATCATACTAGAAATAATAGGCAACCTAATCCTCCTCCTGTTATTCCAGTTTCCCTTCCTAATCCTCAACCAATTCTTCCTCAAGCTCCCCGTATTTCGCAAGTTATGGGTAAGGAATATGATCTCATAGAACAACTTAAAGCTACCCCTGCTAAGATATCCCTATGGGATTTGATTCAAACTTCTTCCACCCATCATGGAATGTTACAAGATGCCTTGAAAGATTTGAATGTTCCTCCACCGAATACATCTAGTAATATAGCATCTTTTGTTAACTCTGTGATGAATCCTAAAGCTCAAATTGTGTTTTCTCAAGATGAGTTGCCTACTAGTGAAATTCAACAACAATATGATCCCTTGATGATTGTGGTTGTCATGAAAGACACGGCTATCAGACGAACACTAGTAGATAATGGCTCTGGCCTCAATGTGTGTAGCATTAATCTATTGCATAAGATGAATGTGGATACGTCTCTTATGGAGCCTGACTCTCGTCCCATTCGTGGCTTTGACAATGTGGCTAAGACTTCATTAGGTATCATCACCTTACCTCTCACAGTGGGACCTGTTACTTTGCCTACTCCTATCCATGTTATGCCGGGAAATTTAACATATAACTTGTTATTAGGGAGGCCTTGGATTCACAGCATGCAAGCTGTCCCCTCTACGTTGCATAAACAAGTTAAATTCATTTATAACAATAAGACATACACTTTGATGGGTGATACTAATTTTCAAGCTTGTCTACAAACATCTAATTCCAAAGGAGATTCTTCTAAGCCACCCTCGTCTAGTAATGACTCTTTAAACAAGAAACCTATCGCTGAGTCTTCGCTCTCTGATGATCAAAATCCTTTGGATGAGCCTGGAACTCCTGAAGAAGATCCTTCTCGACTTGAAAATACACATAAAAAGGATTTTGATCCTGAGAAGGTCCTCGCAGAAGATGATTGGGGATCTCTTGATTTTAACCCTACCTTTGTGGGTGAATATAAGGTTCCTTCTAGAGAAATTAAAATTGAAAAGAAGGAAGAAACTAAAAATCAATCAACCTTACCTGAACCTATGAGTAATAATTTTGTCGCTGCTTCTCAAACTTCTTCTCCTCACATCTATAATTATGAAGAGTTTGATTCTTTGTCTTATGAAAAACCACCTTCTCTTCCTGAAATGGCTGATCGTTATGGTCGTGGTTTTCGCATTTTTGCTAAGCATGGGTATCATGGAAAAGGTTGTGGTGCTCATGAACAAGGGATAAGAGTTCCTCTAGAGACTAATTTTCACAATTATGCCTTTGGACTTGGCTTTAATCCCTGCAGACGTACTAAAGCTTCTAGAAGACCATGCATTAGTGTTAATGCTATCTCTACATCTTTATCAATACAACATCCTGAGTATATTGATGGGGATCCTTCGTGTGCCTGTGCTTTGGATATCTTCCCTACCGACAATGCTTTAGCTGAGTTCTTGGGAGCTTATGACACTCTTCCTCGTTATCATCACAATAGGGGACTCCCTTATTGTTTGAACACCGAAGCCTATTTTGGAAAAGAGATTGATAATGATGAGATTGTGAAAGAATTCCCTCAGTTAAAGGATACTCCTCAACAAAGTAATCTTCTCATAAGTGACACCATTGATGTTAAGATGGATCCTTGCAATAAAGAGAAAGTTATTAAAATTGGGAAATGTTTGGATGAAGAGGAACAGAAACAATATGAAGAACTATTGCATGAATTCCCTGAGATCTTTGCTTGGGCATATTCTGACATGCCTGGTATAGATCCTAAGATCGTTACTCATAATATTGTCTTAGTTCCTGACGCTAAGCCCGTGAAACAAAAGATTCGAAAAATGAATCTTAAGGTGGCTCTGCTTGTTAAAGCTGAGATTGAAAAACTATTGGAGGCTGGATTTATCCGCCCTATTGACTATTCCCCATGGATTTCAAATATTGTCGTTGTGGCTAAACCAGATAACAAAATAAGGATGTGTACCGACTTTCGGGATCTAAATAAGGCTTCTTTAAAAGACGATTTCCCTCTTCCAAACATTGACATGATAGTTGACTCTACGGCAGGACATGCCTTGCTATCCTTCATGGATGGTTTTTCAGGCTACAATCAAATTTTCATAAACCCTCAAGATCAATTCAAAACTGCTTTCACTACTCCTTGAGGTACGTTTTGTTGGATAATGATGCCTTTTGGACTTAAAAATGCCGGTGCAACTTATCAACAAGCGATGACCCTTATCTTTCATGATTATATGCATAAGATTTTAGAGGATTATGTTGATGATATTTTGGCCAAATCCTTTCTTCGCATGGATCATGTTAAAGTCCTTCGTCAAATCTTTGAAAGAATTCGTAAATATCACATGTGCTTGAATCCCCGAAAATGTGTTTTTGGTGTGGATAGTGGAAAACTATTAGGGTTCATAGTTTCGCATCGTGGGATTGAGGTGCATACTAAGAAAATAGATGCTATTGTTAACATGCCACCTCCTTGAAATGTGTCTCAACTTAAAAGCTTACAAGGAAAGATTCAAGCTATTCGTAGGTTTGTGTCTCAACTTGCGGATCGTACCTTTCCTTTTACTCAACTTCTTAAAAAGGATATCACTTTTCAATGGAATGAGGTTTGTCAGCAAGCATTTGAAGATTTAAAAGTGTATTTGGCTAGTCCTCCTATTCTTCAACCGGTCGAACCTTCTAAACCCTTTCTTTTGTATACAGCTGCTTCTTCTCATGCTCTCGCAGCATTGTTAGCACAACATGATAAAGATGGTAAGGAATGTCCGGTTTATTACATAAGTCGTACCTTACTCGATTATGAGACCCGATATTCTGCGATAGAAAGACAATGCTTGGCCGTGGTGTTTGCGACTCAGAAATTGAGACATTATCTTTTAAATTCAGAAGTCCACGTCATGGTTAAGTTTGATCCTTTGAAGCATCTTTTCTCTAAAACTGATTTATCAGGACGTCTAGCTAAGTGGGTTATGATGTTAACTGAATTTGACCTTAAATTTGTTTCACAAAGAGCAATTAAAGGACAAGCGTTGACCGATCACTTAGTTGAGGCCCCTTCGCCTTTCTCCTTCCCTAACCCTGAGTCCTTTCCCGATGACTTCATTCTTTCTATAGAGAAAGATGAAACTTGGGAGTTATACTTTGATGGCTCTAAGTGTCGTACGGGATCGGGGGCAGGTGTTGTTCTAATTTCTCCTACAAAGAAACCCATTCCTTTATCATATCGTCTAAATTTCCTGTGTACCAATAACATTGCTGAGTATGAGGCTCTTATAGCAGGAATAAAAGCAGCCTTAGCTCTGAATATAAAACACATACATATCTATGGAGATTCGCAATTGATTATAAGACAAGTAACAGGAATATATCAAGCAAAACAAGACAAATTATCACAATATACAGATCTTGCTATCTCTTTATTACAAAATTTCGATTCTTATACCATGGATCCCGTTCCTCGAAAAGATAATCGACATGCGGATGCAATGGCATGTGTGGCTTCTCTAGTATCTTTAGAAGACCCTATGGTCGATCTTAATTTCGTTATTCACAATCTTATTTCTCCAGCTATTGAAGATGATTCTAGCTTGATAACATGTTGTGACTTTGTAGACTCAGATGAATGGTTCTCGCATATCATAAGATATTTGACCGATGGTACCTTTCCTGATTCCGCTAATAGGAACACTAGGGCTAGAATCCGCAAGCTGTCTGCTAGATATATCATCCTTTCTAATGTCCTTTATCGAAGGGGTTATGATGGTCTTCTCCTTCATTGTCTTAACAAGTCAGAAATCCCCGTTGCTCTTGAAGAGGCACATTCAGGTGCCTATGGGGGGCATTTTGGGGGCAAATCCCTGGTTCATAGGTTGCTTCGTATGGGATACTATTGGCAAACTATGCAGAAGGATTCCTTTTCATTTGTTAAAAAATGTCATCAATGTCAACAACACAATAATCTGATTCATGCTCCGGCCCAAGAACTTCGTTCTCAAGTAGCTTCTTGGCCTTTCTCCGCATGGGGTTTGGATCTTATTGGAACAATTTCTCCTCCTTCATCTCAAGGACACACCTTCATTATAACTGCAACAGATTACTTTACGAAGTGGGTAGAAGCTATTCCTCTTCGCTCTACTACTGCTTAAGTGATTTGCCAATTTCTTCTAGAAAACATCATTTCTCGATTTGGGATACCTTCCACTATTATCTCATATAATGGGACATCGTTTAAAAACAAGGATGTGAAGAAATTCCTCGAGAAGTATCATATCAAACATCGATTTTCTACACCATATTATCCTCAATCAAATGGCCAAGCCGAATCATCCAATAAGATAATTGAACAAATTCTTCGTAAAACTGTGAGTAAGCATGGTAAGGATTGGAGTAACCAGCTGATCTATGCTCTTTGGGCCTACCGAACGAGTGTACGAATTGCTACGGGAACTACTCCTTATAATCTTGTTTATGGTGCTGATGCTATTATGCCCTTAGAATTAGAGATTCCATCACTTAGGGTTTCTCTCAAAGGTATAGTAGATGATGACTCTTATAGGGAACAACGACTTCAACAGCTTGAGATGCTTGATGAATAGCGCATAAACGCTCTTGAGCATATTCAAGCGTATCACAAAATTCTACAACGAAGCTATAATGACAAGGTTATTCAACGTTCCTTCTCAGTAGGTGACTTAGTCCTTTATGAGAATTAGCGCAATGTGAATGCCTTGCCTGCAGAAAAGGGAAAATTCAGTCCTAATTGGCTTGGACCATACATCGTTATTGAGGATTATGGATCAGGTGCTTACAAAATAGCGGATGTAGATGGTACGCCTCTTAAAGAACCTATAAATGCTATGCACTTGCATAGATATTATGCTTAATTCTTCATTCTTCATCTATCTTCTTTTTCAATTCTTCAACATTGGATAATATGTTAGTATCTCTTAATTAAAGCAAAATAGAATTCAATGTTATGTTGTTTAATCTATATTGCTTCGTTCCTGACAAGCGTGTCTCCTTACTTTATAGTTTGTCTTGAATTCATTAATGTAAATTGTAAAAGGTTTACATTTCTCATTATGCTAGCATATTATACAAGGTCTTTATGTATTAAGTAGAATCGTATCATGTTGTGTTTAAATTCAGAATTAAATCACATTAGTTATATGATTCATAGGCTTAATGCATATTTCTTCCTTACTATCAATGTAGTACTTGATTAAACACTTAATTAAGTCACACATGTATCAATTTAATCATGGAGCATTGAGAAGTCAATCACATGGAAATTAAATTCTGAACATACATGTACATTTACCAAATGTATTAGATTTAATCAAAACAAAATATACATTGTTTTAAGCATTAAAGATAACACATTTGAGACAAAAGAGAAGCATGTATATATACATATATATGTGTGGATCGTATACAAATCTAGGTCACTGTACATCCAAAATGTGACCTCTCTTTTACATCATAAAATCATCTCCTATCCCTAGGGCTAGTGGCTGGAGAGTGTCGACTGGACGCTCCCTCCTGATCTGGCCGTGAAGGTGGACCCATGGGTGTGTAGCGCGATATAGATCGTGAGTGACTCCGAGAGGAACTCCTACGATCCCTATCCATAAGGATCGCGCGATAGGTGGTAGCCTCGGTCTGAGCCGCTGCTAGATCTCGCCGCGCCTGCTGGAGGTCCTCTAATAGGACTCTCTCTCTGCCGCACCCGCTGAAGGTCCTCTGATAGGACTCTCTCTCTCTGCCGCGCCTGCTGAAGGTCCTCTGATAGGACTCTCTCTCTCTCCCTCCATATATCTACCTGTACTCGGAATGGGAAAAACAAATCCCCATGCCGACCCACATTCCCCTGAGGCCTATAGGCAATCTGTGAGGAACTGGGGATCTGTGCTATCATGGAAATGTCTGTCATTGCCTGCTGAATCAAGGAACGCCATTCCTGCACATTAGCTATGGCAGTAGAACAGATTTTTGTTAGTACCATTCTATGTCATCAAAACATTCATCAATCAATATAAACCTACTATACCTGGATCTCCCTCGTGCCAGTAGGGATCATGATATGGTAGTATCTGCGACTGAGAACCGCTAGGCTCCCCTCGCTCGTATACTCTATCCACAATGGGTGTAGGCTGGATGGTACTGGTGACAGGTCTCCGTATCGCCTCCTGTTCCCCCTGTTGGGGAATAAGAGGTGGATCCAGAGCTATGGTATCGTCTCCTGAATGGTGGGGAGCTGCATCCGACTCCTCCTCATCATCTCGATCCTCCTCCTCGTCGTCCTCCTCGTCATCATCATCCTCATCCTCATCCGCATCATCACCTGCATCCTCCTCGTCCTCCTCTCTATCTGCATCCTCATCCTCCTCCTCCTCGTCACTGGGCTGATCGCCTGTAGGTGGATCAGGATCTCCCGCCTCCTCATGACCCTCTCCCTCCTCTGACTCCTCTGACCTGGATCCCTCGTCCTCGTCTCGGTCTCCATGTCTCCATGGGCCTGGATAGCCTGTCGGATGATCTGGTGGAAAGATAGGACCTGGATATGATCTCATGAACCATGAAACATATCTACGCTGTGCTCCAGGCTCTGCAGAATAGTCGGTGACTACATCCTGATCGGATCCCTCTAAGTCTGTCGTCTCAATATCATCTACCGTCGGTCTCGCTACTACTCCAGGTCTGGGAAGGACCCGTGAGTGTCGAGTATAGATGGGCACATCGGCTGGAACACACTGCTCTAGTCCGAACTGCCTCTGTACTCGGTCAAAGTAGAAAGGGACTATGATGTGTGCATATCGTCCTCGCAATAGGCGGTTCCTCTGTAGACATGCTAACTGTCTCTCCATACCATCCCATCTGTGCATTAGTAGGTAAGGTCTCCACACTATCACCTCAGATGTCAGTCTGTCAACAATCACTCTCCAATACAACAAATCGCCAAATCTCCACTCTCTGGTAAGTGGATAAGCGAACACCCTAGGTCACTCGCTCGCTGTACTCAGTGGAAAGCCGACGGGCCTGGTGCATGTGAAACGCTCTAAAATCCACACCTGTAGAAGTGTGCATGTCATCAAACTGCAACCCTGTCCGAATACATACTCCTCAAGGTCGTGATAGAGATGTGCAAGCATACTCCGACCCCATGCATACACTCTCCTGTGTCTCTCCATCGCTCTGATACACCATGTGAGGCCCCCATGCATGTGTGTCCCTCGCCCATTAGGGCAGACGGCTAGTGCTATGATGGCTATCATAAGGCATCTCAGAAGTGGTACCTCCCCTGTAGGATGTAAGAGCCAGCTGACCATGATGCGACCTCTCGTCTCGCTCGGCATGGCTCTCCCTATGCAATACACCTGCTCTCTCTAATGATCCTCCGCTGACCGATCGGTTGTGTATGTAACCGTCGCTCCTCTGATAGGAAGACGAAGTATACGGTACACATCCTCGAGTGTGACCGTTAGCTCTCCTACTGGAAGGTGAAAGGTGCATGTGTCAGGATCCCATCGCTCCATCAAGGCCATCGGCATCGCAGGATGAAAGCGAATGGCCAGCATCAGAATCATGTACCACAATCCTACAATAGATAGAGTGTCTCTCTCTGACTAAGTCAGCCACAGAATCTGATCTCGCAAAGTGCGAAGAATATGTCCCGCTGTGTGCTCTCTCATGTACGGGAGACCCTGCAACATGAAAACATGACGATAATCAGTACTCAATCATCGAAATCGCAAATGAAAACCGTCGCACATCGTATGCAAGCCCCGAACCTCTCGCCAGGACCTAATTGGGGACCATGGCACCCTAATGGGGACCATGGCGCCCTGTCAGGGACCATGGTGCCCTGAGGGGACCATGGCGCCCTGAGGGGACCATGGCGCCCTGCAGGGACCATGGCGCCCCTGTCAGGGACCATGGCACCCTAGGGGGACCAGGGCGCCCCTCAGGGACCATGGCGCCCTGGGTGGGCCCCGGTCAGCCTTCGAGGCCCGCATACGATCACGAAAAAGTCAAACATGCGAAAAATCAAAAGTCAAACGTTCAGTCAACTCACCTCGTCCAGTGGCTCCTCGTCGATCATGGCCTGGCGTAGGCTCTCAATCCTCGTAGGATGCTCCGGTCATTGTGAAGGCATGATGATGGCTAAGTGGGCTCCGCTACACTGAATAGTATCCTGAAATCGACAAAGTGATGAATACAAGTGTCACTTTCGGAGTATATACTCTTGTTCGTTTATTCTTACTTTGTGAAACCCTAATTTTTTCCTCTGTCATTCATTATATCATAACTTGAGTTTGGGAGATGCGATTTTCGAGCCGTTCATTGCGTTGGAATCGTATTTTCCTTCTCTTACTCCCGGGATGTTCCAAAAAAGTGCTCTGATGAAGCCTATTTCGCGAACACCCCTCATCAACACTCTCTTACACAATTTGTCGCAAGTAAACATGCTACCCTGTTTCACCTCCCTAAATAAGCAAGTCGAAACAGGGGGGGCATATAGCTACTCACAGATTTCATCACTTTCCCTAGTAAGCATTAGGTGATTTTGTGATCTAACGTTTGTTTTGTAGGGTGCGGTTCCTAACTGTGTACTGCAGATACCGCTGGGGGCTTTGTCCGACAACTTATGGATATATCATTTTTTCAAATGATGTTTACTTTTCTGTACTTTAGCTTGCATATGCACGTAGTACTCATATGACTGCTAAAGTGGGGGCTAAATGTAGCATCGTAAATTGTACGCACTCGCTAGGGTGGAACAATTTCACACCTAGTTTAGCACCCGCCTTAGTGCATTTTGCATTCTGCATTGCATTTCTCCTTAAGCACTTAATTAATCAAATTAATTAGGTCTAAGGTTCCATTTCATCATTCTTTACATCACAAAGTTGGGCCCTTTCACTAAAGCACGCCCTTCGCATTTTATTCCTTCAATGCATCATTTAATCAAAAACCCTAATTAGGTCCTATTTTGAACTTGGGGGCTTGATTTTGGGGGTCAAAACATCTTGAAATCACCTGTAACTTTGGGTTTCTCTCTAAAATCATCATATCCGACGGCCCTGAAAATTTGGTGAAAAGTTGCCGGGACCGTGGCGCCCGGTGCACATGGTCTCGGACATTTTTCCTGAAATTTTAGGAGCGTGATCCAATCATAAAATAAAGCTTAACCCCAAGAAATTGGCGGGATATTCAATCTCTAGGTCGGCCAAAATACGAATTTACGACCTAGGGTTTCATACATAAAAGCTCTCTTTCCTCATTTGAAAGGATCGGATTTTTGTTTTCCAGGAACTTCATATGCAGCGAAAGAGCAGATCTTTGAGGACTTCAACATCTTACAACATCTTTCTATCAAGCATCTATCAAATTCATTCATCCACTTAGGGCTTGGAAGACATTGAAGAACAATAGGAGATTACCGACTGAAGATTGGCTTGTACTCCTCCCTTGAGGGTTGGGTATGATTTCGTATTGTTTTCATGTCTTTGCATAAGCTTTGATGCATCATTTATTCATGCTTTAGATCACATTGCATCTTGATTTAGAGCATTTACATTATCATTTGCAAGCAATTAGGGTTTACTTTCTAGGTTGCTCTAGTTTGCTTTCTTGCATTTTTGGACCTTGCACACACACTAGGTCTGCACACACAATATATTTTACAAAACAACTTGGCTATTCATGGAGGTGGAAATCACCGAAGTGGGGGTTTGACTAAGGCAAAAACCTATATAGCCGCCCCTCCCCCTTTTCAGATATTATTGCAGGTTTCGAGATTCGGACGACACCGCGGGATACAGATCCGGAGAGAGAAGGTCGAGACAGCACTCTGTGTGAAGTTGCAGAGCAGAAGACTAGGACAGGGGCGCTGGGCACTCTGGTCCTGCCAGGACAGGGGCGCTGGGCACCCTGGTCCTTGGGACAGAGGCGCTGGGCGCCCTGGTCCTCCGGACAGACAGTTTGCAGACAGTTTTCAGACAGTGTTTTAGAGTGCAGAACAGTGGTTTCCGGTGCAGTTTTCAGGACAGTGGCGCCCGCGCCCCTGTCCTGAACATTTTCAGTCCGATTTTGACTCCGAGTACATATCTACATTCTTATTTCATCCTTGTACTTACAGCTGTTCATTGTTTAATCTCAATTCTGCAATCTTGTTATTAGTTCATACTTGCATTTTGAGATTAGGGTTTGAACTTGCATTACTTAATCTTACAATTTCAACAAGGGAATAGGAATCCTAATAGATATCTCGTGGCTCTCTCTTTCACCAAAAGAAGTAGCCAATTGTGCGATATCTCTAGGCTCTTTCGTATTCCGTAATGTGTGTCAAGAGGTAGGATTAGGGCATGTTAACCTAGTCTCGCTTTTTCCCCCACACAGTGTCTCTACTAAGGGCCGTAAAAATATGGGCGGCTTCAAAGGTCAGACCTCCTGCACCAATGACTAGAAGGTTTTTGGCCACTATGCACAAGGTGTTTAATATGGCTTCCCATTAGGAGCTACCCTTCACAGTTGCACAAGCGCAATTGAGGCCTATAGCCCAACGAAGAACCAAGAACTTAGTAGTCACAAGCGTGATTGAGATCTCTAGGATCCTACTAAGCACCCAATGTGAGAGTGAACTCTCATATAACCCAAACCATTGACCATTTTGTTGTCAATGGCCTCTTTATTATAGTGAGTTGAGAACCCTAGGTCCGGGTGTACTCACTTGGGTCGTTCCCCTCTTACCTTCTCAAAGAGCAAGTTGGGAGGGCAGGCCCGCTAAGGGTAAGCATGCAATCAAACAAGAAAAGGTTGGAGGGTCTAAATTTCTGATCGTCTAGCTAGACGTGAGCATACTCTCCTACCTTTACGCTTTTCTCAAAGTACATCAAACAATGATTCATTCACCCTTTAATTAACATCTAGGTGCCTAGTTAAAAAAAGAAGCAGAAAGTTTGGTTGGGTCTCCTAGGCAACCTACAAAAAAAGTGGATTAGTAGTTTTTTCTGCTTTTTAAGGTCTTGGATGGTCGGTTTAAACTGCAAAACTAAAAAAAAAATAGTACTTACTGTACTGCACATACAACGCACGCGTTGAAGTGCAGTCAGTCGCGTTGAAGCGCCTGTGCAGGTGCTGAAATGCATGCGTACACGCTGCAGTAAATAAAAATGATAAAAAAAAAAAGATAAAGTCAACACAAAGCACAGAGGAGTTTTATACCTGTTTGTCACATTGATCTGAAACGTTCGTGCCGAAACGCCTGCGCTTGCGCTGAAATCCTGAAAACAAATACAAGAAAGATTAGCGGGCAAAATTTTCAAAATTCAAATTTTCCTGAGGGAATTTTGGGAAAACGATCGCGCTTGTTAGAAAACGTGCACACCGAAATGCCTGTGCATGCGGTAAACAGATAGAGAGTAAAGATTTTTTAAAAAAAAAATTAAAAGAGAGCAGGAAAATTTTAAAGGTTATGATGCAGTCGTGCTGATGCGTTTGCACTCACGCTGATGTGCTTGCACTCGCGCTGATGTGCCTGTGCATGCACTGAAATAGGTTTTTTGTCGCGCTGAACCCGAGTCGCTCACGCTGTTCTGGAACCTGCATCTCACAACTCACAAAAACTCAAGAAAATATTAGTTTTTAGGGATGTGGGTCCGATCGGGCGTACCAAAATGAAGATGGTGAAAAGAAGAGTGAGGTGGATTAGTTAGTAAACATGCAAAATTGCAAATCAAACATGGAAGCATATGAAATCAAAGACATAACTTAAATCACATGAAAACATGAATGATATGCATATACCTCACAATCTTTTTACCTTCTCCTTCGGATGGACCTTAGATGGAGTTGAAGTGCACCCCATGTGCCTCCAACTTGATGTTGATTTGCTCCTTGCTTTCTTGATGTGGATGGCTCTCCAAATATTCTGCACAAATGGATAAAAATGGATCTTGAGGAATGATATGGATGAGATGATTAAGTGTGGATGAGAAATGATTTTGGCATGGTAAGGATGCTATGATGATTTTCTAGGCTCAAATTAATAGCATAAGCTTACTAAACTTGGAGATGATGAATGAAGGGATGGAGTCCTTAATTTATAGGAAGAGGAGAGGAAAAATGGATGGTTAGGATGGACCCAAGATGGAGGGGTGGGATTTCTTATGAGCTCACACAAGGCCCAAGAGAGGGTGTGGAGACCAAGAGATATGCCTTAAAGGCATTTCTTGTCTCCAAACTCCTCAAGGTGCGTTGGGAAGGCTTCCCAATGTGCCTTGAGAAGAGCAAGGGATGGGACATTCCTTGAAGAATAGGGAGGAAGAATTTAAAATTATTCAAAAAGGGATGATCATGGGGATTTGAGGAATAAGAAGGAATTAAAAATTCCTTGGGAGATGAGATGCCTAGAGGAATGTGAGATTTTGAAAATCTCACATTCACCTAAGAAAAGAGCATTTAAGGATAGTGGTTGGATGGAAGGGACAAGGAGTTGACTTTGTGGCTAATCATGATGATTAGCCACTAGCAACTCATTAGGAGGGGGATTAGAGGAAATGTTAGGTGGGATAAGATTTGTAGGAGGGTTTGACTAGGAGAGAGAATTAGTGGAGGGAACTAAAAATTAGAATAATAAGGTTAAGTGAGTTTAGGAAGTTTCTAGAAGAATTTATTAGGTTAATGATGGATTAGGAAGATGATTTGTAGGAATCATGTAGGTTAACTAATTAATTGAAATTAATTAGCTAAGAGGAGGATTTGAGAAGATTTAATTTTTTAGAAGAATAAAAAGAGGGGTTGATTTATTAAATAAATCAATCACATGCTATAGTGACAATAGGAGAATTTGAATTTGCATAATTAATTAATATATTAATTATGTGAGGAATTAAAAATAATAAAAATAATTATTTTTAAGTGTCTACACTTACATCTATTTATATAAAACCCTATACCATAAACAATCAGGTCGGACACCATACAATAAACCGATTACATAATTACAAACCATGTTGTCCTTAGACCAAACAAGTAATATCAACACATAAGACATCCTGAAAATACATCAATAGGTCCTATCCACACGTTACATTAAAGTCGGTCCATAAATTAGATCAATCGGGACCAAGTATAGGTCCACACTCTTCAGCAATGATCTCAATCTTCCAAGTCTCAAATATGATCATCAACAACATCTCGAAACTCCATCATAAGTTGTACCAATACTACTTATGTAATTCATCAAAGATCTCCATCAAAAGCTCTGTCGGTGAAACCCTCACCGAAACCAAAAACCAATCTTCTAAACAAGTAGGATAGCATCCAATCACTAGACCAAAATCGTCTGACCAAATATGAGTATAAGTATCATGAAAAAGCCAATTCTATCACCGGACTCTACCAGAGCCTGTCGAATCATGTCGAATCCAAGTTAACCAGAAACCATTAAACCTAATAGGACCATAAGGGTGTCAGTAAAGCATCCAAATAGCTAGCATTGACATCAATGACAAAACAATAATGCAACACATAATCAATTCCACCAAATGGCCAACAATCTCCCCCTTTGGCATTGATGGCAACACTAGATGTGAAAAACATCTAAGTACCAAGAAATGCCAAATAAGTCTCCCCCTGTGGAAGACAACCAACAATCACCTGCATATAGCTCTGAATAACTCTACCTTTTACTTTTCATATCTCTCCCCCTTTGACATTTTCTTTTTCTTTCTTTATCTTTTTCACATCAATATCTCTCCCCCTTTGACATCAATGCCAGAAATCTGACAGAAATATCAAAGCAAAAATATAAGCCTCTAAATCTCAAAGCTAACTACTCCCCCTGAGCAGTAGCATCCCATATCAGTTCCAGAATGAATAGTATCTCAGATAGTGCATGTCGGACTGATGTCAAACCGCATCAATCAAGTCTCTACCGGAGGGGCAGAAACTCCCAATCTATCTCTCAAGTACTCAAATGATTCCTTGGATAAAGGTTTAGTGAAAATATTTGCAATCTGCTCTTTAGTGTTCACATAAACTATTATAACTTCATTTAATTCACCTTCTCCTTCAAAAAGTTATACTTGATAGATATGTGCTTTGATTTAGAATGAAATACTTGATTCTTTGATATATCAATAGCAACAGAGTTATCACAGTGAATAACTACCGGTGCATCACAATCCACCTTTATATCCTTCAACATTTGCTTCATCCATAACACTTATGTACAATTAGTAGCAGCAACAACATACTTAGCTTCAACATTAGATAGAGAAGTACACAATTGTTTCTTGTTTATCCATGAAACCAACTTCTTTCCAAGAAAAAAAGCTCCACCAAAAGTACTTTTTTGGTCATCAACATCTCCAGCCCAATCAGCATCTGTATATGCACATAAAGTAAAGCTATCATCCTAAGGGTACCACAAACCATATTCTGATGTACCTTGCAAGTATCTAAAAATCCTTTTCACCGCCATCTCATGATTTTCTCTGGGATCACTCTGAAATCTTGAAACAATACAAACAACATTCATAATGTTAGGCCTAGTTTGAGTCAAATAAAGCAGACCTTCAATCATAGACTTGTATCTTATAGAATTTAACGATGCATAAACATCTTTTCTTGTCAATTTCTCACTTGTAACCATATGAGTACTTACCAGTTTAGAATCTCCCATACCAAATTTCTTCAATAATTCCTTAGCATATTTAGTTTGACAGATGAAAATGCCTTTATCGGTCGGAGTAATCTGCAAACCTAAGAAAAATTTCATCTCACCAATCATAGACATCTCAAATTCTTTCTCCATATTCTTAGAAAATTCTATGCATAACTTATCTTCACCTCCAAAAATAATGTCATCAACAAATACTTCAACAATCAGTATATCATAATCAGTGATTTTATAATATAAATTACTATCAGCACTGCCTTTAGTAAAACCAAGCTTCAAAAGATGTTTATCCAACCTTGCATACCAAGCTTTAGGTGCTTGTTTCAATCCATATAAAGCTTTCCCTGACCTGCAAACCATATCTGTATCATCTGATAGTGAAAAACCATCATGTTGCACAATATAAACTTCCTCATCAAGATCCCCATTAAAAAAATTACATTTAACATCCATTTGATAAACCTTGTAGTTTTTATAAGCAGCATAGGCAAGAAATAATCTTACAGCTTCAATCCTAGCTACAGGTGCAAAAGTCTCTCCATAATCAATTTCTTCCTTTTGAGAATATCCTTTACAAACCAATCTAGCCTTATTCCTTATAACTTGACCATCCTCATTCAATTTATTCCTAAAAACCCATTTAGTTCCAATAACATTTTTATTTTAGGTCGAGGAACCAAAGTCCACGTGTTATTTTTCTCAATCTGATCTAATTATTCTTCCATAGATTTTAACCAATGTTCATCTTTACATGTTTCAATTACTGATACCGGTTCAACTTGTGAAATTAAAAATACCTCATTAGTTTCCAGTCTTCTTCTTGTCATCACTCCATTGCTCTTATCCCCAATGATTTGATCTTCAGAATGATTCAATCTCACATACCTAGGAGTCTTCTAACTTTCTGTTCCTCTTCCTTGTTCTTCAGTTACTGTATAATTCTCTGATATTGTCGGAGTAACTGGTTCAACTCTCTATTTCGGTAAAGGTGCTACTAGTTCAAATATAATCATTTCCACTGTCGGTTCCTTCTCATAAAATCTGATTTGACTTATGTTCAGCTCATCTACTTGGACATTAGCACTCTCCACAATTCTCTACAATCTCTTGTTATAACATCTATATGCTTTGCTTTCATTAGAATAACCAAGAAATATGCCTTCATCACATCTAGGATCAAATTTCCCAATAGTATCATCTTTCTTGATATAACATTTACTACCAAAAAATTTTAAATACTTAACTATAGGTGTATTGCCAAACCATAATTCATAAGGTGTCTTACCAATTTCCCCTTTAATATGTACTATGTTGAATGTATAAATCATTGTACTCACTACTTCTCTCCAGTAGATATGAGGTAGATTAGCTTCCATCATCATTGTTCTAGTAACATCCAAGATAGTTATGTTCTTCCTTTCCACAACTCCATTCTTTTGAGGTATTAGGGGAATAGAAAATTGTCTCCTTATACCATGCTTGTCACAAAAGTTATTAAACTCACCGGATGTGAATTCCCCACCATGATCTGATCTCAAACATTTAATCTTCAATCTTGTCTCAGTTTCCACTTTAGCCTTAAAGATTTTAAAATTTTCAAATGCTTCAAATTTTTCTCTCAAAAAAGCAACCCACATCATTCTAGAATAATCATCAATGATTAGCATGAAATATCTATGACCATGAAAATTTTTAACTCTAGCAAGGCCACACAAGTCAGTATGAATAAGATCAAGAACATCATTTGTTTTATCTTGTATACTCCTAAAAGAGTTTCTGACCTGTTTACCCATTTGACATTCTTTACATACCGGATTATAGGGTCTCATAATCTTAGGTATATCCCTAACTGCCTTAGTTGAATTGATCTTCACAATGCAATCAAAATTCAAATGACACAACCTTTTATGTCATAGCCAACTCTCATCAATTTGTGTAATCAAACATGTCTTCTCACCGGAGTTTAAATGAAATATATTACCTTTTGTCTATGTAACGGTTGCAATTTCCAAGCTAGATTTGTTAATGATTTTGCATTTTCCATCCTTGAACTATAATTGAAATCCCTTATCTACCAATTGTCCTACACTCAAAAGATTATGCTTCAAACCTTCAACATAATAAACATAGTCAGTATTGCTCTTACCATCCAATGATATAGTTCCTTTTCCTTTGATCACACATGCCTTGTCATCTCCAAATCTAGCTAGTCCACCTTCAAATTCTTGCAAAGACAAAAAATTCCCTTTATCTCCAAACATATGATATGAACAACCACTGTCAATTACCCATTCATCCTTGTCTTCAATTTTAGCAGCAAGTTCCTTCTCTTCAGGTACATTCACTTCCAATGTCGGATCATCTTCCTTGATAGCCAGGAACACCCATTGTCGGATTCACTAGCAGAGTCTTCTGTTGGTTCATCATCTGAATCAGTAATGCCTTCCTCATCCGCTATGTAGCATGATTTGTCTTTGTTTTTCTTGTACTTATACTTGTTCTGATATCCAGGGTTGGGCTTAAATGATCTTTTAACTCTTTCTTCAAATCTTGAATTCCTTTCAGGACATCTAGATGCAAAATGACCAATCTTATTACATGCAAAACATTTAAAAGGTGTTTTTCCTTCATACTTACTTCCTATTGGTCCTTTCGGTACTCTTCTAGCAAATAGTGCTTCAAGTTTCTCAAACTCATCATCTTCTCTCTTCATATCTTCTAACTCCTTTGCATATAAATATTTCCAGTCTTGTTTACTAATTGCAGATGTAGATGCATGAAAAACAGGTTCTGTCTTCACAGCTCCAGAAGGCCTAAATTCCTCAAGCTCAAAAGCAGATAGTTTCCCAACCAAAGTATCTATGTTGACAAATGTATTATCCATTGTTCTCAACTCATTAATAGCAATAACCTTCATTTTGTAAGTCAGAGGTAGGGCTCTCGGGACTTTAGAAACAATTTCATCTTCGCTCAGAGTTCCACCACAACATTAAATTCCCATAACAATCTCATTTACTCTTTCCATAAATGCAGTAATCCTTTCATCTTCTTCCATTTTTCAGGTTTTCATATCTCACCCAATAACCATCAAGTTTAGCAATCTTCACTATAGGTCACCTTCATTAAGAGTCTCTAACTTATCCCATATAGCCTTTCCAGATGATTTGTCTAGTAATCCCATTATTTGTTGATCATAAAGTGTACACAAGAGGGCTTCTCTTGGTCTACAATCATTCTCAAGCTCCTTGTCTAGGTTAGGTAGAGGAGGATTTCCAGATCTTGGATTATAGGATGTGACACCATTCTGTGTGATCTCCCAAATCTCCTTGCCAAGACATCTCAGATGAGTTTCCATCCAAATCTTCCATACTGTGTAATTTGTTCCATCAAGCCTCGAAATATCCCTTCAAAAGATAGCTCCAGAAGAACTGGATGAACTTGAACTGTTAGTCACCATAGGATCTTCCTCAAGCGGTTAAACTTTCTACAGAGAGGACCACAGCTCTAATACCAATTGTTAGACAGTTTGAATAACTGGAAGACAACTGAGAGGGGGGGTGAATCAGTTGTCATAGATTACAGGAACATTCAACAATTAAAAATTTAAAACCGGAACCCAAAACATTAATACCAGAATAGAAGTTAATCCAATTAAGTATAAACAATAATCACAAAATAAAATCCATCCACACAACACCAAGATTTGTGCGTGGGAAACCTGGTAAAGGGGAAAACCATGGTGGGAAGCCTACCCACAGTCAGATAATACTTCTGCAGTAAGTATGTGAATTACAATGAAGGGGTTTGCACTTACAGGAAGGCCAACAACCTAGAGCACACTACTCATCACAAAAGGAGCCTCACTGACTACATAGAAATCTAGACTACAATTCAGAGAAGTGTTGAACTGCAAAAGATAGCATCTCCTATGTCTGAGTACAGTTCCGGTTAAGCTCAATACGGAGGAATAAATCCTCTTACATAAACCCAATTCAATATCTAATGATCCACCAACTCCTCTGCCTGAATGATATTACATTATTTGCACATTACATTCCTTGACCATGACCTCTTACATTAACCAAATTGATCTACAATGAGATCTTACATCTATTTATATAAAACCCTAGACCATAAACAATCAAGTCGGCCACTAGACAATAAACCGATTACATAATTACAAGCTATGTTGGCCTTAGACCAAAAAAGTAATATCAACACATAAGACATCCCAGAAATACATCAATAGGTCTTATCCACACGTTACATTAAATTCAATCCATAACCTAGATCAATCAGGACCAAGTATAGGTCCACACGCTTCAACAATGATCTTCATCCGCCAAGTCTCGAATATGATCACCGACAACATCCTGAAACTCCATCAGAAGTTGCACAAACACCACTTATGCAATTCATCAAAGATCTCCATCAAAAGCTCTACCGGTGAAACCCTCGCCGACACCAGAAACCAATCTTTTAAGCAAGTAGGATAACATCCAATCACCAAACAAAAATTGACTGACCAAATATGAGTATAAGTATCATGAACAAGCCAATTCCATCACCAGACTATACCAGATCTTGTCGGATCATGCTGGATCCAAGTTAACTAGAAACCATTCAACCTACCAGGACCAAAAGGGTGTCGATAAAGCATCCAAATAGCTAGTGTTGACATCAATGATAAAACATCAATGCAACGCATAATCAATTCCACCAAATGGCCAAGAAAACATATTCTAGACAATGCAAATTACTTTTATCCGGATCTCCACATGCTATGTTGAGACCCATGACATATAGAATTACCTTCCACAAATCATATCGAAACCAAAAAGGTAGGATCACCATAAAATATCACATCCATCTATGAATCATACCACAACATAAAAAAGAACACAAAGATATTTCTAGACTACAAAACTAACATATCCATAATGCTAAAACATAGCCAATGAAGATAAAAACACCAAACAACATCAATAACAATTTTTGGACCTGGACACTTTCGACACAACAAATAGAATAACTGCAACACCAATACAACGAGGTATCTTTGGACCATATAGACTTATGAACCAACTTCTATCTGGAATAACAGGTTTGACATCAATGACAACCACATCAACACATACTTCAAACAATCTCACTCTTTGTCATTGATGGCAACACTTGACCAAACTGCAAAACATACTGCTCTATCAGAAACTGGTTCACTTTCAGTCCGGAGTAGTTTTCTCTTTCTCTACCCCTTTTATATCAAATAAAAAGGCCACAACACCATCACACACTCCATTTCTCCCCCTGAGGGCAGCCACAAAATCAATCTAGGAAAATAAATAGTCATGAAAGGTCCCCTTGGAAAGATGCACCTTCATAATGCACCTAGTTAGTAGGAGGGGCAATAACCCCAAGCTTCTCTCAAAGAAAATCAAATATCTCCTGTGCCAATGCCTTAGTGAAAATATATGCAACTTGTTCTCTTGTAGAAATTTGTTCAACCGAACTTCCTTCTCAGCAACCTTCTCCCTTAAGAAGTGACATCTGATTGAAATGTGTTTTGTTCTTGAACGCATAACCAATTTTTTTCAAATGTTTATTATATTAGTATTGTCACACATAATAGGAATTGCTTCATCATATGTTACCTTGATATCTTTAAGTTTTTGTCTCATCCACATTACCCAAGTACATCAAGATGTTATAATGTAATTTTCTTCAGCAGTAGATAGAGAATCTGAATCATGTTTCTTATTGAACCAGGAGACCAATCTATCTCCTAAAAAGAAGGCACCACTACTAGTTCTCTTTCGATCATCAACACTTCTAACCCAGTCTGTATTAGCATAATCCTTCAACATAAAGTCTCCACCCTTTTTGTACCGGAGTCCAAAATCTGTAGTCCCTTTCAAATATCTAAAAATTCTTTTCATAGCTTGCTCATGTGTCAACTTTACATTAGCTTGAAATCTAGCCACCAAACAAATAGATTTCATAATATCTGGTCTAGACGTAGTCAAATATAACAACCCACCAATCACTAATCTGTACTTCTTCCGATTAACCTCTAGAGACTCTAAATCTTTTCTCATCTTACATCCAATAGTCAAAGGAGTTGTAACAGGTTTACAACCATCCAACTCAAATTTCTTCAACATTTCTTTCACATTTTTGCTTTGTGGGATAAAAAATCCCATTTTTAGATTGAATAACTTGTAATCCAAGAAAGAAGGATAACTCACCAATCATTGACATTTTGAATTCTTTCTGCATCTCTTTAGCAAATTATTTACATAAGTTGTCATTTCATTCAAATATAATATCATCAACATAAACTATAACTATTAGTAACTTATCTCCATCAATCTTTAAATAAAGATTACTATTTGTAGTACCTTTCTTGAAATTCTATTGTAGAAAATACCTATCTAATCTTGCATATTAGGCCCGGGGTGCCTGTTTGAGCCCATACAATGTTTTCTTCAGTTTGCACACCATATTTGGATATTCTAACAGTCTGAACCCATCCAGTTGCTCAATATATACTTCATCTTCTAGATATCCATTCAAAAATACTAGCTTGACATCCATATAATAAACTTTAAAGTTCTTATGGACAAAAAATGCAAGAAACATACATATAACTTTCATCCTTTCTACCAGAGCAAAAGTTTCTTCAAAATCTATGCCTTCCACTAGTGACTATCCTTTACATACCATTCTTTCTTTATTTATTGTGACTTGTCCATGCTCATTTAGTTTGTTCCTGAATACCCACTTAGTTCCTATCACATTCTTGTCCACCAGTCTGGGTACCAGCTCCCAAGTCTTGTTCTTCTGTATTTAGTTTATTTCTTCTTCCATTGCTTTTACCCAAAAGCAAAAATAAACCTTTCAGACCAAAAACACACATGTTGATCCAATCCAGGAGAAAGAGGGGACCAAAACACATCTTCTTAGGTCCAATCCATCAATCTGCAAACATCAGAATGTTACTCACAACATAACATGTCCATATAGACAATAAATGGGCCAACACATATTCTCCAATGAAAATTACTCTTACCCAAATCTCCACAATATACAATGAGACGCATAACACATTGAATTACCTTCCACAAATCATATATGGATCAAAAAGGTAGGATCAACACAGAATACCACATCTGGCTATGAATCATACCACAACATCTGGAGAACACGGAAATTTTCAAACCACAAAACTAGCATATCCAATTTTCTAAAACATAGCCAATGAATATAAAAACACCAAACAACATCAATAAAAATATCTAGATTCAAACACTTCTGGAACAACAAATAGAATAACTAAAACACCAATACAACAAGATATCTTTGCACAATAGACTTCTGAACCAACATCTATCTAGAACAACAAGTTTGACATCAATGACAACCACAACAACATATACTTCCAAAATTCTCTACCTATCTCACACACATTCTCTCCTCGCTATCTCACCTCTATTCCCCCCTCCCCACCTATCTATCTCCTGCCCTCTCTTTACTTATCAATATATCCTCTCCTCCTCTCCCTACATACCTTCGATAATTCCCTCCCTACCTCTATTTCTCTACATACCTCTCCCTCTCTCTCTCTCCCTTTCTCTCTGTCCCACCCTCTTATGCTCCCTCTCATCTATCTCATTAGTATGTAGAGAGGGAGAGGGGAGATAGATATAAGTAGAGAGGAAAAGGTTGAGAGAGATAAGTGTAGGTGGAGTATGGGATAGTGGGAGAGAGAGAGAGAGAGAGAGAGAGGGAGAGAGGTGATAGAGATAATTAGAGAGGGAGAGAGGTGGGGAGGGGGAGAGAGAGGAGAGATTGTGTGTGAGGTAGATAGAGAATAGAGGGGAGATAAAGAGTAGAGTGAAGGGTGAGAAATATAGGTTTAGAGCTTGGGAAGAGATAAAAGAGTGAGATAAAGGGGGAGATAGATAGTAATAGGGATTAATATGGGTAAGTGAACCAAGATGGTGTGCAAAAAGGGGGGTATGAGTGGACACTTTTTCTTTTCTTTTATGAAATCAGCTAAACCTGAACTTGGAAGAGAAAGTTGAGATTCATCCACTCCAAATATGAAGATACTCAAAGAACAAATATTTTATTACTTTGAATCTAGCTTCCAAAATACTAAATTCTTTAAAAATTGGATGAGATTAAGTGGGTCAAATCCTTCGCGCACAAAAAATAGACCCTGATTTTTTCTGAAAAACATAACATAGTGTTTGACGTGCGCATCAAAAAAGTCATAGTTAGATTTAGTATTTTGACAAATACTTTAATAGAAAGATATTTAAGAGTGAGCACTAGAAGTTTTTTATTTTTTTGTAATTTTTTGTTGAGCTTTTTTTTTTTTAATGATTTTTAGAATCAAGCACATCCTGAAAATCGAGTACATGTTCATGCGCGAAACATAACTTGCACCAAAACAATAAAAAATACAATTTTTTTAAAAAAAGTGTATAGAATCAAGTTAACTACATTAATATATAAAGTTTTTTAAATCTGGTTAAGCAGATCAAAAATTATTAAAAAAATGGTACACATATGTCTCTCAAAACTATGGAGACACTGGTAAAAGAAATTCAAGAATAATATGTTCTTGTTGTTCAATTTTTTTTAAAAATACATGGTTAGAAAGCTCAGAAGATGGGTGAAAATATGGTGGTAATTTTAGAAATACCTAGTTGATGAAGTGTAAACCTAATGATGACAAAGTCGAGAAACCAACTTGATAAAACAAAACACATCAAAAAGGAGGGAAATCAAACTTCCAACCCTCAGCTTTGTCATTCTAGCCTATTCACAAGCCTAAATAAACTAAATGTGTATGGTTTATTTTGAAGATAAAGCATGTATGGGGTTTGGATAAACAAAAATGCATATGGGGTTTTAAAAAGACAAAACCCGTATGTGTTTTGAGTGAAACAAAACCCGTATGGGTTATGTTAGCATAAATACATCCTATCACAAAGAAATACATATGTATGTTTAAAATATGTGTAAGTGTATGCATACATATATGTATATGTATAATATATATATATATATATATATGTATATATTTATATATATAATATGTATGTATATGTATATAATATGTGTATGCACATATGTATACATATATGCATGTTTATAATATGTACATATATGTATGTATGTATGTATATGTACATATAAAATGTGTATGTGTATGTAAAATATATGCATATATATTGTTTTTTGATATCTTATAACATTTTATTCCTTACCCCCCCCCCCTCTCTCTCTCTTAGGACCCCACATAACACCTAATGACATCATGTAAGGTCCCTTAGCACACATATGATCCCTTAAGACCATATGATTTCCTAAGGGGTCATATGTCATTCTAACACATGTGCGGCCCCATTAGGACTCCACATGACCCCTAATGATGCCATATGACCCCTTCGGACCATGTATGATATCCTAAGGGGTCATATGGTGTCTTAAGGGGTCATATGGTGTTGTAAAACATGTGTGGCTCAATTAGAACCCCACGTGACCCTAACGATATCATGTGACCCCTTAGCACACCACATGACCCTTTAGGAGCATATGATGTCCTAAGGGGTCATATGGTGTCCTAATTAGTCATATAGTTTTGTAATACATATGTGGCACCACTAGGATCCCACATGATCCCTAACAACACTATAAGACTCCTTAGCACACCAGATGACCCCTTAGGACCAAGACATCATATGGTATCCTAAGGAGTCATATGGTGTCCTAATAGGTCATATAGCGTGCTAAGGGCGTAATGTGAACCATTATTACAATATACAACTCCTTAGGACCCCACACGACCCCTTAGGACCCCACATGACCCCTAACGACACCATATGACCCCTTAGCACACCATAAAACCCCAAGTATAACCATATGATATCCTAAGGGGTCGTATGGTGTCCTAAGGGGTCACATGGTGTCCTAAGGTGGCAAGATGAATCATTATTACAATATAAAAAGTAGTACCAACACTGCTTACAAAAATAATAAACCAGCATGCTCCCCCTCTCTCCCTTCCTCCATACCCCATCCCCCCTCTCTCTCTATATCTCTCTCCTCTCTCTCTTTCCCATCCTCTCTCTCTCTCTCTCTCTCTCTCTCTCTCTCTCTCATCCCCTCCCTCTCCCTCTCCCTCTCCCTATCTCTCTCCCTCCCTCCCTTTCTCCCTATTCTTTTCCTCCCCCCTCTATCTTCCTTCCTTTCCCATCCTCTCTCTCTTCCTCTCCCCCCTCTCTCTCTCTCAATCCCTCTGCCTCTCCCCCCTCTCTCTCTCTCTCTCTCTCTCTCTCTCTCTCTCTCTCTCTCTCTCTCTCTCTCTCTCCCTCCCTCCCTTTCCCATCCTCTCCCTCTCCCATCCTCTCCCTCTCCATAATGGATTTTAAAATTATGATGCTTACGAGGTATGGGAAATATGAACGTTGGTCTGCTGGGCATTTTTAGGGACTAATAACATGCACAAGTTAAGTAAACATAACCCGTACATGTTTTAGGCACATATTTTTAGTTTCCCAATGGCCTCAACAACCTCAAAAGGAGTTTTTGAAGTCGTTGAAGGCCCCACTGCAATTGATACTATGATTCTATTACAATTTTATATGTGAAAGTAAGTAAAAATTTTGTTTTGCATGATTTCAAATGATTGAATGGTTGTTCTAATTAGTTTGGTCAATGTTATTGTAATTGTTTAATAGTTTTAATTTTTAAAAATAATGATAATACTCATTTTTATGGTTATTTGACCATTTAAGTTTTTCTTTATATATATATGCAAAATGATTCTATTTAGGACAATCGCTATTAACGATGGGAAAGAACAAGCAAGGAACAACGAGAGGCTGAAAAGGAAAGACAAAGGTAGCGTATGAAGAAATAACGTGACTTAAGAACAATGGGACAAGAAGGTACACCATCCACAACATCTCAATTCGATGTACCAAATGAACCTAATGCAATTGAAGAAGAAATCACAATCAATAATCAAAAAAACTATGAAGATGCACCAACAACATTTGATTTACCGAATGAACCTAATGCAATTGAAGAAGAGACCACAATGAATAATCAATTAAATGATGAATATACACTAGCTCTATTTGATGCGATGAATGTATGTAATGAACATAATGCACCAATCGTTGTAAAGGAAAGACAAAGGTAGCATATGAAGAAATAACGTGACTTAAGAACAATGGGACAAGAAGGTACGTCATCCACAACATCTCAATTTGATGTACCAAATGAACCTAATGAAATTGAAGAAGAAATCACAATCAATAATCAAACAAACTATGAAGATGCACCAACAACATTTGATTTACCGAATGAACCTAATGCAATTGAAGAAGAGACCACAATGAATAATCAATTAATTGATGAATATACACCAGCTCTATTTGATGCGATGAATGTACGTAATGAACATAATGCACCAATGTTAACACCTCCTAGAATTATTCGTAGGAAACCAAAGTATCTAATTGACATCGATGAGAATATTTTGAAGCCAATGCTTGATAAAATAAATAAACGAACTTGTAGAAGAATGGTTAAAATAATATGGCAAAACTATTTTGAAAACTTAAATCAAACTGCAAGATGCCAATTAATCGTTGAAATGATTAAAAATTTGAATTTTAGAGAGAGAATGAAAATTCTACGCCTAAGATCATTTGAAATTAATAGTGAAAGAACTAATGTGAGAAATCTATTGGATGCATATCAAGCTATTTTTTCAAAATCACGTACTAAAGATTTGAATTTTACTTGACGTGTTATTACATCAACCATAACGAGCAAGAAAATTAAAAAAAAGATCGTTTGATAAGAAAAACAAGTAAGTCATTAAACATAAGTAGAACAACATTATGTAAAGCATTAGAGAGGTGGCAGAAAATAGAGGATCCTAACAATAATTCTCTTTGGCCACTCTTAGGTAGACTACCATGCAAAGACAAGGTTGTTGTTGATGCACTAAGAACATTAATTGAATTTTTTTGGCATGACAACACAAGGGTTTTGCCTAACCAAAGAGATGTTGTTAGAAGGTGAATTGGATCTAGAAATCGTGAGCCACATGCCAAGTACTATTTGGATATGACTCAAACAAAATTTTATGAAAGATTCCTTCAAAATTTTCCTCAAATAAGAATTATTCAAAAAAAATTTGAAATGGCCAAACCTTTTTATGTTAAGATTAATCATTTATGCACCACGTGTTGTTGTAGGATAAAATATTGAATTTTCAATGCACTATGATATTTATCGTCATATATGTTGTACTTTGCACACTAACGATGTTTTGCAGGAATGCAATATACAAGCACCTCCTAAGTCACCAAGATAATTTATTTTGTGTGCTATGTAAAAGAGATGATGGTTGCATTAACTATAAGATGATGTGTTTGAGAGGTTCTTGTGCTACATGTGGTGGTTTGCAACATTTGCCAAGACATTTAGATAACACACATGAAATTGGTAAGAAACTAGTTTCTTTTGGAAAGTACAAGACAGTCACATATGGGGTTAAAGATGGAAAAGAATTGAAGAGATGTGAGTTAGTGAAAAACGATATATGTGTAGCTGAATTTATGAGAACATTTCAAGAGAAACTAGTTTATGAGTACATAATGCATACACATAGAGCTCGGTGGTTAGATGAGCAATTCAAGTTATGTAAGGACACATTTCCTCTTGGTACCATTGTCTCTATCATTGATTTTGCTGAAAATTATGCACTACAACCTCAAAACAAAGTACAATCTATGTATTACCATTCTTTACAAGTTTCTATTTTTGTACACATAGCATTCATGCATGCAGATAGTAGCACATAGGAGGACAAAAAGGTTGTAAGAGAGTATCACTTCTACATAAGTGATGATCATACTCATTTTCCAGAGTTTGTGCAAGGATTCTTTAAAGTTTTCTATGATAATTTAAGGGAAAGGAACATACGACACAACCAACACATAATATGGTCAGATAATTGTACCTCACAATTCAAGAATGCAAGGATGTTCTATTGGTTGACTAGGATGCATGTGACAAGTGGTGTACAACATTTTTGGAATTTCACTGAGGTTGGACATGGAAAGGGAGAGCACGATGGTGCAGGAGCATGCATAAAAAGAGCCTTAGCTAGAGAAGAATTGAAGTACGAAAGTGGTGTTGAGTTGACAGATGCAACAACAATTGTGCGATGGTGTAACTCTACAATGGGACCAGGTTATACATGTACGCTAATGGTTCATAGATATTTTTGGTTGATCAATGAATCTGACATTAAAAACTATTAAGATTGTTGTACAGTTGCAGGATCGAGTGACATGCACTCATTTACAATTTCAAATGAAAGTTCAATAGTAATTTATACTAGATAGATTGTATGTTTTTTCTCTTCATGTATGTATTTTTTTGTGGGAAGAATGTGAATAACAAGAGTGGGTTGACAAATGGTCTTGTTGACTGTTGGTTCCCATTGATACCTATCAAATTTCCAAAGCACTGCAATTGAACCAGATGGAAGCATCGGTTGATTTCAACCATGTATCTGACCTAGTGGAACCAGGTGATTGTTTTGGTTAATTTTATTCTAGGAATTATTTTTTGCTCATTTTGTTACATCAAACATTATTTTAAGTATTAATTATCATTCTATAAAATGCAAGTCATGTGTATGCATTTGTTGCAGAAGAGAACAAAGAAGAAGGAACAAATTACTTTTTGTGCCATTGTATTGAGCCTAAGAGAAAATTGACAACCACAATCATTGATGGAGAGGATATTGAGTACCCAGTAGGGTCTATTGTCGTGACAGGCACATGGCTTAGGAGATACCATATCAAGAATCCTGATGTTTGGTTGTTCAAGGACTTTGAAACATACATACATATTCTTCTTTTATCCAACCTTATTGTTTCAACAAATATTCAATTGATTAAGTATCATGGCAGACCTCATGAAAAGAATTTATAGAAAGTTTGTGAATCTGACCATGAGGCAATACTTGACACAATATGGGTTATAGCCGATCCAGAAGGCTCACTTGATTGATTCTACAGTTCAGGGTAGAAAGATTTTGAGAATTTTGTATATATCGTTGACGAATTGTTCTATATTCATTTTTTGTATATATAAATGCCCATGAGTTGATTTGTACATATTTAGAGGGTTTTTTTTGTATATTTAAATGGCAATGAGCTGATTTGTACATATTTAAATGTCAAATTTTGTATATTTAAATGGAAATGACTTGATTAGCACATATTTAAATGGCCATGCACTGATTCGTACATATTTAAATGCCAAATTTTGTATAAAAGCCCATGAGCTGATTTGTAAAACATATTTTTGTATTTTTTTATTATACTTAAAATTTTGTATGACTATTTATGAGTACATGACCTAATTTGTGACTATTTATGAGTACATGTGTATCCCTACTATACATGCGTATGCCTACCATACATGACATGAGTATTTATGACTACTATACATGAGTATGCCTACCGTACATGACTATCTATGCCTATCTTGCAACCTTGCATTGCATGCAACTAACAGTTTTTGCACCAAGTGAAAATGGATTTGAGTCTTCAAAAACCATGATAGGTCATTGTAGATAATCCTCACGTTACCCTATAGGTTCAATCATATGCATCTTCGATTGCAAGAAACAATCCGACAAAGTTTGACAATTTTTTGGACGTAGGGCACTTGAGAGATCGACTCAGTAGGGTATGGTTCTCGACGTTCTGGCTTGTTGGGAGGCACAATAGGAGCATGCCTACCATAAACCTACCCACCCAGATGTGTTTGGATGCTAGTTTGTGCCCATGATGAACAAAATCAAATCTAGCCTATCTTGCAACCTTGCATTGTATGCATTTGACGCTTTTTGCACCAACTGAAAAAACACTACGATTTGAAAATGGCTCTGAGTCTTGAAAAAATGAGATAGGTCATTGTAGAAGAGCCTCACATGACCCTCTAGGTTGAAATAGATCAATCGTATGCATCTTGTATTATGAGAAACAGTCCGTCAAAGTTTGACAATTTTTGGGACTTAGGGCACTTGAGGGACCGCGTCGGTAGGGTATGGCTCTTGACGTTTCGGCGAGTTAGGAGGCATAACATGAGCATGCCTATCATAAACCTACCCACCTAGATGCACTCGTGCTATTGGTTTGTGCCCACAATGAACAAAATCAAATCTAGCCTATCTTGCAACCTTGCATTGCATGCATCTGACGATTTTTGCACCAAGTGAAAAATGCTACCATTTGAAAATAAATCTGAGTCTTCAAAAACCGAGATAGGTCATTATAGACGAGCCTCACATGAACCTATAGGTTCAAACAGATTAATCATATGTTTCCTAGATTGCGAGAAATAACTCGTCAAAGTTTGACAATTTTTTGGACTCAAGGCAATTCAGGGATCACGCCAGTAGGGTATGGCTCTTGATGTTCCGACGAGTTGGGAGGCACAACAGGAGCATGCCTATCATAAACCTACCTACCCAAACATGCTCATGATGCTAGTTTGTGCCCATGGCGAATGGAATCAAATCTAGCCTATCTTGCAACCTTGCATTGCATGAATCTGACGATTTTTGCACCAAGTAAAAAATGCTACCATTTGAAAATGGCTCCTAGTCTTCAAAAACCGAGATAGGTCATTGCAGACGAGCCTCGCATGACCCTATAGGTGTAAACAGATCAATTGTTTGCATCCTAGATTGCAAGAAACGGTCTGTCAAAGTTTGATCATTATTTGGACTCAGGGCACTTGAGGGATAGCGTCGGTAGGGTATGGCTCTCGACATTCTGACAAGTTGGGAGGCACCGCAGAAGCATGCCTATCATAAAACTGCCCACCCGGATGCACTCGTGCTGCTAGTTTGTGCGCACGATGAACAGAATCAAATATAGCCTATCTTGCAACCTTGCATTGCATGCATCTGACGGTTTTTGCACCAACTAAAAAAATGCTACCATTTGAAAATAGCTTCGAGTCTTCAAAAACTGAGATAGATCATTGTAGACGAGCCTCACATGAACCTATAGGTTGAAATATATCAATCATATGCATCCTGAATTGCGAGAAACAATTCGTCAAAGTTTGATAATTTTTTGGACTCAAGGCACTTGAGGGATCGCGTCGGTAGGGTATGGCTCTCGACATTCCAACCCATTGGGAGGCACAATAGGAGCATGCCTACCATAAACCTACCCACTTAGATACGTTCGTGCTACTGGTTTGTGCCCACGATGAACAAAACCAAATCTAGCCTATCTTGCAACCTTGTATTCCATGCAACTGACGGTTTTCGCACAGATTTTAAAGAAATTGCATACAAAGTTTTTCAACCCTTGAATCATGTTGAAAATGCCTATTTATGACCACACGAGTGGTTTTCATCATCCAACCCCAAATTTTGACAACTTTGACAACAACTGAGCAACTTTTACATCTTTTATCCAAATGACCTCAAACTTTCACAAATGACTCCAAATGATCATTAATGGTCTCAAATCACCTTATTTAGATGAAACAATGGAAAACAAGACAAAAAACCAAATTTGACCATTCAAGGCATGAGGGTCCTCTCGCACCACTCACATTGACAAATATAAAGGAAATGAATAAAAAGCATCCAAGGATCATTACCATTTAATTTCATTTTGATTGAGGCAAGGAGTTTTGTAGGGTTAATTCAATATTTTAGAAATCTTATCAAATCATATTCCACAATTGTAATGCTTTATATCATAGATTTTTGTTGTTTATATTCATATTATTGATTACATAGGAAAATATTCATTTAACTTTATAAAAGGGTAGTCACCAAATACACCGAATAGTTGTCTAAGTATGAGATCAAATATTAGCTAAGTCTATGGAGTGGAATTCAACAAAAGACATTTGTGTAGCTGAAGTAATTGATTAGCAAGCCACTAGTTTTGGCAATACCTAGCTTGCGACTACTATTTTAGGTAGAGACAAATTTTAATGTTTTGTGTGTTGGAGGCTCTTTTATTAAAATTATGTAAGATTGTTTGTTATCATTCAAACTTATTTCATTGAGCTCTCTTGATATATTTCTCACATAATGAATTGTATATCTTTGTTTGAGCAAAAATTAACTATATCAATTATAAATCAACATTTATATATATCAAAATGCACAATAATGAACACAATGAACAAATTGTGTATGTATCGAATACCAATATCGATATCAACAAAATGCACAATAATGAACACAATACACATTTATTGGATCAAATATCAATATTTATATATATCAAAATGCACAATGATTGTGTATGTATACAAAAAAGGCATATATGCCAATTCAATACAAGTTTTACAAAAATGTGGCATATGCCATGTCCAGATCGATATACAATAAAAATGTAGAATATATCTAGATTTATTGGTCATTCAATGACCACAGCTAACACTATATGATCTTATAGTTGTGGTGGATCATCAAAATCAAGCCTCTTTGATGCAGTACGCAGCTCTATAGATGGCTGCACAACCACAATTCAAAAGCCAAGTTAGAATCCTTTTTGTAGAAAATAGTTCACAATTATCAACATAACTATGCATTTAACTATATTTTATTTGCAATTGAATTGTATATCACCTCATCTGTTGATTTGGGATCTACTGTCTTTTTTCTCTTTTCCTTGTTAGTCTTAAGAGTCTTCTTAAAATGGAACTTCAAAGGATCCAAGTTATGGCCGAACCGCGAAGGGGCCTAATGTAAGTTAAATACAATTAATACAAGGTACTAACATATATAGATCAAAAACAATAAAAATCTACAATATATAGAAGTTAGAACAAAAGTGTATTGGAGCCTGAGATGCTTCTCTAGTAGACTTCAAAGGGCTCGCCATTGATGAAGCAGTTGTGGCTATTTCCTATATGAAAAATGATAACATTAAATACAATTAATACAATGATAAGTATTGTAGGTTAAACACAATTAATACAAGGTAATAATATATATAGATCAAAAACACTAAAAATCTACAATATATAGAACAAAAGTGTACCGAAGCCTGAGATGCTTCTCCAATAGACTTAGGAGGGCTCGCCATTGATGAAGCAGCTATGGCTATTTCCTTTATGAAAAATGATAAGATTATAATTTATCTAAAGTTCACATGCACACGTGTACATAATCACGAAATCAAGAAAATAAAGTAGAGATACATACCTCTTCCGTCTCTCGATCCTTTGGCATATCAGGTGCATTCAACAATTCTACAGATCCCAATTGTCGTTGTATATAAAACAAATAAAAAACACTAATCAATCTACAAGTTCTAATTAAGACAATTTCAACCTTTTCAAACAATTTTTTCAATTAAAAATGTGTTCAATTACCTTTTGACGTTTAGGCATCCTCAAGGATTTCTTTCATCAAGGAGGTGTCCTAGACACACATGGGGTACCCTAAAACAAACAAAATTAACACAAGATATATTAGTAAATAATATTAAACATTATTTAACAAATCTTAAATTAAATGACTTGCATATTCAATCAAAAGAATACATAAAATGAGGTGTGCAAAATATGATATCACATAGCTTTGTAGGCCAAAATCAATCGCTGAGAGCATGACATTATCAATGTGGGCCATTTGATCCCCTAACAACACCTATAAAACAAAAAATAAATATGCATTAAAGAGAGTTAGTATATCTTTTTTTTTTTTTTTGAATTCAAGGTACTATTCTATTTTAACATGTTACAAAATTTATACCTTAGGCGTCGAAGCTGCAGTTGCAATAACTGTGAGAGGAATATCAAATGGTGTATTAACACCCACTGCTGCATCCTGAAATGCATATTATTTGTATCAATTTAAATCGATCTATAAATGAAAATTCATTTACAATTACAAATTTTAAGTGATTGATAAATAAAATGTTATCAATTCAAATCAACACACCTGTGTCTATGTCTAACCAACAAACACCACATCCATCAAATCATTGGTCATCGCCACATCCCCTACAGTGCTAGTGTGACATCTACTCCTGCAAATCGTACACAGATGAGACATGGAACCATCTGCACTGGCCTCGACATCCATCCCAGAGCATATACCTGAACAACTGGGACACACATGTTGAATGGGCTGACCAAGGCCAGATGTCTCACTTACTAGATCATTGTTTGGGCCAAGAGGGTGTGATAACTATGTCCCATGTTGAATGATGACATCAGTCAATTTTGTGGCTTCCTGAAGAGTCTGTATCTCCATCGACTCTTTCAGGGCTACTGGGATCATCACATGCACCACATGTTTTGGTGCTAGGGGGATGCGACTTTGGCGTCTAGTACCCTCCGGGCTCCAGGTCTATCTTGGGGAGAGCCTCCACCTCTACCCTGGAACTCTCTCATATCAAAATAGTTCGACCGCTTATTGAGGATAAACTCACAATATAGTTTCCTCAAAAAATATAATGGAACCTCAAAATTATTACAAGGGGGTTGGTCAAAGACCATCCACCACCTATCCAAAAAGCATTTTTTAGTGGCAAATAGCTACACTAGTATATAGGAAACCTCTTTGAATTAAGAGGTAAGGTCCCACCAATTTTAGGATCAACAAAAAGAAGATATATTTGTGTTTTACTTATGTTTTTTTTTTTCACTTCATTATATGACAACCCATCAGCATAAAAAGCATGACATCATTCCCTATAGCTTCCCCATTTTGTAATTTGACTGGAAATTTCATTGGCACTACTATCCAATGATTCTAGGGTTGTGGCAAGGGATGTTGGTGCTCATGCTTCGATATTTTAACTCTATTCACTAGTCTAGTTATTTTGGCAGTGTTTTGTGCTAACTGGTTTATCAAATCCTCTTGTGTAGCTTGTGAACGGTCTACTGGAGGAGCTGGGGGTGTATCATGAGAGTTTGGTTGTGGGTTCTCTTATGGGTTTTGCCCTAAGTTTTCAGGAGGCGTGTCTTGTTGGGGGGCAGTATTTTTCAAAATCTGATATGCATTCGCCACAAAAAATAAAATAAAATAATTAAAAACAATGAATTTAAATTCAAATTGCAAATAAAATTCATCAAATGCATAGAATAAACAAAAAAATTATGTTTCCTACCTCTTTCCATGAAAGGTTGAAAGGTGTGTGTGAATTTTTTGGAGTTCGTGTGCATTTTCCAAACCCCTCTCTTCTCTTGCGGTCGTGGGTAAAAATGACCCAGTCGATTGCAGTGAAAAGACAAATATTAACAGACAAATGCGTACACAGTTTTAGTTTCTAAACCACGTACAAGGTTTTAGCTTCTAAATTACGAATGAGGTTTAGAAACTAAAACTGTGTACGCATTTAGTATAATTTAAACCCCGTACGCAGTTTAGCCTCGTTTAGGCTCGGCAAAACGAGCCTAAACACGTACAAGGTTTTTTAAATTTGAAATAGCATGTGCACGTTTTATGTTTTTTCAAGTTTTTTTTGGGGTGTCCACTTTTTTGCACACCATCTTGGTGCACACACCCATATAATTCTAGATATCATAGGAGATAAAGAGAGTGAAACATGGATAGATAAAATGATGATAGGAGCTTGGTGATTATTGAAATTTGACTAAGTTTGGGAATTATAAGATCTAGAGCTTGGGGAGAGAGGAGAAAGTGATATAGAGAGAGGTAGAAAGGAGAGAGAAGGAGAGTGATAGGGAAATAGATAGGTTGAGAGCTTGGGGGATACGAAGAGCATGAGATAGAGAGATAGCAAAAGAATGATGGTACGAGTATGCTAATTACTAAAATTTGACTAAGTATGAAAAATTATAAAATCTCCTAAAAAATTAGAATCTACATAATGAATCCTAGAGATTTGAAATGATTCTCAAACATCTTGCCAATATATACATAAAATATAACTTAATTATAAGAAAAACAAAATACAAAGGTAAAATATAGCTTAGACATAAGTGGGATGAAGAGAGAGAGAGAGAGAGAGAGAGAGAGAGAGAGAGAGAGAGAGAGAGAGATGTATCTAGTGAACTTTAGATAGGGAGGGAATGAGGGGAAGTATGTAGGGAGAGGGAGAGAGGATATAGAGATAAGTAGAGAGAGAGTAGTCAGAGGTCGGGAGGGGGAGAGAGAGGTGAGATAGAGAGGAGAGAATATGTGTGAGGTAGGTAGAGAAGAGGGGAGATACAAAGTAATGTGAAGAGTGAGAGATATAGGTTTAGAGCTTGGAGAGAGAGAAGAGAGTGAGATAAATAGAGGAGGAGAGAGGGGAAGGGGGAGAGTGATAGGAAGAGAGATAGGTCTAGAGATTCAGGGAGACAAAGAGTGAAATGGAGATAGAGATAGAATGATGATATGAGATTAGTGATTATTGAAATTTGACTATCTAAGAAATTATAAGATCTAGAGCTTGGGGAGAGAGGTAGAGAGGGAGGAGGAGGAGAGTGATTGAGAAATAGATAGGTCCAGAGCTTAAGGGAGGCAAAGAGGGTCAAATCAAGAGATAGAAAGGGACTGATGATGGGAGCCTACTGATTATTCAAATTTGACTAAATTTGAAAAATTATAAGATCTCCTAAAATCTAGAATATGCATTATGACTCCTAGAGATCTAAAACCATTCTCAAATGTGTTGCCAATTTATATACATAAAATATAAATTAAAGTATAAGAAGAGTAAAAGACAAAGGTAAAATATAACTTAAAAGTTATACATTATGTATACATATTGATGAAAAATACTAAGGGGAGGACAAATGAAGTAGCATTCAAAACCCATACATGCTTTATGGAACTAAAAACCCGAGCACAACCATATTTTTTTGTAACCTAGTATCAACATAACAAGTACATGTTATGCTTATTGAGAAAAACATGAGTTTTTCTCTCATTAAAGCACATGCTATTTTTTTATTCAAAAAACATCTGCTTTTAATTCAAAAAGCACATACGCATTAAGTACAGGTTTTTCGAGCCTTAACGCATATGAGGTTTTTGAATTTCTTAAAACTAGATATGTGTTTTGTTCATTTTAGGCAATTTTTTGCTAGCGGCCACTAAATTGCCTAGCATCTTTGTGCACTTACCCTTACACTTACCATTACATGAAGCTCACTCCAATTAAATTTGATAGAAAGATTAATTTTTTTAAAAAGACAAGGGTATACAATATTCACCATTACAATTTTTAACTACACTTGTGTGTCTTTTGGTAAAACCACTTCCTCTTACTTTAGGCCCTACTTTGTCCTTCCTACTAGATATTAAATTTGACAATTACCCTTGTCTATCAAGCAAAAAAAAATGTGAATAAAATCTTTTTGAAATCGTCCCAAACTATAATTTGATTTTTAAAAGCAAAAGAATCATTTCTACAAATATAAAAATGGTTAAGATGGCTTTCACAAATATATTTTTAACTTAGACAAGAGAGGAGCAAAATTGTAGTCAAGACCAACCTCTACATACATAAATACATATACATACATACACATACACATATATACTCTTACCATTACATGAAGGTCACTCCAATTAAATTTGACCTGAAATATAAATTAAACAAAAAATAATAGACAGTGGTATAAAATATTCACCATTATAATTCTTAAATATGCTTATGTGTCTTTTTGTTTGTAAAACCACTTCCTCTTATGTAGACTTTATTCTTTATCCTACAAAAACTTAAATTTGACAATCCACCTTATCTATCAAACTGTTTTTAAAAATAATTATCATTTTAAAATTACCCTTCAAAGACCTACTCTATTTTAAATATATACCTATAATCTACCAAAAATAAACTTTTCAAACCTTCCTAAAATTATAATCATATTTTACAACAAAAATAACTATATACAACCATATTGACCCAGCTGCCCCAACAATCTACATTGTCACGCAAAAGCAGAAAGACCGCTACAAATAAGCGGTGCAAGCAAACCCAAAACCATGCGCGGCCGCTTGTATCAAGCGATTTTCATTGACTTCCATTTTTATTGGCTCTCGCACAAATTGTAAATTCAAGAAATCGGCTCCCACAGATTCCCAAAACCCGGCAAGTTCTGTACATGTTAATCTCTAAAGAAATACAAACCCCAGGCACACTGTTTCTTTCCTAAAATACAAGAAATCACTCCCATAGTTTCCCAGAAAAACCGGCAAGTTCTATATATTAACTGTATTGAAATCTTCCTCTGCATCTCAAGTTTATTTTCCGCGTCGGATTGTGAAGAAATCTCATTATTGCAGAAAATAAGCAAAATAATAGTGCAAGATCTTCGGTTATTACAATGGCCTCGACTTCGGAATCGCCCTCCTGTTATTCTCCTACAGAACAGATTCAATCGCAGTCTCTCACCGTTCCTATTTCTGCCAGGTAAAGATTTATGTATGTTAGGAGTGTTATGGTAGTGGAAGTTTTTTTTTCTCCGGAAAGCTGTGTTAAGTTAAAGGATTCACAAAGAGCTGATCAATAAGCCTAAAACTCGCACATCTAATCTTATGTATCTGGGGAGAGATCTCGAAATTTGATTCCAAAAATCATATTAAAAATATTTGCACAGTTTTTTATAAAATGATCTTGGATTCATCTGCCTATATTTATTTGTGCTCTATTTTCTTAGGGTTTATTGCCTCATACGTTTTCTAAATCGATTTTACAAATTTTATTTGCAGGCTTGTGTGTTTGTCTTGTAAAGGAAATGTTGCTCCAGCAGACGAGTGGATGTTTTCAATAGAGGACGATCACTTTGACAGATCTGGTCCAAGGAGACCTGTGTCTTCAAAATATAAATCTTCATCGGTAAAAAGAATAAGCGGCCTTGGAAGAAAGGCAATCAAAACTTGATCTCGAATGTTGTACATCGGCGTTTAAAATTTTCGCCAATTAAATTCTAGGTATTCTCAAAGGTTGTTCTTGTTTTTTTTCAAAATTTGGAACAGAATCGGGCAATCTTTGTCAGGAAACTACTGGCAATAGAAATTGAAAGCCAGCCGTACATTAAATTTATGAAAACATCTCATACTTTCTACTGTAAGAGTATCTCTGAGCCAAGCTCTAAATGAATAGCATTTTGATTAACTGCCAATGAGTTTTAAAAATGCTTTAATTGAGCATTGGAATGAGAGTTAAAAAGTGAATTTTTATCTTTATTAGAGATGGGATGATACGGATTATCTGTATATGGATTAATGAATTTGACTAGTTGTAAAATCACTTTCTTAATTTTATTTACAGATTAAAATAAATTTTTATCTTTATTAGAGGTGGAATGATACCGATTATCTGTATATGGATTAATGAATTTGACTAGTTGTAAAATCACTTTACTAAAGATCAACCATACAACAACAGTAGCAGAAACTACCATAATTATCAAAGTTTATTACAAAATATCCAGTTCACCAGACAAAGAAAACGATTATTTCTAACAACGCTTTTATTTACTAATAGTCATTACAATGAAAAGTTTCAATAGGAGGCAGGGAATCAATAAGATCCAGATCTGTGATATAATACCTACAATTAAAAACATTTATTCTTCTATAAAGATGAATCAAACTTAACTCTCCTTCAAAACTGCTTATTTGATCAAACCAAACCCTCATCTACTTTAATAGATGAATCGAATCAAACCTAACCCTCAAACTTTCCTAAAATTTCATAAATGACCTGACACCTCGATCCTTACCAATAGAACTAATCCTTTGAATAATTCTCCTAAAAGGAGAGGCCAATTTTCTTTTTACAATAAAATAAAAAAAAATCCAATTTCTGATTCAAGGCCAATTCTTGATAAGCGGTTTGGACTGTAACAAATCTAACCACAGATTTTGATACCTTGGTTTTATTTTTTTGCTTTAAGTCTAAAATGAAACGTAACCAAGGATTTACTAAGTTCTCCCACGTTTAAATAGTTAATTACAGAATATAACTAATGCACCATATTTAATTACAGAATATAACTAATGCACGCACCCAACACCCACAACTAGTAGGAAACGCACATAATGCCAAGTCACTAAATAGATTCAAGCAAACTTATATTCTAGACTTGACGAGAGAACCGAGGTAGGTATAAATATTTTTAACTAGCAGTTGCAGGTTTAGTGCCTGCAAAGGTGCGCCGATAGGCGATCCGAAATAGTGCAAGAGCACAATAATTTTATATAAATTTGGCAGAGGAAGCTGCAAGAGCAAGCTGTAGAATAGAGGTGGGCAATCTGATGTGGAACAAATTCCTGCAGGGGTGACGAAATCAATTGAAGTCAGCTATTAGTTGGAATAATTTGTATATTAAAAGTATAGAGGAGGGGTGGAGAGGAATCGAAGCGTACCTTGGACTTTCACTGTTAGGGTGGAATGTGAAAGAGATGACGGCTATGTTAAAAAAAAGTTTATATAGAGTGTGTGTGGATGTGAAATAAACAGGAATGAATATAAGTTTGTTAAATGTAGAGATCATAGCAGCAAGTTATAGTGATTATTTGGAAGGAGTTTACCTTTTGTTTCACCCAAAATTTGCTGAATTGGCTGCAAAATATAACCTTTTCTGGGCCAAAGGAGACCTGCAAAATGAAGTGAATGTGTATATTTTTTGGAAGGAAGCGATGTTATAAGGAAGTTTTTAAGTTAAAGAGTAGATTACATGGTAATATAAAACATCCACATAGTAAATTGCATAAAGAAATTCTAAAAATGTGTCATGTAGATAAGGTCTCATCATGGTATCTCACCAGGGATACGTTGAGAGGAAATAGCACTGTCAATGGGTTGCATAGCATAGATGTAAAAAACAACAGATTTGTAACATACATATATATTGATGATGAAAATTCTGCAAATTGAATGGACAGGTGTTAGAACAGAAACAAAGAAGAGGAAGAGGGGAGAGTGGGTTGAATGTAACTTATAGAGGAGGGAAACTGCATTGGAAAAGTGTTTATGTTTTAACAAAAGAGGTGGAGCTGCATTGCAAAGGGTTGCATTAGAGAAAAATAGATTGTTAAGTTGGAAAAAGAAGTATAATTGTTGGTGTAAATAAATATTCATTTTGGATATTATTACACTTACTTAAGTTAACTTAGGATAATGCATCTCTTCGTAGTTTGGATTTGAGACACTTAGGGAAGTGGGCACATAGGGATAGAGCTTGTAGGAGAAATTCCACCTTTTGTGGTCTTATTTTGCTGTTACACTCCACATTCGGTGGGTCATCCACCTCTTGTGAAATATTATATTATTTCTCCTACCTACCCTTAGTATTTCTTACCTACCCTTGTTTCTCATTGAGCCACATGTCATATCTGTGTGCTCATACATCCATATGGCCTTGCCTATATAAGCAAGCCTCTATTCATTGTATTGGTTAATCCAGTTGATCATTTGTATATTGATGAGAATACAGTTTGTTCTTGTCATTCTATTGTCTCTTTTATGCTTTTCATTGTGCCCTTGATCTTCGCAAAATCCTACATGGTATCAGAGCTATTGGGGTTTCATTGATTGGTTTTTGGAGACATCGTGGAAGGCTTCTATTTTAGGATTTGGAGATTTTCATTTTTTGGGGGCATCATACAACAATTTGGACATCATCGTTGAATCCGGGAGGCCATTTCCATAAATTTTGACTATAAAGTCGACCTATTTTGGTGAGAAATTTTTTTTTCTCCATTTTGGCTATTATCATACGAATTTCGAAATTTAAAAAAAAAAATTTCGAAAAATCAAAAAAAAAAAAAATTTTAAAAAGATTTTTTGTTTGGGGGTCTGCAGACCCCCCAGTACACCGTACCTGCATGTCGCAGGTGTTGCAGGTGCCGCAGGCCCACATCACCCGCCGCTGCCGCCTCCGTACCTCCCGGACTCCGCACCCCACTCGCTAACGCCGCCCATGCAGGTCAACGCGCCGCTGCCCGTGCAAGTCCCCGTCGTTGCCGCCGGCCGTCCCGTCCCATCCACGCGGCTTCCTCCTCCAGCGACCGCAACGCCCTCCCACCGATCGGGACACCGACTCCGCCGGCAGAGACCTCCGGCGACCGCCACGCAGACACCCAGTCAGCAGCCGGGACCCCGCCATGCAGCACACACGTGTAGACCTCTGCACGCCACATCACCCGCGCCACGTAGTCCGTCCATACGCCAATGCACAGTGCCACGTCATCCGTACGGCATGCACAGTCACCTGCCCAGTCAGCCGTCCGTACAGTACGGACGCCCAGTCAATAGAGAGGCGAAGTTTTTGCGACGGTCATACGGCCGTCAAATTTAACACAGTGAATTGCTGACATCAGCGCTACATCAGCATTTTTTGAAAAAAAATTTACCCCTCCATTGGGGCTTTTCAATTTTGCAGTCCAACTTTGAAAGGCCATATCTTACTCATTTTTGCTCCTTTTTTGGTACAATTTTTTTTGAAATGGGCTAAAATTTTGTGATCTTCGCAATGGTGTGGTTATTTTCTGATTTTGGTGCACAATTTTTTCGGAATTTTTGGATTCTCTCAGTTGTACCTGTCCAATCCTCAATTCTGCAACTTCAAAGGCCTCGTTTGAGCTCATACGACCTCCTTTTCAAGTGCCATTTTTTTTAAAGTGCTTATTTTTTCATCTACTTTCATAATTTATGATCAGATTTCAGAGATTTTGAGTGGAAATTGTACTTTCAGATATTGGTCTTATTTGGCCTCTTAGGTACTTGTAAATTGCTTGGATCTTAGTTAGATCTCTTGCATTACCAGTTTGAGACTCTTTTGGCCTTATTAAGGCAGTTGTAAAATTGTAATCAGAAGTCCAATTTGCCATTTTTTGCAAGTGGCCCATTGTATACGCACTACTTATAAAGTGCCAAATCATCACATTTGGGGGGGGTTCTTTGATTGAGTGAATTTGGGGGGGTGTCTTGTGTGATTGTGCCTCTCTTTGTGCTCTTTCTATTTTTGTTGCAATGAGTCCTAATAAATTTCCGCCTTTAACTCCACATAATTATGCATCATGGAAAATTAAAGTATGGAGTAAATTAATAGAAAAGGGTCTCACACACTACATAGATGAAACAATAATAGCACCACCTGATCCTAAGGCTGATCCAATTGCTCAATTAGAATGGCTCACAAAGAATTGCATGGCTCTTGGAACCTTACGCAAGTATGTATCATATGACCTCATTTTTCACATTAAGAAGTGTAAAACAATCAAAGAGGCTTGGGATATGTTTCAGAAATTGTATGGACAAGTTGATGAAATCAGAGGCTATCAGATTGACAATGAGCTCCCCAACTTAGATCCCAAGAGTTTTGATACAATCCAAGATTATGTCACCAAAGAAAATGAGCTAAGAGCAAAGCTTAAGGATTGTGGAATTGACAAAAAGGATGCTCAGTTGATATTCAACTTGTTGGACAAGCTTGCACCAGAATATGCAGCATTTGTATCTAGCTTCCAAACTCATCGTTTGACAGTGGAAAGTTCTTATGTTATGCCTTCATTTGATGCTTTCACAGAAATGTTGATATTGGAACAATCTAAGTTGTTGAACATGGGGTTTCTCAAGTCTTCAAAGTCCAAGGCTTTGGTGGCTAATCAAGGGAATCAAGGAAGTCAAGGCAAAGATTCCAACAAGAAGAAGAGGCAATCCAAGTCTCAGCCACATCAGGAAAAAGGACAATCATCCTCTCCATCACAAGGCGATTTTTCATCCTCTTCCAAGAAGAGGACACCACCTAAGAAGGATAAACCAACTTGTGCATATTGCAAGAAGTATGGTCATGATGAGCATGATGAGCATCGATGCCACACAAAGAAAGTTGATGAGTTAACCAATCTTCTCAAGAAAAACAACATCAACTTACCATCCGCCTACACAAAGAAGGATTCATCTCCTTCCACTTCCTCACAGTCTAAGGGAAAAGGGCAAGCATTTGTGGCTACACCAGGTTCTTCACAGCAATGGATACTTGACTCGGGTGCCTCATATCACATGGGTTCTACAAAGGAGCAGTTTTCTTCATTGGAGCCTTCTAAGGTACCTCACATTTACATAGGTGATGACACACAAGTAGAGGTTGAAGGGAAAGGTTCAGTTGACATGGATGATGGAACATTTGAGAATGTTCTCTATGTTCCTAACTTGTCTACCAATCTTCTCTCCATCTACCAAATCACTCACTATGGGAATGGGAAAAAGGTTGAGTCTACACCAGATTTAGTTGTGGTAAAGGAACTTGATGATGATGCCTTGGTCGCAATGGGACAAGTGAATGACAACTCAAGGCTTTATTCATTCTCCCACTTGGTGCCAAGTTCACCTTCTAGGGCCTTGCTTACTCATTCAAATTCAGAAAGTAAGTTATGGCATGAGCGGTTTGGTCACCTCAACTACCGCTATCTTCAACAGCTAAACACTAAAGACATGGTCACAGGTCTACCTCGAATTAGTTTTTCAGAGGGTGTATGTTCAGGTTGTTCCATGGGCAAGCATCCCGAAGAGAAGTTTGATAAAGGGAAAACTTGGAGAGTTTTGGAAGTTCTTCAACTTGTTCACAGCGATGTAGCAGGTCCATTTCTAGCACCTTCATTTAGTAAGGCCCGCTATGTTCTTACCTTCATTGATGACTACTCCCGCTTCACTTGGGTCTACTTTCTCATTCATAAGAGTGAAGTACTTGACAGATTTCAGGACTTCAAGACTCGTGTGGAGAAGCAATCAGGGAAAGTGGTCAAGATTCTTCGCACAGATAATGGAAGGGAATATGTGAACAAGAGACTTGAGGATTTTTGTACATTTGAGGGGATTGATCTTCAACATTCTGTTGCATACACTCCACAGCAGAACGGGGTTGTAGAATGCAAGAATAGAACTCTCAAAGAAATGGCTAGCTGTATGATACATGCATGTTCTCTTGATCCTGCCTTTTGGGTAGAGGCTATCAGTTGTGCCACACACATCCAGAATCGGGTTCCTCACAAAGCTTTGCAAGGTATTACTCCTTTTGAAGCTTGGGCTGGTAGGAAACCGATTGTGAGACATTTCAGAGTCTTTGGGTGTCCAGCATGGGCTCACATACCTCCACAGAAACACAAGACATTGGAACCTCAAAGTCGGCCTTGCATATTTGTTGGATATCCTGAGGGTGTTAAGGCATACAAATTGATGGATCCAAAGACACATGAGGTATTCATTGAGAGGAGTGTTCACTTTGAGGAAAGCTCTCCTAGCTTAGCCTCTCTACCTCCTCCACATTCCTCCATTGTGGATAGTGATGTTAGTGATTCAGATGATGAGACTCCCTCAACTCCGACTCGCAGGGTAACACATCTGTAGGGTCCACTTGCAGTTGAGGAGCCTCGTTCTCCACCTCCACCTAGACCTCGTTGGGCTCGACAGACACTTGAGTCTGTGGGTTCTCTTGTTGGGGATCCTTCAGATACACGGAGAACTCGCTCACAACATTAGGATCTTCCACATGCATTCATTGCTACCACTTCCGATCCATAGACATTTAGGGAAGCATCAGGGGTTCTTGAATGGGACCAAGCTATGGAGGAAGAGTATAGTTCCTTGATGAGGAACAACACATGGGATTTAGTCCATCTCCCTAAGGGGAGAAAGATGGTTCGATGTAAGTGGATCTATCGGACCAAGTTTGCAGCGGATGGTAGTGTGGATAAGTATAAGACTCGGCTTGTTGCGAAAGGTTTTTCTCAGGTTGTAGGTGTTGACTATACTGAGACCTTTGCACTCGTAGCCAAGATGAACTCCATTCGTTTGACACTTGCTATTGCTGCAGCTCATGGTTGGGCTGTACATCAGATGGATGTGAAAAGTGTTTTTCTTCATGATGATCTTGATGAGGAGATTTATATGGAGAAGCCACAAGGTTTCATCCAGGATACTTCCTTGGTTTGCAGACTAAGGAAATCTCTCTATGGCCTTAAGCAGGCCCCCAGGGCTTGGTATACCAAGATGGATTCCTTTCTTCTCTCCGCAGGGTTCACCAGGTGTCATTCCGATCCAAATGTCTACATTTTGCGACAGGATGACTCTCACTTGATACTTGTGCTCTATGTTGATGACTTGATCATTACAGGGAGTACTTCATCCATAATTAGCAGGGTCAAATCTGCTTTGCATGACAGATTTGCTATGACTGACTTGGGTCTTTTGCACTACTTTCTCGGGATAGAGATTTCACAGTCACCTTCCGGGATTACACTATCGCAGCCCAAGTATGCTCTTGATCTACTTGCACGCTTTCATATGGCTGATTGTAAGCCTGCCCCGACTCCCTTTCTTTCAGGAGTCAAGCTTGAGGCTCATTGTTCTTCTCCACTAGTTGATGCCACTTTGTATCGTCAGCTTGTGGGTAGTCTCATCTACTTGACTCATACACGCCCTGATATTTCATTTGCAGTTGGCATGGTTTCCCGCTTCATGCAGGAACCACATGAGCTTCATTGGAAAGTCACCAAACGCATCCTTCATTACATCCAGGGTACACATCACTATGGGATTCACTATGCAGCAGGCACAGGACTTTGCTTGGTTGGTTACACAGACTCCGATTGGGCTGGCGATCTAGTTGATCGTAAGTCTACTTTTGGTTATAGTTTTCACCTTGGTTCAAGCCCCATTTGTTGGCAGAGCAAGAAGCAACATGCTATTGGTCTCTCTTCAACTGAGGCTGAGTATTGAGGCGTTGTTAATGCAGCAACTAAGACCATTTGGCTCCAGTAGATTCTCACAGAGTTTGGATTCACCACTCCACGACCGATAGTTCTACATTGCGACAATCAGAGTGCTATTGCGATCTCGCAGAACCTGGTCCAGCACCAGTGGACCAAACACATCGAGATTCATATGCACTATATCCGAGAGCTCATCCAGGAGCAGGTTATTGATTTGCAGTATTGTCCTACAGCAGAGCAGGTTGCTGACATATTCACCAAACCTTTCACCGAGAGTAAGTTCCAGTAGTTGCGAGCTCTCTTGGGGGTGCAGGATGTGTCATTAGGGGGGGTCAGCTGACTTCTCCTTCCTCTCTTATGGGGGGGACGTTTTCCTCTTTGAGGTTTTGTCCTTCTTCTTTGAAAGTCTTTTGTACATTCATCTCTCTTTTGTGGGGGAGTTTTTTCCCATTGGTGTGAGAGATTGCATTGCATAGTTTTGCTTGCATTTGCATATTGTACATGGGTACCTATCATGGCCTAGTAGCCAGGACCCATCTTGCATTGTTGACTTGAGTCTTCATTCCCCTAAGTTGCACTTAAGGGGGGGTGTTGGTGTAAATAAATATTCATTTTGGATATTATTACACTTACTTAAGTTAACTTAGGATAATGCATCTCTTCGTAGTTTGGATTTGAGACACTTAGGGAAGTGTGCACATAGGGATAGAGCTTGTAGGAGAAATTCCACCTTTTGTGGTCTTATTTTGCTGTTACACTCCACATTCGGTGGTTCATCCACCTCTTGTGGAATATTATATTATTTCTCCTACCTACCCTTAGTATTTCTTACCTACCCTTGTTTCTCATTGAGCCACATGTCATATTTGTGTGTTCATACATCCATATGGCCTTGCCTATATAAGTAGGCCTCTATTCATCGTATTGGTTAATCTAGTTGATCATTTGTATATTGATGAGAATACAATTTGTTCTTGTCATTCTATTGTCTCTTTTATGCTTTTCATTGTGCCCTTGATCTTGGCAAAAACCTACAATAATAAAGGAGTGGACAGCGAGTTAAACGTACCTGGCAGAGCAAGGTTGCTTATTTATAAGTTTATCTTAGTAGATTGAGTATAGCAAAGGAGGTAACAACAAACAATTGAAGTTGTATTTAATGAGAATGAAGCTAAATGTGAAAGAGACATGGAAAGTTAGTATTAATGTATGTAAAAGTGTTTTAGACAAAACTGTAAATAAAATATAGAATGCGGTGCAGGTGGAAGAGGTGTTAGTTGCAATGCAATTATGTTGTAACAAAGTTAACCAGTGCAAGGAAGTGCAGTGATGGGGAGTTCATATTAAGTAGTATATTATAGGTGCAAAGAGTAGCAAAGTATATTTTTCAAAATGAAAATGACCAGAGCAAGAGTTGTTGATAGATATATTGTTACCAGGGGTGTAATGGCGGAATGGGGAAGGTGGAGGAAGAGAAGCCTACAATGTGGGTGCATGCAGCGAACAACAAGGTGTGGACGAATAGGGGAAATGGCACCTGCAAGAAAACAATCGATGTTATGAAACCAAATTTATACAAGTAACAAGGAGAGTGGAGAAACCCAAAAGTAAAAGGGTGGAGTGGTAGGAATTTGGTGGAGTGACATACCTGATGTTGTAGGATATTAGAGTTGTTGGTGGGGAGGTGATGCAAATATCTGAATGGAGAGAGCAGACAATCTATTTTCCTCTTTTTTCCTCATAGCTGTATAAGCATTGCTTTGTAATTTTGAATATATTTCAAAACTGAAAGGTGGCTCTATTCTTAGATCATGAAGAGACTTCACTTGTGACAGTGCAGTGAAGGTCAGCCCTTGTTTTCCAGCCTTGCCAATGTCGACTGTTGCTTTGTCCAAAGTGAGGCCTTGGGATTTGTGAATAGTAAGGACCCAAGCCATTGCAAGGGGGAACTGGGTGTGGCTGCCTCGAGTGATAGGTGGTATAGGGACAAATTTTGGATTTGCATTGTCCCAATGAGGGCCTGAATAATTTTTGAATTCAACGACCACATACTTTCGCAAGTCAGGAGGTCTAGAATCTGTATCATAGATAATGGATATGATTTGTCCTAATGATCCATTGACCAAACCAGCTTGTATCCATAGATTAGCAATCAACATAACTTGTTCATTAAGGGAGAGGAGCAATTCTGAAGGAAGTTGCTCATCATTATTATATTCAGGGTTTGTTTGCCTTGAATTTTGGGCGAGACATCTTGCAACAGGTAAGTGTAATTGTTTTAACATTTTAGTATTGTGGTGTTTGACAGATGCATTTGTTGCAAACAAATGAATTGAATTGTCAAAGTGCTTGTTATGATCTATAGGCAGTTTGGAAGAGGATCGAGACATAAGAGCTTCCCAATCTGTTTGGAGTGGATTGGCATTTCTAATGTTTTACAAGATAGCACAAAATTGTTGTTGGATGTTTGAGGCACCTTGTTGTCGGAAACTTGTATCTAAGGTAACAACAGTTTGAAAGGAGCGCCATAATGCAAGGGTTGTAGAATGCGAGGCATACAAAGGCTTGTCCATCACTGGAGGTAGTTGGTTGAGGTCGCCTACAAGGATGATTGAGAGGCCTCCAAATGGTTCGCGTTGCTGGCGAGGGAATGCCTGACGTAATTTGTTGTCAATTTTCAAAAGCAATTTAGGACCCAAAAAGCTCATCTCATCAATTAGTATATATTGTAAGTGTTTGTATTGTTCTTGGAAGAGCATCAAAGACTGTCCTGTTAAAGGTTGCATATCTCTAAGGGGGATGCACAGGGCAGCATGAATAGTTGTTGCTTGGATATTATATGCAGAAACGTCGGTTGGGGCAAGCACAAGCAAAGGATTGAGTTGTATATTTGTGGAAAGGTTAAGTCTATTTCTAATGTATTGTATCAAATATGATTTACCAGTGCCTGCAGTGCCTTGTATAAGCATATGGAGTGGAGGCGGGGTTCCAGGAGATGCATAATGGGCAAGAATGAGTTCAAGTGCAATTTTTTGTTTTGATGCTAAGGGGAATGAAGTAGTGGGAGGAGAAGCTGGCTGGAGAATGCTAGGCTGGCAATTTATTTTATTAGTGGAAATGAAGGTAACAGCAGTATGATGAAGTGGATCAGTGGGATAAGGGGCATGCCAATCAAAGTTAATATCGTAATCGTGTCTACCCAGCATTTGGAGATCATTTACATTGATTTTGTTTGAAGCACCCATTTGGGAAAGGTATTCCCATTCATATTGGTCTTCATTGTGTGAATATAAGAAAGTATCACCATCAAAGTCGATGTCATTTTCAGTTCTGCATTCATGTTCTATTCCATAAATATGCCAATGTGTGTAACCATGTATGTACAATAGCTTCCAATTTGCAATGATTTGAGCAGGTGATGTACCTATATCTGTTGGAATATTGTGAAATGGTTTGTATAAGAGAAGCTCACTCCAACAGTAGGCTTCAAAGTTGTCATCAACCTCAGGTGGAGAGGTTTTAAAATACGGGTAGACATTGACAATTGCTTGTTTTTGGAGTTTTTGCCATTGATGCTTTTTCCATTGGGTGTTGTATGAAAATTGTTGTGCTGATTGTATCAACGAGATGCTTTCCAATTCAATAGGTCTTTCCATATAAGCAGAAATATAAGATTTGGAAAGTTCGGCATTGTCATTTTGTTCAACAATTCGATGGAGGGCCTTTCTATTGACATTAAGGGAGACAAAATATCGGCTACAACTTATCAATGGGAGTTTTTGCAACATATGGCAAGTTTCTTGTGCACTGATGTCACGATCAGCAACTATCCCCATCATGAATTTTTGGTATGTCAGCAAGATGGTATCTTGCGTATTAGTTGTAGCAACTATTTTCTTTAGGATGTCAACATAGCCTACTAACTTTTGTTCTGTTTTTGCAGCATATTTAGAGATATATTGTATGACAGCCATTTTGGAACAAACGAGCTGGCAATCAATATTTGCACGCCATATTGCAAGCATGATTGGATTGTGAATGTTCAAATGACTGTCATTTCTTGCTGGTTCATGTGATGGGTTGTTGGCAGTATCAACAATTAGTGTTGAAAAATCTTGCTCGAGCCAAGGTGCTTTGTAGTGACAATGGAGGGTTGAGCCTTTTTTTTTTAAGCAAGTGTGGGCAAAACATTTTGTATGTCGCTGAACAACATTGACGAGTTCCTCATAGTTAGAGAGAGGGTCAGTGGATAGAATTTGGTTTGTATCAGCCATGCAGGGATCAAAGAGTGAAGCAGTGTGCAGTCTGTTGGCTTGGCCAATTTGGTTGCAAGGATTCCATGTTGTGACATACCTGTCAAAAAAGGAATTAGCTGATTGGACAACTTCATGGTTAGACCAGTCTACTTTGTCCATATCAAGAGCATTTGGTAACCACAAGAAGCCATGTATATGTGCGGACCCACGATGTTGCCATTCGTACCTGTACCAATGGTCTTTAGCTTTGAAAAGCTTGTCAATAATCTCCTCACAGAATATTGTGAATCTAAAATGCAAAAACAATGTTGTGACATGTGGATTGTGGACAATGTTTTGTATAAATTGCTTCTTCGTGGATTGGAATTCTGGAGACAAGTTAGGTGGAAACAATTTATGTAGTTCTGGCCATTTGGTATCAGCTGCACTTAATGTGAAGAATAATGTAGGTGCTCCCAATTGGTGTATCATTGCAGTGAGATCCTTGCGTGATCTTTCCCAATAAGCTCTTGTACCTCACAAAGAAGCTACAAAACGCATTAATTGGTTTGGCAATTGATCGGATGGTGTGGACTGGAGCTGTTCACGCAAAGCTTGTAAAGTAGTTGGGATGGAGTTTTCTAAGTTGGTGCGTAGGAAAACTGAAGCTGTTTGTTGGGAACGGTGTCTCATAAGTAGATTGTAAAGATAATATTTGAACCTAACATGTTGTCCAAACCTTTGGTCATGATATCTTATCAAGTGCAAAGCATATTCATGCAAGTGGACATGTTTTGTCCTTGGTTGGAGTGGCAGTGCGGATCCACTTGGGAACAATGTTGGGAAAGCCATAGTAAACAAACCTTCAATGTTGTATTCATTAATGGGTGAGGAACTTATTTCAGGCCAAGGTGCAACATTTTGATCATCCATATGAAGGTGTAATATCTTTTTAATGGCATCTAGTTCAGGGGCTGAACATGGCAGTTTTGGGATGAATGATGATGTGGTCTGCAATTCAACTTCATCATCATTAGAGAGTTGCTCTTGTGTTGGCGAAGGTGGTTGCAAATCAAAGGAATTTGGAAGGACATGCAAGAATTCAGATATATCGGTAGATGTTTCTGGCAATAAATCAACAGCTGCATCATCAATGATAACATCACTGTAGTATTGGTCATGTTGAATTTTGTAATGCAATGTGTCCATAACATGGAACTTGTTGACATAACAATCATATTGTTTTCCTTCAAGATTTGTCCTTCGAATAATCACAACTTCCAAATGTTGGAATTTGCGGGGCAAAGTAGTTGCTATTTCTAAAATGTCTTGTGGAAAATTAATGGTGTGCCCTGTATATTTGTATTGACCACCTCTGGCATGGCTTACTTGCAAAACAGGAGCAACCCTTGCTATAAGCATCTGTTCTACTTGTGAGAGCCGTTTTAAAATGAAGGGTTGTTCGCCAGGGTCCATATTGTTTGCAATAGAGAATCTGTGAACACCCTTTTCATTATAACATCTTGTGCAAATGATAGCAGGCTGAGTTAACTTGACATGCATGCCAACATACTTCTCTTTGTAGATTGTACATATCTGTAGATGCGACAAGTTGTCAATCCTTGCTCGGAAAGAAGCTAGTGCAGTTGTAAATGCAGAAGATTTAAGATTTTCTGAGATTGGTGTTGTTGTAGCATTAGATGTAGCATTTGTTTGCAGATTAATTGGCAACGGTTGCATGTGGGGTTGGCTGGATTGTGCAGCAGATTGGGTGGGTTGACTTGAATGTGGTTGGAGCACAGTTGATGGATGGGGTTCAGAAGAGGGCAGCGGTATGTGAGGGGTGGGGATGGTTGAAGAGAGAGATGCAACCAGGGTTGGCAATGGTTGCAAAACATTGGTATCAATGTTACGATGAAGGCATTTGTTTCACCGCCTTAATGAAATTTCTTCTTTATGTTTTGCATAGTATATCCTATTTTGTTCTTTCTTTCTAGCCCTTTGCAAATCTGACATTTGTGGAGCAAGTGCGCTGGAGATCTGAGAGAAATACAAGAGTAGTGGTTTGTTAGAATGAGAAGGTATAAGACGAAAAGAAGAAGTGGAGGTGTATTAATTGTGTGGCACAAATGGTTGGGAGGATATGTATGCAGAAAGAATGCGAAATGGAATGCAGGGCTTTAAATTGGAAGAACCCCAGGTGGCTTCCAATGGTAGGAAACATGTGTTGTCATATCCATGAAAGGTAGTCAAAATGATGCAGCCGGTAGAACCCCAATTCCCTTCCAATGGTTCTCCACCCTCCTCCGCCGGCTAAAGGCAAAAGAGATTGCAAGATATGAATGTATATAAATATATATGCAACAAACAAAAATATATAGGCATATGTGTGAATATGGAAATACACAGAGAGTGCAGCATCTCTATGCAAGTGCATACACACAGAGGCATATATACCTGCATATATATATATATATATATATATATATATATATATATATATATATATATATATATATACACACATATATGCAGTCGAAACCAGGATATACTTACATATGTATATAAATATATATGTAGCAAACAAAAATATATAGGCATATGTGTGAATATGGAAACACACAGAGAGTGTAGCATCTCTATGTAAATTCATACACACAAAGGTATATATACTTGTATACATACATACATATATATATATATATATATATATATAAATGGATATACAGACGAATAATAATGTAGAAGCGGCATGAAGGATGCTTGCAAGGCAATATATAACAAAAGTGCATGATGGTAGGAAACATGTGTTGTCATATCCATGAAAGGTAGTGAAAACGGTGCAGCCGGTAGAACCCCAATTCCCTTCAAATGGTTCTCCACCCTCCTTCGCCAGTTGAAGGCAAAGGGGATTGCAAGATATGCATGTATATAAATATATATGCAGCAAACAAAAATATATAGGCATATGTGTGAATATGGAAACACACAGAGAATGCAACATCTCTATGCAAGTGCATACACACAAAGGCATATATACCTGCATACATACATACATACATACATACATACATACATACATACATACATACATACATATATATATATATATATATATATATATATACATACACATATATGCAGTCGAAACTAGGATATACTTACATATGTATATAAATATATATGTAGCAAACAAAAATATATAGGCATATGTGTGAATATGGAAATACATAGAGAGTGTAGCATCTCTATGTAAATGCATACACACAAAGGCATATATATATATATATGGATATACAGATGAATAATAATGTAGAAGTGACATGAAGGATGCTTGCAAGGCAGTATATAACAAAAGTGCATGATGGTAGGAAACATGTGCTGTCATATCCATGAAAGGTAGTGAAAACGGTGCAACCGGTAGAACCCCAATTCCCTTCCAATGGTTCTCCACCCTTCTCCGCCGGTTGAAGGCAAAGGGGATTGCAAGATATGCATGTATATAAATATATATGCAGCAAACAAAAATATATAGGCATATGTGTGAATATGGAAATACATAGAGAGTGCAGCATCTCTATGCAAGTGCATAGACACAGAGGCATATATACCTGCATATGTATAGATATATATATACATATATTTATATATAAATGGATATACATACACATATATGCAGTCGAAACCAAGATACACTTACATATGTATATAAATATATATGTAGCAAAGAAAGATATATAGGCATATGTGTGAATATGGAAACACACAGAGAGTGTAGCATCTCTATGTAAATGCATACACACAGAGGCATATATACCTGCATATATATATATATATATATATATATATATATATATATATATATATATATATATATATATATATATATATATATATTTATATATGCAGTTGAAAGCAAGATATACTTACATATGTATATAAATATATATGTAGCAAACAAAAATATATAGGCATATGTGTGAATATGGAAACACACAGAGAGTGTAGCATCTCTATGTAAATGCATACACACAAAGGCATATATACTTGTATACATACATATATATATATATATATATATATATATATGGATATACAGACAGATATATGCAGTCCAAAGCAGGATATACTTACATATGTGCATATGCATACAATAATGGAGAGAAACATATATATATATATATACTGAGATGAACATAGATACCTATCTAGAGGAAGAGATACATATATGTATATGTATAAGCACATATAGATATATACTTAGGTGTTAAAGTATATATGTATATGGATATATACATATGTATATAAATAAACACAGATATAGACATACATATATATATTGATATATATATATATGTATGTGTATTGTGTGTGTGTGTGTCTGTGTGTCTGTGTGGGTGGATGTCTTTGTTAGTGTGCTTGTATGTGTGTGTGTGTGTGTGTGTGTGTACAAAGAGATAGATATATATGTAGAATGGTATTTTTGTGAAGAAGGTAGAAGAGGTAGAGTTTAGGATCCAATATTTATATAAAGAAAGGAAAAAAACATGGAATTATTTTCTTGTTTTGGGAAAATACATAACATAGATGTTGATTTGTTAAGGAAATGTAAATAACAATGCAAAACTCCAATGAAGTATGCTTGAAAGGCAGTATAAAACAAAAGTGTATGATGGGAAAACATGTGGTGTTATATGCATGAAAGGCAGCAAAGATGGTTGAGGTGGGAGAATCCCAGTTGCTATGTAGTGGTTCTCCACCGTCCTTTGTTGGCTAAACATGAAGGGGAGTGCAGCATATGTATGTATATAAATATATTGTGGTAAAAAGCAATGCATAGTCATATGTGTGGGTATGGAAACACATAGGCAGTCGAGCATCTCTATGTAAATGTATACACACAGATGTATATATATATATGTGAATGGATAAACAGACATGTATATGCAGTCCACAACAGTATATACTTACATATCTGTATATGCACACATTTATGTAAAGAAAAGCATCGACATATATATATATATATATATATATATATATATATATATATATATATGCACACATGCATATATACTGAGATGAACATCCATATATAAAAGTGTGTTTGTGCATATGTAAATAGAATAATATAATGATATAAAGATTCATATGAAGCAGGTCGCAGTGTCATGGGTTGGAGTTTAATTCTGTTATGCAAATGTGGAATAGAGAGATACTTATGTGCAGTTCAGAGCAGTACAAACTTACATAGGTGCATATGTAGACCCTTATGCAGGGCAGGACATACATTTATGTATATGTATATGCACATATGCATATACAGCAGATGCATAACCATATATATATGTGTGTGTTTGTGTTAATGCAAATACATAAATGGAAACAAATAAACATTAATTTGAAGTAGGGAATGCAGACATGATTTGAACTTAAATTTTGTTATGTAAATGTGAAACAACTAATAAGAGAACGTACATAGAATTGCAATTTGAATAGAAAAGAAAATTCATAGACATGTACATTGCGATCAAAAGTGTGGAGATGTGTTTATGTATACAAAACGCTGAAATATAAAGGCATCATATGTTTGTAGTGCTTTTTGAATAAAAGGAGGCATAGTAATTCGCATCCTTCATTGGCAGAAAAACATATTAGTTAAATGATTGAACAAGCCATCTCAAAATGGAAAACAACAAAACAATAATATACGGTTATATGTAGCGGTTCAATGTTTGAAATGATTGCAAGCAATTGTGGCCGAGCAAAACATTGTGAAATTGTGTCTAAATGTCAAAAAAACAAGATTTGTATAGTGTATGCAGAGATAGAGGAGTCTTCTTCTTTTGGTTGCTGACAGGATAGAGTCATGTGACTGCATGCATTTGGGCAATTTTTGCAAGCAGGCAGGTGGACTCAGCTTTGAAATCGAGTCTTTGCATTTTGTCGATTGTGACTTTGATCCTGCGCTCAGAGTTGAATGTGTCAGTAGACACTAAAGCTGTAAAGGTATAGTGCTTGAACATAGCTTTTTTGAGTATGCTGTGAGGTGTTTTTTCTATTGTCAAGTCATATTGTAACATGTATAGTTCCTTTGCAGACAGAGAGAAGAGTTCTGTGCCAACGTTGTCAAATGCATTAGCCCAAATAGTGCCTGTATGATCTTGTAGTTTCATCTGGAGGAGGTATTTGTAGTTACATTCAGGGAATTATGTTTGACACCTAGGGCAGGACCACAAATTCTCGGCTAATTTAGCACATTTTTTTTTACATTCTTTTCCATTGAATTACAATGGGCAAGCTGTATAGTAAAAGGGGTCTTCCTTTATGAAGCGCAACACAGCTGTAATAGTAGTCTCAATGGCTTCAGACATAACGCTAAGGTGCTGCAGGATGGATGCAATTGACATTCTTTGATACTGGTTATTTTTGTGATGGAGAGCTGAAGGATGTGGATTAAGGCTTTGTTGGATAGGGCCTCTTAAACGGAGGGGCTCAGCTTCAGGAATAGAAGGGTTGATTTCAAAAGCTGTGGACGCTGATGCATTTATGACTTTTCCATTGAAATAACCAACCCTTGCATTTTGAACAGCAAGGATGACAAATGTTCCAAATGTATGCATATTCTTTAAGTCATTGCCTAGTTGTTTTGAGGATGGGCCCCAAAGGTTAACATCTATTGTCAAAGTTGACATATCATTTATTTTTACTATTCTCTTGTTTACAACAGAGCCATCCTTTCTACGAATTACAGAGATCTCTCTGACATTGACAACAACACCAATAACATCAATCAAAGTATTGTTGGTAGTGGTGAGAAGTTCATCAATAGGGGTGAAGCGGGTTTTTTTATCAGGCCCAACAGCATCAGGGACACAACGCTTCAAAACTGAAGTTTCAGTCAAGATAATCTCAAGCTGGCTGTTAAGTTTATTGTACACCTTGTTTGCATCTTTCACTGTACCTTTGGACAGAACATATGAAGCTCCTTGCTCGATTCGATGATAGTGTAATTCAACAATTTCGTCAAAGGAAGTGATTCTAATTTCACAACCCTCTTCGTCTATAATATCAAAACTAAAAACCTGCCCATTGCGTTTTGGTGTGTTATATTTATGCATCTTCCTCTTATTTGTTACGCAACCTTTTATGGTCCAATTGTTTTGGTAAGGGTTCAAGCTTTTAATAGGGCTGATATTTTCAAAAGGACCATTTTGTGGGGAAGGCAAATCTGCACCGAATTTAAGAGCAAGTTTAGTGGGTGGCGGGGTTTCTCGACCCAACATTTGCTCTTCTTGTTCCTTGAAGAGGTATCAAGGTTTGCCAAGCAAATAGTAATCTGTTTTTTTCACATCAAGAGTGAATACAATGATGGCCCTGTAAAAGTGAGAAGGAGGTATGCTCAACTGTGGGATATATGTTTGTAAATAGCATAGAAAGAGGTTCACATAAATGAGGGGGGAACACATTATAGAAGGTACCTTGTGTTCCAAATGTATCGACAAGTATATTTCGTCAACAAAAGAACAGAGCCTATTTTCAACATCTCTGCATGCAACAAGTCAACATACTTGGTTGGCAAAATGGCCACTTGCATATATGTGCCATCTGACAAGACAAGTTTGTATCTGTCATTGTCATTTGGATCACCAATGATTTTTTCAAATGATAGAAGCTGCAACAATGGTGGAGGGATATCATCTCCTGCATTAATAGATCAGATTGCATATGGGGTAAGCTCAAGGGGATCGACAGGTCCCTACAAGGAGAGGAGAACAAGGTTGTTTTTTTAGAGGAAGGAAGCTTGATAGTAGCAATGCAGACACAATAAAAGAAAAGTATGCTTGGCAAGATATATATATATATATATATATATATATATTCAATTTGTTGACATACTATATATTTATTCATGCAACAAGTTAATAGAATGGCAATCGTATTAGAAGGGAGCAAAGCAGTTTTAATTAAAAGGATGTGTCATTCTATATTTCTATAAGGCAATGTGTTTGAGTTTTTTTTTTTCTTTTGGTCAATGGATGGATAGAATATATGCACAGAATGTGAAACATGGGAACGATGACAACTAAATGGATGGAATGAGACATGCAGACAAGCGATGTTTTTTTGTGCAGGGGAAACATCAAAAAGAATGCTCATATCTTTAAATGTGCAACAACATAGAATGGATTATCTTACCGTAGCATTTGGGGGAGGTTGTTCTGGTGGACCAGTAGAGCAAGTAGACGATGACATATTGCTTGATGCTCTTCACAAATGGAGGAAGGGATCTTTTGTCAGAGTAGAGAATGCCTATAGGAAAATAAGCAGCACAAAGAAAGGTTGAACAACATATTGAAATAAGACGTTGAAAGGAAAGCGCAACATGAAAAATCAACATACATAAATATTGAGATCAATATATATGGAAATTATACATGTGTATATATATATATAAATACCCACAATTTTCAAGTCTCCACTCTCCAATCTGTTCACTTTTGGCTTGGAAATAGAAAAATGATTTAGTGGTTTTCTTTCAAGATGATCAGGGGAAAATACACTTAAGCTCATTTTCCAAGAACTAACATTCACTTCTCTTCATAAACATGTGTAGTGTAGTCCAGTATTGAACCTAAATAAACATAATTCTATCCAATTATGGTTGATTGATATCCGTTGTTTAAAATTCCATTCAAACAATAGTAGAAACATATAAGAGCTTTATATTTTATGATTTGTAAACATAAACATATCTCCACAATTTTAATGGCAATGTAAATATGTATAGATTTTCTTTTCTATTTAAAATGCAATTCTATATGTGCTTTCTTGCCATCTTTTCCATATTTATATAGGGAAATTAAAGTTTAAATCATGGCAATGCTAACTTCTTCGAATTAATCTTTATACAAATATTTTGAACTGTTTTCATATACACAAACACACACACACACACACACACACACACACACACACACACGCACACACACACACACACACACACACACACACACACACACACACACACACACACACACACACACACACACATATATATGGATGTGGACATGAGTATATGTGCAACGGTTAAACTGCAAAGACCGCTGCAATGATATCTGTCCCCCATCCTACGTAGTTGCCATCAACCTAAGCATCGAACAAATGTTGTGAAAGAAAGCACAAAGCATAGAAGATGAAGCGAAAATGGCTGATTATATAGATATATGGATGCAGAAATGAGCATATGTGCAACAGCTAAACTGCAAAGACCGCTGCAATGATATGTGTTCCCTATTCTACGCAGTTGTCATCAACCTAAGCATCGAACAAATGTTGTGAAAGAAAGCACAAAGCATACAAGATGAAGGCAAAACGCCTGATTATGACTAGAAGACGAAGGGAAAATGCCTGATTATGACCGGTTTTTATTGGGTGGATTGAAGAATGAGCAGGAGGACACAATAGACAGCCAGTTTTTTTTGGGATAGCAGTTCGCAAAGGAGGCAGCAAGCAGAGCAATATAATTCTCTTGCCATAAAACGTTCTCTAGGATGGGCAAGTTAGATGGAGGAACCCAACAGAAGTCGTGGAGCTTCCATTGTAATCTCTTTTGTTTGAAGCAAACCAAAGAAACAAATGAATAGCAGAGCTTAGTGCAAGAAGTAAAAAAGGATGGCAAAACCCAGTAATCAATGCGTATAAATGTCATTTGATGCCTTGATGTGTCAAACAACTCCTCGCAGATTGCATGTGACAAAGTATTTATTTCACTTGCCAAATTTTACATTTTAAAAAGCATATTTAAATCAGGGGCAATGTGCCAAATATGGGCACCACAAAACGAAAATGACGTGCAACCAGCTTGCAATATATATATATATGCAAAGCTATATATTTGCATGTACAGACATACAGATACATAACCATGTGTATGCAGAAACATAAATATGTATGTATATAAATGCATGCACATATACATGGATATGTATGTATGGATATGGATATATAGGTGCACAAAGACGTATGCATATACAGGTATAAGGACAAGCATATATAAACATGAATAGATGGCTATCATTAAATAATAGATGTGTGCCAGAACTTGTAACTGCATCTCTATGGTTTCAAATATTTCATCTATCTAGTTATAGTGAAGAATTTCAACAACTTTAACTCGATGAATCAATTTCTAAGGAGCAGGTGAGCTTGTCTTGAAGCCTAAATATATATAATCCATTTCAATGAACAAATATATTTATGTATATATATATAAAGCTATATGTTTGCATGTGCGGACATAGAGATCCATTGGCATGTGCATGTAGAAACATAAATATGTATGTATATAGATAGATGAATATACACATGGATATGTATTTATTGACGTGGATATGTAGATGCACAAGTATGTATGCACATACAAATACATGTATAAGCATATATAAACATAGGGAGATATATATATATATATATATATATATATATATACACATAGACACAAATGTATTTATATAAACATACATATAAATGACTTTGGAGAAGGGGGGCTAATGGCAAGAGAGGCCATGAAAATGTATGTATATGGAAAAAAGCATTTTTTTTTCAATTATGATGTGGGTCTTTTTTCTGGTAGCAATTGGTGGGGGAAACAAGTCAATAGCATAAATTCAATATTGATCATATTGGGAAGGTGTAATTTACATTTAATTTTCCTGATCCGAGGCAACGGGTGCAAGGTGCTTAGTTATTATATTTTGGGTTCATTTCGTCAATGACGAGGGAGGCCGCATGCAGAAGTCTATAATTTCTTAAACGCGGACATTACAAAAGCATATTCTGCTTATACCATATTGATTGGAATGCAAAGGCTAATTTCATATCAGAACTGTTATTAAGTTACAGGCAGTAACACGCTTGTTCTTGGCAGTATACATGGGGATTGTTATGTGTCAGTCTTGATGTCATGTCACCCTCTAACAATGTAGAAGAAGTATGACAGGTTGGAATAAAGTAGTGATTCACTTTAGAAGACTAGTGACTTGTCAATGCACGTGGAAGAGATATCATTCCTTGAAGAGAAAGGGAATCACCCAAGGGTCACAACCCTCCAATAAGGCTGAGGGATATTTAAGAAATAGAAAAGCATCATGCAAGGGGCATCGAACAGCAGACAACAAGAAGAGAATCAAATAAGAAAAGAAATCTCATCGCAGAGATACCATGAGTAATCAACAAGCTTTGTTAATTACAAAGTGTTGGATTCTTTTAAAGCTTTCACCGAATCTGCGATCCCATTATGGGTGGAACAAGAAAGCAATATTGGATCGGAAAGTCGTTGAGGAAGGGAACAGGAAAAAGAGATCGAGTCTGCAGCCACTGTTAGGATAAGATAATATCATGGTATGGAGTTCTATGCATAACTTTCTTAATATTCTCAGCATATTATTATGGATAGCAAATTGTCTTTAAGACTATTCACTGCATATATTCTCCTAGACATAGTGTGTAATCTATTATGATTATATTAGGCAGAGAAACTGTTGTATAAGGCACCCTACGTGATTATATTAGGCAGGGGAACTGCTGCACAAGGCAGCCTACATGATTAAATTAGGCAGGGGAACCGATGTACAAGGGCACCGTACATGGATCGTATTGAGCTGGGTAGCTGTAATATAAGACAGCCTACATGGATCATGTTGAGCAGGGGAAGTGTTATATATGACACCCTACATGATTGTATTGCGCTGGGTAACTCTAATATAAGACACCCTACATGGATCATGTTGAGCAGGGGAAGTGTTATATATGACCCCTACATGATCATATGTTTATATCCCTGAATCTGAATCTCTTTTATGCTTTATTTAGTTATTTTTGTATATAGTCATTTGTATGACCATTTCTTTATGTAATTGGCAGTATCTTTTTGACCTTGTTTTTGTCTGGTTGATTAGAGCAGAGCCTAAGGCACTTCCCTAAACCCTTCACCTAGGAAGATGAAACCATAATTAAAGTATTTTAATATTAAAAGTCCTTGCTTAATTCATTTTGTTTGAATCTATGTGCAATTGGTTTTTGAAGATTTTAACTTCATTGAAAATGCGACCATAAACCCCAGCTTGTGCATGGAGTATCGACACGGTAGTTGTATGCATAACCCCTTTTGGAGAAATTGGGCAACTTGTTAAAGGCTTCAATTATGAATAAGGAAAAGCTATGCTAGTTGCACGCATAACCCGCTTTCGATAAATTGGGTAGCTTGTTAAAGGGTTCGATTATGAATAAGGAAAAGCTATGTATACCGAGATGAGGCTCTTTACGAACTATGTTTTAAATATAATTCAAAGATAAGAAGAAATAATTAATATCCCTCTTTTTTGGTTGGAAGGGCTCATATGTCTAACTCTTTCAGCTTCTCTGACATTTCTTAGCCAAGCACCATGTGACAAAACATCATTTTTCTACGCCGAACCCACTGTTTTTTAGGTGGGGTTTTTCTTGATTTCTTTATAGTTGGTCGCTTTGGCACAAGGAGGCCACAAACCATGTTCACAAGCATTTGGCGCAGACCAATTCGATGAAACAGATCCAGCAGAGAGAAAGCATAAAATCTCGTTCTTTAAGTGGTCGTATTTTGGCTTATGTATCGCTCTAGTTCTATCTGTTTCTGTGTTTGTGTACATTCAAGACAATGTTGGGCAGGGCATGGGCTTTGGCATCCCAACTGCAACCATGGCAATTGCATCGCCTCTCTGCATGCGCGGAGCAAGAATGCACCAGCATTTGGTAATTTTGTTAAGGGTATAGTTTATCAACGAGGAAAGCAATTCCATAATTTCTTTAACATAATAATATCATCCCTTACCCTTATGCACAATTCTACAATTTCATAAACACGGAGATGACAATCACAATATAATCCACAACTACCAAAATGCAGGGAAGCAAATATCAAAGCTGCTGCACACCCAACTCAAAGAAACTGGACTTCAAAGGAGAAGCCATCAACAAGCAAATAAATACCTTTTAAACTGCAAACCGGCGGTCTGCTATGATATTTGTTTCCTATTTTTCATAGTTGCCATCAACCTAAGCATCCAAAAAACGCTATGAAAGAAACCACAAAGCAAACAAAATGAATGGAAAATACCAGAGCACGAGCGGTTTCTATTGTCTGGACCGAAGAATGAAGAGAAGCACACAACACAGAGCCAGCTTTCTTGTGATTGCAGTTCTTAAAGCAGCCACAAAACACAGCAATATAATTACGAACAAAATATGCAGAGCTTCCTTCGCAACCTTTTCTGATTGGCGCAAACCAAAGAAACAAATGAACAGCAGACCTGAGTATGAGAAACAACAAAGAATGGAAAAACCTAGCGATCAATGCACATAAATGGCATTCAATGTCCGCACGCCTCAAACAACTCCTCGTAGATTGCATTTAATAAAGTATTTATTGCACTTGCGAAATTCCACATTTTAAACAGCTTATTTAAATCACGGTTAATGTGCCAAATACGGCCACCGCAAAACGCATTTGACGTACAGCCACCTTGCAAGTCGCATAGCCAAAATAAAGCCTATTTAAATCACAGTTAATGTGCCAAATATAGGCACCACAAAACCCATTCAACGTGCAGAATAATGAATAATGCTCACCGTGAATAAAGCTCACCGTAAAAAAAAATTTGCGTTGCCGCCAAAACGAAACCTCCAGGACACTGACAATTTTCCAGGCATAAATGCCCCACGGAAAGCCTATTGGCTTAAAAATAAGAAATGGGAATGATAAATATGTAAAATTAAATATTTAAAATGTAAACAGGGAAAAGTACAAAAGTACTATTATGGTCTATGTTTCAATTACTTTCATTTTTTGTTCACTCAATTTCTTAATTACTAGCTTTAATGAAATAAAAAAATGATAATTAAAAGTTCATTAATAAATTTCACATGTACTAATAATCATCCACTTTATTTGGTGTGGTTAAAATTGTGGACTTTAATTGATGTTGTGCAGATTAATTGGTATCCATAACTGTTGAGGAATTTGTGTGTAAGTATTGACCATTTTTGAGGTGATTGTAGTGCACAATTATTGAGGTATCTTTAAGTAGGTATTGGGTGACACTTTGAAATGATCACTTTTTGACCCTTATGCGCATAATGAATCCCACAATATGTGTCATTACTAACAATAGCTATAAGTAGTTAAGTCGCCTACAGAGACAACAATTTTTTTTTTTTTAATCGTTGAAATCCTCCAATAATCATTGAAGCTTCAACCATCTTTGCAACAATAGTGAATGAACAATCTTAAAGACTTGATGTTGTTGATTATCCTTTAGATTTGTAGGCTTGTGTGATCAATTTGGTAGAGCTTCACTATCATAAAAACTGTATTTTCAAATGAGAAAAGTTACTAGCTTTTATATGAGTCACAAGGCTAATTTTGATAAGAAGTAGACATAAAAATGATCATAAACAAAAATCAAGACTAGATTTCATAATGTTAAGGCCGACATCAAAACATTTGATATTTTGAAACATTTTGGTAGGACACATGTGCTAGACACCTTGTTCCCACCAAAATGAGTTGTCCAAAAGGGAGATACAAGAATATAGGCTCATGATATTCAATTTGGCCCTAGTTTTGGTTTTTGATCATAACTAAATATAAAATAAGATAATTAAGTTTTAAACTAAGACAAGACACATCTCCTTTAGCTGAGGGGTAGATTCAAGGCTATAAGTGATCCTAAAATTGTCTAGGGGAGTGAACACTAAATAAATTGCTAAGGAGAGTGTCTAATTGGGTTGACAATTAAGGAGTACAATTTATGAAACTACATTAAGATCCTTGTATAGTTAGTAGGAGCCATATAAATAAGACAAGGCATTGTATCTAGGACTAGTAAGATCCTCATATACTTACTAGGATTCGTGTTATAAACACCAATGCATGGCCTCCAATACTAGTAAGATCCTCAAATACTTACTAGGATCCATGTTCACAACGAATCACAAGGCTAGCAAGTTGCATTGTGCTAGGCACCTCATGAACAAGTGAAGGTCTCACAAGGGCTAGCAAGTTATTTTATGCTAGGTGAACTTCATGCCAACATAGATTACAAGGACAAACAAAACTCTCTATTTGTTGGGTAATATTGGTATGATGTTGCAAAAGGGTTGCAAGCACAAACAAGTTCATGGTGTGTGATCAAAGTGTACAATCAATCTCTTGGTGTATGCATAGGGGAGTGTATGCCCCAACCTTAAAGTAATTGTCTACACCAACCAGGAGAAATTACTTTAAGGTAGTATATGTAGACACCTAAAAATGTCCTCATTTAATTGAATAAATATTTATTATTTATTTAATTATTTTATCATTATCTCCTATATTTATTAAATAAATATTTTTATTTAACTAATTAATTCAATAGCCTTTTCTTTCCTAATTTAAAAATATATATTTATTATTTATGTAATTAATTCATTAGCCTTTTCTTTCCTAAATTAAATAAATATTTATTATTTATTTAATTATTCCTAATCCTACCTTTTCCTCTATTAATTAAATAAATAATATTATTTATTTAATTAATTCATTATCTTCTTCTTTCTAATCTTAGCCCTTCAACTTGTTCACATGTATCATAATCTAAATTTGTAGTCATGTGGCAAGTGTCTTATTCCTCTTCATTCATTTTGTCATTTCTCCAATGTCCACATTCATTGAACTAAAAAGTTAACTCACCTCTAAATCTTGGCCTTTCATTCAAATCAACCTCTTAATCTTATTCACTCTAGTCCACCTCTTTATCTTATCCCTCCATTTGATTTCACCTCTTAATCTGATTAACTCTTTCTTAATCTCTAAATCATTGTCATTCATCTTTTAACCACTTAATCTAATCCCTTGATTATCTTGGATATTTCTATAAAAGAGGCTCATTCTTCATGTTTCATCAAACAATTATTAGTTCCTACTTTTATTATGCCAAAATCTCTTTAGAGCTTTCATCATCATTTCATCATAGCTTACATAATCAATCAACCATGTACTCCATTTCTTTATGTCATCTTGTGATATTGCTTAATGCTAAGAGAAAATACATCATTTTCACAAGATCTTGAAGGATATGAGGATAATGAAGTCAAGCTTTTCATCTATATGAGGTATGATTTGCTTCATTTTTTTTACATGCATTTGATTTAGATCTCCATTGGTGTTGTTGAATGATTTTATAGATCCTAGGCTTGTTGTTGGGCTAATTAGGAGGTTGCAATAGGTTTAAAAAATCAACATACATAATATAAATTCAAAGATAAGCACATCACAACAATCAAATACCACCAAACATAGGCAAGTCAAGGCAATATTCATATACAAACAAGAGCCCATAAGGGATCCATAGATTTGGGGTCAGTATGTGCATGAGATAAATAATGTATATTAATGTGATTGTTTTGAATTGACCTCATCCCCCAAATGCAATGGAACTACAAATACAAAGGAGAAAGAGAATGTAAGAGGATAAGATAGGGTATTTTGGGTCAACATGGAGGATACCAAAAAGCCTCAATTATTTGCATCATCCCCAAAAGACAACATAAAAGCACATTTACAACATAACATGTATAGAAAAAGGAGGAGAAAAAGGTTAAAAATAGAATAATGTCACAACAAGATCAATCTCTTTGTATCCTTGTGTCAATAGAGCCTTAAGGACCATCAAAAGAACATAACAAACAAAAGACATGCCAAGTAGCACATCATGGGAGAATCACCTTACATACAAGAAAACACACAAAGACATTAGGTTTTACACTTATGAGTTGATCTATATAGTATATCATCCACCTCCCAATATTGCTTATTATTGTAAAGGGATGGTAGGCAAGATGCTAAAGGAGATAGGACTAGTACAATATAGGATATATGTCTAGTTCCAAACATGGATCATTTCTGAAGGAAGGATCATAATGTGTGTCACTAGTAGCTAGATTCAATTCTTTAGAAAATATCAAGGCCAACTTAGTATCATTTTCTATAGTTTTAGCCATGCATCTGAATCATCATCTAAATTTATTATTATAGACATGTGGTGTAATAGGAGGAGAAGAGTCCTTGGGAATTTACAACTTTAGTTTCTGGCTAGGTTGGGCAAGATAAGGATCATATTTAAGAGCGAATGAAGGTTAAGGGGGTAGGGTCAAATCAACATCCAATTGCTTAGGGGATGGATTACTTAGTGCAACAAGCTCATGAGACTAGCACATATTTGTTGATATTCTCTTGCACTATGATTTCATTGGTTACAATTTGAATATTTTGTAGAATGAAGTTAAGTATTACTCAATATTGATTCCTTTTATTTATTTTCTCTAAGAAAAGGAGGAACAAAATTACTCTCTAAAGATTAAGAGATAGGAGGAGGTCCAAAAGTTGTTGGGTGTTTGCCTCATTGTCCTTTATTGGATGGCAAAGATGGAATCATAGCTTACACACTAAACACTCTAGGGAGGGAAGGATTCTCGGTCTACGATGTGGTCACTCATTCCTTGTGGGGTAGGAAGAGTTACTTTGGTATCCATGTGTTGAACACACCTTAGGACTCAGGGCTGAGGGGGGTGAATTATTTTAGACCTTAAAACATTTAACCTTAAAATTTATCTTTCCAAAACACAATTTACTTATCTTTCACTTTATCAAAAGCAATACAGAATACAACAAAGAAACACAATGCACAAGAGAACACCAAATTTATGTGTAAAATCCAATGAGGGAAAAACCACGATGAGAGTCTACTCACAATATATGAAATGATTACATAGCTATTTTGGGCTCATTGCTAAGGAAGCACGTGTTTCCACCTAAAAGACTTGCAAGTTGAGATGCACTATCCCAAGGCAAGACACATTAAGGACTTGTAGGTTGAGGCTCATTGCTCCCAGGCAAGACAAAAAATGACTTGTAGGATGAAGCTCATTGCTCCAAGGCAAGATACAAAAGGACTTGCATGATGAAGATCACTCCTCCAGGAAAAGATACAATATCACAACATTTGAATCAATAGGATAAAGTCTTCTCTTGAATGAAGCTGCACTTGAACCACTGTCACAAGTAGTTGAATCCAACAACAATCACCACCACACTGCCACTAACTTCACATCACACAACTCTGCAAGTGATATGATCATTGAAGCACATTCATACACATTCTAATTTACTCGCATCAAATGAGGATTTTAATATGATTAAAGAATCGCTACCTAATTTTAGAGAAGAAATGTAAATGCACATGGACAATTTACCACAAATCAAGGTAATGCCAAAGGTGATTTTTTAACTCTTGTGTAAGAGGACATCTTGGAGAGAGAAAATAGTTTCTTGCTACTAGGATGAAATACGATCATAAAGCTAAGGATTGACCGACTAGGTGGAAATAAGCTAGATGATACTCACAAAGATGCTATAGACCTAATAATGGATACTCATGACATGATTGAGAAGACTATAAGACACTTTTAAAATGAAGATCAATTCATAAATTTAACTGACCCTTTTAATGGTTACTTAGTAGATGTGGTGAATCGAAGATTGAGTCAACCCTTCAACTTTAAATCTTCTTCTCTAAAAAAATTAATGGAGATAAAATTTATATTAAAAACTAACAAAAAGAACATGGATAAGAAGCATCCAAAAGCACACAAGAATTTATGAATATTTGTGTCTGTTACTACTTTTATTTAAGTTACATTAACGGCCTTGAAATGGACAAAATTAATACGATATTAATAAAATTCAAGAAATATCAATGAAAACAAAAGGCATTGGATGACACAATTATTATGAGAGAAATCAATAATTATAAAGAAGAATTGAGTGAAAAATTCACTAGATAAACATGTTGATAGTCTTCCAAGTGTCAACATAAGGAGTTAAATGTAATGATTACATATATGTCATATGTTCAATAATCTATATAAACTTTGATATTTCAAAGGTGACTTTGAGGTCATGTATTGTTTTAAAATATTATTTTAATTTTTTATATCTGCTTATCAATATTGAGCCAAGGTTATAAGTGGGGCTTTGTAATTATAAAAGGTGTTGAAATTTGAACAAATTTTCTAAAGTTATATAGAGGACATAAGAATTTGTGTTTTTGTAAATTTTAAAAATATAAACAAAAATTCTGGATAGAATTTTGAGTTTCACTTTGCTTTTTAAGAATTTTATTTTCTTATTTTAGATTATATCACTATTGTTTCTTAGACATTTTCTCCACAATTCACAATGGAAATTTGTCGAACTTTGAATTCCATACATACATATACACATATATTCAAATAAATATCTTGTAAAGTGTACACTTTTTCTACCTTGCATAATTTTGATTTGAAGCACTAAATATTATGTGTATATATTCAAATAAAAATATCTTGTAAATTGTATAGTTTTTCAACTATGTATAATTTTGACTTTCAATTTAAAGGCAACCTATCATCTTCAGGAGTTGTTACTTGAATAACTATTGAAGATTTGAAACTACAAATCTATTCATCAATGTGCGTAAAATTGTAGATGAAGAATAATTCACAAAATTATTAGAATAGATAATTGATAAATACCTTTAATTATTTATGTCTTTACAGATACAATTTTTTGGCTTGGATACATTGTTGGTGGCATGAAAGAAAATTACTAGCAAATGTTAGACTTGTTCTATATTTCATATTAATTACCAATTAGCTCAGTGGCAATCAAAACATTGGACAAAATTCCTCTATCCTATGCTTTGATGGGTGTCCTTACTTTGTCCAAAATCTCTCATTTTGATATTAGATGGGAGTAAATATGAATTGACTACTCATCAATGATAATTGTTCAAGATGAACAAGTGACGTGTACTACTCAATAAAAATAATAATGAATAGGTGTTAGCATTTCTATTTAAAAGAGAATAATAATACACATTCACAAAAAAAGGTTAGCGGATATAAATCACATCCTAGTAGCTATACAAGACAAAGTTGAAAATAAAATAAACACAACATTAAACTTTAAAGTCACTAAGCGGCAAGCAACAGGAGGCGGCGACGAGTCTCAATCACCCAACTTAGCCCCATACATTAGTGGGGTCTGGAGTGACATAAAAAAGATCCCACGATGTTTTTAACTTCAAAAGGGGTAAAAATTTATTAAACACAAAAAAGAGTTGCAAAGCAAGAAAGGCCAACATGCCAACAAAGAAAGAACAATCAATTAGACATTCCTATACTCCACAACTAATTGCTCAAACATATCAGATAAATCCAAAGGAAAATTTCTCCTATTTGCAACAATCAGATGCTCGTTTGACCAATTAATCTACTACTTTATTCCACTCCATTCCAAAGATCCCACGATATTTTAATGAACTTTTTTTTCTCTATTATTATAAATGAAAGAAATTTCTACGCCACCTAAACTAAAACATACCAATGAAAAAATTAAAATATAAATTCTTAAATAAAACTTCAACAAAAAGAAAGAAAGAAATGAAAAACAACAAAATATTAAAAAATATTAAAACATCAAAAGAGTCCCTTCATTAGACCATTTTTTTTAATCCATTTTTATAAATTAAAAAAACTTACACACCCACCTAAACTCCAACATACCAATGAAAAAAATAATATACAATTCTTTAAATAAACTTTAAAAATATTAAAATATCCCTTTACACCCCAAATAAAACATAAAGAAAAGACAACAAAATATCAACAAAAACATTATAATAAGATGGACCAATTGCTCTCTAAGCTCTTTACACCACCCCCCCAAAGGAGTATCCTATGCGCTAGGAGATAAGAGCGCCACCTCAGCAAACACAACCAAAAATCCATTAATTTTACAAAAGCAAACACAAAACCATTCGCTGCCGCTTGTATAACACGTGTCTACACCACCAAAACTTCCAGCCTTTGATGACGATCCCCCGTCGTAGCCCACTGTTTTCTGTTCTAGTCAACTCCATAAGAAAAAAAAACTTCTCCCATAGTTTTGGTGAAAACAAGAAGGAATATCTATCTATCTTATAGATCAAATGCCCGATTTTCTATCTCTATCTCTATCTTCACTTTCCACTTCCAGTTTTCTTGGCCTTAAATTGTGGATCTATTTCAGGGTCTGTAGATCTCTGTTACAGTAATGGCTGCCGCCACTGATTCATACTGTTCTTCTGCAGAACAGATTCAAAAACAGTCTGTTACTGACTCTGTTTCTCCCAGGTAAAGATATGAATACATTCTTCTGATTCTGCAAATCATTTGGGTGTTTTGAAATCTATTTGATGTCTTGTGGGTTTTCTAAGTTTTGTGTACAAACTGAACTTGCAGGGTTTTGTGCTTATCTTGCAAAGGAAATGCTAATCCAGGAAAGGAGTGGATATTTTCCATAGAGGATGATCATTTTAGCTGGTCTCATACATGGAAACCTGCACCCAAGCATAATAAGAAGTCTTCCTCAGTGAAAAGAACATATGGGCCTGGCAAAAAGATCAGGCTCTTGAATTGAAAAGAGGTTTTGAAGCTTGTATGTTTTCTGGGATAATTGTTTCCCAATCAATTTTTATGAGATTTTCAAGTGCAGTTGTCTGGTTTTTGAGAGATGTGTTCTTCTTGAGTGGCAGGCATCTCTTTCAGTTGTACTGGTTCTCCCAATGACAGATGCAATATATTGAACATTTTTTGTGTGTTATAAAAGAATCTGTCCATTTATTTGGTGAAGATAGAAAGCAACAAATTTTTTATTGTCATGAGAAAACACTTGGGTTGTATGGCATCCAAACTACATACAGATCTACTCACAGACAAATACACCATCATAATGCTCTCCAAACAGAAAATGATAAAATGTTTTGTGTCCACTTGGATGTAACATTGCTTTAAGTCGGTGTATATATTGCAATTTTTTTAGTTGTATAGGGTATGTGCAGAGTAATGGTGTGGAAAATTAGAGTTATGCAACTTGACATGAAAATTTGAAGAAGTTGTGAACATTATTTTTAAAATATGTAAGAAGAGAATATATAGAAAATTGAATGTAGTTTCTAAGCTACTAGTTGTTTTTTGGAAAGAAAAAAATCTTATTTGATGAAAATTTTAAATTTCAATGCAGTGGTACTAAAATTTCAGAAAAAAAATAAGAAGTAGACGTATGTCTGACCACCCTAATCACAATCAAATCTTAATATTTTTTTATAATATTTATAATATAAGTATTAGACTCATGTCCGGATGTGACACATATTTTCTTTTTTAATTTTTTATAAATTAAATAATTATTTATGAATTTTTTACTACAGCTTTTCAGAAATTCAGAAACTCCTACGTTTGACCACCTTAACTTGGTCAAAACTTTATGAAATTTAATTTTTTTAAATTTTTCCCTATAGTAGACAAAGCATAGGATGTGATGCATGTTTCGGTTTCAAAAAATGTTATACCGTTTGAAAGTTATAAGTGTTTTTCAATCAGTATATCAATCAGGACTATTGTCAGAATTCAATTAGAAAATAAATAATAATTATTTATTAAAGTCCAAATAAGACAAGCCTTATATTGTTGGAAAGATGGGAACGTCCTTAAAAAACTCTTTTCGTTTTATCAATTTTGGTTACAAAAAAAATCGTTAGCCACCAGTGTAAAGTCTGAAAAATCAAGGAATACCGAAAAACACGTTTTTTCAGTTGACTTTTCAGGCTTGTCAATTCCAAGCCAAATACCAAAGCATTCCCAAGCCGAAATTTGAAATTTGAAAATTTGACTACAAAAATCGGAGAATCCGATATCCGATTTTAATACAAAATTTTGTGGTCCCCAAAAAAATTTCCCGTTGTCGCCATTTATTTGGTAAACTGCCACATGGCAAAAATCCGATATCCGATTAAATTGGATATCGAATTTTATTAGTCATATTTTAGAGAGAGAGAGAAAGAGAGGGAGAGAGAGAGAGAGAGAGAGAGGGAGAGAGGGAGAGAGAGAGAGAGAGAGAGAGAGAGGAGGAGGAGGAGGAGGAGAGGGAGAAAGGGAGAAAGAGAGAGAGAGAGAGAGAGAGAGAGAGGGTGAGAGAGAGAGAGAATATGACCCCTAACGACACAATTTGGTGTCTTAAGGGGTCCTATGGTGTCGTTAGGGGTCATCTTGGGACACCATAGGACCCCTTAAGACACCAAATCATGTCGTTAGGGGTCATATGGTGTCCCATGAACCCTTATGACCTCTTAGGACACCATATGACCCATAATTACACCATATTGGGTCGCTTTGGGTCATATTGTGTCCTAAGGGGTCATATTGTGTCCTAAGGGGTCCTGTGGTGTCCCAAGACACCATATGACCCCTAACGACACCATAGGACCCCTTAAGACACCAAATCATGTCGTTAAGGGTCATATTGTGTCTTACAAAGTCGTAGGACACAATATGACCCCTAACGACATGATTTAGTGTCTTAAGGGGTCTTATGGTGTTGTTAGGGGTCATATGGTGTCCCATGAACCCTTATGACCTCTTAGGACACCATATGACCCCTAATGACACCATATTGAGTCACTTTGGGTCATATTGTAGGGAAAAGGGGTCATATTGTGTCCTAAGGGGTCCTGTGGTGTCCCAAGACACCATATGACCCCTATGGACACCATATGACCCCTAATGACACCATTGGACCCCTTAAGACACAAAATCATGTCGTTAGGGGTCATATTGTGTCTTACGGGGTCGTAGGACACACTATGACCCCTAATGACATGATTTAGTGTCTTAAGGGGTCCTATGGTGTCGTTAGGGGTCCTATGGTGTACCATGAACCCTTATGACCTCTTAGGACACCATATGACCCCTAATCACACCATATTGGGCCGTTTTGGGTCATATTGTGTCCTAACGGGGCCTATGGTGTCCCAAGACACCATATGACCCCTATGGACACCGTATGACCCGTAACGACACCATAAGACCCCTTAAGACACCAAATCATGTCGTTAGGGATCATATTGTGTCTTACGGGGTCGTAGGACACAATATGACCCCTAACGACATGATTTGGTGTCTTAAGGGGTCCTATGCTATCATTAGGGGTCATATGGTGTCCCATTAACCCTTATGACCTCTTAGGACACCATATGACCCCTAATGACACCATATTGAGTCACTTTGGGTCATATTGTAAGGAAAAGGGGTCATATTGTGTCCTAAAGGGTCCTATGGTGTCCCAAGACACCATATGACCCCTATGGACACTGTATGACCCCTAACGACACCATAAGACCCCTTAAGACACCAAATCATGTCGTTAGGGGTCATATCATGTCTTACGGGGTCCGAGGACACAATATGACCCCTAACGACATGATTTGGTGTCTTAAGCGGTCCTATGGTGTCATTAGGGGTCATAGGGTGTCCATAGGGGTTATATGGTGTCCCACGAACCCTTATGACCTCTTAGGACACCATATGACCCCTAATGACACCATATTGGGTCGCTTTGGGTCATATTGTGTCCTAAGGGGTCATGTTGTGTCCTAAGGGGTCCTATGGTGTCCCAAGACACCATATGACCCCTATGGACACCGTATGACCCCTAACGACACCATAAGACCCCTTAAGACACCAAATCATGTCGTTAGGGGTCATATTGTGTCTTACAGGGTCGCATGACATAATATGACCCCTAACGACATGATTTGGTGTCTTAAGGGGTCCTATGGTGTCCATAGGGGTCATATGGTGTCCCATGAACCCTTATGACCTCTTAGGACACCATATGACCCCTAATGACACCATATTGGGTCACTTTGGGTCATATTATGTCCTTAGGGGTCCTATGGTGTCCCAAGACACCATATGACCCCTATGGACACCGTATGACCCCTAACGATAGCATAAGACCCCTTAAGACACCAAATCATCTCGTTAGGGGTCATATTGTGTCTTACGGGGTCGTAAGACACAATATGATCCCTAACGACGTGATTTGGTGTCTTAAGGGGTCCTATGGTGTCGTTAGGGGTCATAGGGTGTCCATAGGGGTCATGTGGTGTCTCATGAACCCTTATGACCTCTCAAGACACCATATGACCCCTAATGACACCATATTGGGTCACTTTGGGTCATATTGTAGGGAAAAGGGGTCATATTGTGTCCTAAGGGGTCCTATGGTATCCCAAGACACCATATGACCCCTATGGACACCGTATGACCCCTAACGACACCATAAGACCCCTTAAGACACAAAATCATGTCGTTAGGAATTATATTGTGTCTTACGGGGTCGTGGGATACAATATGACCCCTAACGACATGATTTGGTGTCTTAAGGGGTCCTATGGTGTCGTTAGGGATCATATGGTGTCCATAGGGGTCATGTGGTGTCCCATGAACTCTTATGACCTCTTAGGACACCATATGACCCCTAACGACACCATATTGGGTCGCTTTGGGTCATATTGTGTCCTAAGGGGTCCTATGGTGTCCCAAGCCACCATATGACCTCTATGGACACCATATGACCCCTAACGACACCATAGGACCCCTTAAGACACCAAATCATGTCGTTAGGGGTCATATTGTGTCTTACGGGGTCGTAGGACACAATATGACCCCTAACGACATGATTTAGTGTCTTAAGGGGTCCTATGGTGTCTTTAGGGGTCATAGGGTGTCCATAGGGGTCATATGGTGTCCCATGAACCCTTATTACCTCGTAGGACACCATATGACCCCTAATGACACCATATTGGGTCGCTTTGGGTCATATTGTGTCCTCGGGAGTCCTATGGTGTCCCAAGACACCATATGACCCCTATGGACACCGTATGACCCCTAACGACACCATAAGACCCCTTAAGACACCGAATCATGTCGTTCGGGGTCATATTGTGTCTTACAGGGTCGTAGGACACAATATGACCTCTAACGACATGATTTGGTGTCTTAAGGGGTCCTATGGTGTCGTTAGGGGTCCTATGGTGTCCATAGGGGTCATATGGTGTTCCATGAACCCTTATGACCTCTTAGGGCACCATATGACCCCTAATGACACCATATTGGGTCGCTTTGGGTCATATTGTGTCTTACAGGGTCATCTCTCTCTCTCTCTCTCTCTCTCTCTCTCTCTCTCTCTCTCTCTCTCTCTCTCTCTCTCTCTCTCTCTCTCTCTCTCTCTCTCTCTCTCTCTCTCTCTCTCTCTCTCTCTCTCTCTCTCTCTCTCTCTCTCTAAAATATGACTAATAAAATCCAATATCTGATTTAATCGGATATTGGAATTCTGCAATGTGGTAGTTTACTAAATAAATGGCGGCAATGGGAATTTTTGGGGGGACCACAAATTTTTGTACTAAAATCAGATATCGGATAAAATCCGATATCCGATTTTTGTACAAAAAACTGAGAAAAAAGGGTTTGTGGGCCATTCTGTAGATTCCAATGGCCCACAGTCTACATATATTTTGTTTTCTATCGAGGATCACGGGTTTTCAGACAGCTAGAGACGAATTTGTGCTTTTGGGAGATTCTTAAAGTGAAAACTTACATTGTCAATCAAGAAGGAGCATGTGTGGAGGGAAATGGGGAGTAGTAGTCATCGAAAGTCTAAACGCAAAAGAAAACTTTCAAATGACCAAATTGAAGTGTATAGAGAAAGAGATAGAGAATGTCATAGGAGGAGAAGACAAGGTATGTTAAATATTGCTAATGTTACCTCAACTGAAGAGGAAATTGAATTTGAAAATGTGCCACAAGTTATTGAAAATGAAAATGTAGATTTTGAAAGTGAAAATATTGAAAATTTTGAAAATGTTGAAAGTGATAATGAAAATGCTCAACATGTGGAAAATTTTGACATAGGAGGTGAAAATGTGGAAAACTTTAACGTTGAAGGTGGAATTGCTCAACGAAGTGAACCATATGTAACACCTAATTACTTTAGAAATGAAGACCCTCTCATGGATGAAAGACAAATTCCAAATCCAAGACCTTCAAGAACCCTAAAATGGTTATTTGAAATTGATGAGAACATTATTGCGAATCTTGAAGGCAAGAGGTCAACAAGAACCGTTCGGTTGTGGGCTACACAACTTTTCAACCAAAATTTTAGCAATAAGACATTGACCGAGTAATGCCAACTCTTTTTTCAATTGTGAAAGATGATAAAGATGAGACCACTGCTAAACAAATTGAAGATTCGTATGAACAAGAAGATGGAGAGAAATTCTATTATTGCAAAAAATCTATTTGACGCTCTCAATTCTATTGGAAAGAATACCAAAGAAAGAGATAAGAGAGCTGCTCGAAGAGTGATTACAACCTCCTTAGTAAGCCATCAATTGAGGAAGGCTCGTCAAATGAGACAAACTTGTGTTGATTTTAACATAAACCGTAAAACTTTGGATAGAGCACTTGCATGAAGACAAAGACTTGACGATCCACTTCAACAAGATACATGGGCATTTGGTGGGAGGCTTCCACGTGTTGATAGAAAGTTGACTGACAATGTGAAGGAAGAGATTCAACAATTTTGGCACTCTAATTCTAGAGTGTCACCCAATGTAAAGGACGTTTTGAAATTAAGAATCGGCAACCGAGACCGCACACCGCATCCCAAACATTTCTTGGAATCAAGACAAACAATGTTGTACAATTTTTTTTGTGAATTACATCCAACTTTGCAAATATCACAAAGGGCCTTTGAATCTTTGAAACCATTTTATTTCATTCCTCTTAAGATTCGCAATACCTGTTGTTGCAAGTACCATGTGGAGTTTTCAATGTACCATGAAATTTTATGTCATATTCGTTCTACGATGCATACTAATGAGATGTTGCAGGAGTGTGGTGCAATACTATTTCTGAGATCACCAAGAGACTTGCAAGATCTATTTTTATGCCTTAGAGATGATGGTTGCTATTTCTATAGAAATGATTGTTTGAATGAGAAGTGCTCAGAATGCGGTGGGTTGTCAAAGTTTGTTTCATGTTTTCATGAGGGCAGCGAACATGAGTTTGGAAATAATTATGTTGAGAAAAAAAGATACGAGATAGTGAAATATACTTTGAAGAGTGGAGGTGAAAGTTCTAGATGCGAATTAGTCTCAAGAGAAGTGAGTATTGCTGATTTTATTTTGGATTTTAAGGAAAATCTTTTCTACAAGTATGCAAGGCACACCCATTGGTCTCAGTGGTTGGAACAACAGTTCAGGATGTGTAAGAACTCTTTCCTGATTGGCACTATTGTATCGGTGGTTGATTTTGCAGAGAACAATACATTGCAAACACAGAATGAGGTATAGTCTCAGTACTACAATTCAGTCCAGATTGCTATTTTTGTTCACATTACATATAGACATGCTCCTGATAGTACAGAAGAGGACAGGAAGATAATCGAGGAGTATCATTTTTATATGAGTGATGATAGATCACACTCCTCTGAGTATGTGCAACATTCTTTCGAGATTTTTTTTGAGTTCTTGCATGTGAAAGATATTGCAATTGACCGACATATAATATGGTCAAATAACTGTACGGGTCAATTCAATAATGCTCGTATGTTTTATTGGTTGAGTAGAATGCATGTGGAGAGGCGTAAACCTCATATTTGGTGTTTTTTTTAGGCAGGGCATGGGAAGGGAGAGCATGATGGAGCAGGTGCATGTTTGAAGAGAGCTCTAGTTAAGGAGCAATTGAGGATTTCAGGAGCAAATTTCTCTGATGCACATTCTAATGTTGATTTGTGTAGTTCAGCATTGTCACATGGAGGTACTCTTGATTCAGTAGTGAGCAGATTCTTTTGGTTGGTTGAGGAGGGAATAGTGGGAGATAGATTGGATTGTCAAACAATTAAAGATTCTTCAAAAATGCATTCATTTTTCAGCTCAGATGCAAGTACATGGACCATTTGGACACGAGCGTTGGCTTGTTTTTGTCAGAGTTGTGTTCGGTGTGATTGGGATCAATGCGAGTCAAGTGAGTGGGTTGATATGTGGGTTCCCCACTATCTAACTCCTTTATCTCAAACAATATCCTTGTCAATCGATGACATGGAAAGTTCACTTGAGTATGATCGTCTATCAGATCTTGTACAACCAAGACATGTTTTTGCAGTTGTTGCACCACAAGGGAATGAAGAGAGATCATAATATTGGTTGACACGATGTGTATAGGGAAAAAAAAGCTAACACAACCAATGATAGATGATGATGGGTTCACATATCCTACAAGTTCAGTTGTTGTTGTGGGAACTTGGTTGCGAACATACATGATTAGAAAGAATGGCATACCTGCATTTGAAGACTATGAGAGACACAAAACCATTATAATGTATTCACACCTTATTATAGCTACAAATGTCAAGTTGTTGAAGCATCAAGCAAAACTGAAGACCAAAGAGCTATGGACAGTGACTACTGTTGATCATGAAGCAATACTGGATACTCTTAAACAAAGAGATGACCCTTCAGGCACACTTGAGTAGTAGGTCTTTAAAGGTGCCTTATTTTGTTTATCATGCATTTCATTTCGAACAATGATCATTAAACCTTAATGATCAAGTTTGTTACATGTATATTAAGGATGTGTTGAAAATGCAAGTCTATTGATGAATGTTTTTTTTTGGCAACACGGTTTTTGCATGCACATAGTGGGTACACGATATAATCGGAAGGGATGTATTTTTGCAACACGACTTATTATCATACATTTGATGAGCTTTATAATTTTTGTTATTAGAGAACACTATTTGACAATTTTTGATGATATAATTATCGCAAAATCTTTATGCTCATGCAAGTTTTTATTGATGATATACAATAGTACATCACATTATGATTTTTGATGATATACAGGTTCATACTAGATCATTCGTCGTTGACAAGACCCTCTCTTGGTGATGGTACATATTCTTTCGTGCATTAATGAGATAAAATTTTGTGCATAAACATTAAGTCAAGTGAATGTATTGCTATTTAGAAATGACCATATCTACCATCGTCTTCAACCATGCAGAGAAATGCAGTGAGAAGGGCTTTAATCAACATGCGTCTTTCTTCAAAGTTATGCTTGTATACTTTGCAGAGAAACTGGTAAGTTTCGTAATTATACAATCTTGTGCATCTTAAAAATGTTTGAAATGATCTATTTATAATTTGCCAAACTAATTTGTATTGGTCTTCATTTATATGCAGGCATTGTTGTACACGAGCTTTTCTCTTAGGACATGAGGATGTCTGATGCAGATGAAGTGGGATGTTGTATTTGTATATGGATGTGAATTGATGTAACATTGTTATGATGATATACAATGTCCATGAGCAAATTATGTGTATACAATACATGGAAATATTCATGTTCATTATGTGTCTACAGTGTAATACTTGGAAATATTGATGATATACAATGTCCATGAAAAAAAAATCATGTTTGCATATCTCTTCATGGATGTCACATGCAAGTGTAATGGTAATTATGTGTATACAATACATGGAAATATTCATGATCATTATGTGTCTACAGTGTAATGCTTGTTTATATATAATTTTAGCACTCAAGGGACAATGTCGGTAGGGTACGACCTCGAGCAGTCGATTGAGTGGGAGGGCAAAATAGGAGCATGTGTAGGATAATAATGCCTAACTGGACATGTCGGAGCCGACAGTTCATCATCGCGACAAGAAGAACGAGAAATCGACCATGCGACAACATTCTATTGAGTGAAACTGACGATTATTTCGCCAATCGAAAAATTGCTGCCCTAATAAAACTGTAGGGCAACTTGAAAAATCGAGATAGGCTTTTGTAGGGACCCCTCTCGTGGCCTCATAGGTTCAAACAGACCGTTCGCACGTGCCACTGATTCCGAGTTAGGGCTCGTCAAAGTTTGACAATTTTGAGTACTTAGGGCGCTCAAAGGACGACATTGGTAGGGTATGACCTCGAGCGTTCGATCGAGTGGGGGAGAAAAGGAGAGAGAGAGAGAGAGAGAGAGAGAGAGAGAGAGAGAGAGAGAGAGAGAGAGAGAGAGAGAGAGAGAGAGAGAGAGAGAGAGAGATGGGGAGACACATAAAGAGGGCAATAGGGAGAGATAGATGGGGAGAGATAAGTGAGATAGCTTGTTGGAGAAAGATATGGATAAAAAGAGATAGATAAGAGTGAGAGGAAGATTAGAAGTGAGAAATAGAGATATAGGGTAGGATAGATGGAGTGAATAGGAGAGGGAGGGAGAGGGAGAGATATAGAGATAGATAGGGATAAGGAGAGATATGGGAAGATATAGGTAGAGAGATATAGATAGAAAGAGATAAAGAGTGAGGAATGAGAGGGAGATATAGATAGAGAGAAATAGAGAGATAGTGTGAATAAAAGAGAGATGTAGAGATAATGAACTATAGGTAGAGAGGGGGAGGGAGAGATAGCGATATAAAGATAAAAGGGAAAAGAGTGAGAGAGAAAGAAGGTGACAAAGGCAAGTAAGAGATAGAGGTATAATGAGGGAAAATATAAAAAGATAGATATATAGGGAGAGAGAAAGAGGGAGAGTGTGTATATGATGGTGAGATATATGTGAATAGAGGGTTAGAAAGGCAAATAAACATGCATAAATAGATAGAGAAGGAGGGGGAGGGAGGGGAGAAATAGATAAAGGATAGAGGAAAAGTAGAGAGACATAGAAAGAGGGAGTGATAAGGAGAGAGTGAGAGAGAGGGACAATGAGGGAGAGATAGGAATACAAATAATGAGAGGTATATAGAAAGATATAACTTAGGAAAGATAGAGGGGGTGTGACAAAGGTAAATATATATAGAGGAAGATATGGAAGGAGAGAGGAAGAGGAAGATGATTAGAGAGGAGGAGATAGAGAGATAGATATATAGAGAGGGCAAGAGCGAGAGATAAGGGAGGTGATGGAGAGAGAGAGAGAGAGGGGGGGGGGAGAGATATAAATAGATATGAATGTGGTTGCCGTTGAGTACCATGATATGCTCCAACAATGGTATCAATGAAGAAGTGATAACTTGAAATCAACTTTGCATCCACTTACATGGACTTAAATACAACTGTAGACACCTAAAATTGTCCAGTTTAATTAAATAAATATTTTATTTATTTAATTAATTCATTATCTTTTTCTACACATGACACATGTCATTCATCTCTTAATTCCTACACTACCTACCTCTTTCATTATTTTATTATTTCTTCTACCTACCCTCTAATCCTAGCCGACCTCCTTTTTACACCTCTCAATCTTATCCCTCCATTTCATATTGTGTCTTCTATTTAAGGAGATGCTTTCTTCATTATCTAATCCTAATGACTAATCTTAAGGACTTGACTACACTACAATCCTACTTGCAACCAAATTCCGTTCTTTGTTGAGCTCTTGTGCATATAAAAATCTGAGAGCAAATATATCAAGCAAGATCAATGGAGATAGGAAGAATGGAGATCAAAACCCTATTGGACATGTGATGGTATAATCTTTCTGATTTCATTTGATTTGCATTGTCTTAGGTAATCTTCATATGTTATGGTGGATCTTTGTTGTTGTTAGGCTAGGGTTTTTGTGGTTGGATTCATTTAGCCTTTCAATCTTGTTATTATTGTATCCATTTTCACCATAAACATTTTGGCACACCCGGTGGGACTCTTGTCCCTTTGCATTTAACCTCCTTGTTGCAGATTTTGCGTTTTTGAAGTTGCAGATTGAATATTTTTCGACGGCATTTTAGGTTTTTTCCGCGTCTGCGAACTTTCAGATCGCATCTTTGATTTTCTGGCATGTCTATGGAATCTGGAATCGCGTCTGTGTTTTCGACAAATTTTATTTTGCAGGTTTCAAACAGGAGCGTTTGTGTTTCAGAAATGCGTCCGCGTTATTTCTGCCCGCGTCTGTGTCGGAGAGGAGTGTCTATGATTTTTAGGCGCGTCTGTGCATCACAGAACCGCGTCTGTGTTATCCAGACGTGTCTATGTTGAGGGTAACATCATCTATGTATATACTGCTTCGAAATTTTAAAATTTTCATTGATTCAATTTTCGGATTTCGCACTTAGGGTTTCAGATTTGGTTTATTTTTGGACTAACACTTTCAGATCTAGCTAACTAAATTGGTGCAGCTTGTCTTGGAAACAAAATGTTTTTGTTGAAGGCCCCTATGTCACAAAGTCTTTTGGGTTTTTAAAATGTACCTAACTTGTGTGTTTGCAGGAAGGGGTGATTATGCCAAACAACCCAAACTACTAACAATTTTGTTGCAGGTCCTTGGCTAGGGTTTTGAATTTTTGTTGTGTGCCTTGTTTTCATATATTAGAAAACACTTCCATTGGTGCACTAAAATTGAATCATTGTCTTTTGTGTTTTGAGCAATAGGCTCTTTTTGTTTAATCTTTAGAGGGCCTGTCTTCCCGTGTGGTCATTAGGACTACTAGTGAGAAGAGAACGACCCAAGTGGTAGCGAGGAAAACCCACCTCTTCCGAACCACTATAATCAAATGTATTCATGGTGAAAACTATGAATAACGTGTGCTGATTAGTTCATACCGACACTATGTCTCCCCATAAACCCGTTTGATCAAATTTATTTGATCATTTGTAGGGCGTAACCCCTACCGGCTGGGAGCCTTCTGTATTTATAGAGGTAAAAGTGCCGCATGTATGGCCACACGAGCGGATGCCCTTACTAGCACCTTTTTGTTTTAGAAGTCCAAATCCTTCTAGTTGTTGGGGCAGGAGGTCGGACCTCTGGTAGCGGCCCACACACATACGGTTCTTAGTAGAGATACAAAGTTTGCCATGGGGAGTTTTCATGGGAACTGATGCTTGGATGACCCGAGAAGTGAGTGCTGAGGGTGGAGCCAGTGAGGTCAAGCATCTAAGTATCCGCTCTGAATAGCGTAGCCTCGGGGGTAAAACCCTATGTGGGATCAACAACTATTGTCTTGGCCAACCATAAGAATTGTGCTTGACTTATGTCAAACATTCAAACAATCAAGACCAAACAACAAAACATTGTGTCTTTTGTGTCTTCAAGTGTATGCAAAACATTTTACATCAAACAACACACTTTTGGAGTCTAAACACTTACAAACATTAAACATTGAGTCCTTATCAACATTGTGTCCTCTTGTCACGAAAAACAGTCAAATAGTCAGATTTGGTCACAACGAAACGACTTCACAAATTGGAAAAATCACACAAAGTTTACAGAAACGCGTCTATGTCTGTTTTAACCGCGTCTGGGTCATATAAACGCGTCTGTGAAGGGCATAATAGCGTTTGTGTGTCTAGAAGCGTCTGTGTCGAACAGAGACGCGTATGTGTCTGGGAATCGCGTCTGTGAAGTATACAGAAGCGTCTGTGTCCAGAATTGAAAAATTTCACAGTCCAGCAAACAAAAGAAATCAGTTTCGGAATACTTTAGCTTCCTAGGTTGTTTCTTCAGATTTCATCTAGCATTCAACTTGTCTTTGGGTCTCACATAGTCCATCATTGCTTCACATCTCATTTTACATTCATACTTGTCTAAACTTGAATCAAAAGGTCACTTGCTTGTCCTCATCATACTTTGTCAACATACTACATACAACAACACTTTGCTAAGTGGTCCCTCATCAAGGTTTCTTACCTTTGGGTCTCATTTGGTCTTACTTAGAGTCAAGGTTAGCTTACCTCATCAAGAGAAATTATCCTCTCTTTGGAAGTCACACCTACTCTACTACATACATACTTGGTCTTACACTTTGGACATTGCAAGTACACCTCAGATTCATTTACACTCCATACAACTCTTGGTCTTCCGTACTTTTTCCACTTTCATCTAGTCTCTCACATTTTGGTCAAATACCTAGTTCATGGTTGAAACCCGTCTTCAAAAATCTAGGAGAAAAGCTAAAGAGGCTCAAGAGTCCGCAAACATGAGTTCTTATGAGTATGACAATGATTTATTTTTCAATCCTGAGCACACTACATTACCTGACATGGATGTTTATAGAAACATTCCCAATGTGGAAAACGCAGACACTACAAACAACAATGCTACACACAATGACAATGTGGACAACTTTTCAATACATTCAGCAGATGTAGAAGAATCCATTATGAATCCCCATTTCAATAGATTGGTTGAAGAGATAATGAGGAGGGATAGACAATACTTCTTACACATGATGGCACAAAGTGGAGCCAAGATACCTCATGATTTTGATATGTCTCAACTTATGGAAAACTGACCCTCGCAAAAAACTCACTCCAACATGGATCAAAGGAGACCTAATAGTGGAGGAAATAGAGGACCACATATGGTACCTGAATCACCATCAGCTTTGCTTCAAAAACCAGAAGTTCCACATACACATGCTCAAACGTATGATACTTACCTTCGAAGACCATTATGGAAGTCTTATGCAGATAGATATGCTCAAACTATGGATCAATCAAAACAATTGGATATTCAAAGGCATGCTCAAAATTTCGACACAAGGAAACCCCGTGTCAAATTTGGGGGCAACACATTAGAACATGACATGCCTGTAGAATATGGTATACATGCGCAAAATAGATATGGGGTTCCTCAACATGAAGCTATACCAAGTGCTCCATATATGCCGCATCAATATAGACCTCCTCCATATGAACATGTGTATGATCAATATCATCCATATATGCAATATGCTCCTCCTCCAATTGGTGCCTCAAACATGGGATATGCTTCAAGAAGTCGATCTCCACCTAAGAGCAATTTGGAGCAACAAATCAGAGATTTACAAAAGAAAATGGAGGACATAAATACACCAAAACCAACATACACAATGAGAGACATATGTCCTTATCCATTTGACAAGAGCATTCCAATGCCTCCATTTCCTGCACACTTTGTGACGCCTAAATTTGATAAGTATAGAGGAAAAGGGGACCCCAAGGCACACATAAGACAATTTTTCACAGCTTGCATTGAGGTAGCGGCAGAAGAAACATATTTGATGAGATTGTTCCCACAAAGCTTAGGCGATCAAGCTATAGAATGGTTCTCCCAACTACCACCTGGTATTAAGTCATGGGGTGACTTAGTAGAGGCATTTATTCAACATTTCTCCTACAATATAGAGACAGATATCTCAATCACTACTTTGTGCAATACTAAGCAAAAAGAAGGAGAATCTTTTGCATCATTTTTGCAAAGATGGAGAAATCTAGCTAGCAGATGCTCTTGTGAAATTCCACAGAAACAAATGGTAGAAATGTTCACTCAAAACGTTAACAAGGACATTGGCTATGATTTAAGGAAAGCTTGTTTGTCCACCTTCAAGGATGTCATTGAAAAAGGCTTAGCAACAGAAAAGGTTCTAATTGAACAAGGAGTCATTAAGATATTCAAGGAAAACAAAGATGACTTTAAAGGAAAAGACAAGCCAAGATTTTGGAATAAAAAAAAGAACACAGTCAATGATGGTGTTGTTGATGCGAACACAGTGCGACCCAAATTCATCTTTTCGGGATCAAGTTCTACAAACAATCAAGTGAATACTCAAACAACTTCTAGACCACGAAGGAAGTACACTCCATTGGGAGAACCACTTGAATCAGTCTTCAAAAAGCTTGTGGCAAACAAAGTGATCACAGTTCCAGATTTTCCTCCATATGAACCAAAGGTCAAACCAAATTGGTGGAATGATGATGAGTATTGTGAATTTCATAAAAGCAAGGGTCATAAAACAGGAAATTGTCATCGACTGAAGAACATTGTGCAAGATCTCATTGATAGAGGTGACATTGAGATTGAGGGACACTCATCTAATCAAGAACATGAGATGTTTAAGGAACCATTCCCAAAGCATGACAAGGGAAAAGCCAAAGTCACAGATGATCAGGCCAACTATACTAGAGCACCTTATAACTATGATTCAACTATCAATCATATCTCGATGGACAATCATATCTCTACTATTACCATCAAGAACAAAAATCCTGAGAATCCTCCTCAGAGACCCAAGATTGTCCTAAGAGGTGTTGGATCTTCTTCCGAACCTACCTTTGAATGTCATGTTACAACCCGTCGAGGTAAAATTACGTTGCCAGGGGCCTCTACTAAAAATACCACTTCTTCATCAACCAAGCCTGAGTATGACCTTGTAGAACAGTTAGGGAAGACACCCGTGCTCATCTCCATCCTTGAGCTCTTACGCATATCCCCCACTCATAAAGCCATTCTTGACAAAATCTTGAGAGACACTGTCGTTCCTACTGATCTGAACGTGGACCATTTTCAAGCCATGGTGGGATACCTTTCCATTCCACATTCCCTCACATTCACAGAAGCCGATGACGCCTCTGTAAGTCAGCCACATAATGCACCACTACATGTTGAAGCCTTCATACACAAACATCAAATAAAGCGAGTCTTGATAGATTGAGGAGCTGGTCTAAACATTTGTACATTGAGCACCATTAAACAATTGGGATATTCTGATAAAGCTGTGAATTCAACAAATCAAATCACCATCAAGGCATATGACGATGAAGAGCGCTCATCCAAGGGCACAGTCACCTTACCTCTAAGAATTGGGCCAGTCACAAAGGATGTGGTCTGTCAGGTCCTAGATCTGGATCTCACCTATAATATATTGCTAGGACGTCCTTGGATTCATGAAATGAGGGCAGTCCCATCGACATATCACCAATGCATTAAGTCTCCTCACAATGGAGTCGAGGTAACAGTTAACGGTGATCCTAATCCGTTCATATATTGCAATAACCTGAGATCACATACTGAGACCATCATTCCCAGTAATCGTGAGGCTGTTCCTTCTTCGGCATACATTGACCCTGAGTCATTGAAACCTTCGACATCAAAACAAGGTGAACTTAAAGGCAAATTTCAGGACAAAGGCATGGGAGAATACACTTTAAATCAGACCATGTATTTATGACAAGTCATGAGCTCTCCAAAAGAATATGGAAGACCACATCCTAACAAGCATATATCCATCATGATACTCAAATAGGATCCTACTACCTTTCAAAGATGGGGTGAACTGGAAGAGGAAGATTTATACAAAATGCTCTACAAAGACATTGAAGATGACACACAAGATCAGATCAATATACCCTGTGAGAAATATGGCAAAGGCTTCAAGATTCTACAAAAATTCGGGTATGATGGAAAAAGCCCTCTTGGGTTATGCAAAGAAGGCGTTATGGAGCCCTTACAACTTGAATTGACTGTAAAAAGGGAACGCTCGAAAGGACTTGGTTTTCTGACTTCCAAGATCCACACTAAAAGGACAGAAAAGGCATCACAAACCAAAATTGCCAAAGTTCAATAAGAGGATCGCTATTCCACTGATTCCAACGAATGGGAATGGGGTTCAGACAAATCCTCCAGCAACTATGAGCTCACTGAGACGTTCAGAGAGCCAGATGAACCCACAGAAGAAGAGGAATTTTATAAAAAGTTCAGAGTTGGTCAAGAAACAACCCATAAGGATTGCACACAGTCTTTGTCTCAAGGTTCTAGGTCGAAGTCACATAGGATGAGGACACCTGTCCCAGAATGTGCTACTAGTGATGACAATTTGGATTCGCTTGCGATCGAAACTGATGAGGAGAGTGCCATCGATGACCTCGACGATTGCCTTGATATACCCGAATATAACCACATCTTCACTCTTAGCCCTGCAAACTCCGAAAACATCAAAGGCCTTCCCCTTGTTCACCACCAACTCATTGACTGGGATTATGAAGGACCAGCACAATTTGACACATTCCAAAATGATGAAGCTATTATTGACTACCTTGGCATACGAGATGATCTTCCCCCTGGGGACCATAAAGCAGGATACACTATAGAACTCAACAACATGGCATATTTTGGTGACGGTGTCGGACCTTCTAGTCGCAAAAATGTGAAAATAAGAACAAATCAAGGGTCTTATGGCAAAAACCACACTGTGGCGCTATCTGATCCCAAAAAAGTAAAAAGAAAGGACGTATCTGAGGGCGAAAACCTCTTTGAGGCACCCGAAGATGGAAGGCTCGACATTCTCCCAGCCTCATATGAGGAAAAGTCATCCATGTTGGTAGAGGATACTATCAAGACAAACATTGGTACAGAAGAGGTTCCACACAATATATTCCTGGCTCAATCATTGACAGAGTCCGAAAGGTCAAAATTCATAAGCTTCTTCAAGGAATGACAAATCAACTTCGCATGGTCATACGCTGATATGCCTGGACTAGATCCGGATTTGGTAATGCATCATTTGACAGTCAAACCGGGGGCAAAGCCAGTGAAACAGAAATTAAGAAAAATGCATCCACAAGTGGCATTACTAGTCAAAGCAGAACTGGAGAAGTTATTGGATGTCGGATTCATACGCCCAATTGATTATCCCGAATGGATCTCCAATTTAGTACCTGTCAGTAAACCAGATCGCAGCATCAAAATATGTACAGATTTCAGAGACATTAACAAAGCCTGTCCAAAAGATGACTTCCCATTACCAAATATCGACTTGATCGTTGATCTCACAGTAGGTCACAAAATGTTATCTTTAATGGATGGATTTTCTGGTTATAATCAAATCAGGATTGCACCCGAGGATCAACACAAAACATCATTCACTTGTCTGTGGGGAACCTTCTATTGGAATGTCATGCCCTTTGGGCTAAAAAATGCAGGTGCTACATATCAAAGAGCAATGACCACTATCTTTCATGATCTCATGCACATAACCGTGGAAGATTATGTTGATGATCTCTTGGGTAAATCAATAGATGGAGATACACATTTGGACATACTTTCAGTCGTCTTTGATCGGTTAGAAAAGTACAAAGTAAGATTAAACCCCAAGAAATGTGTCTTTGGAGTAACCTTCGGGAAGCTCCTAGGATTCATTGTGTCCAAAAGAGGAATCAAAGCCGATCCAGCAAAAGTCAAGGCTATCTTGGACATGCCGCCACCTAGAAATATCAGTCAACTTCGATCCTTACACGGGAGACTCCAGTCTATACGAAGATTCGTAGCACAACTTGCAGATAAGTGTAATCCTTTCCAGCACCTGCTACATAAAAATATCAAGTTCAAATAAGATGATAACTGTCAACAAGCTTTTCAGACGCTCAAAGATTATCTTTTGAATCCGCCAGTTTTGATGCCACTAGTTCCAGATCAGCCTTTGTTACTATACATATCAGCTACTCTAACAACACTGGGGGCACTCCTAGCACAACAAATTGCTGACGGCAAGGAAAAAGCAGTATACTATATCAGTCGCACATTGGTGGGATATGAGCTAAACTACACACCAATCAAGCGTGCATGTCTTGCTGTGGTCTTTGCTTCACAAAAATTATGACATTACATGCTCACTCATAAGACTAAGTTGATTGCAAGGATCAATCCGTTAAAATACCTTCTCAATAAAGCAACACTTACTGGCCAACTAGCCAAATGGGTAATGATCCTGAGTGAATTCGACATCGAGTATGTAGACAGAAAAGCAATAAAAGGAAAGGCAATCACAGATCAATTAGCAGATGCCCCCATGATTGATGATGTTCCTCTAAATTCAGAATTTCCAGACGAATCCATTTTAACAATATCATAGGCAAAGCCATGGCAACTGTATTTTGACGGCTCATACACACAGCATGGGGCAGGAGCTGGTATTCTCTTCATAACTCCTCAAGGTGACTCTATACCAAAATCATACCGCTTATCATTTCCTTGCACTAACAATATAGCGGAATATGAGGCATTAACAACTGGATTACGAATTGTAGTTCAGTGGAAGATCCAGGAACTTCGCGTTTTTGGGGATTCCCAACTTGTCATCTATCAAGCAACTAATGATTACCAAACAAAAGATGAAAAATTAATGCCTTACAAACAAATGGTGGATGATTTGAAACAACATTTCACAAAGATAGATTTTGAGCAGATACCAAGAGAGCAGAATCGTGCTGCAGATGCCATGGCTACAATTGCTTCACTAATTGATCTACCTCAAAATGAGACATGCTATGAGTTCTTGGTGGACAACCTTTTGGTTCCTTCATATGAGATCACTCCTACTGAAATGATATGCGTTGTTGGTCCCAAATCCCAATTATATGGTTCCATCTTCACATACCTTTGCGACAATATCCTACCTCCTGATCTATCAAACAACCAACGTCGCATTTTCATTCGCCAATCCTCTCGATATGTCATTCTAGCTGATATCCTATACCGGCGAGGTCTTGATGGCACTCTTCTTAGATGTTTAGAAAGCGACGAAGCTCAGATTGCGTTACGTGAAGTGCATGAAGGGATATGTGGTCCGCATGCTAGTGGTCCTACCTTGGCCAAGAAACTCATTAGGACTGGATATTACTAGCCCAATATGGAAAAAGACTCATATCAGTTTGTCAAGAAATGTAAGCAATGTCAAATTCATGGAGACCTCATACATGCGCTAGCACAAGAACTACAACCACTTGCGTCTCCTTGGCCCTTTTGTCAGTGGGGACTTGATCTCATAGGCAAGATTCACCCTCCTTTTTCTAATGGTCATAAATTCATTATCATAGCCACAGAGTATTTCACAAAGTGGATTGAAGTTGTGCCTCTCACACAAGTCACTGGAAAACAGATTGCTACCTTCATCCTTAACTATATCATTTGCCGATATGGTATTCCTGTTTCCATTATTACTGATAACGGGCATCCCTTTAAAAATCAGGATGTTCGTGAACTCTGTGACCGCTTCCATATTTCCCATCGTTTCTCCACACCATATTACCCCCAAGGTAATGGCCAAGCTGAGTCATCTAATAAAACAATTCTTAAAATCCTCAAGAAGACAGTCGACGACGCTGGCCGTAATTGGCATATCCAACTCAATCCTGCACTTTGGGCCTACCGCACAAGTGTCTGCACACCTACAGGAGCTACACCCTACTCACTTGTCTATGGCGCTGAAGCCATCTTGCCTATTGAGGTCGAGTTACCTTCTTTATGGGTCTCTTTGCAAAACATCATCAACGATGAAGATTATAGGGTCTCTCGCTTACAAGAACTAGAACTGCTGGATGAATGGAGACAAACTGCTTTTAATCATCTCAACGCTTACCAACAACAAATGAGTCACAACTACAATCACAAGGTCAAGCCTCGCACATTTGAGGTACGTGACCTGGTTCTCAGAGAAAACCCCAAGAATCAGCAAGACAGAGAGAAGAAGGGCAAGTTCGAACCAAACTGGCTTGGTCCTTACATTGTTACAGCAGCCTATGGATCTGGGGCATATCAGCTCTCAACTACAGAAGGTGAACCTTTGGAGGATCCTATCAACAGCATGCACCTTTGCAGGTTCTACACATAGTTCTTTGGAATATCCTAATTCAAAAAATACAAAAAAAATTCAAAAAAATTCAAAAATACAAAAAAATTATAAAAACAAAAAAATCGTTACTTGGTGAAAACCTGGCAAACAGGCGCCTTGTGACACAAAAAAATTGAAAAAATCAAAAAAAGTAAAGACAAATAATTTCGTCCAACGGTGAAAACCACTTCGGTGGCACCCTGGGCAAGCACCATGGTGAAAACTGGGTCACCAGCGCCATGCGTAGAGACATTGCTCCTCCCTCCTTCAGGATTCACTTTCATCCTTTCACTTTGCACACACTCACAACCTATTCGTTCATAATAAACTTACCCATTCCCATCATGGTTTGTTATTGATCTACCCAAGATTGGTTAGCCATTCATAATAAACCTCCCTTTCCATCCATAATAAATCAGATCCTATCTGTGGCTAAGGCAATTCCTACGTCTAGTGATGGGTGTGGAACTGAGAACATCACATGTTTCAAGGAGTACAGTTCCTTCTAGCTTTCTTCAGTCTATCTGTGCACAATCCGTAATAAAGCAACATCTGCATCGCCAGTCCGCAATAAAGTTTCATCTTCTCCGCAATAAAGTATCAGTTTCATGGATTCAGTCAGTTTCAGATGAGACAGCAGCAACAATGAGCTTCAACAAAATCAAATCTTTCAACAGACTCAGACAACATTATGGTCCAGTGCTATCTATCCTTTTTGTGAAAGTAAACATTGTGACCACAATCAAATAAGACTTATACAAGTGACAAAAGACACTAAACTTGAGGACTACAGTGGATGTTGGTGTCGAGTCTTGGTTTTCTTTTGATTTCATCTCTTTTGGTGACATGTCTTTTAGCTTTTCGAGGATGTCTCTGACTAGAGATTCTATTTCCAGGATGTCTTTGACTAGAAAGGCGAGGATGGGGTATCATCACCTATTTGTATTTGCTATCTGTGGATTGTCTTTTAGTAATGCTATGACTTGTCCAAGGATATGAGGACACTGTGAGTCTAGTGTGAACTGGGGCATTCCTTGTTTGTGACTGTCTTATCTCCATGCAAACGGGTACAATGACTTTCTGGGTCAAACATATGCCTCGATTGTCATAACCTACTTGCCATAATAAAGCTCAATGATGATAACGCACAAGAAGCTCTTTCAGGTTCATATCTTCTGTCTTTCATCCCCCTTTCTTGATTGAATTCCATCATCCTTCTTGAGTCCGCGTAGCCTGCTATCACATGACTGAGTATAATGACACACCAAAAACATTTGCATTTCATGTAGTTTACACCTGCATTACCACATATAAGCATTTCATACATACATATAGATATCACAATTGCATCACATCCTACACACAACACCTGTTAGCACAATTTACATTTACATTATTATATTCATCTGCATTACATACATTCACACTTGCATCATGCATACACATATAAAACATAAAAGAACAAAAATATTGCATTTGCATCATATACATATTTGCATCTATATCATAAACATACATCATGAAACATCTCATCACATAGGTACACATGCATATAGCTGCCGCAAAAAATGAATCATCTCATATATAATCAAAAGTGTCATGGTACAATGATGTCAAAAACAATCATATGGCTACAAAATCACCTGCAGGTGTCTACAATACAAAAATGGTACAAATACTGATACATAGGGAGCCCTCTAAGGCTATGATGAACTCCCTCCCTCGGAGCCGCCTAGCCTCGACGGAATCTAAGCCCTAGAAGGACCCGCCCCAGGATCATTTCTCCTATCCCCTCTATCTGGTGGTGGTGGAGGACCCATGACCCCACCACTCGATGCCTGTCTCCTCCGGCTCCCTCTCGTAGCTGTCGCTGTTCGCGATGGTCTATGGAAGCTCCTCACCCACTGATCTGCTGGCACGACACCATAATAAAGGTCCCTCCAGTAGGCAATCTCCTCTCCCGCTCGCAGGACATATGCATAGCCTGCTCCTGCGTCCTCCGCCGCCTGCCTCCCTACCCTCAGCACTGTCTCAGCCTCCGTATAGCGCTGAATCGCCTGATCTCTCTCTCGCTCAGTATCCCTGAGCCTAGTCCTGAGTCGGTCCCTCTCCCTCTCCAGCTCCTGTATCTCATCTGCCTGGCCCGGACAGATCTCCCTAAGCTTAATCAGCTCACCCTCCTCTGGATCCCCACCCTCTGCCTCCGCCTGTGGCTCTCCCTCTGCGGGTGCCTGCCTCTGTACCTGTCCCTGTACCTGTACTGGTGCCTGAACGGGTACCTGTCTCTGTACATGCCTAGGTCCCTGTACCTGTCTCCATCCCTGCTCCTGTGCCTGTACTGGCACCTGCCCCTGTACCTGTCCATGTCTCTGTCCCTGTGCTCTAGGACCCTGTGCTGCTGGTACCTATAGGGGAAATCCACCGCGACCCCTCACCACCTGGGCCTGTCCCTCCTATCCACCCTCCCTCCGAGGTGCCACCCTCCTCTCCCCAACTACTCCCCTCTGCCTTCGTCATCCTCTGCCCCCATTACCCCCACCATCATCATCATAATCTCCTCCTCCATCTCCCTCCAGTAGCTCTCCTGGATCTGTCGATCGAGGGAATGGATGCTCGGCCCAATATATTGCATACTCTGCATCCATCCTGGCATCCTCGATCTCCGACCACATATCCCAGGGTAGGGGCACCATCTCTGCCAGCTGTGTCAGTGCCTGATCATATGACAATAAAGGCCCAAACTGCGCCTGATCCCTAACTGTACGGGCATACATACCCGAGCCTCGTGGCATCCTCTGGATCCTGCCATACTGCCTACATACCCTATCCACCAGCTGCCTCTCTAAAATATAGGGCATCCGCCCAATCAGATACCTACTCCGGAAGGTGTAGGGCAGCTCCACTTCGTCATCCTCCCACTCCTCGCATCCCAAATATGGTCTCCAGATGACTACATCAATGTCATCTATCACTCGCCGCCAGTGCTCTAACTTGCCAATCCGCGGCTGCGAGGTGATCACGTTGTACAGATGAACAAAACTCTGTCCATGACCTCTACCTCTGAAATGTATCGGTCGGGTAATAGGCAGATGCTCATACGCCCAAACCTACAGCAGTGTCACCCCGCAGCCCAATCCTACTGACCCATGGTATACAAACTGGTGAAGCTCGTAATATAAGTGGGCCAACACACATGGTCCCCAAGCATATCTGGTGTGCTCCGTCACCAGTGTCTCTAGTGCTCCTCCCCAACCCACTGCCAACCCCCGTGTCGCCCTCTCCGGACACAGGAACCCACTGATAGCCCCTCCGATCACAGCTGGCAAAGCTAACCCTGTGGCTGTCATGGTGTCCCATGCGACATGTCCTGCCCTCATCTCTAATCTGGGATCCTGAAACACCCGTCTCAATGCCTCCCTGTCTCTGTCACGATCATATGGAATCAAATCTCCATCAATCAGTATATGCAGAATCCTATAGACATCCTCAAGGGTGACTGTCATCTCACCCATCGACAAATGAAAAGTGCAAGTCTCTGAATGCCATCTCTCGGCCAGCGTAGTCAGCAAACCCATGTTTGCCCGAAACTCAGGCACATATAGTACATGTCTCAAACCCATCTCCTCGATGGCAGCTCTATCCTGAAACGACAACTCAGGTCACAACCTCTGTGTCAACGGGAATCTCTCCCGTGACTCCAACATAGGCAAATACTCCTGCAGTCAAACAAATCAATCATGTCAGTCATGGTGGCATTCACTGTTCATCACAAAATGCTACTTTCTATCTAAATGCATATGCTTATCTATCCTAATGACACTCACTGTTCATCACAAAGTGTTGCTTCTATCCTAGTAGTACTCCCTGTTCATCACAAAGTACTACGTGTGTGACACTCACTGTTCATCACAAAGTGTTGCTCACATTTGCACTCCCTGTTCATCACAAAGTGCTGCTCATACTTTGGGTACTTCCTGTTCATCACAAAGTACTCTATCTTGGTGCTCCCTATTCATCAAAAAGTGCCTTGATCTATCCTAGTCTTCCTAAAGGACCTTCTTGGGTGTATCCTCTCAGCAGCTTATCCAATCAACAGCGTATGTTCATCACAGAACTGCCGATTTGACCTAGAAGACAAAACCTTGCATTTTTGGACATAAGTGCGCTTTTAACTCATAAACGTGCCTATAGACTACACAAGCGCGCCTAAACAACACAGACACGCCTGTATGACATAAACGTGCCTATATTGTGCATAAACGCGACTTTGCAGCACAAACGCCCCTGCAGGGCGTAGACGCGCCCGCATTTGACATAAACGCAGTTCCAGACACAGACGTGCCTGACACCGACACAGACGCGCCTTGCGGACACAGACACACCTGGCACCGACGTAGACACGGTTACACATTTTTGCACTTTTTTGTACCCTATTCTTAAGCGCATTTATTGCTCTAACTAACATGCATTAATGACAAAAGCAAATGCATCAAAGTACGAGGAGGTTTGGCGGTACTTACCGGCTTTCCTGCCTCTGCTGGCCTCTGAAATCGTCGAATGCGGTCGAATCTGTGTACGAAAGCCATCGCTGCTGACTGCTGCTACTCTTTTCTCGCTCTGCACTTTAATCTCGTGAAGGTGTAGATGACAATGAGGATGTCTTTTGCCCGTGGTCTATCTTATAGCCTACCCTGGCCTTAGTTTTCATTTCCCGAGTCAGTCTTCTTCATCCCGTGACTTTGTCACTTTATTCGATCAGTCCATTCTAGCCTTTCTTTCTTATCGAGAGATTGTCTGCAATTTTTTCAGACATTTTCATCCAATCTCTCAAGGGGGCATATCATTCCCATACTGGGGCAACTCTGTATCAGTTCATCTTATCTTCTTTGAAACAACGCGACAAGCCGCATTGTCTCAAAGAGGGGCAAAATGTAGACACCTAAAATTGTCCAGTTTGATTAAATAAATATTTTATTTATTTAATTATCTAAGCCTAATTCTTCTATTACTTGAATAAATCTTTATTTATTTAATTAATTCATTTATCCTCTTCTAGCCTTATTTCTCATTTAAATAAATACATTTATTTATTTAAATTATCCTTTTTCTAATTAAATAAATATTTTATTTATTTAATTATCTTATTTCTTCTATTAATTAAATAAATCTTTATTTATTTAATTAATTCATTATCTTTTTCTACACATGACACATGTCATTCATCTCTTAATTCCTACACTACCTACCTCTTTCATTATTTTATTATTTCTTCTACCTACCCTCTAATCCTAGCCAACCTCCTTTTTATACCTCTCAATCTTATCCCTCCATTTCATATTGTGTCTTCTATTTAAGGAGATGCTTTCTTCATTATCTAATCCTAATGACTAATCTTAAGGACTTGACTACACTACGATCCTACTTGCAACCACATTCCGTTCTTTGTTGAGCTCTTGTGCATATAAAAATCTGAGAGCAAATATATCAAGCAAGATCAATGGAGATAAGAAGAATGGAGATCAAAACCCTATTGGACATGTGATGGTATAATCTTTGTGATTTCATTTGATTTGCATTGTCTTAGGTAATCTTCATATGTTATGGTGGATCTTTGTTGTTGTTAGGCTAGGGTTTTTGTGGTTGGATTCATTTAACCTTTCAATCTTGTTATTATTGTATCCATTTTCACCATAAACAACAACAACAACAACAACAACAACAACAACAACAAAATTTGAATCAAGAAGATAATCAAGTTACATTATCAATAGGCTCATATTATGTTTACAACAAGGAGAGAGGGGGAGAGAGGGAGAGGGGGGGATAGAAAAAGAGAGAGATAGAGGGGGGAAGAGTGAGCAAGAGAGAGGGGTAAAGAGATAAGAAAAATTGTCCCTAAAGCCCATCATGCATTAAGTAGCAGAAAGAGATTGATGAGCATAAGGATTGATTGCACGATGTAGTGACACTTAATGATATTTGAAAGGCCTATAAACCCCATTTGTATGTAATCATATTGTTCAATATTTTGTCATAAAGAGAAGCTTCCAAAAAGCGTATTGACTTCGCTTTATATGGTTGGGATTTGGAGTTATCTTTTTAAGTGGGCTTGGTTTGTATTTCTTCTTGTGCTTTCATTGTCTTAGTTATCAAATATTTTAGTTTATTTAGTTGTATATAAATTGTGAGAATGATGATTTGTTATTTATTATATCATTTATCAAATATTATTTTTTTGGTATGATTGACCAAGGTATTTGATAGTTGAATAATTTTGATGTATTAGATCATTTACTTGTGCCACTTTTAACCTAATTAATATATATTTAATAATTGATCATAATTAAGTAAATATTTATAAAAAATTAAATACAATAAATTAAATTTGTCTTATTATTAAAATTATTTTTAATTAAAATTATAAATTTAATAATAAGTTTAAAGAAGAATTTGATTGAAAGTGAAGTTTAATAATATATTTTAAAATAAATTTAATGGCGAGTTATAATTAATATTATATAAATATAATTAAAATATTGATTAATAATTAGTTATAAGGTTAAGTTTATTATTATATTTTATTATTAATATTTTAATTTTGTAGACTAAATTACAATTATAAATATATATTATAAAAAATTATAATTTTGTAGTTTTAGTCTACATTATGAAAAAATTAAATAAATTAAATTTAAGAAATTAAAACCATACTTTTAATCAAATAGATAAAAAATTATATTAAAATCATAAATAAAACCAAATTTTAATAAATTAAATTAAATTAAAATTATTAAAAAATAAACAGAATTTTAAATAGAGACAACATTGATTTAATTTAATTTCATTTTTATATGATGTTTTAGCAATAAATTTTTGTGATTTAATGTGGAGGATTGAAACATTATTTATATCATGGGTATTCATTTATTTTATATCCTTTGACTAAGGAGATTGACGTGGAAGAGGAGATACTTCCATTTGTAAGATAAGAAAATAAGGATAAGTCTTTGATTCAATTTGCCTTTCTTTGACTTTAGGTCTTTTAGCAAAATCACCATCATGCTTAACAATAGCTTATGTGTGCCATACTTAAATGCTAACTATTACACGTAGTCTAAACTATTCCTAGGTGGCATAAAAATGTTGAATGTTTTTCAGTCATGTGTATCTTATCATCTCTTAGATGACCAATTTATATGAGTAACCATTTTTCTCTGACCATTCTCTCATGAATATTTTAATAGTTTCATAAATTAAACGACATTTGTAGTTAAGTTGTGTGTGTCGGTTTTTCAGATGGTTGCATTTATTAGGGATGGTGGCAATTAATGTAGGTTGTGGGACAATTTTCTTGTTTTATCATTCTTCATGTTTTTTTTCGTTTTTAATAATGATCATTTTATTATTAATTTATTTCTTGAATTTCAAAATCGGGATGTTCTTGTTGTTTGTGAATGGTAAAACACCGGTTGAAAACAGAAAATCCGTATAGTCTGTTATTGATAGTTGTATATGATGAAAATGGATAACAATAATAACAAAATTGAAAGGCTAAATGAATTCAACCACAAAACCCTAGCCTAACAACAACAAAGATCCACCATAACATATGAAGATTACCTAAGACAATGTAAATAAAACAAAATCACAAAGATTATACCATCACATGTCCAATAGGGTTTTGATCTCCATTCTTCCTATCTCCATTGATCTTGCTTGATATATTTGCTCTCAGATTTTTATATGCACAAGAGCTCAACAAAGAATGGAATGTGGTTGCAAATAGGATCGTAGTGTAGCCAACTGATCAAGTTGTTAGGGTTAGATGATGAAGGAAGCATCTCCTTAAATAGAAGACACTATAAGAAATGGAGGGATAAGATTGAGAGGTGTAAAAAGGAGGTCGGCTAGGATTAGAGGGTAGGTAGAAGAAATAATAAAGTAATGAAAGAGGTAGGTAGTGTAGGAATTAAGAGATGAATGACATGTGTCATGTGTAGAAAAGGCTAATGAATTAATTAAATAAATAAATATTTATTTAATTAATAGAAGAAGTGAGATCAATTAAATAAATAAAATATTTATTTAATTTAGGAAAAGGATAATTTAAATAAATAAATGTATTTATTTAAATGAGAAATAAGGCTAGAAGAGGATAAATGAATTAATTAAATAAATAAAGATTTATTTAATTAATAGAAGAATTAGGCTTAGATAATTAAATAAATAAAATATTTATTTAATTAGACATAACAATTTTGAGTGTCTACATTTTGCCCCTCTTTGAGACAATGCGGCTTGTCGCATTGTTTCAAAGAAGATAAGATGAACTGATACAGAGTTGCCCCAAGATGGGGATGATATGCCCCCTCGAGAGATTGGATGAAAATGTCTGAAAAGATCGCAGACAATCTCTCGATAAGAAAGACGGGATAGAATGGACTGACCGAATAAAGTGACAAAGTCACGGGATAAAGAAGACTGACTCGGGAAATAAGGGCGAGGGCTATAAGATAGACCACGGGGGAAAATACATCCTCATTGTCATCTACACCTTCACGAGATCAAAGTGCAGAGCGAGAAAAGAGCAACAACAGTCAGCAACGATGGCTTTCGTGCATAGATTCGACCGTGTTCACTGATTTCAAAGGCCAGCAGAGGTAAGAGAGCCGGTAAGTATCACCAAACCTCCTCGTCCTTTGATGCATTTAATTTTTGTCATTAATGCATGTCGAATAGGGAAATTAATGCGCTTAGACTAGGGTCAAAAAAGTGTCAAAAAACGTCCAGGCGCAGTTGCGTTGATGCCAGGCGCATCTATGTCATCTAGGTGCGTCTGTGTTTGTGCCAAGCGCGTCTATGTCTGGACCCGCATCTGTGTCAAATGCGGCCGCGTCTGTGCTGTTCAGGCGCATTTGTGCCAAGAAGGCACGTCTGTGTCAACTAGGCGCGTCTATGCAGAGCATAGGCACGTCTGTGTCCGGCAGGCGCGTCTGTGCAGTCTTTAAAAGCGTTTGTGTCATATAAGCGCGTTTGCGCTTGAAAAGTATGAATTTGCATCTTCTAGGTCAAATCGACAGTTCTGTGATGAACATACGCTGTCGATTGGATAAGCTGCTAAGAGGATACACTCAAGCAGGTCCTCTAGGAAGACTAGGATAGATCAAGGCACTTTGTGATGAACAGTGAGTACCAAGATAGAGTACTTTGTGATGAACAGGGAGTACCCAAAGTATGAGCAGCACTTTGTGATGAACAGGGAGTGCAAATGTGAGTAACACTTTGTGATGAACAGGGAGTGCAACACACGTAGTACTTTGTGATGAACAGGGAGTACCACTAGGATAAATAGCAACACTTTGTGATGAACAGTGAGTGTCACTAAAATAGATAGTCATATACGTTTAGCTAGCATTTTGTGATGAACAGTGAATGCCACCATGACTGACATGATTGATTTGCTTGACTGCAGGAGTATTTGCCGATGCTGGAGTCACGGGAGAGATTCCCGTCGACGCAGAGGTTGCGACCTGAGTTGTCGGTTGGAGACAGAGCTGCCATCGAGGAGATGGGTCTGAGACATGTATTGTATGTGCCTGAGTTTCGGGCAAACATGGGTTTGCTGACTGCGCTTGCTGAGAGATGGCACTCTGAGACGTGCACATTCCATTTACCGATGGGTGAGATGACAGTCACCCTGGAGGATGTTTACAGGATTCTGCGGATACCGATTGATGGAGATTTGATTCCATATGATCGTGATGGAGATCGGGAGGCATTGAGACGGGTGTTTCAGGATCCCAGATTAGAGATGAGGGCAGGACACGTGGCATGGGACACCATGACAGCCACAGGGTTAGCATTGTCGGCAGTGATCGAAGGAGCTATCAGTGGGTTCCTGTGTCCAGACAGGGCGACAAGGGGATTGGCTGTGGGCTGGGGGGGAGCACTGGAGACACTGGTGACGCAGCACACCAAATATGCCTGGGGACCCTGTGTGCTGGCCCATTTATATTATGAGTTTCACCAGTTTGTTTATCACGGGTCAGTGGGATTAGGCTGTGGAGTGACATTGGTGCAGGTATGGGCCTATGAGCATCTGCCGATTACCCGACCAATACACTTCAGGGGTAGGGGTCATGGACGCAGCTTTGTACACTTATATGATATGATCACATCACGGTCGCGGATTGACAGGTTGGAGCATTGGCAGCGGGTGATCGATGACATTGATGTGGTCATATGGAGACCATATCTAGGATGTGAGGACTGGGAGGATGATGCAGTGGAGCTTCCCTACACCTTCTGGCACAGATACCTGATTGGGCGGATGCCCTATGTGCTAGAGAGGCAGCTTGTGGACAGGGTGTGCAAGCAGTATGGCAGGATTCAGAGGATGCCACGGGGCTCGGGCATGTATGCCCGCACAATTAGGGATCAGGCACAGTTTGGGCCCTTACTGTCATATGATCAGGCGCTTACACAGCTGGCAGAGATGGTGCCCCTACCCTGGGATATGTGGCCAGAGATCGAGGACGCCAGGATGGATGTTGAGTATACAGCATATTGGGCAGAGCATCCATTCCCCCGATTGATAGATCCAGGAGAGCTACTGGAGGGAGATGGAGGAGGAGATGATGATGATGATGGTGGAGGTTAAGGGGGCAGAGGCCGACGGAGGCGGAGGGGAGTAGTTGGGGAGAGGAGGGTTGCACCTCAGAGAGAGGGTGGGGAGGAGAGACAGGCTCAGGTGGTGAGGGGTCGCAGTGGATTGCCCCTACAGGTACCAGCAGCACATGGTCCCAGAGTACAGGTACAAAGACATGGATAGGTATAGGGACAGGTGCAGGGATAGGTATAGGGATAGAGACAGGTACAGGCACAGAGACATGTATAGAGATAGGTACCCGTACAGGCACCAGTACAGGTATAGGTACAGGGGCAGGCACCTGCAGAGGGAAAGCCATAGGCAGAGGCAGAGAGGGGGGACCCAGAGGAGGATGAGCTAATTGAGCTCAGGGAGATCTGCCAGGGATAGGCAGATGAGATTCAGGAGCTGGAGAGGGAGAGGGATCGGCTCAGGACGAGGCTCGGGGATACTGAGCGGGAGAGAGATCAGGCGATTCAGCGCTACACAGAGGTTGAGACAGCGCTGAGGGTAGGGAGACAGGCGGCGGAGGACACAGGGGCAGGCTATGCATATGTCCTGCAGGAAGGAGAGGAGATTGCCTACTGGCGGGACCTCTATTATGGTGTAGTGCCAGCAGATCAGCGGGTGAGGAGCTTCCATAGACCATCGCGGACAGCGACAGCTACGGGAGGGAGTCGGAGGAGGCAGGCATCTAGTGGTGGGGTCATGGGTCCTCCACCACCACCAGCACCAGATAGAGGGGATAGGCAGGATGATCCTGGGGTGGGTCCTTCAGGGGCTCAGATTCCACCGAGGCCAGCTGGCTCCGAGGGAGGGAGTTCATCATAGCCTTAGAGGGCTCCCATTGTATCAGTTTTGTACTATTTTTGTATGATGATGTAGACACCTGCGGGTGATTTTGTAGCCATATGATTTTTTTGACATCATTGTATCATGACACAATTCATTTTTACGGCAGCTATATGCATGTGTACCTATGTGATGAGATGTTTCATGATGTATGTTTATGATATGGATGCAAATATGTACATGATGCAATGCAATATTTTTGTTCTTTTATGTTTTATATGTGGTGCATGATGCAAATGTGAATGTATGTAATGCAGATGAATATGATAATGCAAATGTAAATTGTGCTAACAGATGTTATGTGTAGGATGTGATGCAGTTGTGATATCTATATGTATGTGTAAAATGCTTATATGCGGTAATGCAGGTGCAACTACATGAAATGCAAATGTTTTTGGTGTGTCATTATACTCAGTCATGTGATAGCAAGCTACGCGGACTCAAGAAGGATGATGGAATTCAATCAAGAAAGGGGGATGAAAGACAGAAGATATGAACCTGAAAGAGCTTCTTGTGCGTTATCATCATTGAGCTTTATTATGGCAAGTAGGTTATGACAATCGAGGCATATGTTTGACCCAGAAAGTCATTGTACCCGTTTGCATGGAGATAAGACAGTCACAAACAAGGAATGCCCCAGTTCACACTAGACTCACAGTGTCCTCATATCCTTCGACAAGTCATAGCATTACTAAAAGACAATCCACAGATAGCAAATACAAATAGGTGATGATACCCCATCCTCGCCTTTCTAGTCAAAGACATCCTGGAAATAGAATCTCTAGTCAGAGACATCCTCGAAAAGCTAAAAGACATGTCACCAAAAGAGATGAAATCAAAAGAAAACCAAGACTCGACACCAACATCCACTGTAGTCCTCAAGTTTAGTGTCTTTTGTCACTTGTATAAGTCTTATTTGATTGTGGTCACAATGTTTACTTTCACAAAAAGGATAGATAGCACTGGACCATAATGTTGTCTGAGTCTGTTGAAAGATTTGATTTTGTTGAAGCTCATTGTTGCTGCTGTCTCATCTGAAACTGACTGAATCCATGAAACTGATACTTTATTGCGGAGAAGATGAAACTTTATTGCGGACTGGCGATGCAGATGTTGCTTTATTACGGATTGTGCACAGATAGACTGAAGAAAGCTAGAAGGAACTGTACTCCTTGAAACATGTGATGTTCTCAGTTCCACACCCATCACTAGACGTAGGAATTGCCTTAGCCACAGATAGGATCTGATTTATTATGGATGGAAAGGGAGGTTTATTATGAATGGCTAACCAATCTTGGGTAGATCAATAACAAGCCATGATGGGAATGGGTAAGTTTATTATGGATGAATTGGTCGTGAGTGTGTGCAAAAAGAAAGGATGAAAGTGGAATCCTGAAGGAGGGAGGAGCAATGTCTCTACGCATGGCGCTGGTGACCCAGTTTTCACCATGGTACTTGCCCAGGGCGCCACCGAAGTGATTTTCACTGTTGGACGAAATTATTTCTCTTTACTTTTTTCAATTTTTTCAATGTTTTTTGTTGTCACAAGGCGCCTGTTTGCCAGGTTTTCACCAAGTAACGATTTTTTTTGTTTTTATAATTTTTTTGGATTTTTGAATTTTTTGATTTTTTTTTTTTGTATTTTTGAATTAGGATATTCCAAAGAGCTATGTGTAGAACTTGCGAAGGTGCATGCTATTGATAGGATCCTCCAAAGGTTCACCTTCTGTAGTTGAGAGCTGATATGCCCCAGATCCATATGCTGCTATAACGATGTAAGGACCAAGCCAATTTAGTTCGAACTTGCCCTTCTTCTCTCTGTCTTGTTGATTCTTCAGGTTTTCTCTGAGAACCAAGTCACCTACCTAAAATGTGCAAGGCTTGACCTTGTGATTGTAGCTGCGACTCATTCGTTGTTGATAAGCCTTGAGATGATTAAAAGCAGTTTGTCTCCGTTCATCCAGCAGTTCTAGTTCTTGTAAGCGAGAGACCCTGTAATCTTCATCAGTGATGATGTTTTGCAAAGAGACCCATAAAGAGGGTAACTCAACCTCAATAGGCAAGATGGCTTCAGTTCCATAAACAAGTGAATAGGGTGTAGCTCCTGTAGGTGTGCGGACACTTGTGCGGTAGGCCCAAAGTGCAGGATTGAGTTGGATATGCCAATTACGGCCAGCATCGTCGATTGTCTTCTTGAGGATTTTAAGGATTGTTTTATTAGACGCCTTAGCTTGACCATTACCTTGGGGGTAATATGGTGTGGAGAAACGATGGGAAATATGGAAGTGGTCACAGAGTTCACGAACATCCTGATTTTTGAAGGGACGCCCGTTATCAGTAATAATGGAAACAGGAATACCATATCGGCATATGATATAGTTAAGGATGAAGGTAGCAATCTGTTTTCCAGTGACTTATGTGAGAGGCACGGCTTCAATCCATTTTGTGAAATATTCTGTGGCAGTGATAATGAATTTATGACCATTAGAGGAAGGAGGGTGAATCTTGCCTATGAGATCGAGTCCCCACTGACAAAAGGGCCAAGGAGACGCAAGTGGTTGTAGTTCTTGTGCTAGTGCATGTATGAGGTCTCCATGAGTTTGACATTGCTTACATTTCTTGACAAACTGATATGAGTCTTTTTCCATATTGGGCCAGTAATATCCAGTCCTAATGAGTTTCTTGGCCAAGGTAGGACCACTAGCATGTGGACCACATATCCCTTCATGCACTTCACGTAACACAATCTGAGCTTCGTCACTTTCTAGACATCTAAGAAGGGTGCCATCTAGACCTCGCCGGTATAGGATATCAGCTAAAATGACATATCGAGAGGATTGGCGAATGAAAGTGCGACGTTGATTATTTGATAGATCAGGAGGTAGGGTATTGTCGCGAAGGTATGTGAAGATGGAACCATATAACTGGGATTCGGGACCAACAACACATATCGTTTCAGTAGGAATGATCTCATATGAAGGAACCAACCGGTTGTCCACCAAGAACTCATAGCAGGTCTCATTTTGAGGTAGATCAATCAGTGAAGCAATTGTAGCCATGGCATCTGCAGCACGATTCTGCTCTCTTGGTATCTGCTCAAAATCTATCTTTGTGAAGTGTCGTTTCATGTCGTCCACCATTTGTTTGTAAGGCATTAATTTTTCATCTTTGGTTTGGTAATCATCGGTTGCTTGACGGATGACAAGTTGAGAATCTCCAAAAACATGAAGTTCCTGGATCTTCCACTGAACTGCAATGCAGAATCCAGTTGTTAATGCCTCATATTCTGCTATATTGTTAGTGCAAGGAAATGATAAGCGGTATGATTTTGGTATAGAATCTCCTTGAGGAGTTATAAAGAGAATACCAGCTCCTACCCCATGCTGTGTGTATGAGCCGTAAAAGTATAGTTGCCATGGCTTTGCCTGTGATATTGTTAAAATGGATTCGTCTAGAAATTCTGAATTTAGAGGAACATCATCAATCATGGGGGCATCTGCTAATTGATCCGTAATGGCTTGTCCTTTTATTGCTTTTCTATCCACATACTCGATGTCAAATTCACTAAGGATCATTACCCATTTGGCCAGCCGCCCAGTAAGTGTTGCTTTATTGAGAAGGTATTTTAATGGATCAATTCTTGCAACCAACTTAGTCTTATGAGTGAGCATATAATGTCATAATTTCTACGAAGCAAAGACCACGGCGAGACATGCACGCTCGATTGGTGTGTAGTTTAGCTCATATCCCACCAATGTGTGACTGATATAGTATACGGCTTTTTCCTTGCCCCCAGCAATTTGTTGTGCTAAGAGTGCCCCCAACGCTGTTGGAGTAGCTGATATGTATAGTAGCAAAGGCTGATCTGGAACTGGTGGCATCAAAACTGGCGGATTCAAAAGATAATCTTTGAGCGTCTGAAAAGCCTGTTGACAGTTATCATCCCATTTGAATTTGATGTTTTTATGTAGCAGGTGCTGGAAAGGATTACACTTATCTGCAAGTTGTGCTATGAATCTTCGTATAGATTGGAGTCTCCCTTGTAAGGATCAAAGTTGACTGATATTTCTGGGTGGCGACATGTACAAGATAGCCTTGACCTTTGTTGGATCGGCTTCGATTCCTCTTTTGGACACATTGAATCCTAGGAGCTTCCTGGAGGTTACTCCAAAGACACATTTCTTGGGGTTTAATCTTACTTTGTATTTTTCCAACCGATCAAAGACGACTGAAAGTATGTCCAAATGTGTATCTCTGTCTACTAATTTACCCAAGAGATCATCAACATAATCTTCCATAGTTATGTGCATGAGATCATGAAAGATAGTGGTCATTGCTCTTTGATATGTAGCACCTGCATTTTTTAGCCCAAAGGGCATGACATTCCAACAAAAAGTTCCCCAAGGACAAGTGAATGATGTTTTGTGTTGATCTTCGGGTGCGATCCTTATTTGGTTATAACCAAAAAATCCATCCATTAATGATAACATTTCGTGACCTGGTGTGAGATCAACGATCAAGTCAATATTGGGTAATGGGAAGTCATCTTTTGGACAAGCTCTATTGATGTCTATGAAATCTGTACATATTCTGATGCTGCGATCCGGTTTACTGACAGGTACTAAATTGGAGATCCATTCAGGATAATCAATTGGGCATATGAATCCGACATCCAATAACTTCTCCAGCTCTGCTTTGACTAGTAATGCCACTTGTGGATGCATTTTTCTTAATTTCTGTTTCACTGGCTTTGCCCTCGGTTTGACTGTCAAATGATGCATTACCAAATCCGGATCTAGTCCAGGCATATCAGCGTATGACCATGCAAAGTTGATTTGTCGTTCCTTGAAGAAACTTATGAACTGTGACCTTTCGGACTCTGTCAATGATTTAGCCAGGAATATGTTGTGTGGAACCTCTTCTGTACCAATGTTTGTTTTGATAGTCTCCTCTACCAACATGGATGACTTTTACTCATACGAGGCTGGGAGAATGTTGAGTCTTCCATCTTCGGGTGCCTCAGAGAGGTTTTCACCCTCAGATACGTCCTTTCTTTTTACTTTTTTGGGATCAGATAGTGCCATAGTGTGGTTTTCGCCATAAGACCCTTGATTTGTTCTTATTTTCACATTTTTGCGACTGGAAGGTCCGACACCCTCACCAAAATATGCCATGTTGTTGAGTTCTATAGTGTACCCTGCTTTATGGTCCCCAGGGGGAAGATCATCTCGTATGCCAAGATAGTCAATAATAGCTTCGTCATTTTGGAATGTGTCAAACTGTGCTGGTCCTTCATAATCCTAGTCAATGAGTTGGTGGTGAACAAGGGGAAGGCCTTTAATGTTTTCAGAGTTTGCGGGGCTAAGAGTGAAGATGTGGTTATATTTGGGTATATCAAGGCAATCGTCGAGGTCATCGATGGCACTCTCCTCATCAGTTTCGATCGTGAGCGAATCCAAATTGTCGTCACTAGTAGTACATTTTGGGACAGGTGTTCTCATCCTATGTGATTTCAACCTAGAACCGCAAGACAAAGACTGTGTGCAATCCTTATGGGTTGTTTCTTGACCAACTCTGAACTTTTTATAAAATTCCTCTTCTTCTGTGGGTTCATCTGGCTCTCTGAATGTCTCGGTGAGCTCATAGTCACTGGAGGATTTGTCTGAACCCCATTCCCATTCGTTGGAGTCTGTGGAATAGCGATCCTCTTATTGAACTTTGGCAATTTTGATTTGTGATGCCTCTTCTGTCCTTTTAGTGTGGATCTTGGAAGTCAGAAAACCAAGTCCCTTCGAGCGTTCCCTTTTTACAGTCAATTCAGGTTGTAAGGGCTCCATAATGCCTTCTTTTCGTAACCCAAGAGGGCTTTTTCCATCATACCCGAATTTTTGTAGAATCTTGAAACCTTTGCCATATTTCTCACAGGGTATATTGATGTGACCTCGTGTGTCATCTTCAATGTCTTTGTAGAGGATTTTGTATAAACCTTCCTCTTCTAGTTCACCCCATCTTTGAAAGGTAGTGGGATCCCATTTGAATACTATGATGGATATTTGCTTGTTAGGATGTGGCCTTCCATATTCTTTTGGAGAGCTCATGACTTGTCGTAAACACATGGTTTGATTTAAAGTGTATTCTCCCATGCCTTTGTCCTGAAATTTGCCTTTAAGTTCACCTTGTTTTGATGTCGAAGGTTTCAATGACTCAGGGTCAATGTATGCCGAAGAAGGAATAGCTTCACGATTACTGGGAATGATGGTCTCAGTATGTGATCTCAAGTTATTGCAATATATGAACGGATTAGGATCACCGTTAACTGTTACCTCGACTCCGTTGTGAGGAAACTTAATGCATTGGTGATATGTCGACGGGACTGCCCTCATTTCATGAATCCAAGGACGTCCTAGCAATATATTATAAGTGATATCCAGATCTAGGACCTGACAAACCACATCCTTTGTAACTGGCCCAATTCTTAGAGGTAAGGTGACCGTGCCCTTGGATGAGCGTTCTTCATCATCATATGCCTTGATGGTGATTTGATTTTTTGAATTCACAGCTTTATCGGAATATCCCAATTGTTTAATGGTGCTCAATGTACAAATGTTTAGACCAGCTCCTCCATCTATCAGGACTCACTTTATTCGATGTTTGTGTATGAAGGCTTCAATGTGTAAAGGTGCATAATGTGGCTGACTTACGGAGGCGTCATCGACTTCTGTGAATGTAAGGGAATGTGGAACGGAAAGGTATCCCACCATGGCTTGAAATTGGTCCACGTTCAGATCAGTAGGAATGGCAGTGTCTCTCAAGATTTTGTCCAGAATAGCTTTATGAGCGGGGGATATACGTAGGAGCTCAAGGATGGAGATGAGCGCGGGTATCTTCCCTAACTGTTCTACAAGGTCATACTTAGGTTTGGTTGATGAAGAAGCGGTATTTTTAGTGGAGGCACCTGGCAACGTAATTTTACCTCGACGAGTTGTAACATGACATTCAGAGGTAGGTTCGGAAGAAGATCCAACACCTCTTAGGACAATCTTGGGTCTCTGAGGAGGATTCCCAGGATTTTTGTTCTTGATGGTAATAGTAGAGATATGATTGTCCATCGAGATGTGATTGATAGTTGAATCATAGTTATAAGGTGCTCTAGTATAGTTGGCTTGATCATCTATGACTTTATCTTTTCCCTTATCATGCTTTGGGAATGGTTCCTTAAACATCTCATGCTCTTGGTTGGATGAGTGTCCCTCAATCTCAATGTCACCTCTATCAATGAGATCTTGTACGATGTTCTTCAGTCGATGACAATTTCCTGTCTTATGACCCTTGCTCTTATGAAATTCACAATACTCATCATCATTCCACCAATTTGGTTTGACCTTTGGTTCATATGGAGGAAAATCTGGAACTGTGATCACTTTGTTTGCCACAAGCTTTTTGAAGACTGATTCAAGTGGTTCTCCCAATGGAGTGTACTTCCTTCGTGATCTAGAAGTTGTTTGAGTATTCACTTGATTGTTTGTAGAACTTGATCCAGAAAAAATGAATTTGGGTCGCACTGTGTTGGCATCAACAACACCATCATTGACTGTGTTCTTGTTTTTATTCCAAAATCTTGGCTTGTCTTTTCCTTTAAAGTCATCTTTGTTTTCCTTGAATATCTTAATGACTCCTTGTTCAATTAGAACCTTTTCTATTGCTAAGCCTTTTTCAATAACGTCCCTGAAGGTGGACAAACAAGCTTTTCTTAGATCATAGCCAATGTCCTTGTTAACATTTTGTGTGAACATTTCTACCATTTGTTTCTGTGGAATTTCACAAGAGCATCTACTGGCTAGATTTCTCCATCTTTGTAAAAATGATGCAAAAGACTCTCCCTCTTTTTGCTTGGTGTTGCATAAAGTAGTGACTGATATGTTTGTCTCTATATTGTAGGAGAAATGTTGAATAAATGCCTCTGCTAAGTCACCCCATGACTTAATACCAGGTGGGAGTTGGGAGAACCATTCCATAGCTTGATCACCTAAGCTTTGTGGGAATAATCTCATCAAATATGTCTCTTCTGAAGCTACTTCAATGCAAGCTGTGAAAAACTGCCTTATGTGTGCCTTAGGATCCCCTTTTCCTCTATACTTATCAAATTTAGGCGTCACAAAGTGTGTAGGAAATGGAGGCATTGGAATGCTCTTGTCGAATGGATAAGGACATATGTCTCTCATTGTGTATGTTGGCTTTGGTGTATTTAAGTCCTCCATTTTCTTTTGTAAGTCCCTGATTTGTTGCTCCAAATTGCCCTTAGGTGGAGATCGACTTCTTGAACCATACCCCATGTTTGAGGCACCAATTTGAGGAGGAGCTTGTTGCATATATGGATGATATTGATCATACACATGTTCATATGGAGGAGGTCTCTATTGATGCGGCATATATGGAGCACTTGGTATAGATTCATGTTGAGGAACACCATATTTATTTTGTGCATGTATGCCATACTCTACAGGTATGTCATGTTCTATTGTGTTGCCCCCAAATTTGACATAGGGTTTCCTTGTGTCCAAATTTTGAGCATGCCTTTGAATATCCAATTGTTTTGGTTGATCCATAGCTTGAGCATATCTATTTGCATAAGACTTCCATGTTGGTCTGCGAAGGTGAGTATCATATACTTGACCATGTGTATGTGGGACCTCTGGTTTTTGAAGCAAAGCTGATGGTGATTCAGGTACCATATGTGGTCCTCTATTTCCTCCACTATTAGGTCTCCTTTGATCCATGTTGGAGTGAGTTTGTTGCAAAGGTCGATTTTCCATAATTTGAGACATGTCAAAATCATGAGGTATCTTGGCTCCACTTTGTGCCATCATGTGTAAGAAGTATTGTCTATCCCTCCTCATTATTTCCTCAACCAATCGATTGAAATGGGGATTCATAATGGATTCTTCCACATCCGCTGAATGTATTGAAAAGTTGTCCACATTGTCATTGTGTGTAGCATTGTTGTTTGTAGTGTCCATGTTCTCAACATTTGGAATGTTTCTATGGGCATCCATGTCAGGCAATGTAGTGTGCTCAGGATTGAAAAAGATATCATTGTCATACTCATAAGAACTCATGTTTGTGGACGCTTGAGCCTCTTTAGTTTCTCTCCTAGATTTTTGAAGACGAGTTTCAACCATGAACTAGGTATTGACCAAGATGTGTGAGACTAGATGAAAATGGAAAAAGTATGGAAGACCAAGAGTTGGATGGAATGTAAATGAATCTGAGGTGTACTTGCAATGTCCAAAGTGTAAGACCAAGTATGTATGTAGTAGAGTAGGTGTGACTTCCAAAGAGAGGATAGTTTCTCTTGATGAGGTAAGCTGACCTTGACTCTAAGTAAGACCAAATGAGACCCAAAGGTAAGAAACCTTGATGAGGGACCACTTAGCAAAGTGTTGTTATATGTAGTGTGTTGACAAAGTATGATGAGGACAAGCAAGTGACCTTTTGACTCAATTTTAGACAAATATGAATGTAAAATGAGATGTGAAGCAATGATGGACTATGTGAGACCCAAAGACAGGTTGAATGCTAGATGAAACCTGAAGAAACAACCTAGGAAGCTCAAGAATTCCGAAACTGATTTCTTTTGTTTGCTGGACTGTGAAATTTTCTTGCAATTTTGAACACAGACGCGCCTGTATACTTCACAGATGCGATTCCCAGACACATACGTGTCTCTGTTCGACACAGACGCTGCTAGACACACAGACGCGATTATGCCCTTCATAGATGCGTTTAAATGGCACAGACGCGATTAGAACAGACACAGACGCGTTTCTGTAAACTTTGTGCAATTTTTTCCAATCTGTGAAGTCGTTTTGTTGTGACCAAATCTGACTGTTTGACTATTTTTTGTGACAAGAGGACACAATGTTTGCAAGTGTCTAGACTCCAAAATGACTCCAAAAAAAAAGTGTGTTGTTTGATGTAAAATTGTTTTGCATACACTTGAAGACACAAAAGACACAATGTTTTGTTGTTTGGTTTTGAATGTTTGAATGTTTAAAAGAAGTCAAGCACAATTCTTATGGCTGGCCAAGACAATAGTTGTTGATCCCACATAGGGTTTTACCCCCGAGGCTACGCTATTCAGAGCGGATACTTAGATGCTTGACCTCACTGGCTCCACCCTCGGCACTCACTTCTCGGGTCAGCCAAGCATCAGTCCCCATGAAAACTCCCCATGGCGAACTTTGTATCTCTACTAAGAACCGTATGTGTGTGGGCCGCTACCAGAGGTCCGACCTCCTGCCCCAACAACTAGAAGGATTTGGGCTTCTAAAACAAAAAGGTGCTAGTAAGGGCATCCGCTCGTGTGGCCATACATGCGGCACTTTCAGCTCTGTAAATACAAAAGGCTCCCAGCCGGTAGGGGTTACGCCCTACAAATGATCAAATAAATTTGATCAAACGGGTTTATGGGGAGACATAGTGTCGGTATGAACTAATCAGCACACGTTATTCATAGTTTTCACCATGAATACATTTGATTATAGTGGTTCGGAAGAGGTGGGTTTTCCTCGTTACCACTTGGGTCGTTCTCTTCTCACTAGTAGTCCTAATGACCACACGGAAAGACAGGCCCTCTAAAGATTAAACAAAAAGAGCCTATTGCTCAAGACACAAAAGACAATGATTCAATTTTAGTGCACCAATGGAAGTGTTTGCTAGTCTATGAAAACAAGGCACACAATAAAAATCAAAAACTCTTGCCAAGGACCTCCAACAAAGAGTTGTTAGTAGTTTGGGTTGTTTGAAATAATCACCCCTTCCTGCAAACACACAAGTTAGGTAAATTTTTAAAACCCAAAAGACTTTGTGAAATAGGGGCCTTTAACAAGACGTTTTTCTCCCAAGACAAGCTGCACCAATTTTGTTAGCTAGATCTAAAAGTGTTAGTGCAAAATAAACCAGATCTGAAACCCTAAGTGCAAAATCCGAAAAACTGAATCAATGAAAACTTCAAAATTTTGAAATAGGAGATACACAGACGCTGTTACCCTTAACGCAGACGCGTCTGGATAACACAGACGTAGTTCTGTGATGCACAGACACGATTAAAAACCACAGACGCGCCTTCCAGCCACAAATGCTGATAGAAATGACACAGACGTGTTTCTGCAACACAGACACTCTTTTCTGAAACCTGCAAAATAAAATTTATCGATAACACAGACGCGATTCCCGATTTTGCAAACGCGCCAAAAAATCAAAAACGCGATCCGAAAGTGTGCAAACGCGGAAAAACTTAAAATGCTGTCGAAAATGTCTGACCTGCAACTTCAAAAATGCAAAATCTGCAACAAGGAGGTTAAATGCAAAGGGACAAGAGTCCCACCGGGCGTGCCAAAATGTATATGGTGAAAATGGATAACAATAATAACAAAATTGAAAGGCTAAATGAATTCAACCACAAAACCCTAGCCTAACAACAACAAAGATCCACCATAACATATGAAGATTACCTAAGACAATGTAAATAAAACAAAATCACAAAGATTATACCATCACATGTCCAATAGGGTTTTGATCTCCATTCTTCCTATCTCCATTGATCTTGCTTGATATATTTGCTCTCAGATTTTTATATGCACAAGAGCTCAACAAAGAACGGAATGTGGTTGCAAATAGGATCGTAGTGTAGCCAATTGATCAAGTTGTTAGGGTTAGATGATGAAGGAAGCATCTCCTTAAATAGAAGACACTATAAGAAATGGAGGGATAAGATTGAGAGGTGTAAAAAGGAGGTCGGCTAGGATTAGAGGGTAGGTAGAAGAAATAATAAAGTAATGAAAGAGGTAGGTAGTGTAGGAATTAAGAGATGAATGACATGTGTCATGTGTAGAAAAGGCTAATGAATTAATTAAATAAGTAAAGATTTATTTAATTAATAGAAGAAGTGGGATCAATTAAATAAATAAAATATTTATTTAATTTAGGAAAAGGATAATTTAAATAAATAAATGTATTTATTTAAATGAGAAATAAGGCTAGAAGAGGATAAATGAATTAATTAAATAAATAAAGATTTATTTAATTAATAGAAGAATTAGGCTTAGATAATTAAATAAATAAAATATTTATTTAATTAGACATGACAATTTTGAGTGTCTACAATAGTAGTATCAGGGTTCAGGAAAGTTGTAGGTGGATCGCCCCTCACAAATAGACTTGAACTCAACAACGGCTTGCGAATATGTTGGTAGAAAAACGTGGAGGGAAAGAACTCGTTGGGGAAAAAAGAAAATGTGACAGTGTAGATGCATGCAATCGTCTTGCAATGTACTTTAGATGATATTAACCATTGATTTTAAAAAGCAGCCGGTGCATCTCATATAAAAGACGCCTTCGGCGTAAAAAGATATATTTTTTTTAAGTCTATTATTCAATTTCACATGTACTAATAGTTGCTCATTTTTTAGCATTTTTGGATCATAATTCATTTGTGCACTTTTATTGGTACCTGCAATGCACGACTATTAGGGCATTTGTGCATAAGTATTGGCAATTTTAAGTGCACAGTTATTAGGGCATGGGGTATCTTTAAGCAGGTATCGGATGACACTTTGAAATATGTTCTTTTTTACCCTTATGTGCATAAAGGATCCCACAACGTGTATGGTTACTATCCAGAAGCCAAAACAATAGCTATAAGTAGTTAAAAAATTGTCAAAATTTGATGTTTAATTTAGAATCTTTGGGTGCACAAAGTTAGCTATAAAGACTACTAGTACACTTCCCCTAGCCTTTTCCCCTCAATTTTTAAGTTTTATGTTTTCAAGCAAAATAGATGATTTCAAGACATATTAAGTACAAGAAAACATTTACTGTAGGTTTATAAAGGAAGAATCATCCGTTACATAAGCGTCCAGGCTAGTTAGATAAATAAAGCAATAAACAAATACATAACCAATTTAGACATAAGGGTTTGAGATTGGAAATAATTAAATGTAATATTGAAATGAATTTAAATTTGAGATTCAATTAGATTGTAAAGAGAGAAAATGAGAGAGGGTATTGGAAATTGATTCATTAGATTTTTAAAGGTTTTATATCATGGTTGTTTCAAAATTTGCAAATTGATCGTAATGTTCTCGAATTTAGATATGTTCCTACAAGCTTCATCTTTGCATGTGTAGAATAGAATTGGCACAGTCTTAGTCTTGTACTTGTGAAACTAATTTTCATAGAAATTGGATTATTGAAATTTATTCACATGGATCTAGTGATAGTTGAATTTTGGTTATGAGGATTGGCTGTGTTTATGAATACCTTATGAAATCTATTAAATTGTAAAGGGTACATTTTCTTGAATAAAACCCATAATTATATTAACTTTCCAATTTGAAGTGAAAGATTGAAAATAGTGATCAAGAATGTAATGTACCCAAGATAATGTATATTGATATAATGTTTTGATGATATTACTATATTTTCTTTTATTCATTTAATAAATTTCAAATTTTATTTGTGCTTACTAGATTATAGGTTGTCCTTATATTTTTTCAAATGAATCAATAAACATTAAATATCCTTGAATATAAAAGTCAAGCACCTGGATAGCAACTAGTATGAGGGATTTAGATTGGATTTTAATTTAAAAGTTTGGGGTTCAAATCCATGATTTCATAAATGATTTAGCTCAAGGTTGCACTCATGCATTTAATCAACATGAATTTAAGATCTAAAGACATCGTTCAAATCTTGAGGATAAGTGATAATGATATCTAGATATGATGATGTAACTAATTAACTTGAAGCAAAAAGCATGCCACTTGTAAATTAGTTATTGCATTAAGACACTATAATCAAAGTAGACCCCCCCCAAAAGGAGGAAAAGTATGTCCAATTGAAATTTTCATCATTACTGGTTTGGTATTTATAATTAAATATGAATATATAATAAAGAAGGGCAAGCAAGTTAATGGGGGCTACAAATTACATTAAAGGGTTAAGTTTTCACTTGAAAACTAGAATTAGTTGTATTTGGGGTAATGACTCAAAGCCCTTCTAGATACAATATGAATAAAAATATGTTTTTTAATTTTAAACATGTAGACATTCTAACATCAAAATGATAGAAGTTAGTTAAATAAAAGATGTACAAAAGTGGTATTTTTTTCACTTTGATGGTAGCAAAAATATGTTTACATATAAGAGCTAAAGACTAGTAAATGTAAGTATTTTTGAAAATCCTTTTTTGAACAAATGTGATTAATTTAAGATTGGAATGGATAATTTTAATATTTTTTATTAAATATACAATTTTTATTAATTATTACTAAAGGTCTTTTTTTTGGACTATCTATATCTAATATTAAAAAAATTATTACTAAAGTTATTGTAGAAAACTTAAGCCCACTAAAACTTCCAGCCGATTATGACAATCCCCCATTGTAGCCCACTGTTTTCTGTTCTAGTCAACTCTATAAACAAAAAAAAGTTCTCGCATAGTTGTGTGAAAACAAGGAATATCTGTCTATCTTATATAGATAAAGTGCCCGATTTTCTATTTGTATCTCTATCTTCACTTTCAACTTCATTTTTTTTTGGGCTTAAATTGTGGATCTATTTCAGTGCCTGTAGATCTGTGTTACAGTAATGGCTGCCCCCACTGATTCATACTGTTCTTCTGCTGAACAGATTCAAAAACAGTCTGTTTATGACTCTGGTTTCTCCCAGGTAAATATATAAACACATTCTGCTGCTTCTGCAAATCATTTGGGTGTTTTGAATTCTATTTCATGTCTTATGGGTTTTCTAAGTTTTGTGTACAAACTGAACTTGCAGGGTCTTGTGCTTATCTTGCAAAGGAAATGCTAATCCAGGAAAGGAGTGGATATTTTCCATAGAGGATGACCATTTTAGCTGGTCTCATTCATGGAAACCTGCACCCAAACATAATAAGAAGTCTCCCTCAGTGAAAAGAACATATGGGCCTGGCAAAAAGATCAGGCTCTTGAATTAAAAAGAGGTTTTGAAACTTGTATGTTTCTGGGATAATCATTTCCAAATCATTTTTTATGAGATGCAAATGCAGCTGTCTGGTTTTTTAGAGATGTGGAGTTTGAGTGGCATCTCTTTCAGTTGTACTGGTCCTTTCAAAATTGATGAATGAAATATATTGAACATTTTAGTGTGTTATAAAAGAATTTTTTGGCTAAGCACATTTCCATTTATTAAGTGAAAATAGTAATCAAGAATGTACTAGGCCCAAGATGATGTGTATTGATATAATACTTTTATGATACTATTATATTTTCTATTATCTATTTTGTAAATATCAAATTTTAGATTTGCTCAATAGATTATAGGTTATTCTTATATCTTTTCAAACAAATTAATAAATATTAAATATCCTTGGACACAAAAATCGATCACATGAATCAACATAAATGTGTGTTAGGTTGAGTCAGCAACTAGTGGGAGATAATTCAATTGAATTTGAATTTGAAAAGTTTAGGATTCAAATCCACCATTCCATAAATGACTTAGGTCAAGCTTGCACTCGTGGATTTAATCTACATGAAGTTAAGATCTAGGGACATGGCCAAATCTTTCAGGATAAGTATTAATTATGTCTAGATATGGTGATGCCATGAGCTAAATTCATACAAGAATATGTCACTTGTAGACTAGTTATTGCATTTAAGACAGTGTAATCAAAGTAGGCACAAAGAGCATGGATATGGAATTTTCACCATTACCTGATTGGTATTTATAATTAAATTTTAATATGTAAAGTAAAGAAGGGTGAGCAAGTTAACAAGGGCTTAAAATTGCATTAAAGGGGTAACTTTTCACTTGAAAATCAGAATTAGTTGGATTTAGGGTAATGATTCAAAGCACCTTTTAGATACAATATGAATAAAATTATGTTTTTAATTTTAAAAAATGTAAAATATTCTAATATCAAAATGATAGAAGTTAGTTAAGTAAAGGGTGTACAAAAGTGGTTATTTTTTTTCACTTTGAAAATAGTGAAAATATGTTTCCATATAAGACCTAAAGAGTACTAAATGTAAGTATTTTTCAAAATCTTTTTGTGAACAAATGCTACTAGATATCTCATAAGACGTAGGTATCAAGATTGACTAGATATATCATTTTTTTTTGTTATTGAAGAAGATTTGAACTCAACATCATGTAGGTGCTTACAACATGACCTTTGTCCTTAAATCAAGTGACCTTCAACATCTAAATTTATTTTCCTTGAGTATCAAATTTTCCAACACCAAAATAATGCTGGTAATCCCACTCTCATGTTTTTACATCCACTATGAAATAATAATATTTAATATTTTTAATATATATATATAATCCACACCACATTAAACAGTCCATATGAAAGTTGATACTATGATTTATACATACATTAGTTTTCCACATTAAACAGTCCATATGAAAGTTGATACTATGATTTATACATACATTAGTTTTTATAATATTTAGGGATCTATTACACGACCCTAACCCAAGTACATGTTAATCTATGAGCTTGCATAAACAATCCCTAAATAGAGTAGGCTAAAATTTAAAAAAATTATAAAGTGATTTAAAAAATGTCCACAAACAGCTGGTTACAACAATGACTGCCACCACCAACTCCTACTGTTCTTCAGAACAAATTCAACAACAGTCTGTCACTGCCTCTTTTTCTCCCAGGGTTTTCTTTAAAAACTGTACAAACTGAATTTGCAGGCTTTTGTGCTTATCTTATAAAGGAAATGCTAATCCAACAAAGGAGTGGATATTTTCCATAGAGGATGACAATTTTAACTGGTCTCACTCATGGAGACCTACACCCAAACATAATAAGTCCATCTATGAGGTGAAGATAGAAAGCAACATTTTTTTTCATGACAGAACACTTGGGCTGTATTTTTTTATTTTTTTTAAGCTCACAAAGTTGTATAGCCTTTTTCCCTAATGTTTATGTTTTGAATATTCAAGAAAAGTAGATGATTTCAAAAGACATATTAAGCACAAAGAAAACATTTATTCTAGTTTTGTAAAGGAAGAATGAATTGCATATTAAATAAATAAATAATCTATCTAGATATAAGGGTTTGGGATAGGAATAATAAATATTAAATTATATTAAATTATATGTGATATTGAGATGAGTTTGAGTGATATTTTGTTAGAATTTAAAGATGGAAAAATAATGTTGAAGGCATTAATAATTGATTCATTCATCACTAGAATTTTTATGGTCTTGTCTTATATGTATTTCAAAATTTATAGATTAATTGTAACATGTTCTAGTTTAGATATGTTCTTATACACTTCATCATCTTTAGAGCTGAATTGGTACATAGACTTGAATTTGTACTTTTGGGACTAATATAACAAAAAATAGACTCTTGAGACTTAAATTTGTACTTGCAGGACTAATATAACAAAAATTGGACTCTTGAAATTTGTTCACCTTAATTTTTTATAGTTGATTTTGTGTTAAACGGATGGGTGGTGTTTAAGATCATCTTTGGAAATCTATTCAATTATAAGGGTCGCATTCTCTCGAATCTAACCTATAATTAGATTGACATTAAAACTTTATACAAAAGATTGAAAACAAATAGAAAACATGTAATGGACACAAGATGAAGTGTAGTATTATAATGCTTTGATAATGTTACTAGATTTCTTTCATCCCCTTTGTAAATTTCAAATTTCAGATGTATTGTCCTTATTTATTTTAAAACGAATCAATAAATATTTTAAAATGCAACAATCAAACATACAAATGTGTGTTAGATTGGCTCACAACAACTAGTAAGAGGCATTTGGTGGGATTTATTTTGAATTTGAATTCTAAAAGTTTATTGTTTGTACCCATGTTTGCATAAATTAATTAGGTCAAGTTTGTACTAATAGATTTAGTTTAGGGCGACGAATTGAAGATCTAGGGACCTATGCCAAATATTTGGAAATAAGTGATGATGGAATCTAGATGTGGTGATGGTGTCAATTAAATTGGTGCAAGAATGTCACTTGTAAACTATTTATTACATATAGAATACTCTAATCAAAGTGAAACCAAAACTAAGGGAAAAAAACCATGGGTACATGAAATATTCACCATCACAAGTTTAGTATTTATAATTAATTTTTAATATATGTATTAGAGAAGCATAAGTGCAATCTAATGAGGGATTAAAACGACACTAAATGGATAATTTTTCACTTGAAAATTAGAGGTAATTGTATTTTAGATAATATTCAAAACACTTCTAGATACAAGATGAACATGGTGTACAATTGTGAAATATAAAATTATGTTTTTTGTTTTCAAATATATAAAGTATTATATTACCAAGATGGTAGATTTTAATTAAGTTAAAAATATACACAATTTTCCCACTTTGATTAAAGGTAAAAATATTTTTGCATTTGCATCCTAAGGACTAGGGTGATCTCACAATAGTAGGTTACACTTTTTGGTCAAATTTGACATTGACATCAACATTTTGAACTAAATCTTTACATTCTGACACCTATAGCAGCTAAATTGTTACGACTTTGAAGATGATGCAAACTAATGATTTGTGAGATTTTTTTATGTATATCATGATTTTTTTTTTAAATTTGAAATTAAATTGTAATTTTTTTGCATTTCCTTTAATAACTAAGTTTTAATAGTAAATAATATTTTTAAACAGTGATGTGTATGATGTTGCACATAACTTTTTTTCACAAAGGATAAAATTTTGATTCTTTTGAATTTAAATTGTTAACACTCATATCTAGTAATCGCGTTTCGTTTCATAGCATTTTGTTGAACTTTTTTTTAATTAAGTTTAGAAGTCAAACCAATAATAATTTAGACATAGGTGTATGATATCCAACATAACCTATTTTGTATGTATCAAAATTCAATTTATATTTTGTTGGAACAAGGACATCAATACCTAGTGCCTAGATATTTTTTAGATTTTTTCATTAATTTACTATTTTTCACATATGTCGAACAAAGAACTTGACATTTGTGAAAAACCTATCTTTAGTAAAACTGAAAAAAAAATCATAATAAAACCAAACTATATTAAAATTATACTTGTTGAAAATATCGTTTTGAGGAATATGATCTTGCAACTTGGTTTGTCAAATTAATTCCATTCGAACCTTCAACCTGGGATTTGAATTCCAAAACTCTGTAGAAAGTTGCAGGAGGAGGGTGGAAAGTGAAAATTTAGGGTGTTTGGTCGAATAGGTGTTTGAATGAAGGGTGAATGAAGGGTATACCCTTTGTTTGAAGGCCCCTTCATTCAAATACCTATTCAACTGAGCAACCTAAGTCTGTGTTGATAATTTTGCTAATGACCATATTCGAATGAAGTTCTCTAATTAAAAAAGAATAGTAATTTTTTAATGGTTGGCCTTCGTTTGAAGGCCTACTTGGCTATTATTTTAATTATTTATTTTAATTTCCTAGTGCATATAAATATAAAGTTTTTTTTTTTTAAATCAATATAGGGAGATAAATTATCATTTTTGATCTCCAAGGTAGACTTTGAAGGAGAAATGCTTTTAGAGAGGAATTTTCAAGTTATATTTTCCAAAGAAGGATGATACTTTGAAATATGTTCTTTTTTACCCTTGTGTGCATAAAGGATCCCACAACGTGTATGGTTACTATCCCGAAGCCAAAACAATAGCTATAAGTAGTTAAAAAATTGTCAAAATTTGATGTTTAATTTAGAATCTTTGGGTGCCCAAAGTTAGCTATAAAGACTACTAGTACACTTCCCCTAGCCTTTTCCCCTCAATTTTTAAGTTTTATGTTTTCAAGCAAAATAGATGATTTCAAGACATATTAAGTACAAGAAAACATTTACTGTAGGTTTATAAAGGAAGATCATCCCTTACATAAGCGTCCAGGCTAGTTAAATAAATAAAGCAATAAACAAATACATAACCAATTTAGACATAAGGGTTTGAGATTGGAAATAATTAAATGTAATATTGAAATGAATTTAAATTTGAGATTCAATTAGATTGTAAAGAGAGAAAATGAGAGAGGGTATTGGAAATTGATTCATTAGTTTTTTTAAGGTTTTATATCATGGTTGTTTCAAAATTTGCAAATTGATCGTAATGTGCTCAAGTTTAGATATGCTCCTACAAGCTTCATCTTTGCATGTGTAGAATAGAATTGGCACAATCTTAGTCTTGCACTTGTGAAACTAATTTTCACAGAAATTGGATTATTGAAATTTATTCACATGGATCTAGTGATAGTTGAATTTTGGTTATGAGGATTGATTGTGTTTATGAATACCTTATGAAATCTATTAAATTGTAAAGGGTACATTTTCTTGAATAAAACCCTTAACTATATTAACTTTCCAATTTGAAGTGAAAGATTGAAAATAGTGATCAAGAATGTAATGTACCCAAGATAATGTATATTGATATAATGTTTTGAAGATGTTACTATATTTTCTTTTATTCATTTATTAAATTTCAAATTTTAGTTGTGCTTACTAGATTATAGGTTGTCCTTATATTTTTTCAAATGAATCAATAAATATTAAATATCTTTCAATATAAAAGTCAAGCAGGGGAATCAACACTAATTTGTGTTAAGTTGGATAGCAACTAGTATGAGGTATTTAGATTGGATTTTAATTTTAAAAATTTGGGGTTCAAATCCATGATTGCATAAATGATTTAGCTCAAGGTTGCACTCATGCATTTAATCAACATGAATTTAAGATCTAAAGACATTGTTCAAATCTTGAGGATAAGTGATAATGATATCTAGATATGATGATGCAACTAATTGACTTCAAGCAAAAAAAACGTGCCACTTGTAAATTAGTTATTGCATTTAAGACAATTTTCATCATTACTCGTTTGGTATTTATAATTAAATTTTAATATATAATAAAGAAGCACAAGCAAGTTAATGGGGACTAAAAATTACATTAAAGGGTTAACTTTTCACTTGAAAACTAGAATTAGTTGTATTTGGGGTAATGACTCAAAGCCCTTCTAGATACAATATGAATAAAAATATGTTTTTTAATTTTAAACATGTAGACATTCTAACATCAAAATGATAGAAGTTAGTTAAATAAAAGATGTACAAAAGTGGTATTTTTTTCACTTTGATGGCAGCAAAAATATGTTTACATATAAGAACTAAAGACTAGTAAATGTAAGTATTTTTCAAAATCCTTTTTTGAACAAATGTGATTAATTTAAGGTTGGGATGGATAATTTTAATATTTTTTATTAAATATACAATTTTTATTAATTATTACTAAAGGTCTTTTTTTTTACTCTCTATATCTAATATAAAAAAAACTATTACTAAAGTTATTGTAGAAAACTTAAGCCCACTAAAACTTCCAGCCGATTATGACAATCCCCCATCGTAGCCCACTGTTTTCTGTTCTAGTCAACTCTATAAACAAAAAAAAGTTCTCGCATAGTTTTGGTGAAAACAAGGAATATCTGTCTATCTTATATAGATAAAGTGCCCGATTTTCTATTTGTATCTCTATCTTCACTTTCAACTTCATTTTTTTTTGGGCTTAAATTGTGGATCTATTTCAGTGCCTGTAGATCTCTGTTACAGTAATAGCTGCCACCACTGATTCATATTGTTCTTCTGCTGAACAGATTCAAAAACAGTCTGTTTATGACTCTATTTCTCCCAGGTAAATATATAAACACATTCTGCTGCTTCTGCAAATCATTTGGGTGTTTTGAATTCTATTTCATGTCTTATGGGTTTTCTAAGTTTTGTGTACAAACTGAACTTGCAGGCTCTTGTGCTTATCTTGCAAAGGAAATGCTAATCCAGGAAAGGAGTGGATATTTTCCATAGAGGATGACCATTTTAGCTGGTCTCATTCATGGAAACCTGCACCCAAACATAATAAGAAGTCTCCCTCAGTGAAAAGAACATATGGGCCTGGCGAAAAGATCAGGCTCTTGAATTAAAAAGAGGTTTTGAAACTTAATAGATGATTTCAAGACATGTTAAGAACAAGCATTTTAGATATAAGAGTTTGGGATTGGAAATAGTAAATGTTAAATGAAATGTAATATTAAGTTAGATTTTAAAGATGAGAAAATGATAGAAGTTATTAAGGACTGATTCACTAATCATTAGAATATTTTATGTCTTATATTGTGATTACTTCAAAATTTACAAATTGATTGTAACATCTTCAAGTTTACATATGTTCATATAGACTTGATCATTGTATGTGTAAAATATAATTGTTGCATAGTTGATGCGGAAGGATCCCCTACTCTAGACCTCTCAAGGGTTCAGTCACTCAAGGAGACACACACAAGAAGATCCTTCTACATGCTAGGTGAAACACACTCTTCCTTCCAACTCCCATTGATCATGATTGATCATCTCATCAATTGCCTAAGGCTGCACTCTTAAGGTTTTCATAACCTACTCTCCCTTGGACCCAACTCTAGGATCAACACTTGGCTCCTAAGCCTCCTCAATACCCTAACACCAAGGTATACTCTTTCCACATTTCATTTGAAAACATTACAACCCCCTAAACTTCAAACTAGGTTCATAAAACAAAAATGCTCAACACTTTCATTAAATAAAACCAAAGTTACCTTCTTGTTGTCCTCTTAGATATACCCATACACAGAGGTATATAACTTTTGAATAGGCTGAAAAATCCTCAATCTCTTCGGTGAGATTATGAAGAACTTGATTTAGAACAATATATTAAAAATTTAAACAAATCCAACGGTTAAACTCCGAGATATGGCCCCCACATCAGGCTACATTTTTCTGTGACTGTCATTCTGTCACACCATGACAGTCTGCTGCTATCTTTGGAAACCCACTGGTTTAAACCCTTCCTTGGGAACTCCACTTTCTCCAACACCTTAGGAAGGTTTTAAACACACCAAAAAACACTCCCCTAAGCCCTCTTGGCCATCATACACTTTGTCATATCAAACAAAGCCTCCACCATTTGACTGTAACAGTCAATTTGCCCTACTGGGACTGCAACAGTCATAAAAACCTCTTGCATGCACATGCCAAATCCTTCATGGAACCCTGCACACACCTTGGACAGGTAATATACATCATTTCCCTCATCCCTTCCCAAAATGAGGATTGGTTAATCAACAAAACAAAAGATATCACATTTATAAGGCCACGGGTTACCCTAGTTCAGGGTTATGACAATTTTTACTAAAACTTTGATATCTTTTTCAAATAAACACCAAATCAAGTGCCACTGCCTCCAAAACAAATTTAGATCATTCCTTTATCATTCCCAAACAAGAAACATTCAAGATCTAAACATTAAATGCATCAAAATTAACAAAATATTTGACTGTCACGTTGAAATCTCAAAAAATACACATGAAAATATGGTGTTTATTGCTCAAACTTCAAAACTCACGTACATTACCCACCACATCTCTCCGTATAATTGTTTTACAACAATTTATATCATTTTAGGCCTTCAAGACCGAACCATAACCACGCAACTACCTCTAACCACCTATTTTTGTCATTTTTTGCAATTTTGACAATAAAAGTTGCTCAAAAAGTTGTCATTTGACAAACAAAGTTGTCAATATGAAACAACTTGACCCCTAACTCTACCAACACATAAAAATGGTCTTAAGATGACCTTATAAACATTTCAAACATGTTTTATTCCTCACAAACCTATTCTACCCTTCAAAACCCAATTTTAGCCCTTTCTAGGCCTAATTGCCAATTTTGACAATTTTACACTTTTTGACCTTTCTATTACAATTAATTGCATTTATTGGCTCTATTGGCCATTATTACATTGTTTTAAGACCTTAAAGGCCTTTTAGACTTCATTTCTCATTGATTCTTCATGAGGGCCTATTAGTGACCCTAGTGAACCTTGCCTCCATAGGTATTCATAGGTGCTCCATAGGTGCTCCTGCACCAATAGTGTTCATAAATTGAGAAAGAGTCTGAACCCATACATAATAGTCTAAAAGGTGGAAAAGAGGAATCTCACAAGCCGGGAGACTACCAAAACCCCAAAAAGAGAAAACACTCCAAAAGAAGAGAGGTACAAATCGACGGGAAAAGTGTCCCAACCTTAGATTAATCTGGTAGGAATTGGACTATTGAAATTTATTTTTGTTGATCTTTCGATGGTTGACTTTTTGTTGCATGGATTGATACGGTGTTTAGGAACACCTTTGTAAATCTATAGAAATGTAAGGGTGTGTTCTCTTGAATGAAACCCTTGATTATATTAACTTTCCAACTTGAAGTGAAAATAGTAATCAAGAATGTACTAGGCCCAAGATGATGTGTATTGATATAATACTTTTATGATGCTACTATATTTTCTATTATCCATTTTGTAAATTTCAAATTTTAGATTTTCTCAATAGATTATAGTTTATTCTTATATCTTTTCAAACAAATCAATAAATATTAAATATCCTTGGACACAAAAATCGATCACATGAATCAACATAAATGTGTGTTAGGTTGAGTCAGCAACTAGTGGGAGATAATTCAATTGAATTTGAATTTGAAAAGTTTAGGATTCAAATCCACGATTCCATAAATTACTTAGGTCAAGCTTGCACTTGTGGATTTAATCTACATGGATTTAAGATCTAGGGACATGGCCAAATCTTTGAGGATAAGTGTTAATTATGTCTAGATATGGTGATGACATGAGCTAAATTCATGCAAGAACATGCCACTTGTAAAATAGTTATTACTTGATTGGTATTTATAATTAAATTTTAATATGTATAGTAAAGAAGGGTGAGCAAGTTAATAAGGGCTTAAAATTGCATTAAAGAGGTAACTTTTCACTTGAAAATCAGAATTAGTTGTATTTGGGGTAATGATGCAAAGCACTTTTTAGATACAATATGAATAAAATTATGTTTTTAATTTTTACAAATGTAAAATATTCTAATATCAAAATGATAGAAGTTAGTTAAGTAAAGGGTGTACAAAAGTGGTTATTTTTTTTCACTTTGAAAATAGTGAAAATATGTTTCCATATAAGACCTAAAGAGTACTAAATGTAAGTATTTTTCAAAATCTTTTTGTGAACAAATGCTACTAGATATCTCATAAGACGTAGGTATCAAGATTGACTAGATATATCATTTTTTTTTGTTATTGAAGAAGATTTGAACTCAACATCATGTAGGTGCTTACAACATGACCTTTATCCTTAAACCAAGTGACCTTCAACATCTAAATTTATTTTCCTTGAGTGTCAAATTTTCTAACACCAAAATAATGCTCTTAATTCCACTCTCATGTTTTTACATCCACTATGAAATAATAATATTTAGTATTTTTTATATATATATAATCCACACCACATTAAACAGTCCATATGAAAGTTGATACTATGATTTATACATACATTAGTTTTTATAATATTTAGGGATCTATTACACGACTCTAACCCAAGTACATGTTAATCTATGAGCTTGCATAAACAATCACTAAATAGAGTAGGCTAAAATTTAAAAAAATTATAAAGTGATTAAAAAAATGTCCACAAACAGCTGGTTACAACAATGACTACCACCACCAACTCCTACTGTTCTTCAGAACAAATTCAACAACAGTCTGTCACTGCCTCTTTTTCTCCCAGGGTTTTCTTTAAAAACTGTACAAACTGAATTTGCAGGCTTTTGTGCTTATCTTATAAAGGAAATGCTAATCCAACAAAGGAGTGGATATTTTCCATAGAGGATGACAATTTTAACTGGTCTCACTCATGGAGACCTACACCCAAACATAATAAGTCCATCTATGAGGTGAAGATAGAAAGCAACATTTTTTTTCATGACAGAACACTTGGGCTGTATTTTTTTATTTTTTTAAAGCTCACAAAGTTGTATAGCCTTTTTCCCTAATGTTTATGTTTTGTATATTCAAGAAAAGTAGATGATTTCAAAAGACATATTAAGCACAAAGAAAACATTTATTCTAGTTTTGTAAAGGAAGAATGAATTGCATATTAAATAAATAAATAATCTATCTAGATATAAGGGTTTGGGATTGGAATAATAAATATTAAATTATATTAAATTATATGTGATATTGAGATGAGTTTGAGTGATATTTAGTTAGAATTTAAAGATGGAAAAATAATGTTGAAGGCATTAATAATTGATTCATTCATCGCTAGAATTTTTATGGTCTTGTCTTATATGTATTTCAAAATTTATAGATTAATTGTAACATGTTCTAGTTTAGATATGTTCTTATACACTTCATTATCTTTAGAGCTGAATTGGTACATAGACTTAAATTTGTACTTTTGGGACTAATATAACAAAAAATAGACTCTTGAGACTTAAATTTGTACTTGTGGGACTAATATAACAAAAATTGGACTCTTGAAATTTGTTCACCTTAATTTTTTATAGTTGATTGTGTGTTAAACGGATGGGTGGTGTTTAAGATCATCTTTGGAAATCTATTCAATTATAAGGGTCACATTCTCTCGAATCTAACCTGTAATTAGATTGACATTAAAACTTTATACAAAAGATTGAAAACAAATAGAAAACATGTAATGGACACAAGATGAAGTGTAGTATTATAATGCTTTGATAATGTTACTAGATTTCTTTCATCCCCTTTGTAAATTTCAAATTTCAGATGTATTGTCCTTATTTATTTTAAAACGAATCAATAAATATTTTAAAATGCAACAATCAAACATACAAATGTGTGTTAGATTGGCTCACAACAACTAGTAAGAGGCATTTGGTGGGATTTATTTTGAATTTGAATTTTAAAAGTTTATTGTTTGTACCCATGTTTGCATAAATTAATTAGGTCAAGTTTGTACTAATAGATTTAGTTTAGGGCGACGAATTGAAGATCTAGGGACCTATGCCAAATATTTGGAAATAAGTGACGATGGAATCTAGATGTGGTGATGGTGTCAACTAAATTGGTGCAAGAATGTCACTTGTAAACTATTTATTACATATAGAATACTCTAATCAAAGTGAAACCAAAACTAAGGGAAAAAAACCATGGGTACATGAAATATTCACCATCACAAGTTTAGTATTTATAATTAATTTTTAATATATGTATTAGAGAAGCATAAGTGCAATCTAATGAGGGATTAAAATGACACTAAATGGATAAATTTTCACTTGAAAATTAGAGGTAATTGTATTTTAGATAATATTCAAAACACTTCTAGATGCAAGATGAACATGGTGTACAATTGTGAAATATAAAATTATGTTTTTTTTTTCAATTATATAAAGTATTATATTACCAAGATGGTAGATTTTAATTAAGTTAAAAATATACACAAGTTTCCCACTTTGATTAAAGGTAAAAATATTTTTGCATTTGCATCCTAAGGACTAGGGTGATCTCACAATAGTAGGTTACACTTTTTGGTCAAATTTGACATTGACATCAACATTTTGAACTAAATCTTTACATTCTGACACCTATAGCAGCTAAACTGTTACGAATTTGAAGATGATGCAAACTAATGATTTGTGAGATTTTTTTATGTATATCATGATTTTTTTTTGAAATTTGAAATTAAATTGTAAATTTTTTGCATTTCCTTTAATAACTAAGTTTTAATAGTAAATAATATTTTTAAACAGTGATGTGTATGATGTTGCACATAACTTTTTTTCACAAAGGATAAAATTTTGATTCTTTTGAATTTAAATTGTTAACACTCATATCTAGTAATCGTGTTTCGTTTCATAGCATTTTGTTGAACTTTTTTTTAATTAAGTTTTGAAGTCAAACCAATGATAATTTAGACATAGGTGTATGATATCCAACATAACCTATTTTGTATGTATCAAAATTCAATTTATATTTTGTTGGAACAAGGACATCAATACCTAGTGCCTAGATATTTTTTAGATTTTTTCATTAATTTACTATTTTTCACATATGTCGAACAAAGAACTTGACATTTGTGAAAAACCTATCTTTAGTAAAACTAAAAAAAAAATCATAATAAAACCAAACTATATTAAAATTATACTTGTTGAAAATATCGTTTTGAGGAATATGATCTTGCAACTTGGTTTGTCAAATTAATTCCATTCGAACCTTCAACATGGGATTTGAATTCCAAAACTCTGTAGAAAGTTGCAGGAGGAGGGTGGAAAGTGAAAATTTAGGGTGTTTGGTCGAATAGGTGTTTGAACGAAGGGTGAATGAAGGGTATACCCTTTGTTTGAAGACCCCTTCATTCAAATACCTATTCAACTGAGCAACCTAAGTCTGTGTTGATAATTTTGCTAATGACCATATTCGAATGAAGTTCTCTAATTAAAAAAGAATAGTAATTTTTTAATGGTTGGCCTTCGTTTGAAGGCCTACTTGGCTATTATTTTAATTATTTATTTTAATTTCCTAGTGCATATAAATATAAAGTTTTTTTTTTTAAATCAATATAGGGAGATAAATTATCATTTTTGATCTCCAAGGTAGACTTTGAAGGAGAAATGCTTTTAGAGAGGAATTTTCAAGTTATATTTTCCAAAGAAGGAGATGGGAAACTAAAGGACAAGAAAAAATAAGAGTGGATGAAATAATTTAGTAGAAAAGACAAAAATATTACATGAAGAAAGAGTGCAAAGAGATCATAGATAGAAACAAGGTATGTATCTTTACTTTTCTATTTAGTATTGTTTCAAAAATATAAATTTTTAATGAAAATAAAATTTCCATTTAATCTCCTTCTTTGTAATTTTAAACATGTTTCATGAAGATAAGTATAAAAGAAAGCCTTATCCCCTCATTTGAAACATCTCCCAATCATCTTTCAATTACAATTCATCAAGTGCAATTCAAATTCAAGTGAGCAAGTAATCAAGCATCATTAAGGTTGTCAAGGAGAGGTCAAGTATTTTGATTTTCAGCATTCAAGATAGCATCTATGATCAAGTTCTTATGAATGAATCTATGAATTCCTACATGACTGTGTATCAACTTTTTAATGAATACTTCAAGCTAAACAAGATTATTAAAGAAGGTATAACTGTTCAATTCAATATCAAGCCTCTACCCCATAAAGACATACTCTCTTTTCTATTTCATTCATCGTAGGGTTAAGTCCAAGCCTAAGGTTTGACCTTGGAAAACCCCTGTCAACCCAACAACACTTTTACTCTCTTGTCTGTGTAGGTGAATATTTTGGAGAGAATGAATACAAATCGCAAAATTCCAACAGAGACAAAAAAACATATTTTGAAGAAGCGAAAAACCATGGTCTAGGTCACCTAGCGAGATTGACTGACGCATTTTCAACAAAACTTTAGGGAAATACTCAAAACAACATCCTTGTTGGAGTAATTAGGACATTTATCTAATTATTTATCAATCGGGTCCTTTAATTACTTTTTCACTTAAGCTAAACTTAGGTGTTTTTTTATCTAGAGTTTGCTTTTCTAGCTTTAGTTCTAGTTGTAGTTGAGCTTGATTTAGCTCCTAATTTGCATTGCTTTAATTATCCTAATTATAGCATTCGAGTTTTGCACCTAGGGTTTTGTTCATCCTTTTTTAAGGATTCATTCATTTATTATCGTTGTGCATCACCAATAATATATCTCCAATCATTCTTGTGTGCAATCAATACATAATTCTCAAGTTGTTATAGAGCATACAATCTTTGCTTGGTCTCTTTTGTGTGATAGGCATTTTCCTTGCAGATGATTCTTGGCTCTTGTGGTTATATCATTAACTTCTACATAGCATCAAAGCAAAAAATTTAAGTTCCTATCCACATGCTTGAGGGATCCAACCTTGAGTCATTTTTGTTCACATTGGGCTCAAACAAAGGTTATGATTGCATCTACAACGTCCTAAAACCTTAAGATCGGTTGTCTTTATCAAAATATGAGCAGTTGAAGTTTTGAGTCAATTTTGTTGAGGGCATAAAAATTAAGGCAAAATATGGGGGTATCTGAAAAAATATCTGCACTTTGCAAGGAAACAAATGTATCGTCACACCTAGGAGGCATGAGAACCCTAAAATTGCATATCAAATAGCTAAAAATGGTGTATTTAAAAGTCTTTTAATTTTTTTCACTTGGCATGGAAACCCAAGTGGCAGAGGCGCAAGACTACATAAAATTTTCCATCACTTATTTTTTATTTCACAAAAAAAAATCATTAAATATTGCATAGGCATGAGGAAATTTTCTAAATGGTTAAAGTGCTTCTTTTTAATAAAATCAAAGGAGAGATAAATCAAATATTTTTGTAGTCCATTCATACCTTTTCTGCAAGCTTATATCAATGAAAATTTGGCAACCTTCCACCATTTTTTTGTGGCTCCACTAATTCTAGCTACTCACCCTAAATTTAGCAAGTACCCCCTTCAAGCTTTGTTTTTCCCTAAAAACATACCTTTGGTTATTGGCTCATAACTTGACCATATTAGAAGATGGTTATGGCACCAATATGAATATACAGGTTTTTTTATCAGATTTTGTACCAATTTTTGTAGCATCTCCAAAGTCACCCTTCAATTTTGCACTTCTGGGGCCATATCTTGCACATTCAGACTCTGTTTTTTGAAAACTAGATATCATCAGAAATCTCTCAAACTCCTCTATCTAGATCTTAGGTCATTTTCTATAAATTAATCATCAAGTATTGAGATATCATAATCTTTTACTAATCAGGTCTCTATTTGTATTGAGGGTTTCTATATTTGTACCATTTTCGAGATAATCTTGAGGAATGAATCATGTATAAGGGTTATAGATGTAAATATTGTGAGAGAAATCAACATGGGCATGAATTATGTCCTTTCTTCTCACATAATTCTTGAGAGTGCATTAAATCTCAAGTTTCTCCTTCTCCATATGTAGTGATAGTTGTTCTACCTTCATTGATTGAGACTCTTATTCCTGTTAAGCATGATAATTCATCTATTTGTCTTCTTGATTGGGATTCCTAGTTGACAAACATTACTCCATTATTTGTGGAGTCTCACATTTCAAATTTGGATGACACATTTGAGGGTTTATCTCTCCTATTTGATGAAAATCGTAGCACAAGTATTGTCACATCATGTTTGTCTTTGGAGCTTGTTCAAAATTAGTTTCTATTGGTTCCTTGTTTGTCACCTTTATTGTGATTTGGAATGTACCTGACTGGTTTGTGGCATCTTCATCATCCATGGACATAGTAGCATTTGATCAGTTTCTAGAGGGACACAATATTTGGATTTGGATTCTATATCTTTCATTTTATGGGAGAGGCTTCTCTTATCTCTAGTGGATTGGTTTATTCCAAAAGGGAGAAAAGTTGTTTGCAAGAAGTGGATCATGTTTTATCTTCAAGCATTCATCATTGGCACAAGAGCTACTTCTTTATTGGGGGATTCCTATCCTCATTTTTTCTCTCTTATGGGGGGATATTCATTGTACTATTATGATAGAAGCAGTCCTTGGGGGATCACATTGAATCCTCATTCCCTTCCTTATCTAGGACAATTATTGTTTTTTCTCTCTTTTAGAGAGGATTTTTCTCCCATAGGGTTTTTCTCATTTTCTTTGGTTGTGAGAATTACATTGATTTGCATTGGTTTATACATAAGTACTTGATTAGTCATTTGTTACCAAGACTCATTCACGCATGCATTAATATTAGCTCTTTAGCTTATCCCTAAGTTAATCTTAGGAAGGGGGGGTTGTTGGAGTAATTAGGATATTTATCTATTTATTTATTAATTAAGTCCTTTAATTCCTTTTTCACTTAAGCTAAGCTTAGGTGTTTTTTTAATCTAGAGTTTATTTTTATAGCTTTAGTTCTATTTATAGTTGAGCTTAATTTAGTTCCTACTTTGCATTGCATTAGTTCTCCTAATTTTAGCAATAGGGTTTTGCACCTAGGGGTTCATTCATCCTTTTATAAGTATTCATCCATTTATTGTAATTCAAAGGTTAATTCCAAACCTAGGGTTTGACCTAGGCAAATCCCTATCAACAACATCATTTCCCTTCTTTTTGTGTGCAAGCAACGGATTTAGGAGCTACAAACAAATAATTTGACAACGATTGCATCTATCTTTTGTAGGAGCAAAAAGTAGAGGACCAAGTCACCTAGAGCTACTCGGTCTACAAATTTCTGACCAACTTCTGGGAATATATTATGTGTGGCATTTTGATTCCAAAAGTTTCATTTTTGTCCACATTTGATAGTTGGAGGACCAAGACACTTAGAGACTCTTAGTCTTGTACTTTTTGGGCCAAACCGCCTAACATAGGTGTCTCTATGTTCCTCATGCTCATATTTAGCTATGTGTCTATATATTGCATCTATAGCTTATTTTTCATGTTATTTTATGTCAAATTTCCATCATTTACCCTATAGATCTAGCATTCAAATTACATCCTTTCAATTGCATTTTCAACTCAATCAAAAGGGAACATAATTCATACTTCATTCAACCTTTTTCCTCATAGAATTGAGGTTGGATCTATTGAGTCCATTCTCCTTTTAATATTTTGTGTGGGAATAAGTGGATTTCCTAGTTTACATAGCTTGACTTGTGAAACCCTCTATTTTCCATTGGACCAAAATATTTTGGTGAACCTAGTGTATCTTATGTTTGTATCACTTCTTATTTTCATTCTTAGATCTGACTTATATGAATTTAATCAATTCACATTTACAATTATAAATAAAATTAAAGGTTCAATTCACAAAACCCTAATTTATTTTGATAAAATTGACTTGTGGGTTGCATAATTTCTGATTTATATACTCAAATTTGATTATTATTATTATTACATGTTATTTTCATATTTAAAATCATTTAGTTATCACATCTACCATTTCTTTATAGCATCTTATTGTTTAATCAATTGTTGTACAAGGAAATTACAATGTTTAATAATATATTTAGCTTGCATAACCATTTGAAATTATAATGATTTCAATTCTATCCACTCAATTTTTCCTTCTTTGTGCATGAATTTTGTTACCCTTTCACCTACATCCAAAATCCTAGAGAGATGAAGTTATAGACTTATGGCTTCCCAGATTTTAAATACTAAGGGGTGTGAGCCATTGTTGAATAACCTATTCCATGGGAACTTGGGTGAATCCTCAATCCCCACACAATACATCCTAATGTTATGGAGAACAATTCCCCTTGAACTTCTCATTATGAGGATGACTCATTAACTAGAGTTACTATTGGCTAATTAGGGAAGCTTGACAATGAGTTGGATAAGCTTCAACAATGGATGAGTCAAGAACACCCAAATAGTGAGGCAATCCACTTGATTAAAGGGTTGAAGAGAATGGTTAAAAGTGATGAAAATGGTGTGGATGTGTTGTGTGGCACTGCTCATATTGTTGATACCAATGTTATGCCAATAAAAAGTTGTGTTGAAACTCTTGGTCACTTTAATCCTACAAATCAAGTTGAGAATTCCATTACAATGCCTTCACAAATTGCTTATAGTGTGCCTAATGGCGATGTTCAAATAATTTTTATTACTAATTTGCAAAAGGATATTAGAGATAATCTTTTATTTTATAAATTTCCATTTTTCATACAATTGTGTGCAGTGCATCATAACTATCAACTTCAAGTGAGCTAGTTTGAATCCTCTTCTTCAATGGCTATGGTTGATAAGAATGAGAGGGCTCAACAAACGTTCAATAAATTTAAAAAATAAAACAAAGGCTTAATCAAGGTCAATGACAACTCTTCCAATCATATAAGTACATTGTTGACTAGATTCAAAGGACCGGAATACTGAGAGGGGGAGGTGAATTAGTATTCCCGCACACACACACACACACACACATATATATATATAGAAACTTTTAGCAATACTTTAATCTTCCTCAGAAATATCAAACTTCATCTATCATACTTAATGAACATAAAACTACAAAAGTAGAATAATCATGAAGAACACAACCACAAGAGAAACATTGGATTTATACATGGAAAACCCAAATGGGAAAAACCACGGAGAGTGTTAACTCTCAAGAAAATATAACTAGTTATATGGTGTTTACAAAGAGGTGGCTCACTGTCGGGTGGCTCGCTACCAGATTATAAAAATGACTCACTGATGGATTTCTCACTATCGGAATGCTCAATGCAACAAAAAAAAGCAAATTGAAAAGGATTGCATCTCCAAATGCATGAGATCAATTCTAAGATTAAGCTCAAGTCACAATTCACAAACTCTACAGTAGATCCAGTTAAAGATCTTTGTACAACTATCCTGCAGCGGGTCTAGTGAAGAACCACTACACCATTGCAACACTATTTGCCTTCACTATCCACAACTACACACTCTGCTTCTCTACTATCTTTCGCATACACTCATATTTTCTCAATCTCTTTCTCTCTCTCACACACACACCCCTATATCTCTTCTCTACCACACACACACTACTATATATATATTGGAGGATACAAACATGAAATAGTGTGTAGGCCAAGCCCAACACAATATTCAACATAAATAAGAAACTCATGTCGGCCTCTGCAAGATCTCTACATGCTTCCTTTTTCATACTTCATTTGCCAATGCATATACTGATATTATCGGAATGGGGTAGGGTCATCCGGACCCAAAGATACTGACCCACTATTACAAAATTAAGCATAATGTCTCCAATCTCCAAAGATATAAACTCCACGCATACCAGGAATACTGCAACATGAAATTTGAAGAGATACTACTGCCATGACCAAAACAACTAATACTGGAACTCATAACCGATACTGGGACTAATGAGAACTCAAAATTTTGGAACGAAGATCTTCCACATATAACCTCATCATGTCATCTCCATCTAACTGCATCATAACATTTTTCCATAACAAATAACTGCACAAAGTCTGGACCAATCCAAATAACATAGAATTGCACATACTATCTAGTCCAAACTAGATAGATAGTTTGACATCAGTGACAATAATATTCACACAAGTCTAACAATCTCCCCCTTTGTCATTGATGGAAACACATATCCAAAATATAATTGTATGAAACAACCCCCCCTTTCTTATGCAACTCCTCAAATCCAAGAAACCACATTACTTTCTCCCCCTTTTGACATCAAGGAAAAAGGATGCCTTTGATGAAAGAGAAAGAAGGAAGAAAAAGACATAATATATACAACTACAAAAATGTCAGAGATTGAATACCACACAAGAACCTTTAGCTACTCTTCTTCGGAAAGATAAGCTTGTATTTCTCTTTTAGATCTGGAAGAAGAAATTCCCAAGAATTTATGAGCAATTTAATGTTGACTGAAAGACTTCTGCATTCTAACAATAGATCAACTACATGAGAAAAACTATTCGAAGCAGATGGATTCTGCTCATACTCAACTGAACTTCCAAGCAATGCTGAAAAATGCTCTAATTTAGCCTCAATAATCTCCTTCACCTTCCAAAACATGTTCACAAATTCTTCTTTCTACCTTTGCAATAATAAGAGTTCAGCTTGAAGAAAGTTGATTCTTTTCCTCTGCTCACAATCCCTATCATCCACTAAATCAAAATATTTGCCTAAAAATGTCAACTCATCTTCAATAGCATCGATTTTGCTTTTGTGTTAAACTACAGTTGTCGGCCACCAGATACAATACTTGTAGACTCTGCTAACACTACACATACAATTTATCAATTCCTCAATACATGCTGATAAGATCTTTTTCCCATCAACACATTCATTCAACACATTTTGCATATCCAAACCTTTTTCTCTGGATATTCTACCTTCAATAGACTGGTTAGAAAACTTCTCTTTAGAACCTCATTCAGGGATTTCAGAAGTAGATTACTTATATCCTCAATGCTCATGTTATTCCGGATCAAATGATTCATCGGAATGCTTTCAATTATGTCTGACTCAACTAAAGTCAACCACATCACACCAATTCTCTTGATTCCATCCACACTATCCACTAACTTTGGCAAATTACATTCATCATATGATTCTCCAACTTCTTGCCCTACAACAGTCGAATCTCCTCCAGCTATAGGAGACTCTGGACCTTCAATCACCACAATATCCTCTACTTTTCTTTTCATTGACTTTGAAATACTAACAAGAATAGACTATCTTCTTTTCTTCTTTCAAAAGAAAGAACCTCCATAAACAAAAACAAAAGATACTGGGCCAACACTCCATGTGTCCAAAAAGGATTTGAAATAAGAATCACAAACTTCCTCTTTATTATTCAGACTGTTCAACTATCTAAATATTTGTCTTGCAATTGGAACACCAGATGCCTATATGATATTGTCTTTTGTCGGAAGGGATCCCAAACAATACATAACCAAACTCACAAGCAATGAACCAAACTAGAAAGGACAATTCTTTTCTTTTGTCATCTTAACATTCTCTAACAACAATGCTCTCAACAATTCAAAAAAGTTGAATGATTTGTTTTCCATTGCAAGCATATGTGCCATATATACTGCAATTGTCGAGGTGGCACCTTCCTTATTCCAAAAATAGATTTTGTAAGAAATATTGTAGGATACATACCTCACCACAGGGTTGATGATAGTGTTAATGATCAATGCTTGCTGATCACCCTTCATGTCGGTTAGGGCTTCCACTTCTTTGTTCAAGATTGAATTCTTTGTCATAAATTCTCCACTATTGCACAAACCGGTGATCAGGGAGATAACCTCTTTCGAGATGGGGTAGGGTTTATTTAACATAATGTTGTCATCCCGTACATGGCTAAGGATCATCCTGATAACCTCTACATTATCAAATGAAGGAAATTTTGTCCAAAGATTCAAACCTTTTATTTCCAATCCTTTGACTCTTTAGAACTCAACATCACTCAAACCAGCTTCAACATCTCTGATTTTCTCCAGGTTAAATTCATCTAGGAACACCTTATCCAAAACCTAAAATTCTTCGCTGCTAGATTCTCCGGCGATCATTTTTCCTTCCATGATTTCTTGCACCACTCTCTTGTTCCACTACTGCTCTACTGATTCCAATATTCTTAAGCACAAATAATTGATAATGAAATAATGAATTCAAAAAGTTGATACTTATCTTGCCAAAAACACTTCCTATAGGGTTTTGCCACCAAGAATGATGATGTCAATGAAATTCCTTTGATTACCGAATAGCCTTTACAGTACTTAAAGCATTGTCATGTTGGATCAACGATATGATCCACTCAGACATGGATGATAGAAGATTTTTCTTTCAAAAGGAACTCTCCCTAACCTAAAGCACTATACTTAGTAACCAGAGGAAGAGGTGCATGTATCGGATTCTCGTACATTAGGCTCACTATCGGGCTTCTCACTACAAAGATACAAAAGAACGGCTCACTGCTAGAATGCTCACTGCAAAAAAAAAATGTGAACTGGAAAGGATTGCACATCCAAATGCATGAGATCAATTCTAATATTAAGCTCAAATCACAATTCACAAACTCTACAGTAGATCTTGTTAAAGATCTCTATACAACTGTCCTGCAGCAGGTCCGGTGAAGAACTACTGCAACACTGTCTACCTTCACTTTCCGCAACTACACACTCTGCTTCTCTGCTATCTTCCACATATACATACATTTTCTCAATCTCTTTCTCTCTCTTTCACACACACACACACATATATCTCTTATCTACCCCACACACGCTACTCTCTCTCTCTCTCTCTCTCTCTCTCTCTCTCTCTCTCTCTCTCTCTCTCTCTCTCTCTCTCTCTCTCTCTCTCTCTCTCTCTCTCTCTCTCTCTCTATATATATATATATATATATATATATATATATATATATATTAGAGGATACAAACACATAATAGTGTGTCGGCCAATCCCAACACAATATCCAACATAAACAAGTCACTCACGTCGGCCTCTGCAAGATCTCTACACAGTTCCTTTTTCATACTTGTAGCGTCCTAAAATTGCGACACTTGCAATTTCGACTGCATTTCGGTCTTCACGATGGCGACGCAACACGCAACCTGAATGGAGACCCCGAAACTTGCTCATGACACCAAAAACTGCATTTTTCAAGCACCCTGGCCTGAACCTCCTTGCACCCTGCTGTCCCGAGAGGTGGGACCAGAGCGCCCAGCGCCCTGGTCCCTGGGTCCTATTTTGGGCCCGGTCTCCTTTGGACTTCGGGTCTTTATGTTTGCAAATTGGAAAATTATCTTTCCTGGTCGGCCTAAGGTCGGGAAAATCAGTCTATCAGCCCTAAATGACAAGTATATAAACTACATTGTCCTCTCCCATTTGGGTAAGAAGGTCATATGTGCAAAAGCGTGGAAACTATACTCAAGCATTCAAGCATTCAAGCATTCCTTCAAGCAATTGATCATTTCAAGTCTCCATTCAAGGCTAAGTGTTGCATTCAAGACAAGGATTCAACCATTGAAGAGGAGATCACTTACAACATACTACTACAACATACAACATACAACATCTATACCTTCGCACATAAGGATACAAACATCCTTACAACAAGGTTGCAGGTACGCGGCTGAAATTGAAGATTTGGAATCCTTGTGTAGAGACGACCAGATCCCCCTTCGTTTTGCGGATTTTTCGGAGGACTGTGGCGCTCGGGCGCCATCGTCCCGACAACTTTTGCTCAAATTTGCAGGACAGCGTCGTATCGACATTTTACTGCTAATTCCAGGTCCGCAGCTTCATCCTATATCCCTATCTCAGTTTATAAGCGAATCTTTGTCACTTTCTATGCATTCCTAGCTTAATTCTTCTATCAACATTCTTTACAAAAGAGGGTAGCCTTGCTTTCTTAACCCTTGAAACACATTTAGCATCCAATCTTGCATTGTGTGGGATTGGATCTTGTGGGTTTCAACCCCTCTTTTGAATGTAAAGTCTCTCCCCTAAGTGAAAACCATCAACCCTAGTGAATCTCCCTTCTCTCTCCTTGGAGTTGAAAGAGGGGAGAGCAACTAGGGTTCGATCGTGATTTTCCGCTTTACATTTTGGTGAACCCGACGTGAACATCCTTTCTGATTATTCATGATTAGATCTAAAATTTGATTCTTTGATTACATTTCCATGTTTGATCTTTTGCAAAATTTTAGAGGTGATTGCATAAAAACCCTAAATTTTCTTTTTAGTAATTAAACTTGTGAAATATTTAATTGTTAATGCTTGTTTCAGATCTGCCCTTCTATTACAAATTATCAATTCAAATTTGTGCTTTAATTTTGAAAATTAAGTGGTTAAGTGTCAAAACCCTAATTTTTGAAACCCTCTTGGTTCAACCTTTGTCCGACAATTTCACTGATCAAAACATCTCCAAATCAGCTGTAACTTTGGATTCCGCAATAAAATCACAATATCTTTCATCCCTGAAAATTTGGAAAAAAGTTGCGAGGACCGTGTGCACTCCGAGCGCCATCGTCCCCGACATTTTTTCCGAAATTTCGGGAGCTAGATCTTACTGTATTTTCCTGCTAAAATCTAGAATTTTGGCTGATTTTATCAATTTTAACACCTTCAAAATTAAAGTCAAAGTTGGTCTAGGGATTGCTTGGATTAACGCTTCTAATCATTCAAAAATCATTGAAACTGAAATTTTGTGTCAAAATTGTATTCTTACTGTCCTAAATCTGAAAAGTGTGTTTGCATTCATTAAAAATTTCAGTGCTTTATTCAAATTCTTACAATTTGTGACTTTTGAAATTAAGTGCTTAATTACAACAACTTTAATTTCCGCCTTCAAAATTGAATTTTGCGTGAAATTGAGTCAATTTTTAAATTTCAAAATTTGCATTGCTCTTGACATTCCCTCTAAAATCATAAAATTCAAAATTTCAGTTCCCCTCTCTTTTTCAAAATTCAAATTTTTGCATTTTTCGACAATCTGGGTAGGGTTCAATTTTGAGATTGCAACTTTAATTTGGCCTATCTACAGATCGTAAAATCACTCAATTTTTTCAGATTAGCTCTAAAATCATCATACCTTTCATCCCTGCAAATTTCGAAAAAAGTTGCAAGGACCGTGTTGCACTCCGAGCGCCACGGTCCCGGACATTTTTTCTGAAATTTCGGGAGATTGTCGTGATTGCATTTAACAGCTTAAATATGGAAGATTGGCTGATTTTACTGAAAATTGCTACCTCTAAATTCAAAATTTCCTCTTCCTTTCTAGTGCATGAGTTTTACAACAATAAGCCCTACTTACACTATTCCCGTTAGACGAAGCCGTAGAATTAAGTCTTTCCGAGGTTTAATTACTGAGGAGATGGAACCTAATTTGAATGGCCTTTTTAACGAGGACATAGGTAATTCCTCTAATCCTCCTAATGATGAAGAAGCTCTCCATGAGGTTTCTGAAGAACAACTTTCAAAATTGGATAACCAATTTGACGATTTTCGACAATGGATGTCTCAAGAATACCCTGATAGTCAAGCTCTTCCTTTAATTGAGGGTCTAAAACGTATGCTTCAAAGTGATAAGAATGGAATTGATATTTTGCGTGGTATTGCACACATTGTGGATTCGAATGTGATGCCTATGAAGAGTTGTGCTGAAAATTTGGGTTATACACAACCTCCTACTCAAGACAATCATTCTATTCCTTTGATGACTTCTATTGCTAGCATACCTACCTTTACATCAAACATAATGGCTACTTCTATACAAGATATTCCTCCTATGATCACCAGTCATGGGGGCAATCCTCCCTCTTCTTCAATTAACCCTCTTCCTTCACTTAATCCGACTTCTTCATTCACTCCTTCAATGAGTGTCCCTATTATATCTCCACAAATGAACATGATGCAAGGGGGCAATTCATTCAATCATTCCATTCCTCCTTGTAGTGTTCCTCCTGTCCAATCATCTCCTATGACTAATTATCATAGGGTCCCACCACCTTACTCTTTACCTTCTTTCAATAACATAACACCTCCATCTCAATCTAACACATCTAATATGAACTCTTCGACTGAAGCGACCATTAACAATCTTGCACAAACTGTCTCTTCTTTACAGCAACAAATTGCCTCTATGAATCAATTTAAGTTTAGTGTGCCCACATTTGATGTTGCGAGCCCACTTTCTCTTGACATTGTTCGAGCTATTCCCCCTAAACATGTTGAAATTCCGCATTTGGAGCTTTATAATGGTAAAGGTGATCCTCTAACACATGTTAAGACTTTTCAAACAATATGTACTGATTTTGCTTATGACCAAAGGTTGCTTGCAAAACTGTTCACTAGAACATTAAGAGACAAAGCCCTACAATGGTATTGCTTGTTGCCTTCTTATTCTATTACTTCTTTCGAACAACTTGCAAATGCTTTCATTCAACAATTTCAAAACAATATAAGTCCTAAAGTTACTTTGATTGATTTAATGCATTGTAAACAAGGTGTTAAAGAAAAAGTGACTGATTTCATTGGTAGATATAAGCATTTGTATGCTCAAATTTCTTTTCCAGTGCCTGACAATGATATTCAAAGAATCTTTATTTCTAATTTACAAAAAGATATTCGAGACAAACTTTTGTTTTCTGAGTTTACTTCTTTCCAACAGTTGTGTGCAACTCTTCACAATTATCAACTGACTGTGAGTCAAATGGAACAATCACATCCTATGGCTCCGAGTGATAAGGGTAATAGCAGTCAACAACCATTTGGGAAGTTTAAACCGAACAGAGATTCCATCAAATTCAATGAAAACATCATCAACAACAATGTGAATGCAGCATCAGGTGTGCCTCCTATTTCTAAATTTTTCAAGAAAGAAAGAAAGTATACTCCTTTGAATGAATCAATGCATAGTATTATGAATAAGTTATTGGAAAAAAATGTGCTTACTCTTCCTCCTATAAGACAAATTGATCCTGCAAAGATTACTTCACCTTATTTTGATAACAAAGCTTTTTGTCAATTTCATCGTCAGCCTGGGCATGATACTGAAAAATGTTTTTCTTTAAAGGGTAAAATTCAAGATTTGATTGATAATAATACTATCTCTATTTCTGGAGTGAATGATAAAGGCAACACATCTGTAGCTCCTCCTAACCAAAATCTTCATATTTTCACTGATCCATTACCTTCTCATACCTCTAATGCAATTGAGGCTAATGATTCCTCTCTCTCATCTGATGGTCTTGTGTCTATGACTCCAAATGTGATTAACTTTGTAGAACAGCAAGAAAACCCTAAAGAACCTTCCATCACATTTGATTCCAGTGAAACCATTAGGGCACCTGATGGTCCTTTATACATAGTTGCAAAATTCAAGAATACACCTTGCCGTGGAGTGCTTATTGATCCTTCGTGCATGGTTAATGTTATTATTGAAGAATTTCTTTTTACTTTGCAAATGAATCAAGTGATATATGACAAAACAGATGTGATTGTGAAACTATTTGATGCATTTTCTTCTCCTGCAATTGGTTCTATTACATTGCCTATTGAGGTCCATAACAAATCCCTTGATGTGAACTTTGCTATTATTCCATCTTCCGAACAATTTCGTGTGAAGCTTGGCTATCCTTGGCTATCTTCCATGAAAGCTATTGCTTCTCCTATTCACAAGTGTTTGAAATTTCCCCATAATGGTGAAGTTGTTACTGTCAATCATAGTCTCTTTAAACCAGCTGAAAGAACTTCTAGCGTTCCTATTGATTATTTTTGGCCTAAACAATTCCAATCTCTTCCTCCGCGAAGTGATCATCTTTTCAAATCTTATCAAAAGTGGAAAACAGATATGATCCTATCTCTAAGTGAACCTAGAACACCCAAACTTGACATTCCTATCATTCTTGAGAAGGAAGTTCTTCCTTTGAAAGATAAAACTAATGTCTTTCCTCAAGAAGATTCCCAACCCGTTCCCATGGATGTGATTATGTCTATGCCTAATAAACCTTCTAAGAGTAGACCTATACCTCCTCGTCATGATGGACTTGGTCTCCTTCCAAAACCAAATATTCCTCCTTTATATGGAGCAGTTCCTCCTCCTTCCTCTTATGGAGAGAAGAGACCTTCCTCTTCTCCTATTGTTCAGCCTAAGAGACCACAACCTAAACACCCAAGTGATAAGGATGAAAACATTCCTCCTCCTCAATCTTCTTCACTTCCTACTAAGACTAGACGAAATCGTTCTGCACGTGAACGCCGATGAAAGCGTCGTCTTAGAGCTCAAGCAGCTGCTTCTCAAACTTTGCAATCTCCAAAAACACCTTCAACAAGCATTATTTCATTTTCTCCTCAGCCGACGATTGAGCCGAAATCTCCTAAACATAAGATGCATGATGGTCTTGATCCTGTGCGAGTTAAAGATCCTATTTTTATAAATTTTGATGATGATATAGATGAAAATGTTATTCATGATGAAAATGCTACTTCTCTTGCTTCTGATAGTGAATATGAACTTGTTGATATTGATAACCATTTATCTAACGAATTTTCTAAAGCGCTTATCCTAGCTCCTAGACAAGAACAACGTGGCTCGGAACATGAACATAGCCCTTGTTTGGATCTTGTGATAGCTCCATCTGCTGTGTTGAATGTTCCTCCTCTAGCGTGTTCCCTGCCTTCCCGAAACATTGATCAGCAAGATCGGGGGGTAGATGGCGTGCTAGACTAGATACATTAGCATAGCAGATTCTCTCCTCCTCTCTTGTGTTACTTCTTCTATATGTTATTCTCATTCTTCTATTTGTTGTCCTTAGTGTTGTCTACTTGAGGACGATGCAAAGCATTGAGATCTCTTTTGGTCTCTCTCATGTTGATTCAAAAGACACATGTGTTCCCTTCTTCTAGGTGACCTTCCTTGATTGGGGAATGAAGAACAATTATGCATACATACATATGATACACATGAATTATCATACAGCATACTGACCCCGAGGAAAGCGAAGTCACCTTGTGCGTTGTGTTTTGTGTCTATTATCCTTGGGCTTACCTTACACTTGGGGGCTATATCCTTGCGATAACGTGCTCCTTTCCTTTCTCATTTCTTATATGTATCACTACCTTAAATAAATCACCCCCGGTGAGGCGTGTACGATCGCTTTAACGTAGGGGGGCATACATCCCGTCCATATCTTTTCAAGATACTTGAGAATTTCTTGGCAAATTTAGCCTTGCCTTGAAAATTTTTGATATCTTTCTTGCATGACTCATAGTGATGGGACCTTGCTACTGACAGTCATGGTTCTCCCTCGTGATCTTCCCTTTTACTTTGTCAATCGAAGCCGTAAGATCCTTAGTCCACTGGGGGCTTGGTGCATCTTGCCTCCTTGACGTGGTGAAAGTCTTTCAATATTGTTTCCTTGTACTTTACCGGAAGTATGAGCATACATACTCCCGCTAAAGTGGGGGCTAAATGTAGCGTCCTAAAATTGTGACACTTGCAATTTCGACTGCATTTCGGTCTTCACGATGGCGACGCAACACGCAACCTGAATGGAGACCCCGAAACTTGCTCATGACACCAAAAACTGCATTTTTCAAGCACCCTGGCCTGAACCTCCTTGCACCTTGCTGTCCCGGGAGGTGGGACCAGAGCGCCCAGCGCCCAGCACCCTGGTCCCTAGGTCCTATTTTGGGCCCGGTCTCCTTTGGACTTCGAGTCTTTATGTTTGCAAATTGGAAAATTATCTTTCCTGGTCGGCCTAAGGTCGGGAAAATCAGTCTATCAGCCCTAAATGACAAGTATATAAACTACATTGTCCTCTCCCATTTGGGTAAGAAGGTCATATGTGCAAAAGCGTGGAAACTATACTCAAGCATTCAAGCATTCAAGCATTCCTTCAAGCAATTGATCATTTCAAGTCTCCATTCAAGGCTAAGTGTTGCATTCAAGACAAGGATTCAACCATTGAAGAGGAGATCACTTACAACATACTACTACAACATACAACATACAACATCTATACCTTCGCACATAAGGATACAAACATCCTTACAACAAGGTTGCAGGTACGCAGCTGAAATTGAAGATCTGGAATCCTTGTGCAGAGACGAACAGATCCCCCTTCGTTTCGCGGATTTTTCGGAGGACCGTGGCGCTCGGGCGCCATCATCCCGACAACTTTCGCTCAAATTTGCAGGACAGCGTCGTATCGACATTTTACTGCTAATTCCAGGTCCGCAGCTTCATCCTATATCCCTATCTCAATTTATAAGCGAATCTTTGTCACTTTCTATGCATTCCTAGCTTAATTCTTCTATCAGCATTCTTTACAAAAGAGGGTAGCCTTGCTTTCTTAACCCTTGAAACACATTTAGCATCCAATCTTGCATTGTGTGGGATTGGATCTTGTGGGTTTCAACCCCTCTTTTGAATGTAAAGTCTCTCCCCTAAGTGAAAACCATCAACCCTATTGAATCTCCCTTCTCTCTCCTTGGAGTTGGAAGAGGGGAGAGCAACTAGGGTTCGATCGCGATTTTCCGCTTTACAATACTTCATTTGCCAATGCATATATCGATATTACTGGAATAGGGTAGGTTCATCCAGACCGAAAGATACTGACCCATTATTACAAAATTAAGCATTATGTCTCCAATCTTCCAAAGATATAGACTCCACACATATCAGGAATACCACAACACAAAATTTAAAGAGATACTACTTCCATGACTAAAACAGCTAATACCGGAACTCATAACTGATACCGGGACTAATGAGAACTCAAAATTCTAGAAAAAAGATCTTTTAGAGATAAGCTCATCATGTCATCTTCATCCAACCATATCATGACATATGTTCATAACAAATAATTGCACATACCAACTGCACAAAGTGTCCAAACCAATCTGAATAACACAAAACTATACATATTGTTCGGTCCAAACCAGATAACTAGTTTGACATCAATGGCAACAATATTCACACGCGTCTAGCATGTACACAAGTACTCTTCCAATCATATAAGTACACAAGTGGCAGATGCTACACTAGGTCATCAATTAACTCCACTTTCTAAGTCTTTACATAGCATAATGCTTAGATTGATGAATGATAATGTGTTGCAACTTCCTCCCATCAAACCTATAGATCCCTCTAAGCCTTTACCAACTTCTTTTGACCATAAATCCTTTTGCCAATATCATCATCAAGTTGGTCATGATACTAAAAAAGTGTTACAAATTGAGGCATAAGACCCAAGACCTTATTGATTCCAATATTGTATCCATGGAGGGTGTGAATGATAAATGAAACAAATATGTGGTACCTCCTAATTATAATTTGTGACTCTTTACTAATCCTTTGCCTTCTCATTCTACTAATGTCATTGAATCCAATCCACTCATAACTACTCCTAATGACATGGGCATAGATTCTAACAATGTTGTGAACCCAACATATTTCCTCAAGCCTTCCAAGATAATAAATCACAATAGAAGAAGTAACTAGTGTATGTGGGAAAAATGGATTAATAAAACTAAATATGTGAAAAATTACGGTAAATACCAATCCACACACACACACAGGACTTCTTGATGCAAGCTATGGAGTAACGATGCGTTACTCAGCTTCCCAAGGAGGGTCCCATGGTTCTCTATCTCACAATGTCCCTCAAACCAATGTTTTGTTCTCAGATTACTGAGCAAAATGGCTTAGGGATGGCAAATATGAGAACGAGAGAGATTTTTAGTCGATTTTAGTATGAGATGAATGTTAAGCTATGTATGATGCTAAAATGCAATAAAATAACTATAAGATGACAAGATTAGTATGAATACTATCCTAACATACTATATTTAGTCTATGATTGAGCTAAAATGATAATGAACTTATTCTAAACATGTATATTCATGATTACTTCTGATCTAAAAGAGGCTAAATGAGGAGCATATATAAAATGAAAGTTTGAAACAATTTGAGCATAAGTGTGATGCTTCAAATTTGAAAGATGATTGTTAAGAATGGAGGAATGAGAGCTCTATTTATAGCACAAACAGGGCAATGGATGGTCAGGATTGAAAGGTTTAATCAAGGGCCAAGTTTGAAAGTTGGGGATCCATGTGCACAATTGGCACCAATGAAATAGTGACAAATGTCCACATCAGATTGGGTTGAGAGAAGAAGTTGGAGGCATTAAAGGCCTGAGAAGACCTCATGGTTATCTAAAGGCTAAGGGTCAAGTCTAAGTTAGGTTTACCCACTGAATTAGGATCTAATCCAAAGATAAACCTTTGTGCAAATGATTAAGAGATAATCATGGTCAAAGCATTAATGACCTGATGAGACCCTTGGGTTGGATAGAGGTTGAGTCAAAACAAATGTTTTAACCATGTGGGAGGGTTTGAAATAACCATTAATGGTTATTGGAGACTTTGTGGATTAAGTGGTTGAAGGTTGGAAGCCTTCAATGGTTTTCAAAGACTTTAGGGTTTTAGTGGTTGAAGGTTGAAAACCTTCAATGGTTATCCAAGACTTTGGGCCATTTGAGAAATGACCTCCCTTTGCTTAGGGATGTGACAAAGTTTAGAGGAGGGTTAGGTTAATTAGAATCGTTTAGAAGTTTCTAGAAGGGGTTAGGAAGGGGTTTGGGATTTTGCAAGTGGATGAGGGGATAATAGGATTTAATTGAATTATTTGATTTTCATTCAATCTGGTTGTAATTAAATAAATTTGATTTATTTAATTTAGGATAACTATTTAATTAAATTTGAATGCAATTAAAAGTGGCTAGGGGGATTTAATTGAATAAAATGATTTATTCATTAAATGGTATAGTGAATTTTATTTAAATAAATTGAGTAATTTACTTAATAAAATAGAAGAATGTGGATAATTTAATTAAATTGGATTTAATTAAATAGGGAAATGAACATAAAATATTCATTTAGGAATGTGGTCATTTTTATGCGTCTACATTTTGCCCCTCTTTGAAGTGACGTGTGTGCACATGTTAATTCAAAGAAAATGATGTGTTTTTGTGTTTTTATGATCAAATGCAATTTTTGTGTCGCTCTTTTGATTTGCCAATCGTGCCCCAGATTTGATGCGATGCTCCAGATTCGATGCGATGTGATGCCCCCTCGGGAGATGAATCAATATTTTTTTTTTTTTGGTTGGAAAATTTCTGATTTAAATTGATGACGTTCGTATGATGTGTAGGATTTCATGCGTGTAGTTAGTGTGTAAATTGATTCATCTCCCGAAAAATTAAAAATGGTTTAGTATAGGGGAGACCGCGACCATATTACAGGCCCAGTTAGGTAACCCTAATTTCATTTTTCTCCTATAAAAAGGGAAAAGGGTTTGATTTGAATTCATTTGTGTTTGTTGACTTTGAAGAGAAGAGAATTGGCTCTGGAGAGAAAATGCCGATTCCTTACCACAGACACCGTTTCGAGCGCGTTCGGAGATATCGGAGACCTGCAGCGCATGGACCACCAGTAAGTCAACCCTATTGACCCTTTTTTGATTTTTGATTTTGTCGATTTTAGGTGTTTTTTGAATTTTTAAGTTCGGGCGTTGCGGTTTAGCGCATCTAAGGTAAACAGTAGCGCATACGCAATGAGATCTAGCGCATCGGTGTCAGATTTAGGGGCCGCGTCCGAAAATATTTGGTAGCGCATAGGATTTTTAGGTTAGCGCGTAGACGGAAAACAGCGCATGTAAAGCCAATGTTAGCGCGTAAGGGAAACAGGATAGCGCATCACTTTGACCTAGCGCATAGGATGCATAGAAGTTCGCAGGAAGCCGGAGGGTTAGCGCGTGATCATAACCTAGCGCATAGGGTTTAATAGGTAGCGCTTAGGAAGATTAGATTAGCGCACAGAGTGTTTGTAGCGCATAGAATGAAAAGGCGAGCGCCTAGGGAGGATAGATTAGCGCGTAGACAGAGTCTAGCGCATAGGTTAGTTTAGGTAGCGCAATGGAGGAAAATAATAGCGCATAGACATGGTCTAGCGCATAGGGCAAATATATTAGCGCATAGGAAAAACAGCGTAGCGCATAGATGGAATCTATCGCATACGATAAATAGGTTAGCGCGTAGGACAAACAGCCTAGCGCGTAGGTATTTTTTAGCGCATTTCATGTCTGTTTTAGCGCATCCAGGAAAAATTTGTGTTGTAGTCGATCTAAAATGTGGTGTTTTTGCGTGTCTGTCGTGTTTTTGATGCATGTATCCAATATGAGCATTTGTATAACGTGTTTTGATGTGAATGTTTCCAAGTTATGTATAGATATCAAGCTATTTGTGGAGATCAGAACATGATTTATTTTGTGTTATCTGTTTTAAGTTCAAAAGGCATATGAAAGCCTGAGTTGTTTTATAAGCCGATATGGGTTGGAAACTTGAGTTGTTTTACAAGTTTTGATATGGGTGGGAAACTTGAGTTGTTTTACAAGTTTGTGATTGTGGTACTTGAGTTGTTTTACAAGTTTTGATATGGTTTTTGAGAACTTGAGTTGTTTTACAAGTTGATATGAAATGATAGGTTTTTGAACTTGATGTAGATGAGCAAATTTGTTTCATGTATTTGATGTGAGTTGTATTTTGATATCTTTTTGTTGATGTGGAATCTGATATTGGATATGTTTTGTTTGTTGACAGGAGCGATTGGGGATCGTGCAGTCGAGGGAGAGATTCCCGAGACCATGGACACTGATACCACGTCTATCACAGGCAGACTTAGATATTATTGAGAGGTGTGGATTGACCTCACTTTTGGATATGCCTCGGTTCACTGTGAACCGGGGACTCTTGACAGCACTGGCAGAGAGGTGGCATAGTGACACGAACACCTTCCATTTTGCCACTGGGGAGATGACCGTGACACCAGAGGACTGCTATCGCATCCTTCGTATTCCTGTGGTAGGAGCTATACTGCCCTATGAGCAGACAGAGGAGGGCGGCACAGAGGCACTGCGCCGGATTTTTCATGATGAGAGTGTCTGCGGTTATGAGATCCCGTGGCAGGAGTTCCTGGATCTTGATTATGCACCGCTGCCATCTGTATTGGCAGGATTTATTGGAGGATTCCTTTGTCCTAATCGCAGGTCAAAGGGATTTTCAGTGGGATGGGGGCTGGTTCTGGAGCAGATGGTCACACAGGGCCGGAGATTTGCATGGGGGTCAGCGATGCTGGCCCACCTTTACAGGAGCCTGCATGAGGTAGTATACCTCGGTTATAGCAGTTTATCAGCAGGGGTGACACTCTTACAGGTATGGTGCTGGGAGCACATTCCAGCAGCGAGGCCACTGGCGGACAGGGATAGGCCCGTGGGGGCAGCTTATGCATATGGTTATAGAGGCCTAGTTGTCCAGCGTAAGCTGGGCAAACTAGAGCACTGGAGGAGGGTTTTTGATGACATAGATACGGTCATCTGGAGACCGTACACAGGCTGCGAGGTATGGGCCGAGGATGGTATGGAGATGCCGTTCATTTTTATGACGAGGCATTTGATTGGGAGGACCCCGTTCGTTATTGAGCGGTTTTTGGTTACCCGAGTTTTGAGGCAGTTCGGGAGGCAGCAGGGTGTTCCACAGGGAACGTGCTTATATGCACGGCGGCAGCAGGATGTGGCCGATTGGGGGCCGACCATTGACAGTGCTGTTGTGATTGAGGAGTTTACTGGTTTGGCTGGGCAGATCTGGGACTATGCCCCAGAGATACAGGATGCTGGTATGACTGACGAGTTTGCTCATTTATTTGCTGCTCGGGCTGTGGCTAGGATCTCAGATCCAGAGGAGATGAGACCGGTTTTTGATTCAGATGGAGAGGAGGGAGACGGGGGAGATGAGGGGGATGATGGGGATGATGGGGGTGATGGAGGGAGGAGGAGAGGGAGAGGTGTGCAGAGGGCGGTACGACAGGGTCGGATTGAGAGAGGGAGGGGAGGATTGGCCATTGGAGCCGGGAGAGAGGGCAGAGTCATAGAGGTACTAGCGGCAGTAGGAGGAGAGGAGGAGGTGGGGAGGCCAGTACAGAGGAGGAGGATAGATATTCTTCCACCTCCCGTACCCAAGACAGGCCGAGTAGGGGGAGTGGCGCCAGCACAGGTACCGTTACGGGTTCGAGTGCCGGGACACATAGAGGACGCCCAGATCCGGACACTTCAGATCACTGTGCAGTAGCTGCAGGCACAGATTTTGACGTATCAGAGGCAGATCTCTCAGTTGATCACTGAGAGAGATACCGAGATGGAGCGGCGGGGGCGAGCAGAGGAGGCCTTGGCGACCGTTCGGAGAGCTGCGGCGGGTGGTCCCTTGAGAGACTCCCTGAGAGAGCTGACACGGAGTGTGCAGGAGGCTGCATATTACAGGCAGCACTATGAGGAGGCGGTTCCCAGAGAGCGGCGTGTAGAGAGCTTTGCGCAGTCGAGATCGAGTCGATCTCGAACTGCCGGGACACGATCGGAGAGCCGTGGAGTGACAGGGCCAGCGGGACAGGACCCTCCTGCTGATCCAGGAGCAGGTGCCTCAGGGGCTAGACCATCTCCATCAGGGGATAGTCATACTTGAGAGACATGGTCTCTATTGTATTTTGAGCAGTGTATTCTTTGTACTGGACACAGTTGTGACACATTTCGTAGATTTTGATCATTTTTTAGGGATATATATATAGAGCACCATTTTTTACCGATGTGATGTGTTTATAGATGTATGTTTTATGTGTGTTGCTTCCTTTTTTTACATGATGATGTAATGCTTATGTACATGATGTAATGTATGTTTTTGTGTGTTTATGAGATGTATCTTGAAAATGAGATGTATGATGTTAATATGCGGCTTTATGTAAGATGATGTGTAATGATGTAATAATGATAGAAGAGATAATAATGAGATGCAACTAATTGTAAAATGATATGCAATTAACTGTAAAATGATATGCAACTAATTGTAAAATGATATGCAACTAATTGTGTTTGGATCATCTCTCATTCTGTATTTGCCATTCAATATAACCATTCATTTGCTTTCTTTGTAAATATCATCATTGAGCATTGATTTGTTTAGGATATGTTGAAAATTTATACAAGCATAATGGTATAATTGAACCATAATGACCTGAGTAAAATTTACATGATTTTTAATTTTGCAAGATAGCACAAGCGCCAAGGTATATTTGAACCAGGACGACCTGAGTGCGTATTGCGTAAACAGACAAGAGTAGATCATTTATAATGCGTGAAATGGGATCAAGCCTTCAGTGATATGGATCACGTCTTGAGACAAATATTCACACAATACAAGTGATCGCCTCCCAAACAGAAGACTAAGAAAATGTTGGAAGTTTCCCATGATCTCTGGCTGTGAAGCTTTTGATGAGATAAGGAAAAGATTCCAATTTATTAAAAAGTTCAAAATGCAAAATAATCAAGACTTTAATACGATAATGCAACATTGAATACTTCAGAAAATCATCCATCCTTAAGTTTCTGGTGTATTGTTCGTGTTTGGTTGTTGTGATGTAGTGTAGTTGTGTTTGTTGGATGTCATATGTCTGAGTTTTGCAATAGTTGGTATGTCTTGGATGTTTGCAAGTTTTTGAACAGTCTAATGTCCCTAGATGAGTGTTTCTGCTGGATATGAGTATGTACAGTGATTTCCAAGCCATAGTAAAATGTGGTAGATGAATAACCCAGGATAGTGACTACGCTAAGTATGTCCTGGATAGATATATGCTAAGTGTCGGGCGATGGCCGAGAGTGTTTTGATGGATAAAATGGCATGGATATAGAGAAAGGAGCCGGCCTTTCACAAAGGCGCCTGTTTACCAGGTTTTCACCATTTGTTTTTATTGTACTTTGTATTTTGACTTTTTCTGGAGTTTTGTATTTTTTTGTTTGTTTTGGCGTTTTCCGTGCACTAGGCTACTTTAAGTATAGTACTTTTTTAGATGAATGCTATTAGTTGGATCATCAAGTACATCTCCTTCAGAATTTGTTAGCTGATAGGCACCTGATCCATAGACTGAAATGATGACATAGGGACCCAACCAGTTAGGTTCAAATTTCCCTTTCTTTTCTCTATCTTGCTGGTTTCTTGGATTTTCTTTTAAGACTAGATCACCAACCTTGAAGTTACGAGGAATGACCTTATGATTGTAGCTCCGGCACATGCGTTGCTGATATGCTTTGAGATGAGTATAAGCATGTTGGCGTCTTTCTTCTAATAATTCCAATTCTTGCAGTCGATTGACCCGATACTCTTCATCTGGAATCAAACCTTTCAAAGAGACTCTAAGAGATGGAATTTCTACTTCCAAGGGTAAAATAGCCTCTGATCCATATACTAAGGAATATGGTGTTGCCCCTGTAGGTGTGCGGATGCTAGTCCTGTAGGCCCAAAGAGTTGGATTGAGTTGTATATGCCAATCTTTGCCTGCATCATTCACTGTTTTCTTAAGGATTTTTAGGATCGTTTTGTTAGATGCTTCTGCCTGACCATTTCCTTGTGGATAGTATGGTGTAGAAAATCGATGCTGGATTTTGAATTTTTCACATAGTTCCTGCACATCTTGGTTTTTGAAAGGTCGTCCATTATCTGTGACAATTGAACTTGGAATACCATATCTGCAGATCAGATAATTTAAGATAAAAGAAGCAATTTGTTTCCCAGTCACTGTGGTCATGGGAACTGCTTCAATCCATTTGGTAAAGTATTCTGTGGCAGTTATAATGAACTTGTGTCCATTTGAAGATGAAGGATGTATTTTGCCTACCAGATCTAATCCCCACTGACAAAAGGGCCAGGATGTGGTAAATGGTTGCAGTTCCTGTGCTGGTGCATGTATCAGATTGCCATGGATTTGGCATTTAGGACACTTCTTGGTGAAATGGTATGAGTCTTTTTCCATGGTAGGCCAGTAGTATCCCATTCGTAGAAGCTTTTTAGCAAGAGTAGTGCCACTCGAATGTGTACCACAAATACCTTCGTGAAGCTCGTGTAAAGCCGAATCAAAATCATTACGATCAAGGCAACGAAGAAGAGTACCATCTAGACCTCGACGATATAAGGTATCAGCGGTAAGGGTGTAACGGGCAGCTTGTCGGATAAAGTTACGTTTTTGGTTGCGGGATTGGTCAATGGGTAATATATTATGCTTGAGGTAGTCATATATTGGTCCATATAATGGAGAATCTGAACCGGTTAAGGCATATATAACATGAGATTCAGAATAGTCATAGGCGGGAGAGAACAGTTGCTCTACCAGGAACTCATAACGACTCTGTTGTTCTGGAATTTGTAGTAATGAAGCGATCGTAGCCATTGCATCGGCTGCTTTGTTATTTAACCTTGGTATTTGCTCAAAAGTGATGTGCACAAAATACTGTTTGAAATCATCCACCATCCGTTTGTAGGGTAGTAGCTTATCATCCTTTGTCTGATAGTTGTTGTTGATTTGATTGATGACCAATTGTGAGTCTCCATAGACTTTTAATTCTGTGATCTTCCATTCGACGGCCATTTTGATGCCTATGACCAATGCTTCATATTCAGCCATATTATTTGTACATGGAAACATAAGCCTGTATGATCTTGGCATAGTGTGTCCTTCAGGGGTGATGAATAGAATGCCGGCCCCTGAACCATGTTGGGTATAGGATCCATCAAAGTATAGGATCCATTGTTTGGAGGAAAGAGCAAAAACGTCCCCGTCTGTAAATTCAATGTCCATGATTTGTTTTCCTGGTAGCGGTGCGTCAGCCAGCTGATCTGCAATTGCTTGTCCCTTGATGGCACGTCTTTCTGTGTAGTGGATGTCAAATTCACTGAGAATCATAACCCATTTAGCTAATCGGCCTGTGAGAGCTGCCTTGCTGAGTAAATATTTGAGAGGATCAATTTTGGCTACTAGCTTGATAGTGTGTGCTAGCATATAATGTCGGAACTTTTGAGATGCAAAAACAACTGTTAGGCAAGCCTTTTCAATGAATGTATAATTGAGCTCATATCCATTCAATGTTCTACTGATGTAATATATGGCGTGTTCTTTTCCTTGTTGATCTTCTTGTGCCAATAATGCCCCCAGTGAAACATTTGTTGTTGATATATACAATATAAGAGGCTTTCCTGCAATTGGTGGTACTAGAACTAGTGGATTCATCAGGTACTGTTTGATTTGGTAAAAGGATTCTGCACATTTAGTCTCCCATTTGAATGGCACATTTTTATGTAACAAGTGGTTAAATGGCAGACTTTTATCTGCTAGTTGAGCGATGAATCGTCTGATTGATTGAAGTCGTCCTTGGAGAGATCGAAGTTGACTGATATTCTTCGGTGGTGGCATATCCATGATGGCTTGTATCTTTGCTGGATCCACTTCAATACCTTTAGCTGAGACGATGTAACCTAGTAACTTGCCTGATGTAACCCCGAAGACGCACTTTTTAGGGTTGAGTCGGACTTTGAATTTCTGCAATCGATCAAAGATCTTTGTTAGGATGCCAAGATGTTCAGCTCTGGTGAAAGATTTGGCTAGTAAATCATCCACATAGTCTTCCATAAATGTGTGCATCATATCATGGAATATGGTTGTCATTGCTCTTTGGTAAGTGGCTCCGGCATTCTTTAAGCCAAAAGGCATTACATTCCAACAGTATGTTCCCCAAGGACAGGTGAATGTTGTTTTGTCTTGATCTTCAGGAGCTATTTTGATTTGATTATAGCCTGAGAAACCATCCATTAATGAGAGCATTGCATGGCCTGCTGTGAGATCTACAATTATATCAATACTTGGTAGAGGAAAGTCATCCTTTGGGCAAGCTTTATTGACATCTCTGAAGTCGGTGCATATTCTGATACTACCATCTGGTTTTGAGACTGGAACAATGTTAGAAATCCATTCTGCATAATCAATAGGTCGGATGAATCCGACATCTAATAATTTCTTTAATTCCGTTTTGACCATGAGTGCTATCTGTGGATTCATCTTTCGTAGTTTCTGCTTGACTGGCTTGACCCCTGCAGAGATGGACAAGTGATGCATGATTAGGTGTGGGTCCACTCCAGGCATATCAGCATATGACCAGGCAAAGTTAATTTGCTGTTTTTTAAAGAAGATGATGAATGCCAATCTTTCCTCTTCGGTCAGAGATTCTGCAAGGTGAATGTTTCTGACTGCTTCAGTGGTACCAATGTTGATTGATTGAGTGGGCTCAATCAATATGGGTGATCGTTCATGAAAATGTTCAGGAAGAGTGTCAAGTCTCCCATCATTAGGTGCCTTAAAAAGGTTTTCACCCTCAGATGCGTCCTTTATTTTTACTTTTTTGGGATCCATTGCTGCCATTGACTGGTTTTCAGCCTTAGATTCATTATTTGATTCATTTTTGCGACTGAGAGACTTGGCACTCTCTGAAGAACAGACGTCGTTATGCGGTTCACTGGTAGAGCCTGTTTCGGGATTTACGGTACATAGGTAGTGGATAATAGATTCATCATCTGGAAAAATTGGGATATCATGAGTCTCAGGTTCAGTCCAGTCGATGAGATCAGGGAAGACAAGTGGTAAGGAATCATGGGGTGGGTTAAGTTCAGCTACTGTAAGTGTTAGAAGAGAGTTATCATCGTGATGGGTCTTGTTTTTAAAGAAACTTATGGTTTCATCGAGGTCTTCGATGGTATCATCTTCTACATAGACTTGTTCGTAATATTGCTGTTCGCTTTCCTGAACGTCATAGATATGTTGTGGTCCAAATTCAAGAGGTCTATCTTCTGCGTTATGTTCTTCTTGAGAAATGGATATGAAATCAGTATCATCGGGGATATTTGTAGTAGCGTCGGAGCAGGTACCCCATTCATATTCATTTGAATCGGTCTCATAGGCATCATCCCAAATTCTATCTGTGTTGTAGACAGGTATGTTGTATGGCGAAAATAAATCCTTGATGATAGATACTATTTTGTCATTTTGTGTGGATTCTGTATCTGATCCATCTTCTACATTCTGGATTTGTTCATATATTGTGCTTCCTCGGGGAGGAATGATGGGTGCTTGTGATGATAGGATTGGTTCTTGAGCCACTGGTGTGTGAATATGAGCCACTGCTGTAGATATGGCCTTCTTATGATTCAGAAGCTTTCCCTGATGTATCTTCTGATCTTGACGTTCTCTTGCCTTACGGATTGTTTCTGCTGATTCAAAGAGAGCTTCCTGCCATGATTCTTCCTTGTATTTCTTCTTTTCTTTCCATTGAGGTTTTGTATTTGTATGTGGCGGCCTTTTTAATAGGAAAGTGAATTTAGAACCTAATCCTGCTTTATTTCTACTCGGTTGTGAAGGAAGATCTATAGGTTCAGTGACTCCTTCTTGGCGTTTCCCAATAGGTCCTTTACCGCCATATCCCATTTGTTTCATGATCAAGTAGCCTTTTCCATACAAGTGTGTTGGTAGAACAATGTCTAGAGCGGCCGCTCTATTAGCTTCTTCTTCATCTTTGTATAGCCAGTTAAGAACATCTTTATCTTCTGATTCATGTGCTAGAGTCCCCAATTGGATGAAGGTACCATCAAATTTAGTTATGGGCTGAGTTGCCTGATGTATTGATAGAGTAGGTAAACCATGTGATCTAGGTGATGTTGGCAATTTGGTTAAACACAAAGGCTCCATAGAGTATTCGCCCATGCCTTGGTCTTTGATTTGCATTTTCTGTTTGAAATCTCCCCATAAGGAGTTGGATTTTGCTAGTGGTAGATCAGGTGTCGAAGACTGTTGCTTTTCTCTGTTATAAGGAACCAAACTGTCTTGGGCTGCCCCCATTGTATTGCAATGTTGAAATGGATTGTGATCAGCTGATATGGAGATTTCCTGTCCATCATAAGGAAATTTGACACACTGGTGGTATGTAGAAGGTACTGCTTGCATTTCCTGTATCCAGGGTCGGCCTAGTAAGATATTATAAGTGAGATCAATATCTAAAACTTGACATATAGTATCCTTTTGCACTGGGCCTACCTGAATAGGTAATATCACTGTTCCTTTAGAGGACCGTTCCTCATCATCATATGCTTTTATGGTAATCTTTTTATAAGGATCAATAGATTCTTCTGAGAAACCTAGTGCACGGATAAGCTTTAAAGTACATATATTAAGTCCAGCTCCTCCATCTATTAAGACTCTTTTGACACGGTGTTTGCAAACAATGACTTCAATATGTAGAGGAGTATTATGCGGATGACTCAATGAAGTATTATCATGCTCTGAGAAAGTGAGGTTATGAGACTCTGTCATGTGGGCCACCATAGCTTGGAATTTGTCTGTATCCAGATTTTGAGGTACATTTGTTTCTAAGAGCGCTTGCTCCAATATGTCTTTGTGTCTTGGAGATAGTTTTAACAATTCCAGGATAGATATCTGAGCCGGAGTTTTTCGCAGTTGAGTAACTAAGTCGTATTGGATTTTGGGTGTGGTGGTTGGAGGTGCAGTATGCCCCTTTAAGACATATTTATGGGTCCGGGTTGTTACATTGACAGATTCATGATCACGTTTATCTCGAATGGTTATAACATTGACTTGATGGTCTTCAGCTGATATGTGATTGATTGTGTTGTTGTAGATGTGATTAATACGAGCTCCGCGGGTATCGTTTGAAGTTGATGCTCCATCTTTATAATTTGGTAAAGGATCTTTGAAGGCTTCGTGATCATTATTTGTTTTGAGACCATCCACTGTTAAGTCCCCTCGATCAATCATGTCTTGGATTATGTGTTTCAATCTCATGCACTCGTTTGTTCTATGACCTCTGTTTCGATGAAAATCACAATAATGGGAATCATTCCACCAAGGTGGTTTGATCGGGGGTTCATAATTGTTGATTGTAGGTAAAGAAAGAACCTTGTTTGCTAACAGCTCTCTGAATGCGGACTCTAATGATTGGCCCAATGGTGTGAAAATACGCTTATGGAAATTGTTGGTGTTGTTGCGTGAATTGTTGTTAGGCCCTGGATTCAGATTTTTGTTTTGATTATCGTTGGCATTGTTGGTGTTGAGTTGTCCTTGAGTATTGTTGGGTGTATTGGGAGTAGCATTTTTAGGATTTTTCATATTCTGAGTATTTCCTGATAAAGCAAGCACTGGCTGTTTAGATTTAGGATCATAGGATTCATTGTTGCCGTCGTTTTTGTTTCGAGTCCAAAATCGAGTTTTGTCTAGATTGGTATTGTTTTGATTATTGTAGTTTGATGAGTTCGTTCCTTCTTTGTAGAATTTGAGTGTTCCCTTTTTGACACAAGCTTCCTCTACTTGGATGCCATTTTCAATTAACTTGTCAAAAGATGGGATGCATTGAAGTTTGAGTCTGTAACTCATTTCCCCATTCAAGTTATCAATGAAGATTTCCATTTTCTCTCTTTCAGGAATATCGCGAGGATATCTTGATACCATGCGTCACCAACGTTGAAGGAATAACATGAATGTTTCATTGTTCTTTTGTTTGGTGTTGCAGATATCTAACATGGTTATGGCATGTTGGATGTTGTAAGAATAATGGGTGATGAACTTGTTGACTAATTCGTCAAATGATCTAACAGGTGGTGTAATCTTGGATAACCATTCCATTGTTTGTCCTCCCAGGCTTCTTGGGAATAACCTCATCAGATACGTGTCATTATGAGCAAATTCAAGACTCATAGTACAAAATTCTCGAACATGATCTCGAGGATCACCTTTCCCATCATATTTATCAAATTTAGGAATGTCTAAGTTTGGAGGAAAAGGTATCATGTTTAAGCTTCTGTCAAATGGATAAGGACAGATTTCGTTTATAGAATACCGCACGGTTGTCCCTTGTTGCATATCATGCATTTGTCTTTGCAACATTTGCATCTGTTGAGTAAGAGCAACCAAAGGCGCATTATCTTGCCGAGGGAAGAGTTCTTCCCTTGGATTTGTTCTCATTTGAAAAGGTGTAGCAAATGGTATGTGTTGTTCGGGGGTTTCAAACATAGGTACTCGCATTTCTGGTATATGTTGTTCTGGAATACGTTGTTCAGGTATGCGAGTCTCTTCTTCCCTTTGTTGTTCTTGGTATGTGTATTGTTGAGATCCTGTTTGAAAGACATTTGCGTTGAAATCTTCAGGAATTTTGACACCTTTGCTTGTAAGCATAAGCAGATATTTTTCTTTGTCATTTTCCATGAGTTTTTCAATGAGTTTTTGGAATGAAGGATTTTCTTGGCATTCCTGAAGAATTGCATCAGTAATTTCAGGATCTTCTGAAGATGGAACTTCAAAAGGATTTGATAACCTGCGATTCATACTTGATTCCGCGGGTGTCTCGCCTTGTTTGTTTCGTTGAGAACGAGTGACAGGCATTTCAATAGAAACTTTCAGTGATGAAAGGAACAAAGTCCTCGTTGATGTTTTGCTCTGGTGTTGGTGGTTCTGGTCTAGGTGTGTTATATGTGATGCACTCGTCGGGCAGGAATGCTGGAATGATTTTTCCTCCGTGGTTTATCTTTTGATTAAAAGCAGACTTTTGACAGTATGCTCTTGTTTTCAGGGGTTCTTTGTCAAATTCGCTGGATTTGTTTTGGATATAACGTTTGACGTGATAAAGAAATACCCTATGGGATTTGAAGAGTTGACAATTGATGTATAAAAATTTATTTCTCTTGATGAATTTGGAAAAGCTTGGTTGCTGTTTCTTTAACGTGATGTTGCGATAGAGGTTCTTCTTTCTCAGAATAAGGCGATTAGTCATGCATGAGTAATCAATGATTCCCTTTGATTGATTTGGACTCAGTTGATTCTTGTTTTGAAAATTTCAAATTTTACTTTATCAGAATGAAGGTTTAGCTATTCCTTCACGATAAAGTATGTCAAATGATATGGATAAGAGTTTCCCAATCTGGAAACTGATTTTGACAATTTGGAAAATTTCTAGACAAGTGTTTTTGAGATGAGATCCGTAAGATATTTAAAGGATTGAATTGACACTGATGATGACAAGTTTCCGGATTATGATAGAAAAGACGTCCTCTAATGCTTGATTCGTTTTCAGATTTAGACAACCTTGTTTGACGCAAATTTGACTTGAAAAATAGTTTTATGGCTTGTTTCTTGCACTCTGGTTTGATGAAAAACGTGTTTTGACGAAAAATTGTGTTTGAAATATTTTTGAGATTTTCAAAAAAAAATTTGGTTTTTCCAACTCTCTGTTTTTCTTCCTTTTTCTCACGCGCTAAAACAGTTGTTCGATGCGCTAGTAAATTCTCTCAATGCGCTAAAACTATTTCTCTACGCGCTACTTTGCCCCTGGTTACGCGCTAAACAATTGATTCTGGAAAATTTTGTGTGGTTGACTGTGAAATATGTACGCGCTAAACTGTATTTTCCACGCGCTACCTGGTTTGGTTAATGCGCTAAAACAGAGCTTCCACGCGCTAAGATGATTGTTACACGCGCTAAAACAGACTTTTTTGAAATTTGTTGTGAGATTTTTCAGAGAATTACGCGCTAGACTGTGACCTTGACGCGCTAACTGGTTTGGTGGATGCGCTAAAACAGAGTTTCAACGCGCTAAGATGCTTGTTACACGCGCTAAAACAGACTTTTTTGAAATTTGTTGTGAGATTTTTCTGAGAATTACGCGCTAGACTGTGACCTTGACGCGCTAACTGGTTTGGTGGATGCGCTAAAACAGAGTTTCAACGTGCTAAAATGTTTGTTACACGCGCTAAAACAGATTTTTTTGAATTTTGTTGTGAAGTTTTCTTGAAATTGACGCGCTACACGGTGATTTGGGCGCGCTAGTTTGTTCTTCAGATGCGCTAAAATAACTGTTTGACGCGCTAATATGTTGTTCTTACGCGCTAGACTGCCTTGATTCTTCCTCTTGGTGCTTTTGTGATGTTTTTGATTTTTGTTGAGAGATTTATCAAGTAGGATGGATGATTTTCTAAAATACAAAATGTAAACACGGCATACAAAGTATAATCATTTTACTTAATCTAACATAAAGTGTATGTTCTGTCGAGGATGTTTTCGAATCCCCAATGTTTTAACAGGTTGGATACAAGATAAACACTTCAGAAAGACTCTTTATTCAAGGGTCATAAGCAACATCATAGCTCACTAGTCTCGATACTCCGTCAGCTCAAACAGCCGTGTCACCCCCTAGAGGGCGCCCGTTTTTTTGCCTTTTGCCAGAAGTTAACCCAAAGTGAATTGCTTCACAGTTGAGTAGTTATCTTGGGAGATATATGGTGAGTAATCTTGTGGGCGGATTCTTCCCCACCCTTGCACTATGATGTTACAAATGTTTGGATACTGACTCAGCTCAAAGTTTCTAATGCTAAGGTTCTTAATCAGGCTTCCTGTTCGGCCGTCAGTGATAAACTCCCTCAGGAGGCTTCCCAACCTTTAGAACAAAGGCTTTACGTATCTCAAGGATACTGGGGGAAGGCTAATCGCTGCGTGCAACCGTTGAAAAGGACTTTCGTCACTTTCCACATTTGATTATAGTGGGTTGGAATTCTTGGCGTCAAAGCCGTTCCCCACTTAGGTCGTTCCCTTCACACCGGCCATAAACGGCTTTAAGAGTTGAGTGCAACTCCTCGGGAAGGCAGGCCTGCTAAAGGATTTATTGCTTGAATAAAAGAAAGCATAAGAGTGGTTTGGCTTTTTGGTCACCCAGTTAAGGGGAGAGCATATACCTTCCACTTTCGATACACGGCAGATAAGTTGTTCTTTTTAGCCTTCAAGACAATGGTTTGCTAACCTCTATTTGGAGATGTTGCTCCAATCAGCATGGTGTTCTTTTTAACCCTTTATAGCAATGATTATTTAATCTATGGAAAATAGATCGTCAACAAAGCAAATTTCGATTTTCGAGGTCAACGAAAGGAAAAACATTTTGCCTGTAAAACAAATCTCCTCACTTTTCCTGCAAGAAATTTGTTAAAAATCCTGCAAAAGAAATCGGTTAGTTTGTTTCGGGGGACTTCCACAAGTCTAAAATTATTTGTTCGGTTACACAATCTTTTTTTGTTGGTTTTGTTGTTGATGCGCTACAGAACAAACTGTACGCGCTACAATATTTGGTGGATGCGCTACTGTTCTGTTTGCATGCGCTATCCTGTTTCTCCGAAGCGCTACTCTGTGGCTTTCATGCGCTAATTTATGGTCTGGTTTTTCAGCGTTCGGGAATTTTGGAATTTAATGCGCTAACTGTCCGTTCGGATGTGCTGGAAGATTTAGTCTAAGCGCTTGTATACTGTGCCTATGCGCTAATCTGTAAGGTAGAAGCGCTGATCTGTGTTTCGGTTTTTTTTCGAAAAATGGTGAATTTCTATGCGCTAACTGTTTGCTGAGACGCGCTAGTATAGGAAGGTGAAGCGCTAAATCTGTGGGTATATGCGCTAATCTATCATGTAGAAGCGCCAATCTGTGTTTCACCGGTGTTGACACCTACAGGAAAATATGTTAAATAATATCATGCGCTAAGGAACAGTTTTAACGCGCTAAGACAGAAAGCCCACGCGCTAAACAGTAGGCTAGAAGCGCTAAACTGTTTGGCGGATGCGCTAAAATATGTCTTTGACGCGCTAATTCTAATTTCCCGCGTACCTGCAAAACTCTTCAAATTCAAAAAATGATAGGTTATTGGGGTGCGGGCCCCACGGTGGGCGCCAGAAATGTATGTGGGAAAAATGGATTAATAAAACTAAATATGTGAAAAATTACGGTAAATACTAATCCACACACACACACAGGACTTCTTGATGCAAGCTATGGAGTAACAATGCGTTACTCAGCTTCCCAAGGAGGGTCCCATGGTTCTCTATCTCACAATGTCCCTCAAACCAATGTTTTGTTCTCAGATTACTGAGCAAAATGGCTTAGGGATGGCAAATATGAGAACGAGAGAGATTTTTAGTCGATTTTAGTATGAGATGAATGTTAAGCTATGTATGATGCTAAAATGCAATAAACTAACTATAAGATGACAAGATTAGTATGAATACTATCCTAACATACTATATTTAGTCTATGATTGAGCTAAAATGATAATGAACTTATTCTAAACATGTATATTCATGATTACTTCTGATCTAAAAGAGGCTAAATGAGGAGCATATATAAAATGAAAGTTTGAAACAATTTGAGCATAAGTGTGATGCTTCAAATTTGAAAGATGATTGTTAAGAATGGAGGAATGAGAGCTCTATTTATAGCACAAACAGGGCAATGGATGGTCAGGATTGAAAGGTTTAATCAAGGGCCAAGTTTGAAAGTTGGGGATCCATGTGCACAATTGGCACCAATGAAATAGTGACAAATGTCCACATCAGATTGGGTTGAGAGAAGAAGTTGGAGGCATTAAAGGCCTGAGAAGACCTCATGGTTATCTAAAGGCTAAGGGTCAAGTCTAAGTTAGGTTTACCCACTGAATTAGGATCTAATCCAAAGATAAACCTTTGTGCAAATGATTAAGAGATAATCATGGTCAAAGCATTAATGACCTGATGAGACCCTTGGGTTGGATAGAGGTTGAGTCAAAACAAATGTTTTAACCATGTGGGAGGGTTTGAAATAACCATTAATGGTTATTGGAGACTTTGTGGATTAAGTGGTTGAAGGTTGGAAGCCTTCAATGGTTTTCAAAGACTTTAGGGTTTTAGTGGTTGAAGGTTGAAAACCTTCAATGGTTATCCAAGACTTTGGGCCATTTGAGAAATGACCTCCCTTTGCTTAGGGATGTGACAAAGTTTAGAGGAGGGTTAGGTTAATTAGAATCGTTTAGAAGTTTCTAGAAGGGGTTAGGAAGGGGTTTGGGATTTTGCAAGTGGATGAGGGGATAATAGGATTTAATTGAATTATTTGATTTTCATTCAATCTGGTTGTAATTAAATAAATTTGATTTATTTAATTTAGGATAACTATTTAATTAAATTTGAATGCAATTAAAAGTGGCTAGGGGGATTTAATTGAATAAAATGATTTATTCATTAAATGGTATAGTGAATTTTATTTAAATAAATTGAGTAATTTACTTAATAAAATAGAAGAATGTGGATAATTTAATTAAATTGGATTTAATTAAATAGGGAAATGAACATAAAATATTCATTTAGGAATGTGGTCATTTTTATGCGTCTACAACTAGAACCATAAACACCATGGATCTTATCATACGATGGAATGAAAGAACATGTAATAAACATGTACATGTGACCCACGTGCAATTGACATACATGCACATGCAATCACATGCAAACCACAAAATAGAGCTTTGATATCAATTTGAAGGGAAATGAGGGCATCCCAAAAAGCCATATGAGATTAGTATGTGCATCTAGTATCTAAATCTAAATTTTCTTTACCAAACAAATTACAACATGTCCATACAAACACATATTACTATGGCATTAAGTGTAATGAAAATAGTTTATTTCCCACAATTAAATCCTTAAAGAAAAGAAGTTGCAATTTACAAATATTTACATATTAGAAGTTTCAGTAGCATTACAACATACAAATTCAACACAGTAGAATCATAAACAGAAAGAAAGAGACATAATATAAGACAAAAATTTACATGGAGAAAGAGACATAATATAAGACAAAAATTTACATGGAGAAAATCCATTTGGATAAAAAAAACCACACTCTAAAACACACAATCAATGTGTTAAAAAGCAACAATTATAATTACAATACATTTCCAATCTCTAATCCTTTATATGGAGATTTACATCCTATTATATTTCTAGATGAAATCCGGCAACATAATCCCTATGTGAATCAATCTCTCCTCTAAGCTCCTCTAGCAAACACTTGTATTTATAGAGTTTGTTGGATTTTGCCAAGATCAAGGGCACAATGAAAAGCATAAAAGAGACAATAGAATGACAAGAACAAACTGTATTCTCATCAATATAAAAATGATCAACTGGATTAACCAATACAATGAATAGAGGCCTGCTTATATAGGCAAGGCCATATGGATGTATGAGCACACAAATATGACAAGTGGCTCAATGAGAAACAAGGGTAGGTAGGAAATAGGTGTGGGTAGGTAGGAGAAATAATATAATATTCCACATGAGGTGGATCACCCACCGAAGGTGGAATTATCACTCCACAATAAGTGGATATGATAGTGTAATAACAAGATCAACACCATAAGAGGTGGAATTTCTCCTACACACACTATCCCAATGAGGCACAAACACCCAAGTGTCTCATATCCAAACTACTATGTAATGCATTATCCTAAGTAAACTTAAGTAAGTGTAATAATATCCATGATGAATAATTATTTACACCAACACCCCCCCTTAAGTGCAACTTAGGGGAATGCACTTAAGTCTACAATGCAACTAAGCAAGATGGGTCCCGGCTACAAGGCCATGATAGGTACCCATGTACAACATGCAAATGCAAGCAAAACAATGCAATGCAATCTCTCACAACCGGAGAAAAGGAGAAAACCCAGTGGGAAAAAACTCCCCCCCAAAAGAGAGATGAATGTACAAAAGAATCTCAAGGAGGAAGGACAAAACCTCAAAGAGGAAAAAGTCCCCCCCATAAGAGAGGAAGGAGAAGTCAGCTGACCCCCCCTAATGACACATCCCGCACCCCCAAGAGAGCTCGCAACTGCTGGAACTTACTCTCGGTGAAAGGTTTGGTGAATATGTCAGCAACCTGCTCTGCTGTAGAACAATACTGCAAATCAATGACCTGCTCCTGGATGAGCTCTCGGATATAGTGCATATGAATCTCGATGTGTTTGGTCCGCTGGTGCTGGACCGGGTTCTTCGAGATGGCAATGGCACTCTGATTGTCGCAATGTAGGACTGTCGGCCGTGGAGTAGTGAACCCAAACTCTGTGAGAATCTGCTGGAGCCAAATGGTCTCAGTCGCTGCGTTAACAGCGCCTCGATACTCAGCCTCAGTCGAAGAGAGAGCAATAGCATGTTGCTTCTTGCTCTGCCAACAAATGGGGCCCGAACCAAGGTGAAAACTGTAACCAGAAGTAGACTTACGATCAACTAGATCGCCAGCCCAATCGGAGTCTGTGTAACCAACCAAGCGAAGTCCTGTGCCTGCTGCATAGTGAATCCCATAGTGATGTGTACCCTGGATGTAATGTAGAATGCGTTTGGCGGCTTTCCAATGAAGCTCATGTGGTTCCTGCATGAAGCGGGAAACCATGCCAACTGCAAATGAAATATCAGGGCGTGTATGAGTCAAGTAGATGAGACTACCCACAAGCTGACGATACAAAGTGGCATCAACTAGTGGAGAAGAACACTGAGCCTCAAGCTTGACTCCTGAAAGAAAGGGAGTCGGAGCAGGCTTACAATCAGCCATATGAAAGCGTGCAAGTAGATCAAGAGCATACTTGGGCTGCGATAGAGTAATCCCGGAAGATGACTGTGAAATCTCAATCCCGAGAAAGTAGTGCAAAAGACCCAAGTCAGTCATAGAAAATCTGTCATGCAAAGCAGATTTGACCCTGCTAATGATGGATGAAGTACTCCCTGTAATGATCAAGTCATCAACATAGAGCACAAGTATCAAGTGAGAGTCGTCCTGTCGCAAAATGTAGACATTCGGATCGGAATGACATCTGGTGAAACCTGCAGAGAGTAGAAAGGAATCCATCTTGGCATACCAAGCCCTGGGGGCCTGCTTAAGGCCATAGATAGATTTCCTCAATCTGCAAACCAAAGAAGTATCCTGGATGAAACCCTGTGGCTGCTCCATATAAATCTCCTCATCTAGATCACCATGAAGAAAGGCACTCTTCACATCCATCTGATGTACAGCCCAACCATGAGCTGCAGCTATAGCAAGTGTCAAACGAATGGAGTTCATCTTAGCTACGGGTGCAAAGGTCTCAGTATAGTCAACACCTGCAACCTGCGAGAAACCTTTGGCAACAAGCCGAGCCTTATACTTATCCACACTTCCATCCGCTGCAAACTTGGTCCGATAGATCCACTTACATCGAACCATCTTTCTCCCCTTAGGGAGATGTACTAGATCCCATGTGTTGTTCCTCATTAAGGAACTATACTCTTCCTCCATAGCTTGGTCCCACTCAGGAACCCCTGATGCTTCCCTGAATGTCTGTGGATCGGAAGCGGTAGCAATAAATGCATGTGGATGATCCTGATGTTGTGATCGTGTTCTCCGTGTATCCAAAGGATCCCCAACAAGAGAACCCGCGGACTCAAGTGTCTGTCGAGCCCAACGAGGTCTAGGTGGAGGTGGAGAATGAGGCACCTCAACTACAAATGGACCCTGCGGAGGTGTAACCCTGCGAGTCGGAGTTGAGGGAGTCTCATCATCTGAATCACTAACATCTCCATCCACAATGGAGGAAGGTGGAGGAGGTAGAGAGGCTAAGCTAGGAGAGCTTTCCTCAAAGTGAACACTCCTCTCAATGAATACCTCATGTGTCTCTGGATCCATCAATCTGTATGCCTTAACACCCTCAGGATATCCAACAAATATGCAAGGCCGACTCTGTGGTTCCAATGCCTTGCGTTTCTGTGGCGGAATGCGAGCCCATGCTGGACACCCAAAGACTCTGAAATGTCTAACAATCGGTTTCCTACCAACCCAAGCTTCAAAAGGAGTAATACCTTGTAAAGCTTTGTGAGGAACCCGATTCTGGATGTGAGTGGCACAACTGATAGCCTCTGCCCAAAAGGCGGGATCAAGAGAACGTGCATGAATCATACAGCTAGCCATTTCTTTGAGAGTTCGATTCTTGCGTTCTGCAACCCCATTCTGCTGTGGAGTGTATGCAACAGAATGCTGAAGATCAATCCCCTCAAATGTACAAAAGTCCTCAAGTCTCTTGTTCACATATTCCCTGCCATTATCTGTACGAAGAATCTTGATCACTTTCCCTGATTGCTTTTCCACACGAGCCTTGAAGTCCTGAAATCTGTCAAATACTTCACTCTTATGAATGAGAAAGTAGACCCAAGTGAAGCGGGAGTAGTCATCAATGAAGGTAAGAACATAGCGGGCCTTACTAAATGAAGGTGCTGGAAATGGACCTGCTACATCACTGTGAACAAGTTGAAGAACTTCCAAAGCTCTCCAAGTTTTCTCTTTATCAAATTTCTCTTCGGGATGCTTGCCCATGGAACAACCTGAACATACACCCTCTGAAAAGCTGATTCGAGGAAGACCTGTGACCATGTCTTTAGTGCTGAGCTGCTGTAGATAGCGGTAGTTGAGGTGACCAAACCGCTCATGCCATAGCTTACTTTCTGAATTTGAATGAGTAAGCAAGGCCCTAGAAGGTGAACGTGGCACAAAGTGGGAAAATGAGTAAAGCCTTGAGTTGTCATTGACTTGTCCCACTGCTACCAAGGCATCATCATCAAGTTCTTTTACCACAACTGAATCTGGTGTAAACTCAACCTTTTTCCCATTCCCATAGTGAGTGATTTGGTAGATGGAGAGAAGGTTGGTAGACAAGTTAGGAACATAGAGAACATTCTCAAATGTTCCATCATCCATGTCAACTGAACCTTTCCCTTCAACCTCTACTTGTGTATCATCACCTATGTAAATGTGAGGTACCTTAGATGGCTCTAATGAAGAAAACTGCTCCTTTGTAGAACCCATGTGATAGGAGGCACCCGAGTCAAGTATCCATTGTTGTGAAGAACCTGTTTTAGCCACAAATGCTTGCCCTTTTCCTTTTGACTGTGAGGAGGAAGAAGATGAATCCTTCTTTGTGTAGGCGGATGGCAAGTTGATGTTGTTTTTCTTGAGAAGATTGGTTAACTCATCAACTTGCTTTGCGTGGCATCGATGCTCATCATGACCATACTTTTTGCAATATGCACAAGTTGGTTTATCCTTCTTAGGTGTTGTCCCCTTCTTGGAAGAGGATTGTTGATTGCCTTGTGATGGAGAGGATGATTGTCCCTTTTCTTGTTGTGGTTGAGACTTAGATTGCTTCTTCTTCTTGTTGGAATTTTTGCCTTGACTTCCTTGATTTCCTTGATTTGCCACCAAAGCCTTGGACTTTGAGGACTTGAGAAGCCCCATGTTCAACAACTTGGATTGTTCTAATATCAACATTTCTGTGAAAGCTTCAAAAGAAGGCATAACATAAGAACTCCCCACTGTCAAACGATGAGTTTGGAAGCTTGATACAAATGCTGCATACTCTGGTGCAAGCTTGTCCAACAAGTTGAATATCAATTGAGCATCCTTTTTGTCTATTCCACAATCCTTTAGCTTTGCTCTTAGCTCATTTGCTTTGGTTACATAATCTTGGATTGTATCAAAATTCTTGGGATCTAAGTTGGTGAGCTCATTATCAATCTGGTAGCCTCTGATTTCATCAACTTGTCCATACAATTTCTGAAACATATCCCAAGCCTCTTTGATTGTTTTACACTTCTCAATGTGGAAAATGAGGTCATCTGATACATACTTGCGTAAGGTTCCAAGAGCCATGCAATTCTTAGTGAGCCATTCTAAGTGAGCATTTGGATCAGCCTTAGGATCAGGTGGTGCTGTTATTGTTCCATCTATGTAGTGTGTGAGACCCTTTTCCATTAGTTTACTCCATACTTTAATTTTCCATGATGCATAATTATGTGGAGTTAATGGTGGAAACTTATTAGGACTCATTGCAACAAGAATGGAAAGAGCACAAAAGAGGCGCAATCACACAAGACACCCCCCCAAATTCACTCAATCAAAGAACCCCCCCAAATGTGATGGTTTTGGCACTTTATAAGTAGTGCGTATACAATGGGCCACTTGCAAAAAATGGCAAAGTGGACTTCTGATTTACAATTTTACAACTGCCTCAAGAAGGCCAAAAGAGACTCAACTGAAAATGCAAGAGATCTAGCTAAGATCCAAGCAATTTACAAGTACCTAATAGGCCAAATAAGACCAATATCTGAAAGTACAATTTTCACTCAAAATCTCTGAAATCTGATCATAGATTCTGAAAGTAGACGAAAAAATAAGTACTTTCAAAAAAAACGGCACCTGAAAAGGAGGTCGTATGAGCTCAAACGAGGCCTTTGAAGTTGCAGAATTGAGGATTGGACAGGTACAGCTGAGAGAATCCGAAAATTCCGAAAAACCTGTGCATCAAAATCAGAAAATAACCACACCACTGCGAAGATCACGAAATTTTAGCCCATTTCAAAAAAAATTGCACCAAAAAAGGAGCAAAAATGAGCAAGATATGGCCTTCCAAAGTTGGACTGCAAAACTGAAAAGCCCAATGGAGAGGGGTTTAAAAATTTTCAAAAAATGCTGATGTGGCGCTGACGTCAGCAAAACACTGTGTTAAATTTGACGGCCGTATGACCGTCACGAAAACTTCGCTGCCTGGCTGACTGGGCGTCCGTACTGTACGGACGGATGACTCGGCCTGCTGACTATGCAGTCCGTACTGTACGGAAATGATGACTGTGCAGGCTGATGTGTGCGTCCGTACTGCTGACTGTGCGTATGGTTGCCTGCGTGTCCGGATGTGTTTATCCACGGGCCACTGGCCGCCTGCCACGTGGCGGGCGTGGTCCTCCGGTCTTCGGGACTGGTGTCCGCGTGGCTGCGCAGAGCAGGGGAGCGGCGAGAGGAATTAAGCCGAGGCCGGAGCGGACGCGGGCTCGAAGCGGCGCCGAAGGAAGACCCGGGAGGCGGGCTGGGGGCGCCGCTGGTGACGCCGGAGCGGAGGGTGGCGGAGCAGCTGGACGAGCCGGGAGCTGCACGGGAGGCGGCGCCGTAGGCCGGGAGGGGGCGCCGAGGAGGCGCTGCAGCAGAGCTGGGACGGGAGGCGGCGCCGCAGGCCGGGAGGCGGTCGGTGGCGCAGGAGCCGGAGCGGCGGCCGAGGGCGGTAGCGCGTGCTGCGGGAGGTGTCTGGTACAGTCGGCCGGCGTCGCAGAACGGGCGGAGGGCACTGCCGGGAGGAGGGGACAGACGGCGCACGGCACGGTCGACGGCGTGTACGGGCGCTGTCAGGCACGGAGCACGGCGTCTGCGGCACAGGTACGGTTTCTGCGCACCTGCAGGGACACGCTGCACGGGGGGGGGTCTGCGGACCCCCCAAAATGTATTTTTTTTTTGATTTTTTTTTTTGCTTTTCAATTTTTTGCTCGAATTTTTCAATTTTTCAATTTTTTTTTTGATTTTTTTGAAACAATTTTCAGAATAAAGAAAATTTTTTTTTTTTGAAAAATATAATGAATATTCGAAAAATCCGTACGATAAGCAAAATTGGGGAAAAAAAATTTTCCTCACCAAAATAGGTCGACTTTATAGTCAAAATTTATGGAAATTGCCTCCCGGATTCAACGGTGATGTCCAAATCGCTGTATGATGCCTCCAAAAAATGAAGATCCCCAAATCCGAAAATAGAAGCCTTCCATGATGTCTCCAAAAACTGATCAACGAAGCCCCAATAGCTCTGATACCATGTTGGATTTTGCCAAGATCAAGGGCACAATGAAAAGCATAAAAGAGACAATAGAATGACAAGAACAAACTGTATTCTCATCAATATAAAAATGATCAACTGGATTAACCAATACAATGAATAGAGGCCTGCTTATATAGGCAAGGCCATATGGATGTATGAGCACACAAATATGACAAGTGGCTCAATGAGAAACAAGGGTAGGTAGGAAATAGGTGTGGGTAGGTAGGAGAAATAATATAATATTCCACATGAGGTGGATCACCCACCGAAGGTGGAATTATCACTCCACAATAAGTGGATATGATAGTGTAATAACAAGATCAACACCATAAGAGGTGGAATTTCTCCTACACACACTATCCCAATGAGGCACAAACACCCAAGTGTCTCATATCCAAACTACTATGTAATGCATTATCCTAAGTAAACTTAAGTAAGTGTAATAATATCCATGATGAATAATTATTTACACCAACAGAGTTTACAATGCATAAAGCAACAATTTTAAAAATACAACACCCAATCATGAAGGTGCCACCTGTAAGGAACCACATGCAATTGACACCTACCAAAACTAACTACACCTCCAAAGGCATCCACATTCCATGTAGAATCAACATAGAAATAGAAATCACATCCACACATAGCTCAAGTTGCAATAGAAACTTCCAAACTTGACTCTTCCAATTGGACGCCAACTTCCTACAAAATAGGATTTTTTCATAGTTAACACAGAAATGCCAAGATACATGTCACCAAAGTGAACCTTTGAAAAGTTTTTACGAAATCGTCTCTCCAAATGAGCATCCAAGTGACACTCTATCATGCCCTCCTCAGTATGCATGTGGGAATATCCTCCTATACAGGTCCCACAAAGTGATATGACAACTATTAAAGTTATCACAAAGGATATAATGCAATATTTCCATCAAATATAATACAAATATTAAATGAAAGGACTCTAAGGTTGAGATACCTTAATCCCAACACATTTTATGTGGGTGTTGACTTATTGATGTATATGTGGATTCTATGTGTTCTTAGCCTTGGCTCTTGTGATATCCCTCGTGCTTGGATGCCATGTAGTATTTTTTTTATCTTTGATGTTATGTATTCTCCATGTTTGGATGAGTGTTGCACCTCTCCTAATGTGTCTTACATGTGTGAGTGTATTTGGCCATTGTGACTATCTCTTAGCATAGAGGAAGTGGAATTTTTTATTCCACGTGGTTGGGTGGTGTGTATACCACCAATGGGGTTCAAAGGATAGCAAACTAAGCTTTCTCAATGCATTCCTTCTCATATATTTTCTTATGTTTTTTAGTTAATTTAATGAAATATAATTGTATATTTGAAAGCACATTTGATTCCTCATGTAATGATTGTTCATTAGACCTCTTTTGAGAGGATATGTAATTGAATGGAATATGTAATTGGATATGAATTGGCCTATGTGTCATGATGTTAGAGTTGAGCATGATTGCTTTATGGTGTGCTCAAATTGCTTATGTGCTTAAGGTGAAATGAGCTTAGGAACTTGTATTTTTTGGCTTAAAATGATTAAGTGTCTTGATGTTATCTTGGGCGGTGTTGTAGACCCACCATGCCCTCTTCATATGTCCAAGTGGCATTTTGAGTGTTGTTGTGAAGTTTTCCAACCATTTCAGACCCTCTTGTCGAGTGTTATAAACACAGGGGCTTCACTTAGTGAACCTAGGTTATATCACATGCATTCATGGCATACTAAAGAATCCCCCTATTAAAAATATTGCCCTTAACTCATTTTTTGTCGCCCCCTCCCAATACACATCCCGAATTAAAAGCCCCCTATTTTCACCAAATATTATATTTTTTCATAGCCGGAATTAAAAAACCCCTATTTTCACCGATAGGCAATATATTGCACCCTCATTTTTGGGATATTAAACCCCCCAATATGAATGCACGCGATATAATATTTCCTAGCTAGTGAAGCCCCCATGGTTATAAAGTGTCAATTTTGTCGTCAAGTGTCGTAGTTTTGTGTTCTTGTATCCCTTGTCTTAAGTCAAGATTTAGGAGTGTTGGTGAAGTCACTATGGTTCCTCCTTGGTGGTGTCTAGCATTCGGGGGATTCGTTTGTCAATTTTGTCTTTTCAACCAACTTTTGTCACTTTTGAGCTCCTATCTTATTGTGGGCCCTTGTGGGTGTGTCCTCATCATTTGTGGTTGTTGGAGTTAAGGATTAACCACACAATCCCAAGAATTATTTGCAAGCACAACACCTATCACAAAGAAATATTAAGAAAGAATAATTTTCTTTTTGATTTTTTTTTTCTGAGATTTTCCAGCGATGGCATAATTTTAATAGAAAAGGCATAATTTTTAAAAAATAATAAAAAATAATAAAAAAGCTATTTTTTGATTTTTTTCTTTGTAAACTTTAATATGCCAAATTTTTTTATTTTCTAGAAAAAATAAAGGCTAAAATCTTTTTTTTCTGAGGAAAAAAATGAAAACCCAATAATAAAATTGTTGTACCTAAACATTGATCAAGAAATTGTAACAAAATGGCATGGATCCCAATACAAGAATTCTCCGACCAAAAATTTGGGTTTTTTTTTTTTAATTTCTCAGGTTTTAGCAAATTGACAATCGATATTTATGTTTTTGGTCATTCTGAACATGATTGTTAGGCTAGATTAAAATGCATTAAAAATTTCCCAAGGTTGGATCTCTCTAAAAAATTGGACAAGAACTTAGCAGATTTACTTTGGTACCCTGTTGGAGTTATGGATTAACCACACAATCCAAAGAATCATCTGCAAGCACAACACTTGTCACAAAGAAAGATCAAGCAAGGATAATTTTCTCAACTTGAGATTTTTGATTGATGCACTCAAGATTGTGTTACAAGTGAATGAATGAATCATTATGAAAAGGATGAACGAAACCCTCAACTAAACCCCAAAGCAAGATTAAATTAGCGAGTGCCAAGTGTCCTACTCATAATGAATGAAACAACTTAAACTATAATTAGCTTAATTTAATAAAAGGAAAAAGCACCTAATTTTAGCTCAAGTGAATAAAGTAATTAAAGGACCTAATTAATTAAATAATTAGATAATGTCCTAATTACTCTAATAGGGGTATCTTGATGACCAATCTGTGACTTTGTATTGCTCATTGGTTAGGACACTAATACAAAGCTAGGGCACCAACACACAAGCAAGACTCCACCACAAAACTAAGACACTAATGCAACGCGTGCTAGTGTCCCCAAGGTGTCTAGTTTTGCAATTTACTTGCTTGAAACTTGTCGACCATTTGTCAAGGTGACCTAGTGTGTGAGAATTGGTTCCCCTAGTTGCCAAATTCTTCCTAAGATGTCATTATGATTCAATGAGTGTCCTATAATAGGATTGAGGACGTCTCCTTTCCTTGGGAAGTGTGTCATTACTTGGAAGTAGCTTGTCATACTTCCATTTAGTGGAGAATTGTGTTCTCTTAGTTGGGAGACCTCCTACATTAGTTAATCATCATGTTGTAAGCTTGTCATCTGTCTTATTGAGTGGACTAGAGGTGATTAGGTCCTTGTTCTACTCCTTCACCTTTGAAATTGATTGAGTCGAAGTCTAGTCGAGCAATGTGGCTCCTAAACTCCCTTTGTTGGTGTCAATCTTCTGAGTGTGTCGTAAGTGTTTGGGCTTTGAGATGGTTAGTGTGGTTTGATTTGGATTAGAGTTGATGATTACCCACATGAGCTCCACTTAGTGAACCTAGGTTATATCATGTGCATTCATGGCATACTAAAGAATCCCCCTATTTTCAAAAAAAATCACCCTAAAATCCTTTTTTTTCACTCCCTCCCAATACACAACCCAAATGAAAAACCCCCCTATTTTCATCAGATATTGTATTTTCTCATAGCCCAAATTAAAAACCCTCCTATTTTCACTAGATAGGCAATATATTATCGATTTGCGGGATATTAAACCCCCCAATATGAATGCACGTGATATAATATTGCCTAGCCAATGAAGGCATCATGTGATTCCCTAATCCCCTCTTGGCATTGTTTGCTAAGAAAAACCAATTGTGTTTGTGTCAATTGCCATCGAGGAGTCATCCTTCCTCTATCTCTCATTGTTTCATTGTGGTGAGTTGTACCACATTTGGTAGTCTTCCGCTAGTGCCACCTTTCTCATTGTAATAATATGGTCTTGTGCAGTCACCCTTCAATGTCATAATGCTCTTGTAACACTTGTGTTTGCATGTTGTAGTACGAATGTGACATGTGCTTGTCATATCTAGAGTTTTGTCAATGTCATTTCAAAAAATAAGTTGGTGTGCCAAGTTTTTCCTTGGTCCTTCGAATGGGGACATTGAATGCACAATCATTTTATACATTCAAGTATGGAAGTGTGCCTAGTAAATTTGATCACATGGGAGTTCAATGTGAAGTTGCACTAGTTAAAAGAGCACACGTTTGATTAAAATGTGTAGATATACATGACAAAAAGAAATCAATATGAACATATAAGAAGCTCATGTTTGAGAACAAGAGATCTACATATTGATTTCTAATATAAAAAATGATTCTAAAATTTATGTCTTTAAAGAAACTTCTTCATTTATATGTTTGAGAAAATAAAATAATAATACATTGACCTTTTTTTGGGTGAGACTCTCTCCCTAAGATCATTAAACTACTAAAAGTTGACGATGCATTGAATATTTGTATTAATGATATTAACATTCATTTACTACATTGAATAAAATAAAAAACAAAAATAATAATGGCAGTGAAAAGACCCATCCTACCTAATCCATATCTCAAATTTGAAGATAGCGACAGACACAAAATATGTCCAATGGGCAACAACTTGACGATAGGAACGAATAAATTTGAGAGTTTTAAAACAAAACTAAACGCCGACCATCACTAACTGCCAGGCTAACGCCATTGGGATAAAGGAATATCCATCCATTAAATTCCATGCCTCCATTCTTCAATGGGTCCCACTGCCACCAGTGTGGACCGAAAAAAGTGCTTAGCCCTCGGTGAAATTAAGAGTTAAGAAACTAATTATAGCTTAACATGAAATTTAGAGTTCATACTATCATTATAATAAAATTTATGAATTTTGATTGTGTATTATCTTTTTTAATCTATTTTTGGGATAATATTTTATGATCTATTAATAGGATGAGTTAGAGGTAGAGAAGATTATTCAATTATCTTAGTGTTCTACTATTCTTCCATTTTTATCTCTAGCTCTAATTCATCTTAACGATGGATAGTAGAATATCAACGTTCTTTCAATCTTTTTTCTAGATCTAACTCACCTAAATGATGTATAGTGGAATATCGTACCAAACGTAGATAATTAGAAAATATTATCTCTGTAGTGAAAATCCGAAAAAAAAAAATTGTACTAATTTAAGCTTTTTACTAGATTTTATTTATTATGATTTGTAAAAATCAACATCAATTTGTTCAATATTCATCTTAATATAATTAAACTTGTTAATTGTGATTTTTTTTTTCATTTTTTAGAAAACTAGAAAATGTTACATGTATAGGAAAATGCAAATAATTAGAAAATGTTACACATATAGTCAAAATCAAAAAAAAAAATATTATGCTAATTATGGCTCTTTACAAAATTTTATTTATTATAAATTGTAAATAAATCAACATCATTTGTTCAGTATTCATCTTCAATACGATCAAATTTTGTTGTTAAAATTGTAATTTTTTTCATTTTTAAATTTTTTTAGATAACACATATTTTTTTAGGATTCTATTGATATATTAAATGTAAATTACAAATTTTTAGATAACACATTTTTTGAGGAATTATATTGATATATTAAATGTAAATTTTAAATTTTATTGAGTTTTAAATGTCAAAGGTTTATGGTTTCTAAGCAAAGTTGAATTATCTTAAATGAATTCATTAGGATTAAGTCTTGTTGAATGTAAGGCCCCAATACCATATGAAATGAGTTAGGAATGTCAATTTTAGTATAATAAATATGTGTCAATCTTTTAACTCTTAATTGGAAAGCTATTAATAACTTAATTCATATTCCAAATTAAAAAATAAAAGCAATTTAAATTTAATTAAATATCACATTTTTATAGTACATGTAGTTTCTAGATTCAAATGTGTGAGGTTTATTTTGCATCAATGGATCACACTTCCTAATCCAAAGAATAAGAGAATGGTAAAGGATAAAATCTTAGGCAAATGATTTTGCTGATGGATCATGGAATTAGATCTGAAATGTTGATGCAAAACAAATCTTACATATTGGAGACTAATGATAGATTATGAAATGTGATCCGAAATGTTGAATCTTGCACACCAGATACTAATGATAGGTCATGAACAAATCGATATTAATGATTGATCGTTAAATATGATCAGAAACGTTGATACAAAATAAATCTTACACAGTTGATACTAATGATAGATCATGGAATATGATCTGAAACATTGATGTAAAACAAATCTCACACAATTTATTCTAATAATAAATAATGAACCATAATTCAAAATATTGATTCAAAACAAATCTTACACCACACCACAATCCAAAAACAATATGCACAAATTTAAATTTAATATAAAAACCCTTCAATTAAAAAAATCTCGCTTGTTACACCATCCTCCAAATAAATTATAGTTTTCCTTTTGTTGTGTTACGACCGGCCTGGCTGGGCGGTGCCAGCGTGGACATTAACACTTATCTATTCTCTTATAAAAATGGCTCCTATCCCCCTATCTCCATGCTAAGACTGAGCTTAACTCCATAACATTTCTTCTCTGTCTGTGTGCAACAATGCCGATCGAAATAGCATTTGGCGCCTTCGACGATGCATTCAGCGTCAAGTCCTTCAAGGCTTACCTGGCCGAGTTTATTTCCACCCTGCTTTTCGTCTTCGCCGGCGTGGGATCCGCCGTGGCATACGGTTTGTAGTTCTACTCTGTGTGTGTCATCTTTCCATTGGTGCTCTCAGCTCTCTGGTTTTAACTCTGGAATTTGATTGGTGCAGATAAGCTGACGTCAGATGCATCGTTGGACCCGGCGGGGCTGGTGGCGGTGGCGCTGTGCCATGGCTTAGCTCTCTTCGTAGCGGTGTCCATAGCGGCCAATATTTCCGGCGGCCACGTAAACCCGGCGGTGACTTTCGGCCTGGCTCTCGGCGGCCAGATCACCATTCTCCGGGGAATCTTTTACTGGGTTGCTCAGCTTGGCGGCGCTATCGTTGCCTGCCTCCTCCTCAAATTCGTCACCGGTGGCTTGGTAAATCGTTGCTCCTACCTCTCCATCGTAGTCTACCCCGAACACATTGTAGCTCTTTTCTTTTTAAATCAACAAATCTTAACCCTTCCCCAAAAAAAATCTTTCTTTTTTTTTCTTGAAATTACCAATATTTTGGATTGATGGTATGAATCTTTGTTACCAATGTTTTGATGTTTTGTCTTGAATCAAATTGTGTTAATATTTGTTATCAACTTTTCTTATAGAATTGAATGAGCATGATCAAATTCCATGATCCATCATCAAATAAGACAACAAAAGTTAAATTTGTATTACTTCTCTTTCTCTAATTGTCTTATCTTCACGATGGATCATAAAATTTGATGTTTGTAATATTCTTTTCTCTAATTGTCTTGTCTAGGATCAAATTGTGTTACCAACATTTCTTATCAAACTCCATCATCAGAATAATACGGGAAGAGAGCTTAATTTGTATTACTTTGTCTCTTCTCTAACTGTTTTATCTTCATAATAAATCATAAAGCTTGACTTTAAACGCCTTTTGATAGATCATAAAATTTGATCCGAAATATTGATAATATTCTCTGTAAAAATTTCATGATTTTAATTTTACATTTTAATTTTTTTTTTTGGGTGCACTGTAGTCTATCCCGACACACAGTGTTGCCGCCAGCATGAGCACCATTGAAGGGGTGGTGATGGAGGTTATCATTACATTCGCCCTGGTTTACACTGTGTACGCAACTGCTGCCGACCCGAAGAAAGGAAATATCGGGATCATTGCTCCCATTGCAATTGGGTTTATTGTGGGCGCGAATATTTTGGCGGCGGGGCCATTTTCTGGCGGCTCCATGAATCCCGCGCGCTCATTTGGGCCTGCGGTTGTGAGCGGCGATTTTACGGACAATTGGGTTTACTGGGTGGGCCCTCTCGTCGGCGGCGGGCTTGCAGGGCTCGTTTATGCAGGCCTTTACATTGACCGCCATGAACACGTTCCTGTTCCTCAGGATTTCTGAACGAGAGCTTAAGAATTGGGCTTATGGGCTTCTGGGTGTCTTTTTCTTCAGAAATAAACGGGGAAAGAGAGATTGTTTTATTTTTCTGGCTCTGTAATTTTTTCTGTGAAGTGTTGTTTCTGGGTCTCATTGTGTGAGCATCAAATGATGTCATGGTCTATGTAAGGATTTTTATTGTTTAATGATTGTTAAATATAGCAGTTCAGCTTTTGTGTTTCTCTTTAGTTTGTTATACTAATTTCGACTGCAAATCGAATGGAAATCATTTCTGTTAGCTTTACAGAATGTTTTGAACTGGAAAGCAGAAAAAGCGATGAATGTTGAGAATACAGATGGCGTGTATAATTATTGGCATCAAGCCTTGTGCTTTACAGATTTAATGCATTTATTGTAGTGATGGGCCAAATGCAAATTCTGATACTTTTGTTACATTTCATTGGCTAGTGGAAAACTAAGTTGATTTGGACTAGATACCTATCTAGTCCTACAATTTGGGTTTTCTATCGAGAATTTATGGAATATGCCGGAATCACCGCGGGATATGTAACCGTCAAATTTATGGTGTGGCCCACAAGCAGTTTGGCAGTAGCTGGCTGAAAATGCAAGTAACCGGCAATATCGAAATATAGCTGGCATATATGCTTTAGGCAGCTCTTTAAAATATACTTTGAAGAATGGTTAGGTCGATAGTAAAATATAATTTGAAGAATATATTGGAAGGGACAAACTTCAGAATGTAAAAATTGCATTAATTATATACAAATGACTATAAATTAATTTAGAAATCTAAACTATACAACTTTTTTTTTCAATATAAAATGTTTTTAGCATCTACGAAAGTGATTAAACTAAGAAATCAATTAGATTGAGTGCATTCATTGTTGACTATTGAGTTGTCTTCTTAGTTGTTGATGTCGATCTTTTGAATGAAATTTCAAGAGAGTTAAATTTATGTGTTGTATGAAATTTTGTATAAGCTAAATGCCATAACATTGGTAAAAGCAAAGCTTTTGCACACATGGAATATACTACAAATGCTTGCAAACACCCCAAAATTGTCCTTGTGCTTTGTTTGATTCTTTGCAAACTCTTTGGATGTTCATTTTAAAGAGTCTTCAAAGGCAAGCATTTGAGGGAAATGTCAAGCACATTTATTAACATTTATTCACATTTATTATAGTTGGTTCTTAATTAGTTCATGATCAATTATCCACTCCCACATTTATTACTTACTTTAAAATACAAAATATTTTGGGGATTTCATTTATTCATTCCATATCCTCCAAAAAGGAAAACATCGTTGTACAAGCTTACATCGGGTGATGGTGCAAATGTTTGTATATGACAAAAGATTGATAAATGATTATGAGAAGAAAGAAAGAAATCATGTGAAACCAATGGTGGTAAGTCCCACACTGGGTTGTGATTGTCAAACACACCACTATTTTTAAAACACACCACTATTTTTAATTTTTAATAGTTTTGTCAGTTATAAGTTATACAACAGATTTATAGTTGAATGTATTAATTTTTTTTAAAATGTTCTATTCTAAGTGATGGAAATTCTCTCTTTCTTGTGGGTTGTGATTGTCGAGTCTGCACTTGCGTACCACTATTTATAAATTTTTTTAACATTTCTTTAATTTTATTAATTGTCATATATTTCTTCACAATATAAAAAAACAATTAACTTAAGAAATAAATAACATTATGTATTTTTCCCTAAAAATTATTTCTCTTTATTATCACAATAAAAATAGTTATCCTTATTATCATGATAAAATATTTATCTCAATAAAAATATAATAATATCTTGAAATATTTATTTTTCTTCTGACATGTCTTGTGGTGCCATAAAATATTAATATGTTAATAGCGTAGTTTATCTTCGACACAAGTGCTAGTAGTAGCATGCCAAGATTGATCACCTTCAGACAATGGCATATCTATATCACTATTGATAATATGACTATACTTGATATTAATATCATTAATGATACTTATCTCTTTATCTAAACAAATATTTTTTTTAGAATTCATATTTTCACCTTTTGTAACGTTATGATATTACAACTAAAGGTTGTCCCATACAAGATTACTTTCCAACCATTAAACATAGTTGAATCAACCTTTATATCTAGCAACAATTGGCATTTGTAAGGATTAGATTGATGACATGTTGAGACCACCCTCATATAATAACTAATACTAGTGATCACACCTTGGTGTGCAATGGGTACACCAAAGAGGTTTGGAAAGTCAGTTAAGGAAATTTTTGGTCTATGTGTTTGCATACAAGTGTTGTAATGAGGTCGATTGGTAGGGAGATATATAGGGGTAAAAAAAAAAAGAATAAACAATGAGCTAGAGATAAAGGGAGATATGGACAAACAAATATGGAGAGATAAAGATGGAGAGGTGAATAGATAGAAATAGATATATAGGAAGAAGGAGAGGGATAAAAATGGATGGCTAGAGTGAGGAAGACATTCCACGGAGAGAGAGAGAGAGAGAGAGAGAGAGAGAGAGAGAGAGAGAGAGAGAGAGAGAGAGAGAGAGAGAGAGAGAGAGAGAGAGAGAGAGAGAGAGAGAGAGATGAGAGAGAGAGAGGAGAGAGAGAGAGAGAGAGAGAGAGAGAGAGCACACACACACACACACACACACACACAAAGGGAGAGATAAAGAGATCAAGAGACACAAAGGGAGAGATAAAGATGGAGATAGATAGGAAGTTTGAGAGAGAGAAAGAGAGATATAGAGGAAGGAGAGATATAAACAGATATAGATGGTGAGATACTTGTGATAGAGATAGATGGAGACAGAGAGGAGGAAGAGGGAGAGGGAGATAGATGGATAATTAGAGAGACAAATAGAGAGTAGATACGTAGATATGAAAGGGTGGTAGAGAGGGAGATAAAAAGATAAATGAAAAGAGAAAGGGAGATATTGGTAGCAATAGAGAGATAAGTGGACAAGAGGGATTGAGGGAGGGATAAATAGAGAGATATAGAAAGAGAGGAATGAGGAGAAAGATAAAGAGATAGGTAGAAGGGAGAGAGAGAGAGAGCGGGGGTGATGGAGACAACGAATAGAGAGAGGTATAGGGAGAGAGAGGGGTGGGATAAACAAGGAGTGTGTATATGAGGCAAATATAGAAAGATAGAGATAGATATACACAAATTGATAGGGAGTGAGGGAGAGGGATGGAGAGAAATGGAGAGATGACAGAGTAGGAGTGATTGGGACAGAGGGAGAAATGAGGGGAGAGATAAAGATAGATAGGAGAAATAGAGAGAGATATAACTTAGGGAGGAGAGAGAGGGGGGGTGAATAGATATATAAAGAGGGAAAAATGAGAGAGTTTGGAGATGGAGATGGAGATGTAAAAAGATAAAGATATAGGAAGTGATATATAGAGAGAGGTATAGATAGGGATATGTAGAGAGAGAGTAAGAGAGATGAAGTGAATGCAAGAGATAAAGATAATGAGATATAAATAGAGAGGAGAGGGAGAGATGTGAAGATAGATATAGAGGGGGTAGAAGTGAGAGATAAAGGAGATGATAGAGACAAGTGCACGCACACGTGCATGTGTGTGTGTGTGTGTGTGTGTGTGTGAGAGAGAGAGAGAGAGAGAGAGAGAGAAGTTAGCCATATCTAGAATAATTTATCCCTATCTCTTTTCCTCTATTTCTTAGTAAAAATAATTTTATTTATAGCTATCTTATAAATATATAATAAATCATATATATTATATATAATCATCTTAAATAATAACAAATTGAAATTAGGAGCACTCAACTCCCGCTCTCCCACTCTGCAAGTTCAAATTTCAAACCTTCGTCGTTCATGGTGGTGTCTACTAGTGGGGAGCTCCCCCCACCACCCACGAACCCCGTTTTGGACCTTGCGATGCTGACACTATCTGTCACATCCTCTCCTGGTCCCACAGCGGTTCCTCCTTCTGGTCTGGCGGTGCCTCAGATTGGCGGTCCTTCTTAAGAGAGCTCTCTGGCCTCGCTCGTGGTATCTGATTATGATCCTATTCCTGACGTGTTGGTTGTTCTAACCACAAAGCCTCTGACTGTTAATACGAATCTCAAAGGTTGGAAAAACATGTTGGTCGGAAATACTGAGACTGTAGACCCCAGCTTCATCCCCATCTACTTGCAAACTGAGGAGGGAACATCTTTACAGCTTCCTGACAGTGTTTTGGACCTCATTTTACAAAACATGGCCAATACTCTGGTGGGAAAGTTCTTCTCCTTGCACCCCATGGTGGAGATGGTCAGAAAATGGGTCAAGGACAAATAGAAACTAAAACAGAGTGTTTTTGTTAGTGCCATGCCTTGCGCCCTCTTCCTCTTCAAATTCACTGTTGAGGAGGATGTCGCCCCTGTCCTCTCTGGATGCTGGTCCTATGGTCGAAACAACCTTTCCCTTTGTCATTGGAAGGCTGGCTTTGAGCCTGCGATTGGCTTGCAGAAAACTGCTTTGGTATGGATTCGGCTCCCGGGGCTTTCCCTTGAATATTGGGATGAGTCCATCTTTAAATGGATTGGGAACTCCTTTGGTCATTTTGTAGGTGTTGATGATATCACCATAACCAAATCGTGCCTGCTCTATGCTAGTTTATGTGTTCAAGCGATTGTGAGCATGAATCTCCCCAACTTCATAACCCTCAAACCTAGGCTTGGTAGTTGGACTCAAGCCCTGGTTTATGAAAATGCTACCCTCTTCTGCCAAAAATGCCGCAAATATGGGCATGTTATTTCCCAATGCAAGGCTCTAGCCCCCTGTACCTCAAGATTAAGGGCCCGACCCTAGTGGAAGATTCAGTGCCAAATGCTCATATTATTCATCAAGACCTAGTTATGGGGCCTTTTGTGACTCCTACTCCTGGCCCAGACCTGCCTCCCTTAGCAGTCGAGGACCCAGTTATGGAATAATACCCCTTTGCTGAGAGTATCAACAACCTTCTCAAATCTCCTGCAAAGATTGTGGAGGAATCCTCTAATTCAGCTCGGAAGGAATAGTGCATCTCCCTGACGCTCAGCTCGGTTTCACTGGTTGATCAACTGGAAGATCATGAGATTGCGAGGGACCCCTCTCTCACCTCGAAGACAGCTCGCTCCGCATTGGTGTCTCCCACCCTGATCTAGGGTATCTTCTCACTTGGTGCTCCTGGTGCGTCATCCAGTGGTTTCATGACTCCTATTAATGAGGGTTGGATTACTCAAAGTCACAAGACCAAGAATGCAAAACCTGATGTGGGTACGGATCTCAAAGCAGGTTGTCCATCGCAGAGACTATAAAGACAAAAGGAAGCGGCAAGGGATATTGCCAATGGTAGGAAGCGTACCTTGGAGACATCCATAAAAGGTAAGAAATGAAGGTCCTTTCCTAGAACATGAGGGGCCTTAACAACCCCCAAAATCAATATGCTCTTAAGAAGTGTATTTTTGAAAATAAAATTATGGTCCTTCTCCAAGAAGTTAAGATGTTCATGTCCTCCTTTTCCCTTGTTGCTAGGAAAAATTGGCCTGGTGCTAAGTTTATTATTAGTGATGTTGTTGGAGCCTCTGGTGGCTTGGTCACCATGTGGGACCCCTCCCATTTTTTTGGCAGTCTTCTCTCCTCCTTGGCCAACCTTTTGGTCTCTGAACTCTCTTCCCCAATGGACTCCTGCATTCTTGTTAATGTTTATGCCCCCAATGTCAGATTTGGTAGATTAAAGCTTTGGAACGACACAACTACTCTAATACAAAATAATGTCAATGCCCACTGGTTGATTGTGGGTGATTTCAACTCTCCTTTGATCCCCTCTGAGAAGTTGGGAGGCCTTCCAGAGTACTCTGACAGCATGACTGATCTTGTCGACTTCATTGGTAAGAATGGGTTGATGGATGTGGAACTAACGGGGTAAAAATTCACTTGGTCCAATCTTAGGAAGGGAAAGGATCTTATTCAGGTCAGAATTGACATATTTCTCATCTCAGGCAACCGGGGAATTGATCCAACCTTGAAGCTCACTGCCCTCCCCAGAACAGTCTCTGACCACAACCCCTTTCTCCTTTGGAATACCACAAATGTTGCAAGGAAGAATCATCCTTTTCGATATGAAATTATGTGGAACTCTCATTCGGAGTTCAAGGATTGCATTAAAAGATGGTGGAGCACCAACATAACTGGTACTCCTATGTTCAGGATTGCCCAGAAGCTCAACTTGGTCAAACGAAGGGGCTAGAACAAATACACCTTCGGGGATATCTTCAAGCAAAAAAAAAAGCTCAATAGTAAACTAACTATTTTCTAAGAGTGTATTGATCAAGGTGACTCCCTTGAAGCCACCCATATGGAGGAGGTTGCCCTCCAAATAAAATGGAAGGAAAATTCTCAGAAAGAGGAACTCTACTAGAAACAAAAATCCAAGGTTCAATGGCTCAAAGAGGGTGATAAAAATACAACTTTCTTCCACAGATCTGCTCATATCCACAGGCGTAGAAACCACATGTCTTCCCTCATGGACGACAATAATCAGGTGGTCAACGATGTTGATAGTTTGAGTAGACTGACTACCAACTATTTTGCCACTTTATTTAGGGACGATGATGACCTGGGGGCCCCTGCTGGGGAGGACCTTCTTAACTTCCTCCTACCACCCCTCTTGGTGGAAGATAACAACCTTATTTTGGCCCCTGTTTCTGAGGAGGAAGTCAAGTCTGCTATTTTTTCTATGGGCCTCTTCAAATCCTCAGGTCCTGATGGTTTCACCCTGACATTTTTTCAAGATTTTTGGGATATGGTGGGCCCTAATGTTGTTTTGGCTACTAGAGATTTTTTCAAATCAGGAAGGCTCCTTAAAAAACTCAATCACACCTTCATTTCCCTTGTCCCTAAAACTTAGGAGGCATTTACTCTCAAGGACTTCTGCCCTATCAGTCTGTGCAACACTATTTATACAATCTTCAACAAAGTTCTTGTCAATAGGCTCAAACCTTTCTTGGATCCTTTGATTAGCCCCTCCCAGAAGAGTTTTGTTCCAGGAAGACAAATTCTTGATGCGATCATCTCTTCTCATGAGATTATCCACTCCATGGATAAGTGTCATAAGTCGGGGATGGTTCTCAATCTTGATATCTCCAAGGCTTATGACAGGGTCAACTGGAAATTCCTCTTTAAAGTTCTCAAAGCTATGGGGTTTGGAGACAAACTCATCAAACTTATTGGGGAATGCATATCTACTGTCACCTACGTTGTGCTACTAAATGGTAGCCCCCTGGAGAAGTCTAGGGCCTCCAGAGGGTTGCGGAAAGGAGATCCTCTATTCCCTTACCTCTTCATCATCCGTGTTGAAGTGTTGGCCTCTAACTTGAACTCTATGGTTCACAGGGGCGCTCTTCTGGGCATCAAACCTTCCTCTATGATGCCCCCCAATGTTCTACAGCAGTTCATTGATGACACTATTCTTTTTAGTATCTCCTTTGTTTGGGAAGCTAAGGCTTGGAAATCATTTCTCAATGCCTATGCTCTGGCATCTGGCCAACACATTAACTATGAAAAGAGCGGCATTTACTTCTTTCACACTAATGTCCAACTCCAAGATAAAGTCTGCAGAATCCTTGGTTGTCAAAGGGCCTCCCTCCCCGGCACCTACCTAGGTCTCCCCTTGACTGTTAAAGATGTCTCTAATTCCTTTTGGATCTCTATCCTTGAAAGAATGTAAAAGAAGTTGGTTGGTTGGAAAGGTAGATTCCTGAGTAGTGCTAGGAAATTGCAGCTACTTTCCTCCCCCCTCCCAAGGATCCCTGTATACTTTCTCTCCCTATTCAAGATATATGCGGCTATGGTTGCTAAGCTGGAAAACATTCAAAATACTTTCCTCTGGACAGGAATGGAAGAAAAGAAGAGGCTCGCCTTGGTGGGATGGAACAAAGTTTGTCTTCCCAAGGCCATGGGCGGCTTGGGAACTCGTAAGATCTCAAGGTTCAATAAGGCCCTTATGACTAAAATTGTCTGGAAGTTTTTGAATAAGGATACGGATTGGAGTAGGATCATTAGGGCTATGTACCTAGGTAATAGGGACTTTTCCTCTATTCTGAAAGAGGAGGGCCTTCCCAGGGGTTCCAAAATTTGGAATAACATCTTGAGCTGCAGGGACCCTTTATCTCATGGTAAGAGGTGGCTTATTGGAAATGGCACGAACATTCTCTTCTGGGAAGATTGCTGGTTAGGAGAGAGACCCCTTGCTTCTTCCCCCTCCCTGAGACGGCTACAGGATTCCACCAAAGGTTTCTTTGGTGAAAGGGTCAATGATTACTTCAGCAATTGCACTTGGAGGGCCTTGAAGGACTATTGCATTGACCATCCCTTCCTCCTCCCTGCTGCTAGAGAGCTCCAGAAGCTTTTGGCCGGTATATTCCTCCCCCTGTTTCCTACGGAGGAAAGACTTATTTGGAAGTGGGACCCCTCTGGAGACTTCTCTGTCAGAACTGCCTACACCAACTTACTTAGTGAGTCTGTTTACTCCTCTATCTGGAAAGAGGTCTGGAATCCCCAACTCCTCCCCAAGGTTAATTTCTTCAGGTGGACTGCTCTCCTCAACAAAATTTTGACCCAAGACAACTTGGTCAAATGGGGATTCCAATTCCCTAATAGATGCATCCTCTACAAAAATGATGAAGAAATTTTTGCCCATCTCTTCTTCCACTATGCCTTCACTCGGGAGCTATGGGGGATGGTCTACAGTAAGCTTAATATCTATTGGGTTATGAATGATAATTTGTTAAATTTGTCTCAGGAGTTTTGGGGCCCCTCTTCCAACCCACTTATCCAACAACTGTGGAAGTAGATCCCCCCCACATGAGCTGGTGTATCTAGAAGGAAAGGAATGACAGGATATTCAGAGACAAAGAGGCCTTTGTGGAAACTATGTTTTCTCGATTCCTTAAATTGATTCTCGAGAATATCTTTGTTTCTAAAACCCGGATGGCGTCCAATCCCCCCTCTACCTAGGACTAGGAAATTTCTAGATGTTGGAACCTTCCCCCCTCATTCTCTCTTGTTGACTTCTCTAAGAGACTTTTAAGACAAAGCACGGTCTGGTTCCCCCTGGCTATAAATTTTAAACTCAATTTTGATGGGGCTACCAAGGGGGCCTGGCTGCTGGTGGAGGGGTTATTAAATCCTATCTAGGGGCCCTTTTTGCTGCTTATGCAGGTAACCTGAACGGGCATTCCTCTAATCAAACTGAAGCGATGGCCTTAGCCTGGGGAATCCGCATTGCCCTCTCCATCGGAATCAGGGTTATGGATATTGAGGGGGACTACAAGCTTATCATTGATGTTGTCAAAGGGCGGAATAAGCTTAATTGGACAATTGAGGGAACCATCAGGGATACCTTGAGGCTCATCTCTAGGCTTGACACGTTCAAAGTTATGCATATCTACATGGAAGGCAACCATGTGGCGGACACCATGGAAGCCATTGGCCTAAACCTCTCAGGGCTAAGATGTTGGAGGAGTCACAACTCCCTCCCAGACCATGTTAACTTCCTCCTCAAGGAAGAGAAATCCAAAATCTTCACTAATGATTGAGCGGTTGCCAAGTGCTACCCTTACCCTCCTCTCTTCCCTCGGGGCAGTCTGGAGGTGGTAGTCTCATAATTCAAATATTGGGAATATCTCACCCTAGAATAGGTTAGGTCATAAAGGAGGCCTTCTCTCCCCACTCAACCCTTAGTTTCACTAGTGGGCCCTCCTCTAGATGGTAGGTTCAACACTAGAGGAAAACACCAAATAAGTCACAACTAGAATATCTATCCACATATACAATCAAACACATCAACTTAACATTTTAACTTCACAACACACTTAAATTTTCACAAGAACTACACACAATACATAACTATATTAAGTCCACAATGCATCAAGACACATACACTAAATTTTATATGCATGGCACATCATACTTTCAATCTTATCTTGTTTTCACTATGTTTTTATCTCTTTTATCCTTGGTTAAAACTAGTTGTCAAACACGACATATAAGATCAACAACTGATTTCCACATTTAGTCTTACTTTTTTTCTCTCAAAATAAAATAGGTTTATCATGCTTACAATGGTTATAGTTAAAGGATAATTCAACTCTAAGTTCTTACAATGTAATGCTAGAAAGTTCTTATTTTTAAAGTAAATTATCAACCATTTGTTTTAAACAATACTTACAATATAAGTAAACAAAATATGATTAATGTATAAATCACATGATAAATAATTAAAGAGAAATTTTTACAACATAAAAAATTATTTATTTTGCATTTCTAGATCTCAATGTTGAACATCTAATGCATTTCATAACCATGATTTTCGGAACCACAATTCCTTCTAAATTATTAGGACACAAAGACATGTATAAAAAGTAAAATAAAATGTCTAAGAAAAGTTAATTGCTTGTCAACTTTTCCACCATAAATATGCACACAAAATTTTCCAAATGTATACTAGTCAATAAAATAATAATACCCAACATTAGTTAAAAATTTACATAACTACTCTAATGACTCCAACCTATTTAGTTTTAAAACTCAATCACTTACCTCATCATAAATCACAAATAACACATTAATCAATTTTAAATAGAATATTTGAATAATCCTTTTCTAAAAATCCATAACCTACCAAGGTAACGCCCACTTGTATAGAATCAACAATTCATAACTTTCAATTATCCTCACATTTCTACACTAGTAATACATAAATATCCGATATTGTACAAGAGAATTAGCAATCTCCTAGACAAGGTTGCAATTCCTCAATTGATGTTTTGACTTACACAATATCTTTACCCAAGGATTTCATGCCTTAACCGCTAGAAAGGAAAAATATTTACATACAACATTAGTTGGATTTTAGCAAATGTATTTTATTTATCTCCTTTTGCATATTCTTAACACTAGTAGCTTCAATATTAGCACTCACATTTTTATGACTCATTGCTTAGTCTCAAAGTAAAGATTAGGTAGTTATTAAAGTGCTCTCAAATTCTCTAGCTAATTTCTTATTTATCAATAAAAAATTTAAGTAATTCCTAAAGTTTAAACATTTAATAAGATGGAACAAACTCATTTATTTAGCTAAATTGTATTTCCTATATCAAAATAGGATCTTAAGCTTCAATTGGTTTCATTGTTCAAGCAATTATTCCTACCAATTATAAAGGCATTCTACTTGGTGTTTCATGTATTAGGAGAGAGAAACTAGATACCATCTATAATAAATTGATATTTTAAGTGGTAGGATAAACATAGGGAATCCAAATGTCTAAATTTTCCAAGGTACAAGCTCATGATTATTTAAAATAACGAAAGGGGGAGATTGACTTTTAGCTATTAGTTGTTTTTTTTACAAGAAGTTATGCTTGTTTTTTTTCCTTAAGTTCATTTAGGAGTGATTCCTTCTAGTTTAGATTTTGTGCATCTATTTTAGCTAGAGTTGAGCTTTATTTAGCTCCTCATGCTTGCACTTTAGTTCTCCTAAATTTAGCTTAGGGCATCTTTGTGCTTTCTTTACAAGCACCTCATTATACAATTGTAATTCATTATGTATTCTTTGCTTTGAGTAATATAGCATTCATTTATGCAGCGTACATATGTGGAATGTGTTTTGTTTGTCATTTGATCTTGCAAGTACTTGTGTTGCAAAATTCAACATGGCATCAAAATGTGGGTTCGACAAGCCCCTTCTCAAGCTTTGAGGGTTTTTTTGCTTAGAGATTTTGCAAAGGTCACAAGTTTACTTTTTTGTGGATCTAGTGGTGGGCAAAAAAATTATCAGTTTTGGAGCAAAACGGGCATCACCTTCACGTCCACAGTGTCAAAAACCCCCAATATCGACTATCATTTTGTTAAAACCTAAGCAGTTAAAATTTAGGGTCAATTTGGTTGAGAGCTAAATTTTCGAAGTGAAATTAGAAGTACCCCAAAAATCTGATTAGTTTGGAGAAAATTAGATGTCGTTATCATGCTCAAAGGCCTATGAACCCTAAAAACGCCTGTTAAGTCGCCAAAATTGGAGGGACAAATTTGAGGAAGAAAAGTTGGGACCTATACCATACCATATGGATCCCTGTGGGCGAGTCTACAACAATATATGTCGGTACAAGTGGGTTTGCATCAAAGTCAAATTGCTACCTTTATTTTGTTTAAAAAATTCACCATTAAGTTTTTGTGCCAAATTTTTTGTTTAAAGAGGGTGCGCACTTTTAAAGAGGTCAATTTTTTAAACAAAGTCAAAGTCATTTTTTTGGTACTTATCATACCCATATGCAGCACTATGTAGGCCCTTAACATGCCTTATACCAGCAAGTTCAATCACCTTTTCAAATTTTTGGAGGAACCTCTAAAGTTAGAGGAGGCCCTATTTTTTTTGGTTGCGTCAGAGGTATCCTTGCGACTCGGCCCAACCTACCTTACCTTGGAAGCGCAAGCCCTATATTTAGCAAGCCTTCAACTTTTGGTTGACAAAATCTTTGGAGAATAGTATAGGCAAGGGTATAATATTTTTTCCAACAACCTAATTTTTTTCTGGTCGGGGAGTTTTTTTCTTGACGATAAGGAATATTTTGCTGACATTAGCAGTTGACCAATTTGACCTCGTTTGCCCTCTAAGCCCTAAATACATGTAGTTGGTTTTTTGGCCATAACTTTGTCATACAAGCTCTAGTTTTTTTACTTTTGCATATTGTTGAAAAGTTGGTTTTGGCGTCAATCTGCTCATAGTAGTAGCTTTGTTAGATTCAACTCCAAGTGTCTTCTACAAGCCTCCAAAGTCAAACTTCATTTTCACACTTTTGGGGAGATAACTTCGACAAACAAACTCCATTTTTTGACTTCCACACATTGTCAAAAAACTCTTAGAGGCACGTATTCAGATCTACAAGTATCTTTTCTATATTTTTCTCAAGTTCTTAGTATTTTCAAATGTAGTAATTTCTTGATTTCGAGCTTTATCTTCATTCTAGTTGCACTAGGGTTTTTGTTGTTGTTGGGGGCGGGGGGGTGTCAATTTGTCTTTTTCAAATCCTCATCACACCTCATCCCTATGGGGGACTCTATTGTTTATCTCACGGACCATAATTATCAAACATGGAAGGATCAGATGAATAGATTACTTGTATCCAAAAGTTTGTGGTTTGTTTGGATGAGACCCAACCCACCTTTGAGCATTTCCAACGTAGAAACAAGATTGATGAGGTTATGGGATTGATTACCATGTGCATGTTTCACACAATCTCCTAATTTACCTTAAGTCTTACACTATTCCTCGGGGCATGTGGACTAAGTTCAAGGATATTTTTGGGATAGTTAATGAGTTTAGGAAAATGTAGCTAGAGCTGGAGTTGACTACATTGGTACTTGATTCTTTTCCTACTAATGAGGACTTTTTGGAGAAGTTCAAATCACTCATATTTTTGTTGAAAGGTTGTGGAAAGGAGAAATCTAACCAAGAATGTGTCTACTTGATTTTGGCTAAGCTTCAAGGGTCTTTCTAGGTCTTCGCTTATACATTTTATGCCTTCATGGATGCTATGGCAGATGCCTTCGTTTTTTCCTCTTTTGAGGTCTTTTGAAAGCAGTTGAAATTAGGCTTTATTGTCTCATTGAGATTTATTTTTCAGCTCCTCTTCCCAAGCCTTAGTTGCACAGCCCTCTAAGGGAAAACAAAAGAAGTTGGAGTCTAAGACAATTTCTTCATCAGGCAATGAGAGTCTTTTTGTCACGAAGGAATGTGTCGTGAATGCTAAGTGCAAAACCCAGCAATCCTATGAAACACGAATTGATCCTCAGGCCTGTGGGTTACCTATCTTGAGGACTAGTCTCCAGATGAAGGGTTAGTTTCCTATAAAATACCTCTTAAAACTATCAACTTGGCTAGAAAAGAGATAGGAAGATAACTTGAATTGAAATCAAGCTACAGGAGGTGATTGCACCAAAATGGTATGATTCTATTTGAGACTTAAATTTTGTTTCACAATTCAATTTAGATCATAAAGATCATAAATATTTCACATTTAGGTTTGTAGTTGGGTAAAAGCGCAAAGTTGTGTCACTTTTCAGGCTAACTTATCAGCACAAGTGAATTTAAGTAATTCTAACTAAAACTTAATTTTAGTCAAACATATGGTCTATATAGATTCATTATAGCTAAGTTATATATGGGCCACAACTTTTCCAATTGGAAGTGTCTACTAAATGTATATTTTATACTACTTTTAGTCTAATTACAAAAACAAAACAAAAAACTCGATGTTTCAACAACTCCTACTCTTATAAATAATATTTTTTTTAAATGTAAAAATACCCTTTTATAGATCTATAAGTGAATTTTCCAAAATATATATCTTTTAATATTTTAATTAGTTTTTTATATTTTATATTTTATTTTTATTGAAAGTAGGTCATTAGCACTAAAATATAAGGTTGATTATCTTGTCAAGAAAAAATACTAAAATTTATTTTAAAAAATTGAAAAAAATATGATGTAGTAGAGAAAAGAATCTATGTCAAGATGATATAATTATTTTATGATTTGGATAAATAATTAAGAAAAAATGTGGTGGGAATTGGAAACAGTTATATTTCACCACATGCAACTTTTCAAATTTAATGAAAAATATATATTTATATAAAATAGTAAACAATATGTCCATGCACTAAAGTTTCAAGTTATCAATATACAAAAAAAAATTCAAGAAAAAAAAAAGTAAATTTTACTAAATAAAGTGTGGTGGCTTGTATAACTTCAATTTCAGCATTTTTTCAACAACTAAATTATAGTGTTTACTTTATTAAAAACTATATTCAAATAATTTTTTTAATTTTTGTTAAAATTACAAACTTTAAATAGACATAAAAATATAAATTTGATTAGTTTAAATCATTTCAAAATTCAAAACATATATTTCACTTTCTATTAATTTAATTTAAAAAGTTGAATCAGCATTGGCCATTTCCTTTATAAAAGTGTGACATAGCTTTGTACTTTTACCCAGTTTCATTGTTTGTAGAAAGAAAACTAGATTTTCATAGATACAAATGACCGAAAACTTGATAAAACACAGCATGCAACCTGAACTTAACATGAAATTTTATTATTTTCACAAAGTATTAATGAGACAACATAAAGGATTTAATGTAAATCGCAATGTTTCAATCAAACCATCCATATGACAATAAGAACACAAGAAGGAATTAAAGAGGAATCTGCTACTTCTTATTGAATATTGAAAATAATTATTGTTACAATGCTTGAAAATTGAATTAAATTGAGCTACAAAGCTTTCAACTTGTTGAAGATGCAAGAAGAAAGAAAGAACTAGTTCATGAAAGATAGAAAAGGAAGTTTGAAAGAACTGAAGAAAAACTGGGGTGCCTCCTTAAATTCGGCTTCAACTTATTGCTTCTATCTTGCTTTTATCTCCAAATTGCATGAGGAAGTGGCTTTGGGTCGTATAAAGGAGAAAAGCCCTCGAAAACAAGATCAAAACTAAGAGAAACTTGTAGTTTGAGGCTTAAATATCCTCCTTGATTGATACTCCACCTAGGTAGGGCCTTAAAATAAGGTCTAACTATTGTTTGCACCTCCACAACCCCTGATTTTTAGGCCTCAAACTACAACTTGCATTTGAGACTCCATCATCTTGCATTTTGACTTATGCTTTCACTAATGTTTATGATGCAGAGCCTGAGTTTGAACCTAAGGTTTGATTATGTTCATGAAGTGTCACATGTTGTTTTGATATGCTCTCAACATATTTTGATAATATAGAAGGCACCTATTAACAGTAACAACTACTTTGAATGGGTAGTTTCTTTTGTGCTTTTACTTGGTTTTTGGAGAAACTCACTTTCATAAACTTTCAAACATTGCCCATGTAAATCTTCATAGATTCTTATTTTTGTTATCAATGATCTCAAACCTTGGCATTAAGCCTACGTTCATATGCCTCTATTTTCTACCTTTGAACTGCAACAACCCTAGAATGGGGTTTGAAGCTTCTATTATAGACCTTTCTTCACAACTTTGATCACTGCTCTTTTGTGTTCTATAACAACCTATAGAACTGTGATTCGGGTTGCTCCTTAGACTGGCCTTTAATAATGGGTGCTCATTCACCTGATATCTCTTTGATGTGCTCTTTGACTGTGTTGGATGCATAGGATTGTTTTCTATTGTTGTTTTCAACATGTATGCCCCATGAATGCTTTGAGGCTTGTCCTTCAAGTTATCAACTCTTACTATCTTTCAAGTCACTGTATTTTTTTTGCTTTGTCATTGAGCCTCATGCTGATATTGCTATGATTTGTTCTTCTAACTTCATCACAGGCTCTCTTATCTACCCTTAGGACTATGATTTCCTTGTGGGCATTGTGATGAAGTGTGCTGACAATCATAATTGTTGCTTCTACTATTGTTTTGTATGACCACCTTACTGTATTTTCCTCTTTTATAATGTCTTGTGATTGTATCTCATTTATGTCACTGCATTTTTCACTTTAGACCTTTGTCTTTGGATTGATTTAATGGCTTTCTTCTTGTAGCATCCACTGCTCCAGACTATTCACCTTTTTGGTTGCATTTTCATTGTCTTGTAGACTACCCAAAGTGCTTACCAAGGGCTTCTTTACTATTTTAGATTATTTTATACCAAGTGTTGTAGCCTTTGATGGAGCCAGCTCTTACTGTTTCTAAGAATCTTTGTCTTTTTGGCATCTTTGAGACTATTGGTTTACCTTCTAATGGAGGTTGATTTTCATTATAGGCAACCCACAGGCCTGGAAATCATCCCATGTTTCACAAGATTACAGAGTTTTATACTTAGCAACACGGCACAATCCATTGTGGGGACAAGTCCCTCCAAGCCCCTCAACAGTCAAATCAGAAGTCCAAATCCACTCTGCCACCTACTAATTCTTTTAAGTCTAGTAAGACTTCCTCCAAGACAAAGAAGAAGAAGTTTGGTGAACCTTGCAATTTTTGTGGCAAGGAGGGACATCATATTACTATATGTTGGAAGAGACTAGAGGATTTAGAGGAGGCCATGTAGCAGATGCATGTTTCAACCCCTAAGTCTTCTTCCTCAAATAAAGGAAAAGGTCAAGCTCTTTCTACACATGCCTTGTCTACAGATGCTACTTGGATACATGATTTTGGTGTTTCTCACCATATGACACACTCTCAAGATCTAGTTGATTCTCTTTTAGATTGTAGCACTACACAGATTGCAATGAGTGATTCTACTCAACTTTTAGTTGTTGGTTTAGGACTTATTCAGCTTAAGGATGGTCATTTTGAGGATGCTCTTATTGTTCTCGACATCTCCAACAACCTTCTCTCAGTCTATCATATTTGTCATTCTAGGACAGGGAAGACAATTCAGTTCACACCACATGGTGTGATTATCAGAGACCTCTATGATCTTGATGTTATTATGGCCACTGAGATTGTTGATCTTGCATATCCATTATTACCACTTTGATGGTTTTGAGATTATGTCTCTTGTTGGTATTTCCTTCATAGCTCATCCAAATTCAGTGAGTAAGCTTTAGCATGAACACTTTGGTCATGTCAACTACAAGTATCTATAGAAGATGAGAACTTAGTCTTTGGTACTTGGACTACCTCATATTTCTTGCACTAATGGTGTTTGTCAAGGTTGTGTGTTTTTTAAGCATCACAAGGATATTTTCCTTCGCGTAGAGCCCACCGTGTTAAGGCACCCTTGGAGTTAGTTCATAGTGACCTCATGTCCTTTTTGACTCCATCTTTTCTGGGCGCCAATTATGTGCTCACTTCCACGGATGACTTCTCCAAGTGTACATGGGTGTACTTTATTAAGTACAAGACTTATGTCTTTGATTTCTTCAAGAGGTACAAGACATTTGTGGAGAAGCGGTTTGGTCCTTCTATCAGGTGGATATGCATAGACAATGGGGAGAGTATGTCAATCAGGAATTTTGGGACTTTCACACTAAGCGTGGCATCCTTCATCATCTTACAGTTCCTTATAAGCCTTAGTAGAATGGTTTTGTCAAAAGGAAAAACGGAACACTTAGGGAGATGGCTAATTGAATGATTCAATATTGAGATATGGATGCAGTTTTTTGGGTTGAGGTAGTGAATTGTGCTAATTACATTTAGAATCATATGCCTCACAAGTTGTTATTATAGTTGACTCTTGAGGAGGCTTGATCCCATGTCAAATATGATGTCTTCATTCAAAGTTTTTGGGAGTGTTGCTTGGGCATTTATTCTAGATGCACAAAGGAAAGTCATGGATAGGAAGAGCCAACCACTAATATTTTTTGGCTACTCTGAGGAGTTGAAGGCATATAGGTTGTTTGAACCTATTTCTAGAAAGTTCTTGTTTTGACGAGATGTCCAATTTGATGAGAACTATCCTTTGATGGATTCTCCCTCACTAGCTTCTCCAACACTTCCTACTCTTTAGTTTCTTGAGGATTCTTTACCTTCTAGGATGAGAAACTTGTTCTAGTTGAGAAACCACTACCTTCTCCACCACTTCCTAAGTGGTTTCATACTAATGTTGATGCAGGTGGAGATTGGGTAGGTGATCCTTTTTATTCTCATCTTACTAATTCACAGAGTTATGGTGTCTCTCTTGTGAGTTGGGCTATTTATGTTGATCCTCAAAAAGATTCAGATGCAGAAGGTATTCCAGAGTGGGATATGGCTATGGAAGAGGAGTATTCTTTACTGATGAAGAACCACACTTGGGTTCTTGTTCCTCTTCCTAAGGGAAGAAAGTTGGTGCAGTGCAACTAGGTGTATCGTACCAATTATGGTGTAGATGATTTCATTGATAATTATAAGGCTCGTCTTGTTGCTAGGGAGTTCTCACAAGTTGAGGGAATTGATTATTCTGAGACTTTTTCTCATGTTGCCAAGATAGATTCTATTCACCTTGTACTTTCTCTTGCAGCTTCACGAGGATGGTTAGTATATCAGATGAATGTGAAGAGTACCTTCTTGCATGGTGATCTTCATGTGGAGATCTATATGGAGCATCCATAGGGTTTGTGTAGGACTCTTCACTTGTTTGCAGGATTCAAATTTCATTGTATAGTTTAAAATAGGCCCCTCAAGCTTGGTATGAGAAGATGGACACATTACTATTCTTTATTGGTTTCACACGTTGTCATTTTGATCCCTATCTACACTCAAAAACAAGAGGGGGATCTATTGATATTGGTCTTGTAAGTGGATGATTTGATTCTTACAAGCAGTTCTTCTTCCATGATACAAAGTGTTCAGAGAGAATTAATGGATCAATTCAACACAATAGATCATGCTTCTGCATTACTTCCTTCAGCTTCAAGTTACTCAAGCTTTAGATGGGATTTTCATTTGTTAGTAAAAGTATGCTCTAGATATGCTTCAGATATTTGGTATGCTTGATTGCAAGTCTACCCACACCCTACTTTATTCAAGGGTTGTGTTGTCTACCAATTTCTCTACTCCTTCAGTTGATCCTACATTGTACAAGTAGTTGGTAGGTAGTCTTTTGTACTTGACACACACCCATCCTGGTATTTCCTTTGCAGTTTGTCTAGTCTCTCGATTCTCTCATGATCCACATGAGAGTCATCGGAAGGCTACTAAAGATGTATTGTGATACATCTAGGGAACATTGCACTTTGGGTCTCATTACATCAAGAGACTCTAGGATTATTGTCTTCACTAATTGAGATTGGGTTGGTGATGTTAAAGATCAGAAGTCTACTTCCCATTTTTTGTCTTAGGTCCAGTCGTATTGCATGGTCTTGTAAGAAGAAATTTTCTATTTCAATATCATCTATTGAGGATGAATATCGATTAGCAATTCTTGCTAGCTAGGAGGTTCTTTGGCTTTGTCAGTTGTTGACAAAGTTTGGTTTTCCTCCTTATGGTCCCACTATTCTTTGGTGTGACAATCATAGTGTTATTCGCATTTCTTGCAACCCAATGGAGCATCAGCAGACTAAGCACATTGAGATCCACATGCACTTCATTCGGTAGTTAATTCGGGGTGGTATTCTCATCTTGGATTAGATACCTATAAAGGAGTAGGTTGTAGACATCTTCACCAAGACCTTGGTGTCCCCATGCTATCTTTAGTTGCAATCAATGCTTGGAGTGAAGGAAGTTGTCCCTGGGGGGTCTATATAAGGCCTTCATTCCTTTTTAGTAGTTCATGTTTTTTCATGTATTGCATATCTCACTTTTGGAGAGGGGTTTTGTCTCATGTGGTTTTTCTCCTTTTCTCCACTTAGAGAGACTTCATTAGTTTGTACATGGGTACCTAATCAAGCCTTTATTCGTTGGGAACCATTTGTACAACCATGCATTTAAATCTTTTTACTCACCCTAAGTTTCACTTAAGGGGGAGTGTTAGAGCATATTTAGCTACTAGTTGATTTTTTATAACTAGTTATGTTTTTTTGCTTAAGTTCACTTAGGATTGCTTGCTTCTAGTTTTGCTTTTGTGCTTCTATTTTAGCTAGAGTTGAGCTTTGTTTAGCTCCTTGTTCTTGCACTTTATCTCTCCTAAATTTAGCTTAGGGAATCTTTGTAGTTTATTTATAGTTATCTCATTGTACAATTGTAACTCATTATATATTCTTTGTTTTTGATCAAATAGAATTCATTTGTGCAACTCTTGTTTGTGGAAGGTGTTTTGTTTTTTGTTTAATCTTGTAGGTGCTTATGTTCCAAAATTCAACACTTACAATGTTCATTTATTAGGTAACTAGTGCTTTCCTTACTCCTTCATGTTGGGAAAAATGGTGTCTCAACCTTGCATTTATGCGAGGTTACTATTTATAGTAAGTTTTCATTTGAGCACGAAATGGTGCGAAACTCTCCCTGAAGCTTCTGGTTGGCTAGATAAGCATTCCGGTAAAGTTGCGTCGCAAGGTCACAGCTAGTTTTGAAGATATTAAAGTTTTCGTCTTGGAGGGGTGCAATAAAATGTTTAAACTTAATTTTGGGGACTTTAGAGGCTCCAAAACGCCCTGAAAAGTGGCCGTAACCGGCGAAGCGGGTTACGAGGTGATAGAGCACTTCGCGAGCTTTCCGGCGCTTCAAACGGTTTGTCAATCGGACACCCGGTTCTCAAGTTATGGCCTCCGGAAGTTTGTACTCCTGAAATAGGAAAAATAATTTGTATCGGATACATAAATGAGCTGTAAAAGGGAGCGACACGTGTTGATGTGTGCTTTAACATGTCATAGAAGGGAGATAAGGTCGGCTACACCTTATTGGGTGGTTTTAGCCCATGGTTTTGTAATACCGTTTGACGGTTTCTTGTATTGTATCTCCTATTTATGAGGTGTGTGAGATAGAGGTTGTGTGTAAGAGTCTCATGGCTATTGAGTTGCCTCTGAATCTCTGATTAGTGGTACTCCTGCGAAGAGCTTGCTCTGCAAGTATGTTGTAATCTATTTTTGATTGCTGAATAAAATATTGAGCTGCTTTTGGAGGGTGGGGTTTTTCTCCCGAAAGGGTTTTCCCCACGTAAATCATTGTGTTGTGGTATGAATGCTATTATATCTATTTCTATTTTTCTGTAACTGTTGTAATGATCTGAAAAAGTTTTGCATTACCCTCCTCTCAAGGTTAGTGTAGGAAGTTGTTTCCGCTACTTAACTTCCTTACACTTCACATAGTCCACATTATCATGATGTTATAGTTTGGCTTAATTTTTAAAAGGTTAAGCTTCTACCAATTAAATAACTTTCATTAAGTTAAATACCTATTCTAATTATTTCATATGATTAATTTTGAGTATCCATTTCAAATAAATCATAAATAAGGTTGGGATATTGCAATTAGATTCAATTTCCAAGGCAAGGTATATCCACTAAAATAATTAACTTCACTTAGACAAACATATCTAAAACCCAACTCAAACCCAAAGTTCCCGATGTTGCCAACCTAGTGGATCCGATACCTAATATCATGACTACATTTTAATGTGGATCTAACATGAATCAACAATTTACATAAAATCTATCAAATAAAAAACTTCTCAAATGAACATTACTCACACATCAACCAAAAGCCAAAAAAAAAAAAATTATCTTTCTATGTCAATTATAGATTTGCAGACTCCTCATGCCATCCTCTCTTGATCACCAACTCTTTCCTCTTTACTCGGTTTTCCCCCTTCTTCCTAGAAACGAAAGCACTCTATCTCCAAAACAAGAAATAAAGTGGAATGAAAATTTGCTAAAAAGGTGCTTTTTTATATAATCTCAAACTCATGTGTTCATATAGATTCCTACTTGGTTTGATATCCACCAATCCAAACTAAGTAATGTCGATTAACCATATTCATTACTCAAATTAAGATTAGAGAATCATAGGGTCTAAACATGTAATTTGAATTCAACAATATTTCAAAAATATGATACATGTACTAAGGTACAAATGTTAGATTATCCATATCAATAACTTACAAATTTAAGTATATATAGCTTTCTAATATAAACACATGTTCTTCCAACATGGTGTCTAAAGAAAATAAGAATGCAAGATTTAAACCATAAGACATGACACTGGGTTCTAAATGCTACACCATATTAAAAAAAGTTTGTAACCCATTTATTGATTGTCAAAATAGTAATAATATGCATACCATGGAAAAATGAGAATCACAAATAAAGTTGGACCTTACAACTTTGTAAAACACATGTACAAAGTTATTGGATTGATAAGTTCGATAAAAAGGTACAATAAAACAAAATATGGTAATATTACTAAGCATATTAACAATAATAGAATAATTATAGACTATTATAACATATGGATAAATTTTAGAACACTTTTAAATTTATGCATAACATGTTTACACTAATAACTAGTTCTTGTTTTAAAATTTTAGAGGTTGTCCCTCCCTGTAAAAATTTGGTATGTACCTATGTTAGAGCCTATTAAACACTATTGAATTACACATCCTAGAAAATAATAGTATTTTGATCAACACGTTTGAATAATATGGTGTTTTACCAATTCAAAGATGTGAAAATGATCTTAAGACTTATAGGTTATGGGTCCATAGTGTAACTTAAAATCGACTTCTATAACAAATTTAGGTGTACCTTGACTTGTATAAAATTCATTTGGGGGACACCTACATGCTTAATATTAATGCATTCGACCTTTAACCATGATTGTAAAGCTATTGTAATCAAGGGGCTTGAATTAGAAGAAGAAGAGCCTTTGATGAAACTCAAGGTGTTTGTCAATATCACTAGTTCTTACACATTAGTGGATAATAAAGATAGAATTACATTTTCTTATACAAGAACAAAGTTCACTAATCAATTTTGCGAGTTATAAGGTAGATCCATTCATCACCATAGTTTCACAAAGTGTCGGATAGATCACATGTAGTAGGACTTTGATTATGCTACTATAGTATATTCAATGATGCATTATGATCCTTCAAAATGAATAGAACAAATTACTCTTTAAGATAATAAATGTGTGCCTTAATGAAGTGTGATGATTTTATATATCTCAAGTTCACTAAATAATAAGATATTTGAAGGTTATCTCAATCAACTAGTTTGAGTGAGCTCTTACATAGCCATATTTTCCCTAAAAGATGTAATTTGATGATCTTCAAAGAATATTTGTTGGAGGTTCTCATCCATTTTATTTTTTCCTAGTTTTTCTTCAAATTTCAAGCTAAGTTGGCATAATTAAATAAATATTACAATTGAAGATTTTAATTATCCAATGCTTAAGAGACGCAACAATTTTATGGTTCAAAATAGACTTATTGTCCTATTTCAATAAGTGGTATGAATAAATCATTTTTTAATTTGCCTTCATTTTGCATGCAATAGATTCACATGTTTGTGTCTTTCAAATTTCCTACAAACAAACATAAGTGTAGTCTTAATGAAAGTGAACCTCCCTAATGGTGAGATATTTTGCATATAATTAAAATAATGTTTGGCTTTTTAAAATTCCAATATGATACAAGTGAGCTCATCAGCATAGAGATCAAATACTGCACTAAATTTCCTCTGTGAATTGTAAAAAAAGAGTTAATGATTTGTTATAGAAAATTTAGTCGTACCTATGATTACAACAATTTATTTTACTTATCTTCAAGGTCTTCATCCTACTATTGTTAAGCCTTATGTATTATAGCATATCATCTTGCTCTTATCATGAATCAAAATAGCTTCTATAACAATGGTTGATAATATATCAATCACTATCCCATTTTTCTTAATGTAAGTTGTGCAATGACTTTGGGTAACAAAGGCAAGACATTAGCTACCAAGTATGCATGTTTAAAAGGTAGGGATTGTGACAGTCTATTATGTTTATCGGGTATAATTTATAATTATAAGTTGTCAAATGTCATTTTGATTCCATCTTATTCTTATCATGGATAAAATTAGTTTCCATTATATTGATTGGCAATATTTTATCACTATCCCTTTTTCTTTACATAAGGTGTGTAATGACTTTGGGAAGCAAAGATTAGACATAAATTGTCAAGTACACATGTAATAAAAGGTAGGGATTGTGGTGGTCTATTGTGCTTATCAGGTAGATTTTGCAATTGTAACTTGTCAATTGTCATTTTGATTTCGTCATGCTCTTGTCATGAATCAAATTAATTTCTACTACAATGATTGAAAATATTTTAATCACTATCCCTCTTTTCTTTAGAAAAGCATGCAATGATTTTTAGTTGCAAATAAGAGACATAAACTAATAAATACATAAATATTAAAAATAAGAATTTTATCGATCTATCATATTTATCAAAAAAATTATAATTACAACTAATCAATTGTCATTTCGATATAATTATGGAGAGTATCTTTCAAATTCCTATCTTACCTTTATTATGAGCTCAAATCATTGATTAAAATTAAAGAATGAATTTTCATTGTATAATTAGTTAACCCACTTATAAAGTATGTGATCGTAAAAGAAGGGTCCTCTCTAGTCAGCCCTTTGATATGAATTCCTTTGATAATATATGAAGACCTCCCTTTTCATATTTTATTCAAAAAGCTTAAATATTTAAATATTTTTAAGTACACTCCACTCAATAAAGTATTTCAAACATTTTTTTTTGTCTATTATTTTACCATACAACTCTTCATCCAATTACCTTTCAAAAAGCAATGCGACAAGAATGGAATTTACACGTGTATAAGTAATATTAATCAACTTTATTTATTCATCAACTTGATTGGATATCATCAATACCAATAAAATAGGAGGACATAGTATATAGCTCATGAGTTGTGAATAGTTGTCTTATACAAATGTGCCCTAACCCATGCAATCCTAGTGTCATGTTTATAATCTATCTCATTAGACATATATATTCCATTTGATTTAAAGTATTCATTTTTTATCTGTATTTATATTTTTTTTGTTATGGCTATAAAATAGTCTAAATCAATATTGGCATCTTATTATCTATTATTTCTTAAATTTTATTGATGTAATTTCTTGTTACTTAGTTTATAATAGGATAGCATAAATAATTGTTCTAAGTCGTGTTATTTATAATGTCTTAAGATTATAAGGTGATGTGATAAGCAAGGGTTTCCAACAAAAATTAGAGTAATTATACTGAGTTGTGCAATAAAGCACCTACTACTTTCATAAAGATGGAAGACGTGATGGACAATATTGTTCAAAATATGTTTAATGATGGATTGTTGATTCTAAAATAAGAAAATGCAATGGTATTTTTTTAGAGTATGATAGATTTAGTAATTCAAAGTTAATATTGTATAACGAAAAATTTGCTAATGTCATTATCTAAAATTAAAGTATCTTTTTTCCTTTTTAGCAAATTATATCACCATTAATATATAAAATTATATCTAACAATATGAATTATTATTGAAAGGAAACAAGTATAATCTTTTGAGAATTTAATTTAATTATCCATCTCATTTATTTATAATTCTAAATACATTTGAATAAAATAATAATAATTTTGATACTTTTTAATTAAAGCACTTGGAAATGTCACTCTCACTCTAGGAAGATTTAGGTGGTCTTGGCCCTCGGTACACTTTTTAAGGAAACAATTCTTATTCAAGGTAGAGATTATAAAACATGCATAACAAAGCAACCATTCAACAAGCTCTAGCCAAGACAATGTCAGAATATAAATCTTCCTTGAGTGATCTCCATGCTCTTTCCAAGTCTAGGTGTTCTATATAATTCCTTAAGGGATGCTTTTCAAACCATGACACCCTTTCACAAAAGATTTCTTTAGTTTATTTAATAAATTTAATTATTCCTCTCTTGAAAAAAAAAATTATTAAAAATATTCATTATTATCCCTCCTTTTAACTAAAAGGTTGTTATATCCTATATTTTTCTCTCCCTTTCAATTTAGAACCATTTCATAGAAAAAAATAACTTTCTTTTCCCTTTTTGAGAAAAAGTTTCATAAAAGGTACTATATTATAGGAGATTGTTTGAGATTATAGAGAGATATTTTCAATTGACAAATATTCATTATTATCCCCCCTTTTAACTAAAGATATATATTACCTTTATTTTTTTACCTCCCTTTTAATTTTAAAAAGGTCATTTTATAGAAAAAACTAACTTTCTTTTCACTTTGGTGAAAAAATTTCATAATATGTACTATATTATTAGACATTGTTTGAAATTGTAGAGGGATTTCTTCACTAGACAAAACAATCTTTCCTTACCCTTTTCAATGTAGTAACCTAGCTATGACATACAAATTTCTTCCTCCAAGTCACCATGTAGGAAAGTTGTCTTCACATCCATCTACTCAACCTCAAAATCAAATGCAACAACACAAGATAACAAGAATCTAATGGATGTCAACTTAGCAAGACAAGAAAAATATCACCCAAATCAATTTCCTCCACCTAGGAATATCCTTTTGCAACCAACCACGATGTATTTTTCACTATTACCATATGAACTTAATTTTTTCAAAGCCCATTTGCATCCAATGAAGATTTCAACCCTTGAGCAACTTAACCAAACATCAGGTATTATTCTTTTTCAATTGAGTCATTTTTTTTTCTTGACCAATTTTGAGGACTCTTTGGAACACATTTGAATCATGTTCATCATAGTCCTAGGCTCATCAATGTTAGTACTCAAAGAAAAATATTTTTAAATTAAACATGTTATACCTTTCTTGTTATTATATATATCGAGTGTACCTCTGTAGAGATTGAGATGGAGGTTCTTCCTTAAATATTGAAGCTCTTGGTACCATCCTCCTCGTCTACTCCATCATGAACTTCTAGGTCATCTTCGAGTAAACCCTTCTCTCAATATTCAATTCTAGTTGCAAATTTAATTTGGCAACATCCTTTAATTGATCAACTATGGAAATAGACCAAATCTCTCTAAATATTATATTCTAGCTATTCATGGTCTTTCCATTTACACAATTCTATACCATATATCTTTTCACACCTTTATTGTAGCTAGTGAAGAGATGTTTAATATCTAAGTTATAGTAAAACTTAGACCTCATTATCTAAGCACAAGAACATATGCATTATATCTAAACACACATCTTGTGGGGTTTTGTCAACAAGCATTGATGTAGGAGACCTATTAAACAAATACTATGCGGTGCTAACAACTTCTAACTAGAATTTACAATATAAAGTAGCAGCACTGAGAATAATCCTAGCCCTCTCTATCAAATATCCTATTCATTTTCTAGGCAACTTCATTTTGCTAAGGGGTTTACAAATATTTCTTATGTCACATGATCTCATCGAACTCTCCCAAACAATACTCTTTGTCCTCATTCATTCTCAAGACCTTGATCTTTTTGCTTATCTCATTCTCCACAAGAGCTTCGAAATTCTTTGAATTGATAGAAGACCTCAAAATTTTCCTATAAAAAAAGAAAGAAAAAAAAATCCTAGATAAGGCATTAATGAAAGGAACATGATAAAAATATTTTTCAAATGATGATCATTTTTTAGACTAAAAACATCGATGTGTGACAAATTTAAAACACCATAAAACTTGGAAGAACTCAAATAAAATCAAACATGAGTTTATTTTCCATATATGCAACATTTACATAAATCAAAATACGGATTACAATCAATTAACCTATCAAAAAGGATTTTTTAGTTTTTCAAGGCCCTTAAGCCCTTATCACCAATGTGGCCCATACACTTGTGAAATAATATGGTCTTCACAATAAGAAGCTTATTGCTTTCTAAGGTAAGAGAAAACTTACAAAACCATACAATGTGCATGAAAGATCTAGATAAAGATTTTGTCATAATAGGTTTTGGAGACAAAAGTGAACAAGTTGATGATCTCTTGTACAATAGAATCAAGTGTATTGGATTCATGCACTTGCATTTAGATAGAAACGAGTTCTAGAAATAGCTCCCTTAGAAAACATCATTTCACCACTAACCATCTTGCACCCTTCTTTTTTAAAAACCAATTGGACCCCCACATAATTCATTTTTCTTATAGACATCATGTTTTGAGCGAAACTGAAAATGTGCAAAACTCTAGAGAGATCTGTCACCCTCTGATCATTGAAATGGATATTGATATAGTGATGAATGACAATAGTGAAGAATATATTATCACCAAAGTAGATCTTTAAACTATCAATATTCTTATACTTAGAAAACTACTTACTATGGGGAATCATGTGAAGAGAAGCATTGGAGGCAATCATCCATGCATATGTATCTTTGGGTTACAAAAAAAGCATCATAGTCATCCTAATATTTCCTTGAATCTACATAATCATTATAGTCCTTTCAAGTGTAGTATTTATTACCATAATTCCAATATTTTACCTTAGATATGTCAAGAGACTTAGATCTCCTATGAGACTTTTATCTTCCTTTCTCTTTCTTTTGTTGTTCTTCTTTCACTCATTCATTCTACCTCAACAACCAAGGAATTTTTGGTGTGTCTTGAGTTTTTCTCCTCATCTTCTTTGAAAGGAAAGCACCTGCCACCTCTTTAAATGTCAACTTAGCAGTGTTCCTTCCAATGGTGGTAATCATGTTGTCTTACAAATGGGGCAAAAGAACCAAGAAGTATGATAATTTGATCCTCATCTTGTATCTATGCACTAATTGACTTTGACTAGGTCAACCATGCTATTGAATGCATCTTAAGGTGCTCATAAATAGAGTCAGTATCGCCATTTTAATTAATAATATTTATTCTATAGAAAAACGTTATTTACCATGGGTTTGGCCTAGTAGATTTTCCCAAAATTTAACCACAAGGAAATCGAGGTGGACTATTCTAAACATTTAGGAACACTAAATCTACCAAATAGTATCAATTGAGGCTCCCCGTCCTTCTATCCAACATATCCCAATCTCCTTGTTAGATGGTTTTAAGTTTTCTTCCACTAACTACACCCCATAAATCTTGATCCACCCACAAATCCTCCATTTTTAAAAGCTTCCATAGCTCAATGTCCATGTCTTTCAACATTTACATCTCCATATGAGATGTCCTTTCCATTTTCTCATACAAACATGATTCATTTTACACATAAATCCCACTTAAAGAAAGATTAATTTAAACAAAAAATCTTATAACCCTGATACCTAATAACCAATGACCAAGTTTTGATACTAAATGAACAAAATTTGGATAAATATTTCACAACTAATCTACACGGATAGATTTGTAAATAGATAATATATACGGTTTTAAACATAGATAGAATAAATACACAAAAATAACAAAGCATATACCCCAAGAAAACTCTTTCAAGAAAAAATTTAGTATCCAAATATCAAACTAATTTTATTATCAATAATGCAAGTGGGTTAGAATAAAAATATAGACTTAAGCCTTCATAGAAGATTATACCAACATACAAATCTAGAGATATTCTAGAAACATAAATAGAAGTAGTATAGGAAACCATCAAATGTGATCATTAAGAAACCATGATCTCAAACCATCCAAAATGTGGTGTTCAAGTCCCTAGTCAAATATGACAATTGAATCCCAAGATTAGTCCAAGAGCTAAAAATAGCATATTTAGTATGCATGTTATAAGTTGGCATAACATAATATTTACTCACCAAATTGGGTGTTTTGTTTTGTCTCCATCATCTCTATTCCAATATGCCTTACAATGTGTCATACCATGCATCATAATTTAGTCAATAAGTTAACTCCCTCTTAGAACTTTGACATGTTGTAAACACTTATGTGTTTCTAAGGTGGAAGGCCTAATTTCCTAGTGCCATAACTTTTAATCCAAAATATTGGTTGAACCTTTTTTTTTTTTTTTAAATTAAAGATCTCAAAGTAAATTTCAACAATGAAAGTTTCCAAGATAGATTTTGACATGTTTTGGGACAAAAAAATGACCATTTAAAGGCCCAAAATTTATGTTTTTATGTTCCTAATATTAGGATTCAAGTTGTAGACTTCAACTATACTATCCTTGATATTTGGCTTCAATTTCTCCAAAGTTTTCTAATCTATAATATAATGTAGGTTTAGAAGAATACTTGATCTATCTAAAGATCACTTTTGACAATACATTTTTTCCTTGTCTCAAGATTTTGAATCTTCTATCTCTCAACTTTACTTATGCACTCAATAAATATACACTTACCTACTTTGAAACCTAAGTTGAATTGTCTTCTTTAGGAACATGTACACATACCTTGCACATGAAAACCTAATATGTTGTGATGAAGGATTCTTACCAATCCAACCCTCATCAAGTGCTTGTCCACAATAAATAAATAGGAAATTTTTTAATCAAATAAGATGTGTTCATAGCTTTTCCCTCAAAAAAAATCCAAATTGGCTCCACTAAGCATACTCTTAAATTTATTTATTAGCATCATCCCATTCTCTTTGCAACTTCATTTTGTTGAGAGTTGTGGAATTTCTTATGTTGTTGTTTGTCATTGTCCTTACAAAAACTATCAAACTCTACTAAATAAAAAATAATAATCTACCTTTACGTGTCCTTGATACCTTGGTATTCTTCTTTAACTTGTCATTTACAAGATCTTTAAACTCTAACTTCAAGTAGACCTCAAATTTCTATATAAAAGAGAACAACCATGTTTCCCTAGAGAAAACATTAATAAAAGATACATATTGTGAAGATTTGTCAAGTGAAAGTGCATCAACAAGACCATCAATTCCAAAATTCTTAAATATCTAGCAAAAACATAATACATGAATTTTGTATTTCATAGATACAATGTTCGTAAAACTCAAAACCAAGGGAAAAATCTATTAGCCGTTGTACGGAACTCTTAGATTTTGAGGCCTTAAGGCCTTTCTCACCAATGTGGCCAATGTGTTCATGCTACGACATAGTTTTCTTATCTAGAACTTTTGATTCTCAAAAATAGGAACCTCAAATCATTACATTAAATGGTGCTCAACTCAAAGTGAAATAAAGTTCCAAGATGAGCTTCCTTGGGTAGCATCATGGCTCCATGCATCATCTTACATCCTTCTTAGCTGAATTCTACCTACACACCCACAACATTCATCATACATACTGAGAAGAGGTTCCTTTCCAAACCAAAAATGTGTTGAAAGACACAAAGAAATTTTATCTTTCCATCTCTAAATGTGATATGTGATTTTGGAACATCCAATAATATTAAGAGATGGGTTGTCACTTAATTAAACCGCATCACTATTAATGTTCTTTCAACTAGAACATCATTACATGCCAACTGTGCATTCACATGTATGTGTCGTGAGGGCTACAAAAAAACACATCATCTTTATCTTTTATGTAAGGCCTTTGAACTCAAACCATCATTAGATTCTTTCTTGACCTTCTTCTACTTGCAATCCTTCCTAATGTACTTGGATTTCCTACAGTTTTAACAGTTGAGCTTAGATATTCTATGAGACTTAGTTTTTCACTTGGATTTAGATCTCTTTTCACTCTTATTCTTGTATATTTCATTTGAACAACCTCTTATGACCAATGTAGCATTTATAGATCATGATGATTTTTGCCTCGTCTTCTTTGACAATAAGGCACTAACCAATGTTGGCAATATGGATGAATTGATTATGTGTTGCATTGATGCTTTGTCATCGATGTCAACACTAGTTGTCATGATTGGTTACCGGCAGACAAGTTTTGGTTACCGGTAGAAGATGTAGTGTTATCGGCAAAAGAGACTATTTGTTGGACACTTCCAGCATGTTTGGATCAATGGAGTATGTTTCGTTTTATGTGTTACATGCTTCTAGAGCATTTTTTGATTAGTTGGTATTGACTTGGTAATCGAATGCTATCATACACTCTTGTAAACCCTTATCGGCATTGGTTTAAAATTTAACCAGCAGAGCTTTCATTGAGAAATCTTGATAGGATGCATAAGTGGTGTTGGTGCGGCTTCTAGATGGATTTTAGGATGTTGAAGATGTTCTTTGATCATGCCTCAACTGTTTGAAGACATTGCTTTGGCGTTGTGGAGCCAATATGGATTGGTTATTGTTTTTTTGGTCTTAAGCCGATGTGGCATATCATTGTAATATGGATGTATGTAATGATCTTATTGCAATATCTTTTAGGTGGCCGACCTAATTGGTTTAGGCCTTAGGGTTGGTATAAAATGATGTAAGATCTCATTATAGGAAGTGTGTCGTGGTATTGGAATGCAATATCATATGCGAAGGAGATTTGGTCGATCATAGGTGATCAAATTGGGATTAAAGAAGAGGTCAAAGGCCTCCAGTATTGAGCTTAACTGGGACTATAATCAGGCATGGTAGATGTTATCTCTAGCAATTCATTATTCTGGATTGTTGTCCATTTATCTTGAGATGGTTATTACCTATTTGTAGTTAGTGAGACTCTTTTGTAATGAGCAGTACGCTCTAGGCAGTGTGCCTTCCTACATGTGCAGGCCCCTCATTGTATCACATACTTTTTGCAGAAGTATCATCTCACTGTGGGTAGGCTTCCCACCATGGTTTTTCCCTTTCCGGGTTTTCCACATACAAATCATGGTGTTATGTGGTATGGTTGCATTGTGTTAATTCTTTGTTTCACTCTTAAGTTTTATTGCTTACCGGTATCTGTTTTTGCTATTCCAGTACTTAATGTTTATGCGATCGGGTTAAAGGTTATTAAGTGGATTAATTGATATAATCTGTCAACAACTGATTCACCCCCCCTCTCAGTTGTTCACCGGTTATCCTAACAATTGGTATTAGAGCTTTGGTACTCTTTTGCAGAAGCTTAACCGCTTGAAGTAGATCCTATGGCGGCTAACACTTCAAATCCACTGGCAACTATTTTCAGAAGAGAAATCCCTAAGCTTGATGGAACAAATTATGGGATATGGAAAATTCGAATGGAGACTCATCTTAGATGTTTTGGCAAGGATATTTGGGAGATCATTGAGGAAGGATATTCACCTTATGATCCGGCATCTGGCAATCATGCTCCTGCAAACTTGGATAATAATATTGAAAATGATTGCAGAGCTAGAGAAGCCCTCTTGTGTGCACTTACTAATCAGCAAATCATGGGATTGACTGATAAATAATCGGCAAAGGTTATGTGGGATAAATTGCAAACTCTGAATGAAGGTGATCCTACTGTCAAAATTGCTAAACTTGATGGTTACAGGGTAAGATATGAAAACTTGAATATGGAAGATAATGAAAGAATTGTTGTGTTTATGGAAAGAGTAAATGAGATTGTTATGGGAATTCAATGTTGTGGAGGATCTCTGAGTGAAGATGTAATGGTTTCCAAAGTCTTGAGAGCCCTTCCACTGGCTTACAAGATGAAGGCAACTGTAATTAATGAGTTGAGAACAATGGCAAACACTTCAATTAACAGACATTCTGATTGGGAAATTATCTATTTTTGAGCTTGAAGAATTTGGATCTTCTGGAGCTGCAAAGTTTGAACCTATTTTTCATGCATCATCATCTACCGGCAAAAGTGATTGGAAAACCTTTTTAATTGCAAAAGAATTGGAAGATATGAGGAAAGAAGATGAAGAATTTGAGCAACTTGAAGCCTTATTTGCTAGAAGAGTACCTAAAGGGCTGACGGGAAGTAAGTATGAAGGAAAATCACCTTTTAAATGTTTTGCATGTAATAAGATTGGTCATTTTGCATCTAGATGTCCTAAAAGGAATGCAAAATTTGAAGAGAGAGTTAAGAAATCATTTAAGCCTAACTAGAACAGATATAGATTCAATAAAAGTAAACTATGCTATATCAAAAGGGATGATTCAATTGGGAAGTTTGATCCTAGATGTGATGAAGGGATATTTCTTGGTTATTCAATTCAAAGCAAAGCATATAGATGCTATAACAAAAGATTGCAGAAAATTGTGGAGAGCGCTAATATGAAAGTGGATGAGCAATACAAAAATCAATCTATATCATATGACAGGGAGCCAACAGTGGAAATGATCATAACTGAATTGGCAATGCCTCAACCGGTATAGGAAATTGAGACAATTACACCAGCACAATCAGAAAATTCAACTGTGACTGATGATCAGAGCAGTGAACCTGAAGTTCAGAAGAAACCAAGGTATGTAAGATTAAATCATTTTGAAGATCAAATCATTGGAGATAGGAACAAGGGAGTTATGACAAGAAGAAGACTGGCAAATGAAAAGGTATGTCTTATTTCTCAAATTGAACCGGCATATGTTATTGAAGCTTGTAAAGACAAACATTGGTTAAAGGCTATGGAAGATGAATTAGATCAGATAGAGAAGAATGAGACTTGGACTTTAGTTCCCTGGCCTAAAAATAAGAATGTTATTGGAACTAAATGGGTTTTTAGGAATAAACTGAATGAGGATGGTAAAGTTGTAAGAAACAAGGCTAGATTGGTTTGTAAAGGATATTCTCAAATGGAAGGAATTGATTATGGTGAGACATTTACACCTGTAGCTAGAATTGAAGTTGTTAGACTATTTCTTGCCTATGTTGCTTATAAGAACTATAAGGTCTATCAAATGGATGTTAAATGTGCATTTTTGAATGGTGAACTTGAGGAAGAAGTATTTATTGAGCAGCCTGATGGATTTTCACTGACAGGTGATAAAGATATGGTTTGCAGATTGAAACAAGCTCCTAGAGCTTGGTATGCAAGGTTGGATAAATATCTTTTGAAGCTTGGTTTCACTAAAGGAAGTGTTGATAGTAATTTATATTATAAGATCACTGATAATGATATTTTGATTATTGAAGTATTTGCTGATGATATCATTTTTGGAGGAGAAGATAAATTGTGCATGGAATTTTCTAATAATATGAAGAATGAATTTGAAATGTCCATGATTGGTGAGATGAGATTTTTCTTAGGTTTGCAGATTACTCAAACTGACAAATACATTTTTATCTGTCAAACTAAGTATCTAAGGGAATTGTTGATGAATTTTGGTATGGATAATTCCAAACCGGTAAGTACTCCTATGGTGACAAGTGACAAATTATCTATCAAGGATACTTCTACACCGGTAAATCCGACAAGGTATAAGTCTATGATTGGTGGTCTGATATATCTAACTCAAACTAGACCTAACATTATGAATGGAGTAAGTATTGTTTCAAGATATCAAAGTAATCCTAAAGAAAATCATGAATGTGCAGTAAAGAGGATATTTCGGTATTTGCAAGGAACAACAGAATATGGCTTATGGTATTCTAGAGATGATGATTTCACTTTATGTGCATATACTGACTCAGATTGGACAGGAGATACTGATGACAGGAAAAGAACTTCTGGTGGAGCTTTCTTTCTTAGAAAGAAATTGGTTTCATGGATCAGCAAAAAATAGTCATGCATTTCTTTATCTACTGCAAAAGTTGAATATGTTGCAGCAGCAACTAATTGCACTCAAGTCTTGTGGATGAAGCAAATGTTGAAGGATATCAAGGTAAATTACAGTGAACCGGTAGTTATCTACTGTGATAACTTTGTAGCTATTGACATGTCTAAGAATATGGTATTTCACTATAAGACTAAGCATATATCAATAAAGTATAACTTTATGAAGGACAAGGTAGAAGGAAAGGGAGTCAAATTGGTTTATGTGAACACTAAAGAGAAAATTGCATATATATTCACTAAACCACTGTCTAAGGAATCATTTGAGTATTTGAGAGACAAGTTAGGGGTTTTTGCCCCTCCAGTAGAGACTTGATTGATGCAGTTTGTCATCAGTCTCGTATGCATAATCAGAGATACTATTCATTCTGGCACTGATGAGTGGTGCTACTACTCAGGGGGAGTAGTCAGCTTTGAAATTTAGAGGTTTATATTCTTGCTTTGATATTTGTCAGATTTCTGGCATTGATGTCAAAGGGGGAGAGATAGTGATGTGAAAAATAAATTCAAAACTTTATAGAGATATTATTCATAAGAGGAGAGTTATTGATATTCAGGAGAATGTTGGTTGTCTTCCACAGGGGGAGACTTGTTTGGCATTTCTTGATATTTAGATGTTTTTCACATCTAGTGTGGTCATCAATGCCAAAGGGGGAGATTGTTGACAATATGGATGAATTGATTATGTGTTGCATTGATGTTTTGTCATTGATGTCAACACTAGTTGTTATGGTTGGTTACCGACAGACAGGTTTTGGTTACAGATAGAAGATCTAGTGTTACCGGCAGAAGAGACTATCTGTTGGACACTTCCGGCATGTTTGGATCAATGGAGTATGTTTGGTTTTATGTGTTACATTATTCTGGAGCATGTTTTGGTCAATTGGTATTGACTTGGTAATCAGATGCTATCATACACTCTTGTAAACCCTTACTAGCATTGGTTTAAGGTTTAACCGGTAGAGCTTTCACTAAGAAATCTTGACAGGATGCATAAGTGGTGTTGGTGCGGCTTCTAGATGGATTTTAGGATGTTGAAGATATTATTTGATCGTGACTCAACTGTTTGAAGACATTGTTTTGGCGTGGTGGACCCAGATTAGGTCTCGTGCCTATCTAGGTTATGGACCGGTATCATGTTAACGTGTTCTCTACACGTTACCGAGATGATTTATGGATTGGTTATTGTTGTTTTGGTCTTAAGCCGACATGGCATATCATTGTAATATGGATGTATGTAATGATCTTATTGTAATATCTTTTAGGTGGCCAACCTAATTGGTTTAGGCCTTAGGGTGGTATAAAATGATGTAAGATATCATTATAGGAAGTGTGTCATGGTCTTGGAATGCAATATCATATGCGAAGGAGATTTGGTCAATCATAGGTGATCGAATTGGGATTAAGGAAGAGGTCAAAGGCCTCCAGTGTTGAGCTTAACCGAGACTGTAATCAGGCATGGTAGATGTTATCTCTGGCAATTCATTATTATGGATTGTTGTCTATTCATCTTGAGATGGTTATTACCTCTTTGTAGTCAGTGAGACTTTTTTGTAATGAACAGTACGCTCTAGGCAGTGTGCCTTCGTGCATGTGCAAGCCCCCCATTGTATCACATACTTTTTGTAGAAGTATCATCTGACTGTGGGTAGGCTTCCCACCATGGTTTTTCCCTTTCCGGGTTTTCCACGTATAAATCATGGTGCTATTTGGTATGGTTTCATTATGTTAATTCTTTGTTTCACTCTTAAGTTTTATTGCTTACCGGTATATGTTTCTGCCATTCTGGTACTTAATGTTTATGTGATCGGGTTAAAGGGTATTAAGTGAATTAATTGATATAATCTGTCAACAACTGATTCACCCCCCCCCCCCTCTCAGTTGTTCACCGGTTATCCTAACAACCAGATCACTAGGCTTCATCTTGAAAAAGCACACACTTTTGGGGGGATGAATCAAAATAAGACAATCTTTTACTTATCAAAACCTTAATAGGCACAATAAGGCAAACAAAAACACCCACATAAATTAAAGCCATAATATTTTACGTGGAAACTCTTTCAAGAGAAAACATGAAAAATAGCTACTTGGATCTATCATACAAATCCAACCTCAACAAATCTTTGTAATCACCAACCCATAGGAGACAACAATCCCCTACAATTGGATGCCAATATAGCAAGACATCAATTTCTTTCAATGAGAGGCTCCAACCTCCCGATCTATTTAGATAGAAGGCACCAACCTTCAAAAATAAAATGTGATAAATGTTTGGGAACTTCTTCTTGATTATGCTCCAGAATGTCTTATCAAATCTACTTATAATTTCATCCAAACCTACTTAAGCTCTCCTTCAAAAAGTTGTCATAAGTCCACTCCAATGTCTCCCATAAATGAGCTCAAATACCTCTCATAAATCTACTTAAATACTTCTGACAAATCTGCATAAGTAACCTCTTATTTTTGCTCTTCATACAAATATTATTACATAAAAATTGTGTGCTTTTAAACCTCTTTCAAACTGCTATTAATATTTGCCAAAACACCTATTTTTCCAAAGGAGGCAACTCCTCCAAGGGGGTCAGACATACCAACAACAAATTATTTTTATATATCAAATTTTACTTGTACAAGATGGGTACTCATGTCAAGGGAGTGGTCCCTCTTGGGAGGCTCAAATAAAATGAATTTCTTTTTTTTTTAATTTCCTTAAATGGGGCAACCAAGGAGGGCAAGGTAGGCTTCATAGAAACAATAATTAATTTGCATTTTTTAACTCAATGAAGGCGCACTAGACATGGTTCAGCCCATGTATAGAATATATCATTATTTTTGCAAGGTAATTAACTCCTTACCCAACGATATCTTGATAACAATGCCATAAATTTGGCACAATCGAATCTCCAATAATTAGCCATAAACTTGATCTTTGACATCAATGACAATACTCCAACACATCTTTGAGAATGTATTGATCACCATAACTAGATTGTTCTATGAATCTAGCAAAGAACATTGCAGAGTAATATACTAGTCTTCCTTACCCATCTCACACCCATAGATTCCAACTAGCTCACAACGATATTTATGGCATTGAAGCATTTTTTCATAGAATCACCATCACACATCTTCAATAAATATATCTTCAAAAGAAGAAGTTTGCTAACAAGGGATTTTGTATGATATCAAATTCCCTATCATCCAAAGTTTAACGATGGTGGTTTCTCCCTATACATTTTGAAGCATAAAATCAAAAACATAATGTCAAGCCAAGCTTCTTGCCTTCCTATCAATTATTCCCAAGTCTTCTACAAACATGTTAGAGCATTTCAAACTAGAACTATAGGTCATAAATCTTTATGAACAATGTCACTCAAAGTTAGTGTCATTGAACTTTCTCGATCTCCATTCTAGATGTGTTTGTCATTCTTTATTCATAAGGACACAAAATCAACTATGTAAAGCTCTCCCTCAAATAAGGGTTAATAGTAAGTCTCTTGCTACAAATCAAACGAGCTACAATAATTGAGCTCTAATACAAAAATTCAAGTGTGGTATTACAAAAATTCAATGCAAGTAATTGCAAATCCAAAGAACTTTTTGTAAAATAATGATAATAAACATAAAATATACCCTAAAAATTAGACAAGGGAAAACCCCAATAACAATCTCAAGGTTGCAAGTCTTCAATACAGAGGAAATTTGGCAAAATGCAATCCCCATCCCTAGCCCACAATTTATAAGCCATGGAGATCTAGGTTACCATCGATGAATTCCCAAAAACATGAGCGAAACCATGTCCAACTAGTCCAACTTGGACCAATGTGCCCCTCTCCAACTTATAATGTAACTCCTAATTGGATCTTTTGAACCCTATGACCAAGAGGATTGAGTGCTGCCTTAGAGTTCTCTATATGGGTGTCATTATTTATGTTACACACATCTTACAAACATTTAACTACTAGTTGGTCATAGATGTTAGTTATAGTCAAACTTGTAACCCCCTCCTACAATCATCATAAGACCAATGACACATGATAGATAGTAGTGAGAAAAAAATTCTCAAGATTCCCTCCATGTGGCACCCTTTTTGTTTAGGATCTAATATTTACAATATTTAATAAATATTAAAGAGTTGTAACCTTAGGACTTGCAATATTTACAATACTTAGTCCTAACATTTACTTCATTTCTCTCCAAAGTGAATATAATCTAGCAACTCACACAAACCCTTCAACCCTATGTTGAAACAATCAAGTGTAGAGATCTCTATCTGATCTTGTCTATACTTCAAAAGACAAAAAACTTCTTTTTTCATACATAAATATTATGTCTTGGTTGGTACTTACAATAGCAAGATTGTGCTTGTTTTGGTGTGATTTATGTTATACTTAATCATGTCCTTCATGCATTTATATTAAGTTATCCCTTTTCATAAATTTAACATCTCTAAGATAAATATGTACTTCCAAACACTACATCAAATGCAAAAATGGAAATCACACTTCCAACTCAGCCCAAAGGTTACTGGCTCTAAGTGTGTGCATTTAACTTTATTTTCTTGAATTGGATTTTGGGTTGAATAACTTGTTCATATTCCTTTCTTTATTTCTTTGTTTTATCTTCCAAAAATGCTATGGACTCTTTGCAATCCTTAGAGCAATTCTAAGGATGTAGTCCAAGATAAAACTTCCAACGCTCGCCACTAGCATACCTATTAATAACACAATAGATACAATGATTCTTGATCTTTACAAACATGCAAAGTGTTGCTATTTTACTTACCTTTCCACCTACCCTTTTCATACAATTTAAATGGCTAAATTTTTTGTTTCTAAGGTTATATGTAGAGTAATTTTGCTTTAAGAATTCTACATCTCTTCCTCGATTTGAAATTTTACATGCTTCATCAAGAATGATCCTTGACTATTAGCCTATAGAAATGGAATTTAGGACTTGATAGATGATTTTGATGCTTTCAATATTCAATCCATCCCTAGAAGGAAGAACTACATTATGGATTCCTTGGTTATCTCATCCAATTCACTTTAGCCCATGATTGGTTTAAGACTAAAGAGGTTCTCTATCAAGTTGGTCTCAATACTTGTCGTCCCTAATAATATCACAAATTTCTACGTATTTGACAATGACCACCATATTTTGTATTTCATTACTAACATTGGAATATTTTTTGCTCAAGTAATAGATGATAATGATAGGGATTTCTTTGAATTGACCAATGAAGGATTATCAATCTCAAGACAAATACCATTCCTAAGAGAATGGTCTTTCTTGAGAGGATATTTGATCCAGATGATGTTGCAAACAAAAGGAAACCTTCTCAAGACTCCACAAGAGACTACAGTGACCCTTATAACATGTGGACTAAACATGAGGGAAGGGAGCTCTTAATTGGGAAGATGTGTACTATTGAAGAAGAGGGGGGAATTATAAAGTCTCTCAAATATTATGGAGGAGTTATGGAGAATTAAAAACTTACACCACCTCTGTAATCATGCACACGATTCCTTTAAAACTAGGAGTCAATCTTTTTTGTCAAAGTCAAAGGCAAGTAAATGCATTATTAGAGCCATTGATTCAAAAAGTACAAAAAGAGTGATTAAGTGCAAAGATTATCTATCTTGTATGACATATCACACGGGTGGTGAACCCGATGCTAGTGCGAGAGATAAACGGAGAAATTAGGCCTTGTGTCTATTTCAAAAACATTAATCAATCTTTTGAAAATGACACCTATCTATTACCCCATTAGGTGAGGTCTGCATATTGTGAACGACTCTCAGATGATGTCCTTTTTGCATGTATACTCTTGAATGTAATCAAATGATAGTCTAAGAACATAGGTTGAAGATCACTTTCACCACAAAGTGGAGAACACTTTCTTAGAAGAGGATGCATAATCAACATAGGAGCAACATTTCAATAGACCATGGATATAGTGTTCAACGGATTAGTTGGAAACTTCGTCATAATCTACATGAATGATCTCACTGTTTTCCAAAAATAGAGCTGACCACATTGGAGACTTGTGCAAAGTATTCAAGAGGTGCAAAGATTTAGGTGTTTCCTTAGATCCTAAGTAGTGCAACTTTGGGGTCACCAAGGGAAAACTCATAGGTCACATTATTTCAAATAATGGCATTTCAATAGATCCCAAAATGACAAATGCTATTCTTATATTATCCTTCACAAACAGTAAAAAGAACTAAAATCTTTCTTTTTAAAGATTAATTTTGTTAGAAAGTTCATCAGCAGTTTAGCTTCCTTGTGGCCAAAGATTAAGTATAACAAATATGAATAGAACAATTACAAGCTCACCTAATATTGCTTGCTCCTATAGTCACTCGTACAACAATTTCTTATTTCTACAATGAATTCCACACTTCAGCAGTCATACAGCACTCGTCTCTACAATACCCACAAGGTTTATTTCATTCACTAGATGACTCCAAACCATCTTCAGAAATAAAGAAAGAATGATTTTGTTGTTACTCTACCTATATGAAATCTCAGGGCAAAATTGTCATTTTAAACAGAACAAGAGTTGTCTTTTCAACTTGGCAGTTTCATTAACACACTTAGTGTCTGCTTAAACAGGTAGTTTCAAACCTTTTGCCTTCCTCAATAGGTGGTTTCATACCTGATCCTAACTACTATTTTGTTCAGCTGATGAAGGGATTTCAAATTTCCTAATCCTTAGGTATCACAAACACTAATAGACAGAACCAAAAAGCACACAAATCAGAGTAGTCGTTAATAAAAACTAATCTTTGGTTTCAAAATGCATTACTATTTATATCAATCAAATTGTAGTACTAATTCATGCAATAAAGAAACAAAGGCTAGATATAAATGCTTTACGCATGAACAACTGCATTGACCCTCTTTTATCCATGCATACAAACCAAACACCGAAAATATAAAACGAGACAACAAACCTTTATCAAGCATCTATAGTTACAGAATTAAGGAAATATACATAGAGAAAAGAAGAGAAAAAAAGGGACTTCGCATCTTATACCAAGTATCCCTCCTCCATACAAAGAAGCTGAATGAAGAAACAATGATTGCTCCAAGTAAACCCAAACAAACTTTGCAAATTTATGATCCTTCTTGAATTTTCATAGTGGCGAAAGAATAGAAAGGGAATTTGAGAAGGTACCCAACAGCATCTAAAGCATATTCAACAACAAAGCTTCCTTTAAGCAACTCACATATAAGGTTGATTTTCTATGAAACCTTGCTTATTATTTACATCACATTATGGATCTAGGAATGGCCTCGTGATTGAGAATGTACTCTCCGAATTCTTGGTCTTAAGTTATTCTATCTAAAAATAAGCCAAGAAAGTTGATATCACTGTAGCTTAACATAAATAGAAGAAAATAAGTTGAAACTTTCATATAAACCAAATTAGCTAGTATGTTCATCTCTGACAAATTCCTGCTACTAGACTATGGGAAGCGCTTGCTCCTAGATGATCTGATTGATATCTAGAGGAAGCTGCAGTTTAATTAATAACAAAGATCAAATAGAACACTCAATATATTAAGTCGTGGATGCTTGTGCCAGAAAATTGTGCAATGCATACACCATAATCCAATGGCTCACCTATGTTTTTACATGCAATCCAACAATTACAACTGGTAAAGTTTCTTTCAACTGTAGTTTCACATGCACTTTTGCTACAGTAATACAATAACCATTCACCTCTGAACTCGATGATATATCACATAAATTTTGACCAATATTTCATACTTCAAAACTGTGGGAACCTATAACCAGTACTCCTAGCAATTACAATCATGTCATAAAAGGATTTGAAAACACTTTTGACATGTAATGCATACTGATATCCAAACTTAAATGCTGGGATATCAGATACCAAGTGCCTATGGTACTGAATATTTTAAGACACATTTATTTATGGACTTCCATATTTTAACACTCTCCAGAACAGATGATCAAAGAAGTCCACCAGCATATAAGCAGGATTTGAGGAACAAACCAAAATCAGCACCAACACAACAATGAAATTAAATGAATGAATAGCTCAACATCTTCAACTTTGCCATTGCTTAATATCCAACCATGCCACATATGAGGTGAACAATATGCCAACCCCCCTCACAGTTGCGTTCTCTTATCACCACCTAACAGATTTTGATAGTTTAAAAATCAAATTTTGAACCTTGTTTGTATGGAAAAGTTTTGCTTGAATTGTCTAATTGTATGTGGAGTCATCAGAATTACCAAGGCCAATGTGATTCTCTTCCCATTCTATTATGCATGACCTCTAAACGTTTCATAGGCTCGGTAAGGCTGGCTAGTCATACCACAACTGAAATAATTTAATAGAATTTTTATAATATTTTAAAGTTTAAGATTCTGTTTAGAACAAGATAACTTAGGAATTAGGGGTTCATCCTGTAGGGTGATGGTTAAGTGGTTGCATTGTTAATGGTGCAACCAAGGTTCAAATCCCCGCTTGGCTCACATGGTATTCATGCCAGTTATGGACTATCATTGTGGACGTGTTGCTGGTGGCAGGAGATATAAGGTGGACATGTTGGAGGAGAGAAAAGAGGGGTAATGAACAGCCAGGCGTTAATGCCAAGAAAGAGGACAGCTGTGGATGTGGTGGAGGAGATCGTGTTGGAGGACGTGCTGGTGGTGGAGGAGAGACGAGGAGTAATGAACAGCCAGGCATTAATGCCAAGAAGGACGGCCGAGTGTTAATGCTGGGGATGAGGCCCCCCGTTTGTGGCCTCACCTAGAGCTAGGGCCAGGCTAAACATCCTAGTGCGTTGACTTGACTTTACTGATCAAAAAAATAAAAGAAAACATTGGAATTAGAAAATGAAGGAAATGAAGGTAATTGGTAGCCATATTTTTTTAATCATTTAATAAAAATGATAATTCAAATTCCACTATAACAGTATTTTTTTCAAACACCTATGCTTAATCAATTTTATGGGCTACCCACAGAGGTTTCTTTCAAGTTCGTCTTTTGAAATCTGGCTTTTTTCCTACAAGATGGAAAATGGCTTCAGACACCAGTCATGCCATGATTCATTGGATGGGCTGATATTTGGTACAATTATGCAACCAAATGCAACTAAATTCAGTGTTAAGGCTAATAACTAGATTTACATCAAAAGTGTCTTCCTACAGTGCATGCGGCAATGGTTTGTATCTTTTTTGTTTCACTAAAAATCTCATGTTCGAATCCCATAATGGACATTTGGTTGTATTCGACATGTCAGTTATTAATGGATGTTTGAAATTTGATTAGTTGGGGATGGGAACCACCTTATGTGATCTCACCAGCGGTTCCAAGTTAAGCTATAGACTCCACTGATCAAGAAAAACAGCTTTCCTGCAGGCCACTGACTGAAATTGATTTATTGTTTATAGTTTATAGCTTTATAGTTATACATTAATAAATGCTCAGCATTGCTTTACACCTGCATTTTAAAAGCAGCTAGTATATATAATTCTTGTTGAATATAGATACTACAGAAAAAAAATTTAAGCTTACAGAAAACGGAATCCAATCATTGGGGAAAATGGATGTAACACCTCAGTTCAAGCCATTGCCAAAACCCAAACAGGGCAAAGCTCTTCGCCTATCCCAGCAGCAGAGCCACAAATCCTCCAACAAGTGTTGGAAGGACAATTCAGTTGCTTGATCATCTTGTAAAAATTACTGAAGGAAGATATCCAAAACACAGTTTTGACTGACTGCTTGCCTCAGATTACAAATTACCTGACAAATCAGGCTATATGTATGAAAGCCAGTCAATACCATGCAAATACCCCTAATCAAACTGCTAAAATTAACAGCTACCATGTATTACAAGATTAATGACTGAAAATCAATGAACCACAAAAGAAAGCTATTGTTTATGCTTCCCCTTCTTTCTCATTCTACTAGACGCATCCTTCTTGAACATCTTTCCCTTCTTGTGCTTCTTTCCTTTCTTGACCTTCTTGAAAGACTTTTTTTTAGCAATTTGAATCTTGACTTTTCCTTTTGAGTTCCGAAAGCTATTTAGATGAGGCATTTCACAATCATTTTTCTCTGGATATACTTCCTTAGTCTCTACAATTGTAGTTGTCTCTCCATCCTCGTAAGTAAGAGTGCCTTCAGAATCCAAAATATCCCCATGTTAAGTCAGCATATGATTTTCCAAGGCAAACTTGACAAACATTAAAAAATCCAGACACGAGAAACATCACAAAAAGGCCAGATCATAGTTAAGGCAAAACTTCAACGACCAATTTTTTTTGCATGACAATTTACTCTGCACAGGTAAACTCTGACAAGCATTTACTTTGTTGGAAACTCAGCGTTTTACCATTAACAGTGGAGACATCATAAGAGTTTTTATCTTCCTCTTCATCTTCACTTATTTCTCCAGCTAACATGGTATCTGGATTTTCTTCAGGCAGCTCAGAGGCCTCTCCATAAGCCATTTTGATTGCAAGCCTCCGCTGAAACAAATTTTATATAGAACAAGATTTAATCAAAACTAATGATGAAATGCTGGCATATAATAGCTTAACTTCTGCTTATTATTCTAGATATAGCTTATGCGCTTTACACTAGATATCAATGTGGTAGAAGGTAAACAGTAAAATCTTGTAAATTAAATACACACTAGAGAAGCTCATGAAAGCCCATGGATCTTTCAGTCAGACCTGAATACAAGCAATTCATCACGCATGGTATAAAACTAGAATCATTTCAAAAAACATAATGAGAAAGGATCTAGCACATATCTGACGCATACCAATGAACTTGAATCACAATAAGTATATTTTGAGATTTTATCCTTTTCATAAATAAATACAACTGAGGCACCAAGCACTCTAAAGCAGAGAAAAGCTAAAATTCCCTGTAAATTTTTCTCACAAACATTTGTCCAATTTTCATATGGAAGTGAAAAAACATCAGTAATTTTAATCCCAAATATGTGTTTTTTATTTCTTCACTAAAATTTTGAGGAAACACTGCTGCATGCTAATGTTAGATCAAATCTAGAAGGTGGTGCCAAAAAAAACGGGATTATAGCATTATGATTAGCTTCTGATTTGTTTATTTTAGCTACTGACATAATCAAGGGAAGCTAACATGTCAGCTTGGAAACTATTCACGAATCAATAAATTTTCTAAAAGCATCCACTGGCAAATATATGAACAGCCAAAACAGCTTTACAAACTCCAATGTCTTCAATTAATTTCATTTTGAGATAAACAAACAAACAATGAGAAAGACCGGTGACTGTAAATGAATCCAAACTCTTCCTCAGCTTTTAACCTGCCACAATTTGTCTCCACTTACAAGGGAAAAAATGACACTCTTAACTAGATATGTAAAAATAATACTGCTTCACGGTGCAATTTCCTGAAAACACTTTAAAATTTTCTACTGCATACCACCACCAAGCCCCAATAGAAATAAAGTTTGAAATGTTGGTGTGGAAAAGGTATAACAACTATTGTGTTCTTATTAGGTCTTATTCACACTAACATACTTAAGCTTACTACAGTCATGTGAATTTTTTGTCTAATGTTATAGGATCAAAACACATATCAGGACCTAATTTAATCCTATCAAGGTATCATCCTTGTTGTTATAGCAAGCCTTTCTCATTATATATTGCGATAATCAATCATTTTTCATTTTTGCATCTAATGAAATTTCAGGCTTCAAAGAAAATCAATTGCTTCTCTCTTGTGTGAAAGGATGTTTTAATTGCAAGCAAATTTGCGGTGTGTGGGTGTTCAATCATCAACTCCACCATCATTTCAAAGCTTGAGATCTGCAATTCCCTTTCCTTTTTCTAGGAGTTTCAACCTTAACCTTTCAAATAATGCATCCTAGTGTAAGACAAACACCACCATTGTATCTAGAAAGCTTCAAAATCCTATGATAACCTATCCAAATGCTAAAATTAGAGTTTGGAAAACTCAAGGTGATTTTTTTGGGTCTTGAACCTTTTGGTAAAAAAAATGCATACCCTATAGTATGATGTGTTGTACATCTTCTATGCTAGATTGGCCCTTCCTACATCACATTCTAACATTCTACCAAACATCCAATGAAGTTTTGCAATAGAATTTTTGTTTTTTTTCCTACAGTCGGCAAATTAATCCGACACTTTTTTTGTTTGCCATTTTGGGGGAAAAACCTTTGATTTCTTAAATATTACCAAATTGGTAATCTAATTTCCAACATCTGGTCATATCAAGGTTGTCACCCTTGGTCACCAACAACCACAGGGGCTTAACCCCAGCAAGCAGTGCCCACTGCAACTTGCAATTGTGCCACTCTAAGTGCCACCAAACATCCACTACCACTTTGCCCCATGCCTAGCTGCCCAAATCACCACCATCCCACCAGCAAGCCACCAAAGGGCCACTTTCTCCCAATTTATGATAAGACCATAAATAGTCTCATATTTAACCCAAGAATCATCTATTTCTTCCTAATGCATTGGTATTAAAGTATTCAAGTATTTTAATAGCAATGTATTTCCAAATTTCTAGAGTAAATTGTATTCAAGCAAGCATTTCATTTCCAGCAAGTGTGCTATACAATAGATAGTCAAACAAGTTTTCTCCTTCCTCTTTTGCATACAGCTATGGACACCGCACTGGATTGATAAATTAAATGATGAAGATTGCAACAACCCGATCATTTTTGGTGCCATTGTTGGGGATAGGTGTCATTAGGGAATTAGGAAAACCAGTTTGGCAGCCTTTTAGGTTTTGAAGTTCTTCCAGAAACATGTCTCTCAAAACCCCCCCAAAACACCAAATCTAAAGGAAAAGGTTATTGCATGGAAAAACCTTGCTCTTTTTTTGGGGAATATCCTTAGATGGAGGACGATCACTCCAAGTCTTAGCAAAGGATATTTATTTAAGGAAAATATTGATGACCTATTGCTTGAAAGAGATAAAGCGTGCAATAAAAAGATCTTGTCTTCATTATAGAAGCTTGCACAAAAAAGTATTATTTGGAAACCTTCAAAGTCCAAGAATGGCTGCTCAATCAAACTTTTATAGTCCAAGGCGGGCTGCCCAATCAAAGATTTAAAGAACAAGGAGCTGCTTCCAAACATGCATGCACCAAATCAGAAGGAAGGATTGCAAGATCCCTCCAATAAGCCCATGCATATGCTACAATCAGAAATTATGGAGAAGGTTTCCTCTACAAAGTAAGGTAAAGCATTGGATTTCAAATATTTGGTCATCTTCTTTTCATGGTTTTTTTCCTCTCAAAAATTTGAATGTATGGAAAGATGACAAAGGGAAGATATTTTTTACAATTAGTTAATGATTTTGTGTAACCTCTCTAGATCATTGAGTATATAGGTTAGGGTAGGTTTGCTTTCTGCAAATAAGCGCTTTGCACATGCTATTTCCTCTTTTGGTTATTGCAATGTTGACTTTGAGCTCTAATTCCAGCACTAAAACTTCAATAGCATGGAAGCAAAAACAATGATGAAGCAATCCGAGTTCTTAGTTAGTGTAAAAGATCAAGTTACAGCTCTCAAAAGACAAAGAAACTCTTTGCATGCATCATGGAAAAAGTGAGCTACAACTAGTGCATGATGGTTGCATGGAAAACTAAAATAAAATCAATTATTTGCTTTATTATTTTACTCTTATCCAGCTTAAAGTTCTTTCATTTTGCTCAAGCCACGCAAAAAAGAAGAAAAAAGTGCCTAAAAGCATATCCCAAGATTTATGGAGTAGTCTAGAGCTGTCCAGAGCAACAACAACAAAAAATTGAACTCTAATTGGGAGTTGTTCAAAGCTATTCGGAGTAACTGTTAAAAAAAGTGAATTTATAGACTTTGGAGGCTCATTATGAGTTGCAAAGGGACTTGCAATAGTTTATATGTGGGGGAGATGATGAGACCATAAATTGTTTCATATTTAACCTACGAAACCCGAGGACGCATCCCCTACCTGAAAACCCCCATCCCAGTCCTAGGGACATTTCGGGGACTTGGGGACGGCCAGGGGACATCCCCCCCCCCCCGTCCCCAAATTGTCAGAATTTTGAGGGGATGTCCCCGAAACGGGGGGACGGCTTCCCTAGTTGTGGGGGACGTCTGTACGCCCCGGGAACGGCTGGGGACGGATTGGGGACGTCCCAGCCGTCCCGGGGATGGCTAGACGTCCCCCACATCTAGGGCTAGGGAAAAATATTAAAAAAATAAAAATGTCGTATTTTCAATTTTTTTTAATTTTTCCAACATTAAATTTATTAATTCATATCAAATATTTATAATTTTAAATTAATTAATATTATAATTTTTTAAATTTATAAATAGAAAATAAATTAAATAATAAATATTATACTTTGCTTTTTAGTATTTACTTAGTACTATTTTGATTTCCATATCGCAACTGACAATGAAACAATATGGCAGCAGTGTAGCCTTTGGGCATTTTGTATGTTATTTCTTTAATATCTATTATGAAATGCATATTGATAATGTTGTATGTTCGATGTTTGCATTCTAGAATGTTTTCATAGTATCATACACATGCTATATCCATGTTTTCATATGAATATAATGTATAGATGCATGCTTTATTCATGTTTTCATATGAACATTTAGAATTTTCCTATATATTTTAAATTTTCCCTATATTTTATATAGCATCTAATGTTCACACTCAAAAAATCTTGTGTGGACAAAACATCATTAAAGGGTAAGCAATGTAGTAAGATGACATGCTTTGAAATCTCTACACCACCATCAGGTGTTACTACTTCTATTCAATAAAATCATTTCAGTCTTCCAAATCCACCTCATTAGGATTCCCTTTTATCAAACATATCACAATGCAAATCTTGATGACACATTAGAGGGTTGGATTATCTCTTTGATGGCAGTGATGTCATCACATCTTTAGTGTTACCAAATGCAATTCAAATTATGCCCTCAACTAGTTCCAATTCTTTGATTGGGCACTCAATTCTTGTTTTGAAGGAAACATCTTTTTCCGACATGAGGACACCATAGTTGCATTCAAAGGAACACATTTAGATTTAGATTCCCTATTCATCCAAATTATGGGAATGGCTTCTATAATTCCCTATTGTTTGTAGGCAGTGGATTGTTTTCTATCTTCAAGATTTCGCCATTGACATAGAAGCTACTTGTTTTGAAGAGGAGTTTTTTCCTATAAGGCTTTCCCTTTTTCTCTAGTTATGAGAGATTTATTTGTTCATACATGGGTACCTCATCAAGTCTTGTAGCCAAAACCCATCCATCATTCATTATCAATGCATATTTGCATTTTATCACTCCCTAAATTACACTCAAGGATGGCTGTTATTGTGAAAAAAAATATATCGCTTAATTAGATTTATCAGGTCCTGTTCACACTAGCATATTTAAACTTACTTAGGTCGTGTGTTTTTTTGTCTCATATCATAAAATTAAGAATGTCATGATCTAATTCAATCCTATCTCAGTATCCATCCTTGCCTTTATAATATGGGTTTCTCATTGTATATTTTGAAATCAATTATTATTCATTTTTACATCTAATGAAATATTGGACTTCATAGCAAATTAATTGCCTCTCTTGTGTGAAAGGAAATTTTAATCGTAGATGAACCTTGGGGTGCTATTGGGGTTCACTCATCAAGATTACAGTTATTTTTTAGATTGGTAGTTAAGTTTGCAATTAATAAAAAAAAAAAGCAAACCATAAACCACAAAGAACTTAACTTCAATAGAGCTTAACAGCGATTGTAAAACAAAAATGTGCCATTTCCATCCCAAAAATGCAAAAAGCTGCCCCCTTAATTTTGGGAGTTTTCCTATGGACATCCCACCAAAAATAAACTTGCAAGAGTCACGTTGGTGTCCCTCAAGTCTCTCAACCATGCCAAAAATGTTAATACATCCCCACAGACTATTCCTTAAATGGTCATTAAAAAACAAGTATACTTTCAAAGACATGATATTCCCAGAGTCCATTATGATAAATTAAAGAGCTTCTGCAGAACACTGTTGTAAGCTTTTGAATCAATAAACAGCATTTCTGATCACACTCTGTGATCCATCATTAGTTTAGTAGAAGAAATACGATGCAGATTGCAGAACCAGGTCTTTTAAAAGGAGAGGGATAAGGGCAAGTATAATGAGAGCTTTAGGGAGAAACTTAACATATAAAAGCAAAATTATAATGTAAGATAAAATAGGAGGATATAATAAGGTGCAAGTATTATAAAAGAAAATAGTTATTTTATAGTATACATATTGCCTAAATTAATTTTTGTGAATATTTGAAGTTAAAAAGTCCAATGATTTGATTATAATTATAATTATAATATAACAAATTTATTTAAAAGTATAAAATATGATTACAAATATTTAAGTTAAAATAAAAATCAACAATCATGAAATAATTAAGAAAGGAATATAAATACAATTACTAGAATTTGTATCATATGATTCAAAAGTTTATATTAATTTTTTTTCCAGAAGCTCTTTGATTAAATATACTTTGTTTTCTATAAACCCTAAGAAACAAAATGGGGGCAACAAGAAGGTCCCACTCAATAGCGACACTAAATGAAAAGCAAGTCCTTGCATGTCAATCTTTCATTGTCCAGGCATTTGCAAGAAGGGAAAAAGAGAATGGAAGATGGAAAAGAAAGTATTTGCAGGTCAATCATCATTCTCCACTCTCACTTTCATTTCGCAATGTTTGTGTCATACAGAATATAAAGTCCACAAGGACATGCCCCCAAGGATCTGAACTATATTCGAGACACTTTGGGGACAAGGAAGGTATATTAGCCACCTGCCCCCACACCACCTTTTAAAAGTAAGAAGATGATTGAGCCACTTCAAAACAAAAATAAAAAATTGACTATAAAAAAAAAATTATAGAAATAATGAAAAACTATAGTACAAAAGACCCAAGAACCTTCTTATTGTTTTGAGGACGAATAGTCATTCCTGCATAAAAATATGTTCTCAGCACTTTGCAAAAAAACCATATTATTCTTAAATCAACTTCAAACAAATTAAAGCATTAAAAATATTGCTTGCACAGTTTTTCTTTGTATTTCAAGGACTTTGATATTGTTTTTTCAGTTTTTATTTTTTCATAGTCATCCCCCTACCATCTCCAAAATCTAGAAACCCAAACTCAGGGAAAATAGTTTTTTGGCAGGAGTGGTTAAATAATAAGGTGAGGGGTTGGATAACAAATGATGATTGGACGTAAAAAAAATATTTTTGTTTAAGTTATTATCTTATGATTGAACAAACTACTGTTTTTTCCACTTCAAATAAGATGATCTTTTATTCATGTTGGTCTTTTTGCATTTAAAATGTGTTAAAATGCATAAAACAATCACTGATTTTTTGGCTTTACAATGTACTAAAAATCATTTTAAAAAGGTTGATTTATATAATTTTCAGTTGAATCTCTTTTCACGGCCAATATGAGTTACTTGAGTGACAATGAATTGGATTGTGGGGTGAAAGTTGAGGAGACATTGAAAAAAGCGGTGAGGACAGCCAAACCCCATATACAGATGGTTCGGTTGGGAGTTCATTGTGAATGTGAATCCAGGATCTTGGCACAGTATGCCAAGAGGAATTCAACAAATGAACCCCTTTGTTCCAGTTTGCAGTGACTCTTGACATAGATAACATGCGTAATTTTGGAAGGAATCCGCAATTCAAATACAACATTTGTGCTCTTGATTGGAAGCAAGCATTAAAAGAGTTAATGCACACCTCCCAAATATGTCTAGAAGAGGATTCGGGCCTTGTACTAAGCTGACACTTATGGAGAGAGCAAAGATGATCAAATTATTGTACAACAGGGACATATACCATATATCACTTTCTACAAGATTTCAAGACAGGTAGCTACACCTCATGCAATTCCCACTTCTGCCAATGAGGAGAAAGCAAGGATGTGGGTTTAGCATCAACTTTAAAATCAATTAAATTGATTCTAAATGTAGGCTAAATAAGAGGTGGAGGAAAATTCATTTTTGTCATCGCTAATCCCATTTCGTGTTGCTCAATCTGTTTATTTTGCAAAGGCTTTCACCAAGGCATGCAATGCAGATCAACCATCTGTGCCTCCTAGCAAAATGAAACTGAAAACTGCAATGTTAGAAAGAAATTATTTCAAAATGAACTTATTGATGGAGGAAATGAAGGCCAAGTGGATGTCAAGCACCTGTAGCATAATTATGCATGGGTGTGTGGATATTGGACATTATCCACTTATCAATGAGATAGTTATGTGCAAGGAAAGCCCTTGGTTCCTTCGAAAAGTTGATTCTTTTGGAAAGAAAAAGGATGCAGAGTTCTAGTTTCAAATTTTACGAGTTGCTAAACAGGAAGGTTGATCCTCCTAATGTAGTCTAGGGAGAGGCAATGCAACATATGAGTGTGGGACAGCAAGAATGTTAGTAAGGGTAGCTACAGGCACATCTACCAGAACCAATAATGTGTGCATGCAATGAACTATTCACTGAAGGTCATTGTAAAAATTGTTTGGGTAAAACAGGTTGTGGCAAATGATTTGGATGTTGTAAAGGTTCATATGAAACCACCACATGCCATTAGCCCTCTTTTGATTCTTTTTGACAAAGATATCCTCAATCCATTGGAGACCAAATTTGCATCCTACTTTTTATTGTAAAGGATGCTTGAGTTGCAAAAGCCCTTGCAACTAATGGTTATTACACAAAAGTGACTGTGTTTTGTGTCCAAGGTAGACCAAGGAAGAAGATGAAGGAGTTGAGGTTCTGTGATACATTTTGGCCAGTTGTGACCTACATCACATTTATTGTATCATTTTCAGAGTCATCAATATGGAGTTTCTGACAGTCCCAAGCTTGGGCAGACCTGTGAGTGCATGGATAGCATGCTTGACGAGATGAAGGCCATGATTTGTTTGACACCCACCCTATAGTTTCACCACATGTAGGTTCAGCCCATCATTCAATGGAAGTGGGGGGATCTATACAGCCCTTGACAAATGGTCATGTATGCTATCAATCCAAAATAGTACATGAAAAAGTGCTAGTAGAATTGTTTCCATTGATGAGGAGGTTAAGGAGGATTTCATGAAAACCCTCAAGAAAATGTAGTGCAGACGAAGCTTTATTAATCAAAGCAAAGCAAAGAAAACTTATTAGATTAAATGTCTACAAGAGTTCAGAAAGATAGAAAAACAAACTTTAGCACAAGACAAGCCAACGAGTTGTTGGGAACTAACTGGCATCCAAAATTGTTTGGTGGACTTACCATTCACCTTCTTTTGCAAGTTTCTAGTGCACTACCTGCTTAGAGGAATTGATCCATATATGGCTTCATCCAGTCCATAAAAAACAAACCAACATCTAGGAGAGTAGAGAAGCTCCTTGTAGACAATGCCTTGCATTTAATTGATTGCAAGACACCTCAATACATGAAGAGCCCAGCACCATAGTGTAATGTAGGCCCCAAGGAGACAAGGCAGTTTAGTAAGAACAAAGATATGCAACCAAGATGGTTGGTGTTATTAGGATATTTAGTATTATATTAATATAATGACAATAATAATGTAGCTGATTACACATGTCTTTTCTTTCTAACTGCCATCTTTATGTCATTTGTAATTGTCGTATATTATTAGATGCTCCACAATAATATAAAGCTGTCATCTTCTCCTGAGATGAACAATCTCTTCTTTCATCTCATTCTTCTGCTTAATATCAAAGCCAGCAATATTCAATCTCGAAGAAGAAAGTGGGAAGCGAAGGTCAACAGCATGGGCTCCCTAAATAACATGAACAAGGTCATGGCAAAATCATGGGTTGTGCAAAGTGCAAAGTCTACCCACTATGACACAATGGAGTAGAAAAAGGCCATCAAAATCTCAAGCATAGAGAAATACAATCGTAGATTTTTGAGAATAAGGTTTTCTACATTTTTTAAGAGTTGGTAAACAAATTTGTTGCTACAATATTTCACTGCAAACAGCCCAGACTCACCCCAACAGGCAGATACAAACATTCCAACAGTTAGATTGCTATTGGATTAGTGATCTTCCTCTGCATTTGTGGAGGGCAGCTCCCTCATATAATGAAATTTGGGGTTTTCTGTGGGTAAGCTTTTGACCAGAATACAGAAAAGACAAAGAAACTAAAACAAAAAAGGGACCAAATAACAGGAAATATAGAAAAGGAAAGGGATAAACATGTAGATTGATTCCTCAGAAAAATTTATCAAAATGGAAAGAATGCAACTAGGGTTTAATAACAGAATCCAGTCTAACATAAGAAAGCCACATCCACGTAGGGTTTCATGACTCAGATCAGATAACAACCTATTATTTCATCTTAGATGCAACAAAGTAAACACTTATATGTGGAAGGAAGTTACTTGAATTCTTCACAACCAGAAAACTATTTAGAAATGGCTCCAAACCGAGCATACAAACAATTAATAGCATAAAGAATAAGAACATGGGCTAATAGACCATGAAAATCTATTCTTTATTAACTTCCAAAAAGAGCTCTACAAACCCTTTGGTGCTTCTATAAAATGTGAGAATCCAAGGCTCGTCCCAGCCAATAACTCCTTTTTTACATTACATTTGAGAGTATATATCTTTTCAATTTGTAACTGATTCTTTTCACAATAATTAAGAATAAATACGAAAGTTAGATTTTGCCTAACTTGTCTGAAAAGAGGGTTACTTTTCTAACTTCAATTACAAAAAGTAACAAAGACCAAATCACTGGTCTTGTTGAGGCAGCATTGTGTCTTCTTTCAATCTATGAATCACCCATTCATCAACAACCTGGCCATCAAGAACACACATCTCAATTGCACTCTCCTAACCATCCTTCCCAGCTTCACATTATTAGTGCCAATTGTAGACTCAACGTACTGATTTCTACTTTTCTCTTCCTTGATAGTGTCCAAGGGATCCTATACGATGCTACCTTAGTGTTACCCAATCAAACATTTGTATATGATACATTTGGTATTGTAGCTTTGAGATTGAAGTTATCAATGCTACAAGACTACCATGCTACCTTAGTGTTACCCAATCAAACATTTGTATATGATACATTTGGTATCGTAGCTTTGAGATTGAAGTTAACAATGCTACAAGACTATGTAGGGTTGTCTTGATTATTTGATGCTATATTTTGACTCTCATTGTGCCATGCACTCTCAAATGCCTCTAGAATTCTTTCCACATCAATTGAGTCTTTTCAAATTATCTTGTTGAGTCTTATTTGTTCTATAACAACATCTTCATGTGAAGCATCTATTACAAATGTAATAAGTTCCTAAAATTGGCAAAGTGTTCGTATCAAAGTAATCAAACATTGTTTTTGGAGATTCAAGAGTTGCAATTGGGGCGCCAACACACCATTGATTTGTGATGACTACCAAGCATTCATTGCTTGACCTAGAGATACTTTTTTCTTGGGCTCACTACAAATGAATAATCCCCTAACTCCAAGGGCTTTGATGGAGGTCTATACAGTATTCTAGAGCTTCCTTTTTGGCACAGATAGGGAGGAAGTTCAATCTGCATTTGTTTGAAGGTTTCTAAAGCCTTTTTCACAAATCCACTTTCTAAGTAGCCTTTTCAACAAACCCATCTTCTGCATAGCTACCAACCATCGTGTTCCATGAGATTACATCTCTTTGAAGCCTTTTGTCCAATAGTTCATGTGCCTTGTCTATGATTTGGCATTTTGCATTAAAGTTAACAACAGCATTTGCATCTTTAATCTGATAAAACTCTATCTTCCATTACATCATGACGGATGGCCATATGCTGTTCAAAAAACCCATTTTGGGATGAGCAAGGGGGATGTTGGCGAAGGTTGTGGAGTTAAGCTTTACAGCTTCCAATCACATTTGCTTGAAAGTTTCTACAGCCTTTTCAACCAATCCATTCTGCACAAATCTTGCTAGCATTGTACTCCATGAGATGAAAGCTCGCAGTTACTAATGAAAGAGCATAGTTGCAAAGGCTTGGGTGTGGTAAACATTTTCATTGACATTATCAAACCAAGAACTCCAACATTGCAAACATGTCAACTTGGACATTTGCAACTGCATCATCTGAAATTCCTCAATCCATTATGTTTTTATGGCACTCGAAAAAATGATGAAAAATGTTCAATGACTGCCATGTTCCCATATCTGGAATGAGGGTAGTAAAAATGCATAGCAAAAGTAGTTCATTTCATTTTTTGGGCACATTAATCTTCTTGTATGTCGGTAGTTCGAAGATGTTTCAAAACCTATCGACACTTTGTGGTAGCTTTGAAACCAGGAAATCTTCCGATCTAGTGTATGTCAGTGTTTAGAATAGGTTTCAAAAACATTCTAAAAGGTCCAATAAAGACTATGTTGAGAATTTGAATAGGTTTCAAAACTTGGAAATTTGAAGAGGTAACTCATGAAAAGTGCCGACAGAGGTAATTTTGGCAGTTGGAAGAGGTTTCAAGACCATGGGAAAGTATCAATGATCATTTGAAACACAAAAGCTTTAACCTCTTTAAATTTTTCACATTTAGAACTTAATAAATATATCAACTAAATACCTCATATCCTTTCACCATGCTCTCTAGATGTCTTATATGAACTTTGTAAAAACATTCCAATAAATCCATGAATATGGTCTAAAAGAGAATTAATTTCATATCTTTTGATTGGAAGAATATTTCTGCTTGAAAGTTGGCCAAATTGTAAATAATAACCCTATGAAATTCCCTATTAATTTGTTTTGCTCCAACCCTAATAAAACTCTTTTTTTAAATGTTTTCGTAATCCACTTGACAAAATATTATTAATTTAATATCTTTCAAAAATAGAGGAATTTTATCTTGAAAACTTGCCACATTGCATTTAACGAAGTCTAGAATATCCTTGCAAAATGATTTTGTTCCAGCACTAATGGCTTTCTCAATGTAATTGTTTTAGTCAATCCCAAGTCAAGATGTTCAACTACTTCCGAAGTTTTGACTTGATTTAAGAGATGGAAAATTCTTAAAAGTGGTGCACAACTGCAATGTCCCCTACCTGATCTATTTCAATATATTAAAATTGATTGATATTCTTCAATTAGTTATTATCAAGTGTTTATCTATTTTCCCCATTAGATGATTAATTTCATTATTCATAGTTCTTAATATAGGTATCAAACCTTGCTACTACTTCAGTTTTAAAGGAGAAGGGTTTACGAATGTTAATAAAACACTTAGAGACCAACTACAATAGGTTCCCTCAAAGTTTACAGATCCAAGCCCTTAATTATCTTGGGTCTATACCCTCAAGGTTTATGGGTCGCTGATCCCCACCCTATCTTGGAACTTAACCTATTGCTTGGATTTAGACTGCCCCTCTTTGGAATATATCATTCTCATCTTCTTAAACACTGACAGTAATAACATTATTTAGACTATAAGTATAAATATTTCTTATGTATTATGAATATATATATGAAATTACGTATGACTGTCATATATATTGCAGTCCATATTAATATTACTATCAATTCTGCATAAGAACATTATTGGGCTTCATATATTAAGCATACTTATTAAACACATCCTATGCATACCACCAAGAACAAGGATGTTACTGCCTGTAACTTAATAACAGTTCTGATCTGATCTGATCCATGGTGATGTTACTAGATGCTTTGATTCCTTTTTCTTTATATCTCTCAATGTGAGGGAGAGGTCATACCTCTTCATCATATATGCCCTTTGGCAAGAGACACACCCTTTCACCCTTAACACCCTTTGAAAGTGTGCAACTCTTCATTATTTCTGCCCTTTGAAAGGGACACAACCTTTCACAATCAGACCTGCACTTCTTATTTAAATCAGATCTGCACTTCTGATTTCCAAGTTATCCCCCCTCCCAAATGAGGTTCTCTTCTCCTTTTTATATCTTATTGTTGAGGGAGTCACAACTTTTCAATCCATGTCTTTTAACCATTCATGAACTTAATTAAATTTTAATTAATTATATTCTTTATATTATAATTTAATTTTTAATATTTTAATTTTATTATTATTATTTATTATTAAATTCCATTTCAAAGTGGGGACATTACAACAACTTCTTTTGAGTTTGATGCAATCAGCTCACATGAAATTGATTAAATGCAACATTATTTCTGATGGACAACTCTCACAACTTAGTGACTTCAATTTGGCAAGTGATTGAACACTTGAAGATGAACTAACCACGAGAGACAAATCAATCCTGTAAAACAAGAACCCTATGCACATATATCATTTCATATATTTATGAATGAGCAACAAATAATAGCGGTTAAGAGTGCAGAACTCTAAAATGAATAAATCATTAAAAAAGAAGTGCACTAAAATATAGCAACAATAACAAACCTTTTTTCGTTCTGCAAGGCGTTTCTCCCTTTTTTTACTTTCTTGTTGCTTTTCAGCTAGCTTGCGCCTCTGTTTTTTCCTCTTGTGGAACCCAGTAACAAACTCCCTAAGAAAACGAATAAGCTTTAAATTCAGCATAAGTAAATCGAAAGCGGATACAACAATAAAAAATGATGGAAGTTAAACAACTAAAACAGAAAGTTAAAGCACACAACAAATGCACTACCAAGATTCAACTGTTCTCTAATGCATTCTACCTTAAAATAGAACATTAACAAAAGCTTAACTTCTTCCATCCAATCAGATGACAAAAGATGTACTTAGAAGACACACAAATGGATGCACAGAAAATACACCCTAGATGTGTTATTGTGTTTTACAATTAACTTGATAGATAACTTTTAATCATCCATTCTACAAATATAGAGTTTTCATCTCAAAAATACTTCTTGTTTAGACGTAAGTACTAGTTGCAACAGCTAAGCATTTAATGTATACAATTTTGGGGAAGCATAAAATGGAAATAACCCTCCATTTTCCTGGTTTTGGACCATTAAGATCAAGTGCCAAATAATCTGATCCAAAAGGAACCATGCTCATTCCTAGCTATGAAACAGAAATTGAACTTCTCTAAACACCGTTATATACTCCTGCAACCTTTTTAGTTTTTTCCCAAGTTGTCATAGCTTCAGATTGGGCTAGAAGATGGCCCAGCTAGTTATACTTGGAAGATATTAATATATTTTATAATTTATTCTTAGCTATTAAGAATTCAATTTCATGAATCTTTATTTCATGCCTATGCAAATCTTGTCATGTCCATTGCATCAAGTTTTCCTAGACTTTGACTCTTTCACTTTTAATGTTTCTCATCTTCGTACCCTCCCTTCAGGTACTCTGAATGTGATCCTTGTCATCTCCTTCTAGAGAAAAGCTGCTTAATCATTTGTCAGAGAAGACATTTAATATCAGTATAATCAGGTCACTTGGACCTGTTAAAGATAGAACCAGAAAGGTAAGACACAGAAATCTGAAACTTAGTAAATCTCACAAGAACAAGATACACTGAATTTTATCCTGGGAAAACCCTCCACCTGAGAGTGAAAAACCCAGCCACACCAAAAATCAACCTTTATTATTGGCACAAATCTGATACAATGCTTTCACTTTGACAATCAACAATATAAGCCAAAAACTTCTGAAAATGATGGCTTCTACCACATATACGACATATAATATTTCTATAAAATGAAAGGATCACACATAAATTGAACACACAGAGACAATACAGAAAGACCGATGAAGATGCAACGATTCTGAAGAAGATATAGTTTCTCAAAAAACTACTCTACGAATAATCATCAACACATATATATAAATTGTCCTTCTTAAGAATTTCATCGCTCACGCCGACAACCTGCAAAAATACTCCTCTTAAAGAAGAACAAGCTCACGAAATAGATAACTTGAGATGGAGAAAGGCAGAAAGCTAAGACGTCATAAACTCAGCGACAGTTACAAAGAAAACCATAACTCCTCCCGCACCGACATGAGCCACATAGATGAAGCCACAAATGAACACCGACGAAAGCCACAAGGATGAAGACACGAAAGAATCTCTTCCCGGAAGGAATACGAAGAGAATAGGAGAAGAACCGACAGAGACACGAAGCATTCAAAGGTGCGCAATGAAGAAGAGTGGAGACAGATATGAAAAGAACCGCTGCCAGCAAGGACACAGAACAGTGATGGTGAACAGCTACATAGAAGAAACCGGCAAATCACAAGGAAGACGAATAACTGAAGACAATAGCACAACCATCGCAGGTAAATAAAATCTCCTGCAGCGTACGCAAACATTAACACTCCCTCTTAGCAAAGGAGATATTATTTTCAGATTTTCAGATTTTTGAATCATGGAGTCTCTCAACATGACAAACACAATGGCTACACCCATATGTGTAAAAAGCAACATTTTATCACGAATTCACTCAACGTGATAGCATCATGGATTCACTCAACATGATGTTCACCATGGCTACTCCCATGAGTGAAATAAACACAAGCTCTCATCACGGAGTCACTCAACGTGATGTTGTCATGGAGTCTCTCAACATGACATCCACCATGGCTACTCCCAGAGGGTGGAACAAGGGCTTTCACCTCAAACTTCTCTAGCAAAGAAGAATGCATTACCACCATGCCTACTTGCAAAGGGTGATTCCACCATGCCTACTCACAGAGGGCACAACAAGGACTTTCACCTCAAACTTCTCTCACGGAGAAGAATGCATTAACAAGGGATTGCACCTCGAACTTCTCCCTCACAAAGAAGAACTCATTAGCAAGGGATTGCACCTCGAACTTCTCCCTCTTAGAGAAGAACTCATTAACAAGGGCTTTCACCTCAAATTTCTCCATCACAGAGAAAAATGCTTTAACCAGATCTTCATGACAACGTGGCTCCCTCTGAACCTGATATCAACCTTCTGACCTCCTCGTCCAAGGTTGCCTCTAATGAAATAACAGGCTCCTTCTGAAGCTGGATGTCAAGCTCCCTCTGAAGTTGAAATGTTAGGCTTCCTCTAAAGCTGAAAAGACCATGATCCTTGGAATATGACTATCCTGAGATTAGAACAAAAATCTCCTTGCAGTCTGCTCTCTCTCACTGAGAGAGCCCTCTTGTCTCAATTTTAATATTTTCAATGTTGTAGCGATCAAGAGGTATGTTGGAGTATACCCCAATTCCAAATCTCCCCTCAGTAGAGTGACCAACACCTCCAGCAATATGAAACATAGTGATAGCTCAAATGATGCTCAGATATAGCATTTAGTTGGAAGTTCACAAACACATGCTATGCACCTAGAACATGTGTAGCCTTCACCTCTTTATAGCCAGTTCCCATTAAGTTAGTCCTATAGCTGAGTCTAATCTTCTCATAAGACTCCTCCAGCACTGTTCTTTATATCAGGAATCTTTTGGTATGCATTAAGGTCTGCTCAAATACACCACATACTGAGTGTTCTCTCCTTTGAACAAAATAGAGATTGCAGATTATAGCAATGACAACAATGTGATAAATGATCACAACAAATACAAGCTGATAGGATGCAAATGCCAGATTAAAGCAACGACACAGAGAAGTCGTGATCTTGTCCTTCCAAAACAATAAAGTGGACCTCACACGATGTGATACCCAAATCAGTCGCATTGCAAAGATCCCGTTGAGTTTTGCAGGGCCGCTCAAGAAATCCGAAATGGGAAGAAATGAAGTCGCAACTTAGAGAAAGGTGTAGTCTTCAGAAAAACATAGTTTGAATAACACCAAACAATAAACAAGCAACCCTCCCAAAATCCTGAGACCTCCTGTGAGGGAGACGGCCTCACATCTTGCTCTGATACCATGTTAAAGATAGAACCAGAAAGATAAGACACAGAAATCTGAAACTTAGAAAATCTCACAAGAACAAGATACACTAAATTTTATCCTAGGAAAACCCTCCACCTGAGGGTGAAAAACCCAGCCACACCAAAAACCAACCTTTATTATTGGCACAAATCTGATACAATGCTTTCACTTTGACAATCAACAGTATAAGCCAAAAACTTTTGAAAATGATGGCTTCTACCATATATACAACATATAACCTTTCTATAAAATGAAAGGATCACACATAAATTGAACACACAGAGACAATACAGAAAGACCGATGAAGATGCAACGATTCTGAAGAAGATATAGTTTCTCAAAAAACAACTACTCTACGAATAATCATCAACACATATATATAAATTGTCCTTCTTAATAATTTCATCATTCACACTGACACCCTGCAAAAATACTCCTCTTAAAGAAGAACAAGTTCACGAAATAGATAACTCGAGACGGAGAAAGGCAGAAAGCTAAGACATCATAAACTCGGCGACAGTTACAAAGAAAACCGTAACTCCTCCCGCACCGACATGAGCCACATAGACGAAGACACAAATGAACACCGACGAAAGCCACAAGGATGAAGACACGAAAGAATCTCTTCCTGGAAGTAATACAAAGAGAATAGGAGAAGAACTGACGTTGACACGAAGCATTCAAAGGTGCGCAATGAAGAAGAGCGGAGACAGATATGAAAAGAACCGCTGCCAGCAAGGACACAGAACAGTGATGGTGAACAGCTACATAGAAGAAACCGGCAGATCACAAGGAAGACGAACAACTGAAGACAATAGCACAACCATCGCAGGTAAATAAAATCTCCTGCAGCGTACGCAAACATTAACAGGACCTACCCTCTAAATTCTTTAAGTACCAAACTAGACTTTTATGCGGAGAATTTCCTACAGATTGTGGATGGAGGCATTGTTTGGTCCATAGAAAGAAAACTCAGCCAAGATTGCATGGAATCACAATTTAAAAAATGAAACACATGACTTGTTTGAGACTTGTGCGCCACCAAGTCCAGCAAGGTACTCAGCAAATCACAGATTAGTATCTTGCAAAAAGTGGTGGGATTCAGACAAAAACTCACAACTCCTATGCCTGAACTCACCAACACAGAAAAAATAAGCCCTAGATTTTAAAACATGGATTAGTTCCATTTTTTTCACTCATCTTCCACAGGTGCAAATCGAACTAAGAGTAATTGGTAAGCATATTAAGGTCAAAAATTTGAGATTGAATTGATTTTGGAGTGCATTTGACTAAGGTATTATTCCTTTTTTAATATCTTTTCTCCTTTTTTCTGTAATGTCCCCTTTCTGGTTTACCTTATATTTTGCCCTAAATTCACGAATCCAAATGAAACAGGGAATATAACATAGTTAGAGACATAATTCTCACTCAAAAAAATTAGATAAGTCTGTTTTAGAAACCGCGGAATTAGGATGATACAGCCTGTAACTAAATAATAGTTCTGATATCTTATCGCTGGTCTGATTTCTATTATGAAATTCCTGATATTATCTTTTCTATATATACGCTTATGCCTTGTAAAATGGTGAACACCTCCACCCCTGTTGGGCTGTGACAGAGCTCTTGCTGATCCCTTCTAGTCTGTAATAAACTCCAATAAATATTTTCCCTCCCTCAACTGAGAGATTGTGAATGCCCTCTTATACCATGCACTAAGGGTGAGGAGACATGCCTCGTGTTTATTGTGATTGCCTTCCTTCATCCTTTCATTATTAATCTACAAACTAATGATCGATGGTAATTGGGTTGTCATCAGGTCTCTTAATTGAGATTAGTCTCTAATCGGTGACTGCTGATCATTAGTTGACATCGTGTTACCTTAATAATAATTATTAACCGACATGTACCCTTGCCTTAGCCGATATCATTATAATTCAAATTACAGCATTATGATTTGGTTGACCATCATTGGGTATATTGATCAATATTCATGATCATTAATTGCTCATTGCTTGGCTATTGAATTTCATATGGACTACCATTGCTGTTAGCACTTAGGAATATACCGTAATCATTATCCTTAACTAATTCCTCATGCACTGATTAACTCCAGTATCGCTCCATATCCATCAATCTAGTCTTCATAGTAATCATTCAACAGCATCTTACAATAATCTTCTTCATGTGCTTTAATAGAGTTACTTGTCATTGAGGCCCTTTACAACGGTATTCTTCTCACAATATTAATGATGTGCGATGTAGCGTATCTTAGTTGTTGGATCATTATTCATCATAGGTTACGTGAAAACAGCGTCTGGGAGAAAGCTATTTCACCTTAAATCTCTCTAGTGTGCCCGCTATGTCATTCTCCTTCATTATGAAGAGCGGATGATTAGAACAATCGCTTGATGCCTTCATTGATTCTTCTTGGCCAGTGGTACGAATTTCTTAGCAATATATATTACTCTTGGGAAGCATCGATAATAATCGATGGATGAGTATCATGATTGTTTGGCCACGTTACTTACTATCTTTTTGTTTATCAGTTCTCTCCCATTTTAGTTAAATATTATATTTTATTATTACTTATTTATTTATATATGTGTGTGTGTGTGTTTATTTTAATTTTATCATTATTGATTATCATTAAATTGTATTTCAAAGTGGGGACATTACATTTTTCGAATTATCTGTCAAATAATGAAAACTATGCTGTTAGACTGCCCTTTTTTTCTCATTTCCCAACCCTCCCTGTTTGTGGTGTTCTATTTTATCATTTTAATTTTTCCCTTTCATTTTTTTTTTCACAAATTTACTATCAAGATTCAAAACTTAAAAACTTAAAAACCTACTAATCTTTTCTGTTTTTTCTATGTACAAAATTGGCAATAGCAAGTTCAAAGAAAGGCAGTAGCAGGAAAGATCTTGCATGAAGTGAGACCAAGGGCACAATGACCTGCAATTTTTGCAGCTTTACCATGAGAGTAAAATTCCTCCTTGCCCAACTTTCTAGACATGACATGAAGATTTGTCCTCAGGTGCCTAAAGAAGTAGAGAAGTGGATGGCTTACAAGTTTTGATATGAAGAAAACAGGAGGAAGGTAGAGGACAGGGGAAGCAATGGCAGCACTGATGAGTTTCAATTATAAATCATTTATAGATTCTTTTATTGGACCATGTATTCAACATCCACGTTCCTCCACTGACAAGAGTTCTAGTTGTCTTTCAATATTCACCAAATTTCTTTATTGCTCATGTCAAGCCTGGGAATGTAATTTCATAGAAGATTGTCACTCAATTCCCACAGAGGATGATTATGCACATAGTATCTATGGTGTTGATCGAAGCAGTGACCTTCTGTACCAATAATTTCCCATTTTGATTGGGATATTGATAAAGAACACACTAAGAATTCCAAAGAAGCAGCTCGGTACAAATTATCAGAGTAGCCGGATACTCCTATGTCCCTCATTGGGCACACATATTCCTGTATCCAAAACAGATACATGTCGGATGCTGTACCCATAAGTGTCCCAAAAACCTTGATTTTCCAACCGTGCCAAACACTATTTGATTTGATTTTTAAAAAAAATTGACGTAAATTTTCCTAAATTTAATTTTAAAAAACTTCAATCAAGCAATTAAAAAAAAAATGGTATAAACAAAGCCTACATCAAATGAGAAAGACAAATGAAATGTTTTTCTATTTAGCAAACCATTTTTTCGGGTTATATCTTCCAATGCAACTCTAATATTTTGCATATTGTAAATACTTAAATCAACTTATAATTAATTATGTAGCAATTATGTGTCTATATTGTTTTCGAAGTAATGAAAATCTCATCTAATAACTTAGAAAAATCTGTTAAATATGTGTATGTATTTTTTTATGAATGTCGTATCTAGTTGTATCCATATTGGAGGTGTTATAAAATGGCTGTATCCGTATTCGATACCATATTAGTATTCGTAACTGTATCCGTGTCCATGCAACTTTGCAAATTATTTGAGGCTATGAACATTGCCTCTTGTTGATCATACTTTTGCACTTGAATTGTAAGCTAAAAACCTAAAAATGTGGCTTACAAACTCTTCCAATTTAGTTGAAAACCTAAAAGACTGGCTTAATGGAGACTCGTGATGAAAACCAAAGAACGCATTATTGAGTTGTGTATAGATTTGTGGATATTGTTCTCCTTCCAGGGGGCCTATGCAACAACTCTACACTCATTTTGTAAGGGAGAACATCAAAATTCAGATTTCACTCATTTTATAAGGGAGAACATCAGAATTCAGATTTTGAGTTCCTTGAGCATGGTACTTAAAGGAACATCAGGATTCAAATTATGAGTTCTTTGACCATAGAGATACATCAGGATTCACATTGTCCATTAAGTATTTTTCATTGCAACAAATTGCCGCATATCACAACAGCAACTCAAGAAGTAATATTCAGCTTAGTGCTTGAACACTTGAGATTGCACTGTCCATTTTAGTTTTTGATGACTATGCATGGAGTGGGATCACATTTTTTACACATTTTTTCTTGGCATGGGAGTGGTTTTTTATGTATTGACATGATTGTGAATGGCAAGTAGTTCACATTTTCAACTTGAGAAAAACTTAGATCATTCCGTGCATACTTTAGCACACTTTTGGGTTACTCATAGAAACAACCAAATAAGGTTATATAGTTTTCACGTCAAACAATGTAGCTGGCAAACTTTGGACTACTAATGGCTGCAATCAGCCTGGTATCTCCAGTTTTCACAATCAAGTGACGAAGACAGATGTTGAACAACATTTCTACAAAATCCATCACTCGGAAAATAAAATGGCGGTGAAAATTTTCACAACAAATGGGTGTGATGCTTTCAAAATCGAACATAGCAGCATGCAAAGCTGACTTGACTTGAGAAAACACGCAAAGGCCTTTACCAACTGCAATAACTAAAAAGAAATGGATTTTAAACTTAATTAACGGGTGAAAACAAACCCTGTTAGGGTTTATTAGCCAACGAAATAAACCCTAACTAAATGCAATTGCTGTACTGGTTGAGCTTTCTCTCATCGATGTATGTTTCTATTAAATAACTGCAACTGCTTTCCAAATAAAAGAAAAAAAAAAGCGTCATGAGAATTGTTCGAATCTATATAAGAGCAAAATATCAAGTAGGTAAGAGATTAACCTACGATCGTTTTCATCGAAAGATATGATAAGGGATTTATTCCGCAAAGCCCTTTTAGAGATGTGTCTTCCCAGCTGCTTTTCTTGCTCCCCTTCCTCCATATCCAAGTTGTCGATGAGCTGAAGGTGAAGACCTTATTCAGGCTACTGAGCGTGCTTCACCGTATACCAATGTTCTTCAAACCAGCAATTTAGCTCGTAATGCTCGTATTTAAAGACTCGGACATAAAAAATATAAATAAAAAATTATATGACGACTCCGCTCGAAATAGGGGGTTTCAGGAAGTCCCCCTCTTTAATGTTGTTTCCAGTTGAACTCGAGACCAAGTGAAACCTCCTATTTGGAGATTAAGTGTAAGGTCTTATGCGAGTTTCAAAATGTTGTGCTACTGGTCAATTAACTAATATTTTAGATTCATGTTATAACAAAAGACACAAAGCGTCAAGTTTCTGTCAAGGTGGTTATGATAAGTATCAAGATTTTTGAAAGGACATTTGACAGTTAGTTCTACGAGGTAAGTTATTTATGGATCTGATGGATGTAATTTGTGGAAAGCTATAAACCAATCTGTAATGTCCCTTAGGGGAGAATGACTGAATATGTGCTAGATATAGGTCTTAGAAGAGCTTAAATATTCATTCGTAACCTAATTACCAAAGTAGAAAAGTACAAACAGTGGCTTGAGCATATAAGCTAGGTGACAAATTAAAAGAATACCACATATGAAGTGGTATACTGAAATCCAAAAAAACAACTCATATTTAATCAGCAGCGATTCATTATCCCAGAACAAGTAATATAAAAGGTAGTATAAAAGAATGCAATGCAAATAGCATAACGTAAACCATATTATTATTATTAACTATTGCATATATTATTATTAACTAATGCATGTATATTTATTTTCAAATGCATTCAGTAAACCATGGATTAAAGTTGTTTAATTCTGAAATGTTTATATACCATTTCATAATTTAGAGTAATTGCAATTGTATAAATTACTCTTCTCTAAATTATTTCGTGTATTAAATTATGGTTTTCCATTGCCTATTTCAAAATACATACAAGCAAAAGAACAATGAATACATGTTGTAAATGATTCTACTAGTTATATTGTATAGTCGTTAAAAGTATAGGTGATTGGTACATGAACAACATGTAAGGCATAAACAATTTCAATTGGTACCATGTATTCTTCTGTAGATTTTGATGATAAGGGAGCATCACAAATTATGTTTATTGATAGAAAGTTTGTTTACAAATTCATCACCAACCCGCCTAAGGAAGTATTTCATAGTTTCAAATATTTTTCTTCAAATGCATTGAAGTAGCCTGGGTTGTTTAAGATCCTCCGGTCCTGAAGCCTATTGACCGAGTTTACCCCTTTGTTACTATCTCGCCTAACATCTCTGTTGTCAATTTGATAGCTAGTTATTGACCTATAACTAGAACCATTCCACCCAAGATCCCTCCCCGTTCCAACAAAAGCTATTGCTTCTACACACAATCTAATCTGAAAACAGCAGATTATTATCTCATAGATTATAGAAGCTAATGTCTATCATTAAATATTTTATTTTGTCAAATTTATGATTCATCATACACATGAATGCCAGCATTTTTAGTCTAAAAATTAGGCTCCTACTCAAAGGACATGGAGAATCTAAGGACTATTTATATAGTGCACAGTTCAATATTGTAGGCTAGCCTTAATGTCTCTTAAAAGCTTCAAAAAAAACAAAGCTCTATACTTTGGTCATACACATCTTGAAGTAGAAAAAACCAAACACCATGGACACAAATAACACAGTTTGCCATAAGACACACAACCTTCAATGTAATACTTGAGAAGAACCTTCTAGGCCTTAGATCCTTCAATGGTACAAATAATCCACTTAGCACAAAGAGTAATAATATGCTTAAGAACATCAAGAATGCTCATGTCAACTTTTACATGGAATAAGAAACAAATTTCCCACAAATGATCCAATTCCCAAGGTCAATTACAAGACACACATATCTAGATTACCTAGTAATATAGCAATATCATAGAATGTATTAAAGAAAATTGATATGCTAACCAAATCATTTAGACACGAACTCTTCTATTTAGATTGAATAGGATAAATGTATAGAGACTCGAGATTTGAATATATTATGTCACTTCTACTTTACAAAATAAATATAAAAAGTTTTTGTATAAGTAGGATTTTTAATAGGCTCTTAAATATGGTGAGTAGAGCGATAAGTATGTGTTGTTCTAACTATATATACATGGTGGTGAAAAATCATCCTTATTTTACTAATTAGCTTATAAAGTCAAACTCGAAGCATTTGTAGATAAATAATACAAACATATAAAGCTTACTATTATAACAAATATTTGCCTGGAAATAGTTTGCACCCTTCATATTTAATCTTTCAATATCTCTGCAAAGAAGGGGCTTGGCAAAGAGTTTGCACATTCTCTGAAATTTTGTTATAGTTCAAACTATAATAATTTTTTTGCACCACTCTTCATATTGAATGCTTAACAATGTGTTGCAAATATGTGCATAGTTCGTTATTGTAGCCTTCCAATTGCTTCAAGCTTTTTTCTATCTTTGATAAGTCCTTTACTTGTTGCACCTGTAATTGAACTTTTGAACATAGCTGACAACATTGTTTTCTTTCCTGTGGCAGGTCGGAACCATTTTGTCTCAAGGAATTGTAGTCATTGCATTGATGTTCAATTGATATGTCCTTATTGAATTGTTCACTATTTGACATGCCTTCCACATTTAAAATTATGTCATCTGTAATCTGAAGCTCTGTGGAGAAATTGTCACCTTTGTGGCATAGAGTATTTTGTTGAAGCCAAACTTGACTATCCTCTACAATATACGAGCAGAAGAAATTGTTAGTGAAGTCAATTACTGCATAGCAATGCCAAAAATCAAAAAATCATTTACAAATAAGGTCCATACCAGTTATTTGATGTAGGTATACACACTTTGAAGCTGTGTGTCCTACTTTTTCGAAGGCTAGAGTTGACAAATGAGGTGTACCATTATAATTTTTGAAACAATTACAGGTAATTAGACCTGTATAATTGTTACCTTTGCCTTTAATAATGTCACAAATAGTTGGCTGGAAAATGTATTTGTGGACAATATCATTCAACAATCCACTACCTGGGAAAGCAGTTATTGTGCTTGCCTTTTCCAGTGTTGGGGTAGATGGATTTGATGGAAACAACTGTAAAGTATTAGTTGACAACATGCAATCGCCTTCTTGAATCAGTTGACTAACATTGTCAATGTCTATGGTACTATGTACAGTGGAATTAGCATACAGGACTGGTTTACTGTAAATAGTTGTTGTAGACATTGTGTTACTGAGATGGTTAGTATGAGGAGGACAATGAAAATATGAAAATAAGCATCAAGTTGTGCAAGTATTATACTTTCCTTTCTCTATCTAACTACATTTTTTGGGTAGAGATGACAAAGGACTTGTGTTTTTTAGCATTCTCTCTGTATTTTTCTTAGCTTTCTCAAACCCCTTGATACAAAATCATTAAACAATGACCAATGTAAAGTAGTAGAATATTACTACATTGCATGTCAATGATGTAATGAATAGAGGAGTGTTTTTTATTGTCATAAGCATGACAAATACGATGCACATCTCTACAAAGAGAGCACCTAGTTCTAATGGCAAGTTACTGTGATAGCCAGGGGCAACCATTGTTTTAAATTTTATAGTACTCTAGTATTATGTGCACATGGTAATTTCATGACCTGTACAAAATGTATGAGTTTAGTAATTTTCAAATATGTGTCTTTGTATAACAATATCATAATGTATATCAATGGAAAAACAATTCTTTTTCTACAAAATTTAAACAAGGAGTGTTTTGATTTATTTTTTGTCGTGCCTATGGAACTATGTTGTATCTACAATAGTAAGTTCATTTGTGTAAACAACAATGAAATTTGAAATCTACAATGCTAGGTTGAGTTCATAGTAATATGAAATTTGTACATTAAAAATAATGAAGTGAATTGCACCTGTATTGCTGAAATTTCAAGCTAGTATTTAAGCTGATTTCCCTTCAATATAGCAAAATTGGGCTAATTTGAACCCTGCAACACAACTAATTGACATCATGTATCAGAACCTACTTCTTTGTGATGAAATAGAAAGAATATTTGTAACTTATCGTTGGATTTTTTACAATAAAAAAGAACTATTAAATTAATTATACATTTGTACACATAAGGGCTAACTAACTCCTAATTATTTTTTTCACTTAAGTTGAATATGATCTTCAAATTATATACGAGGTATTTTCAACCCAATATAATAGAAAAGAACGATAATGAAATTTTTGAAAAATCAAAAAATTGTACATTTTTACATAGACAAATAAATTATTTCTTACATGTTAGTTATATGTAAAAATAGATAGTTATATTGATTTCATTTTATTGAACCAAAAATTAATATGTTGTAATTAAGCATTGATTTCATAGTGAATATTGCATTGTTTTAAGTGTTTGGGTAGTGATATTTTTGTGCATTGTTGTTGTTTTTTACTTGTTTAGTGATTAGAAATCTAACATATTAAGTTTACGACAAGCACAATTCATGATTACAGTTACTGTTTTCATATTTTGACACACATACATCTCAAATAGCAATAACAATGACACATTTAAATGTATACTTTCTTCTGAAAATGTCTTATGTTTATGGCTGAAATATATTGATAGTAGTAAACATTGGAACACATCTAGCTTTTATAGTAGAATAATAAAGCATAGACATAGGTGCATGACAAAGATGTGCATGCAAATTAAGAAGACACTTGTCAAGCAAGTGTGGGAAGTGCAGTTGTACTAGGTGGAGGAGGAGGAAGATGTGTGTATAAGAACATCAGTGCCTTGAACACATTTGATAGCTTTCTTGTGAGATCATGGCCCAAGTGCTCACCGTGTTCTTTCAACGCATGTGTAAAAACCAGCTCATAATTATTGTTCACGGCAACTTTTACAGCATTGTAAACACAAGAAGATGCATCACATAGTGCTATTGTGTTGGGCGAAAATATACCCCCCAGAAGACCATTATGGTTTCTTCTATCATAAGCATTGATAGATGCATTGTAACCAATCGATGGAGTGAAATAGTCTTGAATATATGAATTTGCAAACTTTTCCACAAACTCTGGGTCCTGGACCAAGTCCATGCAATTTGACAGGAAACAAGACACCACGTCACTGTAGTAGATTGAACTAGAAGCATTCTGCAGGAATTCTTCACCTAATATCGTCCTTAGGGACTCTTCAATGGAGGGAGAATGAAAACAAAAGATGTGTGCCATTGTAGTCGTATCAATTGGCCCAATAATTGGACAATCCCATTGTGGTGGCGGAATATATATTCACTTATTGGTTGTCATAGTGTACATTCTGTGATAATATGTAAATTGAAGTAACATAAGCATAATTGAAGTACCAACATTTTAAAAAGAAATTTAATTTTTTAGAAATCTTTATCTCACTTAAACAAACGTGTCTATAAATTTTGATTTCGTATTTAATAAATATTAATGACAAGTTCAAACAATATGTATTGCTTTTAATGATTTGAAACAAATATCAATGAATAAGTTAAATTCAAAAACAATCAAATTGTCAACAGCTAATGTTGTTACAAAATTTGAAGAACGATATAATAGAGTGGCACTAGTTAAGTACGATTACAAGATATACTGAATAAGAATTGGAAATTGCAATCAACAGAATATAATATATTCAAATCTCTCACTCGCAACAGACGAATTTATAGATTGCATGTACTAAACCAATTTATATACATTTATATTCCTAAAATTAAAGTTTATTACAAATATTTATATTACATTTTAAAAATCCCATCATTCATGCACTCATTTTCATCAATTTATCATCTTCATTTCATCATATTTATTATCATCCAATTCTCCTGAATATTCATCCTTTCACACATTTTTCATCATATCATTTTAGTTTCCTTCCTCTATCACTCAAATATACAAATGCTTACACCTTTACTAAAGTAAATTTCCTTGAATATACTTTTCATCTCACAAGAGCATACCAACATTCCAAAATATACTCTTCATCTCACAAGAGCATACCAACATTCAATTTGATTGCAGATATACAAAATAAGCTTTAAAATAAAATTAATTAATCAATCAATATAATCATTCAATCAAACTAGTTAATCAAAACAATTAGGTAAATTAGTTATAGTTTATAACTAGCGCTTGCACCAAAACGAAGGTGCAATGATTAGCCGATAGTAAAATATACTTTAATCATTATGTTGCAGGTATAAAAATAGAGTGTGAAAACTGCCAAAACTGCATTTATTAGTGATAATTATAGTACGTTTGAGAAATAAATTTCAGATTCAATTGACATGAAGTAATTTACATCATGTATTATTGATGTTAATCATAATCTTAGTGAAATAATTCTACTTAATCAAATTATTTAACATTTTTAGCAATTATGACATTTTTTGCACCTACATATTTACGCCATGAGATGAAGTTACATATTGTGGAGTAGGTTTAATATTAACGCGGTGTTTCAATTGGAGTAGGTACACCATATACTAATGTGAATGCTATACCAAAAGTCAAATTTATTTTTTTGCAAACCTAAATTTTGTTGCAAAGAAACAAATATGATTATATTATTTTAGTTTAATATATAAATTGATTATGTTCGTTAAATATAATAAAAAAATTTAAATAATTTTGAATATTATCTTTAAAAAGTAAAGTAAACAATTTTTTGGTAAATTCAATAAAATTTAAAATAAATAATATAAATATAATAAAATAATCTTATTAATGATTTTTTTTTTAATTTCTTATATTAATATTAAGAATAAGTATAGACATTTTTCTTAGTTCTAATATTCTTGCATTCATTAAATCTTAATTGATTTTATTAAAAACTCTATCATTATCAATTATCAATTAATTTGATGATACTTTAAAGTTAATATATATATAGTATGTAAGTTTGTAATTTTTTAATTTTTTTTCAAATATAATTGGCTATTTTTTTTTAATCTTATAGATCAAATTTTTAGAAATTATTATCTGATCCATTGTTATGCAATATTTCTTTGGAGTTTTTAAAAACGTAATGGGAATAAACATGAAATAAGTGAAATGGATATACATTGTTTAGTAATGTTGTTCATAAATTGACTTTGGAAAATGACTAATATTTTCTTTTTCACTATTTAGCTTACAAAAACAATTGTTTGATAATAACAACATCAAATTTGCAAGTCAATATTAGATATTCGAAACATGAGAAATTTCAAATTGAATTTATTAGTTGTTAGACTAGTACTATTGCAATTGGTTGCACACAATTTTTATTATTTAATTTTTTTTATCTAAATCTTTAAATCTTTTAAAGCTTTATTTTAGATATCCTCATAAAATTTGATAATATAAATATATATCTTTGATAAATATATTAATATATATTTTTTATTGTATTAATATATTTAATTCTATATATATGTAATTTTATTATTTCAAAAAAAAAATCTTAAACTATTCTTAAATGAATTCATTTATATATAAATATAATATTTTTTAGTTTTTAAAATTAAAAAGTTATTCAAAATCACTCTAAGCACAATATTAACCTTATTTGTTGATAATTATATAAATTGTATTTTCAACAAATTTTAATCCTTATTAATTACATATAAATTAATCAACAATTCCTTAATTCAAACATATAATTTTATAATTCAATATATAATATACAATATGTATTCTTTAAATAGTATACAATATGTATTTCATAATTCGATTTTAAAATTATTTTGAATGTTTGAAAGGCATCCACCAAGAATTGCAAAAACAAAAAAATGCTAAAAATTGCAATCTTATTGATACAATTTTAAATTAAAAGCAATTTGTAAAATCACTATTATTTTTCCCATTTTCACATTTATAAAGAATCTTATTCCCACAGAGTGACTGCAATGGCCAGTATAAAAATATTATAATATTAAATTTCTATACAAACGTGTTTTATTTATATTATAATAATAATCCAATAGATTTAGTAACCATAGTGGGAGGCATGTTTTTTCTCAATATCTATAGTGGTATGCCCATTGTTGGCTATTCTGTTGGCTATTCTGTAGGCATTCGGATTGCCAAAGTAAAAACATAATGGTGATGCATGTTATTTTGCCTAACAAAACGGGTGGATTCGCATGAAACTATTTACCGATAAACTCATTTTACATATTACCAAATTTATATTTTTCTGGCAGCACGAAACTTTAAGTCATCTCGATAAAATAAAGCTTTGAAAGTATATACTGACGCGTTTCTTTTGCCATATCAAATCAAATCTTATCTGTATCTTTACCGACACCCGAGGAAATCTTTTGTAGCATGAGATTTGGATGAAATATTATTAAATTGTTTCACCCTTCCGATAGTTGAAGGAAACCGGTCGCGCGTGATTGCTTTCCGACGTGCGTGAGACAATACCGGTGGGCTATGCCCATGTTAAATAGCCTATCGGCTAATTAATTGAAATTATTGTAGCTATAAACATAGAGTTTCTTGCAAATTTTGAGCCGCAGATGAAATACAAAAAAAAAGATCGAAAAAGAGGAGGAGGGCTCTGCAACTAGGGCACGAAAACCAGGGTGCCGCTGGTTGCAGTACGCTACTGCGTGCAGGGGATCCCTGGCCTGGCTGGGAAGCCCTCGAGTCATTTATTGTCGCTCCTGCATTAAATGGAGTCGATTAAAGATGGTCTCACCAACCCTAAATAGCCCATTCATCCTACTGTGAACGCTCGGGAGCCGAAGAGGACCTTCAGCCAAGCGGTGGAGGGCAAGAGGGTTTCATTTCCAGAAGATGCAAGATTCGAAGCCGCTCTCCACCATGAAGATGAGACCAATCTCGCGCCAACACAAGGTGAGGTCCACTCCTCCAAACGCATCACCATTAAACCTAATGACTCCATACTTTCTGCCATTTTTTTGGAGATTTCGAGACTTAGGGATTCAACAATTTTTTTCGTTGCCTTTGATGTAAATAACTTACCATCTCGTCAATATATGAACAAATGGCTGCAAGATGTGTGGGTTAATAAATTAGGGTTCCATTCTATGTTTTGTAGAATGATTCAGAAGGGCTTGTTTTTTATTTTCTTTGACAATAAGGAAACCCAAAGCAAAATTGTAAATAAACAGTTCTGGTCAGTAGGAAATTTGTCCTTTAGGGCGGTTCACTGGGACCCCGAAGCTTGTAATGACGAGATTCTTGCCCTTTCCTGCCCGAAATGGATAACTGTTAAGAATATCCCACCTTTCCTGTGGTCCTGTGTAGATAAAATGGTGGAACCCCTAGGGAAAATTGTTAAAATCGATTCTTCTCCCTCGGTCCTCCCGCATCTCGATGCTAGGCTTCTCATTGCATTAAAACCAGGTTTGAGTTACCCTACAGAAATTGTTATTCGACTAAACAATAAAACCTACTGTTGTTCAGATGAGTATATGGGTGGAATAGATGCATGTCACTACTGTAAAGTTAATGGCCATTTTAGGAATAATTGTCCCTTATTATCAGGCAAATCTACAAAATTTAAATCTAGGGCATCCGTGGCCCCCCAGTTAAGGAAACCGTGCCCTCTGAATCTGACCCCTCGTCTTCCCCTCCCCTCCCTTCTCCACCCCCCCCCCCCCTCCTCCTTCTTCGCCTTCCTCCCCTTCACACTTTCCCTGCACCCCCTACCTCTTCCTCCCCCTCGATGACAAACTCCATCTTAGATTACAACAATGCCATTAAAGAAGCCCTAGTTGCTACTCAACCTCCCCCCCTCACCCCCCAGGATTCTCTTGATACCCCTGCTCACCCCTCAAATCCGAGGACTCTTAATGCACAACAACTAGTGATGGAAAAATTGAGAAAAGTAGCGGAAGCAAGAAAAGTACTTGAACTAAACCTCCTCAAGTAGAAATTGGAAATTGAAGCCTCTCGGTGTCATCTACCTGACCTTGAGGACGTTGAGAGGGGTACTCCAGACTTGGCAGGCACCATTAGTAGGGTCTTGACCCAAGACCCCGAGCAACTCACCTGCAAAGAACCGAATGAGTTCAACACTAAGGAACCCCTTACCCTAAAAGGGGATAGGCAAGGAACTCCTCTGGAGAAAATACCATCAACCCCTCTAGAAGAATTTGGTAACTTAGAGGACTCTAAGGGAGACCCTACTAGTAGTGTCCCCCTCACTGACAACACCCCTATCAGTGCCCTGAAGACAGAATTTGATACCACTCAGGTAATGCATCCCAATGCTGATCAATTCTCCCTGGTGGAAACCAACTTTGAACAAGGCCTGACAGTCCCTCAAGATGAATTTACCATGGTTAAACATAGGAAAGCGAGAAGGAAGAGGTCTCCTATGAACAATAAAGATAGTGCTAACAAGAAGGAATCTCTAGGCCCTGAACAAATCTCTGATGCAAGGAAAAAGAGAGGAAGATCCTCCTCTTCTATTGCATTTGATGCTAGCAATATAGCAAACAAAGAGGACTGGCCCAAGTGTTTTGAGGGTTTCAAAGCCCTAACCGACCCCTCCCAACCAAGTGACTCATGTTGAAAACCATTTCTTGGAATATCATAGGCCTGGAGGCCCCTGATCGCAAATACATCATAAAGAGATTTCTCAGTGCTCATAAGAACAGGGACTGCCTCCTCTTGCAAGAACTAAAAGCAATGGGCTTCACACTGCAAATTGGACTCAAATGTATTTGGAAGGAAGCCACTCCCTTCTACACTAACCATAACAAAGGAAAAGGTGGCTCAGCCATACTCCTTAGTCCTAAATGGGCCAATAAAGTAGTTAACTGGGGTCAATCCCCCTGTGCCAGAGCTATTTGGGTCTCAATTCAAATGGAGAACCTGAAGTTTGGAATCTGCTCTATCTACGCCCCGAATGACTACAGAGAAAGAGGTGAATTATGGAACTAGCTAACAATACTAGAAGATATCCCCTGGATTATTGGGGTAGACTTCAACATGATAGAATCTCCCAGTGATAAAAAGGGGGGCAATAAATTTGAATGGAAGGGAATGGAAAGGTTACAATGGGATAGAATGATCAATAAACTACACCTGTTTGACCCTATTGCTGGGAGGAAAGACAATTTGAACACTATTTGGTACACCTGGTGCAATTATCAACAATTGAATAAAAGGATATACTGCAGGTTAGACAAGATCTACCTCAATAAATCCCATTTTATGATACACAAGGACCCTAATGGTGACTACTACTCTATATCCCCTTATACCCTCTCAGATCATCACCCGATAATAATGGGAATAGACCTCTCCCTAGTGCCCCCTCCCCCCTCTTCAAGAACCTCTTCATTCATCCTAAACACTAAACTCCTAGATGATGAGGACCTGTGCTCTGCCATGGCCTTCATCAGACTGTTTAATAAGAGGGATAGGGGCCACCTCTCTAACATAGATGCTTGGAATGCAAACATCAAAACTTGGACTACCCTTTGTAAAAAAGTGGGTAAAAAGAGGGCCAAAGATGCTAGGAGGGATGAAAGAATCCTGTAGGAGGAACTATGTAAAGCAGAATTGAATCTCCAGAACTCTCTAAATGATGGTAACCTCTCTTGCTCTCTAATGTCAATCAAAGATCACCTCAGGGCTATTCAAAACCAGAAAATTAAAGGTCTTAAAACCAGATCCAAACTTAACTGGCTAGACTCGAGGGATAAGGGGTCCAAATTCTTTTTCCACATGCTCAAAGTTAAGGAAGCTAAGGAGAGCATTTCTAGTATTTGGGACAACAACACTCACATCACAGACTCCCAAGGGATCCTACAATGCTTCTCCCTCTTTTATCAAAACCTTTTTTCCTCAAAAGAGCTTGATGTCGAGCACAGTCATGCTAGAGAGCTTGTAAAGCAATTAACCCCTACCAAGCTTAATGAGAAGGATTATGAAGTGTTGGAATCCCCCATCTCAAGGGAGGAAATTGCTATGGTCATCTCCTCTATGGGTAATGACAGGTCCCTTGGACCGGATGGATTCCTAGTGGAATTCTATAAGAAAAATTCTAAGTTGATTGTTAATGACCTCCATACCCTATATCTGGAGGCCATTTCTAAAGGAACCCTTGGCAAAGAGATCAATCAAGGACTTATCAAACTCATACCCAAGGACGGAGACAAGACCTTGGTCAAGAACTGGAGGCCCATCACACTACTAAATGTATCTTATAAAATCTTGGCTAAAGTATTAGCAAACAGGTTAATCGGTATACTGCTGAAGATTGTTAGTCCTACTCAAATAGGATTTGTTAAAGGCAGGTTCATCTTGGAGAATTTAGTGACCTGCTGGGAGTCCCTAGACTGGGCCAAGCTCTTAGGGAAGAATGGAGCTATGTTACTAATAGATTTTGAGAAGGCATATGATAGGATAGAATGGGGATTCATTTTGCAGATGCTAGCTAGTTTGGGCTTTCCAAATTCCTTCTGCGGGATTGTCTAGACCCTATTTAGTGATGCCAATGCAGTAGTGGAAGTGAACGGATTAAAATCTGACAACATCTCGCTTTCCAGATCAATTAGATAGGGATGTCCTCTTGCCCTGGCCCTGTTTGTCCTGGCTACAGATGCTATGCACTACATACTAAAGGACTGCAGCTTATCCCCTAAGGTAAAAGGGATTGCACTCCCTAATAAAAAAGAAATCGGGAATATTCAATTTGTAGATGATACAGCTATCCTATTCTCCCTAGAAGAGGAGAACTTAATACATCTCCTTCACAACATCGAGATATTTTGCAAAGCATCAGGTAGTAGAATTAACCTCCACAAATCCACCCTGTTGGGCTGGACTGAAGATCCTCCTATTTGGTTGTCTAAGTTTGAACTAAGGTGGGGAGGCCCAAATACCATCATTAGATATCTGGGAATCTCCTTCTCAGTCTCTCCAAATTTGAAAGAAATGTGGGAATGGTTCAAAAACAAGGTAGATAAGAAACTCTCTAAATGGAACCGAAACTTCCTTTCCCTAGCAGGTAGGTTCCAAGTTTGCCAGAAGCTTCTCTCTCCATATAACATATACTGCTCCTCAGCCTGGTTATTCACCAACTACCAGTTCAATTACATTCAAAAGAAAATCGAGAATTTCCTCTGGTCAGATGGAAAAGGAAAAAAGAAACAACATGATGTTAAATGGGATTGGTGTACTAGATCTAAGTTGCAAGGAGGCATGGGCCTCAAAGACCTTAAACTTCAAGGAATTGTTTTGGCTGCCAAATGGATTTGTAAATCCATTGAAGGCAATGAACCCTGGAAAGTCCTTGTTAGGAACAATATACAATGCTCAACTCCAAAATCGGCATAAAAATGGAAGAACCTACCCATGTGTGATCTGATAGCGGGGAATTTTGAGGTCTCCCCCTTGGGATCAGAAGTCTTCAAGTCTATATGGAAAGCCTGAAATCTTGTTAGACAATACATTATCAATAATGACATAATTGATAAGAAAGGATCTCTTAATGTAAAAAGGTCTATATGATGGAATACTCTACACAATGGGAAACAGTTAGCACATCTTCAAGGATGCTCTGCCCTGAAATGGCATAACCAGGGACTAGTCACATTTGAGCACATTCTGGAAAATGGCACTCTGTCCTCCTGGGAATCTCTCAGCTCTAGATTCAACTTCCCCCTATCCCAGGCCAGAACCTATTCCATCCTCAACTCTGCACTCGCCCCCATCCTCCCTACCTCCCCCCCCTCTTCCCCTCCTCCCTTAGCCTCCCTCAGCTGGATAGATGAATCCCCCCTACTACTAACCAAAGCCAAAATGATATACTCTGCCCTTACTGACTCTAGGGACATCCTTGATCACCTTAACTATGCCTGGAACCTGTCATGGGACCCTAAACAATGGCATTTTACCCTATTGAGATTCTGGTCCTACCCAACCGAGCCTAAAAATAATTTTTTTGCCTGGAGACTTATTCTTCATAAACTGCCACTGAAAGACATCATCAGAAACCCCCTTCTGTGTAAACTTTGTCGTATCCCAGAATCTGTTTATCACATTTGTTTTGGCTGCCATTTTGCTAGAGAAGTATGGAATCTGTTTGGTATCTCACTTAACAATAATTGTTTTACTGTTGAAGAGATGGTATTTGGTTATATTAAAGGCGACAAGAAACATGCTAATCTATTTTGGTTTGCTATCTCTTTGGAAATTATGTGGATAATCTGGAAATTTAGGAATGATGATGTGTTTAATGGTAAGAGTAGGAACCTCACTGAGTCTCTTAGGAGACTCAACCGATACCTTGTTGCTATGTAGGTCACAACCGTTCTAAGACTAGAGGAGGGCAAATTTGACAGGTGGTTAAAGAATGGATCCACTCTAGTTTTCATAAGGGAGCTCTCGCATGGATACACCTGGGATCACATGGGAAGCAATAAGATTCACTTTGAGCAAGGGCTGATGAGGTTCATGCAAGAGATGGAGGCACGACAGCAGAGAGAAGACTTCATTGAGCTGGAGCTAGAAGGAATGCCCTCCCACCCCTACAGAGATCAGTTCGCTGATGGAAATGTGCTGGTTTGGAGCGATGGAGAACTAGGTTGGACTGCTTGGCTCCCCCCTGTGGGCGACAACAATGACCCTGGTTCCTCCTTTGTGTTCAATTAGTTGCACTCCCCGAGATGCTTTATCATGACTATCATTTTGTATGTAATTTTGTAATTTTAGCTCCTATGTAAATCACTGTATATCATGGATTGAGTTGTTATCTGATATAGCTCTTGATCTTAGGTGTTAACTTTTTAATCGACTGAAAGGTTCTCAACCCAAACTCTCAATTTTGTAACTCATGTTTATATGATGCTTAATACAAAAAAATTTGAGCCGCATGAAAGGGAGCTGTGCATGGGGTCCATGCAAGAAGATTACAACTTTTTCTATTAAAGCACACTCAGTTTTATCATATTCTATAGTTTATAATATTATGAAAATACAGAAAAGAAAAAAAGAAAACTAATGACAGTACAACTGAAGTAAAAAATAAAGTAAATTGGTAACTTTAGAAAACTTTGAGACACGCAATTTTATTTTGTAACAACTGTTATGCATACAATGAGCTAGCGGGACATGTGAATGGGCATTCATTTCTCCCGTAGGATCCATTTATGGTAAAGAAAAGCAACTGGTTGTATACAGAGAATACATTTAACCATTAAAGAAAGGAACCAGGTGCTCAAATTTGCAATTTTCTCAATGTAAAAGAAATCTAACCTCCCTGTCTGCTCCATGTATGCTCGATATCTCAAAACGTGGAATTTTGAGTGCATGGCATTTGTATTTTCAGGTATGAAATGTGGGTTTATCTCAATGGCATATTCCAATGTTTTGACACGTGGTTTTTTTATTTTACAAGGACCTTGTTCTAAAGACCTAAAAGCTTACCTTAAGCTTTGCAAATCCATAATGTTATGAATGCCCTCTAATGGTGATTTGAATATCTATGAAAGTGATGGTGTTGATTACCACTTGATTTTATGACTAGTTTTTGTGATCTATACTTCGAAGAAGAAACATAAGCTTCATTCAACACTCTAGATGGCATGTTTGATTATACTCTCGCTAGACCTATGATGTTTGTAATTTACATAGAGGTATGAATGTTAGCTCCTGCATATAAGTCTACACAAATTTTATTTTATTGATTGTACACTGTATGCATTTATGCATTTATCTGAACTTTAATGATAACTCATATGCATTTTTAATTGACTCTCACCGCAACTACAAAAGAATCACTACAACAAGATTTCAGGTATGCAGATTCATCATTGCCTAACAAACACCAATGGAAAATGTACAAGGTTGCACTAAAAATCCAAACAGAGTGAGTTTTAACAATCTAGAATATTATCTTCCCAACAACGTTAAGTCTATATAAATCTGTCCAAAATCATGCCTACTATGGTAGCTAGCATTGGATATTTTTTCTTATAGTTTAAACCGAATCAATAGAGCCTTAAGGTTGTTACAACTTTATTTTAAAGATTGTCCACTAGGTTTCAACATTTAGGTATTCTCATATTGTTTTAAAGTTTTTAGGTTTTTTCAATGAAACACGTTGTTAGGTATGTGTATCCTATGAATAGCACCCATGAGATCACAATTCTTAAATTGTTCGTGTGCCTGATCTATGCTACAACATTTTGCATACAAGTCTACCAAGGCGGTTGCAACAACAAACATATCAAGTGCCCAATCTAGCATAGGCAGTGAGGACACAGGTGAAGGATTGTAGAGTTTGGAACCAACTATTTATTTCCTAAAATTTCTAAAGCTTTTCCAACAAATCCACTCTCTGCGAGCTTACGGTGAGATTGGTATTTGTATGCCAATTGCATTTTCTTGTAAGTTTCTAAAGCTTTGTTCATCAAATCCTTTTTTTGCATATCTTGCAATCATTGCATCCCATGAGATGGCATCTCTTTGAGGTATTCTATCAAACACTTCAGGCGTGTTGCCTGTAATTCCACGTTTTTCCTATATGCCTGCTAGAGCATTTCTAGCTATAATGTCTAACAAAAGAAAATTCTCCCTACCGCTATGCTTGAATGTCTGTCGATACCCTATTTCTAAGGATCTGATTATGGCACAGATGGAGAAGACTCTGGCAAATAATTTGGTTTTATGCCTGCCAAATGCATTTGTTTCAGATTTTTTTTAAAGCCTATAATAAATAATGTTTGGTTTTCACATTTAGAATAGTTTTCTTTTGTTTTTTTTTGTTTTTTTTAATTGATAAGTGCTATCTTTTATGGGGATAGCTCCCTATATTACTTGAGAATTTTGAAATTACATTGTAATAGATATTCATATACCCAAAGACCATCTAGATCTACCCAAATACATATATAAAATACTTTGCATAAAAGGCACATAAGGTTATCCCTCCTTCTACCTCCAAATTACCTCAACTGACCCAACGCAAAACTAGGGTTACATCTGTCCTCCTATGGCTTGGTATATCACAACAACATACTCACCAATCGCAATTGCTTTACGTGTGGAACTCTTTGGAAGCCACCACTCTTCTACCTCAATGATCTTGTGAAATGGTTTCATGTTTCCATTGAAGACAACGCATCTAAAAACTTCCCATGCCTCATCCCCAAAAGTCTTTATTCTCTCCCGCTCTTCCCTCCACACTTCTCTACGGGCCAACTCTCGAATCTCCTCACTAGTCACAGAAGCCTCCTCTCCTCCATCACTGCTCTCGCTATCTTCTCCTTTCTCAGCATCGTCACCATCACTCTCTTCCTCTTCCTCAGAGTCTGATCGAAGGTAATTTTCAAATTGAAAATAAACCTTCAGTATACTAACTCTGACTCCTTCCTCCAAGCCCAGAATGGCTTCTGCAACCGTATCTGCTATGAAGGGTTTAATGAAACCTGCTATTAATTCAACCACTTTCTCCTTCGTTTCAATGATATCTGCCAAATGAAGAAGAACAACTTCCAGCACCAAAGCATCGCACCAGTGTCTATCAGTGTTTAAGGTAATGCCCACAAGCCCCCTAATGGAATCATAAGCATACTCTTCTGTATTGAACAAGTTTCTCAATTGTGCAATCAATGCATTTTCATAGTTAACACAGCTGATCCTTCCGAAAAAAGCCATATTTAGTACTAATCTTTCTAGTCTCCCCTAAGACCTTATCCAAAAAATCACTTGGCAAAAAAACCTTCACCTTTGCCTTAAAAGGATGGTGAATGATTTAGCAATTTCTAACTTTGTCCTACTTCTGCTAGAATCTTACTAACTGAATTCAAATCTTTTCTGAGATTTCTTTTCTGAACTACCTGAGCTTCTCGGGAACCATGTGATCCAGCCATCAATTGCTTCCTAGATCCCTATTATTGGTACCCGAACAATATCTTTTCTTACGTGACTCTACTTTTAGTCTCTGCCTATCGTTTTTCTTTAAGAAAAGTTCTCAGATGTGGCAAGCCCATAATACTATGTGCAATCAAGGCATGATTGAAACCCTCGCGTTTATCCTCGATGCACCCTTCTTGTCACAGAAAATCTATGTCAACCGATTCTCGATTTAGGAAATCTATCTTTGTTTGCAGCAAGGATCTCTATCAATCCGTCTGGTAGCTCCTCCTTTTCTGTCAACTGTATTGAGTCATCACATTCAATGCCTCTATTAGCCAGCCAGTCCGCCACCAAGTTGCCCTCTTGGTAGATGTGTTTGAGGGTGAAATTGTTTAAACTTTCGCTTATTTTCTGAATTTTGGGTCGTACCGCCTCCAGTTTCCAGTTTTCAAAATTCTGATTTGAAATCCCATTCAGGATAATTTGTGAATCACCCTCAACTTCTACATCCTGAATACCATGTGCCACACACCATTCTAGTCCAGTTAGTAATCCTACCAATTCTGCCATGTTGTTTGTATTGATTCCCAGTGAACCATTTTTTGCCCCTACAAAATTGCCAAATTCATTCCTTATAATGGCACCATATCCATATTTACCTAGGTTGCCTTGGCTAGCTCCATCAAAATTAATCTTGAAGTTTCCTATCTTTGGAGGAATCCATACTTCACTGGCTCTGTTCTGCTTCTTCTCCATTAGTTTGTATCCACTAATTTTCGTTAAATTCCAGTGTCTTTCCATCTCTTTGTCCCAAGAAGAATACATACAATACTTCCCTCCCACTACTTTCACATTGATTACCTCTTCTATGGCTCTTTTTATTTTTGGAATTAGCATATCATAAGACAGAGCTTCCTCATTAAAAACTCTTATGTTTCTTTCCTTCCATATATGCCACACAAACAGCAATGGACTCACCACCCACAATATACTCCATTTTGATTTATTGATGTTGGTCGGCCATGATAATATAAAACTTTTTAATGTTAGATTTCTCACTGATCCAAGCTGTAGTTTATCCAATAGCCATTCCTAGACTTTTTTAGAGTATGAACACCAAAGTAAAAGATGATTCGCTGTCTCTTCATTTTCCTTGCATAGGATGCATACACTCGGACCAACAATTCCAATAGTTCTCAATCTGTCCCCTGTTAATATGCGGTCGTGCAAAGCTGTCCATAAGAATGCCCTTGCCTTAGGCAATACTAATTTATGCCAACGCAACTCCGAGGGCCATTCCACATTCTTTATTCTATTCCTAAGGATCTCATATCCCAGATTGACTTTATATTTTCTAGTTTTAGAAACACTCCATAGTAACTGGTCTTCTTCGTTAAGATAGATAAATTTTTTTTTTTCTGTTTAGGATGTCTTTTAACTGCGCGTTCTTCTCCATCTTCCATTCACCAACTGATTTCCATGTAATCCAATCTGATTCCTTCTGCCCTTCCAAAATATAATCCGCCACATAATAGCCAACCTTTGTTTCCACTTCATAAATCCATGCCTTGTCGTCTATTTCTTCTGCTAAAGAAATGTCACCATTCCATGAATCTCTCCAAAATTTTGCCTTTCCACCATTTCCTATTTTCCATGTCAGATGCTCTGTTAATATACTTCTACTTTCCCAAATATGTTTCCAAATTGGGGAACCCTTAATTGAGTTGGCCACTGTAAATATCCTTTCTGCTTCGGTTGAATCCAAATATTTAGCAGCCATAATCTTACACCATGATTTGTGAGGTTGAGAATACATTTTCCATGCTAATTTAGCCCCAAGAGCTTGATTGTGCAAATCCATTTTTCTTAGACCTGCTCCTCCCTCCAATTTTATTAAACAGGTTGTATCCCAATTGATGAGAGGAAACTTCTTTTTCTCCTGAGCTCCTTCCCACAAAAACTTTTTGAACAGGCTATCTAATTCTTTTGCTGCCTTAAATGATAGCCTAAAGCATGACATTTGGTAAATGGGAATCGCAGAAAGAACATATTTAATCATCTGGATTCTACCTGCCTGAGTTAACCACTTGTTCTTCTAGGAAGAGGCCTTTACTTGACATTTGTTGATAATGTCCTCCCACATTTTGTTCTGTTGTCTGCTCGGATCTAACTAAACCCCTAAGTATTTTAGTGGAAAGTTACCTTGAGGATAGCCCATGATTTCCTTTATTTTACTTTGCATTCTCACGTTAGTATTGAAGAAATATATCATTGATTTCTCCTTGTTCATACTCTGCCCCGAGCCTATTTCATAGTCATTCAGAAGCTTCTTAATAACCAAAGCTTCCTTTTCAGTGGCTTCCCCAAAGAGAATGGTATCATCAGCAAATTGGGAGTGGGAGATAGGATCAATGCTGTTATGAATGTGTGCTCCTTACCATAATCCATTTTTAACTAAATTCTTGATATTTCTACCCAGAAATCTCAGCCATTAATACAAACAAAAAGGGAGACAATGGATCTCCTTGTCTAATACCTTTTGAAGCTTGAAAAAAACCTACTATAGAACCATTTACAATGATGGAGTATGATATTGATGATACACAGTGTTTTATACAATTTATCTATTTAGAATCAAAACCAAATCTTTCAAGAATTGAAAAGAGGAAAAGCAAATTTACCCGATCATATGCCTTACTAACATTCAACTTTATCACCATCCCCTGTGTCTTGTTCCTTTTCATCGAGTGTATAGTTTCAACAACAGTGATTATGCTATCGGCAATTTCCCTCTTGGGAGTAAAACCATTTTGTTCTGGAGATACTATCTTATCCAAAACCATCTTCAATCTATTAACCATGACTTTTGATATGATTTTATATATTGTATTGCACAAAGATATTAGCCTATAATCTGCAATACTCAGACAATTTTGCTTTTTTGGAATCAGGGCTATAAGAGTATTATTTATTTCTTTAACAAATTTGCCTCTTCTTCTAAATTCCTCCACCACCATCCAAATGTCATCTCCCATAAATTTCTAGCACTTCTGATACACCTCCATTGTTATCCCGTCAGGGCCCGGAGCTTTGTGCGAGTGCAGTTCAAATGTTGCCTTTTTAACTTCATCTTTTGAAATTGAGGCCAAAAGAGCAGCATTATCCTTGTCCATAATCTGTTTGTCAGTGATGTCTAGTAGATAATCAACTATTTCATTTCTCTCCCCCTCCAAAGTTCCCAAGTTGTCTTCAAAATATTTGACTGCAATGTTCTCCACATCTTCTGCTCTACCAACCATTTTACCCGAGATATCTTTCAGCTGATTAATTCTATTTTTATTCCTTTTTGCTTTAAATGAGGCATGAAAAAATTTAGAATTTGAATCCCCTGCGTTTATCCATAATTCCCTGGATTTGTCCCTCCAGTACATTTCTTCTCTCAGGAGTATTTCTGCCAGTTTCGCTTTAAGGGAATTCTCTTCATGGAATTCTTCATTCATCATCCCCTTCTCTATCACTAGATTATTAATCCTATTTAGTTCCTCTTCCACTCTGATTTTTTCAGCAAAGATGTTCTTGAAGGAAGCCACGTTCCATATTTTGATCTTGTGTTTGAGATATTTTAACTTTTGAACAAAACAAAAACTAGGAGTGCCTTTAATATCTTTACATTCTTTCCACCATTTTCAATGTTTTCCTCAAAGTTTGAATCTCTCCACCACATGCTTAAGAACTTGAAATTGCCTTTCACCTTCATCAATGGTATTGTGCAAGTTAATTGAACCGGGTAATGGTCTGAAAGTGTTATGGGCTGGATTTTTTATTCCAGATCAAAACTACCTCTTATCCAAAATGAAGCAACAAATATTCTGTCCAATCTCTCAAAAATTCTGCAAAAGTTTGCCCTCCTATTGGTCCATGTGAAATTTCATATTTAGGAACAACATCAAAAAGGTTATTATTTTCTACAAAATCTCTGAAATCTTCCATCACTCGGGCATTCATTCTTAAACCTCCACATTTTTCATCGTTGTTGAGAATTGCATTAAAATCTCCTGCTACAATTGTTTTCTCCGGTTCAAACATTCTGATCTAATCTGTAATTTCTTTCCAAACCCTTTTCTTTTCCTTTGTCTTTTTCGGTCCATAAACATTGATTAGGGAAAATTCCAAATCTTCCTGCAATGTTCTTGCTTTACAGTGCATCCAATTATCTTGCTTATTAATCAATTCTACTATCACTTTATCTGGATTCCATAAAATTGCCAACCCACTCATGGAGCCTTTTGCCTCTTGAAAGACACTATCCCACATCCTACTTAAAGATTTGAAAAAGAAATCTTTTTCTTCATTGAGCTTGGTCTCTTGCAACATGATGATGTCTCCTGAAACTCTTTGAAAAGCCCTCTTGACCAAGCATTTTTTGTCAGGGGCCGATAGACCCCTGACATTCCATGTTGTTATTTTCATTGATTTCCAAGGGAGATTCCTCCTCCCTTGGTTTTCTTTATGTAATCCATCACACCAATAATACCCTTCTCTTTGGCTCTATCCTCTCTCTTCTGTTTATTGCTTCTTCTGCCCCTTAATCCTTTTGTCTTTCCCAACAATACATTAGCCAATTGACTGATGCTTCTAGGATCGATGTTCTCCAATTCATCAATTTGGTATATTTCTTCATCTGAGCCCCTTTCATATTCAAATTCCATGTCTGACAACCCTTTCATTATTATATTTGAATCTCTGAGGTCCTCCTCTATGTTAATTCTACTTCCCTTAGGCTTTCCTCCACTAGATTCTGCATTGAATATCTTCTGATTTCTCTCACCATCTTCCAAATCTGCCTCCTTCAATATTTCCATCATGTTTTCTAGACCACCAACAATTTCCTTCTATTGTGAAACCATTTCTATTCTTTCTTTTTCAAGAGACTGTTCATCTTCCCCATTTTGGATCTTTTCTTGATTTTCAATCGTTTTCTTTCTTTCATTTGAAATTTTCCTCCAAGTCTATACTGATTTTCTAAATGTCTTATTGGCTTTTCTGACAAACATCTTACAATCATGTTCTTCATGTAATTTACTGCCGCATCTAGGGCATCTTGATATTTCTTTATCAATCTCCACTTTTTGAGACCATTCCCCATGACCTGATACCAAGGTAATACGCTCGAGAATTCTTTTGACTGCTACTATTCTTAGACGGGCACATTTACATATATCTTTTTCATCATCATAGTCTATTTCCAGCAATGTACCCAAAGTTCTACCAATTTTTTCCCATAGATCCTCACTCCAATATTCTATTGGGAGATTATATAAGCGAATCTACACCGGCTCGGAATAAACAGCCAAGGGGGTAGGGTCAAAATGAGGTGTCCACGATTGGATGTAAACAGCATGCGACTTGATGAACCAGTTTCTATCTATGAGTGCTCTGTTTCTCTCCTCCTTCTCTTCAAACAAAACTACGAAGAAACCCTTTGCGATAAATTTGATTACAGTTCTTTTCCCCCAATTGCATTCAACCCAGTTTCTAATTTCCTTTCTGGGCCAGTTCAGCCCTATTATTTTGGCTATCATAGCGTAATCCTCCCAAAACACCAGGTCCTCCTTCAGTTCTTTAGTGAAGTCAAGACGCACGTCCTTTGCGAGCCCTCCCTTTTGGCCATTAAAAGGTAACGACATTGTAGAGCTATCGTGATTATTATTTTTTATGTCAGTTTTTTAATAGAATAGTTTTCTTTTGTTGTTCACTATGAAACATAAAATAAAGTGTTCGGCATTAAAAACACAAATATTGAATGGAAGCTTGATAAATCATGGTGACCCCCTTATTCAAAATGTTTATTCAGGAATACAAGAAAAAGTTTAGAGAAAATTGGAATAAAGGTCAATGGAGTTAGAAGAGGAGAAATTCAAAGAGGAGAAGTTTTATAGTGCAGGTTTTAATAGTGAAATGTCCAGATTTTGATAACACTTGAATACCTTCCTATGCTCTCCTATGATAATGGAAATATCCTCCCGCTTCAAAAATAATATAGTGACTACAGGTATGAACAACTGTGTAATTAATAAATGGGTAGATTTTAAGTAAGAGTAAAACTAGTCAGGCATGAGAATGTTATTATGGCTGATTGGGAATTCTATATGATAGAAAAATACAATTTGAAATATAGTAATTATGAAAGAATATATACGTATTTAATAAATCCATAATCTAACAAGAGATGATGATTTTATTCAAAAGAATGGCTGCTGGATTTTAAGCGTAGAGTATCTTCTATACTGCATGTACAACCAGCAACACAATAACACAATAACACCGAAACTCCTTGAACTAACCAATCCAACCATTAAAACATAGTAGCTAGAAGATCATATTGCAAGAAAAGCACAACACCAAAAAGCATACCAGCTTAAAACCAATTTCAAAGCGTACCTCTTTTCTGTCAATTTGTGCAGAACTGTGCAAAACTCCACTTTAAACAGTAAATAAGCTCTTCAATAAGTCTGCCAAAATAAGAGTATTGTTTTACCACACCACAGAAATATGAATCGAACACACAAACTAAGAGATCAATAAGAACTGGTTCAAAAAGCCTGTCAGTTGAAACGATATGTCTCTATCTACTTCAAAACTCCACCAAGACAAAAATGCTCTTCAAGTCCAAAAAAACAAGGGTTACGGGTTTACAAGTAAATTGTTTTACCAAAATCTGCAACCAGACTGCAAACTGTGTTCCACGCCTCCTCCAACTGCTAGTCAATCCTCTCTCGCATGACAAGAGAATAAAAAATATCTGCAACATTGTTAAAATACATTGGCCACAATAGATAAATATAGATAAACATTCTAGACTGGGAAAATTAATATCGCCAACCACTGGACATAAATGAATATGCATGCATTACTAAAAATAATAATATTCATTTTGTCCTTTCTAATAATGAGACCTACACTTTAATAGAAGACACTAGTGTGAGAAGCTATTTCCTGTGTAATGTCCTGTATTAACAGTAAACTACATTCAACAAATACAAAAATGTCAATAATGCAAATGAATACGAGAGTTGTATGTGGACATTCTCTGTACATTGTCCTCTACAAACAGTTCAATGCATTGAAAAAATATATAAATGTCAAATATGCATTGAATGAAATAAGATTTTTTAGGATACATATCTTATGCCATAATATTTTATTCAGATTCTTGTCATTTAATGTGATTTTGGATTGTTCTAAATGAATTAAATATTTTATCATTTAACAAAAATAAAAACACATTTTTCCCAATGACTATTTGTAGAATAGACCAATAAGAAAAAAGATAAATAGTGTTCCAGATTTCAATAAAATGTAAATAAAACAAAACTATACAAATAAATATAAATGTTCCAAAATACTACAATATGAATGCATTAGTAATCCTGCCTACCCGAAGGAACTAATAAAATAGAAAGGAAATGATGTTCATTTATTAATTTTTTATTCGTGAGACTATTAGCTTCCCTTAATTTTGGAGCTTAAACTTTTAAGCTAAACTGTACTACTAATTTCATGGAACCACCAACTTTAAAATATTCTTAAAATATCTTAGCAACATCCACTAAATTTTTTGAGGAAGCCTCCCTCCATGAAACCTTATCCTAAGGATTCCCCTAAAAACCCCTAAGTCCATTATGTTGTGATTGAGGAATTCTCTAATCTTTATGTTGTGGAATAGCAATATTGTGAGACTTATTTGCATATTATGTTGGAGGTGGAGAAGGTGAAGACCAAATTGGATGAGTTGGAGAAAAGCATGTAGGTCATGATGAAGTTTAGTGCCAAATTTATGCACAAAATTGTCACCATCCCCTTCATCCTACAAAATCTAGAGCTAAAGAAACATGGGAAAGATGATAATTTAAAAAGGTTTGAGGATATGTATAAGTTCTTCTCTAGGGATATCTTGCCCCTTAAGTATTTTTTTGCTTCCCTATTTCTTTGTTTATGATCAAGTTCAACTCTTATACTATTGTATTATGTTGATGTGGTTTAAATGTGTTGGTTTTGGCAATTCTCTGGGTCGATTTTGCTTAACCCTTAAGGCTCATTTTGTATAGGGTTTGAAAATTTTATTTCTTGTTGATCATAATCAAAAACATTAAAGGGTGCGAGGATGTGCATTGTTTAGGTGCTTCTTGAGTGTGTGTTTTGTTTGGCAGTTGAGTTGTGGTTACATCTTTTGGCGTTTCTTAGTTGTGTGTCATTGTTTTGTTGTAAGTATATTGTTTGTAAGTTGATTATTTATTTTGTTTGTGAATAGTTATTCTATGTTTTATGGTTCTTTCTTTTTTCGATCAAGCATCTCTTGATGCTTGGGTTATTGTTTGTGAAATGTTGGATAATGAGATCCTAGCCTATGGATGCAAACTAAGATCTCAAATATCAAGACAAATTATTGGAGAAACATAAATATGTTCAACTACATTTCTAATAGGAGAGTTGAACACTTGGATCTATGCTCCCTTTTTTAAAGTCCAATGGAATTGAGATGTGTGTATGTATGATCTAGGTTTAAATGATAGAAAAATGATGATTTTCAGCCATAACAACAAATTATAGAACATAAAGAAAACACAGGAAGCCAGATCTGAAAATAAGGCATAGATTGGAACCTAATCTGCAAATTGAGCCTAAAAATGTTTAACTAGTGTGCTAAGTGCCCTAGTCCAAGGGTGTATGTGCAAATAGAAAGGAATATAATTGTAGTTAGGAGAAACTGTAAATCTATCTCTCAAAAATTCAGCTAACAACAATCAAACACATGCAAACTTTGAAATTGTCCAAGCTTTTTAGCATGTTCAAAGACTATCGTAGCCTGTAACAATCTACTCTACACTCTTGTAACATTTTTGTTGTCAAATCTAAACTTGCACACATGAAAAAAGAGGAAGAAGGGTTGTGTTGTGTAGGGGATTACCTAAGTCAAACCCCGTATTGGTGTTTTCACCTCCACAACAATTATGATTACTATAAGAGAAAGCTTGTCCTAGGGAGGACAAAGGCTAAACAATAATGGAAATGCTTGAATTGAGAAATATTACCTCAAATATGAAACCCTTGTCATGAAGTCTCACATAAATCTTGATGTTGATAGAAGATGTTAAAATATGTCTTCTTCATGGAGGAACACATTATGATTGATTATGATTTGTTGTAACAAAGATATATGCTTGAATGTTTCTTTCTCCTTGATTGTAGATTTGTGCTCACTTGACTCAAAAATGCTTGATTAAATGCTCATAGGATGATAGTTGATAGCTAGAGTTTGAAATGGGAGATGGAGTTGTATTTATATGTAACTTACACCATTTCAAATTTATTTTTTTAGGGTATATCTCATGTCACCTTTGATGGTATGTTGTTTATTCTTTTTCATATAGATTCTTAGTACTTGTTTGCGTGATTTTTTGTATTTGGGTAATGTAGAAATTGTCATAGATGACTACAAATTTCCCTTCATTTGATATCAAAGTCATGGTTGTGGTTTCGATAACCCTTGTATGAGAAAAATTGATGTATAGTTGAATCTAGCATTTTGTAGGAAAGAATGAAGATATTGCAAGGTGTGAAGGTTTTGTGCAAGTTGTTTTTACAAATTTGGGGTTTTGGAGTTGTAGATTTGTGGTTATTTTTGTAGATCCGGAGTTTTGAACAAAAGTTTGAAAAATATTTTCTTTGGGTGTTCATTATGAGGGGTTTGTAGCGAAAAAAATCGCAAATGATTCCCTCAAACAAAACGAACCCCACCATTAGATCCAGGAGGCTCAAGAAATGAATATTGACATAAAAATTGGCCTATTTTGGCCACTTGAAAAAAATTGTAAATTAATTTTTCCCCTTAATCATACTCATACAATCTTTAGGGAGGTATTCTATAAAGAAATAAATAATAATAATAATATATTTTTTTTTAGAGAATATTTTATTAAAAAAATGATAATTAATAATAACCATTTTTTGGGTCCCCTTACCCCCTATATTGGCCTACATTGATTAGCTAGATAGTTATCAACCATCAATGTTGTCAAGTGGCAATGACACATGGGTTAGCAGGCTTTGGCCCCCATGACCCAAGCCCTCAATTCTGTTGAACACACCCCAATACTGAGAGATGGGGGGTGGGGGGTGAATCAATATCATTAAAACTTTAATCTTTTATAATTGAAATTCAAAACTTCAAACCAAATCAGTAGCAGTGAAATATAAAGCAATGAACACCAATGCACAAGACAACACCATATTTACGTGGAAAACCCAATAAAGGAAAAAACATGGTGAGAGTTAACTCACAATATATGAACAAGATTATAATTTTGTTCTAAGGCTCACTGCCTAAGGAAGCACATTGCTCCCTAAATTACTTGTCGAATAAGTTCACTACCTCCAAGAAAGATACAAAAGATAAAAGGAGTTGTTGAAGAGATTCACTATCTCATAGTAGGATACATGACTATTTGAAATACAATGAATAAGCCTTCAACTCATAACCTTCGATAGTCTCCTTAGAATGTAGGTGCTCTTGGCATGCTACCTCAAGCAACAATTTAGCAATTCACCTCCAAAAATTTTACCACACACTTTTACTATCTCAAATTCACATTTTTCATAATCCACACAACTCCAAACAAGTACTAATTTGATCTTTACTATATATCATCTGCAAGCAAAGAACACATCAATTGGATCGTCCAAAAATAGGAAACAAGTAATGATCCCAACAAGTCAACTATAAGAACATATTGCAATGAAAGTGTATAATCCAAGAGATAGAGAGGACCTAAAATAACTTATTGCATCTTTCCATTCAGCCCCAAACATCAACCATACTCGTGCACATCTTCCCAAGTCAACAATAGGGTAACATGTAGATGAAACAATTAGCACTTAACTAGTTAGCCCAAAAACATAACTTCCAAATGAATTTGCGCAATGCTGATCATCATGAGACATAGCAGGGCCCAAAGACACCTTATCACAATGTCTAATATTGGCATAGACCTCCAAATGCACAACACAAGAAAGAGAACAAACCCAGTCGACTGGATAACCACAAATCACCCCAAAACCCAACACCAAACAATATGTGACACAAAAAAGATCAAGCACTATTATGTGGATCACATAGAGACATTACATGAACATCCAACATCATTCTCATACACTTCCATCTTATTGTTATGTCAAAACAAGCTAGCGCAACCAAATAGATCCTGAGTTTTTCATACTCAGAAGGCTAAGAAACACTGTCATGAGATATTCTTGTGACACTCTTCATCACCTAAAATTTGAACTGAGACACTAAATGGAAATTATAAGCATGCCCATCGAGTTGTAGGACAAGAAACAATAATGTAGAGAAATGTTGAGCACTTTCCAGACCATCCTTGACAATAAACCAAACTGCCAACATACTGGATTCACGGCAATGCTAGTGGCCTAAAAAGATAGGAGAGAAATGTCTACAATACATACACTTTAAATCCCAAACAACAAGACCATATCTTCAAATGTGAAGGAATTTTGAACATTCTCCCAAACAATCTTCAAACACTATCTTGCATTTTCACACTCCATTAATCTACAAATACCAAAATAACCCTCTAGCACCATTTGCTCACTCAGAAGAAACAAGAGAGATGAAACAACAACTTGTGGCATGCACAAGACCATCAAATCATATCCATGTCATCATCATGCTTCTAATCCTTATCTTAATACTTCTAGTCCTCATCTTAATGCTTCTAATCCTTAGATCAATATGATATCACTATGATAACATCTTTGTTGACAACAAATGAGGCATGACATTCATCACGAACTTCAACACCATCACTCTCCATCATTATCACTTATCTTCAACATACCACATCATCATTATCATTATCACCATCATACAAGCGCAAGGATCGATCACTCCACAACACATTGAGTATAGACATCAACACCAAAAAAGGGTTGACATCCACCCATAGACTTTCCCTTCAAGGATTGAACATTTTATGAAAATCGTCATTTAAACACATTAAATTTGATTGAAATTTTTTTGAGTTTGCACCATCGCTCATCAGTCCAAGCAGCTTCCATTCTCATCCTAGACACCATTAGCACACCACCACTTTTGGTAAGCCTCCACTAAGTCATTTGAGGGCTACTCATATGTCACCTCTACTTAGCCCATATAATCAAATTGGGTCAATTTTTCCGAGGGCATAACTTTCACCAAAGCTGTTAGTGTTTCAACTTCTTATAGTCATTGGAAAGGTAATTCTGAGAAATACACTATGGTATAAATGTTTTTTCCAATTTTTTTAGTTTTAATAAATATTTTTTTGTTAGAAGGTGTATGTTGTTTTTAGACTTAGGGAGGTCATAACTTGTGTATACAAAGTCAAATTTTGGACTTTCATAGTCAACGAAAAGGTTGTTCAGAGCACTACATAATGGATCAATTTTGAAAATGTTTTAGTATTATTTATTTGTTGTCATTTCCATCTAAGTTGTTTATGGGTTCTTGTGACTATGGTAATTTTTTGAGTTGATGACAAATTGATTCTAGGGAGATTTGGTGTTTGAGTCATTAGATACTTACATGTACATCATTGGTTATTCTCATTTAACATGGTTGTCAATATATTGTTGAATTTGCATGTTGCATTGTGAGATCTACAAGTCATGAAATGTTGTGTGCTATCTATACTAGGTTGTATATATGACTCATATGTGGATTGTATATACCCATAGATGTTTCAACGTCAACATAAATTCTAATTTTGACTTTGTTTATTCACATGTTTCATTGGTTTGATTGTCAAATTCTTATGATGAGCATTTAGAGGTGTGTATATAATTACATACTACATGTTTTGATTCACAAGTTTTCTATATGGTCTTTTTCTTCTTCTTAGATGTTTATAGTCACATGACATTGGATTTGAGGTTTATGTGGAGCTGTGATGATAACTACATTTATGGTCATATGTTGATAGTTGTACTTCATTATTTTTTGGTGACATGGAGGCTTCTCAGTCTCTTTCCTTTGTTGAGTGTGGAGAACTTGGGAGAGCTATGGAGGCTAGCAGTGAGAGATGTGTTGCAACATATATCTATAGGTTTGCATATCTTTGTGGATGTTCCTTGTTACTTCATGATATTGATTATACCTTCTACATGATTCTATTAGCAAATCTTTGGATACCTTGATCATTTTTAGTTTTGATATTGCTTATGTAGTGGGAGTTCCTAGATGCATGTTCTTCATTGATAGGTTGAATACATGGATCTTATGATTGCATTTGGGTTGGATATGTTGATGGCATGAGGTTTACACGTCATTGTGTGTATACCTTATTTTTGAGGCATGGTTAGTTAGATGTGTTAGCAACTAGCTATGGTTATTATTTCAGCCATAGTGATCATTTCAGCCATAGTTATTGATTCATATTTCTTACAATTGGATTTAGTGTTTGTGAACATTTAGATATCAATTTGAGGCAATATATATTATTTTATGTGATAATTAGTTTGACATATCTTTGGATGGGATCTTATCTTTTGTACATTGGTATGATGGAGGATGGGAGTACTCGTGTTTGAGATGGAGGTCGCCTTGATTATTATTGCATGTATCTTTATGGATCACATGCAAAACTTTGATTCTATGATGCAACATGTTGACTATAGAAGTTATTCTCTTGATGTTTTAGTTTGCTTTTACTCCTTAAACAATGTATACAACAAATGGGATAATGTTAGGAAAATGCGTGGTGTACACCTTGCATAATGTTATAATATAATTTAATATAATTTGTAGTGCACTCAGGGGATGTAGAGATGCATTCATTGCAAGAGGTTGACATTATTGAGACCACTTTATGTTGTATGTAATATTGGGATAAATATTTGATGTGTGTTTCCACATTGGAAAATATTAAATATTGATAAAACTTAGTATTAAAAGTAAACAAGGGGGAATATCATGTCCTCTTGCAAAATAATAAATGAAAGAATCCTTGCTTAGGGAGATGTCAAAGATTAGTGCTCAGGACTACCACCTAACCCATACCAAGATGTTGGAGGTTAGAGATTGGGATTGTCACTTTGATCGCATGAAGGAGATGATCACATAAATGAAAAATGCTTGTTTGAAATAAATGTTAGAAAAATAAAAATTATCTTTTTATTGATTTCTCATAATTACGTAAATAATTTATTTCAAAAAATAAAATTTATTTATTTTTAATATAATTATTTTTCTTGAAAAACATATATATATTGTTTTATTTATATTTTTATTAAATTAAATAATTATATTTAAATACATATATTTTTAGCTTTAAATTAAATTATATATATATATATATATAGTTTTACATAAAAAATAATTAAATATTTAATTTAAAAAAAAAAAACTAATATAATATTATAGTGCATGTTTTCTTGAGTAAAATAAAAGTAATATTTATTTTATTTTATATGCCAAATATCAAAAAGTTAAAAAAAGATGGAATTTTTTTTTTTTTTTTTGGCAAGGTGGCAATGCCACTTGATATATTTTATTAATAATAAATAATTTTTACAATATATTTAAAAATTGGTTCAAACTGATCTCCCAGAGAAAAGAACTAGCAAGAAAAACTCTGGTCATTTCTCATCAACATGATTGTAGAAGAGAAGTAGTGAACAATCCTCTAGCCAGAGCTAGTTACAAAATAGAGATCAACAAAGGAGCATGCAGGCTCATTTACACATAGGAGCATGCAAGATCATTTTATAAAATAGGAGCATGCAACTTATTTACAAAATAAGTTCCTGGGATATCTTGAAGGCCCTGCAACAAAGAACTCTTGCAATCAAAATTGACATACCCCTGCACCAAAAAACAACTACAACCAAAATATATATATACTACAGAACACAGAGAATTTACAAGAAACGCAAGGTTCCAAAACATGACTGACACCAACGACATGAGATATGTGGTCCACCATTATAGCCAAATGTCAAAGGAGAAGAAGTGAATGTGGAAATGCTAGAGAGAAATGAAGCCCAAAATTTTTATGCTGTAAATGAAAAGAAAGAGGAGATATATCATAAAAAACTGACAAACCAAAAGAAGCGGCGTACAAAGATAATCATGAAAACAACGCTACATCAAACTTTAAATGACATATGAAGGATAGATTCTCAATGTGAAAATAAATATCTCCAAATTTCGCACTAGAAGAGAGTACCAAACACACGAACAACATCAATAACAACCAACTCATCATTAATGAATGCCAAGTGATGATCAAGTAAAGCAAAGTACCTCAAATCAAAACCAAATGGAATTATGAAAAGAAATACCTCACCAAGAGAAGAGAATATCAACTTGTATAAACGAGCAATCATATAATAAGAAAGATTAAATCTTTAACTCTCTACAGGCTATAATTAATAGGTTTGGGAAGCTCATCAAATCACCCCCCAATTGAGAGGAATCAATAACAGTTTTGTCACAACCCATATTAGTGAGGCAATCAGCCAATGCATTACCTTCATGATAAACATGTGAGATGATGAGGTGCTCAAACACATCAAGAAGAGTCCATATTTGTTCAAGAATATACCGGAAATGCCAATTATCAGTTTTTCTTGCCTTGCAAGCATTAATGACAATAGTTGAATCATCTTCAATATGAAGGTATTTAAAATTCAAATCCTTAGCCATAACAAGACCTTCTAAAAGAGCACAAGCCTTGGCCATGTTATTTGTGCCAGGAGAAATTGGCATAGCTTTTAATGCTAATAAAGAACCCAAATGATCATGAAAAACTATCCCTATTCCTAAATCACTAGGATTTCCACGGGAGGATCCATCAAAATTCAATTTACAAAAAGGGGCATTAGGAGGATGCCATTTTATGGAATTTCTGTCTACAGGTGTTTTCTAAATCCTTGGAAAGGCGGGTGTTACAGGAATAATGATACTTTTCCAAGAAGAGATCATAAAATTGTCCCAAGAAGAGAACTCTGAATTCATGTTAAAATATTTTTGGACATGAGCATTAACTTGCTCAATAATACTTCTTTCCAAAATCCCAAGAACAACTGATAAATCCGATGAGTCACATCTAAAAATGCGCTTGTTTCTTTCCCACCAAATGGCCCATATGACTGAAGAGGAAATTATAAACCACAAACAAGCAAATAGAGAAGATGAATACAAAACTGACCAAGACTGAAACATGTCCCATAAAGATAAAGGTAAAGGGAATGAAAGAGATAACTTTTGGAGGACAAAATGCCAACAACTACTCGCAAACTCACAATGAAGAAAAATATGATTGACATCTTCAAGAGCTTTACCACATAAGACACAAGAAAAGGAGGCTGCAATATTAAATTTGACTAAACGATCACTAGTCAAAATTCTATTTTGCAGCGCGAGCCAGGAAAAAACACCAGCTTTAGGTAATATTGAATTATTCCAACATAACAAAAAGGTACGATGAGGAGCATTTTGATTGGCCATTTGTTGAACAACAAAATATCCTTCTTTAACAGAGTAGTTTCCCGATTTAGAAGGGCACCAAATAAGTTGATCTTTGATGTTAGAAAGGAAAGCCACTCGGTCTTGCAAAACAGATTTAAAATTTTGAATTTCCTGCAAGGAAAATGGCAGAGTAGAGGGATCCTTCCATGAGATCTTGTGAGAAAATAGATCAACACTATCTACATAATCAACCAATCTAACTCCCCATGATTGAGAAAGAACAACTGAAACAGAAGCAAAAGAATAATGTTGCGAAAGAGGGGGAAAGCCATTCCAGGAGTCTTTCCAAAAAAGAATATTCTCCCTCGAATGGACCTGCCAGGAGAGAAAATTAGAGACCACTTCCCTACATGAGATCATAAAGTTCCAAATAGTAGACCCCCGTGGAGGATTAGAAATTGTGAAGATCCTAGCAGGATTCTGGGAATCCAAATACTTAGCCTGCATAATTTTGCACCACAAAGATTGGGGCTTAGTATACATAGACCAAACTAGTTTGCCCCCAAAAGCCCTATTTCTTTTAGACAAGTCCTGAATCCCAGCACCACCAACTTGCTTGGAAAGAGACATCTTGGTCAAAGAAATCAGTGGAATCTTTTTATCTTCTGTCATGTTGTTTTTTCAAAGAAAAGATCGAATAATCTTTTCAATTTGGGAGATGACTGATCTGGGAGCTTGAAGAACTGAGATATAGTAATTGGGAATGGCAGCTAGGACCATTTTAATGAGAAGTATCCTACTTGAAAGAGACAACCACCTAGCCTTCCAAGCAAAAATACGAGATTTAAGTCTCTAAATAACCGAATTCCAAATAGAAGACTTAGCAGATCCTATAAAGAAAGGAATGATGATATGAGGAAGGAGAATTTTAAGTCTTAAATAAATAGCCTTGGTGAAGATTTTGTAAATAGAGTTGCACAAAGAAATGGGTCTAAATTCAGCAAAAGTTTGGGGATTTTTAGATTTCGGGATAAGGGCAATATAAGTGATGTTAAATTTTTTAAGGATATACCCACCCCTCCTAGACTCTTCCAAAGCCATTAATAAGTCAAAACCAATAAAATCTCAACATTTCTGAAAGAACAAGATAGTATACCCATCAAGACCTGGAGCTTTGTCAGGGGCCATGGAAAAACCAACAAAATGAAGCTCATCTAAAGAAAAAGGCCTCATAAGAAAGTCATTATCCTCATGGGAAACAAGGGAGGGGATAGAATCTAAAAGAAAATCCACATGATGATCCATGGAGGAAGAAGAAAAAGAAGGAGATAACAATTCCTTAAAAAAAGACACCCCCTCCTCTCTAATCTGTTGATTTGAATTAAGGACATAACCAGACTTAGAATCCTTAATACTAAAAATTGTAGAAGCAACTCTTTTAAGCTTGGCTTCAACTTGAAAGAAGGCAGTATTCCTGTCACCTTCTTTAAGCCAAATCTAATGAGACTTTTGCTGCCAATAGATTTCAACCCGAGAGCAAAGGATCTCCTAGTAAGCTTGCAATTTCTTTTGAGCATCATTAGTGGAGGAATTAGTGCCATGTCTAATAATCTCCTCATTAACAACCTTCAAATCATTGGCAACTACCTATTTTTCATGAAAAATATTCTTAAAGACCAATTTATTCCAAGCCATAATTTGAGATTTCACGAATTTCAGTTTGGAATAAAACTGGAACATCTTAGTACCTTTGCAAAATAGAGCACTTATCCACCATTGCTTTAATAAATAAATAAAATGAGGATGATTGAACCACATTTTCTCAAACTTAAAAGAAGGTCTAACAGAGGGAACATGATTCAATTTATCAAAATTGAGAAAAATTGGGAAATGGTCAGAATCTGAGGAGGTAAGAATCTCAGAAGAAAAAGAAAAGTTGCTCAAACGTAGGTTTAGGGAAATAAGAAATTTGTCAAGGCGAGAGGCAATGGCATTTAGATCTCCTATTAGTCCAAGTGAAAGAACTATTAGGAGGGAAAATATCAAATAACCCACTATTTTGTACAAAGGAAGAAAAGTCATTAATAACCTTCTGAGCTGTAGGATTACCCCCTCTTTTTTCATTCGAGGAAAGGAGAGCATTAAAATCACCCCCAAGCACAATTAAAAAATCATCATATCGTAAAAACAATTTAGATAAGGAATCCCATAAGTCAGTTTTATCTGAAGGAGAAGTCAGACCATAAATATTAAACAAAACAAAAGAGACTTCAAACTAGTCAACCTTTAATAGCTGCCAATGAGAAGCAAAAGATAACATCTCAACTTTGACTGATTTAGGATTCCATAAAGTTATAAGACCACCAGAAGCACCCAAAGAAGGAACATGAACAACTTTCCAAAGGGACCATTTGGAAATTATGTTATCAAAATAATCCTGAGAAAGTTTAGACTCTTGCAATAAGATGATGTCCACTTTTGAAGAATCAAGAAATTTCTTGATCCTTCCCCTTTTGCCATGGGCATTTAAGCCCCTGACATTCCAAGATAAAATCCTCATTTATCACAAGGAGAGCAACATGCCCTCCTTGTTTTGACATGGGAAGAAAATTTCTCTACAATAGTGGATTGAATACCAGCCGCAATCTCCTCCTTGATTTTAGCCAATTTTGGTTTTCGACCCCTCTTCTTAGGAGTTTTAACAATAGGGGGGGAAACAAAAGGAGATTGCTCCAAGGCTAGCTTATGAGAGAAATCAAATCCATACACATTAGAAATAGTTGAAGAAGGACTATCAATAAGATTCGCATCCACACCTTCAACTGAATTTGGCTGAGAAGAGGAAACATGACAACCATCATGGACAGGCCCTGAAGAGGCTGAAGCAAAAGAAAAAGAAAATTCAGGAAATTCCTTTGCAACAATCTCATCAAATAGATCAGAAAAAACTGAAAATAAAATATCTAAAGCAATAAGCTGAATCTTCTCTTAAAAAACGGAAAGAGAAGAAGGAGACCTTGGAATGGGCAAAAAATAATCACTATCAAAAATCAAACTATGAACAATTTTGGTATCATCCGCTAGACCCACAAAAGAAGAACAGGGAGAAGAATTAACAGAGCAATGATTTGTGCAACCATTCAAAGGTAACAACAATTTTGGAAACGAAACCAAATGACAAGAAATTTGAAAAAAAATCGCAGAGGAGAACAAAAAAGGTTCAAAATGAAATTCAGAAAACCAATAATCCTTGAAAGAACTAGGAAGAAACTTAACAGAACAAAACCGATGAATGGTAGACAGAATAGAGAAGAACATGGCCAGAGAGTAGAGAAAAGTAAAATCCATCAGAGGCACATCGCATACTGTATATCCAGAAAAAGGAATGAGAGATGTAACAGAAAGAGGTAAAGGAGTAGAATCCTTAACATTATGATCCTTTAAAGATTGATGATCCTTACTTTTAAAAAGGGAACATTGGCGAAAATCAGATGAAAAATCTGAACAAACTTGTAAAGGTGCATCAAAATCACCACAACATTGAGAGGTGAAATAGCCAAGTAATGGAGCACAAGAATGAATAGCGATCGAATCTTGAATCACCACAAGCTAAATCCATGCACCATATTTGGAGCAAATAGTAATCTCAGAGGGAATGGGTTTAGACAGATTTAATAACAAACAAACCCTAACCGAAAGATGAGGTCATTTGAAAGGAACAAAATCATGCTTAATAAAAATGCCCAATTTGTTTACCAAGATTTCAACCATATACATATCACGATACTCCAAAGGAAGACCCGGGAAAGTTACCTAGAAGGGCATAAACTGTGGCTTCACTGATTGAATATCAAAATGAGGAGACCAAGCATAGGTAAAAATTCCTATCCCAAAACAAAACCACCCTTTAAATCTATGCACACAATCCCTATACTTTTCAGAATCAAAAATCATAGTGAAATATAGAGAATCTTTATTTATCAAACAGAAATAAATCCTTCATACCATCCCAATTAGACTTTGCCCATGTTAATAGTTTACCAAAAGAAACCAAAGAAAGAAGCTTACCAATGAGGGCAGTAGAACACAATAACTTCACAGAGTCCTGAATCATGTAATCGGGGAATATAACCTTATACTGCACAGAAGAATGGAGATTACCCCTTATCAAATTGGAAAATGCAGAGGGAGAGTTATGGGGAAGTGGATTTGGATGGAAGGGAGCTCGTTTAGCAACATGACTGTCATTAAGGGAAGAAAGGAAGTGAGGGTTTGAAACCAAAGTATTATTTGGCCAGGTGACATAAGATGGGAGGGAAGGATTACAATCCTGGGAGGGAGATCTAGAAGAAGCTAATGGGGAAAAACCATCAGGACGCGGGGAGCCATCACAGATGTCGAATGGCGATTGAGGCGAAACATATCTATGCTTCTTAGGTTTTTTAGAACCAAAAAAGGAATGAAAATTCTTAAAAGGAGTCTTTGGGTGATCAATAGGATGAGGACCCAGAATGCCCTGAAATATTAATGCCTTCAAAGCAGAAGATTTATAATAAGAATGCGAAGGTTTTGGACAAAAATTACCTATAAATTTGTGAAAATATGACGAAGCCGACAAGAATTTTTCATAAGCCAAGTCACGCCAGCGACCATCCTTGACAACCCATTGAGGAGAATGATCAGAAGTTTGTAATTGAGCCAAATCATGATCATCAAATGGCACATCTGCCCATCGCATCTACTTGTTCACCATTCCTAGGGGTTTCTTTGAATATCCCTGGATGCCATCACCATCTGTCATCCTCTGTGTGTCCTTGTGATCTGTATTGGCTGCCTAGTTTCCGTTGCTTAAACAATCCATGGGCATTCTAAAGCCTTTTATTTGAGGCATTCTATCAAACAGTTTGTGTGTCTTGTCTATTCTTCCACATTTTTCATAACTCGATTCTAATGCTTCTCTGCAGTCGTGCCCTAGGCTTCCCTTCGGCCGCTGTTGAAGTTTTTATAAAGCCCTGAAATTTTACAATAACGATTTTGAAACAATAATTTTTTTAGTTTCGCATAACCTGGAACATAGACGACATGGTTTCACAATCACAACCTCCCAGCTAATCATTCAACATTCAACAGGCAAATGATCTGGCAATCTGGGTAATCTCTTCAACAAATTGAATGCGGTGATACAACCTACGGGTGTAGAGGTCAAAAAAGCCCCCGCAGAGTGGAGCATATCCCTCTGGAGTGTCATGATCAGACATGCAGATGCTTCTAGAGAACCATGGGATGCTCGTCCTCCATAGCTCGATCGATATTTTTATTAGCAAGAGAAGTTTCTTTATAAACTAAAGTACAACTACTTTACTTTAAGTCTTATTTATAATAAAAGTTAATGTTTTTTTAAGAAAAAGAAATTAGATGAAAATTAAAAGGATTCAATTTATTAAAAGTATGTAAGAGTCTTTTTGAAGTCTACTTTATCTTAAGTAAAGTCTAGTTCAGGGATGCAATGTGTTAACTTTTTGCTAATAGTATAGCTAGTTTATAATGGATGAAAGAAGAGATGAAGATAGAGGGGGAGAGGAAGAGGGAGATAAATAAATAGAGAGATAGAGGGAAGGAATAGGGAGAGAAATAGATAGAGAGTTAGAGAGGGAGAGTTAAAAAGACAGAGATAGTGTCACGAATCCTATTTTTCCATAATTATTTAATTAAAAAAATAATATTTATTTTTTCGCAAATGAAATAAGATAGGAGATTGAATGCAATGAGATGATTTATATACAATTTAACGATCAGTAATAATTTTTATTGTAAAATTGTGATCGTCATTGCTAATGAGCAATTGAGTGCAAGTGAATGCAGGAACAGGTGAACGCAAATGAAAGCGAGAACATGGTTCAGGTAGAGTTGTCTTAGCTCCTGGATTTCACTAGAATAGATGGAATATCTCACACACCACATTAGGATTTATAATTTACATCTTGTAAAGATGGATGATTTAAAAGACCTTATTTGAGTGTTTAAATTGAAATGATGAATTTGGAATGAGTAGTAGATTGATTTAAATGTTTATACATGTGCATTTGTTGCATGATTTTAGTGGTGATTGAATTAAATCCAAGTTGCATGAGTGATTGTGAAATATTATGTCTTATTTTAAAGTAAGATTGTTTTGTTAATGAGTTAGATATGAATATTGATCGTTGGTTTATACGTTCTTTATGTGCAGATATGTATAAATGTATGAAATGTCGTACTTATGAGTTTACTTTTGTAATTTGATAATAGTACACACACACACACACACACACACACACACACACATATATAGATAGATACATACATACATACATATATCATGAGATTTAAATTACCTTACTTCATTTTCTTTATACCTATACATAATCATTTGAGATTATATAAATATATATATACATATTCTATATATGTATATGAGTTCTAATAACAATTCGATCATGTACTTATAAATTCGATCATGTTTTATATATATAAATAATCATGGAAAGCGACTTAAAATTGAAAAACTAATGACCGAATGGTGGCGGTTGAGTTTAATGCTAAGTGAATGTCATATGAGGGAGGTCAATAGTAATATCGACCACTTCCCATATTTATAGGGAGGGGTCGGTATTACCACCGACCACTCCTCCTCCCCTTTTTAATTTGCGTATCAACTATGTTGCAGCCACGACGACCAAGCTATGGGCAGTGTAATGTGTGGTGAAAGTTGTGGGTTAACAACCCACATAAACCTACCTGAATCTTCACTCTCCCATGCACAACGATTGCCATAGACTTAGAAGCCACAAAGACTTAGGAAACCGTTGGCAAGGAAACGCAGAAACTATTGCAAGTAATACGATATTATTGGTCATTGTAAATAGCTAGTTAAGAGGGAGTTGATATTAATATTGACCATGCAAACAAATAGACTTATAGTGTTTGAATAGAACACAAATTTTTCAAGGAATACCCAACCACAATGCAGTGTTTAATTTGTCTTAGAATTGATTGATGTGGCTAAAATCATTAGAATAAGCATTGCCTAGCCCACATAAATACACTAGTAGTAATGAACCTAACAACTTTAGGAGTTTGGTGTCACATAGTAGATAACAAATATCAATACATGGAGAACACATAAGTGCTCAAAACCATTTAGGACTGTGATGTTGTAGTTAAACAATGTGTGGTGTCACTTTATCACTAAGAGAGATAGCCTAAAAATAGGAAAGAAGGTATATGAAAACACTATATATAGACCACCGAACTGGAAGAGAAAGGGGAGACATAGACAAAAAGGATGAGAGAATGGAATGTAGAAGAGAAAAGACATTGGAGATTTAAGAATATGACGACCAAACGTAGAGGATTGGTTATGATCATCTCAGATTGAGTGTCAAATTTCAGAGAATATAGAATAGAGAAAAACAGATAATGGAAATATAGAGTAGTAAGTAGAGAAGAGAGAGCTCATGAGATAGAATAGTGCAGAGAAGAAAAGCATTAGAATCTAGACGTAGTGTAGACAGTTTAAAGTTATTAGTAATCATAACAGACTTGGATCTCATTTCAGAGGTAGGCTCTAATCTAGCATGTTTTGTTGTAGAGATCTAAAAGATAAAATATTGTTTTATTTTGTTAAGATTTATACAATATTCTAATGAAGGAATTAGAATCATGATATGAAACCATTTTAAATTGCTTTAAATTACGTTCATGTAAATAAAGATGAAATAACGAAATATTTTCTTAAGGGTTGTTGAGAAACATAGTGTAACTTATAGAATTAGATCACAAATCCTCTAGAAACAGAGCGAGGGAATAGAGAGAGAATTTGTGCTTTATAAACTTTGAATTTGAACCACAAAGAAGATTAAATATTAGGATAATGAATTATTAAATAAGCTTCTTTTGATTTCGTGAAGAAAAGAGTTACACTCCTGAATTTGATCCGTGCATTAGAAGTTTAGATGATTATTGTGTATCTCGATTGAAAAGTCATATAGGTATGCGCATTAGGAATTTCCATCATGTTAAATGTTGTTATGGAAGATTAGTAAAAGCAATTAGTTGAAATTTTAAACTATGAATAATCACATATTAGTATCAAACTAAATATGTTATTCGAGAAAAGAGGTAGACAAACCAAAACACATGGAAAGATAGAAAACTTAGATGATATAAACGTGGAAATTCTAAACCATAAGAATTAGAATGTAAGTTAATGATTACGCTATTTAAATGTTTTGATAATTGAATAAAATAATATGTACTCATTTTTTATTCAATTTTATGTAAAGATACATACATGTGTTACACCTTCTTATATTTAATTATTGTCTTTAAATTGCTTGAAAGATAGAAGCGAAAGATTGTTTTCTTTTCAGATATATATTTGTTTATCCATGAAAGATTGCTTCTTGTCAGATAGGATTGGTTGTAACAAAAGGTTGATTCTTTCTATTTCTATTCAATCAAAGATTGTCTTCTTTAACATTGTATTTTTATCTTGCGAGAAATAGGAAGCTAGAATTGAAAAGCGAAAGATTGTCTTCTGTATATATTTATTCTAGATTCATATGAACAAAGCTAGATAGGCTTGTGTTTGTGGAAAGTTACCTTCCAGGATGGGTGCCAAATGTGGAATTATAGAGAGAATAGTTTGCTTTTCCAAACTATCTTTTATTGCTATGCATGGCATTATACTCGGTCGAGTAACTTATTGACCATTGAAACAGATGGATTTATTTATGCTCTCTACCACATCCTTGATTAATCTTCCTTGTTTCTTAATGGAATTAGAAAATAGAAAGTGCGTGCATTATTCTAGGCACACACCAGATTCCATCTTGTTTATCGAATTCTTTTGCTAACCAATTCGTGCAGGGTCGGGTATTCTTGATTGACCAAGAATTCCAAGGAAGTGTAAGCTTCAAGGTTGGGTGGAAAAAGCAACTGAATCTTGTTCTCGTCTTCATTCTAAAGATTGCATTGAAGATAGATTGGGTTGCAGATCAAAGGACACATCTCACCCTTTACTTTGTATTCTTTTGTTATTAAACTTAAGGCAACTTGAAAAGCCTAAGTATTGTATGATTGAGATACTACTTCTATCGATTTATTCAATGAAGAATCCTTATCTTTTATAAAAATTTCATTTTATTTATGATATAAATGGAATGATCAAATGAATCTATGGAAGGAAAAGTGAAATGAAATAAACTTATTAAAGGAATTATGAGTTTATTTAAGAATAAAGAGTATTTCGGCTATTATTGAAGTTAGCACGATTTACGTCTTTACATTTTGGTATCAGAGCATGGTTTATAATTCTAAGGCCTATGAGTCCGCTTCATGAATGAAATCGTGTGCTTAACAAACTTACTATTGGATATATAACGCATAATACTTGCAAATTAAGGAGCACAAAGCTTTTACAAGGTGAATTGATGACAACAACCTAGAAGAAAAAGGATGGTTGATTAAGGAAGAAATATTCCCCCCCTACTATGGAATGAATTCAGGATATTCAAGATGAGAATTTTAAGGTCGAGGAAGGCGGTTGTCTACTTTAGGATGAAAGAAAAATTAAATCAACTCCTAAACCAAGAAAGAAGAAATAGCTAATCAAGTTGAGTAGGGTATTGGAAATCTCACCTACCCCATTCCCTTGGGAGACAAGAATAGTTGGACTACCCTATTAAGGAGATAGACGAATAATATCTATATGAGTATCTCCCTATTAGGTCAACTATGTTTAGTTCTGATGAGTCGAAAGGATATACCCCATTGACTCCATGAGAAGAGATATAAATTTGGGTGATATCATTTATGAACAATCGATAAATAAAGTCACTTTTTGGCGAAATCAGCATGGTGTCAGGATAGATGGAGAAATAGTATCTCCTAGAGTTAGCATACTTAATGGACATATACATTGGATAATAGTTTATTGAGTAAGAGTTGAGCACCTATATAGTAAAGTTGTAGTTGAGACTTTATGATGGTTGTTATTAGAACCTTCAACCTAGATGATTGGGATACTTGATTTATTAGACTGATAATTATTTTATTTATCTCTTGCAAAAGATATTATTCTATGTCTATATTGTACGAGGGCGGTACTATATGGATAGGAATTATGGATGATATGATGAAATCCTCATAGGAATATGTATTCTAGTTTTGTGTCCTTATCTTCAAACATGAAATTGTTGGTACTATGTTTGATACTCTCTCTAGCACACTTTGGAAAAGATACCCCAAGGTGTTGTAATACTCCTTCATATGTGATTACTCCTAGTAACTTAGTACATTTGATATGTATTCGATTTGATACTTTATTCGACTTATTGGTGAATTATTTGATGATTAATTTTTGAATTAGTTTTGACTTCTTAACTTGATTATATTTTCTTTTTCTTTTTTCTAAGTGGATGAGTCACCAATTTTCTATTTTGTGGCCTTTGGTCACATTTGACTTAATGTTTCATTATGCTCATTTTATAATTTGTTGTTGAAATTGATCACTTGTTCTATTAACCTTTATAGTGGTTGATCTAATGTTTAAAATTTTCATTGTCTTTCGGTTGCATATTGCATTCCTTCCTTATCATGTTCATAGTGAACCCCTAATAGTATGTCCAAGAAAGTAAAAAGCAGAGAGTGTACCAAACATAGGTGTTGTGTCAGTTAGGGCAATAATACTATGTATATGTGTAATTTTTAGTTTGAGTAAATTCAATGTGTGGAATAAGAGGATAGGCATTGCAAAGGTAAATATATTTATATATACATATTTAGTAGATAGACAAATTAGAATTAGTTCATCAACTATATGTGATCTTACTTCCTTGGTTTTACCTTCGAGATCATGTGACCATGTAAAATGTCTTTTGTTAAAAGTTGGTTTAAGAGTCTTGAACATCCAAGAATATATGGTCTTTGGCATAAAGACACATTTGAAATAATTAAGTAAAAGGTTGCGCTAGTAGTTGTATAACATATATTATGACGTTTAACAATTTTTTGTCGTCATGGTTGCCTTGTTATTTGTCGATTAAAAGTATACCTAGTAGTTTGGAAATCTTAATGGATTGATAGAAGTAAGAGGTATGAAGCAGATTGAGTTGGCTAGAATGGTTGGAAATAAAAAGGAGGTCAAATGATGGGTTCTCATAGATCAAGGAAATTTTTATCTACCATGGTTACTATAAGGTCAAACTTGAGATAGCAATAGTTGTAGAATCACTTGGAAGCGAAATGTTATCTAAGGCTTAAGCAAGTTTTGAAAGTAGATATTATGGATCATAGATTTGATAAATTTGGGATAACAACTTGAGTGTAATTAAGAACGTCAGTAAAAGATGTACTCACTTAGAGGTGAAAACTTGAGGAAGTTAATATTCCACCTTATTTAGAACATTTGGAAATATTTAGTTAATCTAGAGATTGTTGATAAATATGTAACGAAACTAAGAACTTTGGAAAAGGTAGTTGAGTCAATTTATCTTTTCTTTCTAACATTACTCATAAAATTAATATTGTAATAGTAGTAGTAGTAGTAGTAATAATAAGGTTTTGCATTATTTATCTCATATCTCACAAACTGCTTGGATTTGTTGCAGAAATTTTTTTATGCAGGTTTGGAAGACCATCAGGGCTCTCTAATAAAATTTTTAGATTTTTTGGATTGATTTTACATTTTATATGAATTTTTTATGATCTTTCATAAAAAATTAATTTTTGGAGCAAATTAGCAATTTTTTTGGATTTTCTTACATTTCTGGAAATCTCTTGAAATTTTACAGGTGGTCTTTTTTTTTAATGAATCAAATATTTGAATTGGTCAACAAAATGCATTGTTGAAGGCCCCTATTTCACAAAGTCTTTTGGATCTAAAATTTACCTAACTTGTGTGCTTGCAGGAAGGGGTGATCATTTGAAACAATCCAAACTACTAACAAATCTTTTTTGCAGGACCTTGACAAGGATTTTCCTTTGATCTTTATTGTGTGCTTTGTTTTCATAGATTAGCAAACACTTCAATTGGTGCACTAAAATTGAACCATTGTTTTTTGTGTCTTGAGCAATAGGCTCTTTTTGTTTAATCTCTAGAGGGCCTGTCTCCCCGTGTGGTCATTAGGACTACTAGTGAGGAGAGAATGACCTAAGTGGTAGCAAAAGAAAAGCCATCTTCTTCCAAACCACTATAAATAACTGTATTCATGGTGAAAACTATGGATAACGTGTGTTGATTAGTTCATACCGACACTATGTCTCCCCATAAACTCGTTTGATCAAATTTATTTGATCATTTGTAGGGCATAACCCCTACCGGCTAGGAGCCTTCTGTATTTACAGAGCGGAAAGTGTTGCATGTATGGCCACACGAGTGGATGCCCTTACTAGCACCTTTTTGTTTTAGAAGCCAAAATCCTTCTAGTTGTTGGGGTAGGAGGTCGGACCTCTGGTAGCGACCCACACACATATGGTTCTTAGTAGAGATACAAATTTCACCACAGGGAGTTTTCGTGGGGACTGATGCTTGGCTGCCCTGAGAAGTGAGTGCCAAGGGTGGAGCCAGTGGGGTCAAGTATCTAAGTATCTGCTTTGAATAGCGTAGCCTCAGGGGAAACTCCATGCGGGATCAACAACTATTGTCCTGGCCAACCATAAGAATTGTGCTTGTCTTATTTTGAACAATCAAACATTCAAGACCAAACAACAAAACATTGTGTCTTTTGTGTCTTCAAGTGTATGCAAAACAATTTTTTACATCAAACAACACACTTTTCTTTGAGTCATTTTGATTCTAAACACTTGAAAACATTGAGTCCTCATCAACATTGTGTCCTCTTGTCACGGAAATACAATCAAAATTTCAGATTGGGTCACAACAAAACAACTTCACAAATTGGAAAATTTTACAGTCTAGTAGACAAGAGCAGTCAGTTTTAAAATTCTTGAGCTTCCTAAGCTATCTCTTTGGGTTTTCATCTAGCTCAGCCTATTTTTGGGTCTCACAAAGTCCATCATTGCTTGATACCTTACATTACATTCATATTTGTCTAAACTTGAGTTAAAAGGTCACTTGCTTGTCTTCATCTTACTTTGTCAACACATTACATACAACAACATTTTGCTAAGTGGTCCCTCATCAAGGTCTATCACCTTTGGGTCTCATTTGGTCTTACTTAGAGTCAAGGTCAACTTACCTCTTCAAGAGAAACTATCATCTCTTTGGAAGCCACACCTACTCTACTACATACATACTTAGTCTTACACTTTGGACATTGCAAGTACACCTCAGATTCATTTACATTCCATCCAAACTCTTGGTCTTCCATACTCTTTCAATTTTCATCTAGTCTCAAACATCTCGGTCAAGACCTAGTTCATGGTTGAAACCCATTCCCAAAAATCTAGGAGAGAAGCTAAAGAGGCTCAAGAGTCTGCAAACATGAGTGCCTATGAGTATGGCAATGATATCTTTTTCAATTCTAATCATACTACATTACCTAAGATGGATGCTTATAGAAACATTCCAAATGTTGAGCACATGGACACTATAAACAACAATGATACACACAATGACAATATGGACAACATTTCAGTACATTCAGTAGAAGTGGAAGACTCCATTATGGATCCCCATTTCAATCGATTGGTTGAGGAAATAATGAGGAGGGATAGACAATATTTCTTACAAATGATGGCACAAAGTGGAGCCAAGATCCCTCATGATTTTGACATGTCTCAAATAATGGAAAATTGACCTTTGCAACAAACTCACTCCAACATGGATCAAAGGAGGCCTAACAGTGGAGGCAATAGAGGACCACATATGGTACCTGAATCACCATCATCTTTGTTTCAAAAACCAAAGGTCCCTCATACACATGGTCAAGCATATGATACTCACCTTCGTAGACCATTATGGAAGTCTTATGCAGAAAAATATGCTCATTCACATACCAATGCTAAGGATCAACCACCAAAGCAATTGGATATTCAAAGGCATGCTCAAAATTTGGACACAAGGAAACCCCACGTCAAATTTGGGGGCAACACACTAGAACAAACTCACGAAATGCCTATAGAGTATGGTATACATGGACAAAGAAGATATTCCATTCCTCACCATGACTCTATACCAAGTGGTCCATATACGCAACATCATTATAGACCTCCTCCATATGAACATGTGTATGATCAATACCATCCATATATGCAACATGATCCTCCTCCACCCGGTGGTTCAGGCATGGGGTATGGTCCAAGAAGTCAGTCTCCACCTAAGAACAATTTGGAACAACAAATCAAGGACTTACAAAAGAAAATGGAGGACATAAATACACCGAAGCCAACTTACATAATGAGAGACATATGTCCCTATCCATTTGACAAAAGCATTCCAATGCCTCCATTTCCTACACACTTTGTGACACCTAATTTTGATAAGTATAGAGGAAAAGGGGATCCTAAGGCACACATAAGACAGTTTTCACAGCTTGCATTGAGGTAGCAGCAGAAGAGACATATTTGATGAGATTATTCCCACAGAGCTTAGGTGATCAAGCTATGGAATGGTTCTCTCAACTCCCATGTGGAATTAAGTCATGGGGTGACTTAGCAAAGGCATTTATCCAACATTTCTCCTACAACATAGAGACAAACATATCAGTCACTACTTTGTGCAACACCAAGCAAAAAGATGGAGAGTCTTTTTCATCATTTTTACAAAGATGGAGGAATCTAGCTAGCAGATGCTCTTGTAAAATTCCACAAAAACAAATGGTAGAAATGTTCACCCAAAATGTTAACAAAGACATTGGCTATGATCTAAGGAAAGCTTGTTTGTCCACCTTCAAGGACATCATTGAAAAAGGCTCAGCAACAGAGAAGATCCTAATTGAACAAAGAGTCATTAAGATGTTCAAGGAAAACAAAGATGACTTTAAAGGAAAAGATAAGCCAAGATTTTGGAACAAAAACAAGAACACAGTCAATGATGGTGTTGTTGATGCCAATACAATACGCCCAAAAATCATTTTTTCTAGATCAAGCTCTTCAAACAATCAAGTGAATACTCAAACAACTTCAAAGTCATGAAGGAAGTACACCCCATTGGGAGAACCACTAGAATCAGTTTTCAAGAAGCTAGTGGCAAACAAAATAATAACAATTCCAGATTTGTCTCCATATGAGCCAAAGGTGAAACCAAATTGGTGGAATGATGATGAATATTGTGAATTTCATAAAAGCAAGGGTCATAAGACAGGAAATTGCCATCGACTGAAGAACATCATACAAGATCTCATTGATAGAGGTGACATTGAGATTGAAGGACACTCATCCAATCAAGAACATGAAATGTTTAAAGAACCATTCCCAAAACATGACAAGGGAAAACCAAAAGCCATAGATGAACAAACCAACTATACCAAAGCATCCTATAACTATGATTCAATTGTCAATCATATTTCAATGGACAATTATGTCTCTACCATTATCATCAAGGACAAAACGCTTGAGAATTCTACCCAAAGACCCAAGATTGTCCTAAAATGCATTGGATCTTCTTCCGAACCTACCTCTGAATGTAATGTTACAACTCGTTAAGGTAAATTCACTTTGCAAGGTGCTCCAGCTAAAAACACAGCTTCCTCATCAAACAAACCTGAGTATGACCTTGTAGAACAGTTAGGGAAGACACCTGCGCTTATCTTAATTCTTGAGATCTTAGGCATATCCCCCGCACATAAAGCCATTGTTGATAAAATCTTAAGAGATACGACTATCCCTAATGATCTGAATGTGGACTAGTTTCAAGCCATGGTGGGATACCTTTCCATTCCACACTCCCTTACATTCACAGAAGCTGATGACGCCTCTGTAAGTCAGCCACATAATGCACCTTTACACATCAAAGCCTTCATACACAAACATCGAATAAAATGAGTCCTGATAGATGGAGGAGCAGGTCTAAACATTTGTACATTGAGCACTATTAACAATTGGGATATTTAGATAAAGCTGTGAATGCTACAAACAAAATTACCATCAAGGCATATGATGATGAAGAGTGTTCATCCAAAGGCACAGTCACCTTGCCTCTCAGAGTTGGGCCAATTACAAAGGATGTGGTTTGTCAAGTCCTTGATCTCGATCTCACATAGAACATATTGTTAGGACATCCATGGATTCATGAGATGAGTGCAGTACCATCTACATATCATCGATGTATCAAGTTTCCACACAATGGAGTTGAAGTAACCGTCAAAGCTGACCCAAATCCATTCATATATTGCAACAATGTGCAACCTAGATCAGAAATAATAATACCAATCAATCGAGAAGTTGTTCGATCTTCAGCATATGTGGATCTAGAATCATTGAAAGCTTCTACATCAAAGCAAGCAGAGCTCAAAGAAAAGTTCAAGTTTAAAGACATGGGATGTGGTGAGTATATCTTTCATGTTGATCAACTCCCACTTTCTCCTAACACATTTAGTCGACAAGAACAACCTACAAACAATTTGCAATGCCAAGGAATTGGGTACGAAGCACCTAGTGTTGTGGCTACTAAGTCTGAATGCAAATCTCCTACAGTGGTGCAAGCAGCTCTTGATATCAATAGTCCTAAGAGTGGTTCCAGTGAAGAATCTATTGAGCGTATCGCCAACCCTCTTGAGAGCTCACATAGCCTTACCATTTCATCCACTCATTCCATTTCCACTCCACTTCCAGACTTGGATCAACAAGAATTACAAAAGCCCTTACTCATTGGGGATCAAAAATCAAGCTTTGAAAAGAAAAATTCAAAAGTAAAAAATAAAGGAAAGTCCTTTAGTCCAAATCAAAATCAAAAGCTATTGGAATCTACAAAAATCAAAGTCAAGGATAAAAATCCTATGAAGCAAAAAGAACAAGAGATGATCTTCCCTAATATCAAAATAACTGGGGGCAAAAGTTCTAAAATTTCAAGTCAAAAAGCATACTTCTTGATCCCAAGTCTCCATCATGCTATCCTACTTTCACTTCTTTTCACAATCATAAGCCTTCATTCCTCATCCACTTGTTCCGCACATCCTTTCCATTTTGGCGATACATCCTGGACCTTTAATGGAGCTTCCTCATGGGACTTTGTTATCAGGGATGCCCAAACTTCTTTAGGTGACATGTATATGGGCCTGCGTAGTCCACACATTAGTAATTCTATCTCAGTTCCTTTATCAAGGAAGATAGTCACTCAAGATACACATCATTCAGTCAAGGATAGACACAACTACAATCATAAGGTTAAACCTCGCACATTCGAGGTGGGTGACTTAATTCTTAGAAAAAATTCTAAGAACCAGCAAGATAGAGAGAAGAAGGGCAAGTTCGAACCAAATTGGCTTGGTCCTTACATCATCACAACAACATATGGATTTGGTGCGTATCAGCTCTCAACCACAGAGGGTGAACCTTTGGAGGATCCTATCAACAACATGCACCTTCATAGGTTTTACACATAGCTCTTCAGAGTATCCTAATTCAAAAATACAAAAAAAAATAAAAAATTTCAAAAATACAAAAAAATCATAAAACTTAAAAAATCGTTACTTGGTGAAAACCTGGCAAACAGGTGCCTTGTGACACAAAAAAATAAAAAAAATAAAAAAAGTAAAGAAAAACATTTCGTCCAATGGTGAAAACCACTTCGGTGGCACCCTGGGCAAGTGCCATGGTGAAAACTAGGTCACCAACGCCATGTGTAGAGACATTGCTCCTCCCTCCTTTAGGATTCCATTTCATCCTTTCACTTTGCACACACTCACGACTTATCCATTCATAATAAACTTACCTATTCCCATCATGGCTTGTTATTGATCTACCCAATATTGGTTCACCATTTATAATAAACCTCCCTTTTCACCCCTTTTCCATCCATAATAAATCAACTCCTATCTGTGGCTAAGGCAAATCCTACGTCTAAGTGATGGGTGTGGAACTAAGAACATCACATGTTTTGAGGAGTACAGTTTCTTCAAATTTTCTCCAGTCTATCCACGCACAATCCGCAATAAAGTAACACTTGCATCACCAATCTGCAATAAAGTTTCATCTTCTCCGCAATAAAGTATCAGTTTCATGGATTCACTCAGTTTCAGATGAGACACAACAGTAACAATGGGCTTCAACAAATCAAATCTTTCAACAGACTCAGACAACATTATGGTTCAGTGCTATCTATCCTTTTTGTGAAAGTAAACATTGTGACCACAATCAAATAAGACTTATACAAGTGACAAGAGACACTAAACTTGAGGACTATAGTGGATGTTGGTGTCGAGTCTTGGTTTTCTTTTGATTTTATCTTTTGGTGACATGTCTTTTAGCTTTTCCAGGATGTCTCTGACTAGAGATTCTATCTCCAGGATGTCTTTGACTAGAAAGGCGAGGATGGGGTATCATCACCTATTTTTCTTTGCTATTTGTGGATTGTCTCTTAGTAATGCTATGACTTGTCCAAGGATATGAGGACATTGTGAGTCTAGTATGAACTGGGGCATTCCTTGTTTGCGACTGTCTTATCTCCATGCAAACAGGTACAATGACTTTCTGGGTCGAACATATGCCTCGATTGTCATAACCTACTTGCCATAATAAATCTCAATGATGATAACGCACAAGAAGCTCTTTCACTTTCATATCTTCTATCTTCCATCCCACTTTCTTGATTGACTTCCATCATCCTTCTTGAGTCCATGTAGCCTGCTATCACACGACTGAGTATAATGACACACACAAAATATTTGCATTTCATGTAGTTGCACTTGCATTACCATATATAAGCATTTCATACATATAAATATCACAATTGCATTACATCCTTCACACAACACATGCTAGCACATTTTGCATTCTCATCATGTAAATAATCATTTGCATTTCATACATTCACATTTGCATTGGCATAACATATTAAAAACATAAAAGAACAAAAATATTGTATTTCCTCATGTACATATTTGCATCCATATCATAGGCATCACATAGAAACATACATCACATAGGTACACATGCATATAGCTACCGCAAGGATGAATCTCATATATATATATATAATCACAAGTGTCATGATACAATGATGTCAAAATACATATGGCTACACTGCCAATCCTCGTGTCGCCCTATCCAGACATAGGAACCCACTAATTACTCCTGCCAATACTGCTGGTAGTGCCAATCCAATTTGTGTCATCGTGTCCCAAGCCACGTGTCCATCCCTCATCTCTAGTCTGAATCCTGAAACACTCGTCTCAGGGCCTCCCTGTCTCCATCTCGATCGTAGGGTATCAACTCCCCATCGATCGATATCTGCAGTATCCTGTACACATCCTCTAAAGTGACTGTCATCTCACCCATCAAAAAATGAAACGTGCAAGTCTCTGAGTGCCATCTCTCAGCCAGTGCAGTCAGCAACCCCATGTTTGCCCGAAACTCAAGCACATATAGAATGAATTGCAAACCCATAACCCTAATCACGGCTCTGTCCTCAAATGTTAGCTCTGGTCGTAACCTCTGAGTCAATGGGAATCTCTCCCATGACTCCAGCATAAGTAAGTACTCCTGTAGTCAAGCAAATCGATCATGTCAGTCAAAGTAGCATTCATTGTTCATCACAAAATGCCGCTTATTATCCTAGTGCTTATATATCTATCATATGGCGCTCTGTCAAAGTGACACTCACTGTTCATCACAAAGTGTTGCTTCTATTCTAGTGACACTCACTGTTCATCACAAACTGTTGCTATTTTTTCTTAGTGGTACTCCCTGTTCATCACAAAATACTATGTGTTTTTGCACTCCCTGTTCATCACAAAGTGCTGCTCATATTTGCACTCCTTATTGTTGGGAAAAATGGTGTCTCAACCTTGCATTTATGCGAGGTTACTATTTATAGTAAGTTTTCATTTGAGCATGAAATGGTGCGAAACTCTCCCTAAAGCTTCTGGTTGGTTAGATAAGCATTCTGGTAAAGTTGCGTCGCAAGGTCACAGCTAGTTTTGAAGATATTAAAGTTTTCATCTTGGAGGGGTGCAATAAAATGTTTAAACTTAATTTTGGGGACTTTAGAGGCTCCAAAATGCCCTGAAAAGTGGCCGTAACCGGCAAAGTGGGTTACGAGGTGATAGAGCACTTCGCGAGCTTTCCGGTGCTTCAAACGGTTCGTCAATCGGACACCCGGTTCTCAAGTTATGGCCTCCGGAAGTTTGTACTCCTGAAATAGGAAAAAATAATTTGTATCGGATACATAAATGAGCTGTAAAAGGGAGCGACACGTGTTGATGTGTGCTTTAACATGTCATAGGGCATCTAGAAGGGAGATAAGGTCGGCTACACCTTATTGGGTGGTTTTAGCCCATGGTTTTGTAATACCGTTTGACGGTTTCTTGTATTGTATCTCCTATTTATGAGGTGTGTGAGATAGAGGTTGTGTGTAAGAGTCTTATGGCTATTGAGTTGCCTCTGAATCTCTGATTAGTGGTACTCCTGCGAAGAGCTTGCTTTGCAAGTATGTTGTAATCTATTTTTGATTGCTGAATAAAATATTGAGCTGCTTTTGGAGGGTGGGGTTTTTCTCCCGAAAGGGTTTTCCCCACGTAAATCATTGTGTTGTGGTATGATTGCTATTATATCTATTTCTATTTTCTGTAACTGTTGTAATGATCTGAAAAAGTTTTGCATTACCCTCCTCTCAAGGTTAGTGTAGGAAGTTGTTTCCGCTACTTAACTTCCTTACAAGTGGTATCAGAGCCTGATCACCTTTGGTTTCAATTGTGGGCAGTTGGGTTTTTTGAACTAATCCAGATTTGAGTGGGAGCTTGTGCAGAAGACACTTTTTGATCTTGTTGCAGGAATATTCAGATGGTGAGTTCGTCAGGGAGAATAGAGGTGGAGAAATTTAATGGAAGTAATTTTGAGATGTGGAAGCTGAAGATGGAAGATTTGCTAATAGATCGAGATCTTTGGGATGCTGTTGATGCGAATGTCCAAAGGCCCTCAGATCCTACTACGGCAGCTCAGTATGATGTTATGGACCGAAAAGCCAAGGGTCTAATCAGACTGTGCCTGGCAGACTCTGTTCTAATCAATGTCCATGAAGAAAACTCTGTAAAGAAGCTATGGACTAAGCTTGGTGAGATGTATCAAGTGAAATCTTTATTAAATCAAATTTTCTTAAGAAAGAAATTGTATTCCTTGAAGATGGAAGAGGGTGGACGAATTGCAGACCACCTGGAAGCATTCAATATGTTGGTGGCTCAATTAGTATCCGTCGGTGTTAAGATGGACAAGGAGGAGAAATGTCAGATCTTGCTTTGTTCTTTGCCTGATTCGTGGGATTCTCTTATTATGGCTATCGATAGTACTTCTGTTGTTTTGAAATTTGAAGACGTGGTGGGTGCCCTATTCGGTGAAGAGATGCGAAGGAAGGTATCCATCAGTTCAAAGGAATCCCTAACCGTTCGTGGAAGACCTAAGGAGAAAGGCAAGAAGAATGAGAAGCGCGACAAGTCCAAATCCAAAGGGAGATCGAAATCTCCTGGAAAGTCCAAAGTCATTTGCTGGAACTGCGGTAAACCGGGTCACATCCGTAAGGACTGCAAAGAAGAAAAGAAGAAGAAGAAAAAGAAAAAGTTCGATTCTGATTCTGAGTCCGATAAGGAAGATGGCGATGCATTTATTGCGGTTTTGGCGACTCATGCAGGTAATGATGCCTGGCTAATTGACTCAGGTGCATCTTTTCATATGACTTCCAATAGAGATTGGTTTTCTGAATATGAAGGATTTAATGGAGGTAAGGTGTACTTGGGTGATGATTCACATCTAGACATTATTGGTTGAGGTAAAGTTAGAATCAGGTTTTCTGATGGTAGAATAAAAAGGATTAATGGTATGTTGCATATCCCTGGATTAAAACGAAACCTGTTATCTATGAGCAAACTGATAGATGCGGGTGTGCAGGTAGTCTTTTCTGAAGCAGGATGTAAGATGATTAAGGGTGCTATGGTAGTTGCTAGAGGTGTCAGGTTTGGCACTTTGTATAAGCTCGAAGCATACACTGTTGAGTGTAATAGCACTTCTGTAAAAAGTAAATCTGCGGATACTTCACTGGAAGATTTGAAGGTTTCACCTTCAGTAGATGGAAATGGTTTTTGGGTACCTAAGGGTGCTCTTTCGTCTGAAGCAAAGTTACCTGCAGAGAAGACTATGTTATGGCACCAGAGACTTGGCCACATTGGAGAAAAGGGTCTAAGGACCTTGAAAAATAAAAACCTTGTTGAAGGTTTGAATGACTGTAATCTTGACTTTGATTTCTGTGAGCATTGCATTTATGGAAAACAAAACCGCGTTCAGTTTTACTCGAGTTCTCATAAAACTTGTGGTGTTTTGGATCTTATCCATTCTGATGTGTTTGGTCCAGTAGATGTCTCTTCGATTGGAAAATCCACATATTATGTTTCATTTATTAATGATTTTAGTAGAAGGACATGGGTTTATTTTTCTAAAGAGTAAATCTGAAGTTTTTAGTCGTTTTAAAGAATTTAAAGCAATGGTTGAGTTGCAGACTGGAAAGAAAATAAAATGTTTGAGAACTGATAATGGCGGTGAGTTTTGCTCTAATGATTTTGATAGATTCTGTAAAGACTGTGGAATTAACAGGCAGAAGACAACTCCGTATTCTCCACAGCAGAATGGAGTTCCAAAAAGAATGAACAGGACACTGATGGAGAAGGCTAGGAGTATGTTGAGTGGTGCTGGTCTCGAACAAAATTTTTGGGCTGAAGCTGTTGCCACTGCTTGCTACCTGATTAACAGGTCTCCTACATCAGCTCTTGCTGATAAAACACCTATGGAAGCATGGTCAGGTCACAAGCCTTCATTGAGACATCTTAGAGTTTTTGGTTGCGAGGCATATGCACATGTGCCAAAGGAGAAGCGAACAAAGTTGGAGAACAAGGGTGTGAAATGTATCTTCATCGGGTATAGTTATGGTGTGAAAGGATACAAGCTTTGGGACCCTGTTGCACAAAAGGTAATTCATAGTAGAAGTGTTATTTTTAGAGAAATTAAGTCTCCTTCTACTACATTGCAGCCAGAACAGACTAAAAAAGAAGATGTGATTCAACTTCCTTCTACACCTGAAAGAGTTGAATCGAGACCCCTAGATAGGCAAGAATTTGAGGAGAGCTCGTCTAGCTCTGAATCTTCAGAAGAGGAGGAAGAACCTCCAACTCAGCTTGTTCGAAGGTCTACAAGACATAGACAACCACCTGAATTCTATTCACCTGATGATTGGAGATGTATTTTTGCTCTGAATACTAGTGTGGATGAACCAAAATCTGTAGAAGAGGCATTAGGTATGAATGATGCAGAACCCTGGAAGATTGCTATGGAGGAAGAAATGGCAGCTTTGAAAAAGAATGATACATGGGATCTTGTACCATTGCCTGAAGGATGAAAACCTGTTGGTTGTAAATGGGTGTTCAAGAAAAAGATTGGTTCAGATGGAAGCATTGAGAAGTATAAAGCAAGGTTGGTTGCAAAAGGCTACTCTCAGGTTGAGGGTATTGATTACGGTGAGATATTTTCTCTTGTTGCAAAAATGACGTCAATTAGATTTTTGCTTTCTATTGCTACTGCTTATGATTTAGAGGTTGAGCAAATGGATGTGAAAACTGCTTTCCTTCATGGTGATTTGGAGGAAGATATTTATATGACACAGCCAGAGCAATATGTGGTGAAAGGCAAAAGTAATTTGGTCTGTAAATTGAAGAAATCTTTGTATGGCCTCAAACAAAGTCCTAGGATGTGGTACCCGAAATTTGATACATATGTGTTGAGTTTGGGATTTGAACGTTCTAAATCAGATCACTATGTTTATTATAAATCTGATGGTGATCATTTCTTATTCATTGCATTGTATGTTGATGATATGTTATTCATTGGTAAAGGGAAAGGTATGATTTCAGAACTGAAGTCTCAGCTCGCTGCTAAATTTGAAATGAAAGATCTTGGTGCAGCAAAGCACATTCTTGGGATGGAAATTAGAAGAGATAGGGTGAACAGAAAGCTATGGCTAGGCCAGAGTAAGTATGTGAATTCAGTGTTACAGAGGTTCAACATGCAGAATTGTAGACCATTGAGTGTTCCTTTTACAGTTGGAATGAAACTATCTATTTCAGATTGTCCTACATCCCCATTGGAGATAGAAGACATGAGTAGAGTGCCTTACCAGAGTGCGGTTGGAAGCATGATGTATGCTATGGTCTGTACTAGACCAGATATTGCCCAAGCAGTGGGAGTACTTTCTAGATATATGTCTAATCCTGGTAGAGTTCATTGGGATGTAGTCAAAAGTGTCTTCAGATATTTGAAGGGTACTTCAGAGTATTCTTTGTGTTATCATGGTAATTCAGTTGGAGACATGACTTCCCTTGATATCCATGGTTATGTGGATTCAGATTGGGCAGGTGATATTGATAGCAGAAGATCCACCAGTGCTTATGTGTTTACTTTGTTTGGTGGTGCAATTAGTTGGATGAGTAAGCGACAGGCTGTGGTTGCTTTATCCACTACTGAAGCAGAGTATATGGCAGCTACTCATGCTTGTAAAGAGGCCATTTGGCTTAAGAGACTGTGTTCAGATATTGGAATAAAACAAGGTACAGTGACAGTTTACTGTGACAGTTAGAGTGCAATTAGCCTAGCTAAGAACCTGACATTTCATGCCCGGACCAAACATATTGATGTTCAGTATCATTTTGTTAGAGATATGGTCGAAGATGGTAGGGTGAAGCTGGTTAAGGTGGAAACTTTGATGAATGTTGCAGATGCTTTAACTAAGGCTGTGAGCACAGAGAAGTTCAGATGGTGTTCAGAGTCTATGGGCCTTATGGCCCCTAGCAATTGATTCATTGTGTTGACATTCCCTTCCGCTCTTGCAAGGTGTTCGACAAGTGGGAGATTTGTTGGGAAAAATGGTGTCTCAACCTTGCATTTATGCGAGGTTACTATTTATAGTAAGTTTTCATTTGAGCACGAAATGGTGCAAAACTCTCCCTAAAGCTTCTGGTTGGTTAGATAAGCATTCCGGTAAAGTTGCGTCGCAAGGTCACAGCTAGTTTTGAAGATATTAAAGTTTTTGTCTTGGAGGGGTGCAATAAAATGTTTAAACTTAATTTTGGGGACTTTAGAGGCTCCGAAACACCCTGAAAAGTGGCCGTAACCGACGAAGCTGGTTATGAGGTGATAGAGCACTTCGCGAGCTTTTCGACGCTTCAAACGGTTCGTCAATCGGACACTTGGTTCTCAAGTTATGGCCTCCGGAAGTTTATACTCTTGAAATAGGAAAAAATAATTTGTATCGGATACATAAATGAGCTGTAAAAGGGAGCGACACATGTTGATGTGTGCTTTAACATGTCATAGGGCATCTAGAAGGGAGATAAGGTCGGCTACACCTTATTGGGTGGTTTTAGCCCATGGTTTTGTAATACCGTTTGACGGTTTCTTGTATTGTATCTCCTATTTATGAGGTGTGTGAGATAGAGGTTGTGTGTAAGAGTCTTATGGCTATTGAGTTGCCTCTGAATCTCTGATTAGTGGTACTCCTGCGAAGAGCTTGCTCTGCAAGTATGTTGTAATCTATTTTTGATTGCTGAATAAAATATTGAGCTGCTTTTGGAGGGTGGGGTTTTTCTCCCGAAAGGGTTTTCCCCACGTAAATCATTGTGTTGTGGTATGATTGCTATTATATCTATTTCTATTTTCTGTAACTGTTGCAATGATCTGAAAAAGTTTTGCATTACCCTCCTCTCAAGGTTAGTGTAGGAAGTTGTTTCCGCTACTTAACTTCCTTACACTTATTCATCACAAAGTGCTGCTCTTTTTAATACTCACTGTTCATCACAAAGTACTATGTCTTGGTACTCACTATTCATCACAAAGTGCCTTGATCTATCCTATCCTAGGGCCTCTACTTGAGTGTATCCTCTTGAGTAGTTTCCTAATTGGCAACGTATGTTCTATCACATAATTGTCAATCCTAGCCCTATTTGCTATCCTAGTCTTCCCTAGAGGACCTGCTTGAGTGTATCCTCTCAACAACTTATCTAATCGACAATGTATGTTCATCACAAAACTACCGATTTGCCCTTGAAGATATAAACGCGCCTTCATGACATAAACACGCTTATAGACTGCACAAACGTGCTTGCTCTGCACAGACGCGCCTGTAATACACAGACGTGCCTCTGCTCTGCACAAACGTGCCTGTCCTGCACAGACGTGCCCACATTTCACAAATGCGTATGCACAACACAAATGCGCTCACATCTGGCACATACGCTTTTCCCAGCATAGACGCGCCTGGCACAAATGCAGACGTGCCTAGCCAACATAGACGCACTTGGCACCAACGCAGACGCGCCTACACGTTTTTGAAATTTTTTTGACATTATCCTAAAGTGCATTTATTGCACTACCTAAGATGCATTAATGACAACATTTATTGCGACAAAGTACAAAGAGGTTTTGCGGTACTCACCGGCTCTCCTGCATCGGTTGGCCTCTAAAATCGGCGAACGTGATCGAATCTATGCACCAATGCCATCGCTGCTGACTTTTGCTGCTCTATTTTCTCTCTGCACTCTGATCTCTTGGATGTGTGGATGACAATGAGGATGTATTCCCCTCATGGTCTATTTTATAGACTGCCCTCGCCCTAGCCCTAGCCCTCATCTCCCGAGTCAGTCTTCATTATCCCGTGACTCTGTCACTCTATCCTATCTGGTCAATCCATTCTTACCTTTCTTTCTTATCCAGAGATTGTTTGCGATCTTTTCAGACATTTTCATCCAATCTCTCAAGGGGGCATATCATTCCCATCTTGGGGCAACTTTGTATCAATTCATCTTATCTTCTTTGAAACCACGCGACAAGCTACATTATCTCAAAGAGGGGCAAAATGTAGACACCTAAAATTATCCAGTCTAATTAAATAAATATTTTATTTATTTAATTATTTTAAGCCTAATTCTTCTGTTAATTGAATAAATCTGTATTTATTTAATTAATTCATTTATCCTCTTCTAAGCCTTATTTCTCATTTAAATAAATACATTTATTTATTTAAATAGTCCCTTTTCCTATATTAAATTAAATGAATCTTTATTTATTTAATTAATTCATTATCCTTTTCTACCTATGACACACGTCATTCATCTCTTAATTCCTACACTACCTACCCTCTCATTATTTTCTTATTTTATCTACCTACCCTCTAATCATAGCCGACCATTTATCTTTTACACCTCTCAATCTTATCCTTCCATTTCATATAGTGTCTTCTATATAAGGAGATGCTTCCTTCATTATCAACCCTATGCACCCCAATGATTACTCAACTACATTACGCCTTCAAACTTTTATATGCAATCCTACTTGCAACCACATTTCCGTTCTTTGTTGAGCTCTTGTGCACACATTAAATCTGAGAGCAAATATATCAAGCAAGATCAATGGAGATAGGAAGAATGGAGATTCAAACCCTATTGGACATGTGATGGTATAATCTTTGTGATTTCATTTGATTTGCATTGTCTTAGGTAATCTTCATATGTTATGGTGGATCTTTGTTGTTGTTAGGCTAGGGTTTTGTGGTTGAATTCATTTAGTCTTTCAATATTGTTAATCCACTTTCACCATAAACAAAAACAACAACAACAACAACAACAATAATAATAATAGCAAGTCATATCAAGGTCCAAAAAGAGGGTTATGACATCCTTCCCCCTTGAATTGTGCATCGTCTTGATGCACCTATTTAATATAACCTTTTTAGGAGTTTATTGAAAACATCTGTTGCATCTCATTCATGTCTTTCCATGTAGCATCATATTGATTCCATTATACTTTGAATTGATAAATCTCTTTGTTGCGCAATTGGTACTAGCGTCTTTCCAAAACTCTAAATAGCTCTATCATTATTTTCTCGATCCGTAGGAGGATCCTTCCTTGCTTCATCAAACCTTGGTAAATAAGTTATCCTATTTGTTGATCATTTCCATCATAATTTCTCTTATTATTATTGTATCCATCCCTTTGATTTGATTAGGAGGTGGCCTCCTTCTAGATTTATTAAACTCTTGATACTTGTTGAAGTTTAAGTTCCCCTTGAATTCATACTTCCTTTTGAATGAACGATTCTTGTTAAAGTTCTATCTTCCTGCTACTAGGATTTGAATATTCTTTTCTTGATTTAAATATTTCTCAAGTACTTCCTTCATCAACTTCCACCCTTAAGTTGGTATTTAACCCAAAATGAACTTTTTGATACATAGGTACGTTATTTAGCAATTCAGTGACCTCTTCCCAATATTGTTGAATAGTCAAGGTCCCTTGTCGAAGATTATGAAATTATGTCACCTTCTTATCAAACAATACTTGTGATAGCCATCTTTTATATAAATGGTGAACAAATTGATCTCATGTGGTTATATCTTTGTCATACCCATTTTATTCCTTTGTGTTAATCCACCAACTAGTTGCTACCTTGATAAGTTGATAGGGACCCCATAATGCCTTGGTAGTTTCGCTAATGTCCTTTTTAATCAAATTATTTTTCCATTTCATTGAACCAATCTTCTACTCCTTCACCAATTTCTTTCCTTCGAACTTAGGTTGGTTAATTTCCTTGAAATCCTTAGATAGCTCCAACATATTGTTTTCCCTCATTTATTCAACTGTTGCCAAGTTCTCATTTTCAATCCCACTTCTATTTATTTGATGTCATTTTGCCTTGCTCTGTGGTCCTGCATTGATTTTTCCATGGAGTTGATCTCATCCCTTTCCTTAGTTAATATGTTGATTATAGTTTTGAATTCTTGTTTCATTATTCCTCTAGTCTAGTTGATTCCATCATTGGTGTCTTCCCTTTGACTCCTTGAAGTGGTGGTATACTTTCCTCTTCCACTTTCTTTACCTTCTAGGTCTTCTTGAAATTTGAATTTCTTATTTAGTTCTTGATTTAATATATAGCGATTTACCTCTACAACGTCCAACTACTTCCAAGATACTCTTCAAGATTGCATAAGTTGAAGTGAGCTCAAGGCCTAGACTTGAACCTTTGCTCTGATACCACATGTAATAACCCACTTTACTTAATCCAAAAACTCAACTAATTTTTTTTTTTTTTTTTAATATATAGAAATATTGATTTCTTATTCTTACTCATTCTTATTTATTTTTTATTCAATCACATACTCAGGTACATCTATCCAAACGAGATAGGCATCCATCCAACTGGGATGGGCATCCAACCATACGGGTTAGGCATCTATCCATATGGGATTAGACATCTAACCATACGGGTTAGGCATCCAACCATACGGGTTAGGCATCTGTCTATACGAAACATGAGGTTTCATCTATCCAATCCAGGATAGGCATCTACCCAAACAGGGTAGGCATCTATTCATAAGAATAGGATATGCTCTGGCTAGAGACTTTAGACTCATCGGGACCATCTGGGTTCTGAGCCACTCTCTAAAGACTACAGTCCCCTACTAGGAGTGCACCGAGGTCGCTATCCTTAGGAGTATAAAAATAATTACATAAATAAGCTTGAGTTTCACCTCGGAATTCGGCCTAAAGCCTCGAGAAATCAAGCGAATCCATATGGGATTCCTTCTAAGTATGCATTGAATTAATTTTAACCTTTCAATTATTATTTGCACCATTTGATTAAAAGACCAAGGAGCTTCAAGAACTAACTACTCACCTATAACCAAATCCTAATCCCCATCCCCAAATGTCTAAGTACACGGGATCAAGGCGTAAAGTATGTAGTTTTGTTTTCTAAACTATGGTTTAATGTAAACTATATGGTGGGTACGCAACCCTTTCTAGGGTCAATGTCCCAGACAGTTTCTCTATGGTTGCTACCCACGATGGTAGCTCTATAGCAAAAAGACTCAAGATGGCCATTTTCTTGTGGTCTAAAACAACTAAGTCCTATTTCCTATTAAATATGTCACCCTTAATCCGTTATCATTCGTTGAAATCATCAAGATAAAATAATTTTTCAAGATCTTCACACACATCCAAACCCTAATGGGGTTATCTAAAGTTCAACTGATCGGATGTAAATTCATTTAAAAATTAATCTTTTTAGATTATCGATCCAAGGGGGATTACCCGCCCCTTGGATTTTAACTTCCAAATTACCCTTATTTCTCCCTGGCGATTTATAGGGACGATGCCACAGACGCCATTGTTGCAGCTTTATTAGGCATTAAGTGTAGTAGTTCAACATGACGACATTACCTGTAAGCGTGACCTAGAGGCACCATAAATATCGAACGCTGCTAAGGTTTTTGTTTGTTTCCAAAGTTCCTCTTGTTTAGTTGTCTAACTAAGAAATTTAACTTTGAGTTCAAGAATCTTAAGTAAAACAATATACTAACACAATTATGATAAAGAAACTATTATATACAAGGAATTATCACTTGAAATTGTATATGGTGAAAATGGATAACAATAATAACGATATTGAAAGGCTAAATGAATTCAACCACAAAACCCTAGCCTAACAACAACAAAGATCTACCATAACATATGAAGATTACCTAAGACAATGCAAATCAAATGAAATCACAAAGATTATACCATCACATGTCCAATAGGGTTTGGATCTCCATTCTTCCTATCTCCATTGATCTTGCTTGATATATTTGCTCTCAGATTTTATGTGTGCACAAGAGCTCAACAAAGAACAGAATGTGGTTGCAAGTAGGATTGTAGTGTAGTCAAGTCCTTAAGATGATTGATTAGGGTTTGATAATGAAGGAGGCATCTCCTTATATAGAAGACACAATATGAAATGGAGGGATAAGATTGAGAGGTGTAAAAGGAGGTCGGCTATGATTAGAGGGTAGGTAGAGAAAATAATAAAATAATAAGAGGGGTAGGTAGTATATGAATTAAGAGATGAATGACATGTGTCATGGGTAGAAAAGGTTAATGAATTAATTAAATAAATAAAGATTTATTTAATTAATAGAAGAAGTGGGATAATTAAATAAATAAGATATTTATTTAATTTAGGAAAAGGATAATTTAAATAAATAAATGTATTTATTTAAATGAGAAATAAGGCTAGAAGAGTATAAATGAATTAATTAAATAAATAAAGATTTATTTAATTAATAGAAGAATTAAGCTTAGATATATTTATTTAATTAGACTGGACAATTTTGGGTGTCTACAGAAATTTAAAAAAACTAAGGTATAAATTTTATGTAATTGAAAGGAACATTTACTTGAGACTGAAAGCAAACAATCAAATTCCTCGAAGGAAAAACTAAGATAATAATTAAAACTAGATACATGAAAGTACTCAATGCTTGAAAACTACGATACTTGTAAGAGATAGCTTCTGAAAAAGATTGATTGACTTGTAAGATACTATTTGCTTTGAAATAAACTATTACACTTTTAATTGTGAAACGATTGCACTTTTAATTTTGAGACCTAATACTCGAAAGTTACTAAATTGCTTGGAAGAAATAAATAAATTAGATTATTAAATGACAAGACTTTATAAATGAGTTTAATACTTACTTGTCTGAAGGGGAAAATTATTTAACAAGAAGCTTAATAACCACGTTACTTCTAATTACCAATGTTTGAAAGTAAGATTTGAAGACAATTTAATTACTTGCTAATTATCCAATATAAATAAGGCTCTAAAATCAATCTACTTCTAGATACTAATGCCAAATCAAGATTATAAAGAGATAACTAATTATTTCTTCCACTTGAAGTAACGTTAACTTTATCTTTAGATCTTTTGTACAAATAATAACCTTATTGATTTCAAGTTCTTAGAAGTGAGCTAATAATTGCTCCAAAATTTTTGTTCAAATAAAAAGTTTTCTTGAAAGCTTATCTACTTGATTAAGATAACATCCAAAAAGCAAATCTAACTTTATTCAACTTCCCAACTAAGTTTTATCAAAAGATGAGTATTTAATTTAAGTTTGGCCAAATTGCTCAAACTATCTTGGTTTTCATGAATTGAAATTATTTGGTTTTCAAATAGACTTTCTTAGCATGTCGAGTATTAATTAGATTCATCTATACAAATGAATTTGCAATATAAATGTAACTTTTCCATCTACTAGTCTTATGTTTCTTTATAGCTAGAAGGTAAATGTTTTCAAATGTTTTTTTATAACTATTAATAGATTTGTCTATTTTGCCTTCTCAATACACCTAACCACTTATCTCCTAAGATTAAGTAGTTCCTATATCATGATATGGCAGGAGGTAGAATGAAACAAAGATTTTGTCGACTAAACCAGGTGTCGAGGTTTACCTTCCCCTATTATTCCATAATCAACTCCCACCCATTTTCTCATAATTTCATAAGACATAAGAAAAGAATGATTGTATAAAGTTCATACTTAAAAATCTTCTATTTAAATTCTAAGTTTTAAAGTGAAAATAAATAAATAAACAATAATAATAAATGAAAAGAATATACTATTTAACCATTTAAATGTACTATTTAACCATTTAAATGTAGATTAAGACAGAGCTCACATGTCTATTAATATAAAGGGAAAAACAAAAAAAAGATTCCATATTTCATAGCATCACCTTTTAAAAGGGAAAAAGGGACAATTTTTTTTTAAGGCTTATTATATTACTTAAAGTTAACAAATAAAAGAACATAGATTTTAAAGTAACACTTAATAAATATATAAAAGAAGAGAATAATTTAAAGTATTTTAAAGATCATGCCTATTCAAATTCAAAGCAAATATATCCATAAACAAACTAATAAGGACTTTCAACTCCTCTTCATGTGGGCCATGCTAACCTTTGTTTTTGGTTTCTTTGCAAAATAATATATTAGAAATGAGGTCATACATGTCTCCATTTTTCCTAATATAAAAGAAGTAAGGGGCATTGTGACAATGTTTATGTATATAGTTATATATCTGACATTCTAATTTTAAGGAGCAACAATTATGACTGTACCAATTAAAATTAAGAAATGAAAATAGTTTTCAGAATAGATTTAGAAAACTCATGATATGCAATGACATTCAATTTATCTGATAAATAATACTGAAAGTTTTATTTATTTTTGCTGTATTTTTTATTTTTTCTTCTCTTCAGAAAAATATATGCCTATGCTTAACATTTTCAATTTTTCCTCATTCTAAAGCTAAATTTTCTGAATGCACAGCCTTGGTAATTTCTAAATTAAATCATGGAATTGATTCTTATTTGTTCAGATTACTGCTACTTTCTGGAAAATGTGAACAACACACTGTCTGTAAATAATAGTTATTACAGTGTTTTAAATTTTTTTAATCTTTAAGATCGAATCTCAAGCAAATAACTATTGTATCCCAAATTAATGGCAAAGAAAGAAAAACATTCCTATCGCACTGCAACAACACAATTCCATTCCTTGTAATGTGTTGGAATTAAGTCTCTACGCCATCGCTAGTCGGTTGCTTATATATCATTTTTGTTTCATTCTAAACAATTAACAATTAAGTTGTTAAATGAAATGTTGTAGGTGAACCTTTTATTGTTCTGTGGTGGACCATGTTTCAATATGAGCATCTCGATAGCAAAATTATATTGTCAATCAGTTTATTCCGATTGGTAAGTAAATGAACGTAAGCAATCCTTAAAAAATTATGAGAAACAAACAAAATATATTGACATAATTTTTCAAATCTTTTACTGGTAAATTGATATTTTGTTGAACTGCAACAATCAATTGTATGGTTTGATTGGATCATAGCAAGACCATCTATAATGCAGATAGGGTTCGATTACTGAATGTCTTAAGCACAAAAAGAAAAGTAAAATGACACAGTTTTGGGAAAGTTAACCCCAACTCCCTGATCAATGGGCAATTCAACAAATTTGTGGAATCAAACGACTCAATGCACGCAGATACACAAGTAATGGTGTGGCAAGTGAAATGGGTCATGCAAACAAAATTAAAGGATGCTTGGACCTATGCTTTAATAACACAACCAATTCACAAAGGAGCTCTTCGACAGGGGTAACAATTCCAAATCGAGGTATAAATCAGAGAGTTATTGTAATCAAGTAATATCCACATGGATTAAACAAACTAAGTGATCTAATGTAGTCATCTATCTCCTAGCAATATTCACTATATCTCCTTATCAAATTCTATTTTATCATTTGTTTGTTTTTTGCTGATAAGATTTTGAGACATACACCAACAGAAGTTCGGTGGACATACCCGACTGAACGGAGAATCTATCTTTCTCAAGCTTGTAGCATGCCGACCGCGCTTTCTAGCTTTCTAGGCTCTGATTCTTGTCATGCTCCAGGCTGAAATGCTCTGCGCTTCCGTGTTCCACCCAACAAATTCTGGAAGAGCCGAGTCGAATCTGGTTAAACTCTCTATCAACAACACTTGTTCCTCACTCCTTCCCGATATGGATCTGGATGATGAATAAAATCCTGTAGTTGAATCGACTCTGGTATTCTAGTCAACCTTCTTCATTCCTCTTACCACAACCTGGTAAATAATCTTCTCCAAAATCTCCATAATCCTATCTCATCTCATGCAAAATTTCTACAAAACTTATCCTACGACTAACATGATTTGAAAACAAATTAGAGAATTCAAAGACTACATTTTTCTCAAAAACAATGAACTCCCCCTTTTGAAAATCTAAAACTCATTAAATAGAAAAGAGAGTCATTTTCCCACTACAAAATAAATTAATTGATTTCCATATTCTTTTCCCAAAATAATTTCATGCAAAATAATTAATTGTCATACTGGGGGTTACATGCAAAAATTGAATTATTCTTGTCATAGAATAATTTTGTAACTCCCATGTCATATGTTTGCTAAATATAATATTTATTCCTTAATATTTTGAATTTAAAATTTCTTTTCTAGAATCTTCTTATTTCTCCTACACCATGTGTTCAATAAGGATATTGAGAAAATAAGCAATTTTAAAATAAATTATGACTTCATGTGCATGTCACCACTTAAATTCCTTTTTATTTAAAAACTCCAACCTCATTTCAATTTATCTTTTCTTTCTAACATTACTCATAAAATTAATATTGTAATAGTAATAATAATAATAATAATAATAATAATAATAATAATAATAATAATAATAATAATAATAATAATAGCAAGTCATATCAAGGTCCAAAAAGAGGGTTATGACATCCTTCCCACCTTGAATTGTGCATCATCCTGATGCACCTATTTAATATAACCTTTTGAGGAGTTTATTGAAAACATTTGTTGCATCTCATTCATGTCTTTCCATGTAGCATCATATTGATTCCATTATACTTTGAATTGATAAACCTCTTTGTTGCGCAATTGGTATTGGCGTCTTTCCAAAACTCTAAATAGCTCTATCATTATTTTCTCAATCCGTAGGAGGATCCTTCCTTGCTTCATCAAACATTGGTAAATAAGTTATCCTATTTGTTGATCATTTCCATCACAATTTCTCTTATTATTATATCCATCCCTTTGATTTGATTAGGAGGTGGCCTCCTTCTAGATTTATTAAACTCTTGATACTTGTTGAAGTTTGAGTTCCCCTTGAATTCATACTTCCTTTTGAATGAACGATTCTTGTTAAAGTTCTATCTTGCTGCTACTAGGATTTGAATATTCCTTTCTTGATTTAAAGATTTCTCAAGTACTTCCTTCATCAACTTCCACCCTTATGTTGGTATTTAACCCAAAATGAACTTTTTGATACATAGGTACGTTATTTAGCAATTCAGTGACCTTTTCCCAATATTGTTGAATAGTCAAGGTCCCTTGTCAAAGATTATGAAATTATGTCACCTTCTTATCAAACAATACTTGTGATAGCCATCTTTTATATAAATGGTGAACAAATTGATCTCAGGTGGTCACATGCGATCCATAAGCTAATGGGAAAATCTTCTTGTGTTTTTTAGTATATTAATTTTTGTGATATTTTATTGAAATTTAATTGTGTAAAATTTTAGTTGATGTTTAGTGATTTTATTTTATAAAATACATCATTAAAATCTAGCATGTGAAAATAAAAATAAAGCCATCCGAGACAAACAACCTTTTTCCCACTACATATTTCTATGAGATGGATATGATAAAAAAAAATTTAAATATTAAACAAAAACTAGTTAGGAGTGCTTTAAGGTAGCTCCTCCATTACAATGTAGCATCATATTTATTTATCTGATTATGATGATCATTTGATCTTAAAGAAATCTTTTGTATATGCATTTTTAATATTGGAAGTGACTTATATTAGCTAAACAAATTTTCATTATTTTCTTCATAATCTCCACTTCATGAGCCTTTCATATCCGAAAGATAATATTATTGATTTTTTTACATACAATCAAACAATAAAAGATAATATTTTAACCTTCTTATATAGAGAATTATCTTTTGGAATTGAACATGATCCCTCAACTTTAGATCCAACATTAACTACTTTGAATAATTATAATATTTATTATCTTATTGTTTTATTATATTATTTTTTATTATTTTTCATATTATATTATCATTACTTTTAATTTATAAATATTATATTATTATTTTTAATAATAATAATATTAATACAATAATACATATATTATTGCATTAAACATTCAAATCAATATAAACACAAAAATAAATAAAAATTTAAATGCTAAGTAATTTTAACATCATAATATTGTAATTTATTTTGCAATTGAAAAAATAATATAACTACCTATCACAAGTCTCGTCATGGGAAGATTCCTGAACTAATTTTAGTGGGGCCCATTGATGAACTATGTACATTAATTTTCTAAGTTTTCCATGCTATTAATATAATGGCTTTTCCACTATTAATATAATTAGTCGATAGGCTCCTTGTGTGGGCTTTTGCCTGCCAAAGTGTCAACATTTCAGCAATCACCTATTTTCTGGCAACTTTATGACCAAGCCCTGTTTCTTGGGCAATGAGAAGATAGCTTGAACCATGTCGTCTATTGATGCATTCGAGTGTGATGTGGTGGTGAGGTGATATACCACCTACCATGTCCTCTATGGATGGTTTCGATGGTGACATGAAGAGCTTGCATTAAATGCAACTAAAGATTGAATGAATATTTTCAATGACGTCCACGAGGCCAAACAACCTATGGGACCCACAAATAGCTAACAAAATAAGGCATGCAAAGCCCGCACAAGCTTAAATTAGATTTTGTAACTATTAAACCTCTTTCTCCTTCAACATCTTAGATCTCCTGTTGTGTAACTTGATTAGGAAATATGCAACTCTTGGTATATTTTCTTCATCAAATAGATTACTCAAGGCGTTTACATTTAGTGTCTCAAAATAGTTAATCTAGGTGTTATCATATGCTAGACACTCGATGATGTAAATGCCATTAGTCTCCACTGCTCCTCGAGTGCAGTATCTACATCTTCTATCTTCCCATTCCTCTTTGGGTATCTTCCATTTACCAGTTTCGCATATAAGTTGATGTGAGTTGATACTTATTTGAGCAATTAACATTTTTTCCTTCCATTTTATGTCCATTCCTATGTAGTTCTTTGTGTATGGTCATGTGTATGATAGAAGTATTTGATATATTATTCCTTCTTCTTCCCTATTTGACTTGCCCACATGTTTTCTTTGATTTTTTTTTGCATGTATTTTTTATTTTTTCATTGTTATTTGGGAAATCTTTTAGGTTAATACTCCATTTATTCATTCATTTAACGTTTTATTTCATCCATGTGCTTTTCCTTTTGTCTAGCTTCTTGCCCACTGTTATTTTTGTCTAGCGATGTATCTCCATGTTTTCTAGCCTCCTTAAGTAACTTAGCAGCCGGAACATAGTTGATGCCTCAATAGGGAAAGCCCTCACATCTATTAGGACAATCTCATATGGGATAGATGATTTAATCTTGAGACTAGTTATAATTAAATGTTTTTGTAATCTCTCTATTTGTCTTCATTTCCTTGTTGAAGTGTTGTTACCCCATACTTCACATTCGTATAATACCACCAGAACCACAAGAAGCCCAAAAAGAGTTCTCTTAGTTTTCCAATCCAATAATTCCACTCTTTTGCATCTATTTTTGAGTGAGTTTAAGACTTTCCATCCCCCTTGAATCCTTTTTGCTCTACATGTTTCCTAGCTGAGTTTATTGTGGAAATCGAGGCCAAGGTACTTATGTTCATTGACCATTTGTAAGGTGTTTCCCTCAAAAACAAATTCTCTATGGACCTTCTTTCCCTTCAAGGTAAAGATCATGACCTTGGTTTTGCTAGTGTTCATCTGCATCCCCACCTCTTGGCAAAAAAAATATAGAGCCTTCAAGTGTTCTTTCAAATCTTGTGTTGTTTTTGCCATTAAAATAAGGTCATCAACATATAAAAGTAGCTTTATTACATAGTTGGTCAGATGAACTCCCCCACCCCCAAACCTATCTATCCATTCCTCCAACTTGTCAATATATAACCCAAATAGGGTAGGAGATAATGGGCAGACCTACTTGACCCCAATGTCACTTCTAAAGCATTTTGATAATCCATGTTTGGTTCGTATCTTAGACCAAACTTGGTCATACAATCTATGAACAACAACTCTATATTGTACTAGAATTTCCAACTCTTCCATTCTACTCCACAATTTGCTTCTAGGTACCATGTCAAAAGCTTTTTTGAAATCCACAAAACAACAAAAGACTTCCCCTCTTTGTTTATCCCATACCTTCTCAATCAGATGTCTGAGTGTTATGAAATGATCAATGGTATAATACTTTGGCCTAAAGCTAGATTGTGCATTTTCTCTCTTTCCCTCCTTTTCAGCCCAAATACTCATTCTCCTTTCTATCATGCTCCCAAAAATTTTACTAAAGAGAGGATTGGTTTGGCTTCTCTAAGGTGGGTTTCGTTTCCTTGGGTAGTGTGTCTATCATTTCCATCATCACGAATGACATCTCATAATTACTTTTGGGTTTTCATTCTCTACATTTTTACCCTTGTTTTGGTGGCACACGAAGTTCACAATTAATTTTGGGTTTTTATTGTCTGGATACTATGTGCATTTTCATTGTATATGAGCTTGTTGAGGGCTTTGTTGGGTTTGGTTGAACCAGTGGTTTTTCGCTACGTTTGGTTGAAGTGATGGTTTGTGCAGAAGGGAGGTAATTATTTTCAGCTGTCGAATTTAGGTACCTCTATATATGAACTGATTTTCATTCAATTTAATTTTACATTATCTGGTTCCATTGTGTGCATTTTCATTCCATGTCTCTATTACCTTGCAACCTATGTTGCCTCAGCTTGTGTGGTAGTGAACATATTTTGGATTTTTAATATATTTATAGTTTTTCGTTCTTAGTGTTTACATATCTCTGTTTGTGCTTTAAGAATCTATTGTTTGGTTTGATTGTCTGTGTCTTCGTCACCTCTCTGCATTGCTCTAGTAGATAATGAAAGTATATTTTAGGTTCTCTACGTTTTTAGGGTTTCATCATTTTTGCTTTGCATGTATTTTTTGGTTGTTTATCCATCGATTTAGGGTTCCACTATGTGCATTTGTTGCAGGTTATTTGACCTCGATTGTTGTGGCACTTAAAACATTGTGGGATTTGATTAATTCATAGTTTTTTTGTTCTATTTGTATCAAATTCACATTATTTGTGTTGGTTTTTGTATCGATAGATTTAGGGTTTGGATATATACCTTTGATTAATTCATAGATTTTTGTCCCCTATGTTATATATAAATCTATTGTTTGGATTTATCACACTTCTTATTCTTCTTGCCTATTTCATTAGGTCTTACACCAACAATTAGGGCTTCCTTTTAATTAATGGATACCTTCCTTTCCATATCTTCACCAAGGAAGTCAACCACCACATCTTCGAATTTTAAAATAATAGAAATACTACCAATAGCCATAATAAGAGAATCCCATGAGTTAGGAAAAGAACAAAGCAAGATTTGACACTTCTTCTTCTCATCCATCTTGACACCAATAGATTCCAATTGATCCACCAACATATTGAATGCTTCCAAGTGGTTTGTTATTCATCCACTCTCTTCCATTCTCAAGGAATACAATTTCTTCCTCAAGTAAATTTGATTTAATAAAGATTTGGATTTATACATCTCACCAAGCTTATTCTATAGCTTCATTGCATAGGTCTTTTCATGGATATTGATTAGAATAGAGTCTGCCAAGCATAATCTGATTAGACCCTTAGCTTTACGATCTATAACATCATACTGGGCAACCACACTAGGATCTGAATAACTTGAAACATTCACATTAACAACATCCCATAGATATCGCTCTTAGCAAATTCTCCATCTTCAGCTTCCACATCTCAAAATTATTTCTAGAAAATTTCTCTACCTCTATTCTCCATGATGAACTTGCCATCCGAAAATTCTTGCAACAAAATAAAAAAATATTTCAGTTTTAAAGAATCTAGTTCTACTTCCACTTCATTCTCTAATTTTATGATTGTTATAAAATATAGTCCCTTTCCATCTGCACTAACACCTCCTCCTATAACATCTATCATCTTCTCTATTGATAAGATGCCTATTGCCAACTATCATGATCCTCACTATGTTTAAGGGATTGTGAACTAGAAGCTTGTTTTAGGCATAAACTAGAAGCCTATTTTAGATATTATGGTGGACCCCATGAGCACTTTCAATGTGGTTACTAAGAATAATTTAAATAGTATTCATCTTCATCAAGAGTCTTACCATCCTTTATATATTTCCTTATGCACCTAGAATGGGACCTCCATTCCTACTCTTGGCTTGACCACTCTTTCTATTTAGGTGGGACCAAAGTGCTTGGATCTTACTTTCCATATAATTCATTCTTTTAACTAGTATCAAGTTCTCTTGGCCCATTATTGGAGTGAGGTGATGTAAGACATCCCATCTACCATTCACTAATACCTAAAATTCCCTCACCATAAAAATATTCTTACCATTTTTTTTAGTTGTTGTCACTTGAACTCTACCTTAGGTATTTTCTCCCTTGATTAATTCTTGCCTAATCCTTTTATTTTAACTAATCCTTGTATGGATACCTTAATTAGATTGTACTAGTCATATACATCATGAAAAACTATCCCTCCTCCCTTGCATCCTCTTCATGATATCTTACAATGTCCACCCATTATTGTCTCATCTTCCCCACCCATTACATGTTCAATATCTCAAACTCCACAACGAAACAACAACAAAAAATATATTTTTTGAGTCATACCCATCCATTTCCCAACCTATAACTGAGCATTTTCTACTACCTAAATCTCCATGTGACCATAACAAAGTTGATCCCCCACCTCCTACAGAACCTACTCCTTAGCCACCCTCAAAAACCCCTACCCAATATAACTTGCCAAAAAGCCTCCTGTGTAAACTAAAATAAATAAATTTAAATGAATTAAAGTTTTTCTTGTCCATCATACCTTCTCCCTTTAATTTTATGACCTCAATATGGCTCATTTCTTAGAGCCAATAAATCTCTTGATATTACCATTATTCCTAAACCTATTCTAGTTGATCTTGTTCCCTCATTTTCTATCAACATTCTTCCTTAGTATTCTTAAGCCTATCCTCTTACAATAAAATATAAATTTGAATAGTACCCCACATTACCTCATTATGAAACAAACAAATTTGAAGAGTTCTTATGATACTTTAATATCCTTGACATCCCTTCTTCTTCCTATTCCTTTGAGTTATGTCCTATAATTACTATCAACATTTATGTGGATTGTAGGCTTGTAGATTACCACTTTGAGCTACCAACCCCCGTAGTGAAGGGTGTCTTTTTAGTTTTATTATAGATTATCCCAATCTTTCTTCCATATACAATAATTCATTGATCACCTCTCTTTCTTCTAATGTTCCATGTGACATGGATCCATCTGTGATCTTCCCACACTTTGAATCACCACCAGATGACTATGATTGGGTTGGTGATGACTTATGAGATGATGAGTTGTCATTTCTAGTATTTTCTTTATAGGTATATATGTGTACAGTGTGTGTTTTCATTTAGAATTTATCTTCAACTATTGTTTCTTTGCTTATATATGTCCTTATTTGTCATCATGCACATGTATGTATGATTTTATGTTTCCCTAGAGGACCCATGCTAATCCTATAAGTACATGGATACAAGTAGAATGCCACACTATGCCTTTATTGTATTTGTACCCCACCTTCTTCTCATGCAAATAGCCTCTTATGTTATCTTATTTAGATTTTGGGGCTAATAGAAAGCATGGTGACATTTAGGTCCCCTTCATGCTAACCCAAAAAATTCTTAGGATAATGTTTATGTTTGGTTCACATTACTTTATTTTCCATGAGAATGGTAGAAAGTGTTTTGGTGTTATTTGTACATAATCATGTGACCCAAATAAAAATAACATATTTTTAATGTTCTTTTATGTTGCATATATTCTTCCATTATTTTCATAGTTATGTATTCTGAGGAATGATGACAATTTCTTATGCAAATTAATACATTCATAAACCTATACTGGAACTTGATGTACATAAATCCCTCTATGTGTTAGATTGTGATGTTGTTGTATTGTATGTGACATTTCTTTCCACCCACTTATGTCATTCCATGGACACTATTTGGTGCACTTGTCCTTTGAATATCAACAACATCACCCTATTTTTCCTATTCTTTGGGGTAGAATCACAAAAAATGGGGGCATATTATTTAATGCATGACTATTTTTCCTAGTGTCACAAGCTTGCTAAAGTCGGGGTGAAATGTTGATCAATTGTATATTCCACACTTTTTCTATCATAGGATTGTCCTCATTGTAGTGTTCATTCTCATTGCATGTTCCTAGTACGTTTTTTTAACTATCCTTAGAATTTTCTCCAATTTAGGTGCCTACAGTTTCAATATTTTTATGGCTAGGGTTTTATACGTGTTTAAACTTATCTCATATGGTTATTTTATTTTGTACCTTTATGATAATACTTTTAATAATTTTTCCTTTAGATGACAATGTATTTGCATGGATGTTAACACAATTGTATTGTTGTCTTGCAATAGTATAACCATACAAATTTGATATAACAACTATATTGGTGATGTTTCAATTTCATTAATTTTGTAACAACCATTAATTAGCTTATGTTGAGTTTGTAATTAATAATTTCCCAACTTATTGACCAAGAATGACAATGTTAGTGACTATTGAGATTCTTCTTCATTCCCTATATTTAAATTGAACTAGTTATGTTTTAAGGTCTTGGCTGATGTGAGACCTTTTCTTGGAACTCTCTAAAATTTATAAGCTTTACTACAACATTATCAAGTGATTCTATAGCTACAACATTACTACAATTTATTCAACATTGTGATCTTGCATTGCTTGGTATATATCATGTTGCTATTCATGACTTCTTGTATTCTTTCTTATGATCTTGTAGGTTCTTAGATGCACAAAATTATTCTCCGTGTCTAGATATTTCTCGAGGAAGATAGTTTTTAAGACAACAACAACTTCTCATCACCCAAGGAAGATGTATATTCTTAACTTCCTTGAGCTAGTGGTATTATTGTTGTCCACACTCAACCCTCCTTTCTTTTCCAACTCTCTTTTACTATTTTATTTCTAGGTTTTTTAAGATTTTCATAAGGTTGTCATTGCATTCTCCATCCTATTAAATACTAGTGTTTCATGTTTGGCCATTTTACTTTGGAGTCTATATAGTCCATTGTTGTTGCTCTTGAATTCTCCACTCTCTACATTCTCTTCCATACACATGGTATTTAACATCTTTGTAGAGTTGAGTTATTAAGTGTTTGTTTTCTTAGAATTATTATTGTTCTCAAATTCTAGACACACTTGAGATTAGGGACTCACACACATTATTTAAATTCAATTCATATTTTTGTTGGATTGTTTGTGGAGATTGAAAGACCAAATAGAGGCTTGATCATTTGGCAAGCTCTCTAGCAATCACCTCCATTTTTTTATATCTAACATTAAGTACCATTGGTGAATCAATTGCATGAAGGTATCACATAATTAACTCTCCTTTATCTAGTTTTCATTATTTTGTTCCTAGATAATTTCTTTCATTTGAGATATATTTACATCATTATAGTTGTAGATTAGTAACTTTATTGCCATCTTTTAGTACTATTGTGTGTGTTTTGTTGCAATTGGAACGTGTTTATTACTTGTTGTCTTTGCAATTTAATTTTGTGTATTCTAGCGAAGTTGTCCTTTCATCTATAATTTGAGTAGGTGTCTATACCATGCCACCTCCTTGAAACTTCCTAAATATTTGTATTTTTCTAGATTTCTATTTCTATATTCATTTTCTAGAATATCATACCATTCCTTTAATTATTTTAGATTTACTTATTCCATTAGTACAAATAATAGTATGTTGTATAGGAGAATAAATATAATTCTTAATTAGGCAAGATCTACTTAGATAAAAACACTTTTTACTTTGCTATAGATTACATTAATGTGTTTTATTCCTATGTTAAGAAACAAGGAAGTTAGAATAAATAGTAATTGATTTTAACTTATTTCATAACCTTCAACTTCCTCTTCTCTTAGTGAATGAGGTGCCTTCAGTTGGCTAGATCGTACTGGCCACTTCTCCTCCAAAGGTTGCTAATCAACCTCCCAAAGATGTGTAGGATGAACAAACTAATGATGGTGCTCTTAAAAGCTAGAAGCCCACATTGGATAGTGTTACCCTTATTTTTGCACATGTTATATTTTTCATAAATCCCCTTCAAAGCATAAATGAAATATATTTATTGCAATTCTATTCATATTCCATTATTGTTTCATTTTAATTCTCTCTTATCTAAACCTTTGTAGGTCGAAGTGTCCTTTCGAACTTCCCGCTTGAACCTATATATTAGTTCATTGGTTCATCCTCTGTATGTATGTGTCGAGTCTTTGTTTAATTAAGTTTGAAGCGTGTAGGAAAATCTTAGCATCAAGTGAACTCGAACTATTGAACCTTTTATCTTGGTTCAAAGGTTCATACGTTCAAAGTTCATGGAGCAAGTAGACAAATGGTGGGTAGAGAATGCAAAGAAAGGTTGAGGAAAAAAGAGAATATTCTGGAATCTCAGGAATTTAAAATCTTGAAAGGAAGTTTCCATAAACAGAAACAAGCATTATATGGTAAGCGCCTGGAGAGGAGTGATGTGTAATTAATGCAAGTGTCAGAATTATGTCATTTTGAGATAATCCTTGCACGAGTGGATTTGATGTTTGAGGTATGATACCCATAAATCCGGATTTTAAGTCTTTTTATAGAAATCAAATGATTTGTTCCGTCATTCAGAAGCTAAATTTAGAAAGGTAAGAGCTCGATGCTGGAGGTAATTAGCTTCGTTCTTTAGGCTCAACAGGGTTTCAGTTGTATGTGTTGGCATAACTGATGGAGATGTTGATGAGATGAGAAGATGACTGGTAAAGTTGATATGATAAGGTATATGATGTCAAGGGGAGATTATTGGCTTAATGATGATGATATAATAGGATGCTTGATGACTTTATTTGTGTTTTCATTGATGGCAACCATGTTTGTTTAGTCATCTAGGTCATCTAGACCAATTGGTATAGCCTAACCAGTTAGACAACAAAACTACTAAGTTTCTATCAACTGGTAAACATGAACAAAGCGATGATTAAGTGATTGGTAAAGACAATTGGAGAAGATTAAGGTATTGCGGTTTAGAATATATATTCATAACATTGGCATGAGTCTGTGATTGAAATCACATCAAGTTTGGTGAACCAGAAAGCACATTTGTAATTGACTGTTATGAACTCTGTAAAGAAGAATGAATACTGGTATCAGATCTTTAACCAGTAATGATTTAAGGTTTGGAGGTGGATCTTATCATGATCATAACTTAGTGATGACATGTCTTAATCCATGTGTAATGATAAGATGGTATTTGAGCGCATACAAGGATCAAATTTATTGGGATACAACAAAGTGCTTAGAAGAATGAAACAAGGGTTTGATTGCTTATCAAATCAATGTGTGGTGATCATTCAACAACATAAATCATCTAAAAATTTTGTTGTAATGATCTGTAATGTATTTTGGCAGAGTGGTTTGCCATGCAAAATGTAAATTCATTATATCTTGTTGATGTAATTAGGGTTTGTAGCCGCCCTAACTGAAAAGTGTATTTAGGGCTAGTTGGAGAAGAGATTTTGTGTTGGTGATTTGAGAAGAAGGTATTGTCAAACCTATTGGAAGTGTCTGCATGTGTGTAACAAAGTTGTGATGAAAAGGATCTGTACTAGAAAGCAAGGAAGTGTTGTAATCAGATCATTTGCCCGGTTGTTCCTTAACAGTTACAACAGTTTGAAATCCCTTAATCAGGTAGATCCTAATAGGTTTGATATTGTAAATCCCTTCACCGGGTGGCTCATTAACTTGAGTTTGAAATCCTCTAACAAGGTTACTCTTAACAAGGTAGAGCTCCTAATAGGGCTGAGGCAAAATCCCTTAACCAGGTGACTCCTAACAGGGTCTTCTCTTAACCGGGCATATTGTAAGCTCTTAACTGGGCTAGGCCTTTAACCGAGCGCATTCCAAAAGAGTGTAAAAACATATTGTGGCTGCTAATTCCCACCGTGGTTTTTCCTAGTTGGGTTTCCACATGAAAAATCATTGTGTTATGGTTTGCATGCTTTGTTATCAGATTTATTAAGTTTTTGCTTGCACTGATTCACCCCCCTCTCAGTGCCTTATAAGTTTATCAGTATGAAAGGTGAGTTACCAAGTTTCTAGTTTCCTCTGTAATTCTTTACCTCGGAAGAGAGAAGTGGTTGAATTTCCATTACTCTTTAGTAGGGTTCATCTCTTGCATTTTTGTTTGCATAAGTCATTGGAATAAGGCCTGTATGTCCCAAATTAGGGTCGAGTTCTAGTCTTATATGCTCTTTACCTGAGTTTGGGGATACGTCATTAGCTTGGGCTGATTTGGAGATTTCTTAAAGAGATCTAAAAACCCAAAGAATTCCCCAATGATGGAGAAAAGTGTAAACATTGGGCTAATAGAAGCTGTTGCTTTTCCTATAGCTGTGCAGTGCCCAAAATTGGTGTTAGAGTGCATGAATAGATATGATCCAGAACATAGATGCATTAGGTTTGCAAATGGAAGTGTGTTATCGAATATCAACAAGGAAACTGTAATGGCCATAATGAAAATTCCTCTGAAGTAACTCTATGAAGACTGGACAATAACCTTATCCTACAGCTATTTCTCTGAGAAAAAGGCCACATATAGAAGTGTCATTGCTAGGAATTGGTTGTTGAAGTTTCAAAAGGGAGGTTCAAGGCTGCCTAAACCGTTAAAAAGAGAACATCTAATTAGAGAAGTCAGATATATTGTAATCCTGTTGCATAGGGAAAAGGGGAGCCAACAAGCATTCTTCTGGGAGGATTGGATGTATTTCTTTATTCAAGTGCTTTTAAATGGTGAGCGCTATTTAGATTAGGCAGAACTAATTGCAGAAAGGCCTCATGAAGGTCTAAGCAATTGCCTTGGGAACAAAAGTTTTTATGTCTTCTTATCTATTTTATTGTCTGGCTTGTATGATTATCATCCCCACCTACAATTACAAAGATGTCATGAAAAATTTAGGAGGGTGAATGATGTGTTCACAGGTAGACTGGTTCATGAGTTGCAAGGAAATATCAACCGAAGGCTGTTAGATGAAGCCATGCGGTTGATAAGCACCTATGACAACTATTTTATTCAGTTTCCTCAGTTCACCTATATAAGAGTGGGAGGGTTTGAAGGTGAATCATTCAGACTGCCGCGATATGTATTGGATCGCTTTGTATTAATAGAGATTTGCAGGCAATTAGCTCACATTGATAAGAAGACAATAGCAAACAAAGTTCAAAAGTTTCTTTCCCTATTGAATTATGATATTATATTTGCAAAATTGTTTTTGATGCATTGAACTTGGAAGTGGATTTTAAGAAGCTCAACTTGCAGTGCTATGTAGCCCGCACAAACTTTGATAGTAAAGGGTTTGCACAAACACATCTAAGCCTTAGGCCTGGTTTCTCTCATGTCCCTCAGTTAGAGGATTTCTGGGAAGACTGCTATGATGAATTTGAAGTCAGAAGGAGAATGTGGTCCAAGTTCACAGTGAACCAGATTGTTACTATGAAATTGGAGATGAACAATTTCAAAATTACGGAAGAAAAAGGAAATGATGTAATGGACCCACAATATGCAGAGAAAGTTCAAGGTCATCCTATTCCAAAAATAGATTGGGAAAAGGACGAAGAAGATCAACTCCGACATAGAACATTCCCTATAATTTGAAGGACTGAGAAATGGTTGAGAGAACAAACAGTTGGAAAAACAACTATTAAAGGCCTTTCTTCATAGGTTCCAATTGTTTCATCTGATAAATTTGTTCAATCTTGTGGTGCAGGTGACACTAGCAAGAAATTGAAGAAATCCATCATAAGCCAGTTACCTCTCGAACCACTCGGTCTAGAACTAGAAGAGAAGGCAGGGGAAGTCTACCGTGGTGGTTGATCTAGAGGAATCTCAAGAGAGTGAAAGTATAATGGCAGAGTTGAATCAAGAAATACCAACTATATAAATTATTGATATAGAAAAACCATTAGAAGAGGTTCCAGACCCTACCAATACAATGATAGTGATGAATGTGATGCAAGAACAGGTTCCTATGGAGAAAAGTGCAGCAGTTAGTGCTCCCTAATGGTTGGAAACCTCTGTCAACAACAAAAAGAGGAATGTAGTGTTGACTTCACTGCCAATAGAGGACATGGTGAGCAAGTGCCTGGGTAAGACTCATAAGTCTAAGAAACTAAAAACTGTCTCAATGATGGATTTTGATCCTGATACAGGGAATTGGACAGTAGAAGTGGCTCGCCCTGCGACTAATGAAGAAGTGGAAAATCCCACAGCCAATGATTTTACCATCGAGAAGATCAATCTCGAGACTGCTTCAAGAGCCACTGATGTGCATCATTTAGAAGCTTCCACCAAAAAGATCATCACAAGAACCTAGAAGGACGAGAAAGATAAACATGAATTGAAGTAGACAGTAAGGTTGATGGCCGAATATATTGATGCCATTCATAATCGTATCCCTCAACCAATTTCTCAATTACCTACATCTTTCGATCCTAAATCTCCAGTCAACTAGAATATGCTGAGCCACATACAAAGGAGAAAAATGATAACCAAAGTGTTTTTGGAATGGTTGGAAGGAATAATTCAATCAGGTACAAGCTATATCAAAGATTTGAGTAAAGTATATGATGATGCTATGGCGGTGATTAAAGATTTGGAAATAGAGATGGTCTTGTGGAGGAAAGAAGAAGCAAAATGGTTAGCAATAATCGCTCAGATGGGTGAGGTTCAAAAGTATGGTGTAATGAAATTTCTAGTAGAGAAAGAAGTGCCCAGATTAGATGACAATGTGTTGTATGTATGCTGGAAAAATATAGAGTGACGAAACTTAATTGTGAAACAGGCGTATGAAGAGTTCGCCAGATTATTAAAAGATTTGACAGAACTCACTTTGTCAATGAGAAATGATCTGAGTTGCATTGGTGTCAAATGCTTAAAGGATGATGGCAAAGCCATGGAAACTGTAGACTACATAATTCAGTCTTTTAGAGAAAAGATCAATTATATAAAGGATGCAAAAACATTGATAATTGAAGACCTCTCTAGAACCACAACAATAGAATCTCTGCTAAACCTTTGTATCAACGACCTAGATAATCACGCAGACAAAGTGGTGCAGGTTAAGCGGGATAAAGAAGTCTTGAAGTAGCGAATCACTCACATCGGACTCCCTAACTTTGCGGTCATCCAAAAACTCTTTGCGGCCCATCTGGAATGGAAATGTGTAGCAACTCCGAGCCAATCTGGAAGTTCCACGTCACATCACCATCCCTGATCATGTTACCAAATTATAGTTTTCTGTTCAGTATCTTTAGGCATGTTTTAGAATAGTTTTAGTTATGTTCAAACTAAATTTTACTTCATGATAGAGTTAAGTAACTTTGGTTTCCAAAAGACAGTTAGCCTTTCTGGCTATATATATGTTTTTAAAAGACTTCAAAAAGGTCCAAGGGTTTTTGGAAGAGCTCATAACTTTGCTATATGTTTTGATTTGTGATGTTTTGGAAGAAGACATTTTATCTGTGAATGAAATGAATGAACAGTGCAGACTTAAATCTGTGTGTTTAAGTTCATGATAGTAAATTTCTGTGCAAATTTATTCTCAATGTGATAACTAGTTTTTCTTTTGCAATTCATCATATTTATTCAAATGGAATTGGTTGATTTGTGGGTTCTTTTTGTTTAATTTATGAGTAGTAAGCAAAGTCTGTGTGTTTTGTTAAAGTGAAATCAATTTTATTAAAGACACATTCATGACATGTTTATGTGTGAATGGTAACTTGCCTTTAGTACTTTCTGGTTAAAAGTATGTTTGAAAATTTATTTTCTGTTTAACTCATTCCTTGAAAATCATAAAGGGAGTTGTACCTTTAAATTCAGAGGGAAATTGTTTAAAGTTTACCCAACTGTTGGTTATAGATTTGATCTTTAAAAAAGGGTCATAAAGTTACAAAATATTTCTTATTGTCAAGGACAAATCTGTTAACCAACATATAGGTAGGATAATCTTGACGTGGAAACTAAATGACCATGACCCATCCCTTACTATTGATCACATAGCAATTGTTGCTTAACAACTTGTTATGTTTTCTTTTTTAATATGTTGTTTGAGACTACACCTTACATAAATTATAAGGCATGACTATATATATATATATATATATACAATTAATCTAAATTACACTTAAATTAAGAAAATAAAAATTATACAAACAATAATATTATTTATATACATTTTCAATTGCTTTCTATTAAGCACTACACTAAACTTTGAATGTCATGAAATTTTTTTAAAAAGTTAAATAAACTTTGTATTAAAAGATTACAATTTTATCAAAGACATGCCCTTAAACAAAAACATTCTTTAAATCATGAAAGGAATATGGTTATTTAATTACTATTTCAATTGCTTTCCAATAGCCACTACACTAAACTTTAAATACATGAAAAATTTAAGAAATGTTTTATAAACTTCTTATTAAAAAATTAAAACTTTATAAAGACATGCCCTTAAACAAAAGAATCCTTTAAATCATGAAAGAAATTTAATAATCTAGAAATTATATAGTATGATAGTTTTACTTCAAATTCAATAGATTTAAAAAAAAATAGAAATATCATGATTTTATATAAAAAATATTCTACTTCAATTCCAATAAAAAAACCTTAAAAACATATACACCACTAGATATACTTTTCTTTTTAAAATTATTTTATACTTCAATTTTAAAGTCAACATAAGATTAAAAAGCCTTTAAACTTACAAATCCCACAATACTTTTCTCTAATTTCAAACAAAGTTAAGGGAGAACTCATGTAGTTAGACACACGAATAACCCATATTTAAATTTTAGTGGAGCTTTAGAATATAATAATAGTAAACGCAATATCTTTAAAAAAAAGGACACTTTCAATTATAGATCATGCAAATGAAAATGGAAAGGGATCTTTTTATAGTCTACCATAAGATGGTTTATAGTAAGTAAATATGGAACCACCCCTACTCCTTGTAGGAGGCAGGTCTACAGAAAACTTAGTCATATGAAACTACCCCTATTTCTTGAGGATGCACCTTACTGTACTAGAAATGAGACCTACTTATCTTACTATGACAGATTTAAACTTGTGACCTCTCTTTCAAGAAAACAAATTCTTTTATGACTTAAAAGATTATCTTTATCTACAATACAATAATAAAGACAATGTCTTTAAAAAATAAGTAGAGTTTATTTCCAATTGCAATTTATGACTAAAAAAATTTATCATTATCCCTTCAGTAATTACTACTTATACAGGGTTATCCCAAAAAACATCTCCACAATTTCTTGGTGATCAGATTACAGTAGATGAAGCTACTGTATACAGATGAAAACTTAACTCTAGCATGCAAAAACTAAAATTGATGTTAGTAAGTCATAGACTGGTGGTGTGGAGGGATAAGAATGGGCCTGCCAACCAAAGCCTCTTCCCTCATCTTCCTCGTATTCAATTCTCTGTACTCCTGACAAAATGCACAGGACCAACAAAAACAATGCACTAGCCAATCTGGGACAGGCTTCTCTGAGAGATTATATCTGTCCCTCAGTTTTGTTCTAAACCCAGATGAATAAATGCATCCCAAACAAGCAATCTGTTGTAAAATGTACCACACAATGGAAGCTGTGATGCCTGAAGTTTGCCCATTATCCATTTCCTCTGCTAATTTCCCAAATAGAATACAAGGGCAGAAGAATCCAAACAAGCAGGTGGGTACATCCTCTTCACAGTGAGACAGCCCTGTGCTCCAGCCTTGCTGCATATCTATCCAAATGGGCACTCCAGGCGCAGGAACTGGATCCATGTACTGTTGGTAAGAATTGCTCAGTCCATAAGCTATAGAATTCTGGCTGATTTCACCAGGCTCACTTTCTAGGTCTTGGGGTAAAGGAGGAGCACTGGGTTGGATGTTTGAGATGCCTTGGAAAGGTATTGCAGGAAATGGGTTTAGGTTTGAACAGGTATTGTTCTGACAATGCTGGCAGTGGCCACAAGCAGGAGTAGTTCCACCCCCATCTCTGGTTTTCCCCTTTCTTCCCCTCTTTTTTGACCATTTCTTGGCTTTCTTCACCACCCACATTCTTGAGTCCACAAGCAACCTGGTTCAAATTACACTAGTGATATATGACAGAGTGTGATCTGAAACGTTGATGAATTTTTCTTCAGCACAATCGAATTCAAAAACAAGAAACAATAAATTGTGAAAACTTGATATCAGTAATATATATATTTAAGAAAAACACCTAACTGGAAATCTTTCACCATTGCCTGTTCTATGCTTACCTATGGTTTTCTACTTTCAGATTGCAGATGGTCTAGCCTGGGATCCTGTCACAGAGCATGTAAATATATTGCAATGAATCAGGATCCAAGATCTATTTTCATTCAACTATTTCCTCTTTAAATATACTGCAACGTATCAGGATCCAAGATTTATTTCAGTCAGCTATGACCTCTTTAAATATACTGCAATGAATCAGGATCCAAGATTTATTTCATTCAACTATGACCTATTTGCATTGACAGAAGTATGAATCTACATGACACCCACAAAACTGCTTTCAATTAAAATAACAGTCTGCAACTTGATTTGGAGTCTATGATACTTACATTAGCAAGTGCATGATCAATAACTTGCTTCTACTCACTCTGATATACATCAAAGGCTCAGCTCCCCTGCTGTTCTGTCAGATAGCCGTGAAGTAGGTATACAAGCATTAGGGTTGCATGGATATTTTAATGGCAACTTTGGATTCTTTTCCAAGGTAACCTCGAAACTGATGATTCTGATTGCAGTTCAGACCTTGTGTAATATGGATTGGGCATCGCCCTGTCTAACGGTAAAATGGACCATTGCGCGGCTAAATTTGACCAGGCTCAAAATCATACGCAAATTACGCTAAATATAAAATAATAAATTACATAGGTAGGGGTTGAATAATACAATATAAAATATTATAATAAAGATGACTCATTTAGTTAAAGTTTACTTTGAGGGCTTCGGCCCTAGTCCTGAGTTCGAGTCCCCGGCTGTGTTAACTCTGTGTGTGTTGCTACCTTGTGAGTGGGTCGTACACACTGGGGGATTAGTCTTGCTTCGGCAAGGACACCTCCAGATTCCACGATAGCGAATATATATATATATATATAAAAAGTTTACATCTCTCATATAAACTGTAGTGTGTGACACAACACGCTTTCCTATCTTCGGTTAAAGGTAGATTAGACCTCACGATGTCGTGCCTATATTATTGGAAGCTTTCGTTAATTGAGTCAGACCCATCCTTAGTCAAGCATTTGTTTTTATAAGAGTTATTTTATGTAGTTGTTTAGTTAATATAATTATAAATATTTTGTTAGTTTTTAAAAATTTCTATATGTATAATAATTTAAGGAATTTTTTAAAATTGTATAAAAAATAGTTTTAAAAGTTTTTTAATTTATTAAAATTGAGGATTTTTAAAGATATTCAATAGTGACATAATATATATTAATTACATGAGATTAATTTATAAATTTTTGAAGGCATACATCTTTTCAATAACATCGTAATTCTTTTAGAATCTGATTCAAGTTTTTCTTTCAATTTTGGATGCTTGTGTATGAAGTTGGTATGTTGGTAGAATTGTATCCTTATTGCTTTGTTTTTGGATTCCAATGTGTATGATTTTGATTGCATCAACATTTTGGATCACACTCCATGATCCATCATTGGGATGAGAAAGTTGTAGGAAGGAAAAATTGTATCCTTCTAACAAGAAATTTTAAAAATATCCATCACATATTGTTTTCTTTATACTTGTAGGACAAACTACTCTACCACTTTGGTCACTGATGCATTTTACATGATGTAGAAAGACATAAATTAATTTAAGATGATCATTTTATGATATTGCTATCAGGATTCAATTGTGTAGTTTTTGAGTCAAACTCATTGACCCATGATTCATGAGTAGTGGTTCACAAGAACCCATCTCTCATGAGAATGAATGGAACACTTAGCACTCATTGCATCTAGGTGATGCTCATAGAGGTGAAGCATTGGGACTTCCTGGGAGGTCACCCATCCTAGTACTACTCCAAATCAAGCGTGCTTAACCATGGACTTTCCTCCAAGGTTAAGCCCACTTGACTTGCAACCCCATTTGCAAAACCCTCAACAAGTGTTGTGCCTTATGAACCATTCATTATAGATCCCCTTAAGCTCATCAATTGATAAGTAGGAGATATTTTCCACACCAAGTCAAATTATGATATTGCTATCAGGATTCGACTATGTAGTTTTTGAGTCAAACTCATTGACCCATGATTGATGAGCTTAAGGGTCTCTATAATGAATGGTTCATAAGGCACAACACTTGTTGAAGGTTTTGCAAATGGGGTTGCAAGCCAAGTGGGCTTAATCTTGGAGGAAACTCCATGGTTAAGCGCATTTGAGTTGGAGTAAAATTGGGATGGGTGAACTCCCAGGAAGTCCCAATGCTTCACCTCTGTGAGCAACACCTAGATGCAATGGGTGCTAAGTGTTCCATTCATTCTCATGAGAGATGGGTTCTTGCGAACCACTACTCACGAATCATGGGTCAATGAGTTTGACTCGAAAACTACATAGTTGAATCTTGATAGCAATATCACAATTTGATTTGCTATAGAAAATATCTCCTACTTATCAGGATCATTTTAGAGAATTTGTAGGACATTTTGGAATGGGAAATATCCTTATGGTGTTGTATAAGGCCTTCTTCTGGCCACCCCTCAAGTCAGATGTCAACAAATACATTGTCATGTATCGCATGTGCAATTGCCAAGTTGGTCAACAAAAATAAGGGTATTTACACACTTTTGCTAATTCTAAAGAGAACATGAGAATTTGTTTCCATGCACTTCCTCTTAAGCTACCCTCTAACTAAACACTGTAATGATTATGCTTTTGTAGTGGTTGATATATTTTCAAGAAAACCAAAACAACTCTAGAAATAGCTCACTTGTATTTTTAGAATGTTTGGGTCCACTTTGGAATCTCATAATCAATCATTTCATATAGTGATATTAGGTTCTTGAGTAGTTTTAGAAATCACTTTTGTCTATGTTAGACACAACATTGAGTAAATCCATTGCATTCCACCCCACAAATTAATGGACAAATAGAAGTCAAAAGAATCATAGTGCATTTTATTAGGATGTACAATTTGAAAAACATCACACTTGGGATAAAATTCTTCCTTTCATTTTGCATAGCTACAACAAAGCTTTGCACAACTGTATAACACATCACTATTTAAAAATAATTTTCTTGGGTTTCCAATCATACTCATTAATGTAGCTTATATTATTCTTCAATCAATAATAACAACTCCTTTAACTCAAAATGAACCTAAAAAAGCTATTTAAATTATTGAGTGGATTAGAAACAAGTGTAAGCCATTTTGTAGTAAGTTAATGCAAAGTATAATCAACACCATGAAAAGCATTTAAGATATTGCACACTTTCAAATTGGTGATCAAATTTAGTTACATCTATAAGATGAGAGATTCATAGGACCTTAATACAAAATTCATCCACTTTAGTACTAGATCTATATAATTACCAAACAATTTAGAGGCAACACATTTAATATCAATCTACTTGCTTACCTTGGGTTAGATCCATTCTTCAAAGCAAAACTCTTGTGTCTATATTTTCCTCCATTGTTAGATTATTTAGATGTTACCACTTAGACACTTTGGTAGATAAAAATTAATCTAGAATACAATTATTTTAGCAAGATTGGATGGCCATTGACACTAAGTGAAATGGGTAAGGAAACAAGGGATCCCTCTCTTCTAGGTCATCAAACCAAGTCAATTTACCTCTTAATAAAAATGACTCATAGAAATCATGTCACATGTTAATTTTCACACTTTTAATAGTACTTATCTACCATATATTTATTGCCTACACTTGTAACCTAATTGAACATCTTTAATTGGGTTGTATATAACACTTTATAGCCTTAGATCACATGCATTCCTATACTGAAATATTTGTGATTATCTCTTCTACTCATCTCAATATTGTTGCATATAATTATTCCTTTGTCCTACCTACTTCTTATACTACTCATCATCTATTTTAGCCTCTCCTAAATTTACTGTGATTACTCCACCTACGTAACCTAGGAATACTAGGACACCTAACTCTTCCTTTACCTATTTCCCTTTCTCTAACTCACCTCAACATGTATCTTACTATCCATATCCACCACCTCTTCGTTCATACTAACTTTCATATTTTGATCCCATATGCCATTATATTACATCACTTATAATAGGTGCAAAAAAAAATATACGCTTTCTATAGTAGAAAATGTAAGGTTTCCATGGATCTATATCTTAACCTACTTTTATATGATATTTTATCTCACCCTTTCCCTCCTAGGTGTTAGTGTAATGCCTGCCAAAATACCCTAGAGAAACTAGCCATCTAATATGCAAATAGAGATATCACTTAATGAAACATATTCAACTAACTACTCATATGCATTTAACATTCATTTACATGATATACACATATCTATCATGAACATAAACATAAAAGCACTATACACAAGCAGAAATAAACACATTTCTACATTTAATCTTTCCCTAGGGTACCTCAACGTTATTACTTACAATCTCATCAAGATCATATCCATATAAGCATTACATCATGATTACTACCATTAACCCATGCATACTAATTCAACTATCACTATCTCTTTTCATGCATACATACAAATCCTTCATTATTCTAACTATAATGATTACAACCATTAATAATGCAAATCCCATTAGACCCCTTAAGATTCATTTTAAGAGCACCAAACCAAATATTCCTAATCCCAATCACTATACAACAACCTAGCTTCATTATTCTATTTTCAATTCTAATTACCACATTACTATTCCATTTCCTTAATAATCATAGTCATTCACATAACACTAAATACATATCCATTAACCAATTCAATTAATGAGCATTATCCAAGATACAACAAGATACAACATTACATTCTCTTACAAGTATTATGAGTGTAGCCTAATGCATCATCTACCATTACATACACATCAATCATTTACATCAAGGAGCATAGCTCTTGACTATGAATATATTTACAACATGAATTCTACACATACATATACCATATGAATCATATACACCAACCTGCTACAAGTATCCATCCATAGCTAAAGAGAGAAGAGTCCACATTATGCACAAGAGCATCCAATGAAGAACATCCCAATAGAAGAAGGAACCAAACCACCAGACCATGTGGAACCCTAAGGAACCACCCGCAATGCTAGGAGATGACACAAGATCCCACACACACTCTAGATCTAGATGAAACCTAACAACCAAAGGATAACAGTCCACGCATCACGCAACTTAATTCAAGCTCAACAAAATATAAGACCTCCAGAGGCACCACGACAAAAAAGCTTAAGGAACTAGGATCCACATGTAGGGAAGAGCGTCATCACATGCTATCACCAACAATAAAGGATATCCTAGAATTTAGTTCCGACATTCGTGATACACATGTGGAACCATCTCAACCTTTGAAGAAATCAAGGGATTTTGGTTTTTTCGATTACCAGATCTTTCCATACCTCACTCCAGTCTACTCCGGGCCATGGGATGGGGCATCATCAATCTATTTATTATCTTATTAAGATGAGTTAATACTACCCATCCCACCTACGATTAATTAATTATGTTATCACTTGATTATTACAATAAACCTCCAATGAGCTATCCCAATGGTCTAGACCCTGACTCCATATCTCAAGGAATCCTAGCAGTCCATTCCTCATGACCTCAATAGACTCATGGAAGCCCACTCTCCCTAATCATGCTCCTAGGCAGGCTCTCAATACAACATAACCCAATTAACCAAGGTCTCCATTACAAGAATATCAACAACATCAATCTTGTACATATACGAATCTGAAACATGACAAGAGCCATAAAGCCAACATTTAAATCAAGAGCCTCGTGAAACTAAATACACATATAAGAAAGGCAAGGTATAAATCCTCTTGCATAGCCAAATTGTAGATCACCTCTATAGCGAGGCACTGGTCCTCTCCCTGGAGCAACACATATATCCTCCACAACAAGGAACATTCATCTTGCTGGAGCAAATATGACATAAACCTCAACAACAAGGTATAAATTCCTCATGTAGGACCTAAAACAACATAAAATAGCCAGAACTAAAGTGCAATCCACTCTCAGAATCACAAGGAAATAATCAAATGCCTCTAGAACAAAATCCGAATCCAAAAATACATCACAGACTGGCAAAAATTACCAAAATACCAAAACAAGGCCATTTAGCGCATCCATGGGAAAGAGTAGTGCATAAAGAACTTCTTTTAGTGCATAGAGAACTTCTTTTAGTGCATCCATGTCAGAGTCTAAAAATTAGAAGATAGAGAAAATGGCACATGTAACGCATACAAAGGCACACAAGGGGTCCAGAATAGTGCATAGGACTCGACTTTTAGTGCATACAACTAATTTTGCAGTGCACAGTGCCAGAGACCAAAAATGACAAAAATAGACGGAAATAAATTACGAATCCACCTAGAATTGCATATAGGCTCACAAAGGAGATACATAACACTCTCAGAAGGGGAATAAAGCCAAAATTGAGATAAAACAAGACATAATTAAAGCAACAAGTCCTCACAAAAACCAATAAAACTTCACTTCCCGGCTTCTCACAAACACAATCACACGAAGTCATTGCCCAAAAATCAAAAGATACCACCACAAGACAAAATTGTTGGCATTGTGTTGTCATTGATGTCAACCGGTATAGAATGACTACCAGTATAAGAGATGAATGTGAAACACTATCATGAATGCATATAGAATGAGATATCTTTGATATCACCTTATGTTGCAGTGCATTGGTAAAGTAAGGGAGACAATGTCATTTAGTAGAATGACCTTTGGAGTCACCAGTATATAAGTCATTGTTTGACTTGAGTGGAAGAGATGGGCAGGTTACTGGTATAGTCTGTCATCGGTAAGGAAATTATGTCATCTAGTAAGTGATGTGTTGACATGGAGAAGACAAATCAACCAAGTGAGAGGTTGTCAATCGACAAGCTTATGACCAATGTACAAGCATGATGAGTGAGGTGCTTGAACTATTATTTGTGATGAAGAGGCGAAATATTATCTAAATCACATCAACACATAAGGAGAAGGATGTATAGGTCACCGGTATGCTCTGTGGATGCAAAACTACAAGACTCCCACCGGATAGAGATGCAGTCTCCATGTGAACATATGACTGACAATGAGTGTACCCAATCGGATCACATGTGCCTATTTGAAGATATGTTGCACAAACAAGGAAGCCACATGAGTGTATTGCAAGATGCAGATGACAAGGATCCACTCCCACTAGTAAGTGGAGCTTATCTCCTATTATGCAAAGTATGCATCTTAGTTATGTGAGATAAGACAAAAGTAGAAGACAGGTGATTGAAGGCTCGCAGGTGAAACAAAAGGATGCCTCGGGCGCATGTAATCAGAGATGTGCACCAGATCAGAAAGGGTTGGCATATTGTGCCACCAAGACAAAAAAGAAAGAGTAAAGAAGTGATGGGTTTGTCACCTTGACAAACTGACTGAGATGATGTTTGGTCTGATGATGAAGAAGGCAAAGTGGAGTAGTTGCAGATAGAGAGTGTAGACAGAGGATGTTGTTGGATTAAAGATGGAGTTTGCTAAAGGTTGATGACATGGTGTCATCAAGGTGGTTACCAGTTAGTGTATCCATCGGTAAGGTTGACAAGGTGCAGATGTGGTAGGCTCCCATCTGATGAATATGAGCAGGTGATGGATTGATATGCTTGGTGATTGGTTAAGGTGTTCCACTGACAGAGTAGCAAAGCGTAGATATGATGGTTAACTGGTAAAGTGTGAGATACCGGCAGAAAAGAAGGGTCGGTTGTGTGTTGATTGTCGGTGACTGAGTCTAGCCGACACAAAGATCTTTGTTGAGATGGATATTGACAAGGATGCCATGTGGAGTTGAAGTGGCAAGCTCGCAGAGGTTGGTGAAGTGCCGTGTCAGGGAGGTAGCTAGTGGTTTGTCGACATTAAATGTTGACTGTGAGGCTTGAGGAAGAAATACAGAGGATTGCAGCTCGAGATGAAGGAAACAACAAAGATCCAGAAAGGACTGATCTTGCAGATTAGAGAGGATGAAGGAAAATGCATCACTCACGTGATTGGTCTGACAAAAGGCCAAAAAACATGATATAGACGGCTAAAGAGAGAAGACATGTTGCACAGGGTAAACAGATGGGCGATGCTCATTGATTGAGTGTTGAACATCGATCAAGGGCATGATAACAGATTGGATTGGATATGTCACGATGATCAGAGATCAAATCGGATGTAGATTCAGTGCATGGTAGAAACCCTAACCGTGCCAATGTTCAAACTCACGACTTGGCAGGAAAATCTGGATATAAGTATGCGAGCCAAAGACATTGTTGGGCTGCTGAATGAAAGTGTGTTGTTGTTGCATGAGAGAACAAATAAGTTAAGTACTCAATGAGAATCAAAAAAGAGATTGCGTGTGTGAGTGAGAAACGGGTTGAAGAGTTCAACCGACAATAGTGAGGCAACCGATAGACAAGGGTTGCAGAGAAGGCAAGTTGAGGACCGACATGAATCTAATGGTCAAGACCGGTGGTGGAGAGTAGAAGTGTAGCAGAGAGAAAAGAGAATTGGTAGAAAATAGATCTGACAGAGAAGAAGAAAAGGTTGATCTAGTGTAGAGTGCAGTAGAGAGTAAGGTTGCAAAAGTGTGAGGGTTAGTAGAGAACCGACAGTGAACTGGATAGAAGATCCAACAGAGAGATTTGTAGAAGTGTTACAAAATCCATTTGTAACAAGATTATTAATTTGTAAATGATTATGTTTTGTATTCACTGAGTTGTAGCTTGGTGCAAGGGTTATAGCTCCTTGGGTTGGTGCCCTAAATCAGTTGTTGGTACTCCTTGGGTTGGTGCCCTAAACATTGTAATTAGAGTTTAATTGTAAGGTTGGATTGGAGCAGTAGTCTCCAACAACATTTCTCATTGAGGTTTTTACCATCTTGGGTTTTCCTCATATATTTTGGTGTTATGTGATGCCCCTTTTATGTGTGAGTGCATTTATGTTAGTCTCCCATCTAACCAGAAAGTCTACATTCAATTATATCTGTTAACCAATATACTCACATAGGATTGTTTAAGGGAAAAGTTTGAGAACCACTGGTTCAGCCCCCTCTCAGTGGTACATTGTGTCTAACAATTGGCATCAGAGCCTAGGTTCCTATTCAGACGAGCTTTCTCCAGCTTGGGTAGATTTTGGCTTAAGGACACAATGGTCTGTTTAGTGTCAATCCCAGCTCTGGTGTTTAATGGGTCTAACTATTCCATTTGGAGTTGTAGAATGGAAGTTCACTTTCCTCTCTAGGGTATGATGTTTGGATGTATGTTGGAAACGACTGCCCTAGTAAAGTCTATCCTCCCACCGATTCAGATGTAGAAAGAAGAAACCAGTGCAATGAAGCAACAATGAAGGCTATACTCTGTGGGTTAACAGATGATGTCTCCTCATAGGTGGACAGATGCAGATCGACAAAGAGCTTATGGGATAGATTGAAGAAGCTCTATGGAAATGAGCCCACTACTGCAGAACCAACTTGTAATGGTAGAATGAGAAATGGATCTCATGTATCTATAGATGATGAAGGCAAATCTACTAGCAGATGCAACAATGATGATGAAGGAACCCACCTCTTCATGGCTCATGAATCTAAAGATGAGAGTCACACATCTGAAAATGATCATGCAGATCGCTCCTACCGGAAAGATGTGTTTAGCAGTTATAGTGAAGGTGAAGAAGAAGAGGAAGCAGAAGTTGATCTTGAAGGAGAGCTTGTAAATGCACTTGAAGAACTCAGAAGAGTAATAAATGAATACAAGCTATTCAAGAATATTGCTATTATGGAGTAGAACCAGTTGATCAGATGCCTTGAAGAATCTAAGAAATGCATCTCAGAGTTAAAGACTCAACAAGAAGACACCAAGGAATGCTGGTGTAAAGATCTAGAGTTTGAGCTAGAGGCCAAGGATAAAGAGTATCAACAGCTAAAAGGAGAAATGGAGATTCTCCAAAATCCCCTTGAGAAATGTCAGGATGAGATCAAGGTGAGAATCCAGTTTGATGGCAACAATGATGCCTTGGACAAAGTGTTGAAAAAGCATAAGCATGCCAAGGACATTGAAGGATTAGGAAGTGGTACCGGTGAATGCTCCACCAGCAAGAATGTCCCCCACAATGATATTTTGTTCGTCTCCTCAAATGGAGAGAAGAAGAGACAAATCTTCACTATCCAAAATACTCCCTAGAAGAAGGTTGATCTAACTACAACTGGTGAAGATTTGCAGATGAGAATGAAGACCGATGCTGCAAGAAGGAGGAACAATGCAGATCCCAAAGGAAAATGGAAGATGGGAGAAGACAACTTCACCATAAGCAGGAACATGAGAAGACAACAAAGAAGACCTCCTACTAGAAGAGGACAAGGAAGTGCTACCACCCACAAGACAAATAAAGTGTGGGAGAAGAAGAGATCACATGGAATAAATGCAAATAATGCACAAGCCATGATCCATCCTCAGAGAAGGAGAAATGGAGATGCTAGACCGGTAAGATCTCCTCAAGCATAGCAAAACAAATTTGTAAGTTATGTGCCCCCTCTCTTCGGTTACTGTTTTGCATGTAAAGAATATGGCCATAGGGCAGATGAATGCAAAATGAAGTCTAGGAATAGACAATATGTTCCTCTTAGAAATAATAATGTCATCTGTTGGAGGTGTAATGGCTTTGGCCATAAAAGTCATAACTATAGAAGGATGTACTTGTAGTCACATGACTACCGGTATAGTGGCTATGCTCAATATGGAAATGGGTATAGAACAAATGAGAGACAAGGGGTTGTATGGAGTCAAAGGAGAAATGTCCCTGTGGGATCAAGAGGTCCACCGGTTTCGGTTGCCAGTCACAACAACATGACCAAAAGAAGATGATCAAATTGGTATGTTAAGAGATTCCCCAATCATGAAGTTGGGATGGATGTTGTGTGCTACTATATAACTACTTCTGGTTATGCAACAAAATTCAGAAATACAAGGACCCATCAACAAAAGAAGGAAAGACCTGCTCCCAAGACTAAAAATGGGAAGAAAATTGTGACCAAGCAGGAATGGAAGAAGAAGCAAGAGGATGCAACTATGGACTGGCATTGTGCATTCAATGCACAAGTGATATCTCCTAAGGCCTAAAGGAGATGCAGGACCTCAGGGGGAGTAACATATTGACTAGATCATTCCCCCCCTCAGTGAAGGACACTTAGAAGAACAAGTTGCTGCCAGTATGAAGGATGAAATTGAGAAGATAAGTGTGTGTAGAGGTTGCCTTGGCTACGCACCTACAAATCAGAGTTGGATCACTACCGCATGTGTTAGTAGATGGAGATTAATAATTGAAATCAGATGTAAAGTGATACAAAATGTCAGGAGTTATAGAAAGGTGCTCCGGTATTGATAATGGCCTGGTATAAGGAACCGGTATGTGTCGAATGTTACTAGTATGAATGCTAATAGGTACTTGCAGGTTATGTAAGACAATAAGGTTAGAGATTATTGCATTAGCCTTGGTAGCATGGAATGGTGAAGTTATGTCTTAGGTGATATTGATGAAGACCTGAATGACATATGTTAGCCTAGTTGTTGAACATGCAGGCATGCATGTTTTGGGCTAACCGGTTTGATTTATGACTTGATGATGACATTGTATGGCATTGTGTACATCCAGGATCATGTCATAGGTTGTGGTGGATGTAATGGAGCTGAAAGATCATCAGATGATCACATATGCACAACTCAACCGGTTTAAAATGCAAGATGACCTCAGTATTGGATGTGACTGACAAGGAGGACTTGAGATGTATGGCTTAGGGGGAGTTCTTGTGCTTATGAAGCAGAGCCAACATGATTGAACTTGTAAGTGTACTGACAACCCAAACTATAGATGATGGAAATGGCTATAGGAATACCCAGGAGAATTTCATGGTTAAGAGTATCTATGTTTCATTTGGTTGGTTGTATTCATAGTACAATCACACTTGATTCTAAAGAAATTTGGGATCAAATGGGAGGTGATGCAGTCTGACCAGCAAGTAAGTAGTATTCATTGACACACCCTTCTGCAAATTGAGAGCTTTAATAATTAGTATTAGTTTTGTATGCTCAATTGGTGTCAGTTGATGGTTGAGTCCTCCATCTCAAGAGATGCAACTTGAGAAATTATACCAATTGGTATCAAAAGAGGAGATGCATTTGGTAAAGAGAAAAAGGGGAGAAACATATTTGACAATGATCGATAAACACAAGGAGGAGTGAAACCCCGACAATGCCCTTTGCCATTATTGTCAAAGGAGGAGAGAGTTTCTGTAGTATGCCACATACTACATGTGTGAGAATCCATGAATCACACAAAGGGGGAGAGAGAATATGTAGTATGTCAGATACTACATGTGTTGACATCAATGCCAAAGGGGGAGATTGTTGGCATTGTGTTGTCATTGATGTCAACCGATATAGAATGTCTACCGGTATAAGAGATGAATGTGAAACACTATCATGAATACATACAAAATGAGATATCTTTGATATTACCTTGTTTTGCAGTGCACTGGTAAGGTAAGGGAGAGAATGTCATTCAGTAGAATGACCTTTGGAGTCACCGGTATACAAGTCAGTATTTGAATTGTGTGGAAGAGATGGGCATGTTACCGGTATAGTCTGTCACTAGTAAGGAAAGTATGTCAATTGGTAAGTGATGTGTTGACATGGAGAAGACAAATCAACCAAGTGAGAGGTTGTCAACCGGCAAGCTTATGACCAATGTACAAGTAGGATGAGCGAGGTGCTTGAGCTGTTGTTTGTGATGAAGAGGTAGAATATTATCTAAATCACATCAACATAGGAGGAGAAGGATGTACAGGTCACCGATATGTTGTGTGGATGCAGAACAGTAGGACTTCCACCGGATAAAGATGCAGTCTCCATGTGAAGAGATGACTGACAGTGAGTGTGCCCAATCAGATCACATGTGCCTGTTTGAAGATATGCTGCACAAATAGGGAAGCCACATGAGTGCATTCTAGGATGCAGATGACAATGATCCACTCCCACTAGTAAGTGGAGCTTATCTCCTATTATGAAAAGTATGCATCTTAGTTTTGTGAGATAAGACAGAAGTCGAAGGTAGGTGATTAGAGGCTCACATCGGATCTATCGGTAAAAAAAAGGATGCCTCAGGTGCATGCAATCAGAGATGTGCACCCGATTAGAAAGGATTGGCATATTGTGCCATCGGGACAGAAAAGGAAGAGTAAAGAAGTGATGGGTTTGTCACCTTGACAAACTGGCTGAGATGATGTCTGGTTTGATGATGAAGAAAGAAAAGTGGAGCAACTGTAGATAGAGAGTGTAGACAGAGGATGTTGCCAAATTAAAGATGGATTTTGCTAAAGGTTGATGACATGGTGTCATCAAGGTGGTTACCAGTTAGTGTATCCACTGATAAGGCTGACAAGGTGCAGATGTGGTAGGCTCCCATCTGATGAAAATGAGTAGGTGATGGATTTATATGCTTGGTGACTAGTTAAGGTGTTCCATTGATGGAGTAGAAAAGTGTAGACATGATGATTAACTGGTAAAGTGTGAGATATCTGTAGGGTTAGAGAACCGACAGAAAAGAAGGACCGATTGTGTGTTGATTCTCGGTGATCGAGTCTAGCCGACACAAAGATCTTTGCTGAGGTGGAAATTGACAAGGATACCACATGGCGTTGAAGTGGCAAGCTCGCAGAGATCAATGAAGTGCCATGTCAGGGAGGTAGCTGGCGGTTAGTCAATATTAAATGTTGACTACGAGGCTTGAGGAAGAAATCCAAAGGATTGCGGCTCGAGATGAAGGAAACAATAAAGATCTAGAAAGGACTGATCTTGCAGATTGAAGAGGATGAAGGAAACCGCATCACTCACTTGATTGATCTGACAAAAGGCCAGAAAACATGCTACAAACGGCTAAAGAGAAGACGTGTTTTGCAGGGTAGACAGATGGGCGATGCTCATTGATTGAGTGTTGAACATTGATCAAGGGCATGATATCAGATTGGATTTGATATGTCATGATGATCAGAGATCAGTTCGGATGTAGATTCAGTGCATGACGAAAACCCTAACCGTGCCAATGTTCAAACTCACGACTTGGCGGGAAAATTTAGATATAAGTATGCGAGCCAAAGATATTGTTTGGGCTGCTGAATGAAAGTGTGTTGCTACTGCATGAGAGAACAAATAAGTTGAAAGTAATCAATGAGAATCAGAAAAGAGACTAAGTGTGTGAGTGAGAAATAGGTTGAAGAGCTCAACCAGAAACAATGAGGCAACAAGTAGACAAGGGTTGCAAAAGATTGCAGAGAAGGCAAGTTGAGGACCGACAGGAATCAGATGGTAGACATCTGACTAATTTATCAAGACCGGTGGTGGAGAGCAACAGTGTAGTAGAGAGAAAAGAGAACCGATAGAAAATAGATCTGACAGAGAAGAAGAAAAGGCTGATCCAGTGTAGAGTGTAGCAGAGAGTAAGGTTGCAGAAGTGTGAGGGTTAGTAGAGAACCGACAATGAACTGGATAGAAGATCCAACAAAGAGATTTGTAGAATTGTTACAAAATCCATTTTTAACAAGGTTATTAATTTGTAAATGATTATGTTTTGTATTCACTGAGTTGTAGCTCGATGGAGGGGTTATAGCTCCTTAGGTTGGTGCCCTAAATTAGAGGTTGGTACTCCTTGGGTTGGTGCCCTAAAATTAGGGGTTGGTACCCTAAACATTGTAATTAGAGTTTCATTGTGAGGCTAGATTGGAGTAGTAGTCTCCAACAACATTTCTCATCGAGGTTTTTCCCATCTTGGGTTTTCCTCGTATATGCTGGTGTTATGTGATGTCCCTTTTATGTGTGAGTGCATTTGTGTTAGTCTCCCATCTAACCGGTAAGTCTGCATTTAGTTAGATCTGTTAAGCGATATACTCACATAGGATTGTTTAAAGGAAAAGTTTGAGAACCACTGATTCACCCCCCTCTCAGTGGTACATTGTGTCTAACAATAAGGTAGAGATAGGGTCTCACACACAGATAAAGTGGAAAACAAGGACTCAACAAGTCCATAGGGAAGGCAATGCAAAAGACAACATACACAGAGGATGCATAATGACATTTCATGGCAACACTCAACAAAATAAATAAAAACATACAAATAATCATTTCCCATCCCATATATATATATATATATATATATATATATATATATATATATATATATATATATATATATATATATATATTAACATCCTTTCTTTAATTATGTTTCCCAATCTCCCACAAACAATCTTTTAGCAGACATGAAGCAAGCAAGCTTTTCCAGGAAACCAAATCGTAGAAGATTTAAATACAACTGACCTGGAGATTAGTAGTGATGGTAAGAGAAAGCTGACAAAGAGCAAACCAAATTTCAAGCTTAGCAAACTTCAATCAATCCAAAAACCAAGCTCAATCCAAAGCTAAAATCCTCATTCACACAAAAATTTCTCTCGGAAGCCAACCATACAAAATTTCCAAAAAACCAATTAAATAGAAATTGAATTCAAAACTATAGAAAGAATTCGACCAATCAGAAAATTCCCAAAAACTATATTCTATACCAACCTCTTTCCAAAATCAAGGTAAATAATATAAAATAATATTATTTACTTATCCCCACAAATTAACCAATAGAATAATAGAGCAGGTAAGAAATATAATATTTAATTAACCCCATTAAGTAAAAAAGGCAAATAATAATATAAACAACCAATAATAAATTAAACCATGGGCACAATTAAATATAAAAGCCTAATAATAAAATAACTAAGGGTAATATAAATAAATACTCCAAATTAATTTTATAGCCTCAACTATATAAATAGATAATAATTCCAAAATACTTAATTAATAAAATATTTAAACAATAAATAATATCCAATAAACACTTAAATCAATAAATAAATATTAATCAATAATAATCCCAATAATATTAATCTCATTAAATTAATATTAAATATTATTATCAACTATTAATTTATTTTATTATTATAAACTATGTGAGCCAATTAATTAATTAATAATTTAATTAACCAATAATCACAAACTCCTCAAGATGATTCGACAAGTGGTAACACAAAATACCACACGCACTATATGATGACTCAACTCAAGATACTAGACTAACAAGGATATCAACTTAAACCTAGAGTGTAGAATGGGATTTCATGTCACCTCCGATCAACTTGCCTTTGGGATGAAGACACACTCAAACCTGTGAAGCCAGGTGGGGTCGATGTCTAGTACCTACAAACCTATCACCACCAATACATATACAACAATATATACAATAGCATATATCATGAAATAGGCAGACAATTGAAAGGGAATCACAATGTCATATCGTGTTCATGAATGAGTGGTATGACATTGTCCCTATCAGAACGCAATAGAAGATAGTCACGATAGCTAAGCACTATCATAATCATCATCATAGCCAATATAATCATGAAATAGGGTCAGTACATAATATTATACCACCAAATCATCATAGAGTGGGCTAAGTTATATCAATATGATCCATTGATGTACACAAATGCAAGATGAATCAGGTAGGGGCACTACAGTTAGTGTAAATAGTATTGTCATTATCAAACTAGTTAACATATCACTCTTTCTAGGTTGAACCGTCCACACTTGTTATGTCTCCACTTAGGGAAGTTTTAGTTTTTGTCTCACTTTATGTGGTTGAGATACATATACTCACCTCTCAAGATACCTATCACATGCACATTTAACACATGTTATCACACTTGTTATATGAGCTAACATGTGTTGCATTTTTAGAGCGGTAGTCATAGTTTTAGTCCTACCTTCGTACCTCCCTTTCCTTTCCTTTATATGCAAGGTTAATAATTGCACATTTGATACTCTCATTTTTATTGTCAACCATGATTTTTGTGCTTATTATTCACCTGTGGAAGATGTTATTAATTTTTTTTTGAGATCTTCGTTTCTCCAATATGATATTAGATCCATGAATTGCAAGTTCCTTCTCTAAACTAGGTGAATCCAACACTTAAAACCTAGCAATAAAGTATTGTGGACCCAAATGACCATTTCCATTGAGTCCAAAAGGATCAAGAAATCTGCAAGAGCAATCTTTTATTTGATGAAAATTGGTAAGTTTTAATTTTAATTTTTTTGCATTGTACATTACTGCATGGTATGAAATTCATATAAATCCATTCAAATACATATTTTAAGGAACACACACACACACATGTATATGCATATGTGTGTGTGTGTGTGTGTATGTATATGTATATGTGTGTGTGTGTGTGTGTATGTATATGTATATGTGTGTGTGTATATATATTGTTTATGGTAAAAATAGAAACAACAATACTGAAAGATTAAAATAGATTCAACCACAAAACCCTAGCCTAACAACAACAAAGATCCACCATAACATATGAAGATTATATATATATATATATATATATATATATATAGAAACAACAATACTGAAAGACTAAAATAGATTCAACCACAAAACCCTAGCCTAACAACAACAAAGATCCACCATAACATATGAAGATTATCTAAGATAATCCAAATGAACAAAATCACAAAGATTATACCATCATATGTCCAATAGGGTTTGAATCCCCATTCCTCCTATCTCCATTGATCTTGCTTGATATATTTGCTCTTAAATTTTATGTGTGCATAAGAGCTCAACAAAGAACGGAAATATGGTTGCAAGTAGGCTTGATCGCATATGAAAAGCTTGAAAGCATAGTTGAGGGTTGATAATGAGAGAAGCATCCTCTTATATAGAAGACACTGTAGGAAATGGAGGGATAAGATTAAGAGGTGTAAATGATAGATGGTTGGCTAGGATTAGAGGGTAGGTAGAGGAAATAAGAAAATAATGAGAGGGTAGGTAGTGTAGGAATTAAAAGATGAACGACATGTGTCATATTGGGTAGAAAAGGCTAATGATTTAATTAAATAAATAAAGATTTATTTAATTAATAGAGGAAATGGGATTAATTAAATAAATAAGTATTTATTTAATTTAGGAAAAGAACAATTTAAATAAATAAAAGTATTTATTTAAATGAGGAAAAAGGCTAGAAGAGGATGAATCAATTAATTAAATAAATAAAGATTTATTTAATTAATAGAAGACTTAGGCTAAAATAATTAAATAAATAAATTTGACTAGACAAGGCAATTTTGGGTGTCTACATTTTGCCCCTCTTTGAGACAATGCAACTTGTCGCGTTGTTTCAAAGAAGATAAGATAAATTGATACAAAGTTGCCCCAAGACAGGAATGATACACCCCCTCGAGAGATTGGATTAAAATGTGTGAAAAGATCGCATACAATCTCTCGATAAGAAAGAAAGGCTAGAAAGGACTGACAAGATAAGATAAAGTGATAGAGTCACGGGATAAAGAAGACTGACTTAGGAGACTAGGGCTAGGGTAGTCTATAAGATAGACTACGAGGGAAAACATCCTCATTGTCATCCACACACCTAAGAGATCAGAGTGCAAAGAGAGTAGAGAGCAGTCAACAATCAACAACGATGGCATTGGTGCATATATTCGATTGCGTTTGCCGATATTAGAGGCCAGTAGATGAAAGAGAGCCGGTGAGTACCACAAAACCTCCTTGTACCCTGTTGCATTAATTATTGTCATAAATGCATGTTAGGTAGGTCAATAAATGCATATTAGGCAAGTCTAACAAAATGTCAAACGGGTCAAAAGATGGGAAGGCGCATATGTGTTGGTGCCAGGCGCGTCTGGGTAGGTTAGGCACATCTGTGCTTGGTCTAAGCGTGCCTATGATTCTAAAAGTGTCTATGTCAAATGTGAGTGTGTTTGCGAAGTGCAGGTGCGTCTATGCAGAGCAGGCACGTCTATGTAGAACAAAGGCACGCCTATGTGTTTCAAGCGTATCTGTGAAATGCAAAAAAATCTATGAAGTGTGTAAGTGCGTTTGTGTCATGAATGTGTGTTTACGTCTTTAAGGTCGAATAAAAAGTTCTGTGATAAACATACGTTGTCGATTGGATAAGCTACTGAGAGGATACACTCAAACAGGTCCTCTAGGGAAGACTAGGCTAACAGATAGGATTGGGATGGACAATTCTGTAATAGAACATACGTTGCCAATCAGGAAACTACTCAAGAGGATACACTCAAGCAGAGGCCCTAGGATAGGATAGAGCCAGGCACTTTGTGATGAACAGGGAGTGCCATAGAAATTGACAATTTTGTGATAGAACATACGTTGTCAATTGGATTAGGCTGAAATTGACAATTCTGTAATGGAACATACATTGTCAATTGGATAAGCTACTCAAGAGGATACACTCAAGTAGGTGCCCTAAAAGATAAGATAAAAGCAACACTTTGTGATGAACAAGGATTACTACTAGGATAGAGTGCCATATGATAGATATAAGCACTAGGATAAAAAGTAACACTTTGTGATGAATAGGGAGTACTACTAGGATAGAGTGCCATATGATAGATATAAGCACTAGTATAAAAAATAACACTTTGTGATGAACAAGGAGTACTACTAGGATTGACACAGTTTATTTGCTTGACTGCATAAGGACTTACCTATGTTGGAGTCATGGGAGAGATACCCTTTGACTCAAGGGTTACGAGCAGAGTTGACATTTGAGGATAGAGCAATAGTTGAGGCCATGGGCTTACGGTATATTATGTATATGCCTGATTTTCAGGCAAACATGTGGTTGTTGACTGCATTAGCTAAGAGATGGTACTCAGAGACATGCACTTTTCATTTACCAATGGGTGAGATGACAGTCACCTTAGAGGATGTGTACAGGATATTGCGGATACCGATCGATGGGGAGTTGGTTCCGTACGACCGAGAGGGAGACAGGGATGCACTGAGATGAGTGTTTCAGGATCCAGGACTAGAGATGAGGGCATGACATGTGGCTTGGGATACTATGACAACTAAAAGATTGGCTCTATCGACGGTGCTGGTAGGAGTGATCAACGGGTTCCTATGTCCAGATAGGGCAACACAAGGGTTGGCTGTGAGATGGGGGAGGACTTTGGAGACATTGGTGACTGAGCACACCAGGTTTGCATGGAGGTCGTGTCTGCTGGCACACTTGTATTATGAGTTGCATCAGTTTGTGTATCATGGATCAATAGGATTGGTGTGACATTACTGCAGGTATGGGCATATGAGCATCTTCCGGTTACACGACCGATACACTTTAGAAGCAGGGGACATGGGTGTAGCTATGTGCATTTGTATGATATGATTACATCCCAACCACAGATTGGGAGGCTAGAGTATTGGTGTCAAGTGATTGATGAGGTAGGCAGTGTGGTATGGAGGCCTTATCGAGATTGTGAGGAGTGGGAGGATGACATAGTCGAGCTGCCATATGTGTTCAGGAGTAGGTATTTGATCAGGAGGATGCCCTATGTCATTGAGTGGCAATTGTTAGACAAAGTATGCATGTAGTTCGGCAGTATACAATGGATGCCATGTGGCTCAGGGATGTATGCACGAACAGTGAGGGATCAGGCACATTTAGGTCCATTACTTTCGTATGATCAGGCAGTGACAGAGATGCAGGAGATGGTTCCCATGCCTTGGGATATTTGAGTAGATGTGGAGGATGCAGGCATGGATGTTGAGTACAGTGCATATTAGGCAGAGCATCCATTTCCATGACTGACGGATCTAGGGGAGCCGATAGAGGGGGATGGTGGAGATGATAGTGGGGATGGTGGAGGTAGAGGTCGATGATGGAGGCGAGGGGCAGTAGCAGAGAGGAGAGTGGCTCAGAGGAGAGATGGAGGAGAGGAGAGGTAGGATCATATAGTCAAAGGTAGAGGTGGATTGCCTTTACAGGTGCTAGCAACATAGGTTCCTAGACAGGTACAGGGACAGGGACAAGGACAACCACAGGAGCAACCATAGGGATAGGGGGAGGTGGGAGGAGAGGAGGAAGATGAGATACTATCCTTGAGGGAGATCTGCTAGGGACAGACAAATGAGATCCAGGATTTGGAGCGAGATGGGGCTAGGCTCAAGAGACAGTTGAGGGACACTGAGCGGGAGATAGATCAAGCTATTTAGCGCTACACGGAGGCTGAGACATCACTAAGGGCAGGGAGGCAGGCAACAAAGGACACAGGGGCTGGATACACCTATGTTCTATGGGTAGGGGAGGAGATAACCTACTGGAGAGACCTATATTATGGACTTGTGCCACCAGATTAGCGGGCTAGGAGATTCCGGAGACCATCGTAGACTACGACGACCACTGGAGGGAGAGACAGGAGACAAGCGTCTAGTGGTGGGGTCATGGGTCCTCCACCACCACCAGATAGAGGGGGGAGAAGAGATGATCCTGGGGCAGGGACTTCCAGGGCTGAAACTCCATTGAGGCTAGCTAGCTCCGAGGGAGGGAGTTCATCATAGCCTTAGAGGGCTCCCTATGTCAATTTTTGTACCATTTTTGTATAACGATGTGGACACCTTCGGGTGATTTTGTAGCCATATGTATTTTGACATCATTGTATCATGACACTTATGATTTTTTGAGATAAATATATGAGATGATTCATCCTTGCGGCAACTATATGCATATGTACCTATGTGATGTTGCTTCTATGTGATGCATGTTTCTATGTGATGCTTATGATATGGATGCAAATATGTATATGATGAAATACAATATTTTTTCTCTTTTCTATTTTTATATGTTATGCATATATGAATGTGAATGTATGAAATGTAGATGAATATGATAATGTACAGGATGAGATGCATGATGTGCTAACATGTGTTGTGTGCAGAATGTGATGCAATTGTGAGATCTATATGTATGTATGAAATGCTAATATGTGGTAATGCAGGTGAAAACTACAGGAAATGCAAATATTTTTGGCATGTCATTATACTCAGTCATGTGATAGCGGGCTACACGGACTCAAGAAGGATGATGGAGGTCAATCAAGAAAGGGGGATGAAAGATAGAAGATATGGAAGTGAAAGAGCTTCTTGTGCTTTATCATCATTGAGCTTTATTATGGAAAATAGGTTATGACAATCGAGGTATATGTTCGACCCAGAAAGTCATTGTACTTGGTTGCATGGAGATCAGACAGTTGCAAACAAGGAATGCCCCATCCTTGCCTTTCTAGTCAAAGACATCTTGGAGATAAAATCTCTAGTCAGAGACATCCCGGAAAAGCTAAAAGACATGTCACCAAAAGATAAAATCAAAAGAAAACCAAGACTCGACACCAACATCCACTGTAGTCCTCAAATTTAGCGCCTCTTTTCACTTGTATAAGTCTATTTGATTGTGGTCACAATGTTTACTTTCACAAAAGGATATATAGCACTGAACCATAATGTTGTCCGAGTCTGTTGAAAGATTTGATTTGTTGAAGCCAATTGTTGTTGTGTCGCATCTGAAATAGACTGAATCCATGAAACTGATACTTTACTGCAAAGAAAACAAAACTTTATTTCAGATCTATGATGCAAGTGTTGCTTTATTGTGGATTGTGCGCGGATAGACTGGAGAAAACTGGAAGAAACTGTACTCCTCAGAACATGTAATGCTCTTAGTTCCACACCCATCACTAGACTTAGGATTTGCCTTAGCCATAGATAGGGGTGAAAAGGAGGGATTATTATGAATGGCTAACCAATCTTAGGAAGATCAATAACAAGGCACGATGGGAATGAGTAAGTTTATTATGGATGGATAGGTTGTGAGTGTGTGCAAAGTGAAGGGATGAGATTGAATCCCGAAGGAGGGAGGATAAATGTCTCTAAACATGGTGCCAATAACCTGGTTTTCACCATGGTACTTGCTTAGGGTGCCACCAAAGTGGTTTTCATCGTTGGATGAATTTATTTCTCTTTACTTTTTTCAATTTTTTCAATTTTTTTTTTTGTGTCACAAGGTGCCTGTTTGCCAAGTTTTCACCAAGTAATGATTTTTTTTTGGTATTTTTGAATTAGGATATTCTGAAGAGCTATGTGTAAAACCTATGAAGGTGCATGTTGTTGATTGGATCCTCCAAAGGTTCTCCATCTAGCATCGAAAGTTGATATGCACCAGATCCATAAATTGTTGTGATGATGTAAGGACCAAGACAATTCAGTTCGAACTTGCCCTTTTTCTCTTTGTCTTGCTGATTTTTGGGATTTTCTCTGAGAACTAAGTTACCCACTTCAAATGTGTGAGGCTTTACCTTATGATTGTAATTGCGACTCATTCTTTGTTGATAAGCCTTGAGATGATTAAAAGTAGTTTGTCTTCATTCATCCAATAGTTCTAGTTCTTGTAAGCGAGAGACCCTGTAGTCTTCATCACTGATAAGATTGTGCAAAGAGACTCACAAAGATGGTAACTTGACCTCAATAGGAAGGATAGCTTTGGTGCCATAGGCAAGTGAATAAGGTGTGGCTACAGTAGGTGTGCGAACACTTGTGCGGTAAGCCCAAAGTGCGGGATTAAGTTGGATGTGCCAATTTTGGCCAACGTCATCGACTGTCTTTTTTAGGATTTTAAGAAAGTTTTATTAGACGCCTCAGCTTGACCATTACCTTGGGGTTAGTATGGAGTGGAGAAACGATGGGTAGTATGGAAGTGATCACAAAGTTCATGAAAATCTTGGTTTTTGAAGGAACATTCGTTATCAGTGATGATAGAAAGAGGAATACCGTACCGACAAATGATATAGTTAAGAATGAATGTAGCAATATGTTTTCAAGTGACCTGTGTAAGAGGCACGAATTCAATCCATTTTGTAAAATACTCTGTGGCATTGATAATGAATTTGTGGCCATTGGAAAAAGGAGGGTGAATCTTGCCTATGAGATCGAGCCACTACTGACAAAAGGGCCAAGGAGTCACAATCGGTTGAAGTTCTTGTGTTGGCGCATGAATAAGGTTTCCATGAATTTGACATTGCTTACATTTATTGACAAATTAATATGAATCTTTTTCCATACTGGGCCAGTAATATCTAGTCCTGATGAGTTTCTTGGCTAAGGTAGGACCACTAGAATGAGGACCACATATACCTTCATGAACTTTGTGTAATGCAATCTGAGCTTCGTCCCCTTCTAAACATCTAAGAAGAGTGCCATATAGACCTCAACGGTATAGGATATCGGCTAAAATGACATATCGGGGAGATTGGCAAATGAAAGTACGACGTTGGTTGTTGGATAAGTTAGGAGGAAGGATATTGTTACGAAGGTATGTGAAAATGGAACCATATAAATGGGAATTAGGACCAACGACACACAACATTTTAGTAGGAGTGATCTCATACAAGGGAACCAAAAGGTTATCCACCAAGAACTCATAGCGGGTTTCATTCTGTGGTAGATCAATCAGTGAGGCAATAGTAGCCATGGCATTTGCAGCTCGATTATGTTCTCTTGGTATCAGCTCAAAGGTTATCTTTATGAAATGTTGCTTGAAGTCATCTACCATTTTCTTGTAGGGCATTAATTTTTCATCCTTTGTTTGGTAGTCATTAGTTGCTTTACGAATTACAAGTTGAGAGTTCCCAAAAACATGAAGTTCCTGGATCTTCCACTGAATTGCAATTCGTAATCCAGTTGTTAATGCCTCATATTCTGCTATATTATTAGTGCAAGGAAATGACAATCTGTATGATTTTGGAATGGAGTCCCCTTGAGGTGTGATAAAGAGGATACCATCTCCTGTACCATGTTGCGTGTAGGAGCTGTCAAAGTACATTTGTCAAGGCTTCGTGTGTGATACCGTCAGGATGGATTCATCTGGAAACTCTGAAGTTAGAGGAGCATTATCTATCATGGGTGCATCTGCCAACTGATATGCGATAGTTTGTCCCTTTATTGATTTTCTGTCCACATATTCAACATCGAATTCACTCAAGATCATCACCCATTTGGCTAGTTTGCCAGTAAGCGTTGCCTTATTGAGAAGATACTTCAATGGATTTATCCTTGCGACCAACTTAGTTTTATGAGTTAGCATGTAATGTTGTAATTTATGCAAAGAAAAAACTACAACAAGACACACACACTCAATTGGTGTGTAGTTAAGCTCATAACCGACCAAAGTATGATTGAAGTAATATACTACCTTTTCTTTACCTTCAACATCTTGTTGTGCTAAGAGTGCCCCCAATGCTGTTTGCATGGCTGATACGTAGAGTAATAGAGGTTGTTATGGAACCAGTGGCATCAAGACTGGTGGATTCAAAAGATAATCTTTGAGTATCTGAAAAGCCTATTGACAGTTATCATGCCATTTGAATTTGATGTTTTTGTGTAGCAAGTGCTGAAAAGGATGACATTTATCCGCAAGTTGTGCTATGAATCTTCGTATAGACTAAAGTCTTCCCTCTAAAGATCAAAGTTGACTGATATCCTTGGTGGTGGCATTTCTAATATAGCTATGACTTTTGTTGGATCGGCTTCAATTCCTCTTTTTGAAACAATGTATCCAAGGAGCTTCCCAAAGGTTACTCCAAAGATATACTTCTTGGGATTGAGTCTCACTTTGAATTTTTCTAACTGATAAAAAATGACTGAAAGGATGTCCAAATATGTGTCTCTGTCTAATAATTTTCCCAAGAGGTCATCAACATAATCCTCTATAGTTACGTGCATAAGATCATGAAAAATAGTAGTCATAGCTCTTTGGTATGTAGCGTCTGCATTTTTGAGCCCGAAGGGCATGACATTCCAGCATAAAGTTCCCCAGGGATAAGTAAATGATGTTTTTGATGAATAAATGATGAACAGTGAGTACCAAACCGGTACTAAGATGGGGGGGGGGGGTGAATCAGTACAGGCAAAAATCTCTTTTACTTAAACCGTTTATGACTGAAAAACTCTGAACTTGACTGGAAAGCAATAACACCGGTCTAAACCAGGTTACTACCAGTTTAACACAGTGAGACAGTGAAGGACCTAAACCGGTAACACTTAGCTTTCCACACAATCTAACATCTTATTTCCACTTCACCCATGCGCATACACTAGTACTCTATAATCAGAAATATAATAACTTGCTAGTTCAACATGATTTACCACTTCACAGAAAATAACAAAGCATCACATGAAAAGGCATCACACATAACACACATATGTTTTTCACGTGGAAACCCGATTGGGAAAAACCATGGTGGGGATGAATACCCACAAGCTGTTCTTTGAACCCTTTTGAAGTCTACTATGTTAGGAGCCTAGTCTGGTTAAAGACTTTTAAAATAGGTTCTGTTAGGAACCGATCCTGCTAGGGATCACCCAGTTAAGGGATGGCTAAAATACTCGGTTAAGGGTTAAACCCTGTTAAAGGTTACCTTGTTAGAGGATTTCAAGAACTCAAAGATTTTGAGTCACCCTATTAAAGGATTTATAGCAAGCCGGTTAAAGCTACCCTGTTAAGGGATTTTCCAACTGTTGAAGTGGTTAGAGGTCAACATGTATTACAATGATCTGGTAACAACACTTCAATGCCAATGCAGATCCACTTTAGTTCCTTCCTTCTGCAATCACACTTTGCAGGTATCTATTCTCTTATCTGGTCTAGCAAGAATCATGTATCTCTGCACTTAGATACACACACAACATTTGCCAACAACCTCAACATGAAAATCAACATCAACCTTATAGGAAACAGATATGTCGGTAGCATAAACCCTAAACCCTAAACATTTAGGTTAAGCAATTCAGTCAGTTCAATCCTAACCATTGAAAATATTGCATTGATTACAACAGTCTTGAACAGATCTCAAGACGTTCTCCAATGTTTGTTCTTCACCGTTTCTTGGAGGCTGATAACCCATCATGCGTTCTCCACCATTTACAGAGACTTCGCACATTCCCAAGGTAGATAGGATCGATCTCCTTCATGAAAGATCCTACACGCGCACAAGGTTGACGTGACAACACAATCATCACACGATGTCATCGGTTGAATCACACAGGCTTGGAATACTTCAACCGGAAACGCTGAAGCTAAGACTACCAACTGGTAATCATACCATATGAAACCTTGATACAAAACATTCCATATACCGGTTCACATTCCAACATATCGGTTCACTTGGACAGACATACTGCTTCACTTTTTCACATATACCGGTTCACAACATCATACCGGTTCTCTTGCAAGTTGCTTACTTCAATATACCGGTTCACTCTTCAGCATATTGACATCTATGACAACATACAATATCATCATGTCATCATACTTTACACATATGCCAACAATTTTGTGTTGGTCCTCAAGTGCAGTTTTTATTTGGTTATAGCCATAAAATCTGTCCATCAAAGATAACATCACATGACTTGTTGTGAGATCCACTATCAGGTCTATGTTTGGCAATGTAAAGTCATCCTTAGGACAAGATTTGTTGATGTCTCTAAAATCTGTACATATTCTGATGCTGCGATCTATCTTACTGACCCGTACTAAGTTGGAGATCCATTTAGGATAATCAATTGGATGTATGGATCCAACATCCAACAATTTTTCAAGCTCCACCTTTACTAATAATGCCACTTGCGGATGCATGTTTCTTAATTTTTGTTTCACTGGCTTTGCTCCTGGTTTAATTGTCAAATGATGCATTACTAAATCCGGATCCAGTCCATGCATATCAACATATGGCCATGCAAAATTGATTTGTCACTCTGTGAAGAAACTTATGAACTTTGGTCTTTCTCTCTCTATCAAAGACTGTGCAAGGAATATGTTATGTGGAGTCTCTTTTGTACCGATGCTTGTTTTGATAGTCTCCTCTACTAACATGGATGATTTTTCTTCATATGATGCAGGGAGAATGTCGAGCCTTCCATCTTCGAGCGCCTTAGAGAGGTTTTCACCCTCAGATACGTCCTTTCTTTTTACTTTTTTGGGGTCAGACAGTGCCACAATGTGGTTTTCACTGTAAAATCCATGATTTGTTTTTATTTTTACATTTTTACGACTAGAAGGCCCAACACCCTCACCAAAATATGCCACGTTGTTGAGTTCTATAGTGTATCCCGCCTTATGGTCCCCAAGTAGAAGATCATCTCATATTCCTAAATAGTCAATGAAGGCCTCATCATTTTGGAATGTGTCGAATTGTACAGGTCCTTCATGGTCCCAATCAATGAGCTGGTAGTGAAAAAGGGGAAGGCCTTCAATATTTTCAAAGTCAATGAGAGTAAGGGTGAAGATACATTTATATTTAGGTATATCAAGATAGTTGTCGAGGTCATCGCTGTCACTCTCCTCATTTGTCTTGATCATGAATGAGTCCAAATTGTCATCACTAAAAGCGAATTCAGGAATGAGTGTCCTCATTCTTCATGATTTCGACCTAGAACCTAAAAACAAAGACTATATGGGATCCTCAGGGGTTGTTTCTTGACCAACTCTGAATTTTCTATAAAATTCCTCTTCTTCTGTGGGTTCACCTAGTTCTTTGAATGTCTCAGTGAGTTCAAAATCACTGGATGATTTGTCCGAACACCATTCCCATTCATTGGAGTCGGTGGAATGGTGACTCTCTTGTTGATCATTGGAAATTTTGATTTGTAATGCTTCTTTTGATTTTCGAGTGTTTACCCTGGAAGATATGAAACCAAGCTCTTTCAAGCGCTAATTTTTAAATGTCAATTTTGGTTGCAAAGGTTGAGTGATACTTTCTTTTCTTAAACAAAGAGGACTTTTACCATCGTACCCAAACTTTTGTAGGATCTTGAATCCTTTGCCATATTTTTCACATGGTATCCTGATGTGATCTTGTGTATCATCTTCAGGGTCTCCTAAAGAATTTTGTATAAGTCTTCTTCTTCCATTTCACCCCACTTTTAGAATATAGTAGGATCCCACTTTAGCATAATGATAGATACCCGTTTAGAAGGACGTGGTCGTCCATATTCTTTTGGTGAATTCATAACTTGCCGCAAGCACATGGTTTGATTTAGAGTGTATTCACCCATGCCTTTATCCTGATATTTCTCTTTAAGCTCACCTTGCTTTGATGTTGAAGGTTTTAATGATTCAGGGTCAATATATGTTGATGATGGGATAGCCTCTCTATTAATTGGAATTATTGTCTCGACTTTTGGCCTCAAATTATTGTAGTATATAAATGGATTAGGATCACCATTAACTGTTACTTCAACTTCATTATGAGGAAACTTAATGCATTGATGGTATGTAGATGGGACTGCTCTCATCTCATGAATCCATGGACATCCTAGCAATATGTTGTATGTGAGATCAAGGTCTAGGACTTGAAAAACCACATCCTTTGTAACCAACCCTACTCTGAGAGGTAAGGTGACTGTGCCCTTGGATGAACGTTCTTCATCATCATATGCCTTGATGGTAATTTTGTTTGTAGCATTCACAACTTTATCTGAATATCCTAATTGTATTATTGTGTTCAAAGTACATATATTGAGACCATCTCCTCCATCTATCAGGACTCATTTTATTTGATGTTTGTGTAGGAAGGCTTCAATGTGTAAAGGTGCATTATGCGGTTGGCTTACAGATGCATCGTCAACTTCAGGGAATGTAAGAGAATGTGGAACAGAAAGATATCCCACCATGGATTGAAACTGGTCCACGTTCAGATCAGTGGGTACAAAGGTTTCTCTCAAAGTTTTATCAAGGATGGCTTTATGTGTGGGGGATATGCATGAAAGCTCAAGGATGGAGATAAGCGTGGATGTCTTCCCTAACTGTTCTACTAGGCCATACTCAAGTTTGGCAGATGAGGAAGTGGTAGTTTTAGCTAGAGCACCTTGCAAGGTGACCTTACCTCAATGAGTTGTGATATTACATTCAGAGGTAGATTCGGAAGAAGGTCCAATGCCTTTCAAGACAACTTTGTGTCTTTAGGCTAGAAATTTCAAGCGTTTTGTCCTTTATGATAATAGTAGAAACATAGTTGTCCATTGAAATGTGATTAACAGTTGAATCATAGCTATAGGACACTTTGGTATAGTTGGCTTGCTCATCTGTGGCTTTGGCTTTTCCCTTGTCATGTTTAGGGAATGGTTCCTTAAACATCTCATGTTCTTGATTAGATTTAAGTCCTTCTATCTCAATATCACCTCTGTCAATAAGATCTTGTATAATGTTCTTCAAGCGATGATAATTTCCTATTTTATGTCCCTTTCTCTTGTGATATTCGCAATACTCATCGTCATTCCACCAATTTGGTTTGAATTTTGGCTCATATGGAGGATTGTCTAGAATTGTTATTATCTTGTTTGCCACTAGATTCCTAAAAGCTGACTCAAGTGGTTCTCCCAATGGGGTGTATTTCCTTCGTGGTTTTGAAGTTGCTTGAGTATTTACTTGGTTGTTTGTAGAAGAACTTGATCTTGAAAGAATGATTTTTGGTATCACTATGTTAGCATCAACAACACCATCATTTACTGTGTTCTCTTTCTTGTTCCAAAATTGTGGCTTGTCCTTTCCTTTAAAATCTTCTTTATTTTCCTTGAATATTTTGATGATTCCTTGCTCAATTAAGACCTTCTCTATTGCTAAGCCTTTCTCAATGACATCCTTGAAATTGGACAGACAAGATTTCCTCAAGTCATAACCAATTTCTCTGTTGACATTCTGCGTAAACATCTATACTATTTGTTTTTTGTGGAATTTTGCAAGAGCATCTACTAGCTAAATTCCTCCATCTTTGTAAGAATAATAAAAATGACTCCCCATCTTTATGTTTGGTGTTGCACAAAGTGGTAACTGATATATCTGTCTTTATGTTATATGAGAAATGTTGTATGAAAGCTTCTACTAGATCACCCCATGACTTAATTCCAAGTGGAAGTTGGGACAACCATTCCATAGCTTGTTCACCTAAGCTTTGTGGGAACAATCTCATCAAGTATGTTTCTTCTGCTACTACCTCAATGCAAGCTGTGAAAAACTGTCTTATATGTGCCTTAGGGTCTCCTTTGCCTCTGTATTTATCAAACTTTGGTGTTACAAAATGTGTAGTAAATGGAGGCATTGGAATGCTTTTATCAAATGGACAGGGAAATATATCTCTCATTGTGTAACTTGGTTTTGGTGTATTGATGTCCTCCATCTTGTTTTGTAAGTCCTTTATCTACTGTTCCAAATTATTTTTGGGTGGAGACCAACTTCTTGGACCATATCCCATGCCTGAGCCACCGGGTGGAGGAGGAGGATACTGCATATATGGATGATATTAATCATAAACATGTTCATATGGAGGAGGTCTATAAGGATAATGCATGTAGGGACCACTTGATATAGGGTCATAAGGCATGTCATGAGTTTTCTCTTGTGTATTGCCCCCAAATTTGACACAGGGTTTTCTTGTGTCCAAATTTTGAGCATGCCTTTGGATATCCAATTGCTTTTGAGGTTGGTCCTTAGCATTGGTATGCGATTGAGTGTATTTATCAACATAACATTTCCATAAGGGTTTGCGTAGGTGGAGTTGCTCGTGCGATGTTCTTTTGTGAGTATCATAAGCTTGACCATGTGTATTGGGGATCTTAGGTTTTTGAAACAAGGATAATGGTGACTCAAGCATGAAACGTGGTCCTCTAGTACCTCCACTATTAGGTCTCCTTTGATCCATGTTGAGTTGACTTTCATGTGTAGGTCGATTCTCCACTATTTGGGACATGTCAAAATCATGAGGTATCTTAGCTCCACTTTGTGCCATCACTTGTAGGAAATATTGTCTATCTCTTCTCATGATCTCTTCAACCAATCTATTAAAATGGGGATCCATGATAGAGTCTTCCACTTCTGTTGAATGTACTGAAATGTTGTCAACATTTTCATTTGGTGCATCATTATTGTTTGTATTATCCAGGTTCTCAACATTCTAAATGTTTCTATAGATGTCCATGTCCGGTAATGTGGTATGATCAAAATTGAAAAAGATATTATTGTCGTACTCGTAGCCACTCATGTTTGCAAACTCTCGAGCCTCTTTAGCTTCTCTCCTAGATTTTTGGGAATGAGTTTCAACCATGAACTAGGTCTTGACCAAGATGTGTGAGACTAGATGAAAATGGAAAGAGTATGGAAGACCAAGAGTTGAATGCAATGTAAATGAATTTGAGGTGTACTTGCAATGTCCAAAGTGTAAGACCAAGTATGTATGTGGTAGAGTAGGTGTGACTTCCAAAGTAATGATAGATCTCTTGATGAGGTAAGTTGACCTTGAATCTAAGTAAGACCAAATGAGACCCAAAGGTGATAGACCTTGATGAGGGACCACTTAACAAAATGTTATTATATGTATTGTGTTGACAAAGCAAGATGAGGACAAGCAAGTGACCTTTTGACTCAAGTTTAGACAAATGTTAATGTAATGCAAGGTGCAAAGCAATGATGAACTTTGTGAGACCCATAAATAGGCTAAATGCTAGATGAAAACTGAGAGAAATAACTTAGGAAGCTCAAGAATTCTGAAACTAATTTCTCTTGTTTGCTGGACTGTAAGTTTTTTTGCAATACTGAACACAGACATGCCTGTATACTTCACAAACGTGGTTACCCAACATAGACGTGATTAGACACTACACATACATGTTTCTGAGAATTTTGTGAATGCAATTTGCTATGATAACATACGCAATTCTGTCCTACACAGATGCGGTTACAGGACACAGAGGTGTTTCTATTAGACACATACGCATTTTCAGAATCTGAGTGCAATTTTCTCAATTTGTGAAGTTGTTTGTTGTGACCAAATCTGATTTTTTTATCATTTTTCGTGACAAGAGGACACAATGTTGATGAGGACTCAATGTTTGCAGGTGTTTAGACTCAAAATGACTCAAAAGAAAGTGTGTTGTTTGATGTAAAAATGTTTTGCATACACTTGAAGACACAAAAGACACAATTTTTTGATGTTTGATCTTGAATGTTTGAATGTTTAAAAGAAGACAAGCACAATTCCTATGGTTGGCCAGGACAATAATCCCACATGGGGTTTCCCCTGAGGCTACACTATTCAAAGCAAATACTTAGATGCTTGACCCCACTGGCTCTACCCTCGACACTCACTTCTCTGGGGCAACCAAGCACCAGTCCCTACGAAAAATCCCTGTGACAAACTTTGTATCTCTATTAAGAACCGTATGTGTGTGGGCTGCTCCAGAGGTTCGACCTCCTACCCCAACAACTAGAAGGATTTTGGCTTTCTAAAACAAAAAGGGGATAGTAAGAGCATTTGCTCGTGTGGCCATACATGGAGCACTTTCAGCTCTGTAAATACAGAAGACTCCCAGCTGGTAGGGGTTATGCCCTACTATTGATCAAATAAATTTGATCAAACGGGTTTATGGGGAGGCATAGTGTCGGTATGAACTAATCAACACATGTTACCCATGACTTTCACTATGGATACAATTATTTATAGTGGTTTGGAAGAGGTGGGTTTTCCTCACTGCAACTTGGGTCGTTCCCTCCTCACTAGTAGTCATAATGACCACACGGGGAGGCAGACCCTCTAAAGATAAACACAAAGGAGCCTTTTGCTCAAGACACAAAAGACACTAGTTTAATTTTAGTGCACTAATTGAAGTGTTTTCTAATCTATGAAAATAAAGCACACAATGAAAATCAAAAGAAAACCCTTGTCAAGATCCTGCAACAAAGATTTGTTAGTAGTTTGGGTTGTTTCAAATGATTACCTCTTCCTACAAGCAAATAGGTTAGGTAAATTTTAGATTCAAAAGACTTTGTGAAATAGGGCCTTCGACAATGTGATTTGCTTCAAAGACAAGCTGCACCAATTTGTTAGCTAGATTAGCTCGAATAAACCAGATCTGAAATAAAAATGACGAAATTAAACCCTGAATGACGAAACAAAATAAAAAACTGCAAAACCAAACACATACGCGATTATATTCCACATAGACATGATTCTATCACACAGACCCGACTATAAACCCCACAAATGTGGTTTCTGGCACAGGCACGATTCCGAGACACATACACGGTTAAAATGATCACAAATGTGATTCAACAACACAGACGCGATTATGCAATCTGGAAAAAAATGTAAAATTGTCAGAAACATAGACGCTATTCAAGGGCCACAGACGTGACAAAAAAATAAAAACGCGGTTCCAGAAGATGTGGACGCGAAAAGTCGATATGTTGTCAGAAAATGTCAGATCTACAACTTCAAAAACACAAAATTTGCAACAAAAGATGTTAAATGCAAAAGGGACAAGGGTCCCACCGGGTGTGCCAAAATGTTTATGGTAAAAATGGAAACAATACTGAAAGACTAAAATAGATTCAACCACAAAACCCTAGCCTAACAACAACAAAGATCCACCATAACATATGAAGATTACCTAAGACAATGCAAATCAACAAAATCACAAAGATTATACCATCACATGTCCAATAGGGTTTGAATCTCCATTCTTCTTATCTCCATTGATCTTGCTTGAAATATTTGCTCTCAGATTTTATGTGTGCACAAGAGCTCAACAAAGATGGAAATGTGGTTGCAAGTAGGCTTGATCGCATATGAAAAGCTTGAAAGCATACTTGAGGGTTGATAATGAGAGAATCATCCTCTTATGTAGAAGACACTGTAGGAAATGGACGGATAAGATTAAGAGGTGTAAAAGATAGATGGTCAACTAGGATTAGAGGGTAGGTAGAGGAAATAAGAAAATAATGAGAGGGTAGGTAGTGTAGGAATTAAGAGATGAATGGCATGTGTCATGGGTAGAAAAGGCTAATGATTTAATTAAATAAATAAAGATTTATTTAATTAATAGAGGAAATGAGATCAATTAAATAAATAAAAGTATTTATTTAATTTAAGAAAAAGATATTTTAAATAAATAAAAGTATTTATTTAAATGAGGAATTAGGCTAGAAGAGGGTAAATGAATTAATTAAACAAATAAAGATTTATTTAATTAATAGAAGACTTAGGCTAAAATAATTAAATAAATATTAGACAAGACAATTTTAGGTGTCTTCATATATATATATATATATGTATGTATAGATGTATATATATATATACATGTATATGCATATGTATGTATGTATGTATGTATACATATGTATGATATATATACATGTATATGCATATGTATGTATGTATGTATACATATATATATCATACACATGTATACATACATACATACACACACACACATATATACATACATATGTATGTATGTATATATAAATATATATGTACGTATCACATACATATGCATGTATATGTATATGTATATATGTATATGTATGTATATAAATGTGTGTGTATATATATATATACATGTATACATACATACACACACACACACACATATAGATATATATACATATATACATATATGTGTCTATCTATACATATATATATCTATATACATATATATATATATATATATATATATATACATATATACATACTTTATATATATGTGTGTGTGTGTGTGTGTGTGTGTGTGTGTGTGTGTGTGTGTGTGATACATATAGACACACACACACATGTATGCATATATATGTATATATATATATACATATACATATATCTATATATATATGTGTGTGTGTGTGTACACACACACATATATATATATACATATATATATATATATGTATATATATATGTGTGTATATATACATACATACATATACATGTATATGTACGTATAAATACATATATATACATGTATATGTATGTATACATACATATACATACGTACATATATATGTATACACACACACATATACATATATATGTATGTATATGTATACATACATGTGTGTGTGTGTGTGTGTGTAGAGAGTAGAATAATCCCATATCATTCTCACTTTTGATTAATTTTTTTTCTTGTTACAAATTATTAGTCTCACTATGGAGGATATGTCTTTATAGGATTTTTTCATGTAATTCATCAAACAACTGCGTAGGAGTGAGAAACTAGTAGCTATATAAGTTCTTCACCATATTCACGTACAACACTATCTCTTTTAATTATTATTTCTAGCCTATTTTACCCTCTTGGTCTACAAGCACTAGCCATAATCACTTATGACTATAGCTAGGAAATCAGAAATCATCAAAGCAATGTTAATATTAGTCTAGCTCAATCACGAAGGCTCAAATGCAATGATCAATCCTAAAAACACTCAATAAAGACATGAAAACAAGACATCAATTCAAACGCAAACCATTGCAAACTTGAATGTCTCCTTCATGTGGCTCCATTGTCCTTCTTTCTCCTTCAAATAGATTTTGTTTGTGGATCTCACCTACTAGTGCATAAGCATGATGTGAAAGCAAGTAGACAAGATGATAGCACAAGAATACTAGAAGCGTGATTGATTCGACCAGGGACTTTGATTGAAGAAATTCATCCAATTTATAGATAAATTGGAGAAATGACAAGATTAGCATGAAGAGATTTGAAAGGAAATTTCAAATCAAGAATGACAATTATGACAAATTATGACAAATTGACACTTTCTATGCAAGATTGATTGATTGTCAATTATGACAAATTACTATGTCAAAATTGATTGATTGTCAATTATGACAAATTATGACAAATTTGTTATGTCATTCCCATGAAATTAGGAGAAATATAGGAGAAAATTGAAATTAGATGAATTAGAAATTAGGAAATTAGAAATGAGGAAATTAGGAATTAGGAAAATTAGAAAATGAGGAAATTAGGAATTAAGTGAATTAATTAACAATTTTTCATTTATTAATTAATTCACAAAGAGGGAGGAATTAGTTAGCCAATTAAATAAACATTTAATTGTGACAAGAAGACTTAGGATAAATAAATAAATTATTTAACCTAGAGGGAAAATGACAAACAAGATTAAATGAATAAATCATAAAACCCTAGAAGATGAATTAGAAATGCAAGGACGACAATTAGGTCTTGATGTAGGATCGATTTGATCATGATTCTGACTTGATAAAAGACCAATGCTGATAAACGATTGAGATTGGTTGACAAACTGACCAAGATTGATAAAGAGACCAAATTGGTAAGCGCCAATTGACATGATTGAAGAGGACAAGGATCGATGACGAATCGATCGCAAAATGACAAGATTGACAAGAGGATAAAACCCTAATTCTATCATCGATTAGGATTGACGATGTCCAAAATGATGATAAATGAGCACGCACCATGATGCGACAAGATAAGATCGACCAAAATCATGACTAAAGATTGCTATCGACAAGACCTAATTCAAAAGCAAGAAAAATGAGGAATGCAGAAGGACCCGATGCTCGCAAATGATAAAGACCAAGTGCGCAACATAGGAGAAATGTTAATGTGACACAAAAACCCTAAAATAAGGCAATGCGTAAATGTTAAAGTATGACTCCACAAGCGTTGACCATTTTTAGATGTCTACAATGACCTTGCTTTCTATCATGGATATAATATTTAGCCTTAGTCATTTTGTTGATAAATAACACTCAAATTTGAATGACTGAGACTTGGTGTTATTATTGGAGATGCATTTTATGGAGGGTGGGAATGATAAAGAGGACATTAAATGTTGTTTCTACCATGGAAAAGGTGAGAAAGCAAGTGGGGAAATGAACACAATATTATACCTATGAACATTGAGTTGGTTTGTTCAGAACATTGACAAACTTCTTCTAAAGATTATGTAGTAAGTGGCTACCCTTCTTTTCTTTTGGTTCAAAGTCACCACTCCTTGCCCTCAAGACCCTTTGTGTACTGGTCCACATCTCATCTCTCTAATCCTACACCTTATGTAGGTTACACCATACTCTGAGGAACACCACCAATTATGTGTGGAAGCTTTAAAGACAAGGGAAACAAGACTAGATGACATGAAGATCTTGCATCAACTGGGTATTTGCACTTTAGATACTTTTTTGGTTTCATAAGTCCATCAAGTCTAGAGCCTTTGGTATAGATAGTTATAACAAAAATTTGGGACCATCATAATTGTCGTGCTCTGTGAAGTTTACCTGTATCTGCAAACACAATGCACTCAATAAATCATTACAAGCATGGTTAGAAGATTTAAATCAAAGAAAGACAAAACCATAGCTAATCGACTTATTGCCTCCTAGTAAATGCGAGTATGAAAATGCTCTTAGATCTAATTATGCATATTCCAGTGACTTGACTACACTTAGATGGAGGATTTGAATGGTGAAAATTCATGATCTAGAAAGAATAGCATGATTAAGCTACATGAATGATTGATCTAGCATGATTAAGCTAAGATTTAAGCTAAAATTGAGCATGATAACATTGCTAAAACTGATAAGCTATAAGCTAGATGCCTATAGTAACAATGCAAATGATGAATCAATATGATATGAATTGGGACATGAAATTGGGATCAATATTGCTCCAAAATGAGGTCTATTTATAGGATTTTCCAAGGCTAGGGGTGGTGTGGCAAGAATCAACAGTCAAGATTGATCTGAGGTTATGAATGGTTAAATTGGAGGAGGATGGCAAAGGGGGTTGGATTAAAGGGAACATCTGTCATCTCTATGGTGACAAGTGTCAAGAGGCTTCTAGAAGGGGTTAGATGAAAGGGAACACTTAGTGACAAGTATCACAAGGTTCTAGAAGATGTTGGATGAAAGGGGACATGGGGGTAGGTAGAATGGGTTAGGTTTAGGAATGGTTAAGTTTATGAGTGGTAGAAGTTAGGAGAATTTGAATTTAAAAATTCAAATAATAGGAAAAGGCTAATTAATCTCAACAACTCATGATTTTGATTTGTTTTAATTAATTTGGGGATTTAGAAGAAATGATTTTGGATGAGGAAATTAATTAATTTGAATTAATTAATTAAAGGGGTGAAATGAAATGAACCTATTTAATAAATCGTTAGATTTATTAATAAGTATATGAATGAGAGAATTGATCAAATTGCTTAGTGAATTCAATTAAATTGGGGAGGAGGAGATTAACTAAATAATTGCTTATTTAATTAATTATCTTTAGACCATTTTTAGGTGTATACAATAATAATGTAACATGAGCCTGAAAGAAGGTCCTTCTTGAGTGGTTTACAAATGTTTCTCAATCAAATACAAACTTGTGTATAAAATCTATCATTAAACTCATCTCCACTATCCTTTGCATGTGTGAAGATCCATGATGATCTACAACCAACACTTAAGACATGGTAAGAGTCACACGTTTGGTACAAAGACCTGATCAAGACATGCCACATTTCTAATTGTTTGCAAAGAGGGGAAGCTTATATGCCCACATCAATATTCTTATTGCCACAACATTATGTGGAATAAATTTATGCTAATTGTCACAATTAAAGATTTAAACTATTAATTTCATTGTAATCACTAGTGGTGTGGGTATAGTTTGTTAAACAACTTGGTCAAATTACTAATTGTGGCATTTTATACTAATTATTGGCGGTGTGATCTAATTGCTAGTTGACTAAAAAGTTGCAAAAGGTTTTTTCTTTATATCACGTTTTCTATGGGAAAATCAATTTTGAAAAACTATACTATTTACACATTTTTTAACATGGTCAAATTACTAATTGTGGCATTTTATACTAATTATTGGCGGTGTCATCTAATTGCTAGTTGACTAAAAAGTTGCAAAAGGTTTTTTCTTTATATCACGTTTTCTATGGGAAAATCAATTTTGAAAAACTATACTATTTAGACATTTTTTTTTGGCATTTAAAGTTTATGTGTATTCAATTTTGACAAGGCATAACTTTCACTCTACTTTTCAAAATTTTGTAAACCTTTTTTGAAAAATATTAGAATTTCACAAAGAATATATTATTTAATGTAAAACTAGGATTAAAATATCTAATTATATAAAAAATTATAAAAATATCTATGTTATATATAAACAATTTAGGCATCTCATCTTAAATCAACTTGTAATTTTTATTGCATATCTTTATAGTGGGGTTAATTTAAGTTATAAACAAATTAAGGTGGTTATATAAGTGTTTTATTTTAATTTTTTATTATTTAAGTGATAATGTCTCTCATACTAAATCCCTTCCAATTGAGTATTGTTTATAATCCTTATAATAAATGGAAAACTTCTATTTGAGTATTGTTCATAATCCTCATAATAAGTGAAAAATTAAGTGTGGATATTATGGAAAGAAAAGACATACAACAAACAATTACATTTGTCATATAATTTTATAGAAAATAAAGGTGAAAAAGTATAAATTTTTTATTTTATTTGAACTATAAATTATATTTTATCCAATGCACAATCAAATGGAGATTGCATGAAAATAACTCAGTAAATCAAATAATTTTGGAACAAAAAATTAAACACATAACATTTATATGGAGAAACCATTTTAGAAAAAAAATCTATAACAAGAGATATCAAGATATATCTAATCTTTAAAATAGAGATTACATACAATGTTTTCTTTTCCTCTATATTCAATCCTTCAACACCTACAACTAGCTTTTTTCTTTCTTCAGTCTTACCAAATACACATCCATACTACCACATTAAGGCTTCTTTCTATAGAATTTTCACCCCCTAAATCGAGGCATTCAAGTTGGTTATAAAATTCCAACAACTCTCTTGGATAAATAAATAAAAAAAAATGTATAAGATAATTAAGTTGTAACCATTTTACTCACCTACCCAATTTGGGCACTTGATGAATTTTAGTTTCCAGCTAGCTTGGTGGTTATTTCTTATAACCATCAGTTATTTTATCTTTAATTATACACAACACAAAATGACAAAAGAACCTCATATCAACCACGCTTACAAGTTAAATTCACATATATACTTTATCCTCCAAAATTCCCCCTCGATAAATAATAAAATACTACCAATAAAAAATAGTTATTGGCCCTTAGTAAAAAATTAATTACAACTATGTAATGTCATGAATAACATCTTATGCTTTTTCATGTTACATGAGCCTTCTCTTTAGATGAATTAAAGACAATTCTAAGTCTAAACATTAATTTTTGATCCAATAAGCATCCTTACCGCCCATCATGCCTAATTCCCTAACTATAAGGTTTGGAATGATTTTGGAAACGTGCATGCTATAGAGACATCCACACATCACACTAATGTCCCATGAGTATCCACAAGTGAGTTGGCTGTTGGGACATTACATTTTCTAAGTTTGGTAGTTTAATGCTCTTTACACTTGTACCAACATTGGGACAACTGCCTATTTGTATACTTTACCTTTTTAGATCCATTTCTCTTCCTTCTGTCTCTCTTGGCTATTTTTTAATCTCTCTTGCATTTCTAAGCTTCTTGACAATTCTTATAGCATAATAGTCCACCATTGCTGTGTTTCTTCCACTCACAAATTCACCATCTTTCCATCCACCATTATTGCCCAATGAAGCTCTATCAACTCGAAGGTTGTTGTTGTTCTTCACTCCAACAAGTTGCATTGCTTCTTTTTCAAAGGAGGGAAACTATTTGGATTTTACATTTGATTTGTTGTCTTTTCTATTAGCATATTGTTCATGTTTCATTTGTGACCATTTTATCTATAATCATATCTATAGGCTATTTGTGGAGGTGGGAACACCATAGTGGGAGTTTGACTAATGAAACCCTTTTAGGACATCTGCCCCAACATTTATGTGTGCTACTTCAAGTGGAGAAGTTTGTTGCCTTTGTTGAGCTTTATTCGTTCTCACTAGTGGTATCGCTTTGCTTCCTCCTTATCATTTCATTACTTTAGTTTTTTTTAGTACTCTCTATATTTTTTACTTTCATAGTATTTAGTTCTAAGAACATGGTACAATTCATTTTTCATTTTCTAGTAAGAGTCTCTGTGTTCTATTCGTACAAGATGCTTTCATGTTGTTCTATCTCCTAGAACCGCACATGCATCCTAGATAAAGAGTTCACAGAGTTGTGTAAAAGGTCTCTATGATTCATTCTTTCATCTTATGTGATCTAAATAGTTTAATTAATTATTGTGGTTAGTTAAACACTCATTCTCTTAAATAGTGAACAAGATGAGAGATTGTAGCTACCCAAGGGTTTGTTTAGAGTAGGTAGTTGAGACTTTGATCCTCAAGGGATTTGGTTACCCTTCATGGCGGTTCATATTTTTAGTGTTCTAAATTGTAACCCCTTACAATTACACACTCCTTTTTGGGCCCTTGCCTTAGTGTGTTTCTTCATAGCTCTTTTCCAAGCCTATTTATAAGCCTTGGACTATGAAAATGATGCCATACATTTTGATATGGTGGTTTGATTATTTGTTGTGAGCATATGCATACTAAATCTACCTTTGTCTCACCTCTGTTTGGGTGGACTATGGTGCTAGGTGCCATAGTCCCCTTAGATTGGGCCCAATTTTGAATATGGTGTATTGATTCCTGCTAGTTGATTTTTGATCCTGATATTTGAATTTATTTCATATCCTCAGCATCCATCCACATTCAAGAACTTTGTAGAGCAAGTATTATGAGAAAATTTCTTCGGATATAAGCATTATGGAGCAACCAGTGACAACAATCTTCATGCAAGTGGTTTTTAATGATTTCTCTTGTTTTGTCATGTTATGTTAGTGCAATAACATATGAGATTCCTATCCAAAGAGCATTGCATCATCATCAATAACATTAAGCTTGAGGCAATATCATTTTATTTTAGTGTATTACTTCAGATTTCATATTTGTTCTATTAATCTTTATTATAGGGTTGATTCCAACCTGGGGTTTGACAGAGACAAACCCCTATAAAATCAACACTATTTGCCCTCTCTTGTGTGTGCAGGTTTTAGGTTTAATAAAGAAGGATTACAAATTCAAAAAGTGTAGACTAAGACAAAGGGATCCACACTTTGAACAAGTAGAACAATCTAGACAGTGGCAATCGTTGCGTAGTATTCAACACTTTTTTGATGAAATTTCAAGGAGATACTTTGAGCAAAATTATGATATTGAATGTATTTCTCACATCTATATAAGATACCTCTAGGAATACGATTCCTATTTACATAGTCTAGTGCTTTCAAGCTCAAATTGTAGACACATGTTCCTTTTTGATCCATATTTCTAGATTTGTACTTAGAGTTTGCATATATGTTCTCTAGTATATTGTTTGTACTGATTACTCTCAATTGTGCATCATTAGACCCAGTTCTTGTATTTTGTTAATAAATTAAATTATTAAGAAAAATAATAAATCAAACGATAGTGCCTAATGCATAGCTGTCACCAATAGGTCTAAAGTTGGGCCTATCACCTTATTCTTGAATGTATTGATGTGGTAAATGAGTTTGATTCCTAGTTTACATTATTAGACTAGCTAATTCCATTTACCCACCTTACATTTTGGTGAACCTAGTGCTTTTTAATTTTTTCATAATTTTGATTAGGTGTTTTCAAATTTGATATTTTTTTGCTATGGATTTCACAAAATTTAATTGGTTTGCAATTTCACATGTGATTACATTATTTATTAGCTACATTTATCAAAATCATGTGTTGAATGGTTGTTTCTTTTGCTTCATTTTGCTTGCATTGATTCATTTCATTCTTAACAAGGGTTTCAAAGATGTTTCCCACATTCTCTTCATTTATCATAGCATAAATGCATGTTTCTATTGAACACACACCGGATGTTAAGCGGGGGGGTGGGGGGCAGTGAATTGACATAAACTAAAATTTCACACTCCAATCTTGCATCAACAAGTTTGTTCCCATAATTCACTTCAAAGAACATCAAATGAAGACATTATCCAGACCAAAACCAAAACCAAACTTGCAACACCAAACCAAAAGAATACTTCACACACCATCACCAAACCAAAAATATATGTTACATCGTACTTTGATAGCATAATCAAACATATGTACCAATCATATCATTTAACAATTGCGTAAGTCCAAACCAAAACAACCAATACCTAGATCACAATAATCAAATTTCCAACTATCCTCATCACCAACAAGTAATTGGATCAACATTCAAATATACTGACATTAACTAGATCAACTACCAAATAAAATTGTCCATGTCCAAACCATAATACCAATCCATAGGGACCTCTGGTCCAAAAGCGCAACTGTAAACACTTCATCATTGTAGCTAAATGTGCTGATGCCTAGACCAGAACCCATTTGGCCCACACTATTTGACATCAATGACAACAAAACATATATTTATAACAATCTCCCCCTTTGTCATAGATGGAAAACAACCAAAAATGTTTTCACAACTCCCCCTAACTAGAGAATCACCACATAGTATAACAATCCTTCTGTTTACTTTAACTACATTATAGTATCCTTCTCCCAAAGTAGATAAAACATTTTTCAGTATCCTTCTCCCCCATTTTCATTAAAAAAAGGCCAAACCAAAGAATCATAACACATAAAATCATTAAGAATTACTTGGCCAAATATCTTTAAACTGTTTCTTCAATCGAATCACCGAGGCATTCCAGGCATGAGTAGTAGCAACAAGAATCCTACTCTGACATTCACAATCAATAAACTTGTTTACAACATCATCAAAAGAATCTATATTTTTAGCATCTTTCTCAACATTTTTTGCATCAGCCAACAATCTTGTGTAGGAAGAAAGTTTTAATTTTATGTCAGCTTGCAGCTCTCCAAATTGAAGAAGTTGAGGAAATACAACTTTAGAGATCCCAAGAACACCTGCATGCAAATACCCGTCACAAGAGAAGAATGGAAGCACATAAAGCAAAAATGCATAAATGCTCCGAAGAAGAAAATTATCATTCAGAAAGGGAATCAATTTAATGAACAATTACAATACAATTCTTATAAAAGGATAATAGAAACCCTAAAGATATGCAACCCTAAAGAAACCATAAAGGGATAATGCGTATTTAATAATTAAATACCTACAATATTTATTAAATACCTAAGTTTATCTTAAGCATAGAGTTTAATAGACTAATAATTAAATAAATAATTATTAGCTAATACAAGATAACTCTAACACCCCCCCTTAAGATGAACTTAGGGAGTAGCTAAAAAACTAAATGCATGAAGCAAAAAATGCAACTACATGATGAAGGCAAATTTGGGTCCCGGTAACAAGGCCTGATGAGGTACCCAATCACAACCAAATTTCTATGAAACAGAGAAATAGAGAAAACCACATGGGAAAAAAACTCTACTCCAAAAAGAGATGGAAAAGCAAGAAGAACACCACTGAAGCATGAAATAGATGCAAACACTGTCAAAGAGTAGCTGCTGATCTGAAGAAACTCCACTGAAATAGAACATGACCAGGTAGAGAAGATTTTAATCTGCATGAGTGCCCTCAAATGACACCACTCGAATCAGATGGCAAACAAGGGCAAACAATTGAACTCGAAGATACAGATGGCATGAGACACCAAAGCCTGAAGAGCTAATCAATCGAACCAAGGAAACATTATAACCAATAGGACAAACCTCCCCATAATGTTGAAGAGGGAGAGGGACAGGTACACTGAAAAGAACGACGAACAAGTGCTACATGACAAAGAACCAAGAACATCAAAGGTGCTGAGATAGTACATAGTGTTGTGGAAGGAACACTCACTTGACACACATCATGAGGCAAATGTCATGGAAGGAACACTCACTGGACAAAGGTGGATGGCAAACAAAAGGCAAACATCAACCCCCCCATGGCACTTTAAAAGTAGTGCATGTACAATACGGCACAAGATGTGTAAGATCCCAAGTAAACAATGCATGATGGCACTTTATCTCAATGTGTTTGCATAAATGAAATGCTACAAGGATAAGAAGTGACATAATTGATAGAAAAAAATGCCAACTAAAAAGAAAAATCAAAAGTTCAAACCTCCAGATCTGAAGAGAGCTCGAAAAGAGCTTTCCGAAGATATAAAGTTTTTGAAAAAGCGCCTCCGTATGACCAAGTTACGACAAAAACAAAAACCCCTCTTTTAGGGCATAAAAAGAGTAAATAATAATTTTATTTTATTTTTGACGAAAATTTTCTAACGCATTTGCAGGTACAGTCGTACGGATCTTTGTGCCTCGTAAAGCGTGCTAATGAAAAAATCATGGCCCAAATGCACTTGTCATCGAAATAGGTCGAATTATATATCAAATTGACTGGAAACACCCTTCGGAAGCCAACGATGAGGTCCTTTTTGGCCCAAATTGCTCTAAATTTTTTTAATGATTTTTTTGATGAATTTCTCGAAATTCATGCCAAAAAAGGCAAAAATAAAGAAAAAATTTCAGAACCCAAATTTGTCAAAATTTGACAAATTTAATATGGAAATGGGGGGTTTTGGGGCGTTCTGAGCTCAACGGTGAGTTCCGTTTGAGCCCAAAAGGATAAAAAACAAAATAGCTACCCTAGATCCAATAAAACTCTGAAAAAAACTTGAAACCCTCCTCCAAAAAATCTTCTGAAAAATCAGGAACAAGCACCAGCAGATGTAGGCTCTGATACCATGAAGAAGTTGAGGAAATACAACTTCAGAGATCCCAAGAACACCTGCATGCAAATACCTGTCACAAGAGAAGAATGGAAGCACACAAAGCAAAAAAGCATCAAGAAGAAAATTATCATTCAGAAAGGGAATCAATTTAATGAACAATTACAATACAATCCTTATTACTTTCTTTGCCATAAGAATTTGCATATATTTTACCATTCTCAGCCATTTTCACTAATTGAGACTCAATATGATCAATTTCATCCTTGAATTCCTGAGTGGCAATGAGCCACCTCAAACAAAATTTGTACAACATTTCAACAACCTCCATTGATTTCTTGAAATTCATTAAATTAAGGATCAACATCTGATGTGCCCTTTTACATTTTTCTATCATTTTTTCTTGCAAGTTTGTTTCAGTAAATACTTAAAACCACCATCTTCTCCTTTAGCCATTCTTTCTACAAGTATCTCCACAAGCTCCTCTAAAATAATATCAACAATATTAGTAGCAACTAAATTATTCTAGACTAAGTAAACAGTAAACAGTAAACAGTTCCAAGTGTCTAAACCATTGCACCCTAGATTGCCAAAATCACTCTTCAACTTTTGCGAATCGTCAACCAAATAGTTTTGCCTAAAATTCCTAATATTCTCATGATTATATTCTTCTAGATTAACATGAATGTATTAAAAAATATTTTCCTTGTGAATAACACGATCATCGATACCAGAAAATGCTCCAAACAACTCTACATCTGTCGAAATGAAGGGGTTCAACTTGTATACAGGTCTAGGTTCATCATTAATACTTACAATTTTTGCCATTATGCCAAACTACTTCTTTGAAATATTTTCTCTCTTTCTCTTGAATTTGTATTAAGTACTAATGTTTATATACATGGTCTATTTAACAGTTGATGTCTGAGGAAAAGTTATCACAGGTCCATGATGACACCCTAACAACCATTTGATTTGGCCTTGACAACTATACGATATATATTATTGCACCTAGTCGTTTACATTTTTTATTGTATATGTTTTCATGCTAGAAATCATAAATTTAAGCTAATTAGGAAATAAGGACGATCACAGATCCTTAAATAATCAAGCTAAAATCAAACACAAGGCAATAAAATAAATGCAAGAAATAGAAGATATATTCTGATTAAAACTCCCTATTCCACATTTGTGCTTCCATTGTTCTTCTCCAAATTTTTGGTGTAGGTGGCTCTAAGGTATTGCATTGGGATTTCCTGCATAAAGATAACAGTTATTTTGAAGAGTGTGATCCAGCTTGATTTGAGATTTGATGCTATTTATATAGATTTTCATGAGAGACAGGGAAGGATTTTGAACTCAAGTCCTGATTGGGAGTGAACTGATTTAGATTGATCAGTTAACAAAGCTGATTGATTTGTTAACTCAGATTGATTGAGTAGTCAACTAAATAGATTGAGTAGTGAGCTTGATTGATTGGATAATGAACTGAATAAATTAGCCAGTTGTCCAGATAGATTGGGGAGATGACTGATTTGATTGATTAGTCAGAAAAGGTAATTTGGAGTGAAAATAGCATATTGGAGAGTTAATCGAGTTAACTGATTTGATCAACCAGTCATGATTTTCAACATGTGCTGTAGGAGATTGAATTGAAATTCATTTTCATTTTAATTTTAATTTTAATTTTTCGAATGCTGAAATGCACATGAGATTCATTGAAATTCAGATTTGGTGAAATGTGAATTTGGGAAAATGAAATTAGATAGAATTAGTTGAAATTTGAATTTGGGGAATTGGAGGAATAAGTTAATTAATTAAATAATTTAAATGAACTTATTTAATCATTAGAAATGAGATTAATTAAATAATAAAGACCATTTAATTAAGAAAAATAATCAAAATTAATTAAATAAATAATATTTAATTAATATTTGAGATAGGGTTAATTAATTAAATGATTAAGAAATGATAGAAATTGGATAATTAGTTAGAAAAATGAATAATGATGATTAGGTCAGTTGAGAAGAATTAATTAGCTTAATTAAATAATTGAAGAATTATTCAATTAATAAGATGAATAATTAGTAATGATTAGTGAGACATTTTTAGGTGTCTACATTTGCCCCTCTTTGAGACAATGTTAGAACGATGTTGTTTCAAGGAAAATAAAAAAAATTCTGCCCCAGTATGCCCCGATAATGGAGGTAGGATGCCCCCTCAAGAGATTGTTTTTGCATTAAAGGCATGAATGATCTCTCAAAAGAAGAAGAATGTTAGATGAAAGATGAAGATTGATTAATTGATGACGTGAATGGGTTTGATTGGATAGAAGAGATGGTTGTAATGATTTGTAGATTGATTGATTGATCGATTGATAGGCATGATGAGATAAAGATCAAGTCTGATTTCAGGTAGGACACATCTTGTATAAGACAAAGATGATCAAAATGTCTAGTTTCAAGAAGTATACATCTTGTATAAGACAAGTGACAGATGATCGTGTCTGGTTTCAGGAAGGACTAATCCTGTATAAGACAAATGATAGATCAAAATTGGATGCATAATGAAATATGATGAAGGTGAGAAATAATTGATTGATAGATAGAATAGTTGATATGAGGAAACAATTTGAGATGGAATTAGAAAGATATGAGTAGAAATTGAAATGAACTCATTGAGAGTAGAATATGTTAGATGAGAAAATGATCTTTGAGATAGAATCAACACGATGAGATGAGAAAATGAAATGATATGATTGATGATGATACACGAGTTAATCTTGATAGAATGAACTGATATGATTGATGATGATAGTGAATGATGGTGATGAATACTCATCTTTGCCTTTATTCGTAGTGCAACACATTATCATCATTGAGCCTTATTATGTGACAATGAAGCTTAGTACACCAGGGTATAAGGAACCAAGATGTATAAATACCTCATTGCAAGAAACAAACACGTAGTAGACAAGGAATGAACCCTCCTGAGAATAGCGCCAGGGGTTGAGGTATGTGGAGTAGTCACAAGCATAGATATCCCTGATTTTTATTTGTACATAGGATACTTGCTGAATGAACGTACCAATCACATACACCCACTGAAACTATTGCCCCAAAACTTTATTGGTTCACACCACAAGTAACAAACAAAGAAAAAGATCATGCTTATCATGGTTCCTCTAGTCACTTGTGGACATCCTTGAGTAGCATAATAGAGACATGATTGATCACCAATTGAAAAAAAGATAAAGACTAACTAGGACAAAATGCAGTAGCCATACTGATTTGTGTCTTCATGTGATTGCTTGATGTGATGGTTGATAATGTCTGGTTTTAGAAAGTTTGGACTTCGTTTAAGACTGACTTGTCTTGTTTTGAGTGTATCCTTTTCTATTTAAGACAAGATAATGATCACTTGATGTGGATAGTTGATACGATTGATAACACAATTTGATTAGTTGATTGTAGATGTTGGCAAGATAGTTTTATCCTTTACGAACTTTGTGTGAAGTGTTTGCTAGATATCTGATAAGGTGTTTGATCCTTGCGAGATATTTTATTGCAAGTTTTTTGATTGTTTTTTGATTTTTAGTTCTTTTTGGAGAGCTTTTCGATGCTTAGGGTTTTGTCGATTGATATTTGAATGTTTTTGGTTGATTTTTTGTGTTTTTCAATTTTTTAAGTTTTTGATGTTTTTTTAATGTTTTTGGTATCTGTTCAGGATCTTTTAAATATTTTTGAAATTTATGATTTCTAATGTTTTTAATGTTTTTGATATTTTCTATTTTTTGGATTTTTTTCATGACATTATTTGATTTTTTGATGTTTTTTAGATTTTTTTTCAAGACATTTCCTATTTTTTTGGATTTTTTCATAACATTGTCTGTTTTTTAGGATTTTTCAGGACTTTATCTATTTTTTAAGGATTTTTTTCAGGATTTTATCTGATTTTTTAGGATTTTTTCAGGACTTTTTCTGTTGTTTTAGGATTTTTTCAGGACTTTATCTGATTTTTAGGATTTTTTCAGGACTTTTTATAATTTTTAGGATTTTTTCAGATATTCCCCCACTATGCAAGCCTATTATGACATGATGATCTAGGCAATGAATATGAAGACAATGAATTTTGACATGAGGTATACTAATGCATGATGAAGATGCAATTCTTATTTGAGCATGGATGATTGTGTGCCTTTCATTCTGAAATGCAATACTTGGATTAAAGGTACGAAACGTTTCAAAGATAGGATTTCAATCCGTTCTCAGAATAGAGGTGCGAAAAACTTCTCCATTGATTCTTGAAATTTTGATCCTCTTTTGCTCATGTTTGTGCAATTGAATTTATTCCCTCTTGTAACCATTAGAGACCCTTGGAATCCTATGTGGCTAGCTACGTGAGTTATTATGACTTCAAAATAATCCCAGATAAAGCCTCACTGCTAGCAATATTTTAGGGCTCCGATGAGGTTATACACTGTAATCTCTCGAATATTGCTCCATTACCAACATACATCCATAGCCCTGATGGAGGTACTCGCATGTTCCCTTAGTCAAGCTTTGATTGCACAGTTTTGCACTATATTTCGGTTATATATCTTTGCTCATTTTCCATTGAAGTGGATATTGGCATAGCACTTTTTTAATTTTATTTTCTTTCCTTGACTTGTAAGTAATGAAACCGGGGTATGACAACTATAGCCATGTTGAGGCAAAATATTGGATTTTTCACTAGCCACATGACCAACTAGGTATTAGTAATGACTTAGAGCATGCGATTAATGTGTGAGATATATAGCAATTGATAGACTTTGGGTAACAAGCCTTAATAGTGAAACCTCTACACAACCATGGATAAAGCTTAATCACAAGGTGACATTGAAGATGAATGACCTAAGGACCTCCTAAGAACTTCATGAACAAGTATCTAGGAAATGAGACAACCTTCACTCCTTTCAGTCCAAACAGGTAAATGACTTAGACAATTGCCTTATTTTATTGATGCAACTATATGAGAAAACAATAATGATATGCAACTATATGTTGTGGAACGGTGATATGCAAGCAACTATGATGGACTCTCAAATGGAGATATGTGATGAAATGTAGTAAAGAAATATGCAAATGCAGTATTGAAAATTTAAATGAACCCATCCCTTAGATGTTTGTTCATAGGGTCGTTATGAATTTTATGTATATAGTTCATTAGTCTTTGTTTGAAGAGTTGGATAAACCTTTCTTTTTCAATAGGATATTTAGTTGAGTGTATTTCATGTATAGTTTCTGCTATGGCCTCATTATTTTCAAACCAATCTAGCTGTGGTAGATCTTCTTGTCCCCAGTCTTTCAAGTGCAGGTGTATGAGGCAAATAGATTCTAGTTCCAAATTTGTTACATGAGCGGGTGTTATGTTTGTTTTTATTGATGCACTTGAAGAGGATGATGAAACCAACCAGGTGTTGATCTCATTAGATGGTGTTATGCTTGTGCTTGCAGAAGATGATGGAACAATTTGGGTGTTGATTTCATTAGCTAGTGCTATGCTTGATTCTATCACCATATTGGCATGTGAAAATGGTGCACATACAATTATTGACAAGTTGCACTATGTAGTATGACATGGATTGGTGATTTCATTGATAAGGGGTTCATGAACATCTTGTGTAGAGGGACTGGGATCATGAGGGGGACTAGGAGAAATGGTAAGTTCATTTGTGAGGGAATCTTGTGAGGAACATGGAGGATTATGACATGGAGATGAAGGGATGGAAGGATCTTGATAAGGATCTAGAGAAATAATGGGATCTAGTTTAGGACATGAAGGTGAAGGGATACTTTGATCTTGACTTGGAAAGGGATTATTAGGAAGGATGGAAGGGATATCTTGATCTTGCTTAGGAGGTGGGTGTTGGATGGGACTTGAAAGGACACTTTGTTCTTGAGATAAAAGGGGATCATTATGAGTGGAATAGAAGAGAATGAGGGGATCATCATAATATTCTTGGTTGGTGGGATCTTGATAAAAAATTGGGTAGGATGGAAGGGTTTGTTCTTGATCTTGATTTGTTTCATAATTGATTTCCTTTGATTTTGAATTATCCTCTTGACACAGGGAAGGCGTTTGGATATGCATGGGAGACTTTTGGAAGGTTTCACCACTTTGGTCTGATGAGAAAGTATTTTGAATGAGACTCTCTAAAGTGGGTTTTCTTGGAAATGGAATATATGGTGGCATTGGATCTTGAATTTCTAAAGTATGAAAAGGACTAGCTTCATGACTTGGATTAGATTAGATTTGCATTATGGATAGCCCTTGGGAGATTGTGTTATTGGATAGAGATGGTGTGGACTGATCTTGTGTGACTTTAGGGGATGATGAAATGGTGGATGGATATGGTTGATTTTGATTTTGATTGAAAAGGGTTTGATTTTGGAAGAAAGGGGTTTTGATGTTGGGTTGATATGATTGTTATGCTGGGTTGAAAGAAAATGAAGGTTTACCTGACTCTAATGTTGGTTGAACTAAAGTAGGAATGATTTTGTTGGTGAATGAAGGTTGGAATGTTTGAATGGTCTCACAAGAGAAGGAATGTTGGCATGATAATGATTCTCTTTTTATTATCACTTCTCTCATCATTTTTTCTAACCAATCCCTATGGTTGTTAGGACTAGTCATGTCTCTCATTTGTTGTTGCAAAGTCTTGATTTTTAAGCTAAAATCTCTATGGACAATGATGGAATAGGAATGGAAGGGATGATATCTTCACCTTCCCTACGAAATGCATAATGCCATTCCATGATGTTCTCTTGATTGGTTTGGGCCTAAGATCACAACATGTAAGATGTTTTCTCCATTTCTCAGAAATTAGCAATTTTGTTTGATTTTGATGTTGATGTTGATACTTGAAGTTTTATTTGAGTTTGAGATTCTTGTTTATGTTTTTGATAAAATTTGGTTGATATTCCACTTTATTTTTGTTTGATCATGTAGCAAAGACACAACAATAAAGCAAGAAAACCAACCTGACATAAAGAGAGTACCATTTAAAGGATTTTTTCAAACCCCTATGAATGTTGGAATCTTTTTCAAGACCCCATTTTGTTTTTGATAAATTTTGGCCATTTCAATCATACTTGACAGTCAGACTCTACTAAGGTCAAAAGGTCATGAATAGTACCACAACCCACATCTTGATACTCTGTCAATGCAAACAACCCTGTCACACCCTAGGGTGCACCCATTTTTTTGCCTTTGTCTAGAAATTAAACCAAAGAGGATCACTCCTCTATTAGCTTGTTATCTTGGGAGATATAAGGTGAATATCTTGGGGGTGAATTCTTCCCCACCCTTGCACTATGATAGTATAAGTGTTTGGTTACTGAGTCGGTTTGGCCTCTAGATCCTAATGTATTTAATTAGACTTTCGTTTAGGTGGTCATAATCAATAGCTTGTTACACTCCATTAAGGAGGTCTCCCAGTATATAGAGGCTACACTACAATTTTTATTGTACCATATAGGCATTGAGAGAGGCATAACACCGTTATGACAATATGTATCACTTGTTGTTTACAATTTTCATTACAAACACATTTATTTATAATGGTTTAGAATACTTAGCGTTAGCCTTTACCACTTAGGTCATTCCCTCTCACTTGGCCTTATGGGCTACTTGGGAGGCAAGCCTTCTAAAAGGTTTTATCCTAATGCAGAATTGACAGAAAGCATGAAAAAGGTGGGTTTGGCTTTTTGATCACCCAGTGAAGGGGAGAGCATATGCCTATCACCTTGAGAACATGAAAAGCAAAATTTCTTTTTAAACCTTTATTGCAAAATTATCTAGGCTAGATGGAGATGTTGCTCCAAGAAGACTTGATGTTCATTTTATTCGATATTGCAATGATGAGGAAATCAAAAGTAGATTGTTTGTTTGTTCTTTTTAACAACACCAAATGAAAGTATGTCTAAGCTACCCATGCAAGAAAAATAAAAAAGGTTGTTAGCACATGGTGGGCTTTCCAGCCTAATTCTTCCTCTTGGTTTCAAATTTGACCTCTCTGTATGCAGAAACATAGCTAATTATTGACAAAAAATAAAGAGAAAATGAAATAGAGACATTATAGCCTTTTCCAGCAAGTGCGAACTACTAATGGCAATTGTGAATTACTATCAATACAAGTGCGCATCAGAATGATAGCAATTGCGCATCAGGATGATAGCAATTGCGCATCAGGATGATAGCAATTGCGGATTAGAATGATAACAAACGCACATTACTTATCGAACTTGAAAAATTAATTTAGACAGAAGAAAAAGATAGAAGAGAGAGATCAATTTTTGCTTTCGATGAATTCATTCCAGGTAAGATGGGCTAAAATTTTGATGTCATCATAAACCTTGATCTTTTTTCAGGATCTTGCTGATATTCAATAATGTCTTCTTCTTTCTCAATTTGTTGGATGTTCTTTTCTACCTTCACAAGTCTTTGATATGATTTTTTGTTGTCTCTTGTGTTGTTTCCTCCTTCTGGCACCTGAAATTTTGAAAGTTACTTTGTCTGTCATGGGGTTAAAGACATTGTATGCACACAAAACACATTTTCCAGAATTGGAAGATTTTTTTGGGTTAATCTTGCAAATGCAAATAAAGCCAAAACGACAATTAAAATTGAAATTCTGGGTTCTCCCTACAATTGCACATTAGTTAAAGCAATTGCAAATTAGAATGATAGCAATATCACATTAATATGCGCAATTGCGAATTTCTGTGAAAGCAAGTGTGCATTCAATTTTTCTGTTCTGTACGACCCTATAAATCACAAAAAATAAAAAAAAGATAAATTAGTATTTGTAATTTCACATCGGGTTCACCATTGTTTTCATGCTTGAAACCATAAATTTAAGCTAATTAGGAAATAAGGATGATCATAGATACTTAACTAATCAAGATAAAATCAAACACAAGGCAATAGAATAAATGCAAGAAATAGAAGATATATGCTGATTAAAATTCCCTATTCCACATTTGTGCTTCCATTGTTCTTCTCCAAATTGCTGGTGTAGGTGGCTCTTAGGTATTGCACTGGGATTTCCTGCATAAAGATGACAATTATTTTGAGGAGTGTGATCTAGCTTGATTTGAGATTTGATGCTATATATATAGATTTTCATGAGAGATGGGGAAGGATTTTGAACTCAAGTCTTGATTGGGAGTGAACTGATTTAGATTGTTTAGTTAACAGAGTTGATTGATTTGTTAACTCAAATTGATTGAGTAGTCAACTAAATATATTGAGTAGTCAACTAGATATATTGAGTAGTCAACTAGATTGATTGGATAATGAACTGAATAGATTAGCTAGTTGACTAGATAGATTGGGGAGATGACTGATTTGATTGATTAGTCAGAAAAGGTGATTTGGAGTGAAAAGAGGAGATTGGAGAGTTAACCAAGTTAATTGATTAGTTAACTGATATGATCAATTAGTCACGGTTTTCAACATGTGCTGTAGGAGATTGAATTGAAATTCACTTTCATTTTCATTTATATTTTCAAATGCTGAAATGCACACGAGATTTATTGAAATTGATTGAAATTCAGATTTGGTGAAATGTGAATTTGAGAAAATGAAATTAGATGGAATTAGTTGAAATTTGAATTTGGGGAATTAGAGGAATAAGTTAATTAATTAAATAATTTAAATGAACTTATTTAATCATTAGAAATGAGATTAATTAAATAATCAATATTATTTAATTAAGAGAAATAATCAAAATTAATTAAATAAATAATATTTAATTAATATTTGAGATAGGGTTAATTGATGAAATGACTAAGAAATGATAGAAATTGGATAATTAGCAAGAAAAATGAATAATGATGATTAGGTTAGTTGAGAAGAATTAATTAGCTTAATTAAATAATTGAAGAATTATTCAATTAATAAAACAAATAATTAGCAATGATCAATGAAACATTTTTAGGTGTCTATAGTATACATGCTTGTCATTAAATAAACTATATATTAACTTGCATGTTTATCTTATTTTACTCTTGTAGGACACACCTAGCGCGAGTGTGATGCCATGTGATCCAGGCTCTGGAAGCACAGTCAGAGACAAGGGAAAGGTAATTGAATGCAAATATGATTGAATTAAGAGTTTAAATAACTTATAATGATTATACACAGCTACATAGATTGATAGTTTCATATACTTGTCATATTTATATATAGAGAATTGTTGGCTTCACATCCTTGTTGACTACACCCACAATACTTGAAGAAGCAGAAGAGATGCCTCACGTACATGTGTTTATTTTATTTTGTGTTAGTAGATATAATTTGTTCCTATCAACGACAATTATATGCTAACTTGTATCAACGTTATGATTGTCAACATATATAGGTTGTTTATGAAAATCTTGATGACATCCTTGGTCTATCAAAGACATATTTTTGGACTCTCGACCATCTTAAGAGAAATCGTGGACATGAGGTAATCAAGAATTCAATTTTAGAGTTCAATTATATTTCAATGTATATTGATTTTTATGTTAACTTTTCAAATGTAAATTATATAATAAAACTAATCTCAATTATGTTTTGATTTTTCTTGTGCAAGATCCTTCAGAGCCAAGGAGTGCTTCAGAGAGGATCGATTTGGATGATCCATCAATAGTTTAGGATGTGATAGAGACATTTTGGGATACTTACATGTCTAGTTGGCATGTGTATTTTGTATATGGACATACATTTTGTTTGAGTTGGCATTTATGCCATTTTTGTATTTAGACATACACTTGTAATTATTCGACAATTTGATATATAGATGTTGAGATTCAATATAATTTGTTCGTCATGTGCATGGCTTCATTCTTTGAAACTTTAATCTTGAATGTAATAATGAACAGTGGTTAAATAATTAACAATAGCATGTTATCTGTATAATCTTGAGATTCAATATAATTTGTTCCATCTAAATCTTAAGTGTTAAATTTGGTTGTCTTTGGCAAATTCACCAAATTTAATGACCATGTTGTTATTGTTATTAATCATAGTTCATGGATGTTGAATCATTTTTTGCCATGGAAAAAGGAACAACTGCAATCCCAAAGCATGACAAAAAATTTGAAGTTACTTTACTCAACAAGACATTATGTTGCATTAATTTACTACATTATTTTTTAGACTTTACGATTCACACAAATGCAAATCCTCGTATGAGTATAATATTAAAAAATTATGAGAAAAATGAAGACAACTTATTTGCAATGGAGCCAAAATTATCAATCTATTCGTTGTGGGCGTGAACCGTTAGTTCCAACACATTCAGTTAGGCATTTTTACCCTAGCCATGCTCTTGTTTTGCCTCCCTACTTGGTTGAACGCTCAGGGCCATATCCTAGCAGCGTCGTCCCTTGAGCATCCTATGTGCAAAAAATTCAAACTTTGACAGGCCATATCTTAGAATCTGTGGCACTTGTGAATGATTCATCTCAACCTATAGGGTCACATGAGGGTTGTCTACAATATATTATCTCACATTTTCAAGATTTAGAGTGGTTTTCCTAGGGTAGTGTTTTTTCAGTTGACGAAAAAATTGTCAGATGCATTCAATGAAATGTTGCAACGAAGCCAAATTCTCATTTTGTTCATTGTGGGCACGAATCATCAATTCTAATACATTTGATTAGGCATTTTTACCCTAGGCATTCTCCTATTTTGCCTTCCTACTGAGTCAAACACTTAGGTCCATATTGTAGCGACATTGTCCCTTGAGAGCATTAAGTGCTAAAAATTATCAAACTTTGACAGACCATAGCTTAGAATCCATGGCACTTTTGAATGATCCATCTAAACCTACAAGGTCATGTGAGGGCCGTCTACAATAGCCTATCTCAGAATTTCAAGATTAGGAGCGGTTTTCCTAGGGTGATGTTTTTTAGTTGATGCAAAAATCATCAGATGCATTCAATGAATAGTTGCAATGGAGACAAATTCTCGTTTTGTTTGTCAGTTCCAACACATTTGGTTAGGCATTTTTACCCTAGGCATACTCCTTTTTTTCCTCTGTACTCAGTCGAATGCTCAAGGCCATACTATAGCGGCACCTTCCCTTGAGCGTCTTAACTGTGAAAAATTGTCAAACTTTGACAAGTCGTATATCAGAATCTGTGGCACTTGCGAATGATCCATCTAAACCTACAAGGTCATGTGAGGGAAGTATACAATATCTTGTCTCAAATTTTCAAGATTGGGAGTGGTTTCCCTAGGGTAGCATTTTTTTAGTTGATGCAAAAATATTAGATGCATTCAATGAAAAGTTGCAACGGAGCCAAATTATCGTTCTATTAGTTGTGGGTGTGAATTGTCAGTTCCAACACGTCTGGTTAGGAATTTTTACCCTAGTAATGTTAATATTTTAGTTAGGCATTTTTACCCTAGCCATGCTCTTGTTTTGCCTCCCTAATCGTTCGAATGCTCAGGGCCATACCCTAGCGACGTTGTCCCTCAAGCGCCCTAAGTGCAAATGTTTTTTAAAATTTGACAGGTCATATCTCAAAGTTCATCCCACTTGCAGGTGATTTGTCTGAACTTACAGGGTCATGTGAGGTTTGTATACAATAACCTGTCTCAGATTTTGAAGATTTGGGGTGGTTTTCCTACGACAACATTTTTTTAGTTGATGAAAAAATCATTATATGCATTCAATGAAAAGTTGCAACGAAGCCAAATTATCATTTTCTTCATAATGGGTGCAAACTGTCAATTCCAACACATCCAGTTAGGTGTTTTTACCCTAGGCATGCTCTTGTTTTTCCTCCCTACTCAATCGAACACTTAGGGCCATACTGTAGTGGCGCCGTCCCTTGAGCGTCCTAAGTGCAAAAAAATGTCAAACTTTGATAGGCCGTATCTTAAAATCCATGGCACTTGCGAATGATCCATCTGAACCTACAAGGTCATATGAGGGCCATCTACAATAGCCTGTCTCAGATTTTCAATATTTTGGGCGGCTTTCCTAGGGCAATGTTTTTCACTTGATGCAAAAATCATCAGATGCATTCAATGAAAAGTTGCAACAGAGCCAAATTCTCATTTTGTTCATCGTGGGTGTGAACCATTGGTTCCAACCCATTCGATTAGGAATTTTTATCCTAGGCATGCTCCTCTTTTTCCTCCCTACTCAGTTGAATGCTTAGGGCCATACTGTAGCGGCTCGTCCCTTGAGTACCCTAAGTGCAAAAAATTATCAGACTTTGACATGCTGTATTTTGGAATTTGTGGCACTTGTGAATGATCCATCTAAACCTAAAAGGTCATGTGAGAGCCATCTACAATAGCTTGTCTTGGATTTTCAAAATTCAGAGCAGTTTTCCTAGGGCAACATTTTTTAAATTGATACAAAAATCATCAGATGCATTCAATGAAAAGTTGCAACGGAGCCAAATTCTAATTCTATTCATCATGGGTTTGAACTGTCGATTCTAAAATGTCTAATTAGGCATTTTTACCCTAGGTAGGCTCTTGTTTTTCCTCCTAAGTTGGTCGAACGCTCAAGGCAATACTATAGCGACGCCATCCCTTCAGCACCCTATGTGTGAAAAATTATCAAACTTTGACAGGCTGTATCTCAGAATTTGCAACACTTGTGATTGATCTTTCTAAACCTATAAGATCACATGAGGGCCATTTACAATATCATGTCTCAAATTTTAATATACGAAGCAGTTTTCCTAGGGCAACTATTTTTCAATTGATGCAAAAATCGTAAGATACATTCAACGAAAAGTTGCAATGGAGCCAAATTCTAGTTCTATTCATTGTGGGAGTGAACCGCTGGTTCCAACACCTTTGGTTAGACATTTTTACCTTAGGCATGATCTTGTTTTTCCTTCCAAGTCAGTTGAATGCTCATGGCTATACTGTAGTGGCGTTATCCCTTGAGTGCCCCAAGTGCGAAAAATTATCAAACTTTGACATGCTATATCTTGGAATCCATGGCACTTGGGAATGATCTGTCTAAACCTACAAGGTCATGTCAGGGCCGTCTACAACAACCTATCTCAGATTTTCAAGATTCAAAGTGGTTTTCCCAGCACAACATTTTTTTAGTTGATGTTGTATATGGTGAAAATGGATAACAATAAACAATAATATTGAAAGACTAAAATGGATTCAACCACTAAACCCTAGCCTAACAATGAACAAAGATCCACCATAACATATGAAGATAACCTAAGACAATGCAAATAACTCAAAATCACAAAGATTATACCATCACATGTCCAATAGGGTTTTGATCTCCATTCTTCCTATCTCCATTGATCTTGCTTGATATACTTGCTCTCAGATTTTTGTATGCACAAGAGCTCAACAAAGAACGGAATGTGGTTGCAAGTAGAATTGTATTCTAGTCAATTGATCAAGTAGTTAGGCATGTCTCATTAGGGATTAGGATATGTCATTAGGGTTTGACAATGAAGAAAGCATCTCCTTAAATAGAAGACACAATATGAAATGGAGGGTTAAGATTGAGAGGTGTAAAAAGAGAGGTCGGCTAGGATTAGAGGGTAGGTATAAGAAATACCAAAATAATGAAAGAGGTAGGTAGTGTAGGAATTAAGAGATGAATGACATGTGTCATGTGTAGAAAAAGATAATGAATTAATTAAATAAATAAAGATTTATTTAATTAATAGAAGAAGTGGGACAATTAAATAAATAAAATATTTATTTAATTTAGGAAAGGGATAATTTAAATAAATAAATGTATTTATTTAAATGAGAAATAAGGCTAGAAGAGGATAAATGAATTAATTAAATAAATAAAGATTTATTTAATTAATAGAAGAATTAGGCTTAGATAATTAAATAAATAAAATATTTATTTAATTAGACATGACAATTTTAGGTGTCTACAGATGCAAATCATCAGATGCATTCAATAATATGTTGCAACAAAGCCAAATTATTGTTCTGTTTGTTGTGGGAACGAATCATCGGTTCCAATATGTTTGATTAGGATTTTTTACCCTAGGAATGCTCTTTTTTTTCCTACCTACTCGATCAATCGATCGATCGATCGATCGAGAGAGAGAGAGAGAGAGAGAGAGAGAGAGAGAGAGAGAGAGAGAGAGAGAGAGAGAGAGAGAGAGAGAGAGAGAGAGAGAGAGAGAGAGAGAGAGAGAGAGAGAGAGAGAGAGAGAGAGAGAGAGAGAGAGAGAGAGAGAGAGGGGAATGCAAATCATAAACAATGCTCAACTCTCTTTCATGTTACACAATCCTCCTACATTTATTTCATAGTTCATAGATAAGAAAGACAATCATATGCTTTTTCATATGGTGTTGCAAAGCTCAAATGGACAGGACTCTGAGTTGAAATTACTGCAAGTTGAAGTTAAAGAATGCAGATAATAAACTAGAATTTGGATGTGGTTGGAAAGAATTTGCCAATTATCACAGTTTGAAAATGGGAGATTTTGTTGTGTTCAAATACATAATGAAGTTGTACATGGAGGTTGATATGTTTGGAAGATTTGGGTGTGTGAAAAACATCAATGCTTGTCATTTTCAAGAAACAAAGATTGTTTCTGATGCAGAATCCTACAAACACACCTAAGGAGAAGTCCAATAGGGTTAGGCTTTGACCCTTCAAATTACCACAGGGGCCCTACAAGGAAGGACTCCACACCTTTGGGTAGAACTACTCACAAATCCACTAGGCTAACACCTCCTCAAGATGAGTAAGAGGCCTCGACACCTTCAATACACCATCCCATGATTCCTACTCTTAGGGGCTTTGAAATTGGTCCATTCATGATTGTTAAGGACTATTCCAAGCATTGGTTTAAGGTTTTGTCTTCAAATCCTTATACCTCCTTTGGGAACCTACTCCCTAGGCTAGTAGCCTTATTTAGTGAGAGAATTGACCTTAACTCCAAAATCTTCCACACACTCTAACTAAATACTCAACATTAAAAATACCCTTTTGGGAGTTACACTCATCCCCAAAATGGGTTGGCAAGATATGCACTTATAGGGTTTGAACCCCTTAGAGGCCTAGAGACCTAATTAGGGCGATTAGGCCTATTTTACAAGGAAACTATCATTTGTTGAATCCAAAATACAAAATACACTACATGAGAATATGGGGGATAGTTAATAACCTCTAATTCCAGGGTTGCATGCCTGGAATCCACTGTTACAAAGTTTTATGATGACTATCCTAATTTTGCTTAAGGTAGTCACATGGAGATGCCTACCTAGATTTACCTCTTTCTCCTCACAACCAAGTCTCCCCTACAAAAAACCATGAAAAACATAGAATAAATAGGCCAATACTACACTCCACCAAAGGAAGAAGCTTATAGATGGAAAGAATGCAAGATATGGCCATTTTTGGCTAAAACCCTAGCCAAACCCTTACTTTCCGGGTTACAGTCAGAAAAATGAAGGGTTCTCCCTACTCAGAAATGATCGAAGCCTCAAAACACCACCAAAATAAAGATTATTCAACCCTCCAACTACTCCATGAATGGTTTTTCTCAATTCAATCCGTACAAGGATGCACAATCTCTGCAAACTCAGAATTTCTGGGAAAACTTAGTTTTATTTGTGTCTTATTGCATCAAAACTTCAAACCACAACCTCTCCAACCTTGGGAATCATGTCCACAAGGCTTATAGAACTCTCCAATGGTTACCAACTGAATTTGGAGGAGGTTGGAGCCGTTGAAAGACTTACATCAACCGCATTTTGAAAAGTTGCACTTTTGCTCTCAAAAGTTGCATTTTTGCTCTCAAAAGTTGCATTTTTGCATAAAAGTTGTCAAACACTACAAGTTTGGGATCCACACAACTTGGATCAACCAAAAACCACTAAGACATCCTAAAAACCTATCAAACACAAAAACAAACATCCTACTACCCCTATTGACCACATTGTCCCAATTAGCTTATCAAGTTGCCTAACTAGTGACATTGGTTTACATAGTGGGGTCTTTATTGAATACATGAAAACTGCATAAACACAAGACACTAAGACAAACACTATGATCCTAGTCTTCATCCCCAGATCCATGATTTTCTTGTTGAAGAGGTGCCCCTGCACCAGTTTCAAGTAATAGATGACCTTATAACAAAATGTGCACTCTAGATCAATTTTTTTACTTGTCATTTGTCATTACTAAGCATCAATGTTTTGATTAATAAGCATCCCTTGCCAACCCTCTCTCTCTCTCTCTCTCTAATATCACTCTCCCCAAGTCTCTCTCCCTCTCTCCCTCTCCCTCTACCATTCTCTCTCTCTACAATCTCTCTCCCCAATTCTCTCTCTCTCTCTCTCTAGTTATCCAATATCCGATATATTTTATTATTAATATATTAATAAAAATATATTTTAATATATATATATATATATATTTATATATTATAATATTAATATATAATATATTATATTAATATATAATATAATATATTAATATATTAATACTATACAATATATAATAATATAACATATATTATTAATTATATTTATAATAAAAAATTATAAAAATCGGATATCAAATTAATATCCAATATCCGATCTTTGACAAAATTTGAAACCTCGGTATTTGGCTCAGGATTGCATTGGGATTTGGCTGGGAAATGCTAAACTTGGAAAGTCAATAGAAAAAAATGTGTTTTTGAGTGTTCCTTGCTTTCACAGACTTCGCTCTGGTGGCTGACGACCTTTTGTTTTAGCCGAAATTGATGAAACGAAAAGGAATTTTCAAGGACATTCTCAGATTTCTAGAAATATAAGGTTTGCCTTATTTTGACTTTAATAAATAATTATTATTCATTTTCTAATTCAATTTTGACTAAAATCTTGATTGATAGGCTGATTGAAAAACATCCACAACTTTCAAATGGTATCACATTTTTTGAATCCAAAAATGCATCACATTCTATGCTTCGCCTACTATAGGATAAAAAAAAATTGAATTTCATAAATTTTTGACCAAGTTAAGGTGGTTAGACATTTTAGTTTTTATATTTCTAAAAAGTTGTAGTAACAAAATCATAATTAATTATTTACTTCAATAAAAATTAAAAAAAAAGTATGTGTCACATCCGGACATGAGTCTACTACTTATATTTAAAATCTTATAAAAAATATTATGATTTGATTGTGGTTAGGGTGGTCAGGCATACACCTACTTCTTATCTTTTTCTTGAAATTTTAATACTGTTGCATTGAAATTTCAAATTTTTGTCAAATAGATTTTTAATTTTTTTTTCTTCAAAAAACAACTAGTAGCTTATAAATTACATTCAATTTGCTACAGATCTTGTTGTTACATAGTTTTAAAATTATGTTAATTTATTCATATTTTTATGTCAAGTTGCCTAACTCTATTTTTCTGAAATTTCATTGCCACTTAAGGGCCTGTTTTGGCCCACCATGATCTTGCACATACCTTGATAGGATATTGATAAAATCCTTTTACAAATATAAACAATGTAATAGAGGGTCAAAATATTAATCTTATTTATTGTTGTTGTATACAAAACCTAACTATTTATGTAATCGCTTACATTTCTTGAATTTTGAAAATTCATCAAATACAACTCTTCTTAGCTTTTAAGGGATCTCAAATGAAAGTAGTAATAATGGAATTGTGTGGTAAATCAACAAATATCAATGAGAACCACCATTAAAGATCATAAGTGTGAACCATCAAATCACAACTAATCATTCTCCATAACTTTGAACTTGGGTCACTGATCTTTATCTGTCAGGTGGATTGATGACTATCACAATCTCACTGTATTTGAGAAGAGATTAATTTATTAATGCAATAGCTAAACCTGTTGGCAATTGACACTCAATTGGTTGGTTTCACTATGTTGTCATTGATGGCAACATGGTATCTTGTTCCGGCTTCATGTTTTGGTTCAGTTGTGTACCGACAAGCACTTCACAGACACTACACCGACACCGACACCGACAAGATAGAAGGATTTATTTGGTTACCGACAATGCAGGCCGACATGGTTAAGAATAAGGTTATTGGTATTGGAGGTTGACATCTCTTGGATCTGGCATCGACAATTGTTTTTGTTATTCATGTATTTATGTTATCTAGCTGACATGTAATTTGATATTGTAATTATCTTTGTAAGACAACATAAGGTATGATATGTTGTATAGGGTATATAGGTCAATTGGAGTAGATCATTTTATTGTAATAGACATGGTAATAAAAATGTAATAGAGATGTGGATGAGATGTGATGTGAAATATATCAGAGAGATTATATATGTGAGGATATTTATGTAAGGATTATTCCGATAAAGGGTTTAGGGTTTCAGACTGGAATAAACAGAGTTTAACCGGAACTGTATTCTGGCATAGAAGATGCTATCTTAGCAGTTCACACACTTCTCCAGATTGTAGTCTGGATTTATATGTAGTTAGTGAGGCTCCTTTTTTGATTGAGCAGTGTGCTCTAGGCTATAAGCCTTTCTGCAAGTGTAGGCCCCTTATATTTTGTAATATCTCTTCATATGGCCAGTGGATTGATATTATAGGTCACAAATCCCACCGTGGTTTTTCCTCTTTAAGGTTTTCCATGTATAATTTTGTGTGTTATGGTTCTCATTTAAGTGATTGACTTATTGGTTGCTTTACTTCTTTCAATTCTATATGTACCGGTATACCGGTTGGTATATGCATGTTTTAATAAGGCTAAAATTGTTCATTTCGATATAACACTAACTCACCTCCCCCTCTCAATGTTATTGGATTCCAACAATTGTTATCAGAGCCTTGTGCCTCAGAGGAATTTTAACAACTTGAGGGAGATCCTGAATCCGGAATCCATGGATATAGGTTTAGAGAAGCAACTTGAGATGACACTTGAAGATTATGATGTTGAAAGGTTGAAGAACTTAAAGCTATAAGATGAATTGAATTCTGCTAAGGAATTCATTCTTGTCCTACAAGAGAGGCTATCATCCATTCAAGCCAAGAGGAAGGAACTTTTGCAAAATCAGGATGATGAAGAGAAAGATGCACTTAAGGGACAATGTCAGAAATTGAGTCAGGAGAACATGGTTACAAGAAATGAAATGCAAGCTATAACTATGAGGATGTCTAAGGCGATTGAATACTGAAAGAAGAAGGAAGAAAATCTTGCTGTATCTCGGAAGAACAAATTTGAAGAATGTGGTAGATTGGCTCATGAGAATGATATGTTGAGAATTGATTTAGTACAATCCCATAGTAATGAACAAGAACTTGAGAGACAAATGATAATTATGAGAAATGATCTAACTACTGCAAGTGAGTACAAAGAGAAATTCAAGATTAGTTCAACACAACTAGATGAGTTATTGAAGAGACAAAGGCAGAATGGAGATTCTAGTGGACTTGGATTTGAGCAACGACAGAGTTCTGGTACTGAAGATCAAAACCATAAGGCATAGGTAAGGCAGTTTTATAAATTTAATGGTAGATGTTTTGTTTGTAATAGACTTGGTCACATGGCTAGGAAATGTAGAAATAGAGAAAATAAGAACCCTGATTCTGCTCTCGGTCAATGTTCTAAATGCAATAAGTATGGTCATAAGATTTAATATTGCAGAATGAATGTTAAATGCTATGCATGTGGAAAATTTGGACATATAGCTAATTAGTGCAGGTCAAGCAATTATACCAGTTTTAGAAAAGCAATTCAAAAGAACAATGTTACATGTTATGCATGTAATGTGGTTGGACATATTGCTAAATTTTGTAGAAGCATAAATCCACCGGTTGGTAATGGAAGATCAAATGAGAAAGGGAAAGAGAAGGTTAGTGAAATCCAAAAGGATCATACTCAGAGATGGGTCAGGAAGATTGAAGAACAATCAACAGATGGGAATGCATCAGTTACTTATCCGACAAAGGAGGTTGCTGCTGCATGGATAGGTAGCTCATCCGGTAATTGAGGCAGATGCCTTAGGGGTAGGAAAAACTCATGAAGATGTTGCATATGCCCCATGAAGAGGTTCTGGATGATTTTCCAGACATTGGAGATGCTTATCCAGCATGGATATGTTTTGTTCGAGATCTGGTATCTTTCACCGGAAGTCATTGATGTCAATGAAAGATTAGGGTTTTTCTTGGAGGATAAAAGGTTGAATTCACTTCATTTTTGATCACCTTGCATTCATAGAGATTCAGCGTGATTAAGAGCAATTCAGAGCGATCAAAGGCTATTTAGTGCGATCAGATATCTTCTTGAGCGATTTCACTGGCGACTAGAAGAGTTTGTTAAGGGTTTGACCGAAAGTGATCATTAGGTACTTATCTTTAATCATGGAAGTGAGATCATCATCTATTCCTATCTTTGTTACAAATCCGATTGTAGTAGAGGTCAAGGACCGTCCCAGGCCAATTTCCAAGTGGTATCTGCATGTGGCTACCCTGGAAGATGCAGTTGGAGAATTTTCCTGTGTTCCAGAGGGAGTTGTTTATGTTGAAGATGTTAGGGCATACACACACTGTCACATTGAGGATTTGGGGACATCTGATATAAAGAGCATGCACATGAGCGAGCTTATGGGAGATTCTAGAAAGATCAAATCGACATACAAGCACATTGAAGACTTGGGGTTTACCGACATTCTGGACATTCCAGAATTCGAAGATCAAATCATTAGGTATGTTTTGAGCAGAGTACATGGAGATTTTATCTGGTTGGATAGACCTTACAAGATCACTAAGGAAGCCATCAGGGCAATCACTAGTTTACCACAGGTTGGGCAACGTCTAGACAAGAAGGTTTCGAATGATTATGTCAACAAAATCACTGGCGCGACATCTGACAGAAGATCTATGAGAATAAGCACTATTACTGATATAGACATCAAATTCGGTAGCATGATCATCGGTTATAAGGTAAATCAGTCAAACTGACTGAATTTTGTTTCTAGCTCCTATATTTTTGCAACTAACAAAATGATGAGAGAAAATGAGAAATTGGATCTATGTGGTTGGATGTTAGATGTGTTATGAATAAACCTAGGAAAGATTAAAGGTGAAAAGAATGGAAATTTCCAGTATGGAAACTTAATTGTTTGCTTAATGTTATTTTTCATGAATGACACTCCTAGTTTTGGGAAGAGACAATGGGTATTTGATATCCCGACAGGGAGACAATTGAAATAATCCATTGCTAGTTTAGGCAGTCAGAGGGATGATAAGGCATGGGGATATTTTAAGGGATTCCAAAAGTCTATGAAATCTAGGGAAAGGGTTCCTAAGCATATTGTTGAGAAATACTCAACTGACATATGCTTCATGTTGAAGAAAGATGAAACACTTATGGAAGTGGTTAAGCCCCAATAGATCTGGATTGAGGAAATGGGATATGAAGTTGATGCACAGATCCTTGAGGCTTATGTAAAAATGTTGATTGATGCATGTGTTGATGAGGTAAAGAAGCCCTGTGGTACTGCTAAACAGAAAACACAAGAGGTTGAAATAGAGTTCAACCGAAAGAAGAGAGATAAGCATGAAGGAAAAGAAAGCAAGTTTATAGAGAAGGTTTCACATGACATCAAAGCATTAATTGATGTTGTCCCGGAGAAAGGCAGGAAGAGGAAAGAACCATAAGTGTTCATTGAGTCTATCACAGGTGAGTTTGAATCTGAGAATGACACACCCCTAGCATTCAAGAGGGTTGTAAGGAAGAAAATAGAGGAAACAAAAGTAGAGGCTAAAAATCAACCGATTAGGAAAGTTACATTCAAAATATCGACACAAAAGCAAGTACCAAAAGCAACACTTTCAGTTCCATCCGGTACTCCAAAAAGGAAGAAGAAGAATGGCATTGATACAACTATTCAATCTGGTAATCTAACTATCATTCCACCAAAAAATTGTGCAGAATTAGTTGATGAAATAACTAAGGATGGCATGTTAAAGAATGTACAGTTTTATTATGAACATTTAGAGGATGATGAACAAAGAGAGGTAGAGGAAGTAGTATTATTATATTTGGATATTTATAAAAAATCCTTGATAGAAATTGAAGATCAAATACTGGCAGAATTGTATGATATGCTAGATGCTAGGAGACTATCAACAATGCAAGAAGACAAACACATAAAAATTCAAGAATTGTTATCTGTTTGTGTTTCTTTTACTCTCGAGGAAATGGAAAGGACACTTGAGGTGGCATATAGAAAAGTCTTTAACAACAAACATAGAATAACCAATCTGATGCTAGGAAGGGTAAATGAGATAATAAAGGAGACCCACAAGGCATGTGTTAAGTTCTTAGGAGAGAACCAAGGTTTTTTTACTTCACCAAAATCAAAATCAGACACTACAGACACCCCGATTGAAGGAAAAGGAAAGGGTATTATGGGTACCTCACCCTCAATTTTGAAAAACATTAAGATAGTGGAAATTAAGCCCCTGATAGATACAAGTGTACAGACAAATGTTGGGATACCGACAAACACATAGAGTGAAAAGGTTGATAATGTGCAAGATACTAATGTTGAGGATAACAATCCTCTTGATACAGATGTACAGGTTGAGGTTATAGTTCCTATAGAGGAACTGGTAGTTACAGAGATTGCACCAAGTGGAGAAGCCACTAGTGTAAGTTAGGAAGCTATAAATCATCAAAGGAGAAGAAAGGGGAATCCGACAGGGAACCAGTAGTAGGTTCATCATTGTTGTCAATTGACACCTCACAGGTTGTAAAGAAAAACATAATCGAGATGAGTCCTACTGAACTCATGATGATAGTTGCACAAAAATTAATGAAGGATCTACAGATAAAGGGATTATTGATCAGTCTATCACCGTTTTACACAAACTAGTCCCAGAGTGCAAGATTGACAAGGAAGCGAGCCTGTCTGACAAGCTGAAGACAATTACTGAGCACATTTCAAAGGATTTTCAATCCTTGTAGCAGATTTCAAATAGACAAGCACTGGAGAGATTCACACAGACTAAAAGAGCTGCATTTGGTCAGGTGATTGAATATGAGAAGAAGAAGATTGATGAAAAGTTGAAATTGATAGATATTTCTTTAAAGCAATGTACAAATATTTATAGGTTATATTGTAATACAGATATACTTACAATTAATGTGGATAAGAAGATCAAAGAATTTTAGGAGAAAATTGCAAGTATAACTAATTCTTTTGATGAATCGACTTCATTGACTACATCCATTGATGGTCAGATTTTGGTTTTGGAAGCCCAAATTTATGCTCTTGGGAAGGAAAAAGACAAAATCATAAGAAGAGCTAGAAGTTTGAGAGGCTTGGTGAGTCCTCAGTTGGATTCACTTAGTGTACATACGAAGGAATGTATGGACATGGTTGGAAAGCCCACACTGACAGAGATAAGTGAGAAAAAATCATTTGCTCATATACTAAATGGACTTGTATATACTTCTAACACTTTCAAATCTGGTTGGGATACTTATCTTGAGCTATTGGAGAAGGCATATCCTGAAATTTTTAAATTTGTTAAGCTCGAGTAAGATATTTTTGGGATATTCATTGTATAGTTTTTAGATCTTTGACATTCTTTTTAGAATTTTTGATGGCATTGATGTCAAAGGGGGAGTGATATAGATGTGAAAAAGGAAAATAAGGAGTTATATACATTAGGGGGAGATATGGAGACATGAAGTATGGATTATTTGCATTGATAAATATTCATCTCAGGGGGAGTAGGCAGGATGAAACTGGCAGATGAAACCATGACCATTTTTCACATGAGTGTTGCCATCAATGCCAAAGGGGGAGATTGTTGGCAATTGACACTCAATTGGTTGGTTTCACTATGTTTTCATTGATGGAAACATGGTATCTTGTTCTGGCTTCATGTTTTGGTTCAATTGTGTACTGACAGGCGCTTCAAAGACACTACACCGACACCGGCACCGACACCGACATGATAGAAGGATTTCTTTGGTTACCGACAATGCAGACCGACATGGTTAAGAATAAGGTTAACGGTATTGGAGGCCGACATATCTTGGATCCGACATCAGCAATTGTTTTTGTTATTCATGTATTTATATTATCTAGCCGACATGTAATTTGATATTGTAATTATCTTTGTAAGCCGACATAAGGCATGATAAGTTGTATAGGGTATATAGGTCAGTTGGAGTAGATCATTTTATTGTAATAGATGTATGGTAATGAAAATGTAATGGAGATGTGGATGTGATATGATGCGAAATATATCAGAGAGATTATGTATGTGAGGATATTTATGTAAGGGTTATTCAGATAAAGGGTTTAGGGTTTCAGAACGGAACAAACAGAGCTTAACCAAAACTATATTCTGGCATAGAAGATGCTATCTTAGCAGTTCACACACTTCTCTGGATTGTAGTCTGGATTTATATGTAATCAGTGAGGCTCCTTTTGTGATTGAGCAGTGTGCTCTAGGCTATAAGCCTTCTTGCAAGTGCAAGCCCCTTATATTTTGTAATATCTCTTCATATGGCCAGTGGATTGATATTGTGGGTCACAACTCCCACAGTAGTTTTTCCTCTTTAAGGTTTTCCACATATAATTATGTGTGTTATGGTTCTCATTTATGTGATTGGCTTATTGGTCGCTTTACTTCTTTCAATTCTGTATGTACCGGTATGCCGGTTGGTATATGCATGTTTTAATAAGGCTAAAATTGTTCATTCTGGTATAACACTGATTCACCCCCCCCTCTCAATGTTATTTGATTCCAACAAAACCATACATAAGACAACCCAAAGAAACTGGTAAGACATGTGTTGAGATTTCACTTAGTCACATTTTATAGTAGGTCTACTTTGAAGAACATATGATAGACTAAAGCAATGTGGTCCAATGAAAATGAATGACATGCATGCCAAATAGAAGAGGCTCGATAGAGACACTTCAAAAGATTTTGCATGTTCATATTTTGGTACTAGGTCCCACCATATGAAAATTAAATAGAAGAGAATTGTGTAATGCAATGAAAATCTTACACTTGGATAAAAACTAGATGATGGGTGGGGTCATTCCTTTGGATTGGAGAACAAAGAAAAACCTGGGCTCACTTTTGATAAAAGTGATAGATGTCACCATTTTGTGAGATCCTGACTTTAGAAATTTTGACAACAATGGAAGATGCGATAGACTAAATGGCGGGATGAAATAGAATGATGACATGTGGATATGAGGACACAATGTTAGGTCATATCAAACTAAAGTGGAAGGATTCCAACAATGATAGGGCCCACCGAAACATTTGCTACATGTCGCAATATTGCAACTTTGCATTTTTAAGGTGGGACCTCTTCAATGAACCCACAATAAAAAGGTCTTATGCGATGCAGCACCAAGAAAACACATAGAAAATACTCAAACTAAGCACAAGACCACAATACTAGGTTTCCCTACTCAAGACAAAAAATTAAAACACTTTCTACCAACAACAAAAAGGGAGCCTACTGGAAGATTTATATTGAATAAATTGATTTTGTCTTGGGAAACAAGTGAATGGGCTTAGAAATCAAGACAAAATGTCTTATTTGTGAAACTTGATTTTGACAAAGTGTATAATAGAATGTGATAGCTCGCTTTATTATAAAAATGATGCAATGGTTGGCTTTTGGGGCCAAAATATGCAAGCATGTCCAAACGTTCTTCAATGATGCTAATGCCTAGTTGATGATTAATAATTCTATATATCAAAATCCTTTCCTCTACAATGTTCTATCAAGCAACACTATCCCTTATCTCCTTTCCTCTATGTTCTTGTTGTTGATGTGCTTGGCTATTTGTTGCAAAAATATAATCAAATGAACCTAATCAAGGGTATTTCTATTCCTAACAATGTAGTTGTGATAAACTCCCACTTTGCTGATGACAATTTTCTATTCATTCAAAATTTTGAATTAAAAATCAAACATGGGGAGGTTTTAGATTTATATTTCTCAGTCTCAGGGTCTAAATTGGCTCTTCATAAAACTGAATTGATAATGACCAACTTTGATATGGTTCCTCAATGGATTCCAAAAGAGTGGAAACAAATTAAACATGGGAAGATTACTTGGTACCTCGATATTCCATTTGGTTTGGGGGTTTCTCTCCATGACATGTGGAATTGGTTTATCACAAAATTGTTCAAAACAAAACTTCAATTAAGGAAATAAGTTTTTATTACTAGTTGGTAAAATACAAGTGATATATCAATTTTTTTTTGGCTTCCCATGTCTATTAATCATCTTATTAGATACCCTCTAAAAAAGGCTATGAAGATTTAAATAAAATGATTCGGCAATTCATTTGATCCAATTGGGATGGACAAGTTGGATTTAAATCCTCCTCATGGCTTCATTGTATACAACCTAAAAATAGGGGATGATTGGGACTTTTGGAGCCTAGGACACAAGGAATTTTCTCATCAACAAATTGGATAATAAGAGCCATCTCTAGAGAAGAACAATGAAATGTTTTAGTTCATCATCGTATATCACTTGCTATTATGAATGACAAGTGGTAGCATGGTGAATGGTTAGACAAAATTTAACTTGCCCCCTTTTTTCATGTTAAGGCTTCTTTTTCTCTACAATCTATCTGGAAGGCCTGGTAGCAAGTTTGCAAGTTTTCAAATTGGAGAAAGGATTCTCTTCAACATGGATTTAGATTTGCAAAATACTCTATTTGGCAGAAAAAACTTGTTAAATATCGCGAGCAATCACTTGCAATTATCTTTCCTAAACATTCTCATTATTTTTTTTAAAAGGGGGTTAACCGGTTTGGTGACATTTGGGACTTCAATTCCCTTGACTAAGTTAGTTGGCAAAGCTCTAAAAATTCTTTCAATTTAAATGATAATTTTAATGTATTTTGTGAAATCGTTGGTTCCTATAGAACTCCTTATAATACCATGTACTCCCATAGAATGCAGATTCTTCAAGGATTGGCAATGACTTGACAATTATCCTTTTTTGTGTTTTCCTTTGAACAAGATCTATCTTATGCTTCTTCAACGTTTGAATTCGAATCCTAGGATTAATTACAAATAAAATTTGTATATTTAAAGAAAGGAAATGAAAGAAGTTAAGTGCTCAAATTTAGAAGTCTAGGGCTGAAGCAAATGCCCAAATTTTAGCATGGGAAATCCTTCATCATAAGCTATCCGTAGGGGATAAAATAAGAATGTTAAAAATGAAACCTACCAAGTGCCCTTTTTGCCATCATAGTGAAATTATAACACATTTTCAGGACTGCTTTAGAGCTAAAGAAAATGGAAAATTGTATTTGATAACTTTTTGGTCATTTTTGACCATGTGTTAAGCTAGAAGGAAGATCTGTTGGGCATTATATTTCATAAAAATGTGATTTTTTATTCTATGAGATAGTGTATTTTGTTTCATATATGGAAAAGTAGATGTTTAGCAATAGTTTCTAACCATATTTTGCACCAAGAAATAGATATTCTAAAGTTATACTATGACATCATGTTTCAATTCATCTTTTTGTGTTCTTAGCTCCATAAATGTCACAAAGATAATGCTGAATTCAACAACTACCTATAAGAGATTAAACATTAGTTTTGTAGCTCCATGATGGAGAGATTCAATGCACCAGTCAACTTCAAAGAATTTTCAAATTTAGAGCTTCATAAATCAAGATTAGGTTATCCAACCACGTGATGGAGAGACAATTGCAAAAGCTTCTCTAGTTCCAATTTTGATTTGTATGAACAACTGATATGTTTCATGAGTTGGGTGGTTGCAGTTGGTAGTTTCTTCTACTTCATTACTTGGCTTGTTTCAATTGTTTGTATTTTGTATTGTAATGAGCTTCCAACTTCTATATTTTATAAGCTAAGTTGTTTCAACTTGTATATGGTATCTCTAGTTCTTGGTCTGTATGTCTCATGAACTGGGTTGCTTAATTGGTTTGCATCTCTTTATGACTTCTTCACTTGTTATTTTTATGAAGGTATCTTGATTTCCTTGTAGTTTTTTCTTTCCTTTGCAATCCTTTTTGGACTTCTATTTATTGTCTTTGTAAAATTATTATTTTCATCTTTGATCAATACAAAAAAACAATGTTAAAAGGCATTAGTTATAACTAAGGTTAGTTACCATCAATCTAGAGAAAGAGGTCAACAAATTAGATAAAGGGACTTAGGGCCAATAGGGTTTAGGATTCAAGCTAAGACATGTGATTTACAACCATTTTTAATATACTAGTAATAAACCCTAAGAGTTTCAAAGCACTATCAAAACTATGAACAAGAACATGAAGGGAATAGAAGTGAAAGAAAATGGATGGGTAATATAATGTAAACTTATAATTGATAAAGTTATTGATCGCTACACTTTCATTTGATAAGAATCAATAGATGGATTTGTTGGCAATTGACACTCATTGGAATCATATGTTGTCATTGATGGCAACAAAATTCTATTGAAGGCATATACTGACACTTGGAGGCATACACCGACGGATACTGACATTGAGTATTCAGGGTCATCACTGACACCGACATTGACATCCAGCATTTCAGTGAAGCCGATATCAGTCTAGATTTGAAAGGTTTTATTGTAAAATCATCTTGTAATTATTGTGTAAGGCCGACATTGTATATCTTTTGTATTGTAAGCCGACATAAGGCATATTGTTTGTAAGGGTATATAAGTCAGTCTGTTAGGTCATTTTGAGAAAGTGACATAGGAGAATATAGCAAAATTGTATGATGCGAAGGATATGTATATAGATCATTTGTATGCGAATGTAATATCATGCTATGATTAGTAGATAGTTTGAAAACATTCTTGGAGGAAGAGGAGATACCAGTAGAAGGTTCAGGGTTTATGAATCGGTACAGAACATAGATTTAACCAGAACTCTTTTTGGCATTGCAGATGCATTTTGTGAGTTCACCAGTACTGTTTTATTTCAGCAGAAGCTTGTAGTCAGTGAGACTCTTTTGTGTTGACCAGTGTGCTCTAGGCAGTGTGCCTTTCTGCATGTGCAAGTCCCCATGCTATGTAATATCTTTCATATGGCTAGTGAATTGATATTGTGGGTCACAAATCCCACCATGGTTTTTCCTCTTTGAGATTTTCCATGTATAAATTCTGTGTGTTATGGTGTTCATTCACGTGGCTGGTTTATTTGGTTCATGTTATATGTTTCTTCATTTACCGGTTTATATGTGTATGTTATAAAAGGTTAAAATATTGGGTTACCGACAGAACACTGATTCACCCCCCTTCTCAGTGTTCTTTGGTTCATTGCATTCCAACAGGATTCAATGAATTTTAAAATCTTTTAATTATAGTAAAAAATACGCAAGCCTTACAACTTAATTGTAGTGCTTGCAAACATTCATAGTGAAAATAACCAATGGTTGAGCAAATATGACTTGAAGATGTTATGTTTATGAAGAGAAATGTGACATTGAGGTTTGTTTGAAGAGACACTTCATAATCCACTTTATTATTAAAAGATAATGTATTTGTATTATAATATTTTTATGGGTAACAATTTCATAAAATTTAAGGACAATTAATATGCAATTCTTTTATACTTTGTACCTTTTTATATAGACTTTATGTTGAAATATGAGCTTTCAAATCTTCTAAAAGAATGTGTAAACTTTATATTAGATTAGAATATTTTATTAGATCTTTGATAAAACATTACTATTTAATAAACATTTTAAATACTTTTTAATAGAATAAAAAGTAAAAAAAAATTCACGTTTTAAATGTTCAATGGTGAGTCCACTTAATCAATATATGACCTCACCAATGGGCCTTCTCCCCCACATCCTGTTTCGAGAATTTAGAAAATCCTATTAATGAGTATCGAGAAAGTTTAATTACCACAAATCTTTCTTGGGTGTGTCCATAAATATTAAATGTATCTTCTACGTGGAATAAATTCAACCCAAGAGACATCTACGGAAAAGCACATTAATGGATTCCTGGTTGAGAGATAAAATATTAGATTTTAACAAAATCAAGGTCATATAAAATCCTGGAATGAATTGAATCCAGATAAAAAGTTGACAGCTGAAAACAACTTTGCACGTTGCTTCTTGGGACCCTGCAACAAAAAAAAAAGAATGTTGAATAGTGTTGAAGTTCAAAGATTTGGGATCACTAAAAAGAGGATTTACATGGGGAGTATGAAATGCATGATGTAAGCATTACGAAAAAAGTTTTAAGATTTATTGGGACAATACAACGAGAAAAAAGTTTTCAAATGGATCTGCATTTCGAAGAGAAAGATAAGCCAGTGTTGACATGCAAACATTTTTGTTTTGATAATGAAATAGAAGAAAATATCACGTTCTAAGCTCTCTAATTTCATTGGATTGACGAAGAATAGGGGAAGAGCTCTAGTAGTTGAGCATCTTAATTTCGCACTTCTCAAAATCTTATGTGGAAATTTCAAATCATTCTCAATTTTTTATAGTAGCTTATTTGGCAAGTCCCCTGCTTATAACTAAGCTTTCAGCACCACATCATCAAGTATGGTGCCACATCAGCATGCTTTTTGCCAAGGTGTCCAAAACAGCCCCCCCAAAAGTGAGACCAATAGGCGTGCAAAAGAGGCCCCAATAGTTGTGGAGCCGATATGGCATCACCTGATTGGTTACTTTTTACAATATTAGTACATTTCCTAACAACAATTGATATTTTATGTTTCAAACAATAGGTTTTATTTGTTCAATTTTTGGAATAAAAGATATCAACAACCCTCACAACAATTGGAACATGCTCAACTAGTGGTGCTCTTCCCCTAGTGCATTTAAAAAATATCATCTATTAAGATTCAAATTTCTAAGAAGTATGATATAAAGGATGAACATATGGGGGAGTGGATATATTTTTGTCATTGATTCAATATTAACATCAATTTATATTTTCATCAACGTTTCAAATCACATTTAGTGATCTATCATCAGAATGAAAGAGTGTAAAAGAAAAAAATATATTTTGAGTAAACGTGTCTGGATTCAATTGTGTGATAGTTTTTACATCAACATTTGGGATCACACTCCCTGATCCATCATCAAAATGAAAGAGCATAAGGAGAAGAAAAATGTATTTTGCATCAACGTTTTTGAATTTGATTGTGTAGGGGAGGAGCACCAGTAGTTGAGCACCCTAACTTCGCGCTTCTCAAAATCTTACATGGAAATTTCAAATCACTCCCAATTTTTTACAGTAGCTTACTTGGCAAGTCCCTTGCTTATAACTAAGGTTTCAGCACCACATCATCAAGTATGGTGCCACATCAGCATGCTTTTTGCCAAGGTGTCCAAAACAGCCCAAAAAAAAAGTGAGACCAATAGACGTGCAAAAGAGGCCCCAATAGTTGTGCAGCTGATGTGGCATCACTTGATTGGTTACTTTTTACAATATTAGTACATTTCCTAAGGACTACTGGTACATTTCCTAACAAAAATTGATATTTTATGTTTCAAACAATAGGTTTTATTTGTTCAATTTTTGAAACAAAAGGTATCAACAACCCTCACAACAATTGGTACATGCTTAACTACTGATGCTCTTCCCCTAATAGTTTTTTTCGGATCACACTCCGTAATCCATCATCCGAATGAAAAAAAGCATTAAAAAAAATACATATATATTTTAACTAAAAGCTGTATACAGAAGATTACATCATAGCATTGAAGACTATGATTACACTTCACAGAGAAAGGTAAAAAGAAAACAAGCTAAAGGGGGAGACATAATTCCAGCAAACAGTCAGGATATGATAAAGTGTTTGACAGTCAAATCAAGTGAGCTGGAATTGTTGACATTTCAAGTGGTAATGGGACAGGTGGAAAGCTCCTCCATTGTGCTGACTTAATTCAGCCATTCCCAAAATCCACCTTTTAGATTTTTCTCTAGGTTTAACAGTATTATAGAAAATAAAAAATAAAATATACAAGCTACTGACTTGTCTATATTAATATATATATCATCTATTTATAAAGTTGTTTGTACTGCAATTCAGATAGCAAGATAGTTGGATTTCATCCCCCATTTTTGCTTAGAATTGTGCTTATTTATAGAAGATGTACTGCAGTTCCTGATAGGCAGAGGCAGATATGGATGTCAAGATGGCAATGCCATTCTACAATTTAGTATAATTCAGTGCTTGATATTATTGTACGTGTAAATATGCTTCCATGTTTCACTGATCCAGATCAAATGTAGTGAGAATTAGGAAGATGTTTCTGGGCACAGATAAGAAGAAGAGGATGTAGTTTACAGAGGTTTTGGATATCTAAATTCTTAGTGAATTACCCTGAAAAACTGTTTCTGGCTTGATATGTGGATAAACATATGAATCTATTTCCAGGATATGGTCTAGTTGCTTTTCAGTGTAGTTGTTTACAAGGAGTTGGGTACTGCACAGAACCAGATTGAAACAAATTTTTTCTTACCATGTAAAATTTGAATGGGAGCTTCCTTCAACAATCCAAATGTATGTATGTATTTCAATCTATATTATTAGACTACCACCTGATCTAAATTTAGCATCTAGCACTTAATTATAATATCTAGAAGATCTGCAACCTCAGCTTCATTTGAGATATTATAGATTTTTGGTCTTTGATTTCAAGAAAATCCCAAAAACCTTGATAGCCATATGTACCATATAAGATTAGCAGTTGAAGATGGTTACATAGATATTGATCTAGATGAACCAAAGATAACTTGATTGTATGATCATGTAAATTAAGAATTTTTGAAATGTTTATATCGTTTATTTTTTTAGTCTAATTTTTTCTTTTCGTTGTTTAGTTATCATCAACATTTTAGATCATATTTCATGATTTATTTTTTTCTTTTCTAACTACCTTATTCTGATAAAAAAATATAAAATATGATCTGAAACATTCCATAAATTCTTTTTTACATAATCAAATTTAAAACTTAAATTATAAACTCTGAAAATTTCATATCTTTAATCTACTATGGATGCCACAAACTGATCTATCATCAGACAATTCATGTACCGTTTGTAATCTGTCAATTGAAGCATACGAGTTTGTGCATTGTTGATTAAATTTTGTTAAACTTTACTGTAGTTCACTGTGAACAAAAGCTGTAGTACAACTATATTACACTGATGAATGTTCACAAGATGCAGCTAAGTTTTCGCTTTTGTTCTATTGCATAGAATGAATCCCGGTCTCGAGTATATAAACACATTCACAACTTGAGTGATATGAACTTTTTATGTATAAAGTGTATTCATAATGAATGCTCACAAGATTATGCTCATAGTTCAATAGATTCAATTACTTTATGTGAACCCAATTATTCTAAGAAAAAAGATTATTTGATCTGAATTTCTTTTTTAGTTTAAGAAAGGCGAATAGATTACATCAGAGAACAGTCAATGGACAGCAACATGGTTGTTAAAAAAACCAGATCTGTCAAGGGAAAAAACAGATTATTAAAAAAACTGAAAACAGAAATACAAAGATTAGCCAAAGAAGTCTTTAGCAGCAGAATAACACCACCCATACCATGGAGGCAAAGATTAAAAGACAACTTCTAGATGACTGGAAGAAAAGGCAGACCAGTTTCATGGAAACATTGCCTCTATTCATTACATCATCTGAGGAAAAGCCTGGAGCAGAAAGGCAGCCACTCACGTTCCACCCAAGAAGATAATTTGTCTAGTCTGGATAAAACTTCAAGTAAACCTTAGCAATAATCAGCTCTGCAATAAGTCTGAAATTGACTCCTAAAAAAGTCTCAGTGTCTTTCAATATTACCCCGTAGTTGCAGCAGGTCATGTCTTTTCCCCTGTAAAGAGATGTTGCATTGTTCTGTTGGCCATTTGCAATCTGTAGAGATAGATTGGCATAGGGTTCTTGAGTTTCAATCTGAAGGGGGATGGAGTTAGAGAAAACAACAAGACCATGAATTTTTCAAATAAAAATTATAAACATATGTCTGCAGGTGTGGGAAAGATCATCAAAGGAAGAAGAAGAATCGAGGAGAGCTGCTTCAAACATGAGGGAAAAAGCAGGCAAGGGGTGAAATATGAATACGGGGACAAGTCCAAAAGACATGTTTTATAGATTCCGTTTTGGCACAAAAAGGACAAGCAGGTAGACGGTTAACAAACTTAAGGTAGTTACCAATAGTAAGTTTAACATGAAGCACTTTCCAAGTAAGGAGTTAAGATTGGGCTTTTGTTCTAGAATTTCAAATTTGAAAGTTAAGTTTATTCAATTAGGCAGGAGAAAAGGCACAGTTCCATTTCCCATTGAAGTGGGGTAATATAGAAATAGGGAGGAGTTGTTTATAATGGTTCTAGGGGAAACAACAGATGTTGCAAGCATTAGGCCATTTCCAATCATTTCAAAAATTAGCATGACAGTCAAGAACATGATTATATTATAAAGTAAAATATTGGGAAATGGGGTTTCACTATTCTAAACATGCAAACTAGGAATCATTCCCAATTCCATCATTCATTGGAGAATGATCAATTAGACCCAACTTCAATCCCTTGGGAGAGCTGGAAATTTGTGATTAATTGTTCTCTTTTTCATTGATATAAGAAATGATGCAAGAACTAGGTAAATTGCTAGGAAATTGACAAGAATTAACGAAAACAAAAAAATAAAATTGGAAATCAGAATGTAAGCTCAGATTTAGAAATGAGCTGTAGAAAGGAATCTATCACTGAAATTTGGGCCTAAAAGTGTCAGTCTATGAAGGAAGGTGCCCTAGACTTGGAGGTGTCTTTGTCAACTTTAATGTTCAAATTTTGGATTAGGATACTCTATAGCTAATTCTTCCAAAATTTCAATAGAAAAGTGTTGGACTATGGAGCGATAGACCAATGATTTTGCCTATTTAAAATCTAGAATTATTTGTCTCAGTCTACACTCTGCAAATCTGCAACTCTCTGTTGTCGGATATGGAACATACACAAAAAAGAAGGGGAAAGTGTTGTGCTATATAGGGGCTTTCCTAGGTCAAACCTTGGGTAGGAATTAACCTCCACTTCAACAAGGATGATTAGAAAGGAGAGCTTATTGTTGGTAGGGAAAAGACTAAAAACCTTAATGAAATGCAAAATTGACAAAAGATACCTTTGCAATGAATCTTCTTTCCTTGAAGCCTTGTGAAACATTGTTGTTTCTTGATAAGAGTTGACACATGCCTTAATTCATGGAGGAATGCATTAACTTGATCATGGATGCTAACTTGAATGCTTAATTTTAGATCTCTCCTTCACTGCCTTGAAGATGCTTGATTGCTTTGCTCAAATGGAGTGTGAATTGGAACTGAATGGTTATAGTAGAGAGATGGATATTCAAATGAGGGGATGGGAGTTGTATTTATACACAACTTCACATGTTTCATGTTGAAATTTTGAAGAAGGTCAACGTTAGGGAGAACTTTCCAACTTAACAAGTTCTCAACCATTGGATGTTCAAATTTGGGCTTGAAATGACCGGACTATGGCTCTAGGTGCCATAGTCTTGGCATCCTAGCCTAAATTTGTGGTCGATCAACATAGAATTGTTTCGAGCTTGTAGGTTTGGTCATGGCTTGAGCACAATTAGTCATGAATTAGGGGCATAAAGTAAAATCACCGAAGTGAGCACAAAATGATCGTGAATTGTATAAGGATACAATTTATGACACAATATTTAGTCCTCACTTTAGCAAGAGTATGACCTTATGATCATACTCTTGGTAAAGTACAAGATAGCATCAAAATACTTTCACAGAGATATTAAAGAGACAAGACAACACCAAGCCCCGAGGACTTAGGATCTTATCAGTTTGAAATATCAAGAAAAAGAAGCAACATGATCATCATAGGTTACACATACACATGGAGCATGCAAGAAAAAGGAAGGGTATGGAATCTAGTACTAGTATGGCCTACTTACTAAAAGACATTAAAGAAGAGAGTCAAACAAGTCTAGTGAGGTGGGTAACTGCACAAAGATGGTGGCAAAAAAGGGGGGTATAAGTGGACAATCAGGTGAACCTGAACTTGGACGCAAAATTTGAAAGTCACCCACTCAAGATATGAAGATAATCAAAGAACAAATATTGTATTACTCTGAATCTAGTTTCCAAACTACTAAACTTTTTCAAAACTGGATAAGATTAAGGGGGTCAAAATCCTTCACGCATGAAAACAAACCTTGCTTTTTTTTCTGAAAAACATAACATAGTGTTTGACGTGCGCATCAAAAAAGTCATAGTTAGATTTAATATTTTGACAAATCCTTTGGTAGAAAGATAGTTAAGAGTGAATGCTAGAAGATGTGTATTTTTTTGTAATTTTTTGTTGAATATTTTTTTTTATGATTTTTCCAATCGAGCACATCCTGAAAATTAGGTACCTGTTCGTGCACGAAGCATAAGTTGCATTAAACAAATCTAAAATACATTTTTTTTTTTTATAAATTGTAAAGAATCAAGTGAGCTATAATAATTAATAATTTTTTTTAAATTTGGATAAGTATATCAAAAGTTATTAAAAAAAATGGTGCACCTATGTCTGTGAGAACTATGGAGACACTGGTAAAAGAAATTCAATAATAATATGTTATTGTTGTTCAAATTGAAAATAAATTATATGGTTAGAAAACTCAAAAGATGGGTGCAAATATGGTGGAAATTTTAGAAATACCCACTTGATGAAGTGTAAACCTGATGATGATAAAGTCAATAAAACACGTCAAAAATGAGAAAAATGGAGGGAAATCAAACTTCCAAACCGTAGATTTGTCATCCAAGCCTATTTCCAAGCCGAAACAGTCAAAAGCACTTACGGGGTACTTATGGTTTAAAAAGCGTTGTAGACGTCTAAAAATGGTCAATGCTTGTGGAGTCATACTTTAACATTTGCGCATTGTCTTATTTTAGGGTTCTTGTGTCGCATTAACATTTCTTCTATGTTGCGCACTTGGTCTTTATCATTTGCGAGCATCGAGTCCTTCTTCTACATTCCTCATTTTTATTGCTTTCGAATTAGGTCTTGTCGATAGCAATCTTCAGTCATGATTTTGGTCGATCTTATTCTGTCGCATTATGGTGCGTGCTCATTTATCATCATTTTGGACATCGTCAATCCTAATCGATGATAGAATTAGGGTTTTGTCCTCTTGTCAATCTTTCAATCATCTTTAGCTTGTTAGTAATCATTTGCGATTATCAACTTGTCAATCTCATCATTTTGCGATCGATTCGTCATCAATCCTTGTCCTTGTCAGCCTTGTCATTTTGCGATCGATTCATCATCGATCCTTGTCCTTGTCAATCTTGTCATTTTGCAATCGATTCGTCATCGATCCTTGTCCTTTTCAATCATGTCAATTTGGATCGATTAGTCATTGTTCCTCATCAAATGGCGCCTATCAATTTGATCTCCTTGTCAATCTTGGTCAATTTGTCATTGATTTTTGTCAACCAATCTCAATCATTTATCAACATTGGTCTTTTGTCAATTAGAATCATGATCGAACCTACATTAATTTCTTGTTGTCTTGACCTAATTCCTTGTCTCTTATTTCTAGGGTTTTATGATTTGTTCATTTAATCCTTTTCTTCTTCTTTGTGGGTTAAATAAATCTATTTATTTAGTCCTAGGTCTCTTTCATGAATTAATTAATGGATGAAAACCTATTAATTAATTCACCTAATTTCTATTTCATCTTTTTCCTCAATTTTCTAATTTGCTAATTTCTCCTAATTCCTAATTTCTATTTCTCCTTTTTTTTTAAATTTTTCTAATAGTTCCCCTAATTTCATTCCCTCATTTTCTCCCATGTTTATGCTTCCATTTGTTGCAATCATGGAGGCTATTTTCTCTCTTCCCTTTTGTCATGGGAATGACATTTCAATCTTGTCATAATTTGTCATACATCTTGCATAGCAACTTGTCATAATTTGTCATACACCTTGCATAGAAAGTGTCACACATTTGTCATAATTTTGCCATTCTTGATTTGAATTTCCTTTCAAATCTCTTCATGCTAATCTTGTCCTCTCTCCAATTTGTCTATAAATTGGATGATTTTCTTCAATGAAAAGGGAATCAATCACATTTTCGAGTAACCTTATGCTGTGAATTTCATCTCTCAAGAACTTGCTTTCCACTTGCATTTTGCACTTGTAGGTGAGATCCACATCGAATTTGAAGGTGAAAGAAGAACAATGGAGCCACATGAAGGAGATATCTACGTTGGTTTGCTTCGATTTCATTTGATTTTAATATCTTGTCTTTATGTCTTCATTGATTGGATTTAGGATTGCTTTTCATAGCAGCTTTAGGTTTTGTGGTTGTCCTAATTGCTATTGTTTTGATGATTTTCAATTTCATGATCTACATTTTTTGGTGAACCCAACGTGAACTAACCCCTTAACCATGTTTTGAGTTCTTTTGAGCTGTTTGCAGGTGAAAAACTTAAGAAACAGGGCGACTCGGAGCTCTCTGGACACTTTTGTGCCTGTGTTGAAGTTTTCTGCGCCTGTGTTAATAATTCTACGCCTATGTTGATTGGTTATGCACCTGTGTTGAGGCATTCTGCACCTATGCAAGGCCAGAAATAGAGGTGAAATCAGTTGTTTTTACTTGCAAAGGTGTTTGTTTTCATTTTGTTTCTTGCATTTGGATTTTTCTTTGGTACTAATTCTCTGTGCAACATCTTGGCGTTACGTGTGACGAAGACTAAAAATGCAATTACTAACGAATCTTATGCAGGATGCGGTCAAAGGCTCTCATTAAAACATCTTGCTTGTGATTTTTAAAGTAGTTGCACATTTCATTTCTTAAAGGTTAATGAACACCATGCATGCTTTGTCTGTTTTTAATTTGATTTCATGTTTTAACCCTTAGAACTGGGCTTGCCTCCTGATTTGCCTGGCACTTCGCACAGACATTGGTGAGAGGGAACGACCCAAAGTGGTGATGGGCTAAAGCCAAGCTCTTCTGAACCACTCTAAATAACTATGGATGCAACGAAAGTTGTAAACAACGGGTGTTGGAATGGTATTGCGATGATTTATTCGCAGGATCAATACCCACCTGAACGGATGCCCTTACTAGAATCTCTTGTTTTTAGATGCCAAAATCCTTCTATCTATTGGCTTAGGCGTTGTGATATGCGCATGCCGAAGACACCTCTCATGTACTCCTTAGTTAGAGATAGCAAGTTCTTGGGAAGTGATGCCCCTTGAACTCGAAGCTTGGTATGCTCGAGAAGTGAGTGCACTGTAAGGGGGAGCCAGTGCTACCAAGCGTCTAGCTATCCGGCTAAGTGTTGTATTTTATGGTTAGAGGATTCAATAGATATTGCCCTTGCCAGCCATAGGATTTGTTGTGAGTGTGCTTGATTGTCTTGAGTCAAAGTCAAACAAACATTTTGTCTTCCGTGATTGTCAAAGGTTAAATAAAAAACAAACTTTCAAAAGTGCTCATAATCAACTTGGGTTTTCAAAATCAACAACCTTCAATTCAAAACAAAATCCAAACAAAAGTCCAAATTTGTCCAAGTATTCATCCAACATTTGAACATGGCTTGTCAAAACATTGAATATCTTTGTTTCAAAATTCATGTCACTTTAGGCTAGGTTTTGCATAGTCCAACTTAGGTCCTAGGGCATATTGTTATCTCCCTTCATTTTAGTCCTTTTCATTGCAAGCGTCCTCATTTTGCACTTAGGTTCAAAATCATTTCCCTAAGTTTGCATTTCATTGTCATATCCAAGCTAGATTTCCATTTAGGTGACATTCGTGCATTATCCTTGTCATGCTAAAATTAGGTCTTGCCTAGGTTGCATTTTGCATATTCCAAGTCATTGGTCTTCGCATATCCTTATCATTGTATTGTCATCTTGTCTTGGCTTCATCTTGTCATATCATATCCTTAGATCATTTTCATGTCATATCCTAAGTCATTGTCATAATCATTGCCTTCTTTCATTTAGTCTCAAAAATTTGGTTTGTCAAACTTGAAAAATCAAAACTTTGGATGATACCCTAAGTTGTTGTTAGGGAGTCTTGACCTTGTCTAAAATTTGTCCTTTCATTAATATCATTTTTGTAAAACCTAGCTTAGTATCCAAGCATATAGGTGAGACATTATCAATTTGTCCTATTGTCATTTGGTCCTTTGTCTTTTAAGGTCTTGGCTTCATTTCAACTTCCCAAGAATGAGTCTTTAGGTTTGCATTCCAAAAAGTTTGTCCAAATCTTGAAAAACAACAAAAACGTAGGTTGCATTCTTGCCATAGATTGCATTTTCATCTATTTAGGTTGCATTTAGTTGCATATCATACATCATCCTTTTAAAATTAAAAAAATCCCAAAAATATTGCATTTGCATAGTGACATGCCTGTTGAAACAAGGTCAAAATCTAAGAAGATGGGTGAACCAACATATCAACCCATTGACAACGTATCAAACTCATAGTTTCAACCTAGTCAAACATTACAAATTGAAGGTTCGTGAAACACATCATTACCACAATATGGAATGGTTCAACTTGGACCACCTCCATTATATGAGCTAGTGTTTGTACCCATGAAACCGGGATATGGGAGTGTTCCACCAACGCCAAGGGAAAATGCACCTTTTGACAAGAATCGACTGAACCTGCAACATGAAATTCAAACTCAAAAATTACATGAGGAACAAACTCTTTCACAAGGATTTGGTTCAGATCAAGGCATTCAACAAGAAATAAATCCAAATGTTTTACTAGATTCTTCATCAGATTGTGATGCTTCCGATGATGTTGATATGCTCCTTAAAGATCTGAAGTTGACAAAAAGGATGGATAAATTCTTGAACAAGGTCTTTAAGATGTTTCCACAAAAAAATCTTGATATGACGAGTAATGTGACCTCCTCAAATGAGCAAACTAATGTGCAAAAACAACAAGGCGGTGATCTGTTAAGTTTCTCTCCACATCCAAATGAAGAAAATGTGCAACAAGAACCTCAACACACGTTGTTGAGTAAGCGTGCTTCAAAAACTTTGACAGTGACTATTCCACAAAAGTCAACATTTGAAAATGTAGTCACATAAATCTGTCCACTTAATTAAATGAATACTTAGTATTTATTTGATTATTTAACCATCAATTAATAATTAATTAAATTAATATTTAATTAATTCATCTTAACCCTCTTCTCCTATTAATTAAATAAATTATTCAATTTATTTGATTTAATTCACTTGACCAAATTCAGACCATTAATTAAATAAATAAATCATATTTATTTAATTAAATATTCTCTCACATTTAAATAAATTAATATTTATTTAAATCCCCCAAAATCCCACCTCTCACATTTAAATAAATAAATCATTTATTTAAATCACCTTTATCCTCCACCCACTTGTATTTTCCTACAAAAGCAAGTTGCACAATTATTTTAAATAAATAATTTATTTAAATCACCTTTATCCTCCACCCACTTGTATTTTCCTACAAAAGCAAGTTGCACAACTATTTTAAATAAATTATTTATTTAAAATCTTATTTATCCTCACCCACTTGAAACCTTTAATGGTTTCCCTTAAAGTATTCAAACTTGATGGCTTTAAAGTCTTCAAACTTGATGGCTTCCTTCTATAATCTTCTTAAGACTTTAATGGTTTTCCTTAAAGTCTTCAAGCCTTTAATGGTTTCCCTCAAAGTCTTCAAGCATTTTAATGCTTTATCTTCCTTTTTTCTCATTTAAATAAATTAATATTTATTTGAATATTTATCCAAATACAACTTGCACACATTTATTGAAATAAATGAATTTTTATTTTAATAAAATCCTATTTTCCCTCACCCACCAAATCCACTTGCAAAATCTAATCCCCTTCTAGATTCTTCTAACCCCTTCCTAATTAACTTAATCCATCCCCTAATTATTGTCACATTCCTAAGCAAAATGGAGTCACTTCTCAAAGCCTAAAAGTCTTTGATAACCATTAAAGGCTTTCAACCTTCAACCACTAAATGTCTCAAAGTCTTGGATAACCTTTGAAAGCTTCCAACCTTCAACCACTAAATGGCTCAAAGTCTTTGATAACCATTGAAGGCTTTCAACCTTCAACCACTTAATCCCCAAAGTCTCCAATAACCATTAATGGTTACCTCAAACCCTCCCACATGGTTAAAACATTTGTTTTGACTCAACCTCTACCCAACCCAAAGGTCTCATCAGGCCATTAATGCTTTGACCATGATTATCTCTTAAACATTTGCACAAAGGTTTATCCTTGGATTAACTCTTAATCCAGTGGGTAATCTTAATTTAGACTTGACCCTTACCTTCTAGATAACCATGAGGTCTTCTCAGGCCTTTAATGCCTCCAACCTCTTCTCTCAACCCAATCCTATGTTGAAACTTGTCACCATTTTATTGGTGCCAATTGTGCACATGGATCCCCAACTTTCAATCCTAACCCTTGTTAAGATTGCTCAATCTTAACCCTTCATTTCCCTATTTCTTCTATAAATAGAACCCTTCTCCTCAAGCAAAAAGAGAAGCATTTTAGAGTATTGTTGTTATACTGGCATTAGCATAGAGCTTTTTCATAGCATCACTATCTACTCTTGCATAGTATTTGCTTATCATATTCAACCATCTTGAATCTCCATATGGCATCCATGGCTAGTGCTAAAAGCTGAGAGCTACACTCGTTTGGGACTTGGAGAGGAGAGGAACAAGGGAGGAGCAACTATGAGCATCTTGATTAGCTATTTCATTTTATGTTTATATGCTTTCTATTTCATGCTTAATATCTCTCTTGATATGCCTGTTTAGGATAATCTTTTGTTGCTAACACTAACGTTTGTTTCTTGTGCTCTTGTGTGTGTTGCCATCAAACAGATTTTCTAATCCTTTTTGCAGAGCATCATTTGGTGAACCCGACGTGAATCCAAACACCAAAAAGATCAATTTTTTTTTTTAACCAATAACATGTTTGAATGTTGAAAATGTCACACAGGTTGCGATTTTGACACTGTTTTGGTGCGTTTGGCATTATTTTGGCGCTATTCCCCCTGTTTCAGTGCTTTTCCCTTCTCTGTCTTTCCCTTTCTTTTAATACGTTTGTGTTAAATAGTGCCTCTGTTCAAACGCAGACTAGCGCTATTGTAACAAAACGTTGTACAAATCACTTTGTAACCAAAAAAAAAATAAAAAACCAAAAAAAAATAAAAAAAAAATTTAGGCTTGTAGAAGCCCACCAAATAGGCGGATTTTACTAACTATTTTTCTCTTTTGTGCAGATTTAAATTAGATTAAAGAGTAGATTTATATTTTTTTACTAACTTGTTTTTGAAGTTGGTTTTAAAAATGAATTCACTTTTTATTTTGGTTTAAAATTAACTTCACATTTCAAATTTGGGCTTTTGAAAAAGAATCACACATTTGTTTGGGGCTATTAAAAAGAATTTCATTGTTCAAAGGTAAAAAGAACCACAAACTTATACAAAAACAACTTTATTTTTTTTGCAAGTTAGAAAACAAACTTCGTTTTGGTGCTTAAAATCAACAAGGCAAATTTTATTTCTTGCATCAAGATAAAACTCACAATCCACACTTCCATTTTTGGTGCAAATAAAATTCACAATCAACTTGTCTCATTTTCAAAGCAATTTTACTTCATGCAAACGTGTTTTTCATTAAGTTGACCAGGATTTTCAAATTCTAGTTTACTCAAACAATTGCCTTTGAAAATTAAAAAGAACACCATGATTGTTGGAGCAACATCTCCAAATAGTTAGATCACATTGCAATGATAGATTAAAAAGAACAAGTGTTTTTCGTGCTTGGCACACTTGTGCAAAGAGTTGGTCGAGTGGTCCTACCTCTAACACACACTATCCTCTCCCTTGTCTCTCGTGGTCCTAGGTGCAAGAGAAAAGTGTTAGTAACACTCACATTTTATCTTTTTAAGAGAGGCCTGCCAAGGGATCGATACTCTTGGGAACGACCTCGAGCGGTAAATCCTTCGAGCCGCTATAGAAATCAGGTGAGAGCGAAAGCTGTAGCCTTGGGTATAGCTGTTCCTACAGTGTAACTGGCCGAAAGGACAAATGGGCCCCACCACCAGTTACAAGGCTCTTAAGTGAGTCACTGCAGAATGAACTTATGTCCAAAGCCATCGAACATGACTAAACACCTTTAAGTAGTAGCCCACCTGTTCTATTGATTGAGGATATTTGAGGTATAATTTAGTGCAAGAGCATAGAAGGTTTTGCTCCCAAGATACTCACCATACATATTTCCTTGAGTAGAAACATAGCTTTTTGAAAGGTCACTTGTGGCTTGATAAAAGTGGTGACTCCCCCATCATAGGGATCATCTATTTGTTATGCTTGTGCAAGACTTAGTATATCACATCCTTACCTGCCACGGCGGGATTCATAAGGTATGTAGTACCAAAGTCGAAGAAATATCAAGATGTGGGCTAAATTTATCACAATTGGCCATTTGACCTTAGGGATAAAGAGTGTTTGAAGTGTGTTCGTTTTACAGACCTAGTGCAAATTGAGCCGACTTCAGGCTTTGGAATTACACCTTAAAATAAATCTAAAGGAAGGGTCAAAAACAAGTCCAAGGATTGGGTTGATCTAGACCCATACTCATTTGTGCCTTTTGAGGCAACATTCTTGTGTTTGTGTGCTTGCTTTGTTTTCTTGTCAAAGAAAAATCAGAAAATCAATCCCAAAAACAAAGTATTCATCCAACATCTGTCAACACAACCAAAAACATCAAAAACAAGGTACAAACAAACAAAGAATCAAAAATTTATGACCATTCTTCACATCTTGCGAAAGAAGAAGTGTCATCAGAATATCACCTTGAAAAGGAGACCACTAAGCTCAAAGGATTTGATCAAAAGGAGGAAATTCTTCTATATCAATAGACAAATTTTTGTCTCACATAGAGTCTTTCTACATCGCATGCGTCTATACCTTCAAGGTAAAACAAACGAGTTTGATTCAGAATCATTGAACCGCAGAGCTTTTATGCAATATAGAGCTCTGAGTTATCACAAAAATCAAGGAGGAAAGATTAATCCCAACTTCTTCCCAAACATCTGTATCACCTACAACACAGCTCGAGAAGTGCCACCAACGCCTGAAAGGGAAGAGATAGAGTTTGTCCCATTTGTAACACAAAGTTTTTATTGAAGTTGAAAACATTTTCATCCATCATCTCACTCATACATCATCACTCCATCATCAATCCATCCCAAAACTCTCAAAACATTAAGAGGTTCTTGTCCCAAGATTCCCTTTTAGATATTGCTTGAAATCAAAACACATCACATCACTTTTTAGATTGTTTCTACATCTAGGATAAGCTCATCCTAAGAGACACATCTACGCAGGTTAAAACTAGTTCATGAGTGAATCCTCTCATTGCTAGGTAGTTAAATCTGTAACACATCTCAGATTTCTCTGCACCTTATCACATCAAAACTTATCAAAACAAGCAAGCAATTCAAAAAAGGAATTTCGGTTACATCTATCTTAAAGTGCTAGAGATCCCCATACAACACAAATCACCAACCAATCAATCTTTCATTTCATCACCACTCATCATCATCTTCAATCAACTTCAACACAAACTTGCAAACAAAATGGCTCAAACCCGATCGCGATCAAGGCAACGAGAAATAGAAATTGAGGAAGAAGAGGACAACCTCAATGAATTTCAAGAAGCACTTGGAGGAAATGTGAATGATGAAAACCCAAGTACTCCCACTCCTTCAACAATCGAAAGGGTTCAGCATAACCCTCATTTTAACAGATTATTTGATGAAATATTAAGGAGCAATGCGGATGCTCACTTTTTAAGACTCGCTCAAGAAGGAGCCAAACTCCCCTCAGACTTTGATCTTGCCCAATTAAGACAAGCATCAGAAAGACAAAGTCGCCATGAGGAGGAAAGAGGTAGAAATCACATCAGATATAACATCCCTCGAGGTAACCCACCACCTCCTCCTCCAAATGAAATAGAGATGTTGCGGCAACAAGTCGAGAATCTCGCCCAACAGCTTCATAGTGGTGTTAAGACCAATCAATTCTCACTTAACGACATTTGTCCCTATCCTTTTGATAGGAATCTTTATATGCCACCCTTTCCACACGGGTTCGAAACACCCAAATTTGAAAAATATAGAGGAAAGGGGGATCCCCGTGATCATGTCCGAGAATTTCATTCCGCTTGTCTTGAAGTGGCTTATGAGGACACATACCTAATGCGCCTTTTTCCCCAAAGCTTGGGAGGAACCACCACATCATGGTTTTCCCGATTACCAGGTGGCATTAGAACATTTGAGGAACTCATCCAGAAGTTCCTATCTCATTACTCTCATAATATTGAACGCGACATCACCATGGCTGATCTATGCAACACCAAACAAAAACCAGGTGAATTATTCTCAGTATTCCTGCAACGATGGCGCCAAATGTCTAGCAGACGTTCTCTTCAGTTACCTGAACGAGAACTAGTGGAAATTTTCATTTCCAACTTAAACGAAGAAATGGAATTTCACCTGGATGTCAAAGATACCGATTCTTTTAACGATATGATCACCAAAGGTATAAAGTGTGAACGGGCACTCATCAAAAAAGGACTCATCAAAATCTTTAATGAACCCAAAGATGGTCCTCGCCCGGGCTTCAATAGTGATAAACCAAACTTCTGGAACAAGAATAAGAATATCGTCAACGATGGGGTTGTGGATGCTCGGACTGTCCAAAATGCACAACCTGTGGTTCGGTTTGCAGGACAAAATCCTCCACCTCAAAATAACACAAATGTTCCTCTTAATCAAGGTCGCATCACATCTCATGATGAACCAAGACCTCGTCCACAAAAACAAAAACGCACATACACTCCCTTAGGGGAACCCATTGAAACAGTGATGCGACAACTCATTTCTCAGAATTTGATCACTTTACCTAAGTTATCAAATTATGAGCCTCAAGTCAAACCGGCATGGTGGAGAGATACTGAACATTGTGAGTTCCATCAAGGAAGAGGACATAAGACAAGTAATTGTCATCGATTGAAAGATCTCATTCAGGATCTTATTGACCGAGGAGAAATTGAAATTGAAGGACATGACCCAAAAACAACCAATAATGATCATCAGATGTTCAAGAATCCACTTCCATCACAAGATCAAAGGGGTCCTTCCACTTCCAGACGAGGTCCTGATACCACTGATTATACGCAGGCTACGTATAATTACACTGTCAATCACCTGTATGATGCCAGTGAACAAATTGCAACTATCACCTTCAAAAATCCCACCTCAAATTGCAATGTTGTTACGCGTCGCGGCAAAGTTACCATCAAGGCAGCTCCACAAGGCACCACCTCCATCCCAAAGCAGTACAATCTTGTGGAACAATTAGACAAAACCCCTGCGCTCATATCCATTTTAGAACTACTGCGCCTATCACCATCTCATAAAACTATCTTGGATCAAGCACTCCAAGAGGCGTCAGTCCCTGCAAACTTGAATACGGACCAGTTTCAAGCCATGGTTGGAAATCTAAAGTCATCACCTTGTCTCACTTTTTCCGAAAGTGACAACTCTTCTTTCCAACAACCTCATAATGCTTCGCTACACATTGAAGGCTTTGTCAACCAACACAGGATCAAGCAAGTCTTGATAGATAATGGAGCAGGCCTAAACATTTGTACACTACAGTTGGTCACAGCATTGGGATATGCAATAGAATCAGTGGATCCTCGCAAGAAGATCACCATCAAGGCCTATGATGATGCAGAGCGTTCATCCAAAGGAGCGGTGGTGCTACCAATCCGAGTGGGCCCTGTGGTAAAACACATAATTTGTCAGGTTCTGGACCTTCCTCTGCCATATAATCTATTATTAGGGAGACCTTGGATACATGCCATGCAAGCCGTTCCATCTACCTACCATCAATGTATCAAGTTCCCACATAACGGTACAGAGATCACAATCCTGGGCGATGCAAATCCCTTTGCATTTTGCCATAATATCAGCCATCAACCAGAAATTACTGTTCCTAATAATAGGGAAGCCATTTCCTCCACATCATATGTAAGTCCCGCCTCTCTTGCCAGTTCGAACATCCCTATACCCAAGCAAGAAAAGCTTAAGATGAAAATCGCAGAGGAAGGTCCTGGAGAATACAACTTGAGTCAGCTCTTTTGTGTGGGACAAATGCCCACTTCTCCTAGAACACATGGTAAACCACAGCAGTTGCTCCAGCAACCACTAATCACGCCTCCATGTGCCTTAACGCCTTTCATTCTTGGAAAGAGTCAAGAGGAAGAGACACAAGATGAGGACCTGGCGGACTGGATCTATAAAGATCCCATCACCACTGACAAACCGCAAGTTACACTTCCTACGGAACAATATGGCAAAGGCCTCCTCATTATGCAAAGAATGGGATATGATGGTCAGAGTGCTTTGGGATACTGCAAACAAGGACGACACGAACCTCTACTACCAGAATTCAAGCCCAAAGGTAATACAGGCCTTGGCTTTGAAAAAGAGATCCTTCCTAAACTCAGATTCAAAGGAAAACCCAGCAAACCATTTTGCCCACCTACTGCAAAGAGGATACCTTTCATAATCAAAGCACCATCAAGCACTATCCCCACTGCCCCCTCAAGGCTCAAAAATCCACCATCACCAATGTCACTCATCCCATCAAACGAACCAGTAATCCTATCAGCAACACCATTTGTAGCAGCAACTATATTGGAACCCGCAGCAGCATCTATGGCACCAGTAGTTCCAGCAGAAGCCACTGAGTCACCATTACCAATACTTCCAGTGACAAATCCATTAAACCCCATCACAATTCCTGTAGCACCGATCACTACAAGGATACATAAACCAATCACACCTACCGTGTTTAACTCCAAAGACATCCCAGTATGGTATAGCAATCGGATGCTGGAGAGTGATTCAGAGACCGACTCACATGAGTGGGAATTCGATTCAGTGCAACTTAACACTTCAGATGAGGAAGACACATCACCACCTCCACCCCACAAAGACATCCCTGTTTACGGAGAAGCACAGATAAAGACCACTTGGGTACCTGAGCTGGAAACATCTTCCACAGACCCTACGTCTCATCCTACGCCTGATTCTGACAGGGAGAGTACCATCAACGACCTTCACCACACCGTCTTAACCCTCACTGATACATCTCCCGCACTTAACTTAATCGATGAAGTAATGCCCATTATCCACCCTGAACTCATCGAATGGAACCAACCAAATCCCCCATGTCTTGACCTCTTCCAAAATGATGAGGCTATCATTGACTTTTTGGAATTAAGGGATAATCTACCAAGCGGGGATCACAAAGCTGGATTCGCCATTGAACTTAATAGCGCAGCATACTTCAGGGCGGATGCCAAACCCTTCAGCTGCAAAAATATAACATTAAAACATGGATCTTCTAGTGAAAACCACACTGTGGCACTGTTTGATCCAACAAAAGTAAAAAGAAAGAGCGTATCCAACGGTGAAAACCTCTCTGAGGCGCCTGAGGATGAAGGGTTTGACATTCTCCCTGCTAATACACAACAGGAACGATCAACGATCCTCATTGAGGAGACCAAAGAATACAATGTGGGGACTCCTGAAAACCCTCATATCATACATCTGGCATCTCTTCTCACTCCAGAGGAACAACCTCAATTTATAGAGTTCTTCCAACAGCGTCAGATCAACTTTGCATGGTCATATGCAGACATGCCTGGGCTTGATCCTGATTTAGTCATGCATCATCTCACAGTAGCAAAAGGAGCCAAACCTGTCAAGCAGAAGCTTCGTAAGATGCATCCTCAGATTGCCGTGCTAGTCAAAACAGAACTCAAGAAACTCCTGGATGTTGGTTTCATTAGACCAATTGATTATGCAGAATGGATCTCCAACATTGTACCAGTTGGCAAACCAAAAGGGGGCATCCGCATTTGTACAGACTTCAGAGATCTGAATAAGGCATGTCCTAAGGATGACTTCCCTCTACCAAATATTGACATCATAGTGGATTTGACAGCAGGACATGCCATGCTTTCACTCATGGATGGCTTTTCAGGATACAATCAAATAAAGATCGCACCAGAGGACCAACATAAGACAGCCTTCACATGTCCATGGGGCACATACTGCTGGAATGTAATGCCTTTTGGTCTAAAAAATGCAGGAGCGACTTATCAAAGAGCAATGACTACCATCTTCCATGACATGATGCATACTATGATGGAAGATTATGTGGATGACTTACTAGCAAAATCACTCACTAGAGATGGGCATCTCCACATCTTAGATAAAATCTTTGATAGACTGGAACAATACCATGTTCGACTCAACCCAAAGAAATGTGTCTTCGGAGTGACCTCCGGGAAGCTTCTAGGATACATTGTCTCAAGCAAAGGCATTGAGGTCGATCCAGCAAAGGTTAAAGCAATCATGGACATGCCACCTCCAAAGAATATCAGCCAGCTAAGGACATTACAAGGGCGACTTCAATCCATCCGAAGATTCATTGCACAATTGGCTGATAAGTGTCACCCATTCACACACCTGCTACACAAGAACATCCGCTTTCAATGGGATGACAGATGCCAGCAAGCATTTCAGGCACTTAAAGACTATCTCATGAATCCACCCTTGCTGATGCCACCAGATCCAAGTAGACCGTTGTTACTTTATATCTCAGCGACAAGTACAGCATTGGGTGTACTACTGGCACAACATAATGCAGAAGGTAAAGAGTGTGCTATTTACTACATCTCTCGCACACTGGTTGGCTATGAACTCAATTACACACCTATTGAGCGAGCTTGCCTAGCAGTAATCTTGGCAGCCACTAAATTGCGACACTATCTATTAACACACAAGGTACAACTCATCGCAAAGATTGATCCACTCAAGTACTTACTCAGTAAAGCAGCATTGACAGGTCGTTTGGCCAAATGGGTGATGATTCTAAGTGAATTTGACATTGAGTATGTAGACCGTAAGGCTATCAAAGGGCAAGTTATTGCAGATCAGTTGGCCGATGCACCACTCATAGGCGATCATCCTCTCATTTCCAATTTTCCAGATGAAGAGATATTCATGATCACAGAAGCACAACCATGGAAACTATATTTTGATGGTTCATACACTAGGCACGGCTCGGGGGCAGGCATTCTGTTTATCACACCTCAAGGTGATAGCATCCCGAAGTCTTACAGGCTCACATTTCCATGCACAAACAACATAGCAGAATATGAGGCCTTGATCACAGGACTCAGATTAGCCATACAATGGAAATTAAAAGAATTGCAAGTATCTGGCGATTCCCAACTAGTCATTCGACAAGCAACAGATGAATATCAGACCAAGGATGATAAACTCATGCCATATAAGCAAATGGTGGACAATCTAAAGACATCATTTACTACTATCACTTTTGAGCAGATACCAAGAGATCAGAATCGAGCTGCTGACGCTATGGCTACCATCGCATCTCTACTAGATCTTCCACAGAATTCAACACGCTACGAGTTCTTGGTAGAACAACTTTGGATCCCCGCTTATGATATCCCCGAATCTGAAATGATATGTCACCTTGTTGGTTCTGAATCCCCATGGTATGGTGAGTTCTACACCTATCTTCGCGATCATACCCCTCCTCCCAACCAATCGAATAACCAACGAAAAACCTTCATTCGCCAAACTGCTCGATATACCATTATTGCCGAAACCCTATACCGACGCGGTCTTGATGGTACTCTCCTTCGATGTCTGGAACAGGATGAGATAACAAAGGCTTTGGAAGAGGTACATGAAGGAATTTGCGGGACTCACTCAAGTGGTCCATCACTAGCCAAGAAGATCATGCGAGCTGGATACTATTGGCCATCTATGGAAAAGGATTCCTACTACTTTGTCAGGAAGTGCAAAAAATGTCAAGTTCATGGCGACCTGATACATGCACCAGCACAGGAACTACAACCAATCACAACACCATGGCCTTTTTGTCAATGGGGCCTTGACCTTGTGGGTAAAATCCATCCATCTTCATCCAATGGCCATAAATTCATTATTACCGCCACCGAATATTTCACCAAGTGGATCGAAGCTGTTCCACTTACCCAAGTCACCGGCAAGCAGATCGCCTCATTCATCCTCAATTACATCATCTGCCGGTATGGTGTGCCCATGTCCATTGTCACAGATAACGGTCTTCCTTTCAAAAATCAGGATGTTCGTGAGATTTGTGAGAAATTTCATATCCAACACCGCTTTTCCACTCCCTATTACCCACAAGGCAATGGTCAGGCCGAAGCATCCAATAAAAACATATTGAGAATCCTAAAGAAGACAGTCAATGATGCCGGTCGTGATTGGCATGTTCAATTGAATCCAGCATTATGGGCATATCGAACTAGCATTCGAACCCCTACAGGTGCAACTCCTTATTCATTGGTCTATGGTGCTGAAGCTATCTTACCTATTGAGGTCGAGATACCATCCTTACGAGTTTCCTTGCATAATCTCATCGATGATGAAGCCTACAGAGTATCCCGTCTTCAGGACTTAGAGTTACTTGATGAGAAGCGACAAGCTGCATACAATCACCTCAAAGCCTATCAGCAGCGCATGAGTAGAAGCTACAATCACTGAGTTAGATCTCGTACATTTGAGGTAGGTGATCTTGTTCTTCGAGAAAATCCTCGCAACCAACCAAACAGAGAACATCAAGGCAAGTTTGAATCAAACTGGTTGGGCCCATATGTTGTCACTGCTGTATTCGGGTCCGGGGCATATCAGTTGGCTACATCAGACGGAGAACCGCTCGCAGATCCAATCAATAGCATGCACCTCAAACGGTTTTATACCTAAGGTGTACAAGGCATCAGGCTCCCCTGCATATCAGAAAATACCAAAAACATTCAGAAAAATGTCCTAAAGAAAATACCAAAAACATTCAGAAAAATGTCCTAAAGAAAATACAAAAACATTCAAAAAAGTAAAGAAAAATCATGCATCCAAACGGTGAACAACCACTCCGGTGGCACCTTGGGTAAGAACGATGGTGAAAACCTGGCAAACAGGCGCCACTCGTAAAGGCTATGGCTCCATTATCTTTCAGACTTGTGGCGATCACATCTACTTCATACATACATCCATCCATCCATCAACCATGGCTTGTTATTCCTCTGCAATTATGATAGTACTCCATACATCTTGCATCCCACTTTTTCATAGTCATGTCTAAAAACTGGGGGCAATGCCTTTAACCTATTGATGGAAGTGGATTCTACATTGTCTTATGATTCATTAAGTTCTTCATTCAAACAATCATCAAAAATCCAAAAACATTCAAAAATATCTCACAAAAAAAATCCACAAACATTCAAAAACTATTACACAAAATCCAAAAACATCGAAAAACCATCGAAAATCACCCAAAAAAAAAACATGACAACACCTTGTACATATTCATCCGATCAGATACAAAATACTCACACAAATGACCACTTATCACTCGACCAACACAATCAACATCAACAATCCAAACTGTCTTAAACAAGGATGCATCCTTCCTTATCAAAACAAAGACAAGATGACATTTTATTTGACAAGAAAATTATGTTAAGCTATCAAATACTTGGTTGATTTATGAGTACAATCATTTGTTTATCTGTATCAGGATCTTGCAGCATTGTTTTGTATCATTTGCGCATTATTTCCGATGAAGTTCTGGGGCATGTACTAATGGTGTCTACGTGGGAAGTTCACCAAGCTACATGATCTTATGCAAAATGCAGTCATAGATCATTACAGCTTGCTGACTACAGCGTATACCTCGACCATATGAGCATGAACCATTACCAAGGATCCATATTCTTTATTCTTTATGTATATACTGTTTGTTTGCAGGTGCAATGCTCTTCCTTTGGTTCCTCCTACCTCATCCAAACTGGATAAAGGTTTTTTATCTCTTAGTACGGTATGAACTTGTCTCAGGATATGATCAGCCTAAGATCAAGGAGGACGATCCAAGTCATGCATGAATAGAGATAATCCTTGTCTGTTCCGCAAGCAATACTCAGGTCAACTTGATCCATTATATCAAGTTGCTTGTATTAACTTGCTATATAAAAATCCATGTAAGAAATACTTTGGTCATCTTGAATCTTTATGTCAAGATGCTTGTATTCTCTTCCAACATTTTAAAAGCTCAATGATGAAAATAGAGCACTATGGATCGTCATTCCATCTCATTTGTATATATTGCATTTCGTTGCATTCCACCCATCCATACATTCATAATAGCTGCATATCATGCATACGTAGTCATAATAATGCATACTCTATTTTCCTCTTCTTCCATAGGAATGTAATAGGTCCTCCATTTCTTCTATCTAACATTGAACCCCCCCCTCACCCTCCCCATCTCGATAATCAGCATCACATACCCTACATTGTTTCTCAATCAACCCAATCAAGCCACGTGCATCACCATCCATCTCTAAATAGGAGGGATTGTGTTTCCTATCCTAAGTCATCCAATAAGTCAAGAAAGTTACTCTATCTGCACAGATACATCGTCTCACACACACCTAGACTATCAACAGATACTCTGATCAAGTATCTTCGGGTCTCAACAGGTAATCGATTATGGTAATCCTAGACTACATCAGGCATTTATCATAATGACCTAGTCTCAACGGGGCTACCATGATTCCCCACAACCATCCATCACACACACATTATCAATTGATCAAACCAATCAAACACAATCCAACGGACAATTACATCAATTGTCTACGTCTCAACGAGTATTTTGCTTCATATACCTTGACTTCATCGGGCAATTACATCAATTGTCTAAGTCACCATCAGGTCACTTTGATTCACTTACTCAGACTTTATCATGTCCAAGCGACCAACTGACATCAACTGTCACGCTTTGACTTGACCGGGGCAATTCAACCGATTGCACCAGATTGTCCAACCAATTTTGATCAATTGTATAGCATCAATCAAAACCCCACACTACATCTACTATGTATCTCTTGCATGACCTCAGGGTACTCGCTGGCTTGTTGTTTCTTCATATTCACTCCATTTTCTCTCATTCTTTCATCATTAGTTCTAATTTCTTCTATTCTACCTCCCTTCCACTTTTCATTCTTTTTCGAGAGATCACCCGATTTTTCAAAAAAAAAAAAAAAAAAAAATTCGGCCCATCTCTCGAGGGGGCATACCACCCATTAAATTTACATTTTATGGGGCATTTCTTCACACCTATTTTTCTTTCTTTGAAACGATGCGATAAACTGCACCGTCTCAAAGAGGGGCAAATGTAGTCACATAAATCTGTCCACTTAATTAAATGAATACTTAGTATTTATTTGATTATTTAACCATCAATTAATAATTAATTAAATTAATATTTAATTAATTCATCTTAACCCTCTTCTCCTATTAATTAAATAAATTATTCAATTTATTTGATTTAATTCACTTGACCAAATTCAGACCATTAATTAAATAAATAAATCATATTTATTTAATTAAATATTCTCTCACATTTAAATAAATTAATATTTATTTAAATCCCCCAAAATCCCACCTCTCACATTTAAATAAATAAATCATTTATTTAAATCACCTTTATCCTCCACCCACTTGTATTTTCCTACAAAAGCAAGTTGCACAATTATTTTAAATAAATAATTTATTTAAATCACCTTTATCCTCCACCCACTTGTATTTTCCTACAAAAGCAAGTTGCACAACTATTTTAAATAAATTATTTATTTAAAATCCTATTTATCCTCACCCACTTGAAACCTTTAATGGTTTCCCTTAAAGTATTCAAACTTGATGGCTTTAAAGTCTTCAAACTTGATGGCTTCCTTCTATAATCTTCTTAAGACTTTAATGGTTTTCCTTAAAGTCTTCAAGCCTTTAATGGTTTCCCTCAAAGTCTTCAAGCATTTTAATGCTTTATCTTCCTTTTTTCTCATTTAAATAAATTAATATTTATTTGAATATTTATCCAAATACAACTTGCACACATTTATTGAAATAAATGAATTTTTATTTTAATAAAATCCTATTTTCCCTCACCCACCAAATCCACTTGCAAAATCTAATCCCCTTCTAGATTCTTCTAACCCCTTCCTAATTAACTTAATCCATCCCCTAATTATTGTCACATTCCTAAGCAAAATGGAGTCACTTCTCAAAGCCTAAAAGTCTTTGATAACCATTAAAGGCTTTCAACCTTCAACCACTAAATGTCTCAAAGTCTTGGATAACCTTTGAAAGCTTCCAACCTTCAACCACTAAATGGCTCAAAGTCTTTGATAACCATTGAAGGCTTTCAACCTTCAACCACTTAATCCCCAAAGTCTCCAATAACCATTAATGGTTACCTCAAACCCTCCCACATGGTTAAAACATTTGTTTTGACTCAACCTCTACCCAACCCAAAGGTCTCATCAGGCCATTAATGCTTTGACCATGATTATCTCTTAAACATTTGCACAAAGGTTTATCCTTGGATTAACTCTTAATCCAGTGGGTAATCTTAATTTAGACTTGACCCTTACCTTCTAGATAACCATGAGGTCTTCTCAGGCCTTTAATGCCTCCAACCTCTTCTCTCAACCCAATCCTATGTTGAAACTTGTCACCATTTTATTGGTGCCAATTGTGCACATGGATCCCCAACTTTCAATCCTAACCCTTGTTAAGATTGCTCAATCTTAACCCTTCATTTCCCTATTTCTTCTATAAATAGAACCCTTCTCCTCAAGCAAAAAGAGAAGCATTTTAGAGTATTGTTGTTATACTGGCATTAGCATAGAGCTTTTTCATAGCATCACTATCTACTCTTGCATAGTATTTGCTTATCATATTCAACCATCTTGAATCTCCATATGGCATCCATGGCTAGTGCTAAAAGCTGAGAGCTACACTCGTTTGGGACTTGGAGAGGAGAGGAACAAGGGAGGAGCAACTATGAGCATCTTGATTAGCTATTTCATTTTATGTTTATATGCTTTCTATTTCATGCTTAATATCTCTCTTGATATGCCTGTTTAGGATAATCTTTTGTTGCTAACACTAACGTTTGTTTCTTGTGCTCTTGTGTGTGTTGCCATCAAACAGATTTTCTAATCCTTTTTGCAGAGCATCGGAAACAATAAACAATCCATTGTTTAATGCAACCCCTTTAACACAAGATCAAATGATGGCCACACAAATGTTGACAGGTGTCCCTCAATAAGAAGTGATTCCTCGAATACCTAAAAGTGGATCCAAATCTAAGATGCAAGAAAGCTTTATGACTAGAATGCCTGATCTTACGAATGTTCAAAACAATTCTACAATGCAACAAAGTTCATATGTCCCATCAAGTTCAATACGTTTGGCAAATACTCAAGTACCCGTTATGCAAAATATTGTGACAGATCCTTCGATAGTGGCAACACAAAGTGCCACAAATAGTGGTGTGCACCAACAACAAGTGTTGCAACAATTGAGGAATGCACAAAAGGCACAATCGAATGCGCAAACAAGCAATGCACAACAACAACAATATCGCATTCAACAACAAGTTGCAGTGTCTTCTGCACCATTACAAGTCAATTCAAACTTGCAACCACCACAATGGATTGGACAAACAACACAACAAGTCAATGCAAGTGCCATACCCCATCTAAAGGAGAAACAACGGAAACCTCCCAAACAAAGTTTTTTGCAAATGATGGGATTTACATCAGGACAACAACAATTGGCACAAAGTCAGCAAATTTTGATTCGTCAGCATCAACAGCAACATGTGCCTCAATATGTGCTAGGAAAAACAAGTTATCATACATCACAACCACAACTGATGTCCATGCAATATCAACAACACCCTCAATTGCAATATCAACCAAGGCTACAAATGATGATCCCATCACAAGAAGCACAACAAAAGGGTCAATGTCAAGGCATGGCACAACCACAACAACAAGAGTTGTATCAAGAACTTTATATGCCAGAGACACCAAAGACAACAATTTTAGAGCATCAACAGCCAATGGAGAGCATGATGTATCGACAAAGAGTACACCCAAGAATGAATGATGAACTTCCACAATCTTCACTATCTGACACAATTGCACTTATGTCCTAATCCATTTGACAAGAGCTTGTACATGCCTCCCTTTCCTAAGCATTTTGAGGCACCTAATTTTGAGAAATATAAAGGGAAAGGAAATCCAAAAGACCATATTCGAGCATTTTTCACAGCATGTACTGAAGTGAGCTATGAGGAAACATATTTGATGCGCTTATTCGTATGAAGTCTCACAGGACAAGCCATGGATTGGTATTCGCATTTGCCAGGGAACATAAAGACATGGCCGAAATTGGCTCAAAAGTTTATATCCCACTTCGCATTCAACATTGACAATGAAAAGACCATGTCAGATTTATGCAACACAAAGCAAAAGCAAGGTGAACCATTAGTGACTTTCTTACAAAGATGGCGAAGCTTGTACAATCGTTCTTCCCTAGATATACCCGAAGAACAACAAGTGAACTTATTTATTCAAAATTTGGTCCCAGAAATGATGTATGAGCTCAAACTGAAAAGTCCTAGTACCATTGAGAAGCTCATTAAGAAAGGGATGAACATTGAAAATGCTCTTGTAGCTAAGGGACTCATTAAGCTCAACAAAGACAGTGACAACACAAACAATTCAGGGGACAATAATAGATTTTGGTACAAAAACAAGAATGTCACTAATGATGGAGTTGTCGACGCAAGAGCAGTGAATGCAAATCAACCCAAGTTCACGATAAAGAAATTGAGTGCTCCTAATATGTCGGCTATGCAACAAAATCAGACACAAGCAAGCAATGTTATTCAACAGCCGCAATACCAACAGTATAATCAACAACAAGGTCAGCAACAAAACCAACAATGAAAATGTTTCAGATCAAGGAATGGGCCTCCTCGACAGTTTATGCCATTGGGAGAGCCTATTGAATCAGTAATGAAACAACTGATACAAGCAAATTTTATCAAGTTACCAGATGTCAAGGAAGAACCATTGGTAAAGCCGTATTGGTGGAATGATAATGCATATTGTGAATACCATTGGTCAAAAGGACATAAAACTGCATCGTGTTTTCAATTGAAACATATGATTCAAGACTTGTTAGATTAAGGAGTAATTGAGGTAGACCCACCCAACGTGACCTCTAACACTGATCATACAATTTTCAAAACTCCTTTGCTTGATCATGACAAGGGCAAAGCATCTTCTTCAAACTCTACCCAAACAACAAATCTTAATTATACAAATACTCGTTATAACAATGTCATCAATTTTTTACGAGCGTCAAATGAGTATGTTTCCACCATAAGAATAAAGGGACAAGGTCCTTCTTGTGCAGTCACCAATCGTCGATCCAAAATAGTCCTGAAAGGAGCTCCTACAATTCCTCCCAAATCAACTCCTACAAGTTAGTATAATCTCCTAGATCATCTGGGAAAGACACTTGCACAAATATCAATTCTTGAGTTGTTGAAAATGTCCCCTATGCATCGCGCAGTCCTAGATAAAGCTTTAACTGAGTCCATTGTCCTGACAGACATTGATGTTGACCAGTTTCAAGCCCGAATTGGACATCTTGCTGTTTCCCAACACGTTGCCTTTTCTGATAACGATATTTCCCTTGATAAGCTTCCTCATAATGATCCTTTACATCTTGAAGTCTTTGTCCATAATTGCAAGATCCGACGAGTCTTGATAGATGGCGGAGCAGGTCTTAACATTTGTACCTTGAGAGTAGTCATTGGTCTTGGTTATATAGAAAATGACATTGATTCTTCTAGAAGAATAACAATCAAAGCATATGATGATGTTGAGCACCCATCTAAAGGGGTAATTTCATTGCCTATCAGAGTAGGTCCAGTGACAGAAAACACTTTCCTGTAGGTCCTAGACCTTGATCTCCCTTACAATATGATTCTTGGCCATCCGTGGATCCACGCAATGAAAGCAGTTCCATCTACTTATCATCAGTGTTTAAAATATCCTTACAATGGGACTGAGATAACAATTCCAGGAGATCGTAATCCATTTCAATTTTGTGCTAATCTAAAGGATTCCCTGCAACAACAAGTCCCAGTCAATAGAGAGGCCCACTCACACAATTATGTGGATCCTAATAAGTTTTTAGATGCTGTCAAAGGAAAATTGAAGATACAGGACCAAGGATATAGAGAGTATTCAATGGCTCAAACATGGGAATTTACCAATATCTCTAAAATCACATGGCAAACCACATTTGTTGCAAAAGGAACCTAAGACAGTCACTCAATATCATCCCCCCACTACATTTACAAAATGGGGTGAAATTAACAAGGAAGTTTTGGATGATGATGTAACAGATTGGCTTTATAAGGATCAAACTGATACACCACCTATCAAATTGCCAGTGGAGCGGTATGGAAAAGGGTTTACTATAATGCAGAAAAAGGGATATGATGGCTGCAGTGGTTTGGGCCCTGACAAGAAAGGAAGACTAGAACCTATTATACCTAAGATGTGACATCCAACTTTAGGGTTAGGTTTTGTACCATTGCAAATTGGAACCTCATCTACCAAAGTGACCACATGTGGAAAGGGGCATGACTCTGATGATGAAACAACACCTGAGGATATCCAACCTGAAACTGATTCCAATGAATGGGAGTGGAGTTCCTTTTCTTCTAGCTCCTATGCCCTTGAAAATGTTTTCCTTGACCCTGATGATTTGCCCATGGAAGACAAGCATGAAATAACTCCCCCTCCCAAAACGTGTCCTAATGCTCAGATAGAGTCATTCAGGGACCCAAGCTCTGAATCAGATACAAGCAGTTCAGACAGTGATACCACAGACTTTTTTATCCTTACCATCTCGGCCCTAACTCTCCTTGAAACCGATGATGACATGCCCCTTGTCTATCCATAGCTTATCCAACATGACTAACAAGAACCACTCAAATTGGATTGTTTTCAAAATGACGAAGCAATTGCAAAATTCCTTAGACTACAGGAAGGCATACCACAAGGTGATCATAAGGCAGGGTTTGCTATTGATTTAGATTCCACAACATAATTTGGGGAGTCAGCTCCATCTTCTAGTCATAAAAATGAAAAAGAAAAAGAAAAAGTAAAAAATCAAAAGAATGAATCTTTGAGTGAAAACCGTAAGGCACTCTCTGATCATGGAAAAGTAAAAATAAAAGACGTACCTGCGGGTGAAAACCTCTTTAAGGCGCCCAAAGGTGGAAGATTGGACATACCCTCATCAAGTCAGGATAAATCAACATTGCTTGTGGAAATGACCGAAGAGATAAATTTGGGTACACCTGACAACCCTAAGGTCATTCATTTCGTTGCTTCTCTATCAAAACAAGAAAAGATAGATTTTGTCAATTTCTTTCTTGAGAAGAAGATCAGTTTTGCATGGTCTTATGCAGATATGCCCGGCCTTGATCCAGAATTAGTCCTTCATCACTTGCCATTAAAACCAAATGCCAAGCCTGTCAAACAAAAACTCAGAAAGATGCATCCCCAGGTGGCTCTCTTAGTCAAAGTAGAACTCAAAAAATTATTAGATGTGGGCTTTATCAGACCAATTGATTATGCAGATTGGATTTCAAATTTGGTACCAGTAAGCAAAGTAACTGGGGGCATTAGAATCTGTATGGATTTTAGGGATCTCAATAAAGCATGCCCTAAAGATGACTTTCCACTGCCAAATATAGACATCATAGTTGACATGACTGCCGGATATGAGATGCTATCATTGATGGATGGTTTTTCCGGATATAATCAAATTCGCATTGCTCCTGAAGATCAACATAAGACTGCATTCACATGTGCTTGGGGTACCTACTGCTGGAATGTGATGCCCTTTGGCCTTAAAAATGTTGGACCAACATATCAAAGAGCTATGACAACAATTTTCCATGATTTTATGCATACTTTGATGGAAGACTATGTTGATGACCTATTATGCAAATCCGTCACAAGAGATAGTCATCTAGCCATCCTTGGCCCAATCTTTGATTGAATGGAAACCTACAAGCTCAGACTCAACCCAAAGAAATGTGTCTTTGGTGTCACAATTGACAAATTATTAGGGTACATTGTTTCTCACAGAGGCATAGAAGTAGACCCAGAAAAAGTTAAAGCAATAATGGATATGCCTCCTCCTTCCAATCTCCATCAACTAAGAAGTCTACGAGGGAAGTTACAGTCAATTCGTTGGTTTATAGCTCACTTGGCAGACAAATGTCATCCCTTCCAACATTTATTGCATAAAGGTGACACTATTAAATGGACTGAGCAATGTCAATCAACATTTTAAACTCTCAAGGATTATATAATGTCGCCACCTATTCTAATGCCTCCTATAGCAGGGAAGCCATTCATATTGTATATCTCTGCAACTAAAATGGCACTGGGAGCTCTCTTAGCCCAACAAGATGAGAAAGGCAAAGAATGGGCTATTTATTATATCAGTCGAACACTAGTGGGCTATGAACTGAATTATTCAACTATTGAATGGGCATGGTTAGCAGTGGTATTTGCAACACAGAAGCTTCGACACTATATGTTAAATCATCAGACATTGCTAGTTGGAAAAATTGATCCCTTGAAATACTTGCTTAGTAGGGTAGCTTTGATAGGTCGCCTGGCAAAGTGGATTATGATCCTAAGTGAGTTTGATATTGAGTACATTGAGAGAAAGGCAATAAAAGGACAAATCATAGCAGATCAACTTGCAGAGGCACCTATTCATGATGATCATCCAATGTTGATAGATTTCCTTGATGAATCAATATTTTCTCTTACTTCTTCTAAGGAATGCCAATTATACTTTGATGGATCTCACACAAAGTATGGCTCAGGAGCAGGTATATTGTTTGTCACCCCTCAAGGAGATGCTATCCCAAAGTCATATAGGATCACTTTCCATTGCACCAATAATATTGCAGAATACGAAGCTTTGGTCATAGGACTCAAAATAGCAATCCAATGGAACATTACACATTTGCAAGTCTATGGAGATTCCCAGTTAGTCATCCATCAAGTGAATGATGACTATGAAACAAAAGATGAAAAGCTTCTTCCCTACAAGCATATGGTTGATTTCTTCAAGACAAAATTTACTAATATCCATTTCAGTCAAGTTCCAAGAATTCAAAACAGGTCAGCAGATGCTATGGCAACTATTGCTTCCATGTTAAATATGCCCCACAATATGGACAGATGTGAAATTTTGGTCGAACAATTGCTGGTGCCTTCTTTTAAAATTTCGACAGCAGATGTGATGTGTGTTCTTGTTGGTCCTAATTCCCCATGGTACAATGACATCTATCGGTATTTGAAATCCCAGACCTTACCACCTAACCTTTCCTCTAACCAACGTCGAGCCTTGATACGCCAAACTACCAAATATGTCATCATCGCAGACACCCTTTACCGTCGTTCCTTTGACCACACCCTCCTCAGGTGTTTGGATTCTGATGAGGCACAAACGGCTTTACACGAGGTTCATGATGGTATATGTGGGGGCCATTTCAATGGTCTAAGTCTAGCTAAATTGTTGGTTCGTGCTGGATATTATTGGCCCATCATGGAAAAGGATGCTCATGATTTTGTCAAGAAATGCTACAAATGTCAAATACACAGAAATTACATTCATGTGCCAGCTCAAGAACTTCACTCTGTCATATCTCCGTGGCCCTTTTCTCAATGGGGATTGGATCTTATTGGTAAGATTCACTCGACATCTACAAACGGACACAAATTCATCATCACAGCCACAAAATACTTTACAAAATGGATCGAGGCTATCCCTATGACCTATATCACTGGTGTTCAAATTTCAAAGTTTCTACTGAATTATATCATATGCAGATATGGGGTTCCCCTTGCAATAGTCACAGATAATGGCCGTCCATTCAAAAATAAAGATGTCAAGGAACTCTATGAAAAGTTTTGCATCCAACACCGTTCCTCCAGTCCTTACTATCCACAAAGTAATGGTCAAGCCGAAGCATCAAATAAAACCATCATTAAGATCTTGAAAAAGGTTGTCAATGATGCTGGTCAAGATTGGCATGTACAGTTGAATCCAACACTATGGGCTTATCGTACTTCCATCCGCACATCTATTGGCAAAACACCTTATTCCTTGGTGTATGATGCGGAAGCCATTTTACCCTTGGAAGTGGAAATTCCCTCTTGTTAGCCTTGTCATTTTGCGATCAATTCATCATCGATCCTTGTTCTTGTCAATCTTGTCATTTTGCGATCAATTCGTCATCGATCCTTGTCCTTTTCAATCATGTCAATTTGGATCGATTAGTCATTGTTCCTCGTCAATTGGTGCCTATCAATTTGCTCTCCTTGTCAATCTTGGTCAATTTGTCATTGATTTTTGTCAACCAATCTCAATCATTTATCAACATTGGTCCTTTGTCAATTAGAATCATGATCAGAACTACATTAATTTCTTGTTGTCTTGACCTAATTCCTTGTCCTCCTATTTCTAGGGTTTTATGATTTGTTCATTTAATCCTTTTCTTCTTCTTTGTGGGTTAAATAAATCTATTTATTTAGTCCTAGGTCTCTTTCATGAATTAATTAATGGATGAAAACCTATTAATTAATTCACCCAATTTCTATTTCATCTTTTACCTCAATTTTCTAATTTGCTAATTTCTCCTAATTCCTAATTTCTATTTCTCCTATTTTCTTTAATTTTTCTAATATTTCCCCTAATTTCATTCCCTCATTTTCTCCTATGTTTATGCTTCCACTTTTGACAATGATGATCAGACTGTTTGTTTGACTTGGTTGAATTTGTGCGTCTTATCTTTTTACTGATTTATCTTTGGCTTTGATCATGTTCCTATGTTGCTCAATGATGTCACTGAGTGATTTAGAGTGACCGGGATGGTTCATGGTCCCTTTCCTTTTTTTGTTGTGTTTGTTGTTTGTGGAATGTTTGTCACAAACTGGGGCAACTATATCATTGGGTGTTTGTGATAAGTACGTTCGCTTTGTGAATGCCGCAAATACCTCGACCCTTGATGTATGCACCCTAGGATGCTTCACTCATTCCTTGTGTGCGATGTGTCTGTCTTTTGCAAAAGGGGTTGCATTCTAGCTCTGGCCTTCAATGCCATGATGCTCTGCATCCGCTTTGCTACAATAAATAAAGGTTCTCACCTACTTATGTGCATTTTTGAAAGCAAGTTTTCCTTCATCTCTAACTATCCTCTGTCTAATTTCTTCTTACTAACATTTCTTCCGTCAGTCTTGGCAGTCTTTTCGGTCTAGTTCTCCGATCTCCAAACAAAATAATAATAAAAAAATAAGTTGCATCCTGCATTCATTGGTTAGTACATTTGCATTATATCAAGCCCATACAAAGCATTTTATCTATTTCATCTTATAAATGCATCAAAAACATAAACAACATTCATACATGTTCCAAAGATAGTACATAAACAGTGCATAAGACATCCATACATGGAAAGTAAACACAAGCCATAACACATTGCATCCCATCATATAGCTGCATATCATATCATATAAAAAAAAAAGAAAAAAAAATAAAAATATCGGAGTACAAAATTGGACTGTCTGTCCTACGTATGGCCTGCAGGCTGAGTACATAATGTCAAACTATATATGTCTCCATCATAAGGAGCACGTGCCTCTGTCACTGGGTGTTCCCTCTGTCCTCCTCATCCCTGCAATGTCCCACAATCAAGCAAAATTCATGAAATTGAACATATGGGTTTTTGAGCTACATACTGCTACTCCCACATCATCTAATTGTCTATAGATGCGTACACGTTCCCCAAAGTGATTTTGTCATTGGAATGTTCACCATCTCTCTGCAAGGGTCCTTTTTCCCGAGCAACAACTCCTCCACTTTGGCCAGTACAAATGAACTCTTTTCCTTCTCCTTGTCTCCTATATAGATCTTTGTCAGTACCTAGATGGACGTGCATGCTCTCCAGCTTATGATGGTTGCGGTCTTTTGCACCTTCCACTGCTTGTCCTTTGTGCATCCGACCTTCGATTTTTGATCCATTCGAACCTATCATCTTCTGTCATTCTTATCGATCACTTGGCCTCTTTTCTGGATTTTTTCGGCCAATTCCTTGAGGGGGAATGCATATGTCATTGTTATTATCTGGGGCATTTTCATTATTGTTCTTTGAAACAACGCTTAGAATCACATTGTCTCAAAGAGGGGCAAAATGTAGATGTCTAAAAATGGTCAACGCTTGTGGAGTCATACTTTAACATTTGCGCATTGTCTTATTTTAGGGTTCTTGCGTCGCATTAACATTTCTTCTATGTTGTGCACTTGGTCTTTATCATTTGCGAGCATCGAGTCCTTCTTCTACATTCCTCATTTTTATCGCTTTCGAATTAGGTCTTGTCGATAGCAATCTTCAGTCATGATTTTGGTCGATCTTATCCTGTCGCATCATGGTGCGTGCTCATTTATCATCATTTTGGACATCGTCAATCCTAATCGATGATAGAATTAGGGTTTTGTCCTCTTGTCAATCTTTCAATCATCTTTAGCTTGTTAGTAATCATTTGAGATTATCAATTTGTCAATCTCGTCATTTTGCGATCGATTCGTCATCGATCCTTGTCCTTGTCAACCTTGTCATTTTGCAATTGATTCATCATCGATCCTTGTCCTTGTCAATCTTGTCATTTTGCGATCGATTTGTCATCGATCCTTGTCCTTTTCAATCATGTCAATTTGGATCAATTAATCATTGTTACTCGTCAATTGGCGCCTATCAATTTGATCTCCTTGTCAATCTTGATCAATTTGTCATTGATTTTTGTCAACCAATCTCAATAATTTATCAACATTGGTCCTTTGTCAATTAGAATCATGATCGAACCTACATTAATTTCTTGTTGTCTTGACCTAATTCCTTGTCCTCTTATTTCTAGGGTTTTATGATTTGTTCATTTAATCCTTTTCTTCTTCTTTGTGGGTTAAATGAATCTATTTATTTAGTCCTAGGTCTCTTTCATGAATTAATTAATGGATGAAAACCTATTAATTAATTCACCTAATTTCTATTTCATCTTTTTCCTCAATTTTCTAATTTGCTAATTTCTCCTAATTCCTAATTTCTATTTCTCCTATTTTCTTTAATTTTTCTAATATTTCCCCTAATTTCATTCCCTCATTTTCTCCTATGTTTATGCTTCCATTTGTTGCAATCAGGGAGGCTATTTTCTCTCTTCCCTTTTGTCATGAGAATGGCATTTCAATCTTGTCATAATTTTTCATACATCTTGCATAGCAACTTGTCATAATTTGTGCATAATTTGTCATACACCTTGCATAGAAAGTGTCACACATTTGTCATAATTTTGCCATTCTTGATTTGAATTTCCTTTCAAATCTCTTCATGCTAATCTTGTCCTCTCTCCAATTTGTCTATAAATTGGATGATTTTCTTCAATGAAAAGGGAATCAATCACATTTTTGAGTAACCTTATGTTGCGAATTTCATCTCTCAAGAACTTGCTTTCCATTTGCATTTTGCACTTGTAGGTGAGATCCACATCAAATTTGAAGGTGAAAGAAGAACAATGGAGCCACATGAAGGAGATATCTACGTCGGTTTGCTTCAATTTCATTTGATTTGAATATCTTGTCTTTATGTCTTAATTGATTGGATTTAGGATTGCTTTTCATAGCAGCTTTAGGTTTTGTGGTTGTCCTAATTGCTATTGTTTTGATGATTTTCAATTTCCTAATCTACAAGAGCGTACAGGGTATTTATGGTGTAAGAAGTCTGTACACACTCTTTTTACTATAATCAGCATGTACACGCTCTTTTTACTATTAACAGTGCGTACGCGCTATTGTATAATATGATATTGTATATATAATATGTGTATAATATGAAATTGTATATATAATATGTGTATATACATATAATATATAATATATATATATGTATATAATAACATATAATATATTATGTATATATATACACATATAAGTGTATTGTCTCCCCCTCTCAAATGCATACAAGGTGCCTCTCTCTCTCTCTCTCTATCTCTCTCTCTCTCTCTCTCCCTCTCTCTCTCCCTCCCTCTCTCCCGTTCTCCCTTCCTCCATACTCCATCCCTCCCTCTCTCCCCTTTTCCATTCCTCCATACCCAATCTCTCTCTCTCTCTCTCTCTCTCTCTCTCTCTCTCTCTCTCTCTCTCTCTCTCTCTCTCTCTCTCTCTCTCTCCCCCATCCCTCTTTCTCTTCTTCTCTCCCTCCCTCCCTCCATACATCATTGCAACGTTGTTTGCACTTCTATAGAAGTAAGTGAATTTATTTCTTGTCTACAACTTCCTCTTTGATTTTTATCATGTATTCTCTCCTAATAAAATTGACTAATGGATTTGTGTGTATATTGAATAGGAGGAATAGGGTTTGAAATTGAACCGCAGGTGCATTACCGTCAGAAACAAGGAAATCTGCAGCAATATTCTTCTCGAATGTGTTTTTAATGAGCAGAACAGATGTGGAAAATAGTGTCAACAAAGCAACATGATGAGTCAGAGTACCTGCAATATGTTTTTCAGAAGGAAACAACTTGTAGGAAGAGAAAGAGGGAGAGTAACACAAATGATGTCCTGGAGAATGATAGTGGTGGGTATGCGAGAGTTCCCATGTTGTTACACAACGCCTGTCACCTAAAGAAATTAAAGTTGTTGTATGCATGGTAGTGGTAGTATATGATGATCATCACTTGTCAAACGACTTGGAACGGTACATAGCCATGAAAGAAATCAAGTGTGTAATTACTACAGTCACAATCAAGATCAGTCCTATAACCTTGTAAATTTAATAGCATCATATGTTTTAGAACTTAGGCAGTACTCTAAGGGTTAGGTCAAGCTCTTACAGTTGCTTTGTAGTGAAGCCTCATTGTTTGTTCGCTTGGAGTCTCTCTTATGTTGAAAATGGTCTAACTTAGCTATATCAAAACTAAACTACTGATGTTCTATTGTATGATGTTCTATTCATAACTTTAAATTTAATATATCATTTTATTAGCCCACCATATGACCCCTTAGGTGTCATTAGAGGTCGTATTGTTTCCTAAGAGGTCATATGGTTTCCTGTGACCCCTTAGGACACAATATGACCCCTTAAGACACCATACAACACATAACAACACCATATGGTGTCCTAAGGGGTCATATGGTGTTCTATGATCCCTTAGGACACTATTTGGTGTCGTTATAGGTCCTATGGTGTGCTATTTGGTGTCGTTATAGGTCCCTCCCTCCCCCCTCTTCTCTCCCTCTCTCCCGTTGGGCTTGCCAACATTTTATGGACTAACAGTGCATACCCGGTTATTAATGTAGCACGTATGCGGTACATAGACATAGTTTTAGTTTCCCAAGAGCCTCAACAACCTCAAAAGAAGTTTTTGAGGTCGTTGAAGGCCCCACTGGAATTGTGTTTGCACTTCTATCGCTGTTTTATACATAGAAGTAAGTGATTTTTTTTTGTTTTTGCATGATTTCAAATAATTAAATTGTTGTTCTTATTAGTTTTGTCAATAGTATTATGATTGTTTAATATTTTGATTCCAAAAAACAATGATAAGATGCATATTTATGGTTATTTGTTTGTTTATGAACTTTTGTTTACATATATATGTAATATGATTCTATTTAGGACAACCGATATCAACCATGGGAAAAAACAAGCGAGGAACGATGGAACAATGAGAGGTTGAAAAGGAAAGACAAAGGCAACGTATGAAGAAATTACGTGACATAAGAACAATGGGAGAAGAAGGTATTTTATCCTCAACATCTCAATTCGATTTACCAAACGAACATAATGCACCTAATGCAATTGAAGAAGAGACATTTGATTTACCGTATGAACCTAATGCAATTGAAGAAGATACCGCATTGAATAATCAATTAAATGATGAACATACACCTTCTCTATTTGATGAATTGAATGTACATAATGCATCGATGTTAACACCTCCTAGAATCATTCGTAGGAAACCAAATTATCTAATTGACATTGATGAGAATATATTGAAGCCAATGCCCAATAAAATGAATGAACGAACTTGTAGGGGAATGGTTAAAAGAATATGGAAAAACTATTTTGAAAACTTAAATCAAACCGCAAGATGTCAATTAATTATTCAATGATTAAAAATTTGAATTTTAGAGAGACAATGAAAATTCTAGGCCTAATATCGTCTGAAAGTAACAGTGAAAGAATTGTTGTGAGAAATCTATTTGATGCATATCAAGCTATTGGTTCAAAATCAAGTACTAAAGATTCTAATGCTACTTGACGTGTCATTACATCAACCATAATGAGCAAAAAAAAAAAAAGATCGTTTGATAAGCAAAACAAGTCATTAAACGTTAGTAGAACAACACTAACTAAAGCATTAAAGAGGCGGGAAAAAATAGAAGAACCTAACAATAATTCTCTTTGGGCATTATTGGGTAGATTACCATGCAAAGACAAGGTTGTTGTTGATGCACTAAGAACATTAATTGAAAATCTTTGGCATGACAACACAAGAGTTTCGCCCAACCATAGAGATGTTGTTAGAAGGCGAATTGGGTCTAAAAATCGCGAGCCACATGCCAAACACTATTTGGATATGACTCAAACTAAATTTTATGAAAGATTCCTTCAAAAGTTTCCTCAAATAAGAATTTATCAAAGATTTTTTGAAATGACAAAACCTTTTTATAATAAGATTAATCATGTACGCACCACGTGTTTTTGTAGGATGCATATTGAATTTTCCATGCACTATGATATTTTTCGTCATAGTTGTTCTACTTTGCACACTAACAATGTTTTGCTGGAATGCAATATACAAGCACCTCCTAAGTCAGTAAGAGAATTTATTTCAAGTGTGCTATGTAATAGACATGATGGTTGCATTTATTATAAGATGCCTTGTTTGGAAGGCTCTTGTGATATATGTGGTGGTTTGCAACGTTTACCAAGATGCGTACATTTGGAGAGCACACATGAGATTGGTACGAAACTAGCTTCTTTTGGAAAATACAAGACAGTCACATATGGAGTTAAAGATGGAAAAGATTTGAAGAGATGTGAGCTAGTGAAAAATGATATATGTGTAGCCGAATTTTTTGAAAATGTTTCAAGAGAAACTAGTTTATGAGTACATAATGCATACACATAAAGCTCGATGGTTAGATGAACAATTAAAACTATGTAAGGACACATTTCCTCTTGGCACCATTGTCTCTATCATTGATTTTACTGAAAATTATACACTACAACCTCAAAATGAAGTGCAATCTATGTATTATCACTCTACACAAGTTTCTATTTTTGTACACGTAGCATTCATGCATGCAGATGATAGCACAAAGAAGGATAGAAAGGTTGTAAGAGAGTATCACTTCTAATATGGTCAGATAATTGCACTAAACAATTCAAGAATGCAAGGATGTTTTATTGGTTGACAAGGATGCATATGAAAAGTGGTGTACAACATTTTTGGAATTTCACCGAGGCTTGACATGGTAAGGGAGAGCACGATGGTGCAGGAGCATGTGTGAAAAGAGCCCTAGCTAGAGAAGAACTGAAGTATGAAGGTGGCGCTGAGTTGATAGATGCAGAAATAATTGTGGGATGGTATAAGTCTACGATGGGTCCAGGTAATCCAGGTACACCAATAGTTCATAGATATTTTTGATTGATCATTGAATCTAACATTGAAAACTATCTAGATTGTTGTATAGTTGCAAGATCGAGTGACGTGCACTCATTTATGAGTTCAAATTCAAGTTCACTGGTAATTTATATGAGACGGATGGTATGTTTTTGCTTGTGGGAAGAATGTGAATCACAAGAGTGGGTTGACAAATGGTCTTGTAGACCGTTGGTTCCCATTGATTCATATCAAATTCTCAAAGCACTACAATTGAGCCAGATGGAGACATCATTGGATTTTGACCATGTATCCAACCTAGTGGATTCAAGTGATTTTTTGAGTTATTTTTTTTGCAAGTATTCTTTTTGGTTCATTTTGTTGTACATCATACTTTATTTTTGGTATTAATTAACACTTTATAAAATGCAGGTCATGTGTATGCAGTTGTTGTAGAAGAGAACAATGAAGAAGGAACAAATTACTATTTGTGTCATTGTGTTGTACAAAAAAGAAAATTGGCATCCACAATCATTGACAGAGAGGGTATTGAGTATCCAATAGGGTCTGTTGTCATGACAGGAACATGGCTTTGGAGATACCCTATCAAGAATTATGATGTTTGGTTGTTCAAGGACTTTGAAACACACAGATATATTCTTCATTTATTTAACCTTGTTGTTGCAACAAATATTCATTTGATGAAGTATCGTGGTAGACCTCATAACAAGATTTTATGGAAAGTTCATGAATCTGACCACGAGGCAATACGTGACACAATATAGGTTAGAGCCGATCCTGAAGGCTCACTGGATTGATTCTATGGTTCAGAGTAGAATGATTTTGAGAATTTTGTATAAATCATCGACGAATTGTTCTATATTCATTTTTTGTATATATAAATGCCCATGAGCTGATTTTTACATGTTTAGGGGCATAATTTTGTATATTTAAATGGCAATGAGCTAATTTGTACATATGTACATGCCAAATTTTGTATATTAAAATGGCGATGAGCCGAATCACACATATTGTAATGCCAAATTTTGTATAAAAGCCCATGAGATGATTTGTATATTACAATGGTGATGAGATGAATCACACATATTGTAATGCCAAATTTTGTATAAAAGCTCATGAGATGATTTGTAAGACATTTTTTTGTATAATCAAATAGCTAAGAGTTGATTTGACCATATTTAGAGGCAAATTTTTGAATAATATGTGACAATATTTTGTGACTATTTTGTGTGTCAATGTTTTGTGACTATGTTTTGAGTATATGTGATGTGTCCCTAGTCAATCATGAGCATTCTTGATTCTTGTATAATCATGGAGATTTATTTGAGTCATTATCGGGTCATAGGGGTCATAGATTGAGACTAGATACAATCTGAGCAAAAATTGTCATTGTTGTCAAAAAAATTGTCAAAAAAGTTGTCAAGCAACTTCTACATTGCGTCAGTAGGGTATGACTCTCGACATTTTGACGCTTTGGGATGCATGATAGGGACATGCCTAGTGTAAAACTGCCCACCCAGATGCGCTTGTGACGTCGGTTTGTGCACACGATGAACCAAATCAATTCTAGCCAATCCTACAACTTTGCATTGCATGTAATTGACGACTTTTGCAACAGGCAAAAAAATGCTACCAATTGAAAATGGCTTTGAGTCATCAAAAAATAAGATAGGCAATTGTAGATGAGCCTCATGTGACCCCACAAGTTGAAATAGATCGACCATATGTGTCCTGGATTGGAAGAAATAGTCCGTCAAATTTTGACAATTTTTTGGACTCATGGCACTTGAGAGATCACCTCGGTACGATATGACTCTTGACATTCCAGCACTTTTGCATGCACAAAAGGGGCATGCCTAGCATAAACCTTCCCACCCAAACACGCTTGTGATGTCGGTTTGTGCACACAACGAACCGAATCAATTCTAGCCAATCTTGCAACTTTGCATTGCATGCAACTGACAGTTTTTGCAATAGGCAAAAAAATGCTACCAATTGAAAATGGCTCTGAGTTGTCAAAACATGAGATAGAAAATTGTAGAGGAGCCTCATGTGACCCCACGAGTTCAAATGGAATGACTATATGTGTCTTGGATTTGAAGAAACAGTCCGTCAAATTTTGACAATGTTTTGGACTCAGGGTACTTGAGAGATCGCACCGGTATGGTATGACTCTCAAGGTTTCGGTGGTTTGGGATACACGATAGGGGCATGCCTAGTGTAAAACTTCCCACCTAGATGTACTCACAATGTCGGTTTGTGCATACGAAGAACCGAATCAATTCTAGCCAATCTTGCAACTTTGCATTGCATGCACCTGATAGTTTTTGCAGCAGGCGAAAAAATGCTACCAATTGAAAATGGCTCCGAGTTGTCAAAAACAAAGATAGGCCATTGTAGAGGAGCCTCAGATGCCCCCATAGGTTCAAATGAATTGACCATATGTGTCTTGGATTTGAATAAACAGTCCATCAAATTTTGATATTTTTTTGGACTCACGACACTTGAGAGATTGCCCTGGTAAGGTATGACTCTCGACGTTCTGACGCTTTGGGATGCATGACAAGGGCATGCCTAGCGTAAACCTACCCACCTGGACACGCTCATGATGTCAGTTTGTACACACGACAAATTGAATCAATTCTAGGCAATCTTGCAACTTTGCATTGCATGCAACTGATGATTTTTGTAGCAGGCGAAAAAATGCTACCAATTGAAAATGGCTCCAAGAAAATTATAGACGAGCCTCACGCAACCCCACAAGTTCAAACGGATCGACCACATGTCTCCTGGATTTGAATAAATAGTTCGTCAAATTTTGATAATTTTTTGGACTCATGACACTTGAGAGATCGCCCCAGTACGGTATGACTCTTCGATCTGACACTTTGGGATGCACAAAAGGGGCATTCTTGGTGTAAAAATGCCCACCTAGATGTGCTCGTGACTTCATTTTGTGCACATGACGAACCGAATCAATTCTAGCCAATCTTGCAACTTTGCATTGCATGCAATTGATGGTTTTTGTAGCAGTTGAAAATATGCTACCAATTGAAAATGGCTCTGAGTCATCATAAACCAAGATAGGCCATTATAGAGGAGCCTCACGCAACCCCACAGGTTCAAACAGATCGAACATATGTATCCTGGATTTGAAGAAACTCTCCGTCAAATTTTGACAATTTTTTGGACTCATGGCACTTGAGAGATCGCACTGGTATGGTATGACTCTCAATGTTCTGACGCTTTGGGATGCATGACAAGGGCATGCCTAGCATAAACCTGCCCACTTGGATGCACTCATGATGTCAGTTTGTGCACACGACGAACCGAATCAATTCTATCCAATCTTGCAAATTTGCATTGCATGCAACTGACTGTTTTTGCAGCAGGCGAAAAAATGCTAACAATTGAAAATGGCTCTGAGTCATCAAAAAGAGAGATAGGCCATTATAGAGGAGCCTCACACAACCCCACAGGTTCAAATGGATCAACCACATGTGTCCTAGATTTGAAGAAACAGTCCGTCGAATTTTGACAATTTTTTGGACTCAGGGCACTTGAGAGGTCACACCGATATGGTATGACTCTCGATGTTCCGATGCTTTGGGATGCATGACAAGGGCATGCCTAGCATAAACCTGCCCACCCAGATGTACTCACGATGTCGATTTGTATACACGACAAACAAAATTTGACCATTGCGAGCGTGAGGGTTCTCTCGCAGCAAACACATATTGTTGTTTATATTCATATTGTCGCTTTTTGTTGTTTATATTCATATTGTTGATTACATATGCAAATATTCATTTAAATTTATTAAAGGGCAGCCACCAAATACAACGAATACACAATAATGAATTGAATACAAGGAGTTTTGTAGGGTTAATTCAACATTTTAGAAATTTTATCAAATCATATTCCGTGATTGCAATTTTTATATCATATATTTTTGTTGTTTATATTCATATTGTTGATTGCACAGGCAAATGATCAATTAAATTTATAAAAGGACAACCACAAAATATAACGAATGCAAAATAATGAACTCAGTACACATTTATTGGATCGAATATCGATATTTATATATATATAAAAGGCATGTCTGCCAAGTCAATACAAGTATTACAAAAATGTGGTATATGCCATGTCCAAATCGATATACAATAAAAATGTAGAATATATCTACATATATTGGTCATTCTATGACAAAAAATAACACTATATGATCCTAAACTTGTGGTGGATCATCAAAATCAAGCCTCTTCGATGCAGTGCGCAACTCTATAGATGGCTGCAAAACCACAATTCAAAAGCCAAGTTAGAATTCTTTTGTAGAAAATAATTCACAATTAACAACATAACTATGCATTTAACTATAATTCCTTTGCAATTGAAATGTATATTACCTCATCGGTTGATCTAGGACCTAATGTCTTCGCTCTCCTCTCCTTGTCACTCTTAGGAGTTTTCTTGAAGACATACTTAAATGGATCCACGTTATGGCCATACTGTGAAGGGGTCTATTGTAGATTAAATGTATAATTAATACAATGTACTAACATAAATATATCAAAAACACTTAAAAGCTATAATATAGAGAACAATGATGTATCTGTGCCTGAGATGCTTCTCTAATGGATTGAGGATGGCTCACCATTGATGGAGAAACTATCGCTATTACCTATACAAAAAATGTTCAAAGATTAAATACAATTAATATAATGATAAGTATTGTAGGTTAAAAACAATTAATTTTACATATCAAACAAAAGTTTACCGGATCCTGAGATGCTTCTCTAGTGCACAGAGGAGGGTTCACCATTGATGAAATAGGTATAAATATTTCCTGTATGAAAAAAATATAAGATTATAATATATCACAAGTTCACATGTACGCATGCATATAATCATGAAATAAAGAAACAAAGTAGAGATACATACCTCCACCCTCTCTTGATCCATAGGTAAATCAGGTGCTTTCAACAAATCCACATAGCTCAATGGCCGCTGTACATGTAAAATAGACAAAAAACACTAATAAATCTACAAACCCCAACTAATACTTGATTTCAACATTTTCAAACAATTGTACAACTAAAAATGTGTTCAATTACCTTCTTCCCATGTTTTGGCGTCTTCGAGGAATTATTTTTCTTAGGACAAGCCCTAGACGTGGAGGGGGTACACTAAAAAAACAAAATTAACATGAGATATTAGTACAGACAATAAATTAAACATAATTTTAAAAATCTAAAATGAAATGACTTTCATATTCTATCAAAACAATACATAAAAAAGGTTGTACAAAATATGATACCGTATAGCCTTGTAGGCCAAAATCAATCGCTAAGAGCATGATGTCATCAATCTGGGACATTTGGTCCCATGTCAACACCTACAAACCAAAAATTGGACCAAGCATTAAAGATAGTTAGTATATCTTGTATTTTTTTGAATTCAAAGTGTACTATTCTATTTTAACATGTTACAAAATTTATACCTCAGGCATCGAAGTTGCAGCTATAGTAACTAGGGGAGGAGTATGGGATACTGCTGCTGCATCCTGAAATGCATATTATTTGTCTCAATTTAAATCAATGTATAAATGAAAATTCATTTATGTAATTATAAATTTAAAGTGACTGATAAATAAAATGCTATGAATTCAAATCAACACACATGTGTCTGTCGCTCATGGGCAAACACCATGTCCATCAACTCATCTGTCAGCGCGAAATCCTCAGTCGTGCGGGTATGACATCTACTCTTACAAATCGTGCACAGATGAGATGTGGATCTATCTGCACCGGTTGCATCATCTATCCCCGAGCATATCCCTAAGCAACTGACACACATATGCTGGATGGGTTCTTTGTCGCCACCTGGAGCAACTAATGGCTCATCATCCAATACAATAGGGTGTGCTAACGACGTCCCATGTTGGATGACGACATGAGTCAATGTTATGGCCACCTGAAGAGTCTATAGCTCCATCGACTCTTTCAGCTCTATTGGGATAACCTGATGCACCTTAGATTTGGGTGCTAAGGGGCGGTGACTCTCCGCGGGTAATCGCCTATGGACTCCAGGTCTATCTTGGGCAGAGCCACCACCTCTGCCATGGAACTCTCTCATGTCAAAATAGTTTGGGTGCACATTGAGCACAAACTCACAATATACTTTTCTAAAAAAATATAATGGCACCTCATAATTATTACGAGGTGGATCATCAAAGACCATCCACCACCTTTGCCAAAAAAGATTCTTCATCTACATATTGGTACACCAATGTATGGGAAACCTCTTTGCATTAAGAGGTAATGACTGGCCATTTTTGGAATCAACGAAAAGGGGACATATTTGTTGTTTACTAATATTTTTGTTTTTTACTCCCTCGTATGATAGCCCATTGGCATAGAATTGATGACACCTATCCCTAAAGCTTCCCCATTTGGTAATTTGTGTGGAAAAAACTATGGCACCACTAGCTAATGTTTCTAGGCTAGTGGCGAGGGATTGATGATGCTCAATTTCGGATGTTTTCAATTTAACAATCAGTCTATTAATTTTAGACATATTTTGTCCTAATTGATTAATTAATTGCTTCTATGTTTCGGGTGTGCGGTCAAAAGGAGGAATTAGGGGTGTATCTTGTGGGTTTTCAGGAGGTGCATTTGGTTGTTCTTGTTGTGGATTAGAAGAATCTGGTTTTTGAAACAAAAAATGAAAAAACCTAATCAAAATTAATGAAATTAAATTTAAAATGTAAAACAAATTGAACAAATGGGAAAGAAATACAAAAATAAACAAAAACTAACCTTGATCCATAGTCTGGAGGAGAAATCTAGCACCCCGTTCGCGGTTTAGGAGAGAAAATGAAGAAAAAACAAAGTAAAAACGCGCTATTTATGGGAAAATAAGACCTAGTTTTTTGTAAAAACTTTTTTTGACAAGCACTACGTACGCAGTTCTCTTGGGATTATTAGCGCGTATGCGCTCATTTTCCTAGAGGTAGCACGTACGCACTCATTTTCTTAAAAGAAACGCATACGTGCTACCTTCTCTAGGCTCGGGAACAACAAACCTAAGCGCGTATGCGGTGAATTCAAATTTTAGAACCGCGTACGCATTGCTTGTTTTTCCATGTTTTTTTTGGGTGGTGTCCACTTTTCTGACCACCATCTTTGTGCACATACCCAGGTGTGTTATGCTTGTTGACTCTTGCAAAATATTTAAAAGAAAAAAATGTGTTTGCTAGATAATTTGAAAGAAAAAGTGACTGAAAAATAGGTGTTGCGACATGCACCAAACACAAAGATTACAAAGCAAAGCCTCTGTTTGCTAGGTAATCCAAAAATGTGATTGAAAAATGGGTGCTACAATGTGCACCAAGCATATCGTGGTGTGTGATCAAAGTCTACAAACCATACTCATGGTGTGTGCACAAAGTAACATATAGTGGTATAGTGGAGTGTATATCCCATGTTAATGCAATTGCTTACACCTTACAAGAGAATTTATTTAAGGTAGCATACATGCATCCAAAATACAAGCATGTCACAACAATGAAATGCCCCCAAACATAGGCAAATCAAATGTGATGGTCACAAGACATGAAAAAACACACAAGGGATCCACTATTTTGGGTTCGTATGCACATTAGATACATTAGGTATATCAAGAATGGTTGTTTTGAATTGACGTCATCTCCCAAAAGTCTAGCACATCATCCACCTCCCAATCTTGCTCAACATCATTTAGAGATGGTGGAAAAAATGCTAAAGGAGCTATAACTAGTATGGTAGGTGGAGCTATCTCTAGTGTCAAACACAGACCATTCTCTAACGATGAATCACTATGTGTGTCACTAGGAGCTATATCTAAAGCTTTTGAGAATATAGAAGATAGATCAACATTAGCATTGTTAACATCTTCAATTATATCATCAAAATCATCATCTAAACTGATCACAATAAGAAGTTTTATGTGAGGAGGAGAAGAAGAAGAATCATTTTGCATCAAAAACTTCAACCTTTGACAAGGTTGGTCAAGGTAAGGCTCCTCTCTATGATCAGGCAAAGGCTAAGAAGGCAAGATTAAATTAACATTCAACTATTGGAAATCTGTTATCTTGTCATTGATGTTAAACTTGTTGGTTTGGTGTTGGTCCAGAAGTGGTATGGTTTGGATATAGTCTTATGTTGTGCAAATTATAGTTGGTGACATAAGAGTTTTTTTTTAGATTTTTTTCATGTAAGAATATAAAGGTTTATCTATTTTGTACTATTGATTAAGGGTGTCATAAATTTGTGTTGTTGTTGAGTTTGATTGGTGCCTCAGTTGAAGTTTTTTGTGGAAGATTATCAAAGATGTATGATATCAAAATGTGTTTTCCGGTGCACCTATTAAGTTTGAGTCAAGGTTGTGCTGTCATTGATGTTATAGTAAGTTACATAAAGTTGTCATAGATGTTTAGTGGTATTGTGTGTTCAAATTTTGCCATATTTCTTGGTGAAGATGTCATGCTTACATGAGGAGTTTTTGGAAGATCAATGTAGTAGAAGTTTCTATATGCAAGAAAGAGTAATCAATGCCCTAATGGAAGAATGTTTTTATTTAACACTGTGAAGAGTATGGTGTGCAGACTTGGATATAATATTATTATTCTATGAATAGTGTAGTATCAAGTTTTGTAGATCCTCTTCTTGCTTAGATGATGAGATTAGTTGTTGTTGTTCTCTAAAAATGAGAGTGTCTATTAGATTGGTATAGAATTTGCTTGATGGCTTCTAGATGTGTGAATTCAAGTGTTTCAATTTGGAGGACATGCTTATTTGGTTCATGCAATGTTCCAATTCGAATATTTGGTGTTGTTTTTGTTCTGCATGCGATTTATAGAATGGTTAGTTGTGTTGGGTTTCGATGTGCTCGGATGGATTATCTTGTTTGGATCATACTTTTTGGTTTGGATATTCTTTGGAGGTTGAGTTGGAATACTGTTTCAGGTTTTACCATGGTGTGTCAAGATTTGTATTAGGTGATTTGCATTAGAAGATGCATTTGGGTTGATTGGTTGCTAAGTTCTATTGTTTATCTAGCTTTTGAAGATGTGTTAGTGTATGCAGCTCATTGGAATGAACTTAGAGGGATGTGTGGTGCTATTTTTGGGTCCCCTCTTTCTCCTGGAGTGGACTGCATTGGATATCATTGGTTTGGATGGCCTAGTTTATGTAATTTTGTATACTTTGTTTGGGCCAACCTAGTTGAGTGTTTTAATGAATATCATTGTATATAAGGTCGAGTAAATATGTGTGTTGAGATGTATAGATGTGTTTCAAATGATGCGATATGGATGTCAATTATATGTAGATATATTTGATTGAAAAGGAGTGAAACAGTTAGTTGAGAAGAGCTTTGACAATGTTCGATAGCAAAGTTTGAGGCTAGATGTATTTGCCTTGATATTCAACACTTACCTTAGAGATTCACGGTCAATTTCATGATAAGGAGATCCTATCTATTTCTAGTTCAGCTATCCCTACAAGAGGACATTGTTTCTCTCTTGGAAGCTCCTTGTATCTTGTCCTCATACATAAGCACAAGCTCCAACAACACACAATTGCTCCTAGGAAACAAAGAAGGAAGGCTAGAGGCCAAGAAAAAGGAATTGTTTTATGCTTTCAATTCCTTTTATACAATTGTGAAAGATAATGTAAGAAATTAATAAATGATATGCAATTATAGCTATAAAAAAAGTGTTAATTCAATGCAATATGTTGATGAAATGATTGATTAACAACATATCTAAGAAATATGAGCTAAGAAAATGATGAATAATCAATGAATGCAAGAACATAAATGATGAATTTCAGGAATTAATGTCTCTAAATCTAAAAAAATTATGTTATTAGACTCAGATCTAAACATCTAAATAAAAAATTATACAAGCTATGCCACATTTACCAAAATGAAATGTTGGAAAATGGGAATTCACTAGTCTAAACATGCAAACTAAGAATAATTTCCAATCCCATAATTCATTCGTGAACAATCAATTAGACCCAACTGTAGTCCCTTATGAGAGATAGGCTCTTGTGATTAATTGTTCTCTTTTTAATTGATATGATGGGATGTGAAGAAGACAATAATGTGCAAGAACTAGGTAAAGTTCTAGGAAATTGACAAGAATCGACATAAACAAAAAGATACATAGCTTTAAATCATAATGTAAGCTCAGATCTAGAAATGAGATGTAGAAGGGAACTTGTCACTAAAATCTAGGCGTGAAAGTGTTAGTCTATTGAGTGAGACACCCTAGACTGGAGGTGCCTTCATTATCTTTAATGTTTATATTCCAGATTAGGATGCTTTATATCTCGATCTCCCAAAATTTCAATAGAAAAGTGTTGAACTATGGAGAAACACTCCATAGAATAGGGGATTTATAAAGATCAAAATATGGAACTATTTATCTTAATACACACACTACAAATATACAGCTCTATGTCATCAGATCTGGAACTTGCACATAAAAAAGAGGATTTTTTTTTTGTGTTGTATAGGGGATTGCCAAACCCTATGCAAGAATTAACCTCGATTACAAAAAGGATGATTAGAAAAGAGAGCTTGCCCCTAGTAGGGTAGAGGCTAAAAGTCTTAAGGAAATATAGAATTGATAAATAATACCTTTAGTATGAATCTTCTTGCCTTGAAGCCCCATAAAAGGTTGATGTTGCTTGCTAGGAGTTAATGAATGTCTTTATTCATAGTTTAACACATAAAGTTGATCATTGATGCTAACTTGAATGCTTGACTCTAGATCTCTTCTTCACTTCATCGAAGATGCTTGATTGGTTTGCTCAATTAGAGTGTGAATTGGATTTGAATTCTTGTAGAGGGATGCATATTCAAAAGAGGGGTTGGAAGTTGTATTTACACAACTTCACATGTTTTGTGTTGAAATTTCAAGGAAGGCCAACATTGGGGAGCACTTTCTCGCTTCACAACTCCCTAACCATTGGATGTTCAAATTTGGGTTTGGAATGGTTGGGATAACATTCTAGGAACCATATTTCAAAAGGCCTCTAGTGATAAGCACCATATTCCTAATATTCTAGTTTGAATTTGATGTCAATCAACATAGGATTGTGTTGAGCTTCCACATTTGGTCATGAATCAAGGGCATAGAAGAAAACCACCAAAGTGAGCATAAAATGAGTGTAAATTGTATAAGGATACAATTTATGATACTAAACAAATATTGGGGTAAGATACTCATACATTTTAAGGATTATTTGTTTGTCTAAGGCTAAAAGATTGAACTGATTCTTAAGGAGAGGCAAACAATTTAATTGAAAGGAGGAAGGGTCCAATGGGTCTCAAAAAAATTGAATGCCTTTTTTGAAGGGTCCCTTTCCTTTGATTCTTCTAATAGAACCTAAAGTATTTCCTTTTTAGCACCAACACATTTTTCCAAATAGAGAAGAGAAAATTAGGTCATGATTGAGGGATTGATCAACGCAAATGAGCTTTTTGGAGGTAAGTTGCCAAGATTTATATATAGAATTAAAGTGAGTAGATCCTTGAGTTTTGAAGAAGTAAGGTAGCAGGAGTTTGACTTTCTAGTTGATAGAGTCCCAAGAATGACCGGAAGAGGCTAATTGAATATGAAACTCAATAAAATTCTTCCAAGCGGTATCTCCCTCTAAAGCCATGATTATCAATTTAGTCATTAGGCATATTCCTTGTGTGTATGATAAATGAATCCTAGTCCACCTTTATCATTTTGTTGTATATAATGTTGCCAATAAGTAGAAGGTAATTATTTTTTGTTCTTCCATTTGGCCTATAGATTTCTTTTGTTGAAGTGTGTAACGCCTCACCATGAGGCCCAAAGGACTTAAACAAATATTACAGTGAAAATACGAAATAATTTTTTATTTATTTATAAAGATATACCATTCAATTGCATTGAGATACATGGAACATCATCATGATAAGGAAAAGATGAACAAGAACTATCTAGCAAAAGTCCTCAAGGCCCCACAACGACGTTACTCAAGGATAACATTAACCAAACATAAAAGAGCATAGGAAGGCACATAAAAATGATAACATTGTCCTTCTAAAAGGAATATAATACATAATACATATCCATGAGAATATACATTAATCATCAGTTACATCACATGGTATCCATAAAGATAAAATCTCCATGAGTACAAACAATGGAGATAATACATGAATTTGGTACATAAAGAGAGTCTTCAATCCTTCCACGAGCCATCACGAACATGATGCATAATGAACCAAAACCCAGTGGGTGTGAATAATACTCCACCGAACCATCTGGTACCATCAGGTCCACCCCCTTGTGCTAGGAGGTATCAACCAGACCCACAAGGCGGAAGCAACACATACAAGGGTACCAACATGACTCACAAGAGAATCAACAAGACAAAGAACACATGAGGCTCATGAAAGTAACATCACAAGAGAATCACAAGGCTTAACCACACAAGGCTCAAAGTAAAACAACCATCTTCCATAGGCTCAAGCAATCCACAGGAGGATAAAAGATGCAAGTTACCACTAGGTAGCAATAGGGAAGAGTGTCATCACAAGGTTGTCATGAGTTACCTTGGTAGGTCTTCACTAGGTCCCGACCCCCATCCTAGGTTACCTTGGTGACCTCTCCCGACCCCCGACCCCCATACAAACACTAGTGGACCACACCAACCTTTTGAAAGGACAAGATTGGTGGAAGCCATTCTAGGCCCTTCTCTACTTACCTCATCCTTAAACAAACACCTGAGCATAAGAGAGGCAACAAGAATTAATCTTTATTAATGCTATCTATCTACCCATCCCAATTCATTATATTATGTTTTCACTTGATTACAAACTTTCATTAAGCTACCCTGGCAACCACTTTGGGTCTCGACCCCAATGAAAGCCACTCCCCCTAAATTGTACCTAGGAATCCAAGCAACACCAAAGATCAAATTGGATATTACAAGATGGAAAAACACCAAAATACCATAGCAAGGCTCGCCTCTCTTGCTAGAATAGGATAACACACATGAAGTAATCAAAGTAGGCTAGGAACCACCATCCAACATCATGAACATACAAGACTTGAACAATTGTCAACAAAAGGAAAGCATGTCTAAAGAGACCATAAACCCCCTTCCAAGCCTTTAGAATTCAAACACATAAAAACACACATATGAGTATCCCTACAATGAAAGACAAGACCCAAAAGCAAAATCAAGGTCTCATGAAGCCAAAGACAAGAAAATCATTCAAATCTACCATGGGACCATAATAACACAAAGGTATCAAATAGTTCCAAATCAACATTGATTCCATTAATCCATTAGCTCATTTTACTAACATCATATTATTTCACCAACATGTAATCCATTTCTACAAATTTGCTTTCATTATAATTGATCAATTGCATATAAAATGAAGATTAACCAAGTTCATAAGAAGTTGTATGCATATATTAAATTTCTAAGCATAACTTAGCCACATAATTAGTAAATAATAAGAAATAACATAAGAATAAACCTACGTACATTTACTTTCTCAAGGATATGTCTAATTTACAAATAAGTCTATATTTAACAAAATACGTGCACATATATATACATTTCGCAACTAGACTCTATTCTCAAATCTATTAATCCAAAAAGTATCTAATTTAATCATTTGTTCTATCTTTTTTGATGTCTTGCTATCTTTATCCAAAATATAACTATTTAACCCATTTCACTATCTTTATCAATACCTAACTTTATTTATCCCAAAATATAACTATTGAGCCAAAATATTAATTCTAACAAAATACACTATATATATATAAAATTAAACACAAAATAATAATATTGTCAAACTTTAATTAATAGCAAACTTTATTTTCATAGACTGAACATTATCACCCCAACCGTGGACCCCCCAACGGTGGTGGTGGAGATCCCACCACCATGGGTGAGCCCATAGTGGGAGGCTCCCCACAGTCGTGGGTAAGCCCACAATGGGTGGGCTCCCCTCCATCGTGGGTGCCCACAACACCCTTAAAAACCACACCAAAACAAAATAAATAACTATGCCGAATAATAGTATTCACAGAGCAAAAATTAATAGTAATAAGTATTATAATGATATATATACACACACACACACACAAACATACATGATTTCTTCACGAAATTTACACAGAGAAAAAAAAACAAACTATAATCCGTTCAATTTCATGGACCAAAGACATTATTTTGCCAGAACAGATATAGATTCAAACCCCAAATTGTTTGAATTTTTTTTTTTTTTAAAAGAAAAACAAGATCAATCAAATTTCACAATAAGATCACATAATGAAATTTTTCCTAGAAAAACCAATTTTACTTGGAATTTGATTTCATAATAATAATAATAATAATAATAATAATAATCTTTTATCCCAAATTTATTTTACATTTAACTCATTTAATTTGATCCAAACCCATTTTTTTCCAATTTAAAACCCATTGAAAATTTACTAAACAAATCTTTAGAAGAAATCTTTTCCTAATAACAATTTTTGACCCGGAAATAAATACGAAATTCTATAAACCCAACTATCCCATTGACAAGCAATTCCTTACAAATTTTCTCAACATAGTAAATAAAACAAGTTGATTTTTATTCAAATTAAGAAGAGAATTTAACATTCTAAAAGCAAAGAACTAGAAACCTACCTCTTTATGCAATCTAGAAAACAACACAAAGGTAGAAAACAATAATCACCAGGCACCAATCCATAAGCTCCAACCAAAAACTTCAAACAAAATCTCCTAGATCCCTTTTTTTGAATTCTCCTATCAATTTCTCCAATTCATTTTCAAAAATCGAGTTTTTCCCAAATTCCTCTACAAAAACCCCCATAACCAGAAAAATTCCCTACGCACCAAAATCTCCAAGGGAAGAGATACCTATTTTCCCAAAAAGCAGATTATATCAATTTCCCCAAATGTAACTCCCAATGCATGCTAGAAATCTCCAATAATTAAATTCATTAATTTCTTTGTAACTCCCATCATGCACATAAAATAATTAAATGTCCATAAAAATTATCTTGTTAATATTTTTTATTAAAAGGTAAAATAGATTATTTAATGAGGGCCCCAAAAATTATACCAAAATAATTACTTTAAAAAAACATTAATTTCTTTAAGCGCAAGGTAAATTCCTAATTAAATATTTAATTACCCTATTTAATTAATCCTTTACAACGATGATAAAATAAATTTAATTATTTTACCACTAACATTAATTTAATTTAATTTAGCACAATTTCAATTTTACTAATTAATTAATCATTAATCTTCAAATACCATTAATATATATAATATTAATCTTTGTCACAAAATAAAAGATAATAGTTACACTAAACACAGGAGCAATGAATTGCAACAAACCAAAACACGAAGACCAACACAAAAGACTAATAGGGCAAACAACCGGCATGACTGGCAACAAAACATTGGGATACCTGACAAGCATCTCGTTCCCATAGGAATGATGGTTGTGTCAAGGGTTGACTGATAACTCCTTTTTCCACTTTTCCATTGGATCAAAGAGAATGCTCAGACCTAAAGATTCAGGCGGAGTCGATGCTCGGTACCTGCAGTCCCGCATCACCGAGAAAACATACATACATACATCTAACATAAACATGCACACCTATGGAGGAGAGTCGCGACAGTCTGTGTCCCTCTGAAGTGGGTGATGGAATATCATCCCCTCATACCCCATATAGACTCATACTCACACAAGCAGACAAACACAAGAAATAACTCATACATAAAGTAGATATGTCAGTCCAAGGTCAGTACATAAGCATATAATCTAACATCCAAACATCCTCAGAGATATAATACACAACCAACATTTTTTAAATCCGAAACATCATATCATAGAATCATGATTAGCTAGTATTATCCAATCACATGAACAACATAAAAAGTCAACTAGAGTCAAACTGGGTTAAGTAGAGTCTGATCGAGGGAGGGGAATTATAAGCTAGGTTAGTTGGTTGTAGCAACTTTTAGACACCAACCAACATGATGAAATATAGACATGAATAGCAAGTAGAATTTTGTTTGCCACTTGGATGCAACCAACCATAAATAAAAATATATTAGTCCAATTCAAAAGTTTTCCCTTGATTTTAGTCATAAACCAATTCCACATCTTTTAGAGAAGCTCCAATCCCAAGTGGAATGCCCAAATATTGGGTAATTGAGCCATGTTTTATTTATTTGGACTTTAGTAGGAATCCAAGCTGGATGAGGGTTAGGAAAAGTCATTATAAATTCATTCTAATGCATTACCAATTTAGATTAAAAAAATAGTACAAAAAAATTCCAAAATATCAATGGTATTGGTCACCTCCTCTTTTGAGTTTTGAATAAAAAGCATACTATCATTTGCAAAGTGTGAAGTTGAGGGATGAAGAAAAATTTAGAAAAAGAAATCCCATGGATAAGCTAATTGGTCTTTGCATGGCAGATTGAATATCCAAGAGAATCAATAGCTAGGATGCAAAGAAAATGACGAAGGAGGCATCCTTGGGGGATAGATATTTGAATAGGGGATTGAGGAGAATGAGATCCCTTAACAACTAGTCTCGCATTCACATCCATGAACAACATTTTGAAGTGATCCTAAGTTACAGAGCCAAAAACCAACCATTCCATCATGTTAAGAATTAAGGGCCAAGTAACGTGGTCATAAACTTTGTCAAAGTCTAGTTTGATAATAAGAGAAACTTGGATATTTTCTTGATCCCATTCATCTATTTCCCAAGCCAACACTATTTATCAAGGATAAATCCACCTCTTAATAATTTTGTTTTTCATGGTTGTGCTATAATTTGAGTAATGGGTTTTGTTCTATGAGTAAAAGATTTCACTTTGATTTTGTTAGAAGTATCAAGAAAAGTAATGGGCTACCACCCAACTACAATATCTTCATATTTTCCTTTAGGAATGAGTTTAATAAGGTATTGGTTAATAATTTTTCTCAAGGAACTGGTTTCAGCATCTTGAAGATACACATAATAGAAAACTTCTCAAATAAATGGCCACAAGGCTATGTAGAATTAAAATGGAAGACTGCCCAATCTTAGTCTTTCTTCAATAGACATTTTATAAAGGTGCTCATCAATTTCCTCCATCGAGAGAGTTCTATCAAGAAATTTACTATAATCATCATCAATATTGTGAGGAATACAATCAACCACAATTTCCTTAAGAATGGAAATTAAAGGATCACTCATTGTTTTGTTTTTTTTAATTAATTAAAGCTAAAACAATACATATTTATCAAGATTTTAAAAAACCAAACCACTTCCTCGGAAACCACCCACAAAAAATCCAAACCACCATCAACAAAAAGAAATTAACAAACCATAAACTTGCTCAAACCCCATACCCCATAACTACGAGCACAAAAATTCCATATACATCTTGCCATTCCAAAATCTGGCATATACTGTTCAAACAATTTTTAACAAAAATTTAAAGATTTTCAAATAAAATTTTAACAAAAAAGAGGAAATCAACACCAAGAGGTATCTTGGCCCGCAGTATCTTCATCGCTCTTGCAGTCGAGGTGCTCGATTCACCACCCACCCTATCCCCTCCATCAATTGATCTAATTGCTAGCGACATGGTTTGCTTGGTCATTTCTGTGGATAGCTGCCTGGTTATCAACCTCCTCCTTCGTTTCTCATAAATCTCCCCTGCTTCCTACCACATCTGCCTGATAATCTCCTCCAATTCCATGATTTAAACATACATTTTCAGGCCAATGCACCCCCTCTTTGCATCCTCACGAAATCTAGCTTTTACTTCTCAACGTCCTAGGAAGGGAATCCACATATGTCTACCTCTAAGTTTTGCATGCTCCTCTGGAATTCCTTTCGAAACATTAATGCCCTATCTTGGGACCGTCCACTCCAATAGAGATTCCATGTTGAGTAGGTAATTATTTGACACTATCACCTTCATCACACTTCTAACCTCCACACAAGAATAACCAAATGCGAGCCCCCATGTCATAATTAAGGAGTAGATATCTACCCTTGTTCTATATGTGTGACCAATGATTGCCACCTCCTCACCTAAAACCAGTTGAACAACCCTCAAGAATAGAGGATCCCCTGCAAGAAACATTTTTTGCAGTCATTTTTCAAGAACCGGACCCCAAAAGGCAGGCATGAGTTTAGTAGTTTTAAGAGTGAAGTTGGCTTCCATTTCAAGCTCCACACAAAACCATTTATCTCTGCAATGAAATTGCTTTCACCAACACCAAATTCACTTATTTGCCACAATGAATGAGTGTACATTCTCATTCTATCTATTAATGTAGCTCTCCCAACTCCCATCACCGTTGCAGAGGAATTTGACATTAATTACTTGTAATACTCGAGCCAGCCTAGGCACACAGCCTGAGGAAAAACACATTTCACACATTTCAAGTTTGTCATTGGTACTGTACTTTGTAGGTCATCTTAACTATCCCATTGAATGATGCCATCATTCCACCTCACCTCTCCCTTAACTAAATCGTATGCCACATTGGATAACCCGTCAGTAATAACATGTCCACTTCTCCTAACATGAGAAATACAAAAGTCTTGGAAGGTATTTAATTTTGAGCAAATTAAGTTTTTAAACTTGTTTAATCTCCAGGTTGGGGTTTACTCCTTTCATGATTGCATTAACTACAACTTGAGAATCTCCTTCCAAATGGACTTTTGAAACCTTCATATTAACTACCAAATCAGTTGCTAATAGAGCAACTTGTACCTCTACATCATTACTAGTTCCATCTTGTAGCATCTTTGCACCTTTATAGAGATCCTTCCCTCCATCATCGCAAGCCACACATCCTACCCCATAAATACCCAGGTTGCCCCTAGACGCCTCGTCAAAGTTGATCTTAACCCAACCCTGCTCAAGTTTTGACCAAATTACCTCCTTTTGTCCATGATCCATACAAAAAGGATTAACCCTTGGAAACCCATGAACGGGTCTGATCTAAATTAATGGCCACCTAGCTTGAATAAAGCTATCCACCAAGCTATACAAATGTTTCACAAAATTATGATTAACTATCGCTGAAGAAACAACTTCAGAAATAGCCCTCTCCACCCATATTGCATACTCTATCCAGATCCACTTCTTTATCTTGAAATACTCGCATGTTTCTTTCTTTCCATAATTCCCATATAGCAATTGAAGGTGAGACAATCCATACACTTGAGAGGGCAGATTTCCTGTACTCCATGAACCAACTTTTGAAAAGATCAACTACTTTGTCTGGAAGAGGAATTTCCCACCCCAATTTTCTTAATAAGAATTTCCACAAACCCTGAGCCATGTCACATTGTAACAGTAAGTGATTCAACAATTCTTTCTTTTCTTTTCACATAACACACTAGAACATGTCATTGAATCCCAACCTCTTCATTCTGTTTCCCGTCAAAATCTTCTTTTCAAAACTAGCCATGAAAACATCCTCGCCTTTGGTAAACACTTAGAACTCCAACATAGCTTTGATGGCCACTCTGTTTGAGTCTCTAGATTTTCAATAAGATTATAACCTACTTTGACTAAATAGTTCCTTGATTTTGAACCACACCACTTTAGGACATCATCTTTCAAACCAAGTACTGGTGAGTACTCTTCTAGAATCCTGCTGAACAATATTTTTAATTGAGGAGATAATGGTAGCATGTCAACATCCTTCCATTTCCACTCAATCTAGTCTATTACTTCTCACTTTAACCAAATAATCCCTTACTTTTTATCCCTAGAGAGCTTCAGTCACATGTCTGATTTGAGCTACCGCCCCCCTTAAAGACAAATGAGGTCTGCCATCCCATGAATCTGTCTAGAAGTTTGTTTTCTCCCCATTCCCTAATTGCCATGTAATATGATTTGTAATCACTTTGCTACTGTATATAGTGAAAATGGATAACAATAATAATGATATTGAAAGGCTAAATGAATTCAACCACAAAACCCTAGCCTAACAACAACAAAGATCCACCATAACATATGAAGATTACCTAAGACAATGCAAATCAAACGAAATCACAAATATTATACCATCACATGTCCAATAGGGTTTGGATCTCCATTCTTCCTATCTCCATTGATCTTGCTTGATATACTTGCTCTCAGATTTTATGTGCACAAGAGCTCAACAAAGAACAAAATGTGGTTGCAAGTAGGATCGCGTATGCCAAGTAGTCAATTGATCAAGTAGTCAAGTCATTAGGATGATTGATTAGAACGATTGATTAGGGTTTGATAATGAAGGAAGCATCTCCTTATATAGAAGACACTATATGAAATGGAGGGATAAGATTGAGAGGTGTAAAAGGAGGTCGGCTATGATTAGAGGGTAGGTAAAAGAAATAATAAAATAATGAAAGGGGTAGGTAGTGTATGAATTAAGAGATGAATGACATGTGTCATGGGTAGAAAAGGTTAATGAATTAATTAAATAAATAAAGATTTATATAATTAATAGAAGAAGTGGGATCATTTATTTAATTTAGGAAAAGGATAATTTAAATAAATAAATGTATTTATTTAAATGTGAAATAAGGCTAGAAGAGGATAAATGAATTAATTAAATAAATAAAGATTTATTTAATTAATAGAAGAATTAAGCTTAGATAATTAAATAAATAAAGTATTTATTTAATTAGACTGGACAATTTTAGGTGTCTACATTTTGCCCCTCTTTGAGACAATATGGCTTGTCGCGTTGTTTCAAAGAAGATAAGATGAACTGATACAGAATTGCCCCAAGATGGGAATGATATGCCCCCTCGAGAGATTGGATGAAAATGTCTGAAAAGATTGCAGACAATCTCTCGATAAGAAAGAGAGGCTAGAATGGACTGACCGGATAAAGTGACAGAGTCACGGGATAATGAAGACTGACTCGGGAAATGAGGGCGAGGGCTAAGGTAGTCTATAAGATAGACCATGGGGGAAAATATACTCATTGTAATCTACACCTCCAAGAGATTAGAGTGCAGAGAGAGAAAAGAGCAGCAACAATTAGCAGTGATGGCTTTGGTGCATAGATTCGATCGCGTTTGCCGATATCAGAGGCCAATAGATGTAGGAGAGCTGGTAAGTACCACAAAACCTCCTTGTACTTTGATGCATTTATTGTTGTCATTAATGCATACTAGGTAATGTAATAAATGCGTGTTTATGTTAGGAAAGCGCGTTTGTGTCCAAAAATATGAATTTGTGTCTTCTAGGTCAAATCGGCAGTTATGTGATGAACATACGCTGTCGATTGGATAAGCTGCTGAGAGGATACACTCAAGCAGGTCCTCTAGGGAAGACTAGGATTGCAAATAGGGCTAGGATTGACAATTCTGTGATAGAACATACATTGCCAATTAGGAAACTTCTCAAGAGGATTCACTCAAGCATAGGCCCTAGGATAAGATAGATCAAGACACTTTGTGATGAATAGGGAGTACTAAAATATGAGCAGCACTTTGTGATGAACAATGAGTGCAAATGTGAGCAGCACTTTGTGATGAACAGGGAGTGCCAAACACGTAGTACTTTGTGATGAACAGGGAGTACCACTAGGATAGAAGCAACACTTTGTGATGAACAGTGAGTGTCACTAAGATAGAATACCATATGCACTTAGATAAAAAGTAGCATTTTGTGATGAACAATGAATGCCACTATGACTAACATGATTGATTTGTGTGACTACAGGAGTATTTGTCTATGCTGGAGTCACGAGAGAGATTCCCATCGACTCAGAGGTTGTGACTTGAGTTGACAGCCAAGGACCAAGCTGTGATTGAGGCTATGGGATTGAGACATGTTTTGTATGTGCCTGAGTTTCAGGCGAACATGGGATTGCTGATTGCACTGGCGGAGAGGTGGCACTTTGAGGCTTGCACTTTTCATTTGCCGATGGGGGAGATGACAGTCACCCTGGAGGATGTATACAGGATTATGCGGATACCGATTGATGGGGAGCTAATTTTGTATTATCGAGACGGAGACAGGGATGCCCTTAGATGAGTGTTCTAGGATCCGGGATTGGAGATGACGGTGGGACACGTGGCATGGGATACCATGACATGGACAGGATTAGCACTACCAATAGTGTTGGCAGGAGTTATCAATGGGTTCCTTTGTCTGGATAGGGCGACATGAGGGGTGGCTATAGAGGACACAGGGGCTAGGAGAGATGATCTTGGGGTGGGTCCTTCTAAGGCTCAGACTCCGTCGAGGCCAACTAGCTCTGAGGGAGGGAGTTCATCATAGCCATAGAGGGCTGCCTATGTATCAGTTTTGTACCATTTTGTATGATGATGTAGACACCTTCGGGTGATTGTAGCCATATGATTTTGACAACATTGTATCATGACACTTATGATTATATATATGAGATGATTCATCTTTGCAGCAGCTATATGCATGCGTACCTATGTGATGTATGTTTCTATGTGATGCTTATGATATGGATGCAAATATGTATATGATGCAATGCATTATATTTTTTTGTTCTTTTATGTTTTATATGTGTATGCATGATGCAAATGTGAATGTATGTAATGTAGATGAATATGATAATGCAAATGTAAATTGTGCTAACAGGCGTTGTGTGCAGGATGTGATGCAGTTGTGATACCCATATGTATGTATGTATGTATAAAATGTTTATATGTGGTAATGCAGGTGCAACTACATGAAATGCAAATGTTTTTGGTGTGTCATTATACTCAGTCATGAGATAGCAGGCTACGCGGACTCGAGAAGGACGATGGAAGTCAATCAAGAAAGGGGGATGAAAGATAGAAGATATGAAAGTGAAAGAGCTTCTTGTGCGTTATCATCATTGAGCTTTATTATGGCAAGTAGGTTATGACAATTGATATTGATATCAAGAGTTGCTTGCACCACTGGAGGAGATTTGCATTCAAACTTAGTAGCCACAACACTAGGTGGTTCACACCCAATTCCTTGTAAATTGTTTATAGATTGTTCTTGTAGACTGAATGTCTTAAGAGACAATGAGAGTTGATCAACATGAAATATATACTCACCACATCCCATGTCTTTAAACTTGAACTTTTCTTTGATCTCTGCTTGTTTTGATGTAAAAGCTTTCAAGGATTCTAGATCCACATATGCTGATGAAGGAATAGCTTCTTGATTGACTGGGATTGTTATTTCTGACCAAGGTTGTAGATTGTTGCAATATATGAATGGATTTGGATTCGCTTTGACGGTCACTTCAACTCCATTGTGTGGAAACTTGATACATCGATGCTATGTAGATGGTACTGCGCTCATCTCATGAATCCAAGGACGTCCTAGCAATATGTTGTATGTGAGATCCAAGTCTAGGACTTGACAAACCACATCCTTTGTAACTGGCCCAACTCTGATAGGTAAGGTCACTGTGCCTTTGGATGAACGCTCTTCATCATCATATGCTTTGATAGTAATTTTGTTTGTAGAATTCACAGCTTTGTTGGAATATCCCAATTGTTTAATAGTGCTCAATGTACAAATGTTTAGACCTGCTCCTCCATCTATCAGGACTCAGTTGATTCTGTGTTTGTGTATGAAGGCTTCAATGTGTAAAGGTGCATTATGTGGCTGACTTACAGAGGCGTCATCAGCTTCTGTGAATGTAAGGGAGTGTGGAATGGAAAGGTATCCCACCATGGCTTGAAATTGGTCCACGTTCAAATCAGTAGGGACAGAAGTGTCTCTCAAGATTTTGTCAAGAATGGCTTTATGTGCGGGGGATATGCGTAAGAGCTCAAGGATGGAGATGAGCGCGGGTGTCTTCCCTAATTGTTCTACAAGGTCATACTCAGGTTTGGTTGATGAGGAAGTGGTATTTTTAGTTGTAGCACCTTGCAAAGTGATTTTACCTCGGTGGGTTGTACCATGACATTCAGAGGTAGGTTCGGAAGAAGATCCAACACCTTTTAGGACAATCCTGGGTCTCTGGGTAGAATTCTCAGGGTTTTTGTCCTTGATGATAATGGTAGAGACATAACTGTCCATCGAGATATGATTGATAGTTGAATCATAGTTATAGGTTGCTCTAGTATAGTTGGTCTGGTCATCTATGGCTTTAGCTTTTCCCTTGTCATGTTTTGGGAATGGTTCCTTAAACATCTCATGTTCTTGATTAGATGAGTGTCCCTCAATCTCAATATCACCTCTATCAATGAGATCTTGTATGATGTTCTTCAGTCGATGACAATTTCCTGTCTTATGACCTTTGCTCTTATGAAATTCACAGTACTCATCATCATTCCACCAATTTGGTTTAACCTTTGGCTCATATGGAGGAAAATCTGGAATAGTGATTACTTTGTTTGCCACTAGCTTTTTGAAACTGACTCAAGTGGTTCTCCCAATGGAGTGTACTTCCTTCGTGATCTAGAAGTTGTTTGAGTATTCACTTGATTGTTTGTAGAACTTGATCCAGAAAAAATGAATTTGGGTCGCACTATATTGGCATCAACAACACCATCATTGACTATGTTCTTGTTTTTATTCCAAAATCTTGGCTGGTCTTTTCCTTTAAAGTCATCTTTGTTTTCCTTAAATATCTTAATGACTCCTTGTTCAATTAGGACCTTCTCTGTTGCTAAGCCTTTTTCAATGATGTCCTTGAAGGTGGACGAACAAGCTTTCCTTAAATCATAACCAATCTCTTTGTTAACATTCTTGGTGAACATTTCTACCATTTTTTTTTGTGGAATTTCACAAGAGCATCTGCTGGCTAGATTCCTCCATCTTTGTAAAAATGATGCAAAAGACTCTCCATCTTTTTGCTTAGTATTGCACAAAGTAGTGACTGATATGTCTATCTCTATGTTGTAGGAGAAATGTTGGATAAATGCCTCTGCTAGATCACCCCATGACTTAATACCAGGTGGGAGTTGGGAGAACCATTCCATAGCTTGATCACCTAGGCTTTGTGGGAATAATCTCATCAAATATGTCTCTTCTGCTGCTACCTCAATGCAAGCTGTGAAAAACTATCTTATGTGTGCCTTAGGATCCCCTTTTCCTCTATACTTCTCAAATTTAGGCGTCACAAAGTGTGTAGGAAAAGGAGGCATTGGAATGCTCTTGTCAAATGGATAAGGACATGTGTCTCTCATTGTGTATGTTGGCTTCGGTGTATTTATGTCCTCCATTTTCTTTTATAAGTCCCTGATTTGTTGCTCCAAATTGTTCTTAGGTGGAGATCGGCTTCTTGGACCATACCCCATGCTTGAGGCACCAATTGGAGGAGGACCATGTTGCATATATGGATGATATTGATCATACACATGTTCATATGGAGGAGGTCTGTAATGATGCTGCGTATATGGACCACTTGGTATAGATTCATGTTGAGGAATGTCATATCTATTTTGTCCATGTATACCATACTCTATAGGCATGTCATGTTCTAATGTGTTGCCCCCAAATTTGACACAGGGTTTCCTTGTGTCCAAATTTTGAGCATGCCTTTGAGTATCCAATTGCTTTGGTGGTTGATCCTTAGCGTTGATATGTGATTGAGCATATTTCTCTGCATAAGACTTCCATAATGGTCTGCGAAGGTGAGTATCATATGCTTGACCATGTGTATGTGGGACCTCTAGTTTTTGAAACAAAGATGATGGTGATTCAGGTACCATGTGTGGTCCTCTATTGCCTCCACTATTAGGCCTCCTTTGATCCATGTTGGAGTGAGGTTGTTGCAAAGGTCAATTTTCCATTATTTGAGACATGTCAAAATCATGAGGTATCTTGGCTCCACTTTGTGCCATCATTTGTAAGAAGTATTGTCTATCCCTCCTCATTATTTCCTCAACCAATTGATTGAAACGGGGATCCATAATGGATTCTTCCACATCTGCTGAATGTACTGAAAAGTTGTCCATATCATCATTGTGTGTATCATTGTTGTTTGTAGTGTCCATGTTCTCAACATTTGGAATGTTTCTATAGGCATCCATGTCAGGTAATGTAGTATGATCAGAATTGAAAAAGATATCATTGTCATACTCATAAGAACTCATGTTTGTGGACTCTTGAGCCTCTTTAGTTTCTCTCCTAGATTTTTGAAGATGGGTTTCAACCATGAACTAGGCATTGACCGAGATGTGTGAGACTAGATGAAAAATGGAAAAAGTATGGAAAACCAAGAGTTCGATGGAATGTAAATGAATCTGAAGTGTACTTGCAATGTCCAAAGTGTAAGACCAAGTATGTATGTAGTAGAGTAGGTGTGACTTCCAAAGAGAGGATATTTTTTCTTGATGAGGTAATTTGACCTTGACTCTAAGTAAGACCAAATGAGACCCAAAGGTGATGGACCTTGATGAGGGACCACTTAGCAAAATGTTGTTGTATGTAGTGTGTTGACAAAGTATAGTGAGGACAAGCAAGTGACCTTTTGACTCAAGTTTAGACAAATGTAAATTTAATGCAAGATGTAAAGCAATGATGGACTTTGTGAGACCCAAAGACAAGTTGAATGCTAGATGAAAACCTGGAGAAACAACCTAGGAAGCTCAAGAATTCCAAAACTGATTGCTCTTGTTTGCTGGACTATAAAAATTTTCCAATTTGTGAAGTTGTTGGTTGTGACCAAATCTGAATGTTTGACTGTTTTTCGTGACAAGAGGACACAATGTTGATGAAGACTCAATGTTTGCAAGTGTTTAGACTCAAAATAACTCCAAGAAAAGTGTGTTGTTTGATGTAAAAATGTTTTGCATACACTTGAAGACACAAAAGACACAATGTTTTGTTGTTTGGTCTTGAATGTTTTGAATGTTTAAAATAAGTCAAGCACAATTCTTATGGCTGGCCAAGACAATAGTTGTTGATCCCACATGGGGTTTTACCCCCGAGGCTACGCTATTCAGAGCGGATACTTAGATGCTTGACCTCATTGGCTCCACCCTCGGCACTCACTTCTTGGGTCAGCCAAGCATCAGTCCCCACGAAAACTCCCCGTGATGAACTTTGTATCTCTACTAAGAACCGTATGTGTGTGGGCCGCTACCAGAGGTCCGACCTCCTGCCCCAACAACTAGAAGGATTTGGGCTTCTAAAACAAAAAGGTGCTAGTAAGGGCATTTGCTCGTGTGGCAATACATGCGGCACTTTCAGCTCTGTAAATACAGAAGGCTCCCAGCCGGTAGGGGTTACGCCCTACAACTGATCAAATAAATTTGATCAAACGGGTTTATGGGGAGACATAGTGTCGGTATGAACTAATCAACACACGTTATCCATAGTTTTCACCATGAATATAGTTGTTTATAGTGGTTCGGAAGAGGTGGGTTTTCCTCGCTACCACTTGGGTTGTTCTCTTCTCACTAGTAGTCCTAATGACCACACGGAAAGACAGACCCTCTAAAGATTAAACAAAAAGAGCCTATTGCTCAAGACACAAAAGACAATGATTCAATTTTAGTGCACCAATTGAAGTGTTTGCTAGTCTATGAAAACAAGGCACACAATAAAAATCCAAAAACCCTTGCCAAGGACCTGCAACAAAGATTTATTAGTAGTTTGGATTGTTTCAAATGATCACCCCTTCCTGCAAGCACACAAGTTAGGTAAATTTTAGATCCAAAAGACTTTGTGAAATAGGGGCCTTCAACAATGTGTTTTGTTGACCAATTCAAAGATCTGATTCATCATTAAAAAAAAACCACTTGTAAAATTTCAAGAGATTTCCAGAAATGTAAGAAAATCCAAAAAATTTGCTAATTTTCTCCAAAAATTAATTTTTATGAAAAATCATAAAAAATTCATATAAAATGCAAAATAGATCCAAAAAATCTGAAATTTTTACTAGAGAGTCTTGATGGTCTTCCAAACTTGCACAAAATTTTTTTGCAACAAATCCAAGAAGTTTGTGAGATATGAGTAAAATAATGCAAAACCCTAATTTTTAAAGATCTGATTTTTGAAGAATAATTTTGCATAAAATTTAAAATCACAAAGAACATATCCTATGTATAATTCTGAGAGATTTCCAAAAATGTAAAAAAATATGAAAAATTCGCTAATTTTCTCTCAAAATTAATTTTTTATGAAAAATTATAAAAAATTAATATAAATTTACAAAATGATCCAAAAAATCTGAAATTTTTACTGGAGAGTCTTGATGATCTTCCAAACTTGCACAAAAAATTTTCTACAACAAATCCAAGCAGTTTGTGAGATATGAGTAAAATAATGCAAAACCCTAATTTTCAAAGATCTGATTTTTGAGGAATGATTTTGCATAAAATTTAAAATCATAAAGAACAGATCCTATGTATAATTCTTATATATTTCCAAAAATGTAAGAAAATCCAAAAAATTCGCTAATTTTCTCACAAAATTAATTTTTTATGAAAATTCATAAAAAATTCATATAAATTGACAAAATGATCCAAAAAATATGAAATTTTTACTAAATCCTTCTAATACGTTTCCTAACTAGCACAAAAAATTTAATGTCAAAATTCAAAGCCGTTTGTGAGATCTGATCAAAATAAGGAAAAACCCTAATTTTTAAAGATCCGATTTTTAGGGAAATATTATGCATCAAAATTGAAATCACAAAGAATAGATCCTATGTATAATTATGAGATATTTCCAAAAATATAAGAAAATCTTAAAAATTCTCTCATTTTCTCTCAAAATTAATTTTTTATGAAAAATCATAAAAAATTCATAGAAAATGAAAATGTTCTCCAAAGTTTCTGAATTTTGGATTGAGAGCTCCTAATACTTTTTTCAACCTGCAAAAAAAATTTGGTGCAAAATTTATTAGCCATTTGTGAGATATGATCGAATCTCTCCAAGATCTTGATTTTGTGTCCAAAACCCTAGCTGCACAAGATTATTCTCCAAATTATTTTACAAAACAACAATATTGGGTTAGAAAAATATGCAAAAACCATAGATCTAACAAAAATCCATGTCCCACGGGGCGTGCCAAAATGTATATGCTGAAAATGGATAACAATAATAACGATATTGAAAGGCTAAATGAATTCAACCACAAAACCCTAGCCTAACAACAACAAAGATCCACCATAACATATGAAGATTACCTAAGACAATGCAAATCAAATGAAATCACAAAGATTATACCATCACATGTCCAATAGGGTTTGGATCTCCATTCTTCCTATCTCCATTGATCTTGCTTGATATACTTGCTCTCAGATTTTATGTGCACAAGAGCTCAACAAAGAACGAAATGTGGTTGCAAGTAGGATCACATATGCCAAGTAGTCAATTGATCAAGTAATCAAGTCATTAGGATGATTGATTAGAATGATTGATTAGGGTTTGATAATGAAGGAAGCATCTCCTTATATAGAAGACACTATATGAAATGGAGGGATAAGATTGAGAGGTGTAAAATGAGGTCGGCTATGATTAGAGGGTAGGTAAAAGAAATAATAAAATAATGAAAGGGGTAGGTAGTGTATGAATTAAGAGATGAATGACATGTGTCATGGGTAGAAAAGGTTAATGAATTAATTAAATAAATAAAGATTTATATATTTAATAGAAGAAGTGGGATCAATTAAATAAATAAGATATTTATTTAATTTAGGAAAAGGATAATTTAAATAAATAAATGTATTTATTTAAATGAGAAATAAGGCTAGAAGAGGATAAATGAATTAATTAAATAAATAAAGATTTATTTAATTAATAGAAGAATTAAGCTTAGATAATTAAATAAATAAAGTATTTAGTTAATTAGACTGGACAATTTTAGGTGTCTACAGCTACAAGACATCAAAACATTCCACACCCCCAATCCTCTCGGGGGGTCACGAACTGTGAAAATTCTTTCCCTGTCATTCAAGTTTAGATACTTGTGTTTCAGGATTTGGACCCAATTTTGGTCTGGTTTTTCATACATTTGCCATATTAGTTTTGCACCCATTGCTTCATTCAACAAGCTCCACTTTCTAAGACCTGGACCACCTACCAATTTAGGTTGACAAACTTTATCCCATGCAACCAACGGGATCTTATCCTACTCACTCTTTCCATTCCAAAAAAAAATTGTCATAAATTGGTTAATAATTCTTACAATTTTCTCTGCCACTTTAAAGCACATCATAGAGTAAATAGGCATTGCAGATAAAACAGATTTTAGCAATAGCAACCTACTAGCCGATGTGAGCCACTTACTCTTCCAGCCTTCCAACTTATTAACACATATGTCCATCAATCTTTGCCACATATTCGTCCGATTTGGTCCCCCAAACAACAGGGTGCCCAGGAACCCGCCCAAGAGGGTTCCAACCTTGACACTCAAAATCCTAACAATCTCTCTCTGTTTCCTCAAGTCAATGTTAAAAAAGAAAATATCCAATTTGGCCCAATTTACCTGTTGCCCTAACACCTCACAAAAACATCAAGAGGTTTTTGTATAATGTAGGCTTCCCTAAGCAAGGCATCCCCAAAAAGAATTATGTCGTCAGCAAATTGCTGATGAGTGACCACGTCAATGCCAACTACAACAAACACACCTTTCCACTTTCCCTTACTTCTCAAATGCCTAATAAACCTTCCCAAAACCTCTGCTAGTAGAATAAAGAGGAAATGAGAGAGTGGATCACCTTGCCGCAAACCTCTAGACGATTGGAAAAAGCCTTTTGGGCTCCCATTTACTAATACAGATATCCACAGACCATCAATACAAGCCTTCACCTAGTTAATCCAATGCGAGGAGAAACCAAGCCTTTCCAGAACTTGGAAAAGGAAATCTCAATCCACCATATCATATGCTTTCCTGATATCCAATTTGATTAACATCCGCTCCACCTTTGCTTTCCTTATTGTGTGAATAGTTTCATGAGCTATTATGATACCTTCCACAATCGATCTTCCTGGAACAAACCCATTTTGCTCTGCCAAAATAATAAACTTCAGAAGAGGTTTCAATCTGTTCATGATTACTTTTGATATCACCTTAAATAACACATTACAAAGGGAAATTGGTCTAAAATCCCCAAAAGAGGCCCGTCTCTCGACTTTGGGGATCAAATCAAGAAAATTATAGTTCAAATCTTTGGCAACCCTAGCATTTTCTCTTGCTTCTTCTACAACCTGCTAGACTTCGGGGCTAACCACATCCCAAAACTCTTGGTAGAAAAATGTCAGAAACCCATCAGGCCTCGGTTCCTTGTCCCCCACCATTGAAAAAACTACATGTCTCACTTCTTCAATCAGGATAGATTTGCAGAGAATTTGGTTCTGGCTGTCTGAGATAACATGGGGAATATTTTCCAGAAGCGTCTTGATGTTGAGCATTTAAACTCTGGTCCTTTGTCAAAAGTTCTATAAAGAAATCCATCACTTCCTTGTTAATATCGTCTACCTTATCCAATACTACATTTTCCCTACTCTTAGTTAAGGTCACTTTGTTCCAGGACCTTTTGACCTTCACCAAATTATGAAAAAACTTTGTATTTCTATCACCCTCCTTTAACCAACCTTCACGTGACTTTTGTTTCCAATACACCTCTTCTCTAGCCAAAATTTCATTGTATTTAGACTTAAGGATCTTTTCCTTGTTGTGAGTTTCCATTGTCATGCCCTGGTCCATGATAACCATTTGCAGGTGGGTTAGTGCAGGATCATGGGGGGCCAAAAAGTGGCGATGTGAAAAAAATAGCCTTTTCCACTCGCCTAAAAACACGAAAAATTCATGTTGACTTTTTGCTTGGCCTGGGTGTCCGTACACCTTGGCATGGTAAACACATGGGCAAATCGGATATCCGATAAAATCGGATAGCCGATGTAGACACCTAAAATTGTCCGGTCAAATTAAATAAATATTATTTTATTTATTTAATTACTTTAGCTTAATTCTTCTCTTAATTAAATAAATCTTTATTTATTTAATTAATTCATTTATCCTCTTCTAGCCTTATTTCTCATTTAAATAAATAATTTTATTTATTTAAATTATCCTTTCCCAAATTAAATAAATACTTTTATTTATTTAATTGATCCCACTTCCTCTATTAATTAAATGAATCTTTATTTATTTAATTAAATTCATTATCCTTTTCTACCTATGACACATGTCATTCATCTCTTAATTCCTACACTACCTACCCTCTAATCATAGCCGGCCATTTATCTTTTACACCTCTCAATCTTATCTCTACATTTCTTATAGTGTCTTTTATATAAGAAGATGCTTCCTTCATTATCAAGCCTAACTCCTCAATGACTACTCGGCTACACTAGCATTCAAACTTTCATATGCGATCTAGCTATCAACCATATTTCTGTTCTTTGTTGAGCTCTTGTGCACATATAAAATCTGAGAGCAAATATATCAAGCAAGATCAATGGAGATAGGAAGAATGGAGATCCAAACCCTATTGGACATGTGATGGTATAATCTTTGTGATTTCATTTGATTTGCATTGTCTTAGGTAATCTTCATATGTTATGGTGGATCTTTGTTGTTGTTAGGCTAGGGTTTTGTGGTTGAATCTATTTAGTCTTTCAATATTGTTGTTTCCACTTTTCACCATATACATTTTGGCATGCCTGGTGGGACTCTTGTCCCTTTTTGCATTTAACATCTGTTGTTGCAAATTTTGTGTTTTTGAAGCTACAGATCTGACATTTCTGACAACATTTCGATATTTTTGTGTTTGCGCATTTTGAGATCATGTTTTTGATTTTCTGCCGCGTCTGTGACATCTAGAATCGCGTCTGCGTCTTTTGACAATATTTCATTTTTTTGTAGATTACAGGGCCACATCTGTGTTCCCTAATTGTGTCTATGAAGCATTCAGACACGTTTGTGTTCCCTAGTCATGTCTGTGTCCAGAAGACGCGTCTATGTCAGATCTAGGCACGTTTGCATATTTCTATAGCATTTGTGTTAGTGTTAATTGCGTTTGTGCTTCATCTTTTGCATTTCGGTTTCTTGTGATTCAAGTTTTGGTCATTCGGATTTCAGATCTGGTTTATATTGAGCTAACATCTTTTGATCTAGCTAACGAAATCGGTGCAGTTTGTCTTGAAAGAAAAATCATTTTGTCGAAGGCCCCTATTTCACAAAGTCTTTTGGATCTAAAATCTACCTAACTTGTGTGCTTGCAGGAAGGGGTGATCATTTGAAACAATCCAAACTACTAACAGATCTTTGTTGCAGGACCTTGGCAAGGGTTTTTGATCTTTATTGTGTGCCTTGTTTTCATAGACTAGCAACAATTCAATTGGTGCACTAAAATTGAACCAGTTTCTTTTGTGTCTTGACTAATAGGCTCTTTTTGTTTAATCTCTAGAGGGCATGTCTCCCCGTGTGGTCATTAGGACTACTAGTGAGGAGAGAACGACCCAAGTGGTAGTGAGGAAAACCCACCTCTTCTGAACCACTATAAACAACTATATTCATGGTGAAAGCTATGGATAATGTGTGCTGATTAGTTCATACCGACACTATATTCCCCCATAAACCCGTTTGATCAAATTTATTTGATCATTTGTAGGGTGTAACCCCTACCAATTGGGAGCCTTTTGTATTTACAGAGCTAAAAGTGCCACATGTATGGTCACACAAGCGGATGCCCTTATTAGCACCTTTTTGTTTTAGAAGCCAAAATCCTTCTAGTTGTTGGGGTAGGAGGTCCGACCTTTGGAGTGGCCCACACACATACGGTTCTTAGTAGAGATACAAAGTTTGCCACAGGGAGTTTTCGTGGGGACTGATGCTTGGCTGCCCCGAGAAGTGAGTGCCGAGGGTGGAGCCAGTGGGGTCAAGCATCTAAGTATCCACTCTGAATAGTGTAGCCTCATGTGGGATCAACAACTATTGTCCTGGCCAGCCATAAGAATTATGCTTATCTTATTTTGAACAATCAAACATTCAAGACCAAACATCATAACATTGTGTCTTTTGTGTCTTCAAGTGTATGCAAAACATTTTTTTTTACATCAAACAACACACTTTTCTTTGAGTCATTTTTGAGTCTAAACACTTGCAAACATTGAGTCCTGTTGGATTTTGCCAAGATCAAGAAGTCAATGAAATGTACAAGATAGAGACATAATATGGGACAAGAATAAACTGTATTCTCATCAATAGAAAATGATCAATAATCAACTGGATTATCTCTGTTACATACAATGTAGATGAGCCTGCTTATATAGGCAAGGCTAGGGATATGTATGAGCACACAAATATGACATGTGGCTCAATAAGAAACAAGGGTAGGTAGGAAATAGGTGTGGGTAGGTAGGAGAAATAATATAATATTCCACATGAGGTGGATCACCCACCGAAGGTGGAATTATCACTCCACAATAAGTGGATATGATAGTGTAATAACAAGATCAACACCATAAGAGGTGGAATTTCTCCTACACACACTATTCCAATGTGGCACAAACACCCAAGTGTCTCATATCCAAACTACTATGAAATGCATTATCCTAAGTATACTTAAGTAAGTGTAATAATATCCATGATGAATAATTATTTACACCAACACCCCCCTTAAGTGCAACTTAGGGGAATGCACTTAAGTCTACAATGCAACTAAGCAATGCAAGATGGGTCCCGACTACGAGGCCATGTTAGGTACCCATGCACAAATGCAAATGCATGCAAACCAATGCAATGAAATCTCTCACAAAGTGGGGAAAGAGAGAAAAACCCAATGGGAAAAAACCCTCCCCCAAAAGAGAGATGAAAGCTATACAAGAGAACTCTCATAGAAGTATGTGAGGAACAAAACCCCATGTGAGGAAAAAGTCCCCCCCATATGAGAGAAGAAGAGAAGTCAAACTGTGATCCTCTCTCAATGAAGAATCTGCACCAGTGATAGAAGCTCGATGTATGAAGAAACTGCTCCACGAACGTCGAACAACATTCCTCCCCTTAGGAAGAAACAAAACCAAAGGTGTATCCATGAAGTCTCCCCAATCATGAAGGGAAGATGTATGAAGAAAACTCATGATGAAAGGAATCTCTGAAAACTGCTCAAGTGTCCCCATGTCGATGCTGAAAGATACCCCTTCCAAAGGTGGTGAACTGCTCCACACTACTGAAAAAGGAACTCCAACATCTAGTGAAGACGAATGTAGAACAATATCCAAAGACTCATGTGTCTCCTCAAAGCATAAAGAGACCTCCTCCAACAGCTGTACATAAGTATCCACAATCATGTCAACCTCGAAAGAATGATCATGTAGAGAATTAACAAGAGGGTCAGAGTGTGCCCTCGCAACAATCGAAGAAGGATCATCTTCATCAAAGAGAAGATGAATGTCATCAATGATGTCTCCCAAATCTGCAATGTAGGATTCCACAAACAAACCTGCAATATCTGTCATGTAATCATCCCATGAATCTGAAGCTGGAAGACAATGTATATCCTGCTGCACTGAATGACATGAAGGCAAAACTGTCGCACTATCTGCATCATCAGGTGCAATAGGTGATGTGATATCAATATGAGGAGATGAAATACAAGACTCAAGAACTGGGTTACATGTGAGAATCCCCATGTTCAAGTGTCCAACGTTCTCCTCAAAATTTGAACTATCACAATAAGTGTGATCATTATGTGTAGAATCATCAAATGTGAAATCATCATCATCAACAAAATCTGAAAAGGAGTATAACCGAGATGCATGATCAACCACCCCAGTTGCAATGATAGCTCTAGTCTCCATGTCTCTAATGAAAACTGAGTCAGGTGTGAACTCCACAACTCTCTTAGTTGCGCCATGTGTGATTTGATAGATAGAAAGGAGATTGTTTGTCAAGTGGGGTACACACAACACATCATTGAAGGAGTTATCCCCAATGTCAATAGATCCTTTCCCAATCACATCCATGTATGTATGATTGCCCATCAAAATCTGAGGCATGGTGCAAGGCTCAAATGTAGAGAACATAGACTACGAAGATGCCATATGATGAGAAGCCCCTGAATCTAGAAGCCATCTCTCTGAAGTATGATTTGTTGTAGCACATAGAGCTTTTCCTTTTCTTGTTCCAAAAGAGTGAGTTTTTCCACTTGTAGAAGCCATGAATGCTTGCCCTTTTCCTTTTGAATGTGAGGAAGTAGAAGTTGATGAATCATCCTTCTTGTAGACTTTAGGCAAATCAATGTTATGCTTTTTGATGATATGTGTAAGCTCATCAATCTTCTTAGTATGGCAACGATGTTCCTCATGACCAATCTTTTTACAATAAGCACAAGTAGGTCTCTCTCTCTTTGGTGAATTATCTTTCTTGGAAGAAGATGAATCTCCTTGTTGTGGAGAAGATGGTGCTTTGTCCTTAGGTTTTGATTGCCATTTCTTCTTGTTTGAGTTGTCCTTTCCTTGATTTCCTTTGTTCCCTTGATTTGCCACTAATGCTTGAGACTTAGAAGAAGCCTTAAGAATGCCCATGCTTATCAACTTAGTTTGTTCCATCATCAACATTTCATTGAAAGCATCAAATGTAGGCATTTTGTAGCTTGAACCCATTGTCATCCTATGAGTTTGGAAACTAGAAACAAATGCTGTATATTCTTGTGGAAGCTTCCCTATCAAGTTGAATATCAATTGAGTATCCTTCTTATCAATGCCACAATCTTTGAGTTGTGCCCTCAACTCATTTGCCTTAGTGACATAATCTTGTATAGTATCAAAGTTCTTGGGATCTAACATGGTGAGATCACTATCAATTTGATATCCTCTAATCTCATCAACTTGACCATACAAGTCTTGAAACTTTTGCCAAGCATCCTTGATTAGAGTACATTTCTCAATATGAAAAATGAGATCCTTTGATACATACTTTCTTAAGGTACCAATTGCCATGATATTTTTAGTGAGCCAATCTAAGTGACCAACTGGATCAGCCTTAGGATCAGCTGGAGCAACAATAGTTCCATCAATGTAATGAGTGAGTCCTTTTTCCATAAGTTTACTCCATGCATCAATTTTCCAAGTAGCATAGTTATGTGGAGTTAAGAGAGGAAACTTAGAAGAACCCATGGCAGCAAAAAGGAAAGAACACAAGAGCAAAAAAGCACAAGAGACACCCCCCAAATTCAATCAATCAAAGTACCCCCCAAAAAGTGATGATTTTGGCATTTTATACTTAGTGCGATTACAATGAGCCACTTGCAAAACAAGGCAAAGTGGGCTTATGATGCAAATTTTACAACTTCTCAAATGAGATACAAGAGACTTCCATCAATAGTGCAATGAATCTAACTGAGATTCAAGCAAATATACAAGTACCAAGAGAGCCAAAAATGGCCAAGATCTGAAAGTACAATTTATACTTACAATGGCATCAATCTGATAGCATCATGTGAAAGTAGACGAAAAAATACGCACTTTCAAAAAAAACGGCACCTAAAAAGGAGGTCGGATGACCCCAAACGAAGCCTCTGAAGTTGCAAAAACTGGGATTACTCAGGGACAGTCACCAAAAACTGCATTTTCTGAAAAACCCGTGCATCAAAATCAAAAAATTCTTTCACCACTGCGGAGAGCACGAAATTTTATCCCATTTCAAAAAAAATTGCACACAAAAAGGAGCAAAAATGAGCAAGTTATGGCCATTTGAAGTTGAACTGCAAAATCAAAAATGCAAATGAGAGGGGGTCAAAAAAATTTCAAACCCTGCTGATGTGGCGCTGATGTCAGAAATTCACTAGGTTAAATTTGACGGCCGTATGACCGTCGCCAAAACTTCGCCTGCCTGGCTGACTAAGCGTCTGTACCGTATGGACAGACGGCTGTGCGATCCGTACTGTACGGGGTGCTGATGTGGCAAAGTGACTGGACGATGATATGTCTCTCGTACGGATATGACGTGGCTGCTGATGTGGCAGTCCGTACTGCCTACGTGGCGTACGGAAAATCTGACGTGTCTGTACGGTTTTGGTGACCTGTCAGATGAGCCGGAGGCGGAGTGGTGGAGCGGCGCCGGAGGCCGCAGCTAGCAGAGGCCGAGAGGATGCGGGGTCGACAGCGGCGTTGCCGGAGCGGAGCGGTGCTGGCTACGGGCGGAGCTGCTGCCGGAGCCGGAGGGAAGCGGGAGACGGGGGAGCCGCCGGCGGGAGGACCAAGGCCGCTGCGGGAGACAACGTGCGGAGCGGGAGCGGCGCGGGGGCCGCTCGCGGGAGGAGATGCCGGAAGCTGTCTGCGGGAACCGGCGGATGGAACCAGTGGAAGCGGCGAGTGAGTCCGGGGAGCATTTGCGGTGTCGGGTACAGTCGGCGCGTGGTACGTTCTGCGGCAAACAGGGTACGATGAGGACGCTGGCAAACCTGCGACCTGCAGGTTACGGAGGTACGGCGAGCATGGGGGGGGTCTGCGGACCCCCCAAAAAATGATTTTTTCCTTTTTTTTTTTTGCTTCTTTTTCAATTTTTTTTGATTTTTCAATTTTTGAAAATTTTTTTTCTGAAAAATGCAATTTTTTTTTTTTTGAAAAATATATATAAAATTCGAAAATCCGTACGAATAGGGCAAAAATGGAGAAAAACAATTTCTCACCAAAATAGGCCAACTTTATAACCAAAATTCATGGAAATGGCCTTCCGGATGCAATGGAGAGGTCGGATCTGGTCTAGGACGCCTCCAAATGATGATGCTCCTCAGATCTGCCTCTTGACGTCACAATAATGCCTCTTCAAGACGAATCAATGAGACTCCAATAGCTCTGATACCATGTTGGATTTTGCCAAGATCAAGAGGTCAATGAAATGTACAAGATAGAGACATAATATGGGGCAAGAATAAACTGTATTCTCATCAATAGAAAATGATCAATAATCAACTGGATTATCTCTGTTACATACAATGTAGATGAGCCTGCTTATATAGGCAAGGCTAGGGATATGTATGAGCACACAAATATGACATGTGGCTCAATAAGAAACAAGGGTAGGTAGGAAATAGGTGTGGGTAGGTAGGAGAAATAATATAATATTCCACATGAGGTGGATCACCCACCGAAGGTGGAATTATCACTCCACAATAAGTGGATATGATAGTGTAATAACAAGATCAACACCATAAGAGGTGGAATTTCTCCTACACACACTATTCCAATGTGGCACAAACACCCAAGTGTCTCATATCCAAACTACTATGAAATGCATTATCCTAAGTAAACTTAAGTAAGTGTAATAATATCCATGATGAATAATTATTTACGCCAACAAGTCCTCATCAACATTGTGTCCTCTTGTCATGGAAAAATAGTCAAAAATTCAGATTGGGTCACAACAAAACAACTTCACAAATTGGAAAAATTGCACTTAGTTTTCAGAAACATGTCTGTGTCTGATAGAGTCGCATCTTTGTCATATAAACGCGTCTGTGAAGGGCAGAAACACGTTTATGTTCTCTTGAGCAACATTCATTTACAAAATCCCAGAAACGCATCTGTGAAGTATATAGGCATGTCTGTGTTCATAATTGAAAACTTTTACAATCCAGCAAACAAGAGCAATCAATTTCAGCATTCTTGAGCTTCCTAGGTTATTTCACTGGGTTTTCATCTAGCATTCAACCTATTTTTAGATCTCACAAAGTCCATCATTGCTTTATATCTTACATTACATTCACATTTGTCTAAACTTGAGTCAAAAGGTCACTTGCTTGTCCTCATCTTACTTTGTCAACACACTACATACAACAACATTTTGCTAAATGGTCCCTCATCAAGGTCTATCACCTCTGGGTCTCATTTGGTCTTACTTAGAGTCAAGGTCAACTTACCTCATCAAGAGAAACTATCATCTCTTTGGAAGCCACACCTACTCTACTACATACATACTTGGTCTTACACTTTGGACATAGCAAGTACACTTCAGATTCATTTACATTCCATCCAACTCTTGGTCTTCCATACTCTTTCCATTTTCATCTAGTCTCTCACATCTTGCTCAAGACCTAGTTCGTGGTTGAAACCTGTTCCCAAAAATCTAGGAGAGAAGCTAAAGAGGCTCAAGAGTCCGCAAACATGAGTTCTTATGAGTATGATAATGATGTCTTTTTCAATTCTGATCATACCACATTACCTGACATGGATGCCTGCAAAAACATTCCAAATGTTGAGAAGATGGACACTACAAACAACAATGATACACACAATGACAATATGGACAATATTTCAGCACATTCAGTAGAAGTGGAAAACTCCATTATGGATCCCCGTTTCAATCGATTGGTTGAGGAAATAATGAGGAGAGATAGATAATGCTTTTTACAAGTGATGGCACAAAGTGGAGCCAAGATCCCTCATGATTTTGACATGTCTCAAATAATGGAAAATCGACCTTTGCAACAACCTCACCTCAACATGGATCAAAGAAGGCCTAATAGTGGAGGCAATAGAGGACCACATCTTGTGCCTGAATCACTGTCATCTTTGTTTCAAAAACTAGAGGTCCCATACACACATGGTCAAGCATATATACTTACCTTTGCAGACCATTATGGAAGTCTTATGCAGAAAGATATACCCAATCACATTCCAATGTTAAGGACCAACCACCAAAGCAATTGGATATCCAAAGGCATGATCAAAATTTGGACACGAGGAAACCCCACGTCAAATTTGGGGGCAACACACTAGAACAAACTCATGACATTCTTGTAGAGTATGGTATACAAGGACAAAACAGATATTCCATTCCTCATCATGACTCTATATCGTGTGGTCCTTATATGTAGCATCATTATAGACCTCCTCCATATGAACATGTGTATGATCAATACCATCCATATATGCAACATGCTCCTCCTCCACCCAATGCCTCAAGCATGTGGTATGGTACAAGAAGTCGATCTCCACCTAAGAACAATTTGGAATAGAAAATTAAGGACTTACAAAAGAAAATGGAGGACATAAATACACCGAAGCCAACTTACACAATGAGAGACATATGTCCTTATCCATTTGACAAAAGCATTCCAATGCCTCCATTTCCTACACACTTTGTGACACCTAAGTTTGATAAGTACAGAGGAAAAGGGGATCCTAAGGCACATATAAGACAAATTTTCACAACTTGCATTGAGGTAGCAGCAGAAGAGATATATTTGATGAGATTATTCCCATGGAGCTTAGGTGATCAAGCTATGGAATGGTTCTCCCAACTTCCACCTGGAATTAAGTCATGGGGTGACTTAGCAGAGGCATTTATCCAACATTTCTCATACAACATAGAGACATACATATCAGTCACTACTTTGTGCAACAGCAAGCAAAATGATGGATAATATTTTTCATCATTTTTACAAAGATGGAGAAATCTAGCCAGCAGATGCTCTTGTAAATTCCACAAAAACAAATGGTAGAGATGTTCACCCAGAATGTTAACAAAGACATTGGTTATGACCTAAGAAAAGCTTGTTTGTCCACCTTCAAGGACATTATTGTAAAAGGCCTAGCAACAGAAAAGGTCCTAATTGAACAAGGAGTAATTAAGATATTCAAAGAAAACAAAGAGGACTTTAAAGGAAAAGACAAGCCAATATTTTGGAATAAAAACAAGAACACAGTCAATGATGGTATTATTGATGCTAATATAGTATGACCCAAAATTGTTTTTTCTAGATCAAGCTCTACAAACAATCAAGTGAATACTCAAACAACTTCAAAGTCACAAAGGAAGTACACTCCATTGGGAGAACCACTTGAATTAGTCTTCAAAAAGCTAGTGGAAAACAAGATAATAACAATTCCAGATTTGCCTCCATATGAGCCAAAGGTCAAACCAAATTAGTGGAATGATGATGAGTATTGTGAATTTCATAAGAGCAAAGGCCATAAAACAAGAACATCCAATCAAGAACATGAGATGTTTAAAGAACCATTCCCAAAAGAAAACAAGGGAAAAGCTAAAGCCACAGATGATCAAACCAACTACACCAAAGCATCTTATAACTATGATTCAACTATCAGTCATATTTCGATGGACAATTATGTCTCTACCATTATCATCAAGGACAAAATGCCTGAAAGTTCTACCCAAAGACCCAAGATTGTCCTAAAAGGCATTGGATCTTCTTCCGAACCTACCTTTGAATGTAATGTTACAACTCATCAAGGTAAATTCACTTTGCAAGGTGCTCCAGCTAAAACCACTACTTCCTCATCAGCCAAGCCTGAGTATGACCTTGTAGAACAGTTAGGGAAGACACCCACGCTTATCTCCATCCTCGAGCTCTTACGCATATCCCCCACACATAAAGTCATTCTTGACAAAATCTTGAGAGACACTTATGTCCCTACTGATCTGAATGTGGACCAGTTTCAAGCCATGGTGGGATACCTTTCCGTTCCACACTCCCTTACATTTACAGAAGTTGACAACGCCTCTGTGAGCCAACCACATAATGCAACTTTACACATTGAAGCCTTCCTACACAAACATCAAATAAAATGAGTCCTGATAGATGGAGGAGAAGGTCTAAACATTTGTACATTGAGCACTATTAAACAATTGGGATATTCAGACAAAGTTGTGAATGCTACAAACAAAATTACCATCAAGGCATATGATGATGAAGAGCGTTTATGCAAAGGCACAGTCATCTTACCTCTCAGAGTTGGGCCAATTACAAAGGATGTGGTTTGTCAAGTCCTAGACCTAGATCTCACATACAATATATTACTAGGACGTCCTTGGATTAATGAGATGAGGGCAATCCCATCTACATACCACCAATGCATTAAGTTTCCTAAAATAGAGTTGAAATAACAGTTAATGGTGATCCTAATCCATTCATATATTGCAATAACTTGAGACCAAAAACTTAGATGATCATTCCAAGTAATAGAGAAGATGTCCCTTCTTTTGCATACATTGATCCTGAATCATTAAAACCTTCGACATCAAAACAAGGGGAGCTTAAAGGGAAATATCAGGACAAAGGCATGGTTGATTACACTTTGAATCAAACCATGTGCTTACAACAAGTTATGAGTTCACCAAAAGAATATGGACGACCACATCCTTCTAAATGGGTATCCATCATTACACTCAAATGGGATCCTACTATCTTCCAAAAGTGGGGTGAAGTGGAGGAAGAAGATTTATACAAAATTCTTTACAAAGATCCTGAAAATGATACACAAGATGACATCACCATACCATCTGAAAAATATGGCAAAGGGTTCAAGATCTTACAAAAATTTGGGTATGATGGTAAAAGTCCTCTTGGTTTAAGAAAGGAAGGTATCATTCAACCTTTGCAACCATAATTAACATTCAAAAAGGAATGCTTGAAAGGACTTGGTTTCATGTCTTCCAAGGTAAACATTCGAAAGATAGAAGAAGCATTACAAATCAAAGCTGCTAGAAATCAACAAGAGAATTGCTATTCCATAGACTCCAATGAATGGGAATGGGATTCAGACAAATCCTCTAGTGACTATGAACTCATCAAGACATTCAGAGAACTAGGTGAACCCATAGAAGAAGAGGAATTTTAAAGAAAATTCAAAGTTGGTCAAGAAACAACCTCTGAGGATCTCACACAGTCCCTTCCTCTAGGTTCTAGGTCAAAATCACAAAGAATGAGGACACCTGTCCCAGAATGTGCTACTAGTGATGACAATTTGGATTCATTCACGATCGAGATATATGAGGAGAGTGCCAATGATGACCTCAATAATTACCTTGACATACTTGAATATAACTGCATTTTCACCCTTAGTCCCACTAACTTTGAAAACATTGAAGGTCTTCCCCTTGTCGACCGCCAACTTATTGACTGGGACCATGAAGGACCTGTACAGTTTGACACATTCCAAAATGATGAAGCCTTTATTGGCTATCTAGGCATATGAGATGATATTCCCCTTGGGGACCATAAGGCAGGATACACTATAGAACTCAACACTGTGGCATATTTTGGTGAGGGTGTTGGGCCTTCGAGTCGCAAAAATATAAAAATAAAAACAAGTCAAGAGTCTTGTGGTGAAAACCACATTGTGGCACTGTTTGACCCCAAAAAGGTAAAAAGAAAGGACGTATATGAGGGAAAAAACCTCTCTGAGGCACCCAAAGATAGAAGGCTCGACATTCTCCTAGCATCATATGAAGAAAAATCATCTATGTTAGTGGAGGAGACCATCAAAACAAACATTGGTATAGAAGAAATTCCACATAACATATTCCTGGCACAATCTCAAATAGAGACAGAAAGACCAAAGTTCATAAGTTTCTTTGTGGAGCAACAAATCAATTTTGCATGGTCATATGCTGATATGCCTGGATTAGATCCGGATTTAGTAATGCATCATTTGATAGTCAAACTGGGGGCAAAACCAGTCAAACAGAAATTAAAAAGATGCATCCACAAGTGGCATTATTAGTCAAAGCGGAGCTGGAAAAATTATTGGATGTCGGTTTCATACGCCCAATTGATTACCCTGAATGGATCTCCAACTTAGTACCTATCAGTAAACCAGATCGTAGCATCAGGATATGCACAAATTTCAGAGACATCAACAAAGTTTGTCCTAAGGATGACTTTCCATTGCCAAATATCGACCTAATCATAGACCTCACAACAAGTCATGCGATGCTATCTTTGATGGATGGATTCTCTGGCTATAATTAAATAAAAATTGCATTCAAGGATTAGCACAAAACAACATTTACTTGTCCCTGGGGAACTTTCTGCTGGAATGTCATGCGCTTTGGGCTAAAAAATGTAGGCGCTACATACCAAAGAGCCATGACTACTATCTTTCATGATCTCATGCACGTTACTGTGGAAGATTATGTTGATGACCTCTTGGGAAAATCACTAGGCAGAGATACACATTTGGACATATTGTCAGTCATTTTTGATCAGTTGGAAAAATACAAAGTAAGATTAAACCCCAAGAAATGTGTCTTTGGAGTAACCTCTAGGAAGCTTCTGGGGTTCATTGTCTCAAAAAGAGGAATTGAAGCCAATCCAACAAAAGTCAAAGCCATCCTAGAGATGAAACCACCAAGAAATATCAACCAACTTTGCTCTTTGCAAGGGAGACTCTAGTCCATACGAAGATTCATAGCACAACTTGTAGATAAATGTCATCCTTTTCAGCATTTGGTACACAAAAAAATAAAATTCAAATGGGATGATAACTATCAACAGGCTTTCCAGATACTCAAAGATTATCTTTTGAATCCACTAGTCTTGATGCCACCAGTTCCGGATCAACCCCTATTACTATACATATCTGCTTCTTCAACAGCACTGGGGGCACTCTTAGCACAACAAGATGCTGAGGGCAAAGAAAAGACAGTCTACTACATTAGTTACACTTTGGTGGGATATGAGCTAAATTGCACACCAATTGAGCATGCATGTCTCGCTGGGGTCTTTGCTTTGCAGAAATTATGACATTACATGCTAACTCATAAAACTAAGTTGGTCACAAGGATCAATCCATTGAAATATCTTCTCAATAAAGCAACACTTACTGGGCGACTAGCCAAATGGGTGATGCTCTTGAGTGAATTTGACATTGACTATGTGGACAGAAAATAATTAAAAGGACAAGCTATCATAAATCAATTAGCAGATGCTCCCATGATAGATAATGCTCCTCTAACTTCAGAATTTCCAAATGAATCCATCTTGATAGTATCACACACAAAGCCTTGGCAACTATACTTTGATGACTCATACACACAGCATGGTGCAGGAGCTGGCATCCTGTTCATCACACCTCAAGGGGATTCCATACCAAAATAATATCGATTATTATTTCCTTGCACTAATAACATAGCAGAATATGAGGCATTAACAACTGGATTACGGATTGCAGTTTAGTGGAAGATCCAAGAACTTCATGTTTTTGGGAACTCTCAACTTGTAATTCATCAAGAAATTGATGACTACCAAAAAAAAGATGAAAAATTAATGCCTTACAAACAAATGGTGGATGACCTGAATGAACATTTCACAAAGTTAGACTTTGAGCAGATACCAAGAGAGTAGAATCGAGTCGCAGATGCTATGGCTACTATTTCTTCACTAATCGATCTACCATAGAATGAAACCCGCTATGAGTTCTTGGTGGATAACCTTTTGGTTCCCTCGTATGAGATCACTATTACTGAGATGATATGTGTCGTTGGTCTTGATTCCCAATTATATGGTTCCATTTTTACATACCTTCACAATAATACCCTTCCTCTTAACTTATTAAACAACCATCATCGCACTTTCATTCGCCAATGCTCCCGATACGTCATTTTATCCGATATCCTATACCGTCGAGGTCTAGATGGCACTCTTCTTAGATGTTTGGAAAGGGACAAAGCTCAGATTGCTTTACGCGAATTTCATGAAGGGATATGTGGTCCACATTCTAGTGGTCCTACCTTAGCCAAGAAACTCATCAGGATTGGATATTACTAGCCCAATATGGAAAAAGACTCATATCAGTTTGTCAAGAAATGTAAGTAGTGTCAAATTCATGGAGACCTCATTCATGTGCCAGCACAAGAAATTCAACCAATTGCGACTCCTTGGCCCTTTTGCCAATGGGGACTCGATCTCATAGGAAAGATTCACCCTCCTTCCTCCAATGGCCACAAATTCATCATCACCACCACAAAGTACTTCACAAATGGATCGAAGTCATGCCTCTTACACAAGTCACTGGAAAACAGATTGCTACATTTAGACTCAACTACATCATTTGTCGATATGGTATTCTTGTTTCCATCATCACCGATAACGAGCGTCGCTTCAAAAATCAAGATGTTTGTGAACTTTGTGATTGCTTCCATATTACCCATCGTTTCTCCACACCTTATTACCCCCAAGGTAACGGCCAAGATGAGGCGTCAAATAAAACCAGTCTTAAAATCCTAATAAAGATAGTCGATGACGATGGCCGCAATTGGCATATCCAACTTAACCCCGCACTTTGGGCTTACCACACAAGTGTCCGCACACCTATAGGAGTTACACCTCATTCACTTGTCTACGACGCTGAAGCTATCTTGCCTATTGAGGTCGAGTTACCCTCTTTATGAGTCTCTTTGCCAAATAGCATCAGTGATGAAGACTACCGGGTCTCTCACTTATAGGAACTTGAACTATTGGATGAACGAAGATAGACTACTTTTAATCATCTCAAGGCTTATCAACAACGAATGAGTCGCAGCTACAATCATAAAGTCAGGCCTTACACATTTGAGGCAGGTGACTTAGTTCTCAGAGAAAATCCTAAAAGTCAACAAGACAGAGAAAAGAAGGGCAAGTTTGAACCAAACTGGCTTGGTCCTTACATTAGCACAACAACCTATGGATCCAGTGCATATCAGCTCTCAACCACAGAGGGAGAACCTTTGGAGGATCCTATCAACAGTATGCACCTTTATAGGTTTTATACATAGTTCTTCAGAGTATCCCAATTCAAAAATGAAAAAAATAAAAACAGATTAAAAAAAATTTAAAAAAAATCATAAAAATAAAAAATCGTTACTTGGTGAAAACTTGGCAAACAGGCACCTTGTGACAATTTTTTTTTTGAAAAAATAAAAAAAGTAATTTTTTTTTTTCGTCCAATGGTGAAAACCACTTCGGTGGTGCCCTAGGCAAGTACTATGGTGAAAATTGGGTAACCAGTGCCACGTGTAGAGACATTGCTCCTCCCTCCTTCAGGATTCCATTTCATCCTTTTACTTTGCACACACTCACAACCTATTCATCCACAATAAACTTTACACATTCCCATCATGGCTTGTTATTGATCTACCCAAGATTGGTTCGCCATTCATAATAAACCTCCCTTTTCACCCCTTTCCATTCATAATAAATCAGCTCCTATTTGTGGCTAAGGCAAATCCTATGTCTATTAATGGGTGTGGAACTGAGAGCATCGCCTATTCTGAGGAGTACAGTTTCTTCCAGTTTTCTTCAGTCTATCCATGCACAATTCGTAATAAAGCATTGGCATCACCAATCCGCAATAAAGTTCTATCTTCTCTGCAATAAAGTATCAGTTTCATGGATTCAGTCAGTTTTAGATGAGACACAGCGGCAACAATGAGCTTCAAAAAATCAAATCTTTCAATAGACTTATACAAGTGACAAGAGACACTAAACTTGAGGACTACAGTGGATGTTGGTGTCGAGTCTTGGTTTTCTTTTGATTTTGATTTTTTGGTGATCTATTTTTCTTTTGATGTCTATGGAGTGTCTCTTAGTAATGCTATGACTTGTCCAAAGATATGAGGACACTGTGAGTCTAGTATGAACTGGGGCATTCCTTGTTTGAAATTGTTTGATCTCCATGCAAACAGGTACAATGACTTTCTGGGTTAAACATATGCCTCGATTGTCATAACCTATCTTGCCATAATAAAGTTCAATGATGATAATACACAAGAATCTCTTTCACTTTCATATCTTCTATCTTCCACCCCCCTTTCTTAATTGACTTCCATCATCCTTCTTGAGTCCGTGTTGCCTGCTATCACATGACTGAGTATAATGATAGGCCAAAAATATTTGCATTTCATGTAGTTGCACCTTCATTACCACATATAAGCATTTCATACATACATATAGATATCACAATTGCATTACATCCTGCACACAACACATGTTAGCACATCTTACATTTTTATCATTTAAATAGTTATTTGCATTATCATATTCATCTACATTTCATACATTCACATTTGCATTGGCATAACATATAAAAACATAAAAAATAAAAAATATTGCATTTCATTATGTACATATTTGAATCCATATCATAACCATCACATAGAAACATACATCATGAAACATCTCATCACATAGGTACACATGCATATAGCTGCCACAAGGATGAATCTCATATATATATATATATATATATTTAATCATAAGTTTCATGATACAATGATGTCAAAATCATATGGCTACAATCACCCAAAGGTGTCATCATACAAAATGGTACAAAACTGATAAATAGGGAGCCCTCTAAGGCTATGATGAACTCCCTCCCTCGGAGACGCTTGGCCTCGACGGAGTCTGAGCCCTGGAAGGACCCACCTTAGGATCATCTCTCCTTCCCCCTCTATCTGGTGGTGGTGGAGGATCCATGACCCTACCGCTGGACGCCTGTCTCTCGTCCCTCCCTCCAGTTGTCGTCGATGTCTGTGATGGTCTATGGAAGCTCCTAGCCTGCTACTTTGGTGGCACCACTCCATAGTACAGGTTTTGCCAGTAACCTATCTCCTCCTTGGCTCATAGAACATAGGCATATCCATCTCTTGTGTCCTCTGTTGCCTATCTCCCTGCCCTCAGCACTGTCTCAACCTCTGTATAATGTTGGATAGCCTTATCTCTCTCTCCCTCAGTATCCCTCAGCTGTCTCTTGAGCCTACCCCTCTCCCACTCAAGATCCTGGATCTCATCTGCCTATCCCTGGCAGATCTCCCTCAACTCCAGTAGCTCATCCTCCTCCTCTCCCCCCTCATCCTATGGCTGCTCCTATGGTTTCCCCTATCCCTATCCCTATCTCTGTCTGGGAGCCTGTGTTGCTTGCACCTGTAACGACAATCCACCTCTGCCTCTCACTATGTGACCCTGTTGAGCCTTATTCTTCTCTCCACCCTCTCTCTGCGAAGCCACTCTCCTCTCTCCTACCACACCCTACCTCCTCCATCGGCCTCTACCTCCAGCATCTCCATCATCATCCCCATCACCTCCCCCATCTCCATCTATTAGCTCCCCTGGATTTGTCAACCATGGAAACGGATGCTCTGCCCAGTATGTAGTATACTCTACATCCATCCCTGCATCCTCTATCTCTGGCCACATATCCCAAGGCAAGGGAATCATCTCTACCAGCTAAATCACAGCATGATCATATGACAATGATGGCCCGAAGTGCACCTAATCCCTCACTGTTCGAGCATACATCCCGGAACCCCGTGACATCCGCTGTATCCTGTCAAACTACCTGCCTACCCTGTCCACCAACTACCTCTCAAGCACATATGACGTCCACCCAATCAGATACCTGCTCCTGAATGTATATTGTAGCTCCACTACATCATCCTCCCACTCCTCGCACTCTCGGTATGGCCTCCATACTACAGTGTCAATCTCATCAATGACCCTGCGCCAATACTCGAGTCTCCTAATCTGTGACTACGATGTAAGCATGTCATACAGATGCACAAAACTACGCCCATGGCCCCTGCCTCTGAAATGAATTAGTCATGTCACCAGCAGATGCTCATAAGCCCACACCTGCAACAATGTCACAGCCTAATCCTAATGATACATGGTATACAAACTGATGAAGCTCATAATACAAATGTGCCAGCAGACACGGTCCCCATGCAAATCTGGTATGCTATGTCACCAGTGTCTCCAGTGTACTCCCTCAACCCACAGCCAATCCTCATGTCTCCCTATCCGGATAGAGCAACACATTGATCACTCCTGCCAGTACTGCTGGTAGTGCTAATCTTGTCTGTGTCATGGTATCCCAAGCCACATGTCCAGCCCTCATCTCTAATCCCGGATCCTAGAACACTTGTCTCAGTGCATCCCTATCTCTGTCTTGATCATAGGGTACTAACTCTAGCATATCATTCCCATCTTGGGGCAACTTTGTATCAGTTCATCTTATCTTCTTTGAAACAACGCGACAAGCTACATTGTCTCAAAGAGGGGCAAAATGTAGACACCTAAAATTGTCCTGTCTAATTAAATAAATATTTTATTTATTTAATTACTTTAGCCTAATTCTTCTATTAATTAAATAAATATTTATTTATTTAATTAATTCATTTATCCTCTTCTAGCCTTATTTCTCATTTAAATAAATAATTTTATTTATTTAAATTATCCTTTCCTAAATTAAATAAATACTTTTATTTATTTAATTGATCCCACTTCCTCTATTAATTAAATGAATCTTTATTTATTTAATTAAATTCATTATCCTTTTCTACCTATGACACATGTCATTCAACTCTTAATTCCTACACTACCTACCCTCTCATTATTTTCTTATTTCTTCTACCTACCCTCTAATCATCGCCGACCATTTATCTTTTACACCTCTCAATCTTATCCCTTCATTTCTTATAGTGTCTTCTATATAAGAAGATGATTCCTTGATTATCAAGCCTGACTCCTCAACAACTACTCGACTACACTAGCATTCAAACTTTCATATGCAATCTAGCTATCAACCACATTTCCGTTCTTTGTTGAGCTCTTGTGCACATATAAAATCTGAGAGCAAATATATCAAGTAAGATCAATGGAGATCCAAACCCTATTGGACATGTGATGGTATAATCTTTGTGATTTCGTTTGATTTGCATTGTCTTAGGTAATCTTCATATGTTATGGTGGATCTTTGTTGTTGTTAGGCTAGGGTTTTGTGGTTGAATCTATTTAGTCTTTCAATATTGTTGTTTCCACTTTTCACCATATACAACCAATTTTTATAAGTAATTTTAAATGAAAAAATAAATTATATATTATATAATATATAATATATAAGATATAATATAATATTGTATATTACATAATACGTAATATATAATATATTATTATATTATATTTTATATTATATATTATATATTATATAATATATAATATATAATATATAATATATTATATATTATATATTATATAATACATAATATATAATATATAATATATAATATATTATATATTATATAATACATAATATATAATATTATATTATATTATATTATATAATATAATAATATATTGTTATTTTAAAATAATTTAACTATAAAAATTGGATATCCAATTTCTCTAGACAATAAAAGAGGACTGTGACAGCTCGTGGGTTATTTTTTACCCGCGGGCTGCACAAATTAAGCAAATCCGATATCCGGTTGGACTCGATATCCTATTTTGTGACCCAAATTTGCAAAAGAATCCAATAAAAGGTAGGATTTTTATTGTTTTCATCATTTTCATTCAATTTTTTGTATTTTTTTAATGTTTATTTGTTTTTTCATTCAAAATATGCTCCTTTTTTCATGAAAACTAGGTTTTTTTTAAATCAAATAAAAAATTGTTTAAATTTGTTAACTAAATTCAATTCTTTACATTCAATTAGGTTAAAAATGGGGGATAATAGTGAAAACATTGATCAACCACAACCACAACAACCAAACCCTCCTGCACAAAACCCTCCTTTGCCAAACCCCCTCTCAATTCAAGATTTCACTGCACAAAATTTGAACCAATTGAGGGGGATTGCAGATGTCTATTGTAAGATCCCTCGCTTGAACCCAATATTTGATCCCCTCACATTCATCATAAAGAGTATAGAAACCATCACTGAGGAGCACAATGCCGCTCTTTTGTGGTGAGATTCTATGAGGGAAAAATATCTAGATGGATTGTCTTATAAAGAGATCTAGGATCTCGAGATATCCAAAGCCAATATCGCTGCAATGTTTGTGAATCCCCGCACTGGTCAACCCGTAGACCCACAAAAAAGAAAACTTTCTATTAAATGGTGCACAAATAATGATATTGTGAAAAGCTTTTGGGATCGTTGGTGGATGGTTTTGGATAAACCACCCAACAGCAATCTTGATGTCCCCTTCTACTTCATCAAAAAATTGTATGTTGAGTTTGTTCTAGGAAACACTACTACATTTGGGGTTGATTTCCGATGGCCTATCGTCAAAATTTTGACTATTTTTCATCGGACTGCAGACAAATGAATCCATCGAAAACTTGTTGTTGGTAATTTTGATGACATCCTAAACTCTTCCGACGACGACCATGATTGCTCATCCGACCAAAGAATGTCGTCGAGCGTAAAGAATCCTCATCAGATGGACGTTAGAATTACGACGCCTATGAGGAACTTGCAACGATGATGACTACGACAAGTGTTCGACAATAAAGTATCGTTGGACATACAACATCCTCGTCAAATGTTTCTTCAATTGGTGTCAAAATTATGATGCCTGTCAGGAACTATGCACCGATGAGGATGTTGTTTGTTTGACGGTTTGGTTGTTGGTGCAAAGTTGGGTCGATGTTGGAATTCTAACGGTGATTCATTTTTATTTTTTTTAAAGAATACACATGCCAATTACAATGGTGCTTGTTGGTTCCCTTTTAGCATGTCCTACTAGATGGACCCAAGTAGTTCAATTTCAAGTATATTGGGATGAATTTCAATGCCATTTGGAATCCCACATGAAGCCACATTGATATTTTATCAATAAGACTTCTTATGCACTACTTCATACAATACAAAATTGACTTGATCCTCAAATCTCTTATTTAAAATATATCTTTAACACATCATTTTAGGAGAACAAAATCAACACAAAGTCCAAAATTAGTAAATTTAAGAAGTATCAAGTCAATTTCATCCTTGTGGTAGTTTTATTATGCTTGCACCCAAGAAAGATGACATATGGTGACTCTACATTAACTCTTGTGTCTCAACAAGATCTCAATGAAGAACATGTATCTCTTTCTACACATCAACAATCACTTGGGTCATCTCTGGGCACACTAAACCAAATCAACATATCATCAAGTTTCGATCCAATAATTTTTTTTTTTTGGAAAACTATATTCAAAATGTGAGGACTCTATGAATGGATGGTTATGCCTTTTGATAGTTTCTAATGCTCTTGTGACACTCGTGCCTGATAAAAAATGTTATCATTGTCTACATGGATGACATCCTAATCTTAACAAGATCTTAAAAGAATACATGCTACATGTTACACAAGTACTAAAAACAATACACCAACACAAGTTGCAAGCTAACCTTGATAAATGTATTTTGGCACCACACAAAATTAACACCTTGGTTACGTAATCAACCACACTTGCATTCATGTTGATCCAGACAAAATCAAGGTGATTAAATACTAGCCTATCCCATACAATATTGGAAGAACATATGCTACACATTGCACATGTACCACATATGCTATGCCAACACAAGTTGCAAACCAACCTCAACAAATGAAATTTTGGCACCATGCAAATTTAGTTACATTATCAACCACTCTCCCATTCAAGTTGATCTTGAAAAAATCAAGGTGACATGATACTAGCATACCCATGCAAACTCAAATAATTGCACAACAACATGAGTATGCATTAGGGAGGATCATACATCCATGAAGTAATCATGCTGAAAGCACAACAACATGATTCAACCCTATAAAGGATGAAGTATTTACATAAAGTATGAAATATACCTTTGATACATATAGTGCGCAAGACACATGAATACACATAATATATTGATCAAACGTAAATCTTGGATCATACCAATAAATAAGTACATATAAATACATGAATATATTTAAGGTGTGATTTGAATAAGGATCATACATGTGAATATATGTATCTTATAAAGCATGGGATGTTCATTGTAACACATAGAGTGTCTGTGAATTCACTTAAGCAGACATGTTGTGCATGGAGCATGAAGAATACACTCAAAACATGAGAAATAAAAATGAATACACATGAGTCATAAGGCATACAAATGAATACCTTGAAGCATGAAGCATACAATGAGCACTTAAAGCATGAAGCATACAAACAAATACACTTGAATTATGAAGCATACAAAGAATACTTAAATCATGAAGCATACTCATGAATATACTTAACACATAAAGTAGGAAGCATACATAAAGCATGAGGCATCCAGATGAATCCACCAAAGTCATAAAGCATACACTTGAATATATGTAGAGCATGAATTCTCTTAAGTCATGAAATATACATATTGTTACACGCAAGGCATGAGCATGAAGCATCCACGCAAGACATGAAGTAATACACACAAATACCCCCTAACGTACAATGCATATATGAAAAAGTACACATATAAATCATACAATGAGGAAATCATGTTGAAGACACAACGAACACATTAATATTCACAATTTATCAGGTATATATACATAAAACATGCATTTAATAGAAATATACATGAGACACATGGATGCACTTAAAGCATGAAGTATGAACATAAAACATAAAGAATACATATAGAGCATACACATGAATATACTTGGGGCAAGAAGCATTCATGCAAAACATAGAGTGTACACATAAGGCATAAATACATGTAGAGCATGAAGTGTACACATGAATTCACTTAAGGCATGCAACATTCACGTAGCATAAAGTATACATAAATACCATAAGATGTGCATACACGTAGCATAAAGTATACATACATACCATAAGATGTGAAGTGTACACATAAGACATAAGATAATTGATACATGTAAGTAAAGAATCAACATACATGAATATATGCAAGGCATGAAGTAATGCACATAATGCATGAAGGAGCTATGTAAAGCACAAACCATACATATGAATACATGCAAGGCTTGAATCATACTTGTAAACCATGAAGTAATACATAAATACACATAAGGTACAAGCATATATGAGAAAGGTTCTCATGGAGTGGACATGCTGAAGACACATCGATCATGAAGCATACAAGAGAGAGGTATTCATGGAATAAACATCTGAAAACATCTCATTCATGAAGTAACACAAATACACATACGATATAAAACACATATGCCAGACACATGACAGACATGGTGCAAGCACAAGGTATACATGAGGGAAGTGTACATATAAAACATCCATGGAGTAGGCATGCTCAAAACATATTAGACACTTAGCAGTTAAAGGCATACTCATAAGAATGCAATGCTGGTCAGATCAATTCAATTTTTGATTTATTTAAGAAGAGGGTTGAATCATTAGTTCTAATTGAGTAGTTGTTAAAGCAGGTTCATCCAACAGGTTAGCATAATCATGCTTTGAATATTGTCAATTACATTTGACAATATAATTTTCATGCTTTGCATCACAATGCTCCAATGTTGACCTTACCTAATTCTTTGTTGCTCATTGAAGCTTACACAAATGCTACAGAGGATGTCATGGGATCCATCTTGTTATAAGATGGTAAAATAGTATGCTACTATTCAAAGGTTTTCTTTTCAACAATGAGGGACTATCTAGCCTATGATAGAACTTTATGCATTAGTCTAGGCGATGAGAAAGTGTATAAAAAATAGTATGAGAAAGACTCAAATTATGGGGAATACAAATAGCAAGAAAATACATGATCATTGAGGGAAAATCTAAGATTGGTTGACAAATATAAGATAGCAACCATGCAGATCATACAACAGTGATAAGGAGAATGCCTAAATAATAGTCCATATGAATCACCAAGTAATAGCAGCATATAGTCACAATAATCCTCACACAAAGCAACCATGGAGTCAAAGAACACTGTCCAATGTACAGTTATAGCAAGATAAGAAATTTATATCCATCTATTCTATTGATACATTATTATAGGAGATAAATAGCTATATCAGTCCCAATGATGCTATAGGGCAGTCATACTGGATTAAGAGCATGCAACAGTGAATGTACTAGTATCAGCACAGTGCCAATGAAAAGATCATGCATGAGGAGCATTCATAGCAATCAATGGCACAAAGGAAGATCATCGCACAGTGTATATTTGTCACAAGCATTAGAAGTCACAAGCAAAATACAGTGTTTTGAGTCACAATAAGTGCCTTGAATTGTGAGAAAACACCAAAAAGAAGGTCATCTAGATTGTAGAGCAGCACAAAAGCCATAGATTGGAGGTAGAATACAATCATGAAGGCATTTTTTTTGAAAAGATGGGGTTAGAGCCCAATCATGGCAGTATCACAAGCACAATGTTGTCTAGATCATTTGACAGTCAACGGTGAAAACAAAGTCCCATACTTAATAGTTAAAGGACACTCCCAAAGTCAAGTACATCAAAAGAATAAAAGCAGCAGTTACAGTGGCTAAGGGTCCCAAAACCAAGAGATCAGTAATGTATAGAGGATTAGGTGCAAACACCATTATGATCATGATCATTGTCCAAAAGGTCACAGTCCATTTACTGGAGAACAATCAAGAGAGAAACAATGAATTAAGAATCAAAGCACAATCTTCCATTCATCAAGACAGTGGCATCAAAGTAAATACAATGAAAAATATAGTCTTAGAAAGGAATCTTGATATTAATGAGGACATTGGAATTTATAGCATTATAACTGATCAAAAGTCACCATCATGGAGGTATCCTTCATAGTCATATGATATAACAAGAATGAATAATGTATTGATAGCCATCAAAGAGTTTGTCATAGTGTTTTATTGCAGTATCATGATTATAATTTCAATCCAAATGCCTTCAAAGGAGCAGCTTCAACATAGCATTAACAGTCTAAGGACAGTTTGCAACCATGAAATTTATAAATAATTGAAAGTCCAACACAGTGAATAATGAAATACTGCTACAACAATTATTCATGGATAGTCCATAGCCTTATAAATACACCGATAAGGGCAAAAAAGATCACTATTATCATGGGTTTGAGAAAATACAAAATGATCAAAATATACAGTTATTAGCACTCATAAACTGTCTTAGAGGTTTGGCAAAGAAAAACATAGGTGTTCTCCTCATATAACATAGAGATATGAAGCAATAACGAGATGTGAGGTAACAGTTATAAAATTTGGATGAACTCAAAGAGACATTTACAAATATAGCCTACCCTTTATAATACCTAATTGAAAAAATGGATGCAATGCAAGTCCTTGTATCAATAATGTCTGGCATATAGTAAAAAACTAGAACAATAAATTCCATATAAAAGTGGTTAGACTTAAAATGATAAGGAAAATTTAAAAATGCTAAAAAAAATGTCAAGTAATAAAAAAACTTACAAGGATGAGGCATATTCATAACTTTTGCAGCCCCACCATGGATAGCAACACTATAAGAAACTCATACTATTAGTGTACATACAATACAATATGGGAGTTCATTATACCTAGCAACATGTGGTGTTGTTGTTCGTGTTGGCTCTATTGGACCCTGCAATTAAGATTTAATCTACATTATTCAATAAGATTAACTGTGCAACATAATGAAATATTGAAAAGTGTGTTATCTTATTGAGCTTCGCTTGGTTTCGAGAATAGTTTAATATTCTCTACTTAACAGGGCCAACCACATGAAGGTGGAAGCTCATTTGGCCCCTCCCCCCCCCTCCCCCCCCCCCTATGGATGGATCCATGAGGTTTACCTACTTGGTAGAAGTGTCACGACCTACATCCCTATGTGTGCTATGTGATGGATCCATGTCGCCCTATGACAAAGAAAAAATATAAAAACGTTAGTGAAATGAAACCAATAGACTTAGCAAAAAAAATTCATAATAAAATGGTATATTGGAGTCATTAATTGGAGGTTGGTTAATATAAATGGTATATAGTACGTACCACCCTCATGATAGTAACTTTGTTTTTATCTATGCGATTCAAATTATAATCAATTAGAAGCTCTTCTCCTGCACTTATTGATTTTATCACACATACAAATACATGATTTCCCTGGCGCGCCTCAAATATGCAATTGGGTTGTTTATTAGTTGACCCATGTCGCGTACTATTTATAAAACTTGCAATATTCCCTGTTTCTTTTGGCCTTCCATCAATGTATACAGCCACTCATTTACTTTGATCATTATCTTTTTGTTGTATATAATTTGCTGATAGTGCATACCTATGCATACTTTTTTTATATCAAACAACCTGCATCCAATTATTGTATTTGTAACAAGGTCTGACAAACTCCATCAATTCAACAACTTTGTTGTAACAGACCTTTATGGCGTCCATTGAAAATAGGCCCAAACCATGTAACGACGAAGGTGCTATGTGATATATCCTATCTTTAACACAAAAATCAATGTTTATTGGAGGGAGTTCCTTGGGTACCCATTGTTTCTATAGATGTTTGTACCTCAAGGAAACCTCAATGTCACCTTTGGTCTCATCATCATAAGAACATGACCCCCCTTGAGAAAGGAAAAATTTCATACATTTATTGAATTTCCTTCTAATCTTTTGACCTCTAGTTGATCTCCCTATTGTAGACCTACTACATGTCTCACTTTTTTTTTCTATTCCTGCATTTCCCTCACTCGAGGAAGACACATCTGACAAATACCTATTTGGTGGTACCTACACTCTATCAAATGATTGAGTTAGTTGGTAATGTGAGAGATATTTTGCAAATGAAGGTAATGTTGATGAAGAAGTTGTCCCTAAAGTTGATGTTGAGATTAAAATTTGAATAAGTCCAACTGGGGCCTCAAGTGTTGATAATTGTATTAGATTTGCTGCTAATGTCGAGGTTTGAAAAATTGAGGAAGTTTATTTTCCAAGTAATTTTAAAAAAATAAACTGTTTCTATAGGGTGTATTAACTTATACCTGTCGATCCATGAGACTATGCATGATCCTCGTTAAAGGGGTTCAAGTTCCTGCACATGTAATTCAATTATCTTATGTTAGCTAAAAATTACATTGTACACAACATGAACAACATGAACTTTGTAGACAAAAAGAGTATTAAATAAAAAAAATATGTTGTCATCATAATCATTCTAATTTTTTTAATTCCTTACCTTTACTCTATGTAGACTATGCAAGATCAACTAAAGGGTTGATGTTGTCTGTAGTCAATGACCTATTCCCACCAAGGGTGACAACGTCACACAAAATATATACATGAAATCAACACCATCAATTAAGCATCATAAGCATTACATTTATAAGTTGATAAACAATAAATACATATGTGTCATAAGCATCACATATGTATCATCGTATATGTAATTGAGCATCATAAGCATCACATATGTGTCATCATAAACATGTAATTCATCACATATGTAGCATAAATCACCATCCATCACATAGGTAATAAACAATCCACATTCTATAAATAAACACAAAGTTCAAAAAATGTCACATGTATGATCATAAACATGTAATCCATCACATATGTATTTTAAATCATCATCTATCACATAGCTAATAAACATTCTAAATTCCATAAATAAACACAAAGTTTAAAAAATGTCACATAAATAGTCACTCTCCCTATCTCCATCTCCTCGGGGTGACATAGTTCTACTATTAGGACTTTCTAGAGGTGGAACATGAATTAAAAACATTAAAAGGTGCATCATGAATTAATTATGTAATGGCATTAGAATTCAAAACATAATGAGTTAATTATGTAACCATATAAGTCAAATAAATTTCTATCAAGAAATCAATATTAAATAGATAATATACTATTAGCATACCTCATACATTTCATTCATGTCATTGATCTTCTTCTTCATCCAACTCATCATCATGACCATCATGATCATCATTGCCATGATGATGATGATGATGATGATGATGATGATGATGATGATGATGATGATGATGATGATGATGATGATGATGATTATGATGATGATGATGATGATGATGATGATGATCATCATCATCATCATCATCATCATCATCATCATCATCATCACCACCACCACCATCATCATCTTTTTCATCATCACCATCACCATCACCATCACCATCACCATCACCATCACCATCACCATCACCATCACCATCACCATCACCATCACCATCACCATCACCTTCATCATGATCATCATCATCAGCTTCTTCTTCTTTATCATCATCGAGTAACTGTCAATCGTGATCATCATCTAAATCATCTTCTACTTCTTTGGTATCTTCTTCTTCCATCGCATTATACTTTATCGACCTTCCTCTTGGATCATGTCTAACAACAAATGACCAACCCGGTTTATGTGGAACCTTTGAGTAAAATACCTGCTCACATTAGCTTGGAAGAACATAGGGCTCATCCCCAACTAGTTCAAATGACCTTGTATTAACCATTGTAAAACAATTATCATGTTCAATAATAGTTCTATCAAGATCATTTTTATTCAATTGTAACTTGTACCATTTGACGACGAACAAAACTAAATTGAAGGAATTAAAGTCACACTCAAGTATATCATACAAAATGCCAAAGTATTGATTTTGAGACTCTTGAGGATGTATGTCATTTCTCGATGAAATATTTGTCACCTCAAAGACTGCAGTTATCCCAGAATCAGAAGTTTTCTTCGTGTCATCCAACTTTTTGATGTGAAATTTATGACCATTGCAACACATAGCATTGTGTTGTTTGACCTGCAATATGTCAAACATGTAAAAATTATTGCATCATGAGTTGATAAACATATGGGTGATTAATAAATTTATACGTACCTATTTATCTCTTAAACCATATGCTAAATCAATTTCCCTTTGCATAACATTGGAATCTCCATTATGATGAGCTTCTTTAACCAATGAAGCCACACCTTCCCATGTTAATGTGCGACCAGAATGTTGACAACGTTCAATCCATACCGTCATCCAATCAATATTGTTTGCAATATTCAAATGTAATGCATCCCACTCTCGACCAACTATACAAAAAATAAATAGACATCTTACAATCGATTTATTTTCAAGATTAAGAATTAATTAACTACAATAACATCTTATAATTACCTCTCACTTTCCTCAATCTACCTTTCCCCGTTAAGTACTCCCCTTTGAATTTGTTAATGGGGTTGGGATCCCAAATGCGATCCACCTGGATCTTTGCTGCAAACTTAGGAAGATATTTAGATATGTACACCATAGTCTGGTATACTATATATCCCGCCACCATAGAACCCTCAAGATGTGCTCTTTGTTGAACCAAAGCCTTCAAAAATTTCAAGTGCCTCTCAACTATCCACATTGACCTAGTGTGTACAGATCCACACAATTCAATCTCCTCAACTTGGTGTATGAGGTAGTGTTCTTGTGTATTGAAAAACGCTGAAGGTAGACACTTTTGCATTTCACACATTAGATGAGGAATTTTTCTCTTCCAATATTTAGTATCTTCTTTATGGATTTATTTACATGACAACCACCTACAAGATATTCAAGATGCAAAAATATATATTACATAACAAGTAAAACAAATCGCAAATATAATATCTATACAATGAACTGAACAAATATCACTACTTACCTCATGTATTTTCCAAGATCATATATGACTTGCTTGACATTATTGTTGAAGTGGTATGGGAGAGATAGAGGTAGAACGTACTGCAACAATTAAAAAATTATCTTTTCATTTTTTTCTAACATAATACAATGAAAAGTACATACGCAGTATATAAATATATAGTAAATACACAAGAACATGAATTACCTTAATGAAGGTATGCCAATCATGCGTTTTCATCCTTGGCCCAAATTCACTTTTCTTTGATATGAGATTGTTTATGTTCGCAGCAAATCCTGTGGGAAATCGAATTTTTCGTATGACTTCTTTTATAGCATTGCTTTGCTGCTCCATTAATAACCAAGGAAGGTCACTTATATTAATTTGGTCTCCATGGCTATTTGATTGAATGACATTTTTCACTGCATGATTGGATTCCTGAATGTCACTACAAATTTTGACATTTTTTTTCTTTGTCACGCCCTGCATCCAATATTTTCCACAATGTCTCTATTATATTCTTTCCAATATGCATAGTATCAAACAAATGCACAATTTGTAACTGCTCGTAGTAGGGCAACCTACTAAATTGTCAGGGATAACTTTTTAGTCCTTTAGGAAGGTGGTCATTAATGCCTTGACAACCTTCACGATCATCAATCACATATTCAATAAACAAAACACAATAGAAAAGGTGTTTTATGACATAAACCATTAGATGGAATGTCATTACCTTGATGATTAATTCTATTATATTCCAACTTCCATAGGTGAGGTGTCATTCTTCGTGGCTTTGATGTATTCTCTTCTTTCCCATTGAAAAGATGTTTTTCAATATTTCAATACTTATGAATTTTGTGGAGAAAGTGCCTATACTCATCAAACACCTGCTTTCCTAAACTTTTTGAATGACGAGATTTCATCTTTGGACCACAAACTAGACATGCAAATTTTCCCTTTGTTTGAAGACCTACAAGATAATGTATAATTGGATTAAATATGTTAATTTTTTTAATTATAATTATCATGCACAACTTGAACACTATAACATACCAGAAAAATGTGTTAGCCCTGGGACATCGTGTATTGTCCATACACACATCGCATAGAATTGAAATTGTCTTTGTCCTATTGGTCTAGAGACGTCATACATAGTGACACCATTCCATAACTCCAACAACTCAATGATAAGAGCCTCAATATATACATTCATATCTTTAACTTGGTACTTACCTAATCGAATGAACAAAAACATTACATAATTATTATGACCATTTTACTGCAATATTTATAATTAAATGTGGATGACTATTAAATGATAAAATACCTGGAATAATCATTGCCAACATTATGTGCTCCCTCTTTATTTGCATCCATGGAGGAATGCTATTGTTGATAACAAAAACATGCCACACTGAGCAAACAGATCTCAGCTCTCCAAATGGATTGACACTGTCTGCTACCAATGAAAGAGTGAGATTATGAGGTTCTTCTTTAAAGTGTGGCCACTTTTCCTCTATGTCCATAAACGATGAACCATCCGTAGGCATTCGAATAATGTCATCTCGACATCTATTGTGTGCATGGTAATCCTTAAATTGTGCCAAGCTAGTGCACTTGAATAATCATTGCATATGTGGAATAATGGAAATATAAAGAAGAACCTTGTGAGGCACCCTTTTTGTTATTTGATCTGTTTGATATCTACTTATATGACATTCAGGGCATTCAGTTTGAAATTCACGTTGTTTGTGATATATAATATGATCATTTGGAAAAACATCTATTGCTTGATACTCCATTCCAATATCTTTTATAATGACAGATAATTCTAGGTATGAGTGAGGTAGAATATTTGATGGTGGTAACAAAAACTCACCTATCAATCTACAACAAAAAAATATAATTTATTAATATAAAGAATATTAATGATACATGATTCACCATTTATTAACTATAATGACATATATGACATACCTTAACATACGTGAGACTGTTATGTTGGATAAACCATTCATAACCTTCAAGTTCACCAACAACAATACAACGGAGAGAAGAGTTGTCTAGGAGCCTTCGTAAAGGGCCTCAAATGCCTTCTCAAGTAGAGGTAAATCATGAACAACATCAAGGTCATCTTCATCATCATGGTCAGTTGTGCCAGTACTAAATGTGTCATGGATCAATGTATTTGTACCATCATCTTCAGTTGTGTTTTGTGGCTTATGATCGTCATCTTCCATGGGATCATTATCTTTAGCTTTGATATTCACACCTCCATGTTCCTCCACTTCAAAAACCATATTCTCCGAGTTGTGTTGATCCATATCATGTACTCTGGAGTGCTCGACCTATATAAAATTGATAAACATAAATAAACCATGATCATGATCTCATCATCAAGTGATTTCTTATGTATATAAATTATTAAAACGATATAATGAAAAACATACCAATGGATGATAATCATGTCCCCCTTCAATGTGACCATGCAACCTACAATGTTTCTTAGTTGTTTTGATTAGAAGTCTTCTAGTCTTTAACCCCTTACAAATTTTGTAGGGACAATAACATTTTCCATCACCTTTTCTTTTCAAGTTAGACCACAATCTAGAAATTGTCTCCTTATTTTGTTGTTTGTTGATGTTCACAAGCAAAAAAATCGGGCTATAGAACTAGTTATATAGAAGTTGAAATGTTAGTTATGAAATCACGTTTCAGTATAATATACCAAATTAAATTACTTGAACATAGAAATTATCCAAATTGAACCAAAACTATTTAACTCTTCTTTTTCATCTCAAAATATATCTAATGGCTTTGTGGTGATTTAGAGCAGGTGATATGCTAATGGCTTTGTGGAATGCAATCCTTGTATCATATCTTAAGTTGACTAATGTCTAATTGGTGTAATCCATGAGTGTCTGATGTGAATTCATTATCAATGTTGTGAATTCATCAAGAGTATGGTGATAGTCATCCTTATAGGATCCTCTCAATACTATCCAAATCAGTCTAAAAGGAAAGTAACTATCCATTCCCATGCTCATGCATACTTACATGACTAATGCTTCCCTTGTGTATCCTAAACATTGGAGAGACCTTATTTGAATTGCCTAATCAATGTGGTTGTTGTCCTAATATGAAATACTGAGTTCTACCCTTGCCTCTGCATCAAACTTCTCACATCATGTTTCTTCAACAAAACACACTATTCTGATCCCAATCTTCCTCAATACCTTCAATGTAGGGGCATGCATAATGGTTTCAAAATACAAAGTCAATGATCATACAATCTATTATTCTAGACACCCTTGGATACATTACTTGGCTTCTAGGCTTGGAAAAACTCATATGAATTGAGCCAACACCATGAGGATAGGGTCAAGTATCATGGCAACTAATCATAATACATGAAGATGGGGTTCACACCTAAGTGTTGTCTCTCAACAATGCCACACTTCCAAAATTGTTAGCCTCAAGACTTCTCCTATTGGGTCAACACTCATTGATGGTCACAAGGACAAATCAATGTATCTAGGCTTCAAACCCCTTACTCTAGGCTTGGAGGACCCTACACAAGGTCTATGAACACTCACTTGGTATTACAATAGAAAGCGCCTTCCTCTAGAACTTTGTTTGCAACACACACATCATTGGTAATCATTGTTATGATGGATGGTATATTAGGATAGTAAATAAAATCCTTATTCTTTTTCCACACTTTGAAACTACAACAAGGTATTTGACTTGGCAGGGTCCCCACACATCACTTCAACACCAAACATTAGGAAATTCAACCTTTTGCCTTCTCAATGCATTTTTTTTCTTTCACTGGTTTTCTCAATCTGATACATAGGGATATCTCATATTAGACCTTTCATGGCATCATCACATGCACAAAATTCCCCATATGTCCCTGTAAGTCTAATATATTAAATACATTTCACCTAGCACTATCTGGTACAGATTCTTGTGTCCTATCCATATGTTTTCACACTACACTATCATCCTTGACTCATGTGTGTGATGCAGAGGTAGGGGCATGTATAATGGTTTCAACATACAAAGTCAATGATCATACAATCCATTCTTCTAGACACCCTTGTATATATTAATTGGCTTCTAGGCTTGGGAAAACTAATATGAATTGAGCCAACACCATGAGGATAGGGTCAAGTATCATGGCAAGTGATCATAATTTTTGAAGACAGGGTTCACACTCATTGATGGTCATTTTGCAACTCACCTTTAGTCTACATGAGTTGCAAAAGCTTGTGATAAGTATGGATGATTGTCTCCTTCCAATATGTAGTCCTTTCATATTTTAGGTGCATACACACTATGTTGTTGTTAAGTATTGATGTAGTCTTAAGACAACTGATGACTCCATTACATGTCCACACTTGGGTTTACAAACACAACTCTATCAAAACAAAAACAATATCACTAGTAAAACTATGACTGTGACACCCTTAGGACAATCATATAAATTTAATCTATTTCATTTGGTTTTGATCCACAAACCCTTCTGAAGGTTGCATAGGGTCCCCTCACCCCTCTCTCTGTCATCAACCACTTCAAAATACCAATCTCTTGATCTTCCCACCAAATTATTCACTCGTACTACCTTTTATTGTTTGATACATAGAGATATCAGACTGTCCTCATGCCCAAACACGTACCAAATCTAATTTGGAGCCCTGCACACAACATAATATGATACATAGCATGATACCCAAGTTAGGATGATACACCTATGGTTACTCCTACCCAAGTGAAAACACAAGAAGCAATGAAAAATGGGTGTGGACCAAGACAACTCAAGAATTATCATGGCAATAGAAGACCAATAAAATTTATTTTCAAAGCCTAAGGCCAAACAAAATGAAGAGAGAAGAAACATGGAGTCAAAGAAGCATGGAGAACAAGAAAAAGAGGATCTATATAGGCCCCCACCCCCAAGATAACTCCTCCAAAATTTTAAACTTAGGTGCACAAGAAACAAGATGAAGAACAAAGGCCAAAGTAGGTTGTAATTACCATGAGCCCATCCATCCAAAGTGATGAGAATCTAGATGTTCCTAAGTGGCTACTATTCAACTTTGAAAGGATAAAGAAGAGAGTATTGGAAAAAGTAAGTTTGCAAAAGATAATCGTTGAGGTTGAGGCTGCAAGGAAGCCAAAGAAGGCAATGACCTTGTATGCCACCTAAAACTATGCAAAAGGAGAGATAGTCGCAAACATCACTATCCCAATGCCAAATAAGGATAACTGAGAAATGGATCCTTTTTATCATTAGGGAACTCGAGTGAAATTTAGAAAATAAACTAAATGTGGAGAAGTAGCAACTTTAGATGCAACTACTGAGACTATAAAGGTAAGGATGCAAAAATGATACCAATCTAAAAAAGAAAGGAAGGCTATTTAGTATCATAGTACATGAACAACTCTTTAAAGATCTTGATGCCCCTTTAACTTCTCAAGTTTCAGGGATATCGATGCCTACTTTTCTTCCTAAAAAAGAAATGGAATATTTGTATGTTATGAAGGGTAAAGCTACAATGATGGATACATGGGTTATGGAGAAAATGAATCACATTAGAACCTTCTTTGCTAAGTTTTACAATGTTTATGATGAAGCCAGTAAGTTGGAATTAATAATGTCAGCCTATGCTAATCAATGGGAGAAAGATGCAAGGAAGTGAAATTAAAACGTTGAGTGAAAATAAAATCAAAGAAGCTGATGTATTGAGAGATGAAGATAATGGCTTCATTCAAAGTAGTCTAGACGAGCTAATATTCAAGCTAGAAATCACAAAAGGAAAAATAACTAAGATGGTAAAGTTCCATTATCCCATGTTAACTGAGCATCGGGCTTATGATGAATACATAACAATCGATTTGGGGGCTCATCCCTTTAGATCAGATAAGGATTGGTTGGACACTATATAAGTTATTTTGTCTAAATGGAAGGTGGAAGGGAAGTTTGGGCCAAACAGTAAATTTGATGAACAAGTCTTGAATGAATGTATGGGGTTAATTGTGGCTACATCTCATGCTGCTAATGTGGTGAAAGCCTTAGAGAATTCCATTACCAAACTAAATAAAGTTGTTAGAGTTGTTGACTTTCAAGTCAAATGGATAGATGGGCCAAATGAAAGATCTTTAGGCTAATATTTGTATAATTATAAGGAGTATAAGGAAAGGCAAAAGAAGGCTTCATCCACAAGAAATCCAAGTCTGAATTGATTTGTTTCAAATTTTGATCAAGTAGATAGCAAATAATGGATTCTTAGTTAATTCAAAGTGATGACCTAGAAAGCTTATCTTTATTTAAGTAAGGGCCCATCCAAATACTATTAGTGAACTGCACCCAAATTAGAAAGTTTCCTTCTTTCTACAAGCATTTCAACTTCTTCCTCTGCATACATGAAATCCAACTTCAATGTACACAAAGTATAAAGGAAAGTGTGAGTTGTCCACTCTAGTTCGGGCTAGTAATTACTCACTTTCTCTTATTTGGCATATCATACTTACTATTCTAGGGTTATTGGACTAGAATGAAAACAGTTATCAACTTGCATGTTGGATGGACTTCCTAGAGGTTAGGTAATTTTAGGCAAGTTGTTTCATAGAATTAAGGAGGTTTCCTCCTATAAATTGATGTTTTCAAGATATTTTAAAGGTTGGAAAATTGATGATTTGAGGCCTCTATCATAGTTTATTTCAATTTTTGCGGCTCTTTATTCTCTTTGTTTCATGATACATTTTATGAAGATAGTGGACTCAAGTGCTAGTGATTTGCTAGTACATGGTTAATATATCAATTTTTTGTCAATTCATTGTCTCATTGAGTTTTTGGTATTTTTCTAGTGTCTACATCTTCCATGATTTAAGAATGATCTAAAAATATTTATTTCAAGCTTATTTACTTCAAAAATCACTTTATTTATGCTAATATTTGGTGTTTGAGGTTAGGGTAAATTTATGGAAAAGGGAAGGGTAATATGTGGTTACTTCATTTATTCGCTAGATTTGATTAATTTAGCATGTCAAATGGATCTGAAAACTAACCATGTTGATAATGTATGCTTAGAATATCTGCTAGTAATTTGTTTTCTCTTGCTCCCTACTCTATCTTTCTTGTTAGAGTATAGTTGAGAGGCCACCACTACCTCAATATATTTTTTATTTTTTCTAAGTAGATGATAGTTCCTTCCTAATAGAAATCACATGAATCATTCAATCACCTTCTATCTGCAGATTCTACACTCATTTGATTCTCAAGTGTTCACAAGTTTGTAGGTCGAGAAATGGTGTCTGTGCTTTTGCTTCATTGATAGTTACTAGTGTTAATCTCTTTGAGGCAGCTCCAACCATATTTCTACTAAGGTCCCTCGCACGACCATATTTCCACTATGATCCCTAAATCTGCAACTAGTTTATGAGATTACAGGGTGTCCCCTTGACACTTCAAATTAAGTTTGAACCAGCCTTTGGGGCCGGACAAACCAACGTATTCCCTTTCTTGGATTTGTCAAGGGATTAATCCCTCCATCCCCATTAACAAGGGGTTATTTACTACATATATTATTTTATCCCTACTCTATTTGTTTTCCCTTGCTCCCTACTCTATAATATGCAAATCCAAAATTCCTCATGCAAATATTATGCAAATATGAAGATCCAATGAATGAATTAAGGTGAAGATTCAACAATTCCTCATCATGCAAATCCAAAATTAAGGTGAAGATTCTACCTTGAATGGTGAGTGTACCGTTTGATCTTACCATGGGTTGAAGTCGACGCAGAAGCCTGCGCAGGATTGAATGCACAAATGACTTGCCCTCTTTTTTTTTTTTTAAAGTAATGTCTATTGTCGTTGAAATTTTGATGAACGCGGGCACTTTTTTGAAAAAAAAACAAATTTCATTGCTAATGCCTTCTTCGTCAAAACCAAATGTGAAATTATTGTCGGAATCCAACGAATTCGGGCATTTTTTCAAAAAAAAATAAAATTTGGTCACAATATACCTTCTCCGTCAGAAACCTCCGTTGAAAATCTAGACCAAATGTATTAGTGAAAACATGTGAACTACTTTGACATCCGACCTTTCCAGGGTGTGAATTTAGGTATGCCCCAAGCTAGACCTGGGACAGTCAGAGTAGTCCAGGGCCCATATGTCCCCCCTCCTCCTATTGATCCCGCACCTCTAGTACATCATCCAAATATCATCTATGAGGCGGCGTTACGAACCATTTCGACTATTCACTCTTTGAGTAGCCTTTTAGTTTCTCGGGTAGGGGCAATAGCTCAGCCTTCTTTTGATTGTAGTGGTGCATCCGATGGTGCTGACATGTCCTCCTCAGCTCCACACATTTGTGTGCCCCATAGTTGTGTCATGTGTGGGCACCTATGCTTGGGTCCAGTTGGATAGCCTGTTGATCCTCCTGCGCACACTGCAGATTATGAGGTGCATGAGATGCATGATGCACCAGATGTTATGACAGGGACTGGGGGATACCCTAGAGAGTCCTCATATGCTACAGGAGAGGAGACACCTTCATCATACGTTGATGATGTAGTGGTTAGATTTGTATTTTCACAGTTCATTCTATATTTTAAATGAATATTTATAATCTAGATTATATTAAGTACTAATGTTTATTTGCATGGTCTATTTAACAGTTGATGATAGAGGAGGAGTTGACATAGATCCAGGAGGGCACCTTGACGACCATTTCATTTGGCCTTGATAGCTTTACGATACATATATTATTGCACCTAGCCGTTTGTATTTTATTGTACATACATGCTCATAATTTATATTGGCATTAATTAGATTATGTAGTAACTTGCATGTATATCTTATTTTACTCTTGTAGGGTACAAGTAGCATGAGTGCGGGGCTGTGCGATTCAGGATTGTTAGAGTATTCGGGTCTTTACTTGATTAATTAAGCAACATTTGTTTAATTATTTAAGTTCCCCTTATCTCTTTTACACTTAAGCTAACTTTAGGTGCATAATAATTAATTCTTTTATTAATTACTATGTGCAAACCTAGGTTTTCCTTTATAGGGTTTCTTGACCTATTAGAGGTCAATTCTTTTCTTTTGTAATGATGGATTATCACATTACACATTTTGTGAATATTGAGCTCTCATCTTTTGAGCATATTTCTGTGTATTTGTTTTTTCTGTTATTGCTTCCTTGCTTCTCCTTGTAATAGGTTTATTCAGCTTGCAAAGATCATTTGGGCTCCTATGGTGTTGTATTTCTCAACTCTCACATGGTATCAAAGCCTCAGATCTACAAATATCTGTTCTTGTTTTGAGATTTTTTGCATTGGAAGCAGATCTGGGGTTTTTGCAGAAGTTTTTTAATGCACCTAGGGATAGGCCTTTTTTTCTTGTGTAGGATCCTTCAGAGCCGAGCAGTGCAGCAAACAGGATCAATTTTGATGATCCATCAGTATCTTAGGATGTTATAGATAGTTTTGGGATGCCTCCATGTCTAGTTGGTATGCATATTTTGTATATGGACATACATTCACGTATATAGACATACATTTTGTTTGAGTTGGTGTTTATGCCATATTTGTGTATGGACATACACTTGTAATCACTTGACATTTTCATATATACAGAGGTTGATATTTGATCATATAAATTGTTGCTCATGTGTGCATGGTGGTATCATTTTAAACTTTAATCTTCAATTGAATAATTAACAATGATTAATAATAGTTATTTAATGAACAATACAATTCATTTCATTTCATCATAAGTGTTGTTTGTATAATCTTCAGATTATATATAATTCATTTCATCTAAATCGTAAGTGTTAAATTTGGTTGCCTTTGGCAACTTCACCAAATTTAATTACCTTCTTTCTCATCAGGCCTCCATGAGGTCAAATTTGGAAGACAAGTGTTTTGATGGATTCTCAATGTAAATAAGGTGAAATATAATCATTTTTTATGTAATACGGTCATCTAGACCAATATTTGTTATGTCTAGTCATACGTTACTCATATTGGCAAAATTGCTCAAGATTGCTCAAAAGTTGTAAGAACTTGTCAATGAGGGATTCATGTATCGAAATGATTCATCTTAGTTTTTCAAGATTCCCTACAGTTTTATTAGGGTGGCATTTTTTCAGTTGGTGAAAAATTGTGAGTCTCATTCAATCAAATGTTGTCACGTGGCTGATTTCTTGTTCTTCTCATTGTGATCACGAACTGTCAGTTCCAACATATCTAGTTAGGCATTCTTACCCTGTGCATGCTCCTATTTCCCCCCCCACTTGGTCGAATGCTTGGGGCCATACCCTACCGACGTCGTCCCTTGAGCGCCCTAAGTGCTAAAATTTGTCAAACTTTGATGGGCCCTAACTCAGAATTCATGGCATATGCGAACGATCTGTTTGAACCTACAGGGCCATGAGAGGGGTCTCTACAAAAGACTATCTCAATTTTTCAAGATTCCCTATGAATTTATTATGGCAACATTTTTTCAATTGGCGAAAAAATCGTCAGTCTCATTCAATCAAATATTGTCATGTGGCCAATTTCTCGTTCTTCTCATCGTGATCATGAACCGTTGGTTCTGACATGTCTAGTTAGGTATTCTTACCCTATGCATTCTCCTATTCCCTCCTCACTTGGTCGAACACTCAGGGTCATACCCTATTGACGTTGTCCCTTGAGCACCCTAAGTGCTAAAAATTGTCAAACTTTGACAGGCCCTAACTCAGAATTTGTGGCACATGTGAATGATCCATTTGAACCTATGGGGCCATGAGGGAGGTCCCTACAAAAGCCTATCTCTATTTTTCAAGATTCCCTACAGATTTATTAGGGCAACATTTTTTCAGTTGGTGAAAAAATCGTCAGTCTCATTCAATCAAATGTTGTCGTGAGGCCAATTTCTCGTTCTGCTCGTTGTTATCATGGACCGTCAATTCTAACAAGTCCAGTTAGGAATTATTACCCTATTCATGCTCCTATTTTTCCCCCCCACTTGGTTGAACACTCGGGGTCATACCCTACCAACATCATACCTTGAGCGCCCTAAGTGCTAAAAATTGTCAAACTTTGACAGGCCCTAACTCAAAATTCGTGGCACCTACAAACAATCTGTTTGAACCTATAGGGCCATGAGAGGGGTCTCTACAAAAGCCTATCTCGGTTTTTCAATATTTCTTATGGTTTTATTAGGGCAACATTTTTTTTAATTGGTGAAAAAATCGCCAGTCTCATTCAATCAAATGTTGTCGCATGGCTAATTTCTCATTTTTCTCGTCATGATCATGAACCGTCGGTTTTGACATATCCAGTTAGGAATTCTTACCCTATTCATTCTCCTATTTTTCCCCACCACTTGGTCGAACGCTCGGGGTCATACCCTACCAGTGTCGTCCCTTGAGCGCCTTAAGTGCTAAAAATTGTCAAACTTTGATGGGTCCTAACTTAAAATCCATGGTACCTGCGAATGATCCGTTTGAACCTACGGGGCCATGAGAGGGGTCCCTACAAAATTCTATCTCAATTTTTCAAGATTCCCTACAGTGTTATTAGGGCAACATTTTTTCAGTAGATGAAAAAATCGTTAGACTCATTCAATGAAAAAATATAGATAAACAAGCATTACACCATAGACACATAATGATCATCAAAATTTCCATGTATTGTATACACATAATCACAATTACACTTGAACGTGACATTCATGAATGAATATGCAAACATGATTTTTCATCATTATCAATACAACTACACCAATGTACTCATGTATAGATACATTGTATATCATCGATATAACTAAACCAATTTGCTCATGGACATCGTATATCATCATAACAAAGTCACATCAATTCACATCCATATACTAATACAACATCCCACTTCATCTGCATCAGACATCCTCATGTCCTAAGAGAAAAGCTTACGTAGAGCAACGCTTGCATATAAATGAAGACCAAAATAAGCAACCTTTTTATGTGGAATGAATGTGCTACAAGAAACAAATTATAACACTTAATACAAATTATTTTTTCAAATTATATATAGATCATTTGAAATATTTTTAAGATGTACAAGATTGTATAATTACGAAACTTACCAATTTTTCTACAAAGTCTACAAGCATAACTTTGAAGAAAGACGCATGTTGCTTAAAGCCCTTCTCACTACATTTCTCACTGTATTCTCTGCATGGTTGAAGACGATGGTAGATATTGTCATTTATGAATGGCAATACATTCACTTGACATAGTGTGTGAAAGTTTACAAAATTTAATCACATTGACAAAGTGAGGGACTTAGTGTTTACACACAAATTTTAATATCATTAATGCACACAAAGCATACAGTGTTGTGTTTGGCTGTAAATTTTTGCAGTTCTTGAAAAGAAAACTTAAAAAATTATTTAAATATTGACAACCCCAAGGAACATGTACCATCACCAAGAGAAAACTAGTAAACTACAAATGATCTAGCATGAACCTGCATTTTTAAGAATTGTTAGTCTACACATAAAATGCATGCATGAACATAAAGGCTTTATGATAATCACTTCAACTGAAATGCATGATAATAAATGAAAAGGTGGGATTATATACCATAAAAATACATCCCTTTGAATTATATCGAGTGAACCCACTATGTTGATGCAAAAATCATAATGCGATAGTGTTGTATATCATGAAAAAGACCTGCATGAGCATAAAGGTTTTGCGATAATTATATCATCAAAAAATGTCAAATAGTGTTGTCTATTATCAAAAATTGTAATGTTCATCAAATGCATGATAATAAGTCGTGTTGCAAAATACGTCCCTTCGAATTATATCGAGTGTACCTGCTATGTGTATGCAAAAATCGTGTTGCAAAAAAAAAGGTTCATCAATAGACCTACATTTTGAACACATCCTTAATATACACGTAACAAACTTGAACATTAAGGTTTTATGATCATTGTTTGAAATCAAATGCATGATAAAAAAAATAAGAGACCATTAAAGACCCACTACTCAAGTATGCTTGAAGTATCATCTCTTTGCTTAAGAGTATCCAGTAGTGTTGCATGATCAGCTATAGCCACTATTCATAGCTCTTTGGTCTTCAGTTTTGCTTGATGCTTCAACAACTTGACATTTGTAGCTATAATATGGTGTGAACACATGAGAATGGTTTTGTGTCTCTCATGGTCTTCAAATGCTGGTATTCCATTCTTTCTAATCATGTATGTTCGCAACCAAGTTGCCACAACAATAACTGAACTTGTAGGATATGTGAACCCATCATCATCTATCACTGGTTGTGTTTGCTTCTTTTTTCCCTGTACACATCGTGTGAACCAATAGTTTGATCTCTCTTCATTCCCTTGTGGTATGACAACTACAAAAACATGTCCTGTTTGTACAAGATCTGATAGACGGTCATACTCAAGTGAACTTTCCATGTCATTGTTTGACAAGGATATTGTTTGAGATAAAAGAATTAGATAGTATCAACCCACTCACTTGACTCTCATTGATCCCAATCACACTGAACACAACTCTGACAAACACAAGCCAATGCCCGTGTCCAAATGGTCCATGTACTTGCATCTAAGCTGAGAAATGAATGCATCTTTGAAGAATCTTTAATTGTTTGACTATCCAATTTGTCTGCCACTGTGCCCTCCTCAACCAACCAAAAGAATCTGGTCACTGCTGAATCAAGAGTACCTCCATGTGACAATGTTGAACTACACCAATCAACAATAGAAAGTGCATCAGAGAAATTTGCACCTGAAATCCTGAATTTCTCCTTAACTAGAGATCTCTTCAAACATGCACCTACTCCTTCATGCTCCCCCCTCCCATGCCCTGCCTTAAAAAACACCAAATATGAGGTATACGCCTCTCTGCATGCATTCTACTCAACCAATAAAACATACAGGAATTCTTGAATTGACCCGTACAGTTATTTGACCATATGAGATGTTGATCAATTGCAATATCTTTCTCATGCAAGAACTCAAAAAAATTCTCAAAAGAATGTTGCACATATTCGGAGGAGTGTATCTATCATCACACATATAAAAATGATACTCCCTGATTATCTTCCTGTCCTCTTCTGTACTATGAGGAGCATGTTTATATGTAATGTGAACAAAAATAGCAATTTGGATTGAATTGTAGTACTGAGACTGTACCTCATTCTGTGGTTGCAATGTATACTTCTCTACAAAATCAACCACCGATACAATAGTGTCAATTGGGAAAGAGTTCTTACACATCCTAAACTGTTGATCCAACCACTAAGACCTATGGGTGTGCCTTGCATACTTGTAGAAAATATTTTCCTTAGAATCCAAAATAAAATCAGCAACACTCACTTCTCTTGAGACTAATTTGCACCTAGAACCTTCACCTCCACTCTCCAAAGTATATTTCACTATCTCATATCTTTTTTTCTCAACATAATTCTTTCCAAACTCATGCTCGCTGCCCTCATGAAAACATGAAACAAACTTTGACAACCCACCACATTGTGAGCACTTCACATTCAAGCAATCATTTCTATAGAAATAGCAGCCATCATCTCTAGGGCATAAAAATAGATCTTGCAAGTCTCTTGATGATCTCGGAAATAACATTGCACCACACTCCTGCAACATCTCATTAGTATGCATCATAGAATGAATATGGCATAAAAGTTCATGGTACATTGAAAACTCCACATGGTACTTGCAACAACAAGTATTATGAATCTTAAGAGGGACACAATAAAATGGCTTCAAAGATTCAAAGGCCCTTTGTGATATTTGCAAAGTTGGATGTACTTCACAATAACTTTTTGTACAATATTGTTTGGCTTGATTCCAAGAAATGTTTGGGATGCAGTGTGCAGTCTCGGTTGCCGATTCTTAATTTCAAAACATACTTTACATTGGGTGATACTCTAGAATTAGAGTACCAAAATTGTTGAATTTCCTCCTTCACATTGTCAGTCAACTTTCTATCAACACGTGGAAGCCTCCCACCAAAATCCCATGTATCATGTTGAAGTCGATTGTCAAGTCTTTGTCTGCATGCAAGTGCTCTATCCAAAGTTTTACAGTTTATGTTCAAATCAACACAAGTTTGTCTCATTTGACGAGCCTTCCTCAATTGATGGCTTACTAAGGAGGTTGTAATCACTCTTCGAGCGTCTCTCTTATCTCTTTCCTTGGTATTATTTCCAATAGAATTGAGAGCATTAAATAGATTTTAGACAATAATAGAATTTCTCTCCATCTTCTTGTTCATACGAATCTTCAATTTGTTTAGCAATGGTCTCATCTTTATCATCGTTAGCAATTGAAAAAAAATTTGGCATTGCTCGATCAATGTCTTATTGCTAAAATTTTGGTCGAAAAGTTGTGTAGCCCACAATCGAATGGTTCTTGTTGACCTCTTGCCTTCAAGATTCTCAATAATGTTCTCATCAATTTCAAGTAACCATTTTGGGGTTCTTGAAGGTCTTGGATTTGGAATTTGTCTTTCATCCATGAGAGGGTCTTCATTTTTGAAGTAATTAGTTGTTACATATTGTTCACTTGGTTGAGCAATTCCACCTTCAATGTCAAAGTTTTCCACATTTTCACCTCCAATGTCAAAATTTTCCACATGTTCACCTCCTATGTCAAAATTTTCTACATTTTCACCTCCAATGTCAATTTTTTTCATATTTATACCAAAATTGTGGACACCTTCATTGTTAACTCCCAAATTTTCACTTTCCATTCTCACATTTTCATTCGTAAATTCAACATCATGTTGAGCATTTTCACCATGTTCAACATTTTCACTTTCAAAATCTACATTTTCATTTTCAATAACTTTCTCAACATTTTCAAATTCAATTTCCTCTTCACTTACATTAGCAATATTTAACATACCTTGTCTTCTCCTCCTATGACCTTCTCTATCTCTTTCTCTATACACTTTAATTTGGTCATTTGAAAGTTTTCTTTTGTGTTTAGACTTCCAACGACTACTACTCCCCATTTACCTCCACAAAGATTCTCCTAAATGATTGACAGTGTGAGATTTGACTTTAAGAATCTCTCAAAAGCACACATTTTTCTCAACCCATTTGAAAACCCGTGATTGTCGACAGAAACCAGAATGTGAAGAATGTGGGCCTCTGGAATCCACAAAATGACCCACAAGACTCTTTTTTTATTTATAGAAATTGGATATCCAATTTTAATGCATAAATTTGGGGTCCCAAAAATAATTCCCATTGTTGCTTTTTTTTTTACTGATGCCACATTAATGGTAGTGGCAGAAATTGGATATCTGAGTTGAGTACTCATATTTTAGAGAGAGAGAGAGAGAGAGAGAGAGAGAGAGAGAGAGAGAGAGAGAGAGAGAGAGAGAGAGAGAGAGAGAGAGAGAGAGAGAGAGAGAGAGAGAGAGAGATTATGGTAGAGGGAGAGAGAGGGAGATTAGGGGAGGGGGGAGGGGGATAGAGGGGGGAGGGTGAGGGAGGGTGAGGGAGAGAGAGAGATTAAGGGATAGGGGGAGAGCAAAAGATTAGGGGAGAGGGGGAGAGAGAGAGATTAGGGGAGAGGGAGAGAGAGACTAGGGGAGAGGGAGAGAGATTAGGGAAGAGAGGGGGGGAGGGGGAGAGAAAGAGACTAGGGGAGAGGGAGGGAGAGAGATTAGGGGAGAGGGGTCATATGACCCCTTAGGAGCCATAACGACCCAATATGGTGTCATAAGGGGTCATATGGTGTCTTAAGGGGTCATATGACACAATATGACCCCTTAGGACACAATATGACCCATAACGACACAATTTGGTGTCTTAAGGGGTCATATTGTGTCATATGACCCATTAAGACACCATATGACCCCTTAGGACATAATATGACCCTTTACAATACTATACGGTGTCATTATGGGTCATATTGTGTCCTACGGAGTCATATTGGGTCCAATGTCCCCTTAAGACACAATATGACCCCTTAAGACACAATATGACCAATAACGACACAATTGGGTGTCGTAAGGGGTCATATGTTGTCTTAAGGGGACATAGGACCCAATATGACTCCATAGGACACAATATGACCCATAATGACACCGTATGGTATTGTAAAGGGTCATATTGTGTCCTAAGGGATCATATGGTGTCTTAAGGGGTCATATGACACAATATGACCCATAGCGACACAATTTGGTGTCGTAAGGGGTCATATGGTGTCCTAAGGGGTCATAGGACACAATATGACCCCTTAGGACACTATAGGACCCATAACAACCCAATATGGTGTCATAAGGGGTCATATGTTGTCCTTAGGGGTCATATGGTATCCCATGACTCCTTAGGACACCATATGACCCCTAACGACACCATATGGTTTCATAACGGGTCATATGACCCATAATGACACCATATAGTGTTGTAAAGGGTCATATTGTATCCTAAGGGGTCATATGGTGTCTTAAGGGGTCATATGACATAATATGAACCCACAATATGACCCCTTAGGACACCATAGGACCCATAACGACCCAATATGGTGTCTTAAGGGGTCATATGTTGTCCTTAGGGTTCATATGGTATCCCATGACCCCTTAGGACACCATATGACCCCTAATGACACCATATGATGTCCTAATGGGTCATAGTGTGTCATAAGCTGGCAAGATGAACCATTGTTACAATATAAAAAACAATGCCAATACTGCTTACAAAAATTTGACACCTAAGGGGTCATATGGTACCTAAGGGATCATAGGACACAATATGACCCCTTCCCCTCTCTCTCTCTCTCTCTCTCTCTCTCTCTCTCTCTCTCTCTCTCTCTCTCTCTCTCTCCTAATCTCTATATCTTTCTCTCCCTTTCCCCTCCCTGTCTGTCTCTGTCTCTATCTCTCCCCTAATTTCTCTCCCTCCCTTCCCTCCTCTCTCCCCCCCCTCTCTCTCTCTCCCCCCCCATCTCTCTATATCTCTCTCTCCCTCCCCCCTCTCTCTCCCCCTAATCTCTCTCTGTCTCCCCCACTTCCCCCTCTCCCTCTCCCTAATATCATATACTAATATATTTATAAATTAATATATTGTATATTAATATATTAATAAACAATAGATTATGTGCAAATTTAGTTATCTATCTCCCCCACTTCCCCCTCTCCCTCTCCCTAATATCATATACTAATATATTTATAAATTAATATATTGTATATTAATATATTAATAAACAATAGATTATGTGAAAATTTAGTTATTGAATTTACTTATTAAAATTGGATATCTGATTCTTGTTGTACAAATTTCAAATTTCAAATTTTGTCTTGGGTTTGCTTTGGGATTTGGCTTGAAAGTGACAAGCCGAGAAAGTCAACTGAAAAATGTGTTTTTCAATATTCCTTGATTTTCCAAACTTTACACTGGTGGCTAACGACTTTTTTTATAGCCAAAATTGATAAAATGAAAAGGGTTTTTTAAGGACATTCTCAGCTTTCCAACAATATAAGGCTTGTCTTATTTTGACTTTAATAAATTGTTATTATTTATTTTCTAATTGAATTCTGACAAAAGTCCTAATTGATAGACTGATTGAGAAACACTCATAACTTTCAAACAGTATAACATTTTTTGAATCTGAAACATGCATCACATCCTATACTTTGTCTACTATAGGGAAAAATTAAAAAAAATGAATTTCATAAGGTTTTGACCGAGTTAAGGTGGTTATACGTAGGAGTTTCTAAATTTCTGAAAAGTTGTAGTAAAAAATTCATAAATAATTATAAAAAAATATGTGTCACATCTAGACATGAGTCTAATACTTATATAAAATCTTATAAAAAAATATTATGATTTGATTTTGATTAGGGTGGTTAGACATACACCTACTTCTTATATTTTTCCTGAAATTTTAGTACCACTGCATTGAAATTTTCATCAAATAGGATTTTTTTTTTCCAAAAAACAACTAGTAGATTAGAAACTAAATTCAATTTTCTATAGATTCTCTTCTTACATATTTTAAAAATAACGTTCGTAACTTATTCAAATTTTCATGTCAAGTTGCATAACTCTGATTTTCTGTAATTTCATTGCCACTTAAGGGCCTATTTTGGCACACCATGATCTTGCACATACCCAGATCTTTGAGCTCTGCTTCAATTTCATCTCTGATCACAAAGATATTCCCAAACTTAACATTGTTCCATTCCTTTATTCACAGGGGCTTTCATCCACCAAGCTTTGATTAAGTCTTTTAGACCAAAGTCCCACAACCATATTTTTTCAAATTTAAAAGGACATCAAATCAGAATACTGTCTAGGCATATCAAGCGTTCTATAGGAAAATGATTTGAAGCAACAATTGATTTGACCCCCGCTTCAAAGATTAAAGGTTTGGAAGCCCAATTTCCTCCCAAAAACAAATCTGTCTAATTTCTCATCTATATGGTCTCCTCCAACTCTATGATTGGATCAGGTGTAAATTCCTTTGTTACTCTTAACTTCTCACAAATCATTTTCAGATACAAAGTTTGGAAACCCACTTCTGAAGTAGTAATTCCCACATTTCCTCCTTTCTTGTCTGTCGAGTCCAAAATGGCATTGAAATCTCCCCCAAGCACCACCAATTCCTGAAACAAATTGCTTAAAATCACAGACACTCGTTTCCATGTTTCCAATTGCAAGTTATCTCTCATTGGACCATAAAAATTACTCAAAAAGAAATCACAGTTAACGCTGAAAGAGTGGATTTTGCACAGTTGCCACGATTGAGAATTGATGAGTTCCTCCACCTTAATGAGAATAGGATTCCAAATTATACCAAGCCCACCTGAGGATCCCACGATACTTGAAAAAATCCCTGCCCACGATCTCCATAATTTCATCCACCCTTCAACCTCCTCCAAACTCATCTTTGTTTCCTAAAAATAAACAAGATCCGATTTCATCTAGTCAAGCCCACGCTTGATCAAACAACGTTTGTCAAGGGCATTGTAACCCCTAACATTCCAACTTATGAGTTTCATTTTCCTTCAGGAAGGGGGCCTCCCTTCCCTACTATAAGTTTGGATTGTCCTTTCGCATTCCCAACCATAGCAATCTAGATTCTGTTAGATTTCCTTCTTCTGGACTTCTTTTCCCCTAAAGCGGTTTTATCAAGTTGGGAATCATATTGATTGATGGTACAACTCTCAATTATGTCCTCTTCATCAAAAGTACCCAAATCATCCTCATCTTCCTCCCAAATGGTATCTTCTCCCCTTTCTTCACACTCAATCCTTATGACATTATCCATACTAGCACAAAGAACCTGTTCCTGATGCAGATCTCTTTCTACTTGTCTTTCTTTATGTGATCCTTCAACACTCACATCCAATAAATTCATAGAAGCTTCAAACTTATTTAAGGGTTCTTCTACTAGATGCACAACATCCAAATGGATTGTGTTCTTGTCCCCACCAACCATATCTACTATTTGTTTGTTTCTTGCATTTGCTCCATATTACCCATTCTCATGCACCTTCATGGAAGGTGAAGCACCATTGATCGGTGCCTTTGGCTTCCCTGTCACCTTGTTCCCACCCGCAAAATATGCAACTCTAGCTTCCAATGAGGACTCAACAGAATTGCCCTTAGGGCCTATCAAACAGTTCTCCTCTGAATGTCTATCTTTGTTGCACACCGAGCATCTTTCCAATTGATCTCCAACCTCGATCTATTGTAACCAACAACCCACATTTGTATTTATTTCTAACCATGCGGGTAATGGGAACTAAGATTTCCACCCAATACAAATTCTAGCATACGAACTAAAGTCATCCTTCTCAATAGATTCATCCGATTTGAGATAGAAACCTAGTTTATTCTCGATCATTTGGAAAGTCTCCTCATTCTAGTACTCCCTCGACAGATTATAGAGATGTAGCCAGACATGTACTTCTTCCAAGGGGGCCTTAATAGGACTGAAATTTGGATCCCAATCTCTGATATAAAAACCTCTACCTCCCATGAAGAAAGGCCCATTATTCAACACCTAGTTCTTATCCTTACTATTTTCCATGATGATCAGGAAAAAGCCATTTTACATTGTCTTTATCTTCACTTTAAATGGCCACTTCTCCTCACACCATTTCTTGACACAACACACGGTCGGCCAGTCCCAAAAAAATTTTAGCAAAAAACCCCTCTCTCTAAAGAAAGAAACCAAATCATTCCATCTTTTGCAATCCAAAAAATAAGACAACTTTTGGGATTCCATCGATTTAGGTTTTACCTTTTCTAATGGCTCCGATCTAGGGATCTTCTTCGGCCTCCATTAATTTTCACAAACCTTATGCCAATCCATTTTTGCTCCTACATGACCATTATTGTGATTGTTGAAGCTGTCTTCGTGATCATTTATGGGTCTTCGAAAATCCTTTCTCCATCTACCTTTAATCTTGTCTTCTGTAGCAAACCCTGACACTTTATTCTAATCCTCCTAGGCCCACGTAGGTTTTCTCCATGACTGGAAACTTGGATTCGCATAGAATCTTGGTCGGTCATTCTGCCTGAAGTCTCTGAACTCTTTGGGTTACAGCCCCAGTCTCCTACGCATCGACATAGCTTTTGACTCATTGTTTGACCTATGAAAAGTTATTTATATTAATCCAAAAAGGTTTTCTTGATGCCGATTTTCTAGTCTGCAAGGTTCCATCAATGAATTTGATGATTTTTTTTGTGTTCGTGTTTCAATAAGTGACAAGAATTTGGAGCCTTGATCCCCATCCTTGAACCACTAGAGATGAGCATGTAGTTGTGTACCTTTAGCTTTATAAACTTCCAATTTTCTAAGTAAGCATTTGGTATGAGAAATAGATTGTTGATGCGTAAAGTCATGGTGACTGGTAGAAAGAAGAGAATGACCACGATTAAGTTTTTTTTTCAAATATTTTCAAGTCTCCACCGTTTAGTAGCAACTCTCCAACCACAATCATGAAGGAAAGAAGTATAACGTGCTATAGTTTTTTCCCACCAAATAATCCATCTATCTTGCTTGAGTTTTCTCCTAGCATTCAAAGTGGCTAAAGACCAATAATTTAGTCTTGTTGTTTGAGGTGAGTCACTTTAAGTTCGAAGGAGAGATCATTAGGAAGAGTAGGGGAGTTAGGGAGGGTAAGAGTAGTGGAGATGGAAAAGTGGTAAGAAAAGATGGTTGTAAGGTCAAGATGGACTAGAAGGCCAAATGAAGAGTGAATGAATAAGGAAAGATATAGTAGCTGGGAGAAATATAGAACCTATCTAGATGACTCAGCTTCAATAAATAACCTTCATTATAATTAGAGAAAGTGAACCAATGAGGCATGTGAAGGTCTTTTATGTCTAAAAGTGGATCATACACACCCAAAGCATTATAGGTAAGAGTCCAAGCATCAAATTCCAATTTAGAAAAATGATAATATCTATCATAACTATGGTCAATGGGGTGTTCCACCATGTTGAAATCACCCCCAACACCCAATCAACATTAGGAAGGTAAAGATGCATCCATTCCCAAGGTAAGGTTCTTTCAAAAGGTGTGTTGGAAGCACAAAATAAGAAAAAACCATGTAATGTTCCATGAATAATGACAATAACCCAAGTGCAATAGTTATAAGGGTCACTCTCAAAAGTCACCACATGTTTAACAAGCCACGGGGCAAGAGGAAGCATAGTTCCCCCACAACCATTAGGATGATTGGTGTGGAAGAAGAGCACATTTTTCCAAATGGAAGCAAGTGTGACTTTTCTACAAACACTGCTAGCTTTCACTTCTTAAAGCGTGACTATATATCTGATTGATTAATCTAGATGGATTGTTTGACAATAAACTTCTAACAAGGGATTGTTATCCCTCACACATATTAAGACTGGATAATACAATTCATTGAGAGAAATTAGGGAGAGTTTCCTCATCCCACCAAAAGGGCATTGAAATGATCTTATGATTGACATGTCTAGAGAACTAGAGAATGTTATAAAAGATAAATTTTATGAGAGGGATCAAGATCATGATCGAGCATCCAAGGGGGCATAAGTGATAGGGGGTAGCCCAACTCAAAATAGTTAGTGGGGATAGATGGGAGGGTTGCCTTCCTTCATCTTAATACCCTTGAGTTGTCACCAAGGAGAACATATTTGAAGGAATGAAAACTAGGGGTTGATGAAGATTGAGGAGGAGAGGAGGATGTTGTAGAAGGATGTGGGGAAGCAGAGGGAGTGCAAGTGGAATTTTTAGGAGCTAAAGTTGGGTCTTTGGTAGAGACAAGGGGTTTTGGAGGATTAACAATAGAGGAAGGATTAGTAGCAAAAGATGGATTATCAAGGTGAGAACCAATGGGTGACAAAGTTGTAGAATGTAGTTTATGAAAGAGGTAGTTTTGTTTAAGATGAGCTTCTTGATGATAGTAGAAACAAGCATTTGGTTTATTTAGGTAAGAGATTAATTGATAAAACTCTAAACTTGGTCCTACAAGTTTGATGGTTTTAGAAAGGGGTTGAGTAAGGTTTATTTCAATGCAAGCATGAGGTTAGATGTATAGGTTGAACCATTTAGTAGTATTCTCTTTGCACCATAGTACATTATATAGTTGGAAAGCTATATCATTGGTGAAAGGATGAAATGCAAGATTTAGGAATGGGAACTCAACCCACATTTGATATTTTTATTTTGAGATACCTTCAAGATGAAATTCAAGGTCTTGTGCCTAAACATAACAAATCTACCAAAAAAATATCCATGTTCCATACTACAAGACTGCATGGGCATGTTTTGCGCATCCATAAAAGTGTAGGCCACATAAGCCCTACCCAAACCTCTAAAATTCTTGTGACCCAACCATTTAGTTCTTGTGTGTTATGGGTCCATTTGAAAAAAACTTGTTTAGTTGGGACTCCTTTAAGGAAAATTAAAATTACTGCTTTAGATTTGTAGTCTAAAATAGCTTCTGTAATATCATCGAGAAGATTGAAAGAGAGAATTTTACCTTTAGAGCAGCAATCGGGAATGATATCTAGGCATGTGTTTAGAATGTTGGTATCCTCCAACACCAAGATCTTGTCAAGGTTATTTGATTTTTCCTTCTCTACTGCTCCACTTTCAGTCACATTTTTTTATTGTTGACATTTTGGGATTCAATGATCGATGGGATTTTGGATTCAATAATTGTTTAGTCTATGAGGCAGTGGGAATGCACTAGGGTTCTACATAGTTCACTTTCAATGTGTTAGCCTTGTTTTGATACCACAAAATTTGAACTTTTTGTGTCAAAATGATAAATGTCATAGTCATTATAACATTAATCAGTCAACTCTAGTTACAAAATAATAGTGTCGCGTGTCATATACTTATCATTTCCTTAACCCATCCTTGCAATTCCATGTGTGATTGTATTTACGTTGAAAGGCATGACCATTTGAAGAAGAGCCATCCCCCATTCAGTCATGATCTTGAAAGTAGTCATGACAATGCAACAAATTGGGAAAATAATTAAAATTTACGAGTTTGGGTGATTTATGCAAAACTACTTGGAAGGGATGTCTAAGTCGGTATTTTAACCCATGTGGTCAACTTTTGAAACAACCCACTTCATCGTTTATAAAATTTTAAACTTTCAATTTTTGGGCAATTAATTGTAGAAATGGTTAAGTTTTAAATTTTCTTAGTCTTCAAGCTTTCAAAATGTTGGGTTTTGGTTGCTAGCACTATATATATTATGATCAATTTTTGGTGAAAAATATAAAGCTAGTTTAAAGCTATGCCTCATTCTTTGTTGAACACAAAAGAGGCAAAAATGACAAAGTGTGTGTTTAAAAAATGCAACTTTGCATTAAGTTGTGGGGGTTCAAAAGTGAGTGCAAATTTTGCATTGAGTTGTGGATTTTGAAAAATAAGAACTTGTGACTTTTAGAAAGTGAACGCAAAACATGCATTAACTTGTCTATTTTGAAAAGTTAATGCATTAACTTGTCACTTTTGAAAATTGAAAGCAAAGCATGAGTTAACTTGTGACTTTTGAAAAGTGAATGCATATCACATTAAATTGCCACTTTTGAAAAATCAACACAAAAAGAGATAAATTGTGAATGCTGAAAAGTTTTGAAAACCATAACTAAAGTACTACACAAAGAACCTCCGCAATGCTGCAAGATGTACACAAAATGATTTGTTGAAAAGGGCTTTAGAAACTGAATAAATGCAAATAGAGGCTTAAATCCAAATTCCATGACTGCTTTAGAAGCCTTTCTTATTACAGACAATGGTATGCATCATCATTCTCCACAAATAGACTCTACAAATCTACTAAAAAATAATTGTATTATACGAATTTGTAACTTTATCAAATACTATTTTAAATATGAAAAATAACCATTACGCATTCCAATCTATCCGTACTCTGTTATCTGTACACTAAATCCCTTCTACCCTGCACTACAAATAATGTTGGGATTAATTTTCATTTCTTGGCAGTTTCTCCATGACATATTCTCCAACTCTCATTCTCTGTATTCTCTACTCCAAAGACTTTCTCGTACTCTGTTCACATAATTGTCTCTTTTCTAGTGCACACTTTCTATACTCTATGCACATTGCATTCACAAATCTGCCTGCGCACTTCCATTCATGCTCTGATATATGTCTTTTGGCTCAGCCCTATGGGCCATCTCAACTGGTCCACTCTGTCCTCTTTTAATATTTGCATTTCAAACTTTTAATGGTGCCCCTCCCTTTGTCTCTTCAACTTCTGCACAGCAAAAAACTTCTCAAATTCTTTATTTTGACGTATTAATATTTCATATTTCCATGCCCTTTCAATTTCTTTTCTGCAACCTTGGCACAATCTCTTTAATTCTTATGACGTTGCTGCCCTCAAAATAATATATATGCTGTCCATAACACTCCCACTTTGTCTTTATTTGGGTGGTTTGAAATTTTATTCAAGTTGCCTGCATCAATGGTCATCCTGACAAAATCAATAATTAGTTCTTTTTTCAAAGTTATGCGTTATTAGTTTAAAAAAATAAAAACGATTTCTGTTATTAATATAACTAAAACTTACAAAATAAGTCTTATTTTGTGAAAAGTAATAAAACTCATAGTCAAATATGGTTTATTACTTTTAAAACCATTGTATTTCAAAAAGGTTGTTACAAAGTAGTTACGGGATAGTTATTTTAGGATAGCCTATAAATATAAGGCTTCTACATTGTAAAAGGGATTTTGATGGAGGGGAAATTCTGGAGGAATTTTTTAGAGATACTTAAAAGAACTTTTATGTATGCACTATGTATAGTAATATTGTTGGAATACACATAGAGCATTGCATGATATAACATTCACAGACAAATGATCTACATACATATACTTCACATTATACAATTATGCTATATTCTCCTATGTTGCATCTTATGTCCTATTCAAAATGACCTAGCAGACTGACCTATATACCCATTACAAACAATATGCCTTATGTCGGCTTACATTACAAAAGTTATTCAATGTCGGCCTCGACAATAATTACAAAATGATTTTCTAAATAAGTCTTCCTTGATGTCGGCTTCCTTGAAGTACTGATGTTGGTGCCGGTGTCGGTGCCTATGTAATCCTGGTTACTCCAATGTCGGTGTCTGCTGGTATATGCCTCCTAATGCCGGTATATGACTTCCATCTAATCTTGTTGTCATCAATGACAACAAAATGAATCCGATGAGTGTCAATTGCCAACAATCTCCCCCTTTGGCATTGATGGCAGGACTCATGTGAAAAATGGATTCTCTGTCGGTTTAACTGAAATATGCTCCCCCTGAGCAATACACTCCTTCTGATATCTTGATATCCTTCCCATGTGATCATGTCTGATTTTTCTGATATTTTTCACATATATACATACTCCCCCTTTGGCATCAATGCCAAAGACTGGTGAAAGAATTGAAAGAATTCAGAACAAAAGAATGAATAAAGACTGTTAATTTCACTGGAGCTTGACCAACTTCAAAATTTCTGGGTAAGCCTTATCCAACAATTGAAGATATGTATCCCAACCGGTTTTGAAGGTGTCAGATATGGATGCTAGTCCACTTAGTAAGTGGGCAAGTGTTTCCTTCTCTTTGACATCTGTCGGTGTGGGTTTAGCAATCATGTCCATGGACTCTCTCTTATGAACACCCAATGAATCTAATCTAGGACTTACCAGTCCTCTCAGACTTCTTGCTCTTCATATGATTTTATCTCTCTCCTTCTCAAAAGAAAAAAATTGGTTCTCCAAGGACAAAATTTGTGCATCAACAGATGTTGTTAGTGCGGTTAATCCATCAAAAGAGTTTGCAATGCTAGCTACCTTATCATGTAACTCCTTTAATCTGCTATTTACATTTGTTGTAAGAATTCCTAAGTTACAACAAACCCTGTAGATATTTGTACCTTGTTTCAAACAATTCTCAATAAGAATGAGTTTAGCTTCAATTTTCTTTTTCTCTGTTTCAATGATTTGGTCAAAGGTGGCTCTTTTAGCTGTAGTGAATCTTTCTAAAGCCTGTTGGTCTGCAATCTGCCTCAGAGATTGAAAATTGTTATAAATATGTTCTGTTAGAGTCTCAAGCTTGCCGGAAAGGCTTTCTCCATCTTCAATTTGACAATCAGGTATCAATTTGTGCAATATTGTAACTGATTGATCAATTATTCCCTTGTCTATAGTACCCTCCTTCAATAATTTCTGAGTTGCCATCATCATCAACTCAGTTGGACTCATCTCAGTGACGGATTTCTTCTCAACCTGAGAAGTGTCAATTGCCAAAACCTTTGTTAGGGAATCAGTTTGAACTGCCAATATAGACTTAGTTTCCTTTACCTTATCCTCTACAACCTCTTTTGCACTGGTGGCTTTGCCACTTGGTGCAGTGTCAATTACTGTCGGTGGAGTATTATCCACAATATTTATAGTATCCTGTACATTTCCTTCCTCAAAAATAGTTTCAAGCAATATGGACTGTACACTCTCCTTAGCTGGTTGTGTCTGTATATCTATAGTTACTGTCGGTTTAGTCAAAATTGGGGTTGAACTACCCAAAATACCTTTCCCTTTTGATTTGTCAGGAATGGTGGAAGATGTAGCCTTTGCAAATTCTTCTTGAGATGTAAGAAAATCTAGATTCTTCTGGAAGAATTTGGTTCAACCATTACTGGTCTCATTTATCACCTCATTTACTCTCCCCATCATAAGGCTTACATGTCAGGGTTTACTACTGAAAACTATCCTATTTGCAACATCTATGCATCTTTTCATTTCCTCATTGTTTATAGAACCACACATTTCCAAAAGTGTTACTTCCTTAATCTCCCTAGATCTCTCTTGACAGCATCAAGTCTTCTAGCATCAAGTTTATTATACAAAGATAGAGGTATCTCCTTCAAAATTTCTATTAAGTCTTTCTTATAAATGTCTATATGTAACAAAATAGCCTCTTCTATTTCATTTTGCTCACTTCCTTCTAAGTTCTCATAACACATAGATACTTTTTTCAAAATTCCATCTTTTGTAATTTCATCAATTAGCTCTGCACAGGTCATTTTAGTCTTACCGGTTTCAGTATCATTACTCTTCTTCTTTTTACATGGGGTTGTCAGTGTAGATGTGACTGGTTTCCTCTTTTGTATAGGCTTCCTTATCGGAGGTGGTGGTGCATTAGGTTTAGTTGCCTTTCTGACAAGTCTCCTCCTAGGCTCCACCTTCTTCTGCCAGGTTCTTATCCGACTTTAGGTAAGCTAGTGACTGCTTGAATAGCCTCCTTGGTGATCATGTAAGGCCGATCCAGCCAGATGAACTCGTTGTGAACCCTGCTCAGAACATATCTGAAGATCTCATCTTTGAATTCTGGTATGTACAGAATACCGGTTAACCCTAGATCCTCAATTGCTTTGTATTCCAGCTTGATGGCTTCGGAGTCTCCCAGTATCATGGATTGATACATGCTTTTGATGTCCTCTGTGCCTAGATCCTCTAGGGTGTAGTGAATGTATGCCCTCACGTCTTCAACATACATCACGCCATCAGGAACCCTAGAAAATGCTCCCGCAGAGTCTTCTTTCTTAGCAATTAGGGGAACCTCCTTGAATATGGGCCTTAACCTATCCTTGACTTTGACAATGGTGGGATTTGCAATGAAAATAGGAGCTGAAGATCCAGATGCCATTTTCAAAGAATACCTGAAAGTGAACGTCAGTGGAAGATTTAGTGCTTCTCAGATAATTGTTCGAAATCCTTTTAGAATGCCTTTGCTTGCTCTTAATTCGCTTGAAATTCGCCTTGTCTTCGCTCTGAATGCTTGCATGCTCGATGAGTGAAAATGAATTCACTTACCCTTTTTATTAGTGAGTAAAACCCTAATCTTTCTCTGTAATAAATGCTTCGTGATGTACCCTACTGAATGTCGGTTTTATAGTCTTATGGCGGGTGAACTTTCAACAATGATGAACTCAACTCTCCAGATCTCTTCCAAATCTCTTTAGATCTCCTATAGGGTAATATGTAGGATTTTGCAATGACTTTTCCAACCCCTAAGGCTTATGCCTCAGTTACTTGTGGAATTTCCTGCCAGTGGAGGAATACTCTGTTCTACCGGTGGAGTTACCGGTGTAGATCCATATCCACTTGGTTCTTTAGATTTTCTAACCCATCTCTTGGGGTGATCTTGTTGTATTTCATCTACCTTCTGCTTTCCTTTCTCATTATCTTTATCATTGCTAATCGGTTGAGTCTTGCTTCTGCAATACTTAGCAATATGACCTATTTTGTTGCATGCATAACATGTAACATTGTTCTTCTGAATTGCTTTGGCAAATCCAGTGTCATTCCTTGACCTACAATGATTAGCAAAATGTCCAAACTTTCCACATGCATGATATTTAACATTCATTCTGCAATCTTTTGATCTATGACCATATTTCTTGCAATTTGTGCATTGATCAGGAACAAAATTGTAGTTTTGATTTGTTTTATTTGTACATTGTTTAGCCATATGCCCAAATTTATTGTAAACAAAACATCTACCATTGAATTTATAAGCATTAGATTGCCTTATCAGTTTCCTCTGTTCTGATGAGTTCTACATACCGGTTGTCTGATCTTCATTTGTAGTACCAAAGCTTTCACCTTGTACAAATCCAAGTCCTCTAGAATCATCAATCTGCCTTTGTCTTTGCAATAAGTCATCCAGCTGTGCAACACTAATCCTGATTTTTTCTTTATACTCACTTGCAGTAGTCAGATCATCTCTCAGTGTAGTTATTTGTCTTTCAAGTTCTTGTTCATTGTTCTTGGAGTGCACCAAATCAGTTCTCAATAGATTACTCTCATGAGTCAATCTGCCACATTCATCAAATTTGTTCTTCAGAGATATAAAAAGATTATCTTCCTTCTTCTTTCTGTCCTCAATATCTTTTGATAACCTCATAGTCAGATCTTGCATTTCATTCTTCATGAGCATGTTTGCTTGACTTAGTTTATGACATTGTTTCTTAAGTGCATTCTTCTCCTCATCATCCGGGTTTTGCAAAAGTTCTTTTCTCTTGGCTTGAGCAGATGATAACCTTTCTTGCAGGATAAGAATGAATTCATTTGCAAAATTCAATTCTTCTTGCAATTTCAAGTTATTTATCCTTTTAGCATCATAATCCTCAAGAGCCATCTCAAGTTGCTTTTCCATAGCCATGTTCAAAGATTCCAGTTTCAGGATCTTCCTCAAGTTGTTAAACTTCTTCCGAGGTACCAAGCTCTAATACCAATTGTTGGGATCCAAAAACACTGAGAGGGCGGGGGGGGGGGGGTTGGTGGCGGGGGGGTGAATCAATGTTTTGCTGGTAACACTTGATTTTATCCTTTTATACCATACACATATAAACCGGTAAGCAAATAAACCATCCACATAAATGAACAGCATAACAAACAGAATTTGTAGGTGGAAAACCTCAAAGAGGAAAAACCACGGTGGGATTTGTGACCCACAATATCAGTTCACTGGCCATGAGAAAGGATATTATATATAATGGGGGACTGCACATGCAGGAAGACACATTGCCTAGAGCATACTGCTCATCACTAAAGAGTCTCACTGACTACAAGCTTCTGCTAATGTAAAAGAATAAAATTGAACTCAAAAATGCATCTGTTATGCCAAATAGAGTTCCGGTTCTAGCTCTGCTCTGTACCAGTTCATAAACCCTAAACACTACTACCAATATCTCTTCTCCTCCAAGAATTCTTTCCAAACTATCTACAGATCATTGCATGATATAACATTCGCATACAAATGATCTACATACATATACTTCGCATTATACAGTTCTGCTATATTCTCCTATGTCGCATCCTATGTCCTATTCAAAATGACCTAGCAGACTGACCTATATACCCATTATAAACAATATGCCTTATGTCGACTTACATTACAAAAGTTATTCAATGTCGACCTCGACAATAATTACAAAATGATTTTCTAAATAAGTCTTCCTTGATGTCGACTTCCTTGAAGTATTGATGTCGGTGCCGGTGTCGGTGCCTATGTAATCCTAGATACTCCAATGTCAGTGTCTTCTAGTATATGCCTCCTAATGTCGGTATATGACTTCCATCTAATCTTGTTTCCATCAATGACAACAAAGTTAATCCGATGAGTGTCAATTGCCAACAGTGTATTGGGAGGACTTGACAAAAAACGAGTTTAGAAGTTTATTTTTTTTAAATAGGGGGATTCTTTAGTATTCCATGAATGCACATGCTACAACCCATGTTCACTAAGTAAAGCCCCCATGCCATTTCCATTACTAAGGCATAATCTTTTCATTTTAGCATTTCCATTATGATTTAGCCTATGTACCTTTTGAGGATAAACTCTCTTTTTTTCATCAAGCATTACTATTGTGGAGGTGAGAACACCAACATGGGGTTTGACTTAGACAAGCCTCTTTATCAGCTAGGTCACCAAAAGATTTGATCTCCAGAGGTAATTGCGGAAACCACTTCATGGGTTGTCCACTTAGGCTACATGAAAAGAGGTGCATGAGATAAAGATCATTGTAGGCTACCTCTACGCAAGCCATGAAGAAATCTCTAATATGATACTTAGGATCACCTTTCCCCTTATACTTGTCAAATTTAGGCACCTCAAAATTGGGGAAAAAAGGTGGCATTGGTAGGTTTGTATCAAAAGGTTAAGGACAAATATCCTAAATTGTGTAATTCTTGAGAAGAGTTCTTGGTTGAATGTTGGCCATTTGTTTTTGTAGTAGCCACACTTGCTAGGTCAAATCCTCATTAGCTTGTAACATATTTCCTTAAGTAGTCCTTATGCTTGATCCACCAAGTGGAGGAGGAGGAGGAACATAGTTTTGGTATTGACCATCAATCAAAGGTGGAGGAGGAACACAATTTTGGTGTTGACTATCGGGTGGAGGTGGGGGAAGAACATGGTTTTGGTATTGTTGGTAATGCTGGTAATGTTGGTTGGCATTTTGATCATAGGAATAATCAGTATTGAAAGCATAACCATGATATTGATAATTGAGTTGACCATTTTGTTGACCGGTAGAGGCATAACCATGAGGTTGACTGAGAGAAGTATAACCATGATTTTGACCATGAGGTTTATCCATAGAAGTATAACCATGATCTTGATTGGTACTATGTGATTAGTTGTTTCTTCGACCACCCATGCAAAGAGTGTTGACACGAGGTTGACCTTGATCTTGTTGGGTATACATTTGGGCATCTTGGGCAGTGATGACTATCTCTTGCAAACGAGATGATGGTGACTCAAGCATGGAGATGGCTCCAAATCCTTGTCCACTATGATTGGCATTATTATCATTAGCATCCTTAAGGTGAGATGCATCAAAATCAGGAGGCAATTTGGCACCTCCTTGGGAAAGCATTAGGAAATAGTGATGTGGGTCTTGGCTTAACATGACATCAAACATCTTATTGAATTTAGTATCAACCATGTGGTATTAAATATCTCCCAGTGTTGGGGAACCTTCATCATCCTAGGTATACATTTGACCTCTAGAGTAGCCTTGATTAAAAAGATCATAATCATCATAGAGTTTTAACTTCTTGCCTACGCCTTTTGGCTCTGATTTCAACCATGCAAAAGAAAGATTAACAAATATGTGAAAGGAGGATGAAGACTGATGAAAAGGTGATTGAACTAAACTGGGATGATCACTTTGATTGAGACATATGTAAGGAAAATTAGAAGTTATCTTCTAAGATCTTATGATTGAATTCAAATGGAAACAAGATTAGGTTAGGAATATGATGTATAGCCACAAGTTAATGACTCAAGAGGATATGACTTGCAAGAAGATGAATAATTTGAAGCTAAGATAATCCAACTCAAGAGACTAAAATGGTCTCCCATCAAGAATGATAAACCCTAAGAAAAAGGCTACCTAGTGATGCCAAGACTAATATAAGATCAAAGGGATGAAGACAAGTTTTTTGAGTTTGAAAAGGTAGATTTAGTGCGATAAGACTTGGATATGACTAAGAAGGTGAAAGGGAGACTCTATGAATGATTGGAAAAATGGACCAGGGATGATGTTGGACTTTAATGTTGAAAGGTCAAAACCTCTGCAAACCTTAGATAACATTATCTAAGGACTCAAAATACCTACTAGAACAAAAAAACAAAAACATATGTCTAATACGTAGTAAGAAGCTAGATAAACACAACTAGAAAACTACACAAACACTTTCCTAGGTAGAAACCAAACAATAGGTGACAAAAATGCAAGAAGATAGCAAAAGTGTGAAACAACAACAAATGTAGTCAACTTGAATCAAAGCACCAAAATACTAGTCCCCCACCTTAGAAAAGATAGTCAAAACAACATATCGCACCAAATAAGACCTTTGAAAACTGAAAACCAAGTACCCTAGTGTGAAAGATGACCTAATGCCCACAAGATTGTCAAGGTGCCAACTTATGAGAACAAGGATTACCAATTTGATTGCGTATGAAACCATTATGTATGAGAGTTGGAATAATAATTTATAAAATATAACGATTTAAACTATATGTATTTTTTTATGTACACAATAATATATATTTGACAAATAATTTTTTTTCTTAAATTAAAAAAAACAATTTACTTAAAATTCATACAAATAGGTTTTACAACATATTTTAATTGTTAAAAATATTAATTTGATTATTTACAAAGTTCGAACATTAACATTTTATGACTTTGAAATGACATTCTTCTAAATTATATATTAATATTTAACAATTTTATAATGATTTTAAAAAATAGGCTAGCCTTACATTGAAATTGTATTGTTAACATGAACATACCAATTTATTTCAAATAACAAACATATTATTGATACAAAAGAATAATATTTTCTAAGTACTCCCTTTCACAATTTCAGTTCTTCAAATTTATATATTATATACAATCAAACTAACTACTTAACTATTTTGACTAATATTTATGTTTAATATTAGTCCTAAAACTACACAATAAACATAATCAACCATATCTACTTAAATATATGAATGTGTGTAAAACAAATCATAAGTTTAAATTATACTTAAAAATATATAAATATAATATCATATTACTAATCAAATGTTTAAAACAAAATTGATAATATATTTCATAAAAATTAGGTAATAAAATATTATATCACGTAACATTAATCTTTTAACTTCATTTAAAATTTGCATTGATGATGCTACAAGCATATAAGTAGGTGGTGGAAAAGCAAGGATTTAAGTATTAAAGTGTGGTGTGATACAAAAGGTATGGAGACAGTTAATGAATGTGACAGATAGCATTAAAGGATACAAGACTATAATGAAAAAGTGCATTTTTAAAAGGTAAAAGCGTGGGAAGCATTGCAAAGCAGTGAAGACGTCAGTTTTTAGACAGATGAGTTTGCAGATGACGTGGCACAAATTTTGGAAAGATTTCTGACATTTACTCATGCAACTTTACAGTAAGTTGAGTCACTGTTATGGTATTGGTTATGTAGTCAAAATTATTTAGTCTATTTGGTAATTGTTTTTGATTAACAAAAGCAGTATTAATTAGGGTGTCGACCCTTACAAACTAAGGGAGCAAGCCCTCTTACAACAAAGTCAGATCAAAAAACAAACAAGACCCAACTCAAGGAAGGGAAGAGACACCCAAGCCTTGAGAGGGAGAGGTTAGGACAAGGGGGGGGGATACAATCATTAGGACCAAGAGAGAGATCTGGTGGAAGTGAATCAACAGAGTTGTGATATGAGAAACAAAGACGGATTGTTGTAGGGGAGCATAAATAGGCTGTCGAAGAAGGTTCAACAGTTAAAAGTGTTTCGGTAATGAATTCAAAAGTCATTTGTGACTGTATAGACGGTGTCGTATAGATTAAGGTGAATATTTCAATTTTTTTAATTCAAATTCAAATTTAATATTATTTAGGTGTTTACAACACAATATTGTCATTAAATTAAATCTTTATGAAAGACATTACATTTCAAAAATTAAATCTTTATGAAAGACATTACATTTCAAAAATTAAAATTGCGTACTTATTTAATATACAATTTGTTATATTTTTTTATATACAATTAGTTGTTATATATTTTCTTATATTTGTATTATTTTTGAAGAGTGATCAATTTTCTTAATTGTATTTGTATTTTCCAAAAGTTAAAAACAAAAATGATCAATTATTGATATCTTTTGTGTTTATTAATGAACTAAGGGTCTTATGTACATAACCTCTAGATATTGTTAATAAACTTAAACAATAATGCCACACATATGAAAAACACATGCATTAAGTGAGATGACATGCTAGGTGTGATGGTTGCATCTCTCTCTCATATCAATGTCAAATTATCACTCTCCCAATTTACAACATGGAGACATTATTGCAACGAGACATATTCATCTTAATAGACCATCACAGATGGTTTTTGGTTTTAATACAAATTTGTGGGCACTAATCCAAGTCTATCAAAATCATAACATTCAAAACTTATTTTGCCTCCCAAATTGAATACTTCATCAAGTGTTATTGCTTCTTCCTCCAATTTGAAAATATGAAGAGTGTTATTTCTTGGGTGCAATATTACAAAAGCACGTACCTATATTAAACACAAATCCAAAATGTTGAGAGAAGACAAAGAGAAATGAGGTGAGAAGATTATTATTTTCAATAGATCAACAACATGTATGCAAATGCAAATAGAAAATAGTAATATTAATTAATAAAAAATAAATATCATTATTATTATTATACGATTCATTTGTGGTAAAGGAATGAAAACATAAATTACACATTTTAGACTATTAGATTTAACAATCTAGAATATGAATTTTACTTGTTCAATTATCACGATTTTATAGATCTATAAAGTAATAAAATGCATATTGGGGATTTTTAGATTTAGTAGCTAAAATATCTATTTTATTTGTTTAATTGTGATGACTATATAGATGAATGATGTAATAAAACACATAGTATCAGTTGTTAGATCTAGTAGTCCAAAACATGCATTGTATGACTTAATGTATCTATATTATCATAACAATTGAACAAATAAAATTGATATTTTGTATTGTTAAATCTAATAGTCTAGAATATGTATTTTATTATTTCAATTGTCATGAAAAAGTTGTATGTTTTAGACCCTATTTCCAATGTAGGGCTTGGAAGTAATATTTTTTTAATAATAAGTTGATATAATGTTGATGCAAGTCTATGATATGCTCTATATGTGATGTTGCAAATTAGAATAAGAACTCTTGGATGGATTCACAATGTGTAAAACTAAATTAGGGTTTTTCTTTAAATGCTATAGAAAAAGAAGTTTGAGAAATTTGTTCAAAATAAATAGTGCAGATACAATCTAATGAAAAATATAAAATTAATAGAAAGAAAAATTTATTACATAGTAATTCACCTTAAAAAAACTCTTATGGATATATACTTTTTTAATATAATTCTTCATTATTACATAAAACTCAACCATTCATCAAAAAAAGAAGAGAAACTCTTACTTCACCCTTTAGCATGTGCATACATTAATAGACACATCAAAATTTATTTTAGACATTGCACAAATCATTCAAAAGATAAAAATGAGTGTTTTAAAACATGACCATAAAAGAAAAACTCAAGATAACACCCAATTTTAACTTTTTTATTTTTCAAAAAATGCTAATGCATTTTCACCATGGTTAGCTCCATCTCAACTATTAACATGAAAAAACATATCACATTTATCCAACAAATACAACACCCTAATGTACAAATTAACTTTTGTTTGCATTGAAGTTGGCTCATGACATCTATAATTGGAAAGAGCTAGCTTGATCTATATTTAATTTTGGATTTATAAATTCTAGGATCATTTTAAGACACTAGAATTAGCCATTACAATTTGACTTTGATTAGTGATATCAATTTTACACAATCTATAGTATAATTTTGTACTGTTTCTAGATTTGATTGTGTGATTTTATTTGCATCAACATTTCTAATCATACTATGTGATCCATCACAAGGATATGGATATGGATATGGATCTAGAAACTCTCTATAATCGTGATGATGGATCATAGAATGTCATTGATGCAAATAAAAACACAATCAAATCTAGAAACACCACAAAGATAATTTGACTTTGGTTAATGAAAATTGATATAGATATGGATTATTTAACAACCACGACACAAGAAACACCTAATTGTACTACAAGAAAAACGCATGTGCCCTAGCACACTTACCTGTGCTATTTATACACTAAAAACATCCCATGAAAAATGAACCCAAGGAAAGGAAAAGATACGCGACTTTACCAAATTAACACCATTTTTTTGATTGCTTTTAATATAAAAAACACACCATTTTTTAAAAGACAGACATGTTTACTCTATTTATATATTTTTGATAGAGCATAGCCTGCATAGGTTTGGTGCAACAGTAGTGGGGAAGGATTCAAGTTATGAACAAAACTTCTATTTTAATCATGCAGATCTGAGATTGCAAGAAGAAGAGAAGTGCATTTTATCAAATTCCTGAAGTGAGGCTAAATTTGTGGCCATAAATAGCTGCTCAGATGTCTCTTCAAATGAATGAAAGTCGTTGGTGGGTCAGGCGATCACATGGGAGCATGTGAGCCACCCTGATTTTTCAATGTTTTGGCAGGAAATTAAAGGATGCTTCTGTACTTGCCATGTGCCCAACAACTTCACCTCAATAAACGGGACGCCACCATCAATGAATGAATTGAATTATCTAAAATATTCAATAGTAATCAGTTTGCCTAGGAAACCCTTTTTCTGGCTGCCATTATTTTCAACTACTCCACAATAAATTTCCCATCCTCGGACTGTGTGCAAAGTAGGGAGTTAATATATATATATTTATACATTCCTTGCATTTTTTATTTTATCTATATTCTGTCATTTTTTGTGTTTTACGGAACCTTCTATTTTTTTTTGTCTAGGTTGAAATTTTTCGATCGAGAGTCCTTTCCTGTGGTTGCACATGGTACCTAATCGCTACTCCACTCAGGACTCATAATTCCTTTATTTCTTTTAACTAATCTTCTGTGATAAACAAATTTAATAATACTCTTTTCTGCCATTATAAAATGGAATGAGAAGTGGTCATATTATGCAGGAAGGCTCTGCAATGGTGGGATTTAAGTTTATTACTTTTCTGCTATTAGCAGTGCTTTGGTTTTCTGTAGCCCATTGCATTGCAGGTGATAACAACAGACAAGGAAGAGTGCTCCGTAGGAAACAGAACTATGTGCCCCAGTTTTTAGTTCCACAGAACCAAATCAGGGCAAGAGTTGGAGACCCACCATTAAGATGGAGCAAAAAGCTTGCTAACTATGCAAAATGGTGGGCAAACCAGAGGAGGGGGGACTGTAGCCTAACACATTCTAATGGCCCATATGGTGAAAATCTCTTCTGGGGAAGTGGTAAAGCTTGGCAACCTAAGGATGCTGTTTCTGCATGGATTGGAGAGTACAAGTTTTATAACTATCAGAGGAATTCTTGCAATGGGTATCAACAATGTGGGCATTATACTCAGATTGTATGGAGAAAAACAAGGAGTGTTGGGTGTGCTAGAATAATATGCAACCGTGGGGATGTGTTCATGACATGCAACTATGATCCTCCGGGCAATTACATTGGGCAGAAACCTTATTGAGGATGTAATTTGTTGCTATATATTATGATTTTTATTAAAAAGATATTATGAATCTGTTTTGTGCTCTCTTCTTCACGCTGTCAAGTAGGAATTTGTACAAAAGCTATGTTGAAGACGGTTTAGGAATGCCTAATGGCTTGTAATGTTGATGGTGGGTACCCATCTATGCTACTGCTCCCTTTGCTTTGAAATGTTTCTACTGTATAACCCGTACTTCACTCTGTAATGCACCCTTGGAAATTGTCTATTTTGTAGTGATTATGAGAAGGATGTCATTCCAAATATGGTAATTTTGTTAGGGAAAAATGTCTAAAAGGTTAAAAAATATTCTGATTTGGGTCCAGAAAATCTGGTTATCTTTGAATGGATAGCTGTATTATCAAAGGTTTGACCATAAAATTAATGAAGCTTACTTGGTTCTGTTTTGATAAGATTTAGAGAATACATCTTAGGCCTTTTCGGGAAAACTACAGGACCAATGGCACTATAGAGAAGTTGGGTTAATCCAAATGAAATAAATTAGAAATGAAGAGGAGAGAAAGAAATGATTGGTTTTTTTGGAAAGTTTGCCTGATGAGATACTGGAGTGAAATAGGGGAAGAGCATCAGTAGTCGTCAGATCTAACTTTGTTCACCCACACATTTAACTTTGCGCACCCACAGATTTAACTGCTTATAGCTATTTTCGCATGTAACACATTGTGGAATCAGTTATGCATACAAAGGTCAATAAGTACACATTTCAAAGTGGCCCTTGATACTTAACTAAAGATATCCCATAACTGTTCCAATAGTGGTGCACACATGGGTCAATTATGGATAAAATATTACAAAAAAAGATCCACTATTGGTACAAAACAAATTTATTAATGTTTTCACTATGATTATCATTGAGAGTCAACATAACAATAAGATAACAGTTATTGGAACTATGTTATCTATAACTCTAAATTGAAAATGTATACAAACAGAAAGAAAAACTTCCTGCTACTGTCAATTTTTAGTGCTTTGCAGCTTTCGCAGGGTCTTGATTAAAAACATGAATAAACAATAAAAAGCGAGTGTTAGGTACGTAGAATGTTTCTCTTTTCGGTTGATATAGCAATTTCTTATTTTTCTTTCCAAGAGAGGAATCTGTAAAGCGCAATATTATGCAGCATATATAATGCGGACAGTTTTCTGTTTTTTTAATTAAATTGGAGTCACAAAACAATTTGCATTCTATATCCTGTATAGACGTTGCTCCTGCAAAGTGAAAAATTTCTGTATCTGTATTTCATTAAATGTAATATGTTATATAACTGATGTCAATTTATTTTTACCAGTTGACTTAAAATATGTGGCTTTTAATGATACAATGATTAAAGAGATTCTCTTTCAGCTTATTTGTAGTTGTTATTCTTTGTATTCTTGTTATGGTTCATTTAAAAAAAGATTTCTCTTAAAAAATCAATAGCATTGCATATGTATTTATAAGGTATTAGTAAACAATCAAATTTCATTTCTATATTTTTGACATTCTCTTTGCACAAACTATTATAATAAAAATACCTTTTTATTTTCACTGGAGATTTTGTGCACTTATTTTTTTGTTATATTTTTATACCTCATTATTATTTCTATCATATTAACCAAGAAAATTGCACACACCAACATGTAACTCGATACTAGTTTTGATTGTTAGTCACATACATTAAAGCTCTAGCACAAAAAGCATAGATGAGCTATGACAAATATGTCATTCCATAAAAGAATAAATATAAAATCACTTATACATCTTAACCCCATAACCTTTGCTAAATCAACTTTAGTAGTGAGTCCTCCTAATAGTAGATATCTCAATTATAGTACACATTATTCTAGGTAATAATGGAAGGGTTTGAGATGTACCTAGTGATTTTTCTAAAAAGTATATTGTGGCATGACCAAAAGGTATCCAATTATTAGTTTTAGGAAACTTGGGTAGGATTGTATTAACCTACATGACCTTGGTGTGGCCCTTGTTTTCTTTGTTAACTACATTAGGTTTGAGATTGAGTAGGCACCCTTGAGATTATGAGACTCTTGCACAATACAAGACTATGTGGTGTAGTATTAGGACACGTGTCTCTACTTTGGTCCTAATCTTAGGTATATATATAAAATAATTTCTAGACTATGAAACATGAAAGATTAATTTCTAGGATTGTTTTTTAACAATAAAAAATTTGGATTGTTTGGCATCGCTTCCAACTTTGCCTTTTTTTTAGATATTTTTAATCTCGTCATTTAAAAAAAAGGAGCCCCCAACAACCTCTTGGACCAAACATTATGGCCTTTGAAAGTTGGGCCTCCCACATTGAAAATGTAAGAGCATATAGTCATAAAAAAGGTATTAAGAGGGGTTACATTTGTTGACCAACTTATGACAAATGTTTTTTATTAGAGTAAAACAGGTTTTATAGGGACCCGAAACCCAGACAAAAAATTTTGTCATGAGGACGAACTAGACACTAAGCCACAACAGACCAGTAGCAAAACAACAAAACAAAACAAAATCCAATGATCACTACATAATATTGTTCAACATTTGGACAAACTTAACATTTTAATCTATAAAATTCCTATTAATCTCAAATAAGTCCTCAATAATGTTGGCATTCACTAGCTTACCTTTGTCCCTGCTACAGGTGTGAGCCGACGGTCCCAGAATGGCCTCAATTTCTTTCTCCAGATTAAGCACTGTTTCCTTCATTCCTTTACCATATACCGATATGGAGGGGGAGGCATGAGTAGCTAAGGGGGAGAAATTTATGGATTGAGCTTTTTCATTTAGTCTTCGAAGCCCCTCCGTGTTGTTTGTCATGGTTGTCTTGTTGACTGGATAACTTCATATGATATATTTTAGTGGAAATAATGAAGTCAAAATATAATGCCCAAGTTGGTGAGTGGATTATGATAAGCTAATGGCAAAATAAAGGAATATGCAATTTTTTCCCCATAGAGTCATCTTGGAATTTGGTTGTTGGATTTTTAGCTAGGGACTTGGGTACCACAATGTTACATTGTTTGAATTCATGGTTTCCTTATCATTTAATAGTTTCATGTATTGTTCATCATTTTTATTGGGTGCTTGAGATGAAGGTATGGATAGTAAGATTTGTAGGTATTGTTATGCTACTAGAATTACTCTAGATATTTTTTAGGTGATATCCTATAAGGCTTGCTCTCCAAATGTATTGTAACTATGTTTACATTACTAAATAATACATTAGGTTACTTTTGAGTGTGGGGTTTTTCTTCCACAAGAGTTTTTTTCATCTACATCTATGTTGTGATATGGTTTTGTTTATGTTTTATGATCTTTCCTTTCTATAACTATAAAGATTTAAAATTCACACAATAATCTTCTTTATGACTTTTTTAGAAAGCATTTATGTATACCTTACTTACTTTCATACAAAAATTAGATAACTTCACAACTTTATTTTAAGACTAACATAATAAATGTAGTTTCTCATGATTAATTTTCAAAATAATCTATAAAGAACTTAGAATGCCAAATATAAACACCCCACCCCCTTTTGTGCATATATTGTCAATCCCTAATACCTACTTATATCACATTAATTATATTATCTACTTTCCCTAATATCACATTAATTATATTATCTATGTTCCCTAGTACTAAAGTAGTACATTGGATCACATGTTTTGATTATTTAAAATACTCCAATATGAGGTGAATCCTCCAAGGGTAAGGACAACCCTTCTAAAGTATTTAATAGACTCCTCATATTCAAATATCAGTAAAAACATATTAAATTCATTGTTTACATTAAAGTCTTTGGGCATTCTCTCATGGCCCTCTCTCTCATACATTTTTCATATTATTAGTGCATTATAATTGCATAGATAAAGACCTTGGAAATAATGTTACATGTGGGTATGTGTAGGATCACGAGGGGCCAAAAAGTGGTGATATTCTGACTAAAGTCCTGATTGATAGGTTGATTGAAAAATATCTATAACTTTCAAACGGTATCAATTTTTTTGAATCCAAAACATGCGTCACATTCTATGCTTTGTATACTATAGGATTAAAAAAATAAAATGAATTTTATATAGTTTTGACCAAGTTATGGTGATCAAACATACAATTTTTTATATTTTGAAAAAGTAGTAGTAAAAAAATCATAATTAATTATTTATTTTAAAAAAAATACAAAATATGTGTCACATCTAGACAAGAGTCTTCTATTTATATCTAAATTCTTATAAAAAAATATTATGATTTGATTGTGGTTAGGGTGGTCAAACAAACCCTTGCTTCTTATCTTTTTCCTGAAATTTTAGTACTATTGCATTGAAATTTCAAATTTTCGTCAAATAGATTTTTTTGTTTTACAAAGCAACTAGTAGCTTAGAAACTACATTCAATTTTCTACAGATTCTGTTCTTACATATTTTTGAAACAAAATTTGTAATTTTTTCAAAATTTTATGTCAAGTTGCCTAACTCTATTTTTATAATTTGCGTTGCCTCTTAAGGGCTTGTTTGGCCCACTATGATCCTGCACATACCCATGTATCTTTAGATATAAGTACTTAGAATATAAGTTTTTGTTTCTCCTAGTAAATGAATGCGTGTTCATAAATACTTCAATAAGTTGTGTAATTAAATATTTCATAGTTCAAATTTGACCTTGAGATTATGATAAATAAATAAGAGGTCAAATTCCTAGCCTTCTCCATTGCCACTGCCATAAGGGTTCTTATGGTTTTGCTAGTTTTTTATCGTCATCAAACTCAGATATGTCTTAATCGAGTGCTGAAATAGATACCGAGAAAGACAAAGATATTAGCATGGGCTGAATAGTCTTCTTCTTGGGTCTTTGTAAATGAGGCCTTATGTTTTTGCTCAGATTGATCCATGCTCACTATTTTTTAGGCTTTTGTTTTATAAATATACACACACACACTTGATGCAATTTGTCAAAAATATATATTATTATCATATTATTAATATTATATTATATTTTTTATTTTTTAAAATATACTTGTTAAAATAGATATCCGTTGTAGCGTCATAAATTGTCACCGGGCCAATTTACACCTCATGTTTGTGCCCTTACTTTAGCGTGTCTCCCTCTCATCTCCTTTTCGAGTCCGTTCAGTGTCTTAACTCTAGTTTTTATGCCATATGCACCTACCAAATGATTCTCTAGAGGGGTGTCCTCCTCTCAGGGCTTTAATTTTGGTCCCTAATTGAGGAACACCAGGGCACCAACGTCCTGGTCCTAGGAACAAAGTGTCTAGAAGCACCCTGGTCCCCCTCAATGGGGCCCAACTTTCAATAGAGAGATGAGACCTATCTCTCCGGTGAGAAATAAAATTGGTGGCTCTATATATGACCATTGGAGGTCGGCCTAATCAATAAATTGACATATGATCTCATATATATAAAGACATTTGATCAACTTAATTTCATCGAAGCATCCTAAGTATCCATATCAAGAAATCAAGCATTCGAGCATTGAAGTGTTCATCATCAGACATTTTTAGAGATCTTCGAGGCTGCATTTTCTTCATTCAACCATTGTGGAGAAAATATTCATCACCGCAAGCATGTGTGTGTGATTAGGGTTTTGTCATGTTCATGCCATTTCATACAACATATGTGATTACATTCAAGAAGAAAAGAATCATTATCAATCATTGTAGATCTGAGTTATATCTTTCTATTTTTTATTTCAGTATTTGCAATATTTCATTCAACATTAATTCCTAAACTGGGGTTTAACTTAGGCAAACCCCTATTCCCAACCTATTTCCCTTTCTTTTTGTGTATCTAGGAAATAGATATGGATCTATGATATTTAGGATAAGCCTTATTTATAGAGATGAACAGGTTCCCTTTTGAACGACAAAAAGTGCAGAGAACTGGTGTGGCAGGCATACTGGTCCTGACATTTTAGGAGCTCTTTTTAGGAATAGATCTTAATACACTTACATTCCTCAGATCCAGGTTTGTGGCTCAATTTGATGACTGCATCTCACTGTTCACGCATAATTACTTCAATTCCAACACATTTACCCTAATTTCAACATTTTCACAATTCAACTTAAAAGAGGGCAGTCAATCCAAACCCAATAAATCCAATAGAATTATCAACCCTATCCTTGTTGATTTATGGCTAGATCTATTGGGCTTATCCCTCTTTAATGTAACTTGGTCCCTAAACCTAAAATTAGTGGTTTCTACTATATTTAATTGGGGAGACCCTAATTTTTCATCATTACATTTTGGTGAACCCGACTCTTTACACCTTTATTTTTGATTTATTTTCTCAATTTGAGTGTTTATGCAATTTAAAATTCAAATTCATATTTACAAGTTTAATTTCCAATTGAATTTAAAATATTTAGAGGTTAAATAAATAAAAAAACCCTAATTTTTATTTCTAAAATTGAGCTTGTGAATTGTCTAAATTGAATTAATTATTTTAGGTTTGATTTGGAAAACATTTTAAATCTCAAATTTACAATCATAGATCTTATTTTAATCAAATTACATAAATTTAGAGGTTTATTCACAAAAACCCTAATTTATTTTGGTTAATTGGATTTGTGGGTTGTGTAATTCATAATTTTAATTTTTAGATCCGATTTTAAATATTCATAATGACACTTAATGGATCTGATTTATTTTCTATTTCACATATGATTATAAATACTCTTTACTTACATAATTTATCATAATCATGTGTTGGATAATGGTTTTTTTCACTTCACCTTGCTTCTTTTCATTCATAGCACTTTGACATATTACATTTTTAGAAATTTCAAATTCCTTCCTTTCAATCAATTAAATCTCAAAGCTTTCATTTATTGTGCATGTTGTTTTATGGTGATATTTTAAGGAAAGTGCATTAAATATATAGATCACATCAAAGCTTTTGTAGATCCCAATTCTAGAGATGCTAATGGAAAACCTAATACTTGTACCTCTCCCAGGGTATCTAATGTGAATCAAGAACAAGATAATTATCCTACCAATGATCTCTCCAATAGAGAAATCATGTAAGAGAAACATTGCCCCATATTCTCAAACACACACCCTAGCACAAGGGGGGCAAGCACAAGATATTGGTGTTTCTATCTCTCTAGATCCACCGTATTCTCCTGAAGCCTATCTTAGTCATCAAAATATTTGTACAAAAGATGGTGTTATGAATTTTATTCATGATCTATCTCCCAACATAACATTAAGTAAAGACGAGGCCTTAGATGATAAGGATCTTCCTTCCCAACCCACCAAAGAGGATATGCATGATGATAGAAAGGAAAATCCTCCTCCACAAGATTTTCCTCCTTCATCTACTTGTCCCTTTGTTCCCTCTAAATACACTTACACTACAAATTTTAAAGAGATCTATTATATTGTTCCTCCTCCTTCTCAATTAATAAATTCTTATAGAAGTGGCTATAACATCATATCAAAACAAGGTTTTTTAGAGGACATGGAGTTGGGAAATATGAATAAAGAACTAGAGTCCCTATAAAACCTCCTACACAAATTAATAACGAAGGTCTAGGACATTATCATGAATCCCCTATGGATGATTTCCTTAGAATTCAAAATTTTATGGATTACCTTGCAATACATAAGACTTATTGTCCATCTAAGGGTGCTTCTTCTTCAAACACTCCTTTTTGTTCATATCATCAAACTAATGATCATATTATCAATGATTGTCCTGATTTTCAAAATGGAATGCAAGGACACATCAATAGAGGCATAGTCAAAATCATAGATGTCAATCCTTCTTCTTCCAACAACCCTTGTCCTACAACTCAAAAGACTAAATCTATACCTATTGATGATCGAGAGCAATTAGCAACTAGAATCTTTTGGAGATTGAAGTATGATAAGAATATTGTTTTTTATTTTTTAAAATTTAGTAATAAGCATAACGAAGGTAGTTTTTTTGCCTTTTTCATCGTGGTCCAGTTCCCATTCTCTTGGAAAGTGAAAAACATTTAAAGAATTTGTTCAAAAACAATATGATCTTGCTTACATACCTCATACAATTGATCTTGCTCTCTTTCTTGGTGAAAAGGTAGAGCCAAGTAGAACTTCATTCACCCTTCATGTTGCTCCTCACTCTATGACACATGTAGTTAATTTTAATTGGGGGCTCTTTGTCATAAGAGGTGATGCTTTTTCAATATGAAACATCCTAGGGCAGCAACATGGTTCATTCTCACCTCTATCTTATTTCTTTTCTCTAAAGTGTCACTATTCCCTTTAGGGGTTGCATTTTTCATGTTTTGATATCCTTTCTTACATGAAATGTTATGTCTTTTTATGATTAATATTTCTCTTTAGTGGAATATGTGATCTTCTTATTTTCTCTCCTTCCCTTTGAAGATGACCTCTTCTTTAGAGTTGTATTTTACATATCTTAATGTCTTTTATTACATTGGATATTTATTCATGTGAGTACATTATGCATTTGCTTTTGTCTAATCTCTCCTTCGAGGTTTTTTAATTCTTCTTATTGTCCTTACTCTTGAGGGGAAATGATATTTCTCTTCTATCCTTCCTAAGGATCAATTTCTCCTTTGTTGGGTGATGTTTGCTTATTATTTGATGTCATTCCTTGTGTGAAGATGTTGTTTTCTCAAGGATTCTCTCTTATGCATGAGGTGTATGTCCTTGGCTACAACCTCTTTTACACTTGGCAATGTATATCTATTATAAACTTACCCCTCACATTGGGTCAAAAGTGTGTCATCCTTCAAGAATCCCTTTCACCTAGCAATAGGAGGAAGGTAGGCATTCTTGTTCTCTTTCCCTTCTTTTGGTAAAAGATGCTATGTTTGTTCAAGAGCTCCTATTGGAGGTAGATGTATTTTGAGAAAAGACACCTTCTCCTCCAAGGATCCTCTTTACACTTGTTGCAAGATATCTCTTTTTCAACTATCTTATCCTTTCTTATTAGAGTATTGCTTCTTTAGCTCGGATTTATGGACATTGTTGCCTAAAAGGATATCTCCTTGGTGTTGAAGGAAAGTATCCTTGTTTCTAGCTTCCTTGAGACATCAACATAGGGGTATGTTGATATCTTAAGGGGGGTATGAATATCGCCCTCTTTGTACCATATTTTACTATATCTTTTCATGTCTTAAACGAGGTGTTCAGACTTAGAACCGAAGAAAAAAAATCTTATATGAGATGCTTCATACCCAAAACCAGACATAACATTTGATATATATCTTAGACGGGGTGCACATCATCAAAACTAGAGAAAACAAACTCTTACACGGGATGTCCTCAAAAGTAGGCATGTATCATTTAAACAAGGTTACACATTCTCAAAACTAGAGAAACCAAACTCTTATACGAGATGTTCTCGTAGCCAAACATTCAGCCCTTGGCATATGCATTTGCATTATATGTCTTAAACATGTTGAAGCAGGCTCGAAACCAGAGGAAACAAACTCTTAAATGGGGTGCTATATACTTGAAACCAGACATCACTTGCACATGTATGCACGAGGATGAGTGGAAATAGAAAAACGTAGCTAGACTATTCCTACTCTCATCCCTAACATGGATCACCTAGAAAAACACATCTAGAGTGTGTATCCATTTCCTCTCTCATTCTTCTCATGGTGCACCTATAAAAAACACATCTAGAATGTGTATCCATGCTCTCTCTTTCTCTCTTTTCACGAGATCATAGATTTTCTCTTTGTAGTTCATGGATGATGCGTTCTTTTCTTTTTTATGTGATCACTTGTGTTCTTGAGATGGAATTTTTCAAGAATGATATTAGTGGTTGAGATATTTTGATATCGAAGTCTCTTCAGCTAGTTGACTTGAGGTTTTGTTTTTAGTCTTTAGCTTTTGTGTCTTTTTCCTTTTGTTTTTGTTTGCCTTTTGTTTTGCATTTTTGTCTTATCTTGTGTTCCCTTGCATGCATTTGAGTGATTTAAGATCCTAATATTGGGGTCTTTGTTCCTCAAAATTAGTGGTCTACACTCCTTGTGATTGTGCTCCTTTCTTCCATCTCCTTCATCTCTCTTTCGTCTACTTTATAGTGAGTATTTTCATAGGCTCATACTCCTGTTATAATGGGGGCTAAATATAGTGTCATATATTGCCACTGGGCCAATTTAGACCTCATGTTTGTGCCCCTACTTTAGCGTGTCTCCCCCTCATCTCCTTTCTGGGTTCATTCAGTGCCTTAACTCCAGTTTTTATGCAATATGCACCTACTAAATTATTCTCTGTAGGGGTGTCCTCATCTTTGGGCCTTAATTTTGGTCCTTGATTGAGGAGGACCAGAGCACCCAGTGCCCTGGTCCCCCTCAGTGGGGTCCAACTTTCAAGAGAGGGATGAGACCTATCTCTTTAGTAGGAAATGAAATTGGTGGCTCTATATGACCATTGGAGGTTGGTCTAATTGGTAAACTGACATAGGATTTCATATATAAATACATTTGACCAACTTAATTTCATTCAAGCATGCTAAGACTCCATATCCAAACAATCAAGCATTCAAGCATTGAAGTGTTCATCATCAAGAATTTTCAGAGATCTTTAAGGCTGCATTATCTTCACTCAATCATTGTGGAGCAAAAATATACCATTCATATGCAAGCATGTATGTGTGATTAGGGTTTTGTCATGTTCATGCCATTTCATACAACATATGTGACTACATTCAAGAAGCAAAAAATCATTATCAGTCATTGTAGATCTGAGGTATATCTTTCCATTGTTTATTTCAGTATTTGCAATATTTCATTCAAGGTTAATTCCTGAATCGGGGTTTGACTTAGGCAAACCCCTATTCCCAACCTATTTACCTTTCTTTTTGTGTGTAGGAAGATGGTACAGAGATGCAATCTTTCGGATATGCTTTATTTATAGAGACGAATACGTTCCCCTTTGAATGACGAAAAGTGCGGAGGACTGGTGCAACGGGCATACCGATCTCAACATTTCAAGAGCTCTTTTTGGGAACAGATCTGAATACACTTACATTCCTTAGATCCAAGTTTGTGGCTTGATTCGATGCTTGTAGCTCATTGTTCATGCATAATTACTTCAATTCCAACACATTTATCCTTATTTCAACAATTTCCCAATTCAACTTAAAAGAGGGAAATGAATCCAAACCCAGTAAATCTAATAGAATTCTCAGCCCTATCCTTATTGATTTGTGGCTAGATCTATTGGGATTACCCCTCTTTAATGTAGTGGTCCCTAAGCCTAAAATTAGTGGTTTCTACTATATCTAATTGGGGAAACCCTAATTTTTCACCATTACATCCGTTACTAATGGATATCTATCACAAATTGATATCCATTAGAAATTAATGTCTATTACTAATTGATATTCATTACTAACTAATATCCATTTGGCTTTGGGTTTTACTATGGCAACATGTACTTTCTGCCAACCCAAGTAAAAAGTCAAAGCGGTAATTTTCACATTTTTGGGCAAAGTAAAAGCATATTTTTTTTCATATCGACGTGCTTTTTGGGCACCTGTGATCTTGCACACACCTAGTAGTTTAGGAGAAATTATTGAACATCCTTTGAAATTCTTGTAATTCTTCAAAGTAGTCCTTGGATATCACTTCCAATCCTTCTACTAGCATTAACTGCATTTAATCCCAACATTATGGATAATCCCTATGGGAACTGTAGCGTCGTAAATTGTACGCACTTGCTAGGGTGGTACAATTTCACACCTAGTTTAGCACCCGCCTTGGCGCATTTTGCATTTTGCATTGCATTTTCCCTTTAGCACTTAATTAATCAAATTAATTAGGTCTAAGGTTCTATTTTATCATCTCCCATATCATAAAGTTGGGCCCTTTCATTAAAGTGTGCCCCTTTCATTTTATTCTTCCAATACATCATTTAATCAAAAACCCTAATTAGGTCCTATTTTGAACTTGGGGGCTTGATTTCGGGGGTCAAAACATCTTGAAATCACCTGTAACCTCGGGATTCTCTCTAAAATCATCATATCTGACGGCCCTGAAAATTTGGTGAAAAGTTGTCGGGACCATGGCGCCCGTGCAACATGGTCCCGGACATTTTTCCCGAAATTTTGGGAGCACGATCCAATCATAAAATAAAGCTTAACCCCAAGAAATTGGTGGGACATTCAATCTCTAGGTCGGCCAAAATACGAATTTACGACCTAGGGTTTCATACATAAGAGCTCTCTTTCTTCATTTGAAAGGATCGGATTTTTGGCTTTGAAGGACCTTCTATGCAGCGAAAGAGCAGATCTTTGAAGACTTCAACAACATTCAACATTCCTCTATCAAGCACTTATCAAATTCATTCATCCACTTAGGGCTTGGAAGACATTGAAGAACAATAGGAAATTACCGACTGAAGATTGGCTTGTACTCCTCCCTTGAGGGTTGGGTATGATTTCATGTTGTTTTCATGTCTTTGCATAAGCTTCAATATATCCTTTATTCATGCTTTAGATCACTTTGCATCTTGATTTAGAGCATTTACATTATCATTTACAAGCAATTAGGGTTTACTTTCTAGGTTGCTCTAGTTTGCTTTCTTGCATTTAAGGACCTTGCACACACACTAGGTCTGCACACACAATACATTTTACAATACAACTTGGCTATTCGTGGAGGTGGAAATCACCGAAGCGGGGGTTTGACTAAGGCAAAACCCTATATAGCCGCCCAAACACCTTTTCAGATATAAGTGCAGGTTTCGGGACTCGGACGACGCCGCAGGTTGCAGATCCGGGAGAAGCAGACTGAGACCGACCTTCCCACCAAATTTCAGAGAAAAAGACCAGGACAGGGGCGTGGGGCGCCCTGGTCCTGCCAGGACAGGGGCGCTGGGTGCCCTGGTCCCTTCTGGGCGCCCTGGTCCCTACTGGGCGCCCTGGTCCGACAGCATTTTCAGCATTTTGACAGCTTTTTCCAAAGTGCAAAAACAACAGTTTTCGGAGCAGTTTTAGGGGCAGAATCAGGACAGTGGCGCCCGCGCCCCCGTCCCGAAAATTTTCAGTCAGATTTTAACTCCGGGTACGCATTTTCATTCTTGTCTTATCCTTGTGTTTACAGCTTTCCATCATTTAAGTTCAATTCTGCAATCTTGTCATTAGTTCCTACTTGCATTTTGAGGTTAGGGATTGAACTTGCATCATTTGATCTTCCAATTTCAACAAAGGAATAGAAATCCTAATAGATATCCCGTGGCTCTCTCTTTCACAAAAAGAAGTAGCCAATTGTGCGATATCTCTAGGCTCTTTCGTATTCCGTAATGTGTGTCAAAAGGTAGGATTAGGGCATGTTAACCTAGTCTCGCTTTTTCCCCTACACAGGAACTAATTCATTAATTTTTGAAAGGATTCATAACTTCATTTCCAAGATTGTATTTAGCTTTAGATTATTAGTAGAACATCCAACTCTTATTGTCTCTAGATAAGAAGTCTACAATATTAAAAGTCTCCTATGTTAACAAGTAATTAATAGAAACAATCAAAGTGATTTTTAGTTGATGGAATTCTAGTCCTAAAATCATTCTCATTCCAGATAAACCAAAAATTAAGGGATTCTCAATCTTTCCATATACTTTTAGCAAAGCTTCTTCATAGCTTCTTCATAGCGAGGATGCGGTGAGACATTTTCTTGGGCTTGTTTTTCATCTCTCATTACTCTCTAAGGCTCCTATTATCAAAATGCCACTCATGCCTAGAACTTATTTATAACTGTCAATAAGATTAAGACCTCTAAAGTCACATAGATGACAAAAAAAGCTAGGAAAACAAATGCAACCTACTTCCTTGATTAGAGGAAGTCCAAATATTTTTTTGAAGGAGCATAGTAGGAAGAATAGTAAACATGGGTGACAACATGCAATTTGGAATAAATCTAAGAATTATTAGCAAGTGAATGACGATTAACTTATCTACAAATGCAACATATACTTAATGTGATCAATAACACAATGGTAGATAGATAAATAGTACTAAAGGGAAAATAAATTCAAAAGAATAAATATTAACCCATGGTATATATATATTTTTATTGAAAAGAGTCAGTCTAAGGAGGCTTGAGAAAAGAGGATTGGTGATATAATTGAGTTCTTTGCTACTATATTCCAAACCTCAAGGTAGTAAAAAAGTGTTAAAACACTAAAATGCTGGATTTATCTTATCTTTCTCTTTTATGAGAATGAGAGGAATACAAAAATTTGTAATTAGAAAGTTAGATATTGAAATTGGGAAGTAAAATACTTTAGACCTCATGGTAAGTATTGTTGTAAATATGAGTTTGTATTGTCACTGATGTCAAACTTGTTGATTTAGATATGTAACTTGTTGATATGTTTGGTTTGGATCTTTGGAGTAGTGCAATAATAGTGGATTTGTTCTGTGCTATGCATATGGTTGGAGATTGATTATAATCACTCCAAAGGGTATCTCAAGTTGTATTATAGTTTTTCAGAGTTTTGGAGATGATATTAGTGGCCAATAGTTGGTGTTGTCTAAGTGTGACTGTTCCAATGAACAATGTGTCAGAGTTCTTTCAGATTTTGGTTTGCATTATGGCACATATGTTTCATCAGTTCTTGCGGTTGGAGTATGATGTTGGCAAATGCAAATGCATGATTCATTCTAGTTTTCAAATTCTCATTTGGTCTATAATTGGAGTTATGTCAATCTGAGTTTAGGTTTATATAGTGACAAAGTGAGTGTATAGGAATGTGTTACATTCCTCCGACTTCATGTATTTTGGTAACATAGTTCGATGATTTGCATTTTTTGATATTGGGTGATGCTTTTTTGAGCATTCATAAGTTTTGTTTTGGTGGTTTGCATTGTAATTTGAGTAAGTTGTATTGGTGTGCCTTAACTGTTTTATCATCTGGAGCCAACCTATGATGTTTTGGTCCAAGCACTACTATGCAAAATTATAGGAGTTGTTTTGGAATGATTTGGAAGGTGTATTGACATGGTGTGATTTAGGTCACACATTTCATTTTTCCTTTTTGCATTTCCTTGAGGATTTTTTTTGGGTTAACTATTTTGATCCTGCACATTACATCTAATTAGTTTGACCTAATTAATGTTATTTTTATTGCAAATGATATATAAAGGATGTAATCATTTTGGAAATGGATGTATGAGTGGTGTGTGTTTTGCAAAGTGTATGTGAATTTGTGCAAGTATAATAGAAAAGTAATGAAGGTAGTTTTAGATGTGTTCTAACAATGAACGATAATAAACATATTCATGGATGTGGTTGTCTGTAATTTAATCATATTGATGTTTCTCTTTCATATATAATATATATTACCTTGAAGAAGTGATCTTTAGTGTCCGCAAATATTTTTTGCACCTTTCCTTGAGGTTGTGCGCCTCAGTATTGCAACTCCACATAAAGGGTAGTGAGCTACTTGGCCTTGAGCCTAAATATTTTATTATATTTTTCATATAGTGAAATAGTTCTAGCCGTGATTTTTTCCTCGTTGTGTTTTCCACATAAAATCTTGGCGTTCATGTGTGATTTCTATTGTTTTTTTAGTTCTTTACTATTGCACATGTTGTAAATGGAATGGATGATAATTGACTGGTTAAATTGATTAAGTTTTAACATATGCTAATTCGCTCCCTCTCTCAACACCCAAAAGTGTTCTACAAGTATCTACATTAGTAAATAAATAGAAACAAATATAGTCATAGGAATGTAGAGACATGGAGTAAGATGGAATCATCGTGGATGGATATAACAATCCCAAAAGTAGAGGATTATCAACCTAATGGTGAGACAACATAAAGCATTTAGATTTCTAAAATCTTGACTAAGTGAAGAAATTTAGAATAAAATACAAGGGATTGAAGCATGGCTAAAATATGTCACAATTAAATATAGTGATAAGTGAATCTTGATGAAAATATCCTATTTTTGTGAGTAATAAGCCCATTCCAAACCTTCCCAAACAACAATAATGCTATTTAGGATATTAATACTCTTCATGACACCAATTTGTTCAAATTCAAAAATAAGTGCATGTAAGTGACAAATGAAAAGAGCGAAGGATTTTGGTTATGAAATTATATAATTCTTTTAGCAAAGCGATTAACGACAAATTAAAAAACTCTTTAGGACCACTCTCCTTTGATATGCCTTTATTATTATCTTTATTAAATACTATATAATTTATGGGTATTATATTAAAAGTTTTTAGGTAAACCTAAAAGGGTAGAGCCAATTATGTTCCATAGCAATTTATATAGTTCACAAGAAAAAATATTAGAACTTATGAACTAGGATCTTTACATCATTAGTCATAGAAAAAGTCACTTCTCCAATATTTTTCAAGGTCATAATTTGGTCACATCATGCCAAATACATTAACTAGCACTTGCATTGAAAGAAGGTGCAAGGGTTACACCTATAGAAAATTATATATAAGTTAATATGCTAGAGTATAATTTTATATATTTGTATAAAAGATATATTAATTTAATTTACAATATCCTATGTATAGAATAGTATTTTTTGTTTATACAATATTAAAATACAATTTAAGTTTCTAAAGGTTGATGATTTGTCTTCAAGCTATAATTTCTCTTAATGAATTTTGCTTCATGCTTGTAATGATATGTTTTGTTTGATTAACAACTTGGCAAATTTTCACCAAGATTGTAATGGAGGTGCAACAATTATGTTGATTTCAATTTATATTCTAATATCTTAAAAAATTTAAATTAACATTGAGTCAATAGAGAAGCCAAGAATTTTATAAAAGAATTTTAGAGAATGTTTTTGATTACCTGAAAAATAGGTTTTGAATGGACCCGAAACCCTTTATAAATCAAACAAGGGATAGAAATTGACCATTCAACAAAGAGGAGAGAACCACAACCAAAAAACAGAGTCTGTCCCGAAAGACAACAGGCAACCCAACCAAAGAAAGGGCTAGAAAAACCAGCCCAAACAACCAACTACAAGGGCCCTCAAGATTTACAACTGGCCTTGTGGGAATGAAGAGTCATATCAAAAGAAGGCTTGGACGTCTTTGAATGCTTCCCCTTTACAATAATCCATCCTTCTTCAACTTTAGCTGCCACAACAGACCAATCCGAAGAGCCCAACACCAATCTATCTAGAATAGAAGAAAGAGCAACAATAGAGGGAGCAACAACCGTTGTAAACATAGGACCACATCCAACAGATGGGGCAACAATTGTATCAACACACAGTGAAGCAGCCAGTGGGGTAAGAGACAACAAACCATTTTTAGCAGAAGAAAAAGCAACATCCCGTATCACAACATCTTTAATCACAAAAACATCCTTTGTGGCATCTAAAGAATCTTTCTCCGCCATTAAAGAAACCGAACGACCAGAGTAGAAACCCCAGCATCCAGTGACTCTTAGAAGAGTCTAAAGATTTATTTACCATGTAATGCTGGTATGAGGCCCCCGACGACCATGAAGCCACAAGATTTTTCTTCTCAAGCCCACAATTCCCAGCCGCATGGCCAGTTTTAAAGCATCTACGACACCTGAAAGGAATACCTTCGTAATCCATAGTTTGGACCCAGTTGCCAAAATAGGAATTAATGACAATCTCAGCTAGTAATCCCTTAGACGCATCTAGCTCCACCAGAAGCGAGCAAAAGTAGTATGATAAAGCCCAAAGGATTCATTATCCACCATAATGAAACTCCGAATAGCATCACCTATTTCCTCAAAGAGATAATTAGCCCACAAATGGAGAGGAAGGTAAGGAAGCCGAACCCAAACCAAAATTTTGTTGAACTTCTCAGAAAGGGGGTTAAAATCAGAGTGTCAGGGTTTGGCCAAAAGCGGTATATTATCTTTCTCATAGAAAAAGCTTTCACACATAATTTTTCTTCTATCCTTATCATTCTCAAATTTAGCAACAAAGAAACCTTTAGCCATAGGGTATATGTGAACTGTACCATAAATGAGAGGATCCCAGTGATGAGAGATCCATTTATGCAACTCCAGGAGGCTGGGCCAAATACCCTTGAATCTATAGATGACACTATGCTCCATAAAAACCTTCACATTGTTGTCTATTTCTCGATTAGAATCCTTATTCACATTGATAGTGTAGACATATAAAAATGACCATATTCCTAAATGAATATTTTATGTTCATTTCCCTATTTAATTAAATCCAATTTAATTAAATTATCCACATTCTTCTATTTTATTAAATAAATTACTCAATTTATTTAAATAAAATTCACTATACCCATTTAATAAATAAATCATTTTATTCAATTAAATTCTCCTAGCCACTTTTAATTAAATTCAAATTTAATTAAATAGTTATCCTAAATTGAATAAATCTAATTTATTTAATTTCTCCAAATACAACCAAATTGAATGAAAATCATTTAATTCAATTAAATCCTATTACCCCCCCCATCCACTTGCAAAATCCCAAACCCCTTCCTAACCCCTTCTAGAATATTCTAACCAATTCTAATTAACCTAACCCTCCTCTAAACTTTGTCACATCCCTAAGCAAAGGGAGGTCACTTCTCAAATGGCCCAAAGTCTTGGATAACCATTGAAGGTTTTCAACCTTCAACCACCAAAAACCCTAAAGTCTTTGAAAACCATTGAAGGCTTCCAACCTTCAACCACTTAATCCCCAAAGTCTCCAATAACCATTAATGGTTATTTCAAACCCTCCCACATGGTTAAAACATTTGTTTTGACTCAACCTCTATCCAACCCAAGGGTCTCATCAAGTTATTAATGCTTTGACCATGATTATCTCTTAATCATTTGCACAAAGGTTTATCCTTGGATTAGATCCTAATTCAGTGGGTAAACCTAACTTAGACTTGACCCTTAGCCTTTAGATAACCATGAGGTCTCCTCAGGCCTTTAATGCCTCCAACCTCTTCTTTCAACCCAATCTGGTGTGGACATTTGTCATCATTTCATTGGTGCCAATTGTGCACATGGATCCCCAACTTTCAAACTTGGCCCTTGATTAAGCCATTCAATCTTGACCATCCATTGCCCTGTTTGTGCTATAAATAGAGCTCTCATTCCTCCATTCTTAACAATCATCTTTCAAATTTGTAGCATCACACTTATGCTCAAATTGTTTCAAGCTTTCATTTTATATACGCTCCTCATTTAGCCTCTTTTAGATCATAAATTAATCATGAACATGCATGCTAAAGTAGTTTATTTATCATTTTAGCTCAATCATAGATTAAATATAGTATGCTAGGATAGTATTCATACTAACCCTGTCATCTTATCATTTAGTTTATTGTATTTCAAGCATCTCATCTAGCTTATAACACATCTCATACTAAGATCAGTTAAAATCTCTCTCGTTCTCATATTTGCCATCCCTAAGCCATTTTGCTCAGTAATCTGAGAGCAAAACATTGGTTTGAGGGACATTGTGAGATAGAGAACCATGGGACCCTCCTTGGGAAGCTGAGTAACGCATCGTTACTCCATAGCTTGCATCAAGAAGTCCTGTGTGTGTGTGTGGATTGATATTTATCGTAATTTTTCACATTTTTAATTTTATTAATCCATTTTTCCCACATACATTTTTGGCGCCCACCGTGGGGCACGCACCCCAATAACCTATCGTTTTTTGAATTTGAAGACTTTTGCAGGTACGCGGGAAATTAGAATTGGCGCGTCTAAAAGATATTTTAGCGCATCCGCCTAACAGTTTAGCGCTTCTAGCCTACTGTTTAGCGCTTGTGCTTTCTGTCTTAGCGCGTTAATACTGTTCCTTAGCGCATGATACTATTTAACATATTTTCCTGTAGGTGTCGACGCCGGCGGAACACAGATTAGCGCTTCTACATGACAGATTAGCGCATATACCCACCGATTTAGCGCTTCACCTGTATATACTAGCGTTTCTTAGCGGACAGTTAGCGCATAGAAATTCACCATTTTCCGAGAAAAACCGAAACACAGATCAGCGCTTCTACCTGACAGATTAGTGCATCGGCCCAATATACAAGCGCTTAGACTAAAATCTTCCAGCGCATCCGAACGGACAGTTAGCGCATTAAATTCCAAAATTCCCGAAAAACAGGCCGCTGAAAAACCAGACCATAAATTAGCGCATCAAAGCCACAGAGTAGCGCTTCCGGGAAACAGAATAGCGCATGCAAACGGGACAGTAGCGCATCCACCGAATATTGTAGCGCGTACAGTTTGTTCTGTAGCGCATCAACAACAAAACCAACAAAAAGATTGTGTAACCGAACAAATAATTTTAGACTTGTGGAAGTCCCCCGAAACAAACTAACCGATTTCTTTTGCAGGATTTTTAACAAATTTCTTGCAGGAAAAGCGAGGAGATTTGTTTTACAAGAAAAACGTTTTTCCTTTCGTTGACCTCGAAAATCGAAATTTGCTTTGTTGACGATCTATTTTCCATAGATTAAATAATCATTTCTATAAAGGGTTAAAAAGAACACCATGCTGATTGGAGCAACATCTCCAAATAGAGGTTAGCAAACCATTGTCTTGAAGGCTAAAAAGAACAACTTATCTGCCGTGTATCGAAAGTGGAAGGTATATGCTCTCCCCTTAACTGGGTGACCAAAAAGCCAAACCACTCTTATGCTTTCTTTTATTCAAGCAATAAATCCTTTAGCAAGCCTGCCTTCCCGAGGAGTTGCACTCAACTCTTAAAGCCGTTTATGGCCGGTGTGAAGGGAACGACCTAAGTGGGGAACGGCTTTGATGCCAAGAATTCCAACCCACTATAATCAAATGTGGAAAGTGATGAAAGTCCTTTTCAACGGTTGCGCGCAGCGATTAGCCTTCCCCCAGTATCCTTGAGATACGTAAAGCCTTTGTTCTAAAGGTTGGGAAGCCTCCTGAGGGAGTTTATCACTGACGGCCGAACGGGAAGCCTGATTAAGAACCTTAGCATTAGAAACTTCGAGCTGTGTCAGTATCCAAACATTTGTAACATCATAGTGCAAGGGTGGGGAAGAATCCGCCCACAAGATTACTCACCATATATCTCCCAAGATAACTACTCAACTGTGAAGCAATTCACTTTGGGTTAACTTCTGGCAAAAGGCAAAAAAACGGGCGCCCTCTAGGGGGTGACACGGCTGTTTGAGCTGACGGAGTATCGAGACTAGTGAGCTATGATGTTGCTTATGACCCTTGAATAAAGAGTCTCTCTGAAGTGTTTATCTTGTATCCAACCTGTTAAAACATTGGGGATTCGAAAACATCCTCGACAGAACATACACTTTATGTTAGATTAAGTAAAATGATTATACTTTGTGTGCTGTGTTTACATTTTGTATTTTAGAAAATCATCCATCTTACTTGATAATTCTCTCAACAAAAATAAAAAACATCACAAAAGCACCAAGAGGAAAAATCAAGGCAGTTTAGCACGTGAGAACAACATATTAGCGCTTCAAACAGTTACTTTAGCGCATCTGAAGAACAAAATAGCGCGTCCAATAAAAACAGTAGCGTTTCAACTGAAAGTAAAACAGAGACCAAATATTTTAGCGCGTGTAACGAGCATCTTAGCGCGTGGGATTTATACTTTAGCGCATCAACCAAACCAGTTAGCGCGTAAAAGTCACAGTGTAGCGCGTCAATTTTCCAAAAACTTCACAACAAAATTCAAAAAAATCTGTTTTAGTGCGTGTAACGAGCATCTTAGCGCGTGGGATCTCTGATTTAGCGCATCAACCAAACTAGTTAGTGCGTAAAAGTCACAATGTAGCGCGTAATTATCAGAAAAACTTCACAGCAAATTTCAAAAAAGTCTATTTTAGCGCGTGTAACGAGCAGCTTAGCGCGTGGAATCTTTGTTTTAGCGCATTAACCAAATTAGTCGGTGCGTGGAAAATACAGTTTAGCGCGTGCATATTTCACAGTCAACCACACAAAATTTTCTAGAATCAATTGTTTAGCGCGTAACCAGGGGCAGAGTAGCGCGTAGATAAATAGTTTTAGCGCATTGAGAGAATTTACTAGCGCATCGAACAACTGTTTTAGCGCGTGAGAAAGAGGAGAAAAACAGAGAGTTGGAAAAACCAATATTTTTGAAAATCTCAAAAATATTTCAAACACAGTTTTTCATCAAAACACGTTTTTCATCAAACCAGAGTGACAGAAACAAGCCATAAAACTATTTTTCAAGTCAAATTTGCGTCAAACAAGGTTGTCCAAATCTGAAAACGAATCAAGCATTAGAGGACGTCTTTTCTATCATAATCCGGAAACTTGTCATCATCAGTGTCAATTCAATCCTTTAAATATCTTACGGATCTCATCTCAAAAACACTTGTCTAGAAATTTTCCAAATTGTCAAAATTCAGTTTCCAGATTGGGAAACTCTTATCCATATCATTTGACATACTTTATCGTGAAGGAATAGCTAAACCTTCATTCTGATAAAGTAAAATTTGAAATTTTCAAAACAAGAATCAACTGAATCCAAATCAATCAAAGGAAATCATTGATCACTCATGCATGACTAATCGCCTTATTCTAAGAAAGAAGAACCTCTATCGCAACATCACGTTAAAGAAACAGCAACCAAGCTTTTCCAAATTCATCAAGAGAAATAAATTTTTATACATCAATCGTCAACTCTTCAAATCTCATCGGGTATTTCTTTATCACGTCAAACGTTATATCCAAAACAAATCCAGCGAATTTGACAAAGAACCCCTGAAAACAAGAGCATACTGTCAAAAGTCTGCTTTTAATCAAAAGATAAACCGCGGAGGAAAAATCAATCCAGCATTCCTGCCTGACGAGTGCATCACATATAACACACTTAGACCAGAACCACCAACGCCAGAGCAAAACATTAACGAGGACTTTGTTCCTTTCATCACTGAAAGTTTCTATTGAAATGCCTGTCACTCGTTCTCAACGAAACAAACAAAGCGAGACACCCGCGGAATCAAGTATGAATCGCAGGTTATCAAATCCTTTTGAAGTTCCATCTTCAGAAGATCCTGAAATTACTGATGCAATTCTTCAGGAATGCCAAGAAAATCCTTCATTCCAAAAACTCATTGAAAAACTCATGGAAAATGACAAAGAAAAATATCTGCTTATGCTTACAAGCAAAGGTGTCAAAATTCCTGAAGATTTCGACGCAAATGTCTTTCAAACAGGATCTCAACAATACACATATCAAGAACAACAAAGGGAAGAAGAGACTCGCATACCTGAACAACGTATTCCAGAACAACATATACCAGAAATGCGAGTACCTATGTTCGAAACCCCCGAACAACACATACCATTTGCTACACCTTTTCAAATGAGAACAAATCCAAGGGAAGAACTCTTCCCTCGGCAAGATAATACGCCTTTGGTTGCTCTTACTCAACAGATGCAAATGTTGCAAAGACAAATGCATGATATGCAACAAGGGACAATAGTGCGGTATTCTATAAACGAAATCTGTCCTTATCCATTTGACAAAAGCTTAAACATGATACCTTTTCCTCCAAACTCAGACATTCCTAAATTTGATAAATATGATGGGAAAGGTGATCCTCGAGATCATGTTCGAGAATTTTGTACTATGAGTCTTGAATTTGCTCATAATGACACATATCTGATGAGGTTATTCCCAAGAAGCCTGGGAGGACAAACAATGGAATGGTTATCCAAGATTACACCACCTGTTAGATCATTTGACGAATTAGTCAACAAGTTCATCACCCATTATTCTTACAACATCCAACATGCCATAACCATGTTAGAAATCTGCAACACCAAACAAAAGAACAATGAAACATTCATGTTATTCCTTCAACGTTGGCGACGCATGGTATCAAGATATCCTCGCGATATTCCTGAAAGAGAGAAAATGGAAATCTTCATTGATAACTTGAATGGGGAAATGAGTTACAGACTCAAACTTCAATGCATCCCATCTTTTGACAAGTTAATTGAAAATGGCATCCAAGTAGAGGAAGCTTGTGTCAAAAAGGGAACACTCAAATTCTACAAAGAAGGAACGAACTCATCAAACTACAATAACCAAAACAATGCCAATCTAGACAAAACTCGATTTTGGACTCGAAACAAAAACGACGGCAACAATGAATCCTATGATTCTAAATCTAAACAGCCAGTGCTTGCTTTATCAGGAAATACTCAGAATACGAAAAATCCTAAAAATGCTACTCCCAATACACCCAACAATACTCAAGGACAACTCAACACCAACAATGCCAACGATAATCAAAACAAAAATCTGAATCCAGGGCCTAACAACAATTCACGCAACAACACCAACAATTTCCATAAGCGTATTTTCACACCATTGGGCCAATCATTAGAGTCCGCATTCAGAGAGCTGTTAGCAAACAAGGTTCTTTCTTTACCTCCAATCAACAATTATGAACCCCCGATCAAACCACCTTGGTGGAATGATTCCCATTATTGTGATTTTCATCGAAACAAAGGTCATAGAACAAACGAGTGCATGAGATTGAAACACATAATCCAAGACATGATTGATCGAGGGGACTTAACAGTGGATGGTCTCAAAACAAATAATGATCACGAAGCCTTCAAAGATCCTTTACCAAATTATAAAGATGGAGCATCAACTTCAAACGATACCCGCGGAGCTCGTATTAATCACATCTACAACAACACAATCAATCACATATCAGCTGAAGACCATCAAGTCAATGTTATAACCATTCGAGATAAACGTGATCATGAATCTGTCAATGTAACAACCCGAACCCAGAAATATGTCTTAAAGGGGCATACTGCACCTCCAACCACCACACCCAAGATCCAATACGACTTAGTTACTCAACTGCGAAAAACTCCGGCTCAGATATCTATCCTGGAATTGTTAAAGCTATCTCCAAGACACAAAGACATATTGGAGCAAGCGCTCTTAGAAACAAATGTACCTCAAAATCTAGATACAGACAAATTCCAAGCTATGGTGGCCCACATGACAGAGTCTCATAACCTCACTTTCTCAGAGCATGATAATACTTCATTGAGTCATCCGCATAATACTCCTCTACATATTGAAGTCATTGTTTGCAAACACCGTGTCAAAAGAGTCTTAATAGATGGAGGAGCCGGACTTAATATATGTACTTTAAAACTTATCCGTGCACTAGGTTTCTCAGAAGAATCTATTGATCCTTGTAAAAAGATTACCATAAAAGCATATGATGATGAGGAACGGTCCTCTAAAGGAACAGTAATATTACCTATTCAGGTAGGCCCAGTGCAAAAGGATACTATATGTCAAGTTTTAGATATTGATCTCACTTATAATATCTTACTAGGCCGACCCTGGATACATGAAATGCAAGCAGTACCTTCTACATACCACCAGTGTGTCAAATTTCCTTATGATGGACAGGAAATCTCCATATCAGCTGATCACAATCCATTTCAACATTGCAATACAATGGGGGCAGCCCAAGACAGTTTGGTTCCTTATAACAGAGAAAAGCAACAGTCTTCGACACCTGATCTACCACTAGCAAAATCCAACTCCTTATGGGGAGATTTCAAACAGAAAATGCAAATCAAAGACCAAGGCATGGGCGAATACTCTATGGAGCCTTTGTGTTTAACCAAATTGCCAACATCACCTAGATCACATGGTTTACCTACTCTATCAATACATCAGGCAACTCAGCCCATAACTAAATTTAATGGTACCTTCATCCAATTGGGGACTCTAGCACATGAATCAGAAGATAAAGATGTTCTTAACTGGCTATACAAAGATGAAGAAGAAGCTAATAGAGCGGCCGCTCTAGACATTGTTCTACCAACACACTTGTATGGAAAAGGCTACCTGATCATGAAACAAATGGGATATGGTGGTAAAGGACCTATTGGGAAACGCCAAGAAGGAGTCACTGAACCTATAGATCTTCCTTCACAACCGAGTAGAAATAAAGCAGGATTAGGTTCTACATTCACTTTCCTATTAAAAAGGCCGCCAAATACAAATACAAAACCTCAATGGAAAGAAAAGAAGAAATACAAGGAAGAATCATGGCAGGAAGCTCTCTTTGAATCAGCAGAAACAATCCGTCAGGCAAGAGAACGTCAAGATCAGAAGATACATCAGGGAAAGCTTCTGAATCATAAGAAGGCCATATCTACAGCAGTGGCTCATATTCACACACCAGTGGCTCAAGAACCAATCCTATCATCACAAGCACCCATCATTCCTCCCTGAGGAAGCACAATATATGAACAAATCCAGAATGTAGAAGATGGATCAGATACAGAATCCACACAAAATGTCAAAATAGTATCTATCATCAAGGATTTATTTTCACCATACAACATACCTGTCTACAACACAGATAGAATTTGGGATGATGCCTATGAGACCGATTCAAATGAATATGAATGGGGTACCTGCTCCGACGCTACTACAAATATCCCCGATGATACTGATTTCATATCCATTTCTCAAGAAGAACATAACGCAGAAGATAGACCTCTTGAATTTGGACCACAACATATCTATGACGTTTAGGAAAGCGAACAGCAATATTACGAACAAGTCTATGTAGAAGATGATACCATCGAAGACCTCGATGAAACCCTAAATTTCTTTAAAAACAAAACCCATCACGATGATAACTCTATTCTAACACTTACAGTAGCTGAACTTGACCCACCCCATGATTCCTTACCACTTGTCTTCCCTGATCTCATCGACTGGACTGAACCTAAGACTCATGATATCCCAATTTTTCCAGATGATGAATCTATTATCCACTACCTATGTACCGTAAATCCCAAAACAGGCTCTACCAGTGAACCGCATAACGACGTCTGTTCTTCAGGGAGTGCCAAGTCTCTCAGTCGCAAAAATGAATCAAATAATGAATCTAATGCTGAAAACCAGTCAATGGCAGCAATGGATCCCAAAAAAGTAAAAATAAAGGACGCATCTGAGGGTGAAAACCTTTTTAAGGCACCTAATGATGGGAGACTTGACACTCTTCCTGAACATTTTCATGAATGATCACCCATATTGATTGAGCCCACTCAATCAATCAACATTGGTACCACTGAAGCAGTCAGAAACATTCACCTTGCAGAATCTTTGACCGAAGAGGAAAGATTGGCATTCATCATCTTCTTTAAAGGACAGCAAATTAACTTTGCCTGGTCATATGCTGATATGCCTGGAGTGGACCCACACCTAATCATGCATCACTTGTCCATCTCTGAGGGGTCAAGCCAGTCAAGCAGAAACTATGAAAGATGAATCCACAGATAGCACTCATGGTCAAAACGGAATTAAAGAAATTATTAGATGTCGGATTCATCCGACCTATTGACTATGCAGAATGGATTTCTAACATTGTTCCAGTCTCAAAACCAGATGGTAGTATCAGAATATGCACCGACTTCAGAGATGTCAATAAAGCTTGCCCAAAGGATGACTTTCCTCTACCAAGTATTGATATAATTGTAGATCTCACAGCAGGCCATGCAATGCTCTCATTAATGGACGGTTTCTCAGGCTATAATCAAATCAAAATAGCTCCTGAAGATCAAGACAAAACAACATTCACCTGTCCTTGGGGAACATACTGTTGGAATGTAATGCCTTTTGGCTTAAAGAATGCCGGAGCCACTTACCAAAGAGCAATGACAACCATATTCCATGATATGATGCACACATTTATGGAAGACTATGTGGATGATTTACTAGCCAAATCTTTCACCAGAGCTGAACATCTTGGCATCCTAACAAAGATCTTTGATCGATTGCAGAAATTCAAAGTCCGACTCAACCCTAAAAAGTGTGTCTTCGGGTTTACATCAGGCAAGTTACTAGGTTACATCGTCTCAGCTAAAGGTATTGAAGTGGATCCAGCAAAGGTACAAGCCATCATGGAAATGCCACCACCAAAGAATATCAGTCAACTTCGATCTCTCCAAGGACGACTTCAATCAATTAGACGATTCATTGCTCAACTAGCAGATAAAAGTCTGCCATTTAACCACTTGTTACACAAAAATGTGCCATTCAAATGGGAGACTAAATGTGCAGAATCCTTTTACCAAATCAAACAGTACCTGATGAATCCACCAGTTCTAGTACCACCAATTGCAGGAAAGCCTCTTATATTGTATATATCAACGACAGATGTTTCACTGGGGGCATTATTGGCACAAGAAGATCAACAAGGAAAGGAACGTGCCATATATTACATCAGTAGAACATTGAATGGATATGAGCTCAATTATACATTCATTGAAAAGGCTTGCCTAACAGTTGTTTTTGCATCTCAAAAGTTCCGACATTATATGCTAGCACACACTATCAAGCTAGTAGCCAAAATTGATCCTCTCAAATATTTACTCAGCAAGGCAGCTCTCACAGGCCGATTGGCTAAATGGGTTATGATTCTCAGTGAATTTGACATCCACTACACAGAAAGACACGCCATCAAGGGACAAGAAATTGCAGATCAGCTGGCTGAAGCACCGCTACCAGGAAAATAAATCATGGACATTGAATTTCCAGACAGGGACATTTTTGCTCTTTCCTCCAAACAATGGATCCTATACTTTGATGGATCCTATACCCAACATGGTTCAGGGGCCGGCATTCTATTCATCACCCCTGAAGGACACACTATGCCAAGATCATACAGGCTTATGTTTCCATGTACAAATAATATGGCTGAATATGAAGCATTGGTCATAGGCATCAAAATGGCCGTCGAATGGAAGATCACAGAATTAAAAGTCTATGGAGACTCACAATTGGTCATCAATCAAATCAACAACAACTATCAGACAAAGGATGATAAGCTACTACCCTACAAACGGATGGTGGATGATTTCAAACAGTATTTTGTGCACATCACTTTTGAGCAAATACCAAGGTTAAATAACAAAGCAGCCGATGCAATGGCTACGATCGCTTCATTACTACAAATTCCAGAACAACAGAGTCGTTATGAGTTCCTGGTAGAGCAACTGTTCTCTCCCGCCTATGACCATTCTGAATCTCATGTTATATATGCCTTAACCGGTTCAGATTCTCCGTTATATGGACCAATATATGACTACCTCAAGCATAATATATTACCCATTGACCGATCTCGCAACCAAAAACGTAACTTTATCCGACAAGTTTCCCGTTACACCCTTACCGCTGATACCTTATATCGTCGGGGTCTAGATGGTACTCTTCTTCGTTGTCTTGATCGTAATGATTCTGATTTAGCTTTACACGAGCTTCATGAAGGTATTTGTGGTACACATTCGAGTGGCACTACTCTTGCTAAAAAGCTTCTACGAATGGGATACTACTGGCCTACCATGGAAAAAGACTCATATCATTTCGCCAAGAAATGTCCTAAATGCCAAATCCATGGCAATCTGATACATGCACCAGCACAGGAACTGCAACCATTTACCACATCCTGGCCCTTTTGTCAGTGGGGATTAGATCTGGTAGGCAAAATACATCCTTCATCTTCAAATGGACACAAGTTCATTATAACTGCCACAGAATACTTTACCAAATGGATTGAAGCAGTTCCCATGACCACAGTAACTGGGAAACAAATTGCTTCTTTTATCTTAAATTATCTGATCTGCAGATATGGTATTCCAAGTTCAATTGTCACAGATAATGGACGACCTTTCAAAAACCAAGATGTGCAGGAACTATGTGAAAAATTCAAAATCCAGCATCGATTTTCTACACCATACTATCCACAAGGAAATGGTCAGGCAGAAGCATCTAACAAAACGATCCTAAAAATCCTTAAGAAAACAGTGAATGATGCAGGCAAAGATTGGCATATACAACTCAATCCAGCTCTTTGGGCCTACAGGACTAGCATCCGCACACCTACAGGGGCAACACCATATTCCTTGGTATATGGATCAGAGGCTATTTTACCCTTGGAGGTAGAAATTCCATCTCTTAGAGTCTCTTTGAAAGGTTTGATTCCAGATGAAGAGTATCGGGTCAATCGACTGCAAGAATTGGAACTATTAGATGAAAGACGCCAACATGCTTATACTCATCTCAAAGCATATCAGCAACGCATGTGCCGGAGCTACAATCATAAGGTCATTCCTCGTAACTTCAAGGTTGGTGATCTAGTCTTAAAAGAAAATCCAAGAAACCAGCAAGATAGAGAAAAGAAAGGGAAATTTGAACCTAACTGGTTGGGTCCCTATGTCATCATTTCAGTCTATGGATCAGGTGCCTATCAGCTAACAAATTCTGAAGGAGATGTGCTTGATGATCCAACTAATAGAATTCATCTAAAGAAGTACTATACTTAAAGTAGCCTAGTGCACGGAAAACGCAAAAAAATAAAATAAAATAAAATAAAATAAAAATAAAAATACAAAACTCCAGAAAAAGTTAAAATACAAAGTACAATAAAAACAAATGGTGAAAACCTGGTAAACAGGCGCCTTTGTGAAAGGCCGGCTCCTTTCTCTATATCCATGCCATTTTATCCATCAAAACACTCTCGGCCATCGCCCGACACTTAGCATATATCTATCCAGGACATACTTAGCGTAGTCACTATCCTGGGTTATTCATCTACCACATTTTACCATAGCTTGGAAATCACTGTACATACTCATATCCAGCAGAAACACTCATCTAGGGACATTAGACTGTTCAAAAACTTGCAAACATTCAAGACATGCCAACTATTGCAAAACTCAGACATATGACATCCAACAAACACAACTACACTACATCACAACAACCAAACACGAACAATACACCAGAAACTTAAGGATGGATGATTTTCTGAAGTACTCAATGTTGCATTATCGCATTAAAGTCTTGATTATTTTGCATTTTGAACTTTTTAATAAATTGGAATCTTTTCCTCATCTCATCAAAAGCTTCACAGCCAGAGATCATGGGAAACTTCCAACATTTTCTTAGTCTTCTGTTTGGGAGGCGATCACTTGTATTGTGTGAATATTTGCCTCGAGACGTGATCCATATCACTGAAGGCTTGATCCCATTTCACGCATTATAAATGGTCTACTCTTGTCTGTTTACGCAATACGCACTCAGGTCGTCCTGGTTCAAATATACCTTGGCGCTTGTGCTATCTTGCAAAATTAAAAATCATGTAAATTTTACTCAGGTTATTATGGTTCAATTATACCATTATACTTGTATAAATTTTCAACATTTCCAAAAAATCAAGAAAAGCTCCATGATGATATTTACAAAGAAAGCAAATAAATGGTTATATCGGATGGCAAATACAGAATGAAAGATGATCCAAACACAATTAGTTGCATATCATTTTACAATTCGTTGCATAACATTTTACAATTAGTTGCATCTCATTATTATCTCTTCTATCATTATTACATCATTACACATTATCTTACATAAAGCCACATATTAACATCATACATCTCATTTTCAAGATACATCTCATAACACACAAAAACATACATATATATCATACATTACATCATGTACATAAGCATTACATCATCATGTAAAAAAAGGAAGCAGCACACATAAAACATACATCCATAAACACATCACATCGGTCAAAAATGGTGCTCTATATATATATCTCTCAAAAAATGATCAACATCTACAGAATGTGTCAAAACGGTGTCCGGTACAAAGAATACACTGCTCAAAATACAATAGAGACCATGTCTCTCAAGTATGACTATCCCCTGATGGAGATGGTCTAGCCCCTGAGGCAGCTGCTTCTGGATCTCTAGGAGGATCCTGTCTGGCTCCTAAGACACTCGCACCCGGATCGGCAGGAGGGTCCTGTCCCGCTGGCCCTGTCACTACACGGCTCTCCGATCGTGTCCCGGCAGTTTGAGATCGACTCGATCTCGACTGCGCAAAGCTCTCTACACGCCGCTCTCTGGGAACCGCCTCCTCATAGTGCCGCCTGTAATATGCAGCCTCCTGCACACTCCGTGTCAGCTCTCTCAGGGTGTCTCTCAAGGGACCACCCGCCGCAGCTCTCTGTACGGTCGCCAAGGCCTCCTCTGCTCGCCCCCGCCACTCCATCTCGGTATCTCTCTCAGTGATCAACTGAGAGATCTGCCTCTGATAAGTCAAAATCTGTGCCTGCAGCTGCTGCACAGTGATCTGAAGAGTTCGGATCTGGGCGTCCTCTATGTGTCCCGGCACTCGAACCTGTAGCGGTACCTGTGCTGGCGCCACTCCCCCCACTCGGCCTGTCCTGGGTACGGGAGGTGGAAGAATATCTATCCTCCTCCTCTGCACTGGTCTCCCCACCTCCTCCTCTCCTCCTCCTACTGCCGCTAATACCTCTGTAACTCTGCCCTCTCTACCAGCCCCAATGGCCAATCCTCCCCTCCCTCTCTCAATCCGGCCCTATCGTACCGCCCTCTGCACACCTCTCCCTCTCCTCCTCCCTCCATCACCCCCATCATCTCCATCATCCCCCTCATCTCCCCCGTCTCCCTCCTCTCCATCCGAATCAAAAACCGGTCTCATCTCCTCTGGATCTGAGATCCTCGCAACCGCCCGAGCAGCAAATAAACGAGCGAACTCGTCAGTCATACCGGCATCCTGTATCTCTGGGGCATAGTCCCAGATCTGCCCAGCCAAACCAGTAAACTCCTCAATCGCAACGGCACTGTCAATAGTCGGCCCCCAATCGGCCACATCCTGCTGCCGCCGTGCATATAAGCACGTCCCCTGTGGAACACCCTGCTGCCTCCCGAACTACCTCAAAACTCGGGTAACCAAAAATCGCTCAATGACGAATGGAGTCCTCCCGATCAGATACCTCGTCATGAACACAAAAGGCATCTCCATACCATCCTCAGCCCATACCTCGCAGCCTGTGTACGGTCTCCAGGTGACCGTATCTATGTCATCAAAAACCCTCCTCCAGTGCTCTAGTTTGCCCAGCTTACGCTGGACAACTAGGCCTCTATAACCATATGCATAAGCTGCCCCCACGGGCCTATCCCTGTCTGCCAGTGGCCTCGCTGCTGGAATGTGCTCCCAGCACCATACTTGTAAGAGTGTCACCCCTGCTGATAAACTGCTATAACCGAGGTATACTACCTCGTGCAGGCTCCTGTAAAGGTGGGCCAACATCGCTGACCCCCATGCAAATCTCTGGCCCTGTGTGACCATCTGCTCCAGAACCAGCCCCCATCCCACTGAAAATCCCTTTGACCTGCGATCAGGACAAAGGAATCCTCCAATGAATCCTGCCAACACAGATGGCAGCGGTGCATAATCCAGATCGAGGAACTCCTGCCACGGGATCTCATAACCGCAGACACTCTCATCATGAAAAATCCGGCGCAGTGCCTCTGTGCCGCCCTCCTCTGTCTGCTCATAAGGCAGTATAGCTCCTACCACAGGAATACGCAGGATGCGATAGCAGTCCTCGGATGTCACGGTCATCTCCCCAGTAGAAAAATGGAAGGTGTTCGTGTCACTATGCCACCTCTCTGCCAGTGTTGTCAAGAGTCCCCGGTTCACAATGAACCGAGGCATATCTAAAAGTGAGGTCAATCCACACCTCTCAATAATGTCCAGGTCTGCCTATGACAGACGTGGTATCAGTGTCCATGGTCTCGGGAATCTCTCCCTCGACTGCACAATGCCCAATCGCTCCTGTCAACAAACAAAACATATCCAATATCAGATTCCACATCAACAAAAAGATATCAAAATACAACTTACATCAACAACATGAAACAATTTGCTCATCTACATCAAGTTCAAACTCCTATCATTTCATGTCAACTTGTAAAACAACTCAAGTTCTCAAAAACCATATCAAAACTTGTAAAACAACTCAAGTACCACAATCACAAACTTGTAAAACAACTCAAGTTTCCCACCCATATCAAAACTTGTAAAACAACTCAAGTTTCCAACCCATATCGGCTTGTAAAACAACTCAGGCTTTCATATGCATTTTGAACGTAAAACAGATAACACAAATAAATCATGTTCTGATCCCCACAAATAGCTTGATATCTATACATAACTTGGACACATTCACATCAAAACAAGTTATACAAATGCTCATATTGGATACATGCATCAAAAACACGACAGACACGCAAAAACACCACATTTTAGATTGACCACAACACAAATTTTTCCTGGATGCGCTAAAACAGACATGAAATGCGCTAAAAAAGACCCATGCGCTAAACTGTTTGTCCTACGCGCTAACCTATTTGTCTTATGCGCTAGATTCCATCCATGCGCTACGCTGCCTTTCCTAAGCGCTAATCTATTTGCCCTATGCGCTAGACTATGTCTATGCGCTATTATTTTCCTCCATTGCGCTGCCTAAACTAACCTATGCGCTAGACTCTGTCTACGCGCTAATCTATCCTCCCTAGGCGCTCGCCTTTTCATTCTATGCGCTAGAAACACTCTGCGCGCTAATCTAATCTTCCTAAGCGCTACCTGTTCAACCCTATGCGCTAGGTTATGATCACGCGCTAACCCTCCGGCTTCCTGCGAACTTCTATGCGTCCTATGCGCTAGGTCCAAGTGATGCGCTATCCTGTTTCCCTTACGTGCTAACATTGGCTTTACATGCGCTGTTTTCCGTCTACGCGCTAACCTAAAAATCCTATGCGCTACCAAATATTTTCGGACGCGACCCCTAAATTTGACCCCGATGCGCTAGATTGCATTGCGTATGCGCTACTGTTTACCTTAGACGCGCTAAACCGCAACGCCCGAACTTAAAAATTCAAAAAAACACCTAAAATCGACAAAATCAAAAATCAAAAAAGGGTCAAACGGGTTGACTTATTGGTGGTCCATGCGCTGCAGGTCTCCGATATCTTCGAACGCGCTCGAAACGGTGTCTATGGTAAGGAATCGACATTTTCTCTCCAGAGCAAATTCTCTTCTCTTCAAAGTCAACAAGCACAAATGAATTCAAATCAACCCCTTTTCCCTTTTTATAGGAGAAAAATGAAATTAGGGTTACCTAACTGGGCCTGTAATATGGTCGCGGTCTCCCCTATACTAAAACATTTTTAATTTTTCGGGAGATGAATCAATTTACGCACTTCCTACACACATGAAATCCTACACATCATACGAACGTCATCAATTTAAATCAGAAATTTTCCAACCAAAAAAAAATATTGATTCATCTCCCGAGGGGGCATCACATCAAATATCGAATCTGGGGCATCACATCAAATCTGGGGCACGATTGGCAAATCAAAAGAGCGACACAAAAATTGTATTTGATCATAAAAACACAAAAACAATCATTTTTCTTTGAAATAACATGTGCACACACGTCACTTCAAAGAGGGGCAAAATGTAGACATATAAAAATGACCATATTCCTAAATGAATATTTTATGTTCATTTCCCTATTTAATTAAATCCAATTTAATTAAATTATCCACATTCTTCTATTTTATTAAATAAATTACTCAATTTATTTAAATAAAATTCACTATACCCATTTAATAAATAAATCATTTTATTCAATTAAATTCTCCTAGCCACTTTTAATTAAATTCAAATTTAATTAAATAGTTATCCTAAATTGAATAAATCTAATTTATTTAATTTCTCCAAATACAACCAAATTGAATGAAAATCATTTAATTCAATTAAATCCTATTACCCCCCCCATCCACTTGCAAAATCCCAAACCCCTTCCTAACCCCTTCTAGAATATTCTAACCAATTCTAATTAACCTAACCCTCCTCTAAACTTTGTCACATCCCTAAGCAAAGGGAGGTCACTTCTCAAATGGCCCAAAGTCTTGGATAACCATTGAAGGTTTTCAACCTTCAACCACCAAAAACCCTAAAGTCTTTGAAAACCATTGAAGGCTTCCAACCTTCAACCACTTAATCCCCAAAGTCTCCAATAACCATTAATGGTTATTTCAAACCCTCCCACATGGTTAAAACATTTGTTTTGACTCAACCTCTATCCAACCCAAGGGTCTCATCAGGTTATTAATGCTTTGACCATGATTATCTCTTAATCATTTGCACAAAGGTTTATCCTTGGATTAGATCCTAATTCAGTGGGTAAACCTAGCTTAGACTTGACCCTTAGCCTTTAGATAACCATGAGGTCTCCTCAGGCCTTTAATGCCTCCAACCTCTTCTTTCAACCCAATCTGGTGTGGACATTTGTCATCATTTCATTGGTGCCAATTGTGCACATGGATCCCCAACTTTCAAACTTGGCCCTTGATTAAGCCATTCAATCTTGACCATCCATTGCCCTGTTTGTGCTATAAATAGAGCTCTCATTCCTCCATTCTTAACAATCATCTTTCAAATTTGTAGCATCACACTTATGCTCAAATTGTTTCAAGCTTTCATTTTATATACGCTCCTCATTTAGCCTCTTTTAGATCATAAATTAATCATGAACATGCATGCTAAAGTAGTTTATTTATCATTTTAGCTCAATCATAGATTAAATATAGTATGCTAGGATAGTATTCATACTAACCCTGTCATCTTATCATTTAGTTTATTGTATTTCAAGCATCTCATCTAGCTTATAACACATCTCATACTAAGATCAGTTAAAATCTCTCTCGTTCTCATATTTGCCATCCCTAAGCCATTTTGCTCAGTAATCTGAGAGCAAAACATTGGTTTGAGGGACATTGTGAGATAGAGAACCATGGGACCCTCCTTGGGAAGCTGAGTAACGCATCGTTACTCCATAGCTTGCATCAAGAAGTCCTGTGTGTGTGTGTGGATTGATATTTATCGTAATTTTTCACATTTTTAATTTTATTAATCCATTTTTCCCACATACAGATAGAGGTGGCACAAGAGACAGGGATAAACCCCTTGCCTCCCCCTTTGTGTAAATTTGAGGTGGGAACCCACAGCACCCGAGCAGAGCCAGGGCGAGGTTCCTTAGTAGCCACCAATGCCCAAGAGAGACCTGCACGACCAAGAGCATTGACGACAACCAGGTCCAAGTCATCGTAAGGGAGAGAAGATGCAGGGGAGTGGGCGGGAGCAATTTTGAATCCATTTGGACAAAGTTTGGTAGGCTCGACCACCTAAGCTAGTGGTTAGAGCATGTTAGAACTCTAGAGAATGTTTATGAATGCTAATATGAAATATTAATGGATTTGATCCTTAAATTAGGATGAACTATAGAGGGAATTGTTTTATAGTTCGCATGTACCTAGAGAGTGTATCTCAAGGTTTTGAATATGTTAGAGAGGAATGTGCATTTTATATACTAAAATAAAATCCCTACAAATTGAAATGGAAAATTGCATTGCTCCAAATTTAATCATCAATTTCTAGATCAATGCATTGTGAATATAAATTTAAATTCAAGAAAAAAGAGTTGCATTCTTAATATTGGCATGAATCATCAAAGGCCATCATAAGACAAATCTATGTTATAATCTTCAAAAGTTAAATGTTAAAATGTAATAATATTGAATTTTTAAATTTGTTAAATTATTGACATGAAATATTATAACATTCATGAAATTTTTTAGAGGATTACGTTTCGGTAGACATTAATAGTTAGCAATCATACCAATAAAAAAAATTAATATTAAATATTGGAAACATAGAATTGAGTCTAGTACATAATTTTAAGAAATATGAGCTAAATTATTCACCACATATCCTAACTCGAATCTTCAATTTTTACATTGGGTTTGTGTAAACTTAAGCTAAAATATAAGTAAACTTTAGCCTTTGGTGCTCTATGGTTGCCATATATTTTTTCACTTTTTGTACTCTTAGGTTTCTCTACTTTCTATATATTTCACATTATTACTTGGTTTTGCACACTTTTATTGATATTTTATGATTCTACATGATTTATGATGTCACCTTGTTTCATATATTCCATGGTTCAAATGTTACTTCAATGCTATGTTATGCTTATCTTTACTATAATCACATTTTTACTATTCTTATCATTTTCACATCCTATAATTTGGTGATGCTTATCATTCTTACACATTTTTATCTTATGATTATATATCACATGATCCTTATCATATATACTCATCTATGATTTTAGGTTTATCAAATCTTTATCTTATGATTTAAATTGCTTCATCACCTTTTTCTTTATTATGTTATGATCGTAGAAGCATTATCATGCCATTATCTTTTTAATCGCTATGTTGTCATTTATATGTTAAATTTATGTATCAATATTCTAGAGCTACTCATGCTTATATGCCTCCATCTTAATCAATTAGCTTATTGCTTTCATTTATATCAATATTTGTGTATCTATTTTTCTCTCCAATTCCTTGCATAGTTTGTATCTAACCAATTGTAGGAGGTCATATATTGTCACTAATGCTTCCTTATGATTAAGGTTTCATATAGTATTTTGTGCCAGATAGAATTTCAACACCTTTTAAAGAAGAATTATATTATTCTACAATGATATTAATCTCACATAACATAAAGGTTATCAAATCTTATTATCACACTATGTGGATTAATATTGCACTACATGGCCACATTGAGTGGATTTTTATTGCATTACACATCACGTGGAACTTTTATCACATCAAAGGACCACACCTCATAAATAATATCGTAAATTTTTAGGTTGTGTGGAGTTTTTATACCAGTTTTTGAATAGGTGGAACCTCCCCCTGTAATGCCTGCCAAAATACCCTAGATAAATATAACCATCTAACATACAAATATAGATTTTTTTTTTTTTTTAAAAGATAACTAATGCAACACATATAAATCGAATAATCGGAATATCATCTAGTCATGACCTCAAAAGTTACATGTACATCTTCTAAACATGTACATAATCAACTCATACACAATCATAAGAACATAAGTATGCAAGCCGAAATATCAACACCGCATAGATCAACCTTCCCTAGGGCATCTCAACATCATCACTTTATGTTAAGAGTGCAACAACATCATAAAATCCTACAACATCTCTTCCTATATTAACTTAATATTAATTGCAACTAAATCATAGTAAAGTAACCATTATTCTAAGCCATCGTATTTACGTAAGGTGTATTCAATCAACTTGATCCATTTCCTAGAAGGTAAAACCATACAAAACTAACACATATCTCACATCACCATTACACACAATAGAAATAACATAGTATATACCAACAAAGAACCACCACTCTAATTACAAGAATATAAATAATCTAGAATACAAAACAAATCTTCAAGAGTATCTTTTGCTACGATATTCCTAGTGATCATTTCTCCTAAGATCATATAAAACATCTATTTAACTAGCCATCATGCATATGCAATTACAATTCAATTTACTTCTATGCTATAGATTCGTTTTAGAACACCAAATCCAAATGTTCCCATTCACTTATCCCTAACCATCCATTATCCATACATTTCCAAACATCAACTCCAAAGTATAAACATTTACCCATTTTCTAATAGAAGATTCCACACAAGTCTAAGCATAAATCTCAAATTCAATAACATAAAATACACATATTTCTAATCCAAATAGCATCTTTTATTCAACCATGAATCTCAACCTCTAATTACATGAATAATGAATATCCAAGATACATAATATAACTATCAAGGTCACAACTACATCTCCTACTACAAGATCCCTAGTCTCTATATCTATAATTTTCATCCTCCAAATTACATATGATTACAATTATGTCTACTAATCACAAGATATATGAAATCTGCTCCAAGAATCCAAGAACATGTTGAAAGGATAAGAACCCACATCCACCCATTCAAATATCCAATGAGAGGAAAGAACATCTTTATGGAAGAAGGCATCAAACCACTCGACCATGTGGAACCATAAGGAACCACCCCATTGTGCTATGAAGAATGACACGATCCCACACACACTCTAGATCTAAGATGACACCTAACAACCAAAAGACAACCAATATCTACCACGAACAATACTCCAAATCACATCACAAGGCTTAAATAAAGCACGAGACATCCAAAGGCACCATAACAACAAGGCATACAGAACTAGGATCTACATGTAGGGAAGAGTGTCATCACATGCTATCACAACCAACAAAGGATATCGTAGGTAAGGGGATTTAGAGCTACCTATTCCCGACATCCGTGATACCCATGTGGAACCGTCTCAACCTTCGAGAAAATCAAGGGAGTTTTGTTTATCCGATTACCAGATCTTCCCATACCTCATCTTGAGTCTGTACCAGCACTCCAGGGCATGAGATGGGGTACCACAAATACATTTCTTATCTTATTAAGATGAATTACTACTACATATCCCACCTAAGATTAATTTATTAGGTTATCACTTTATTATACAATAAACTCCCAACGATCTAGACCCCAGCTCTAAATATAAGGAATCTTAGTGGTCCATTCCTCATGACCTCAACAAACTCATGGAAGCCTACTCTCCTTAATAATGCTCCTAGATGTTAGGGTAACAACATACATGAATGAAAGTATAAGGTCTCTCAAGCATCATAACTCGAATAACCAAGGTTTCCAACAATAATGATAAACAACAATGAATGCCTAGAAATGCTAATATCGCTGCCTCATAAGCAACATAAAAACACATAACATCCAATATCCACAATATCAAATGTATCCAAAAGAGCCCAATACAACAACAAGGTATTACTTATCTTCCTTAACATATAACAATGCAGTTAATAATACAATCCCAAATCACCTCAGGAACTCAAAAGTATCAAATACAACCTCTGGATATCGAAAAACCCAAAATAGAAAGCCAAGAACTGACTTGGAAGCCAAAACTGACATAGAAAACCAAAACAACAGTCTGGCACAATTAATCAACAGAGTAGCGCATATGATAAGCAGTGCAACACTTATGCTAAACAAACTAGCAAATTCAATAGGCATTTTAGCACATAAGACAATTAGAACAATGCTTTTACTGAATGCTACAACACATATACATGACCAATTAGTTCTTTCACACTATAGGTTAGTGCATCTGAGTATTAGATTAGCACTTTCGCTCTACGAAATGACACATATACACATTACTTCAATGCATAAGCCGAACATAGTAGTGCATACTCACATAATAATAGCACATATGCTCAATCATTTAGTGCTTTTAACATAGTAGTGCATATGTTACAGTACAACAAAAATACTCAAAAACAAGACACAAAAATCGACTAAGGCATAAAATTCCAATTATGACCTCTAGCACGAATCCATAGAGCAACAATCATTCCGAAACAAATCATAACATAAGCCAAAAGGAGAAATAAATAAATAGAACAAAGATGTCCCCCAACTCCACATATTGGAACTATTCCCGACATCGCACAAAGATGTATACCTCCAGAGTCTTAGAACATTGAAATCCTCAACATAATACACTTGCAGTAACATAAGGTAAACACAGGATGAATACAAATAGCCACATCTCGACGATGCATCCAAAAGTCCAGGCAAAAACCAAAACTATAAAACTCAAAGTTCTCACATTGCTTAGGCACATGAAACTCTAGAATGACCAAATATCAAATCACAATCCAGGAAAGAATAATATAGCCAACATAATAATTAAAAATCAATATTTATGCAACATCCAACAATCTTTTCACAAACACAGAGCATACAATCCTTTCAAAATAAAATGCGAGAAGGTTATAGCTTCCCCAACTTGGACAATGGAAGTGTTGGTCTGAGAAGGATGAAGAAGCACAAATCCAATCCTTAGTTCAATGAAAATCCAAAGGCAAACCCCAACAATTCAAACTCAAATCTTCAGACAATGCAATTTTTTTTCCAGCCAAGACCCCCCTGATAATCCTCAGAAGACTCAATAAATAAGAATTAATCCATTTAAACCATAACCCATCATGGCCAACATCAAATTATTAATCATACCAACCATACCCAAATTCAAGGTGAGAATAATATTATTTTAAATCTCCAAATCTCACAACCAATAATAATTTAAGAGGGTAGGTGATGTAAATAATAAATAAACGAATGGGTAAAAGAATAAACAATAATAAATAATAAATAGACCAATTAACCAATAAATAAAATAGAAAGGTCTAATAAATAAAATAAATAAATCAAATGCCCAATAAATGTTAAACCATAAAATAATATAAATAAACAAAAAAACAATTAAATAATAATATCTTCATAATCACAACTCCCAAAAAGGCCAATCATAACAAGGGGTAAGTAAACAAACAAATAATCAATAAATAGACGAGTCAACAATAAACAAATAATTAAATGTACGGATAGATATAAATACTCCAACAAATACAATTTAAACTCAATACCATTAATATCTCTCACAATCATATAAAATATAATAAATAAATAAATAATCTTTCATGCATAGTGCCAAGTATTATGATCTACAAAATAACATCAAAAAATAATAAGCCTCAATAGTTAGATACGCCTTTGTATTTAAATATCAATGCCATCCATTAATTTAATTTAATACCTAATAAACTATATATATAAATTGATTCATTAATAACTCAATTAATAATCACAAATCCACAAAGCAACCCAACACAGGGTTGGACAACATGCCACATGACACTAACATGACGACATACACCAAGACACTAACTGACAAGGGTATCAAATTAAGCCTAGAGTGTGTAGAAGGAACTCATGTCACCTTTGATCAACTTGTCATTGGGATAAAGACATGCTCAGACCTGTGAGACTAGGTGGAGTCGATGTCTGGTACCTACAATCCTGCATCAACCAACAGTTGCAAGACAACATATATAATAGCATATATAATAAATAATCAGACAAGTGAAGAGAATTGCAACATCATACCATGCTCGTAATGAGTGATATGACATCGTCTCTATCATGAATACAATAGTAAGCAATGATAACAGTCATATCATCATCCCATCCAACATGATCGTGAAGTTGGTTAGTACTAACAAGGTACTATCACATCATCATAAGCAAATATAAACCTCACATGCATAATGAGCGCATATAAATCACCAATCCTAAATCCCTCATCATAATAATCTTGAATAAATTGTCAGCCGCATAATGCCATAGTGTCTCATCTATCAATATGAAATATCTAGCACAAGATAAATCATCATAAGAAATAATCATGAACCACATGTCCTAAATAGTGCAATAATCACAAAGCTCAGCATAGTCCTAACTTCAATATTCAAACCAGAAACTTAAATCAACATAGTAATCATAATGAATCCACTATTGTCAAAGAGAATATCGATGTTAAGAATAAAACAAGAGACATCAAGAACACAAACAAATCTAAAAGTTCCTATCACATCCTCTCATGAAGGGTGAATCAGGGAGGGGCACTACACCCCTACATTTATTTATCTTTTCATTTTCTTAGTCTACTAAAGGATCTCATAATTTGTGCCTATTTTGATTATGTGGTATAAGCTACTCATTCTAACCATTTTCTCTTCGTTTTGTGCCTATTTCTTGTTTCTACTGCATTGCAGTATCCTTTTCCCATTTTGACACCTTTGGATTTGCTCTTCAATAGCTACTACCACATTTCTTGTAATATGGACTTACTCTTGAAGATTTTAGCCACATATTTATTCCTTTTTCTAGATGATGAGTCAATTTTCAAGCTTTTTCAAGCTTTTTTATTTGTTGAAGCTACCCCTTTCATTCTCATTGCAAATCTTCCTTCTACCAACATATTGGTTTTCACATGATGGCAAATTGCCCTTGTTTTTTCTATTTGTCAGGTACTCTACTCTGCAAATTTTCTACATTTATCATGTGCATTATGGTGGAGGATATAAAATTAGTTTCTTCTACTAGAAAATAAAAAAATGGTCTTATTGAGCCCAAGTTTTTGTTCAAGCACAAGATTGCAAATAAGAGAGATGTGGTTTAGACATTAAAGCAGTCACTAGATAATAATTCACAAGTCTTACATTAACTAAAAGTAATAATTATTCGTAGCAGCTCAACTTGCCCATCTTTAAATACCTTTACTTGGTTATTTAAAAATAATATTCCACTATTCACATATGCTAATACTCTCATTTTTACCAGATTTTTTTGTCATGTATAGTTTAATGTCTTAAATAAAATAATATTCTTTGGGAGAAAGTTATCATATTATTTGACAACTTCAAGAAACACTTATATATGTAAAATAGAAGAGGATTGAACAAAACCCATATTATTTTTGGGCCTCTCAATGAGAATCTAACTATGAGAACCAACCCCCTTTTACATGGAGGTCTAAACATATGAAGTACAATATTCCCACTTTCATTAACAGACTGTACAAAAATAGATAGTCATTTCATACTCTAGCACATATAAAATTGTTGATGGTCTCGAAAAGAGCCACTCTGCCTGCCTTTATTTTAATCACAATCATATTTGATAACACCGTCTTTGTTAATGCAACTATGCAGGTAGGAGCATATCCTCCAAACTTGGATATATAGTTGAGGGTAGTCCAAAATCTTGGCTTTGGATAAAAAAATGTGTACCCTACTTAATGAGACATTGCAACTGCGTTTTGTAGCTGCTTTTGAAAAAAAAAAAAAAAAAATTCTGATTTGACAAGGGTTTTAAACTAATACAATGTTCATAATTAATTTCCATTTGGGCTCTCTTGTAACCTCTTAGAATCTTTGTATGAGCGAAGAATAATATATGATAACAAGGTTGCCTCTAAATTCATTGCTTTGATTGATTGAAGACTTTATTGTCTGCAAATTTCCATGGGAAAGACTTATAATTCAGACTATATTTTAAATGTTCAATAATCTCTTGCTAGATGTCCTTTAATTATGCATCTAAGATGCATGTTTATCTTTTGTATAGCCTAGTTGAACCCTACTAGCATACAAGATGGCCAAACGATATCCGTTGGACATCCCTTTATCATCCTATAGTGGGGTTAAATGATGAAAAACCCTAGCTACAATTGGAAGACAACAAGAACATGAACATACAATTTATTCATCACAAATACGACTTTAAACACATCCAAATAGAGTAAAAAGTAGAGAGCACATGTACTGGTGCCCTTTTTTACCATCCTCCATTCTCATTCATCATAGTCAAGAAGGACTTTCAAAAATGACTCCAAAATCATGGAATAATTTTGGAAATCAAACCTTAATGACTAAAATTCTGCACAAACAATGTAATGTTGTCAATGTTGTTGATGCATAAAAGTGGACAAAGTTTGCATGAAAAATTGAAGAACCCAACCAAAAAGCAACTTTTTTTAGATGAACCAATACCAATCCCTCTGCGACTTCTGCTTGAATCTATTTTTAATTCGATCTAAATTTATCGGATCATTGCTGGAGATAAGATTTTTTAGCATGATTTCATAGCCTAGTGGATATTTGATTTGATTCAAAAATCAAATTTCATATGTATTGCATTTACTACAAATATTTTATTAGTCGATCCTTAAATGCATTCAATTAATCGACATGTCTTTTGGCATGGTTTCCAGAGCATAAGAGTGGTTTAGCAGCACAGTTTACTAAACAAATGAGTGGTTTCTTGGCACACGAGACAAATTTGCAAGAAAACCCCATGTAATATAGTCTATCAGCTAATAAAAATAACTTCATATAGTCTATTGACTAATAAAAATAACTTATAATAGACCACATTGACACACTACTAAATAAACTGATCAATTTATGAGGAATTCTCTTGATCCTTATAAACCTATTTATAATGGTGAAAAATGCTCGAAGGATACACAGAAGGTTGAAGACTATTTTTTTAGCATTCTTTGATACAATTAGTTCTCCAAAGAACTTATAAAGATTAAAAGGATTAAATTATAATTTAGAAACATCATCCTCAATCTTCATAAAAATAAGCATTGATTTGAGCTCCTTGCAATGTGATTCCTACAGATCATGAAAATATCGTTCACGTGGTTTGTTTTGGTCATGTGGTTCCTACAAGTGTGTTAATAAATGTATGGTCGATCCTATTTGTTTTTGTATAATACTTTATAATAAAATAAAATAACCACAACTATAAAGCATTCAAAATTAGATGCCACCTATGATAGCGTTTTTTAACAAGTCTTAAGAGGAAAATGAGATGATCTACTAAAAGATAAATTCACAATTTTCTTGAATCACTCTACTGGTATTCCTTTTACAAATATTTAGGATACTAAAAAACAAGTGGTTCTGTGCCTAAGCTCTACATAAATCATAAAGGTTATACTTAACACATACTTAGGAAAACTTACACAACTAACAATCTCTTCTTCCAATCGATGTGACCTTTTTAATGAGTAGGAGACACATATGGTGATATTTTATTATTTTAAATACAGACGCTCTCTTTTATTTATAGTCGAGTTCACATTATGCTTCTAGAATCTGATATTTTCCTCTTATATTTTGAAGTCGAATCTTTAAGTTATATATCTTGTTCTTTCACAATATAATAAGATGGGATTAAAGTATGAACTCACAACTCAACTAAACAGGTTTGGCATGTGGGAAAAAAACAAGTTCTGAATTCCATGAAACCTGAATGATGCAGTCGAAGGGAGGTACTTCTCAAGTTGTAATTGAGTGATTGAATATGGATTAGACATTTCCACCCTTGAAAAATAATATAGATTTAAAAAAAAAATTATATATTATTTGTGTAAAAGAGTATGTTATATCATATTCATAATATGATATAATGACAGTGAAGTAGCATAACATTTTAAAGTGCAGGTAAGATATATATTTTTTATATTATTTATTTTTTAAAGATATGAAAAGATTTATAAAATGAGGAGTTACTTCATGATATTTACAATCTTTAATAAAAATCTATTTAAGAATAGTTCTCAAACTAATGATGATGTTGTCGCTTACTTTTTTTCTTTCTTTTTTATTAGCGTAATTCCTGTTAATTAGATATATAGCATGGTCTATGGAGGAGAGATTCCTACCATCATGTCAGCTAAGGATGCCACAATTACATATAAAGGAAAAAGTTTTTCCATGTGCCTAGATAGAGCATCATCTATGCTAAAAGAAAGTGTGATATTTGTGAGATCCACATCAAAAGTTAGTACTATGGTTGATGATATCTAATAAATGGGGATCCATCCTTGTAGGGAAGGGTAGCACAAGTGTAATGTAACATGCAAAATTAGCACAATCTTTTATAAGAGTTTGCAAGTTGATACACTTGAGAATTTTTTTTTAATATAGACTTCAATCCATAACATAAGAGTACTGCATTTAATGGATTTAATATATATGAACAATGGACATCCATAGTAGCTCCACAAAAGAAAGTAGTATACCTAAATTTCTTTACCTTGAAAAGAATTTCCACTCTAAAATCTTACTAAATATGAGTGGATATCAATGTCATTTTGGGTTAATTACCTCGAAGAAACATATGTATGGGGAAATTATATAGTTGAAAGGAATTTAAAAATCATGTATCTAGATCCAAATAGATTGATTTTGTATGTCAAACTACATGAATTGCCTGAGAGTTTTCCAATTCAAACATAAAGGATAGTGGGTGTTGGATACATCCAAGTGGATAAACCAAGATGCAAAGAGGAGATCCTAGTAAAAGATATTTGAAATCAAATAATTAGATTTGGGCTCCAAAATGATAAACTAAACTCTTTTAGTTTGTGATGTCAATGAGTTCCCACTTGGATTAGAGATTCCATGTATGTTATTGACTTTTTGACCCATCAATATGTGAGAAGGTGGCATTGAGTATCCTCTAAAATTATTTTCATTTTGAAAGGAGTGTTTGGATACCACTTTAAACCCTTCTAGGAGTATATGGTGCAATCAATCCCAAACTTATATGTAATTTATAGGGGAATTGACTTATTAACAGTTCAATAATTGTTTGAAAAGATTTAAATTCATCACCTGGGGAACTTTGGCCTAAGGTATATCTTGGTAAGTGATTAATAAATACAACCAAAGTGATTATCTATTTTTGAAATAATTCTCAATTCAAATAGTGTAATTCTTAAGATGCTTCACAATATTACATATATTTTTGACAAAAGAAGTGTCTTGAATTTGCATAGTTTTCCTCATGATGAGGATGCAATGAAAACCTAGACCTTTTCCTTGAAGATTTCTAGAAAAAAATATAGTGATAATGAAGAATTTTTGAAGCCTTGTTACCCTCCAATTCAAATTATCCAATTTTCACAAAAGGCTAGACCCTATTAAAGTACCACTTCCAATATTTTCACTACAACTCATAACAACCAACCTCAATTTTGTCAAGCATTTCCATAGGAACTGTATGCGGGAAAAGTGGTTCGATGAAACGAATATTACGAATTCAGGACTAGTCCACACACCAATGGGACTCTTGGTGCAAGTTATGGAGCTGTATGGAATAGATCAACTTCCCAAGGGATGTTCCATTGTTCTCTATCTCACAAGACCCCTTAAGCCAATGCCTTTGCTCTCAGATCACTGAGCAAAGTGACTTAGGGATGACAATCATGAGAATGAGGGATGTTTGATCAATCTAACATGAATGCAATCCTAATGTGCATGATATTAACAAAAGATGAACTAAACTAGCATGCATATGATGATAAGATGAAAGGATTAGTAACAAAACTATCCTAGCATGCTATATTAGTTTGAGATGATTATTATGTGATAATACAAATGCCTATTTTAAGATGCTATGAAGATTATCAAAGAGAGGCTAAATGCTTTATTAAAATGATTTAGATTAGATGCTTAGTAAAATGTCTATAAGTTTGATGCTAAAGACTTGGATGATAAATGGAGGAAAGAGAGCTCTATTTATAGAAAAAATAGGGCAATGAAGAGTCAAGATTGGATGATCCTGTAGACACCTAAAATTGTCATGTCTAATTAAATAAATATTTTATTTATTTAATTATCTAAGCCTAATTCTTCTATTAATTAAATAAATTTTTATTTATTTAATTAATTCATTTATCCTCTTCTAGCCTTATTTCTCATTTAAATAAATACATTTATTTATTTAAATTATCCCTTTCCTAAATTAAATAAATATTTTATTTATTTAATTGTCCTACTTCTTCTATTAATTAAATAAATCTTTATTTATTTAATTAATTCATTATCCTTTTCTACACATGACACATGTCATTCATCTCTTAATTCCTACACTACCTACCTCTTTCATTATTTTGGTATTTCTTTTACCTACCCTCTAATCCTAGCCGACCTCTCTTTTTACACCTCTCAATCTTAACCCTCCATTTCATATTGTGTCTTCTATTTAAGGAGATGCTTTCTTCATTGTCAAACCCTAATGAGACATGCCTAACTACTGGATCAATTGACTACACTACAATTCCACTTGCAACCACATTCCGTTCTTTGTTGAGCTCTTGTGCATACAAAAATCTGAGAGCAAGTATATCAAGCAAGATCAATGGAGATAGGAAGAATGGAGATCAAAACCCTATTGGACATGTGATGGTATAATCTTTATGATTTTGAGTTATTTTGCATTGTCTTAGGTTATCTTCATATGTTATGGTGGATCTTTGTTCATTGTTAGGCTAGGGTTTGGTGGTTGAATCCATTTAGTCTTTCAATATTGTTATCATTGTTATCCATTTTCACCATATACAGATCCTATCAAGGGTCAGGATTGAACGTTATCAATCCATGTTTACAATTCTCACCAATGAAATGGTGACAATTGTCAACATAAGACTGCTTGAGAGGAGATGCAAGAAGCATTAAATGCTTGAGAAGACCTCATGGTTACCTTAGAAGGTAAGGGTTAAGGTTAGGTTAAGATTACCCATTGGATAAAGCTTGTACCCAAAGGATAAACTCTTGTGCAAGGGTTAAAGGAATAACCATGGTCAAAGCAATGAATGCTTGATGAGACCTTAGGGTTAGATGAGGGTTGAGTTAGGCAAAAAGTCCCCAACCATGTAAGAAGGTTGAGTTAACCATTAATGGTTATGTAAGAGACTTAAATGGTTAAGTTATTGAGGACATAAAGCCTTTAATGGTTATTGAAGACTTTAAGGGTTTGAGAAGTGACTTCCCTTTGCTTAGGATTGTGACAATATTTAGTAGATGGGTTAGGCTAATTTAGAAGGGATTTGAAGAATTTAGAAGGGGTTTAGAGAGGCAAGTGGGAGTGGATGGAGGGTAATTTTAATTAAAATGAATTGCTTTATTTTAACAAAATAGATGCAAGTGGGGGATTTAAATAAATTAGATTTATTTATTTGAAGTGAACAATTTAATTAAATGTAAATTTAATTAAAAAGAGTAGAAGGGGGATTTAATTAAATAAAGTGATTTATTCAATTAAATGATATGAAAGGCCTAGGTGAATTTAATTAAATAAATTGAATAACTTATTTAATCAAATAGATGAATGTGCACGATTTAATTAAATTAGATTTAATTAAATAGAGGAATGAGAATAAAATGAACATTAAATATTCATTTTAGGAAAGTGGTCATTTTTATACGTCTACATTTTGCCCCTCTTTGAAGTGATGTGTGTGCACATGTTAATTCAAAGAAAATTGATGTGTCACCAATATTTGATCGATGTGATGATGTCGATGTCGTGCCCTAGATTTGATGAACGATATTGATGATGCCCCAGATATGAAGAATTGATTTGATATGAAAATTTGATATGAAACTGATGTCGATATGAAATTGATGTCAAGATTTGATATGATAATGCCCCCTTGGGAGATCGTTTGTGCACAAAAGGCATGAATGATCTCTCGAAAGAAGAAGAATGATATTTGAAAGATAGAAGAGTGGATAGTGATGAAATTCATGGGTTTGATAAGATTGATTAGATTGATTGGATTGAGATCAAGTCTGATTTCAGGTATGACACCTCCTGTATAAGACATGGATGATTGAGTGTCTGGTTTTAGGATTGATACCGCCTGTATAAGACATGGATGATCAAGCATTTGGTTTCAGGAACGATATATCCTATATAAGAGCTGATCAAAACGCCTGGTTTTAGGAATGATATATCCTGTATAAGATCTGATCAAAACATCTAGTTTCATGAACGATATATCCTATATAAGAGCTGATCAAAACATCTAGTTTCAGGAAAGATACATCCTGTATAAGACATGATAGAAGATAGTTTGGAATAATGATGAAGATATGAAAGTGAAGAAAGATTCCATGATGATGTGATAGATATGTATGCGAGGAATGCAATGATGAATGTGACTAGATGATGATTATGAGATAGATCTTGAAAATGAGATGTATGATAATGATATGCTGTGAGATGTATCTTGAAAATGAGATGTATGATATTGATATGTTGTGAGATGTATCTTGAAAATGAGATGTATGATAATGATATGCTGTGAGATGTATCTTGAAAATGAGATGTATGATAATGATATGCTGTGAGATGTATCTTGAAAATGAGATGTATGATAATGATGCGGTGAGATGTATCTTGAAAATGAGATGTATGATAATGATATGCAGTGAGATGTATCTTGAAAATGAGATGTATGATAATGATATGTTGTGACTAAATGCAAATTTATATGATATGCAACTAATTGATCATCCTCATTCTGTCGTTTTTCATTCCTGTATAGTCACATGTTTTTGCTTTCTTTGTGTTTATCATCATTCAGCTGTTGATATGTTGAAAATTTATACAAGCATAATGGTATAATTGAACCCTAATGACTTGAGAAAAATTTACATGAATTTTGATATGGCAAGATGGCACAAACGTCGAGGTATAGTTGAACCAAGACGACTTGAGTGTTGCTTGCGTATAAACAGACAAGATTAAACCATTTGCATGCGCCAAGTGGAACCATGTCTTCAATGATATGCTGCGAATCAAGTCTCGAGACAAGTATTTGCACAGTACAAGTGATCGCCTCACAGAAAAAAAACTAAAAAAATATCAGAGTCTCCATCTACTTTCTCTAGCTTGATGCATCGTTGAGAAAATTTAGGGGATCCAATAATTTGAAAAAAAGTTCAAGTGCAAAAAAAGTCAAAACTTCATGCAAGATGTAAAAAAAATTATACTTCAGAAAATCATCCATCATGTGTTTTGAAGGTGTTAATTGGATCAATGTTTTGTTTTCTTGGCTGCTGGAGTTTTGCTTGACATGATTCTCTTGGCATGCTGGATTCTTGTTTGTTTGTTTGTTGAAATGCTTGAAGTCAGAAGAATGTTGCCCCTAGTTATAGATACCAATTGATGTGGATATGTACAGGGATTACCAAGCCATGGTGGGATATGGTGAACTAATATTCAGATAAGCAAGGACAGTGACTATGCTAAGTATGTCCTGGATAATGCTATTTTGATAAAGTGTTGGGCGATGGCCAGTGGTTTTTGACTTCGGATACAAAAAGATATGAGAAAAGATAGATAGAAGATTTGTTCTCTCACAAGTAGCACCTGTTGCCAGGTTTTCACTATTTGTTTTTAAATTGTACCCTTTTTTTTGTTGTTGTTTTTTATTTCTTTTTGTATTTTTTCTGATTTTTTGATTTTTTTTGGTAGTTTTCACTTTTCCCATGCATTAGACCACTCAAGTATAGTATTTCTCCAGATGGATGTTGTTGGTTGGTTCATCGACCACATCTCCTTCTGAATTTGTTAGCTGATAGGCGCCTGATCCATAGGCTGAGATGATGACATAGGGACCTAACCAGTTAGGTTCAAACTTCCCCTTCTTTTCTCAATCCTGTTGATTTTTGGGGTTTTCTTTGAGTATGAGATCACCGAATTTAAAATTACGAGGGATGACTCTGTGGTTGTAGCTTCTGCACATGCGCTGCTGGTATGCTTTGAGGTGATTATAGGCATGTTGTCGTTTTTCATCTAGAAGTTCTAGTTCTTGCGATCTGTTTACTCGATACTCTTCATCTGGAATGAGACCTTTCAAAGATACTCTGAGTGATGGAATTTCTACCTCAAGAGGTAAAATTAATTCTAATCCATACACCAATGAATATGGCATAGCTCCTGTAGGTGTCCTGATGCTAGTTCTGTATGCCCAAAGTGCTGGATTGAGTTGCACATGCCAATCTTTTCCTGCATCATTTATTGTTTTCTTTAGTATTTTCAATATTATTTTATTTGATGCCTTTGCTTGACCATTCCCCTGCGGGTAGTAAGGTGTAGAGAAACGATGTTGGATTTTGAATCGTTCACATAGTTCTCGCACATCCTGGTTTTTGAAGGGACGTCCATTATCTGTGATGATGGAACTGGGAATGTCATATCTGCAGATAAGATAATTGAGAATAAAAGAGGCAATTTGTTTTCGAGTTACTGTGGTCATTGGGACTGCTGCAATCCATTTTGTAAAATACTATGTTGCAGTGATAATGAACTTGTGTCCATTTGAAGATGAAGGGTGTATTTTGCCTACTAAGTCAAGTCCCCATTGACAGAAAGGCCAAGATGTTGTAAATGGCTGCAATTCCTATGCTGGTGCATGTATAAGATTGCCATGGATTTGGCACTTAGGAAATTTCTTTGCAAATTGATAAGAGTCTTTTTCCATTATCGGCCAGTAATATCCCATTCTCAGAAGTTTTTTAGCAAGAGTAGGACCACTTGAATGTGTGCCACAAATACCTTCATGAAGCTCATGTAAAGCAGAGTTAGATTCATTGCGATCAAGGCAACAAAGAAGAATACCATCTAGACGTCGACGGTAAAGAGTATTAGCAGTTAGGGTATAACGGGCGACTTGCCGGATTTAAAGTTGCGTTTTTGGTTCCGAGATAGGTCAATGGGTAGGGTATTGGTTTTAAGATACTCATATATTTTTCCCTATAAAGGAGAGTCTAAACTGGTTAAAGCATAGATAACATGGGATGCAGAATTGTCATAGGCTAGGGAAAACAGTTGCTCTACCAGAAACTCATAATGACTCTGTTGCTCTAGAATTTGTAGTAGTAAAGCTATAGTAGCCATTGCATAGACTACTCTATTGTCCAACCTTGGAATTTGTAGATGTGTATAAAATACTATTTGAAGTCATCCACCATTTGTTTGTATGTCAGCAACTTGTCATCTTTTGTCTGATAGGCATTGTTGATCTGATTTATGACTAGTTGGGAATCTCCATAGACTTTCAATTCCGCGATTCTCCATTCCACGACCATTTTGATTCCTGTGACCAGTGCCTCATACTCAACAATGTTATTTGTGCATGGAAACACAAGTCTATATGATCTTGGTATGGTGTGTCCTTCAGGAGTGATGAACAAGATGCCGACACCTGAGCCATGTTGAGTGTAGGAACCATCAAAGTACATAGTCCATTACTTGGTGGTAACAGTAAGGACATCCCTATCTACAAATTCGACCTCCATTGGTTGTTTATCTAGTAGTGGTGCTTCAGCTAATTGATCTGCAATTACCTGTCCTTTGATAGCCCGACGCTCTGTGTAGTGGATATCAAATTCGCTGAGAATCATGACCCATTTAGCTCGTCTTCTTGTGAGAGCCGCTTTACTGAGTAAATACTTGAGAGGATCAATTTTTGCTACTAGATTGATTGTGTTAGATAGCATGTAATGTCAGAACTTTTGAGAGGTGAATACCACCGCTAAACAAGTCTTCTCAATGAATGTATAATTCAACTCATATCCATTTAAAGTTTTGCTGATGTAATAGATAGCTCGTTCCTTTCCTTCTTGATCTTCTTGTGCTAATAGTGCCCCCAATGATATGTCTATTGTTGATATGTAGAGAATAAGCAGTTTTCCTGCCATTGGTGGTACCAGAACTGGTGGGTTCATTAGATATTGCTTGATTTGACAGAATGATTCTGCACATTTGGCTTCTCATCTGAATGGTACATTCTTATGTAGCAAATGATTGAATGGTAGAATTTTATTTGCTAATTGGGCGATGAATCGCTTGATTTACTGGAGCCGTCCTTGTAGAGATCTGAGTTGGCTAATGTTCTTAGGAGGTGGCATCTCCATGATGGCTTGTACCTTTGCTGGATCTACTTCAATGCCTTTTGCTGACACGATGCAACCTAATAATTTTCCCGATGTTACCCTGAAGACACACTTCTTAGGGTTGAGCCTGACTTGGAATTTCTCCAATCTTTCAAATATTTTCTCTAATATGCCTAGATGTTCTGCCTGGGTAAATGACTTAGCTAGTAAATCATCCACATAGGTCTCCATGAAGGTATGCATCATATCATGAAATATCATCATCATTGCTCTTTGATAAGTTGCCCCAACATTCTTTAAGCCAAAAGGCATGACATTCCAACAATACATTCGCCAAGGACAGGTGAACATTGTATTATCTTGATCCTCTGGAGCTATCTTGATTTGATTATAGCTAGAAAAACCGTCCATTAATGATAGCATTACATGGTCTGCTGTGAGGTCTACAATTATGTCGATGCTAGACAAAGGAAAGTCATCCTTTGGACAGGCTTTGTTAACATCCCTAAAATCTGTGCATATCCTGATGCTGCCATCTAGTTTTGAAACTGGCATAATGTTTGAAATCCATTAAACATAGTCTATAGGTCGAATAAATCTGACTTCTAATAGTTTCTTTAGTTCAACTTTGACCATTAGTGCTACATGCGGATTCATCTTTCTCAATTTTTGCTTGACTGGCTTAGCTCCTGGAGCAATAGATAAGTGATGCATGATTAAGTGTGGATCAATCTCGGGCATATCTGCATAGGAACAAGCAAAATTGATTTGCTTTTCTTTGAAGGATTTGATAAACTTTGGTTTTTCTTCATCTGTCAGAGATTCAGCTAGGTGTATGTTTTTGGCTGCTTCTTTTGTACCAATGTTGATTGATTGAGTGGGCTCAATCAATATGGGTGATTTCTCCTAATAGTGTTCAGGAAGAGTGTCAAGTCTCCCATCCTTAGGTGCCTTAAAAAGGATTTCACCCTTAGATGCATGTTTTATTTTTACTTTTTTGTGATCTAGTGCTGCCATTGACTGGTTTTCAGTAGTAGATCCTTTATTTCTTTCATTTTTGTGACTGAGAGGCTTGGCACTCTCTTGATTGTAGATGTTGTTACTTTGTTTGCTGGTAGAGTCTATTTTCAGGTTGACAGTACATAGGTAATGGATAATGGAGTCATCATCTGGGAAAATAGGTATGTCATGGTTTTCAAGTTCATCCTCATCTATGAGATCAAGAAAGACGAGTGGTAAAGAGTCATTGGGTGGGTCAAGTTCGGCTGCAGTAAGTGTCATGATAGAGGTATCGTTAAGGTTGGCTGGGATATTGAATAAGTTAATGATATTGTCGAGCTCTTCGATGGTATCATCTTCTGTGTAGACTTGCTCATAATGCCACTGCTCATTTTCTTTGGCTTCATAGATATTTTGTGGACCAAATTCAAGTAGTCTAGACTCTGTGCCTTGTCCTTCTTGAGAAAGGGGTGTATGAATAGTACTCTCAAGAATATCTTTAGTAACATTTGAACAACTACCCCATTCATAGTCATTAGAATCAGTCTCAGAAGTGTTGTCCCAAAGTCTTTCAGTGCTATTGACAGGCATGTTGTAGGGTGAAAAGAGGTCCCTAATGATTGATACTAGTCTGATAGTTTTCCCTGATTCCGTATGAAATCCCGCTTGTACTCTTTGCATCTGTTCATACACTGTCTCTCTTTGGGGAGTAGTGATTTCCTCAGGGGGTGATCCTGTCTTGTTTGGAATAGGTTCCTGAACGTGATTTACTTCTACATAAGATGCTTATTCTCTTTGAATGGCCAACTCCTCTTGTTGTTTCTCTTTTTCCTGGTGTTCTCGTTCCTTCCTTATTGTAACTGCTGATTCATGTAGTGCCTCCTGCCATGATTCCTCCTTGTATTTTTTCTTTGCTTTCCACTGAGGTTTTTGATATTTATTTGGTTTCTTCTTTGGGGGTAGAGTGTGTCCATAGCCCAATCCTGTTTTGTTTCTAGAAAACTGTGAAGGAGGATCCAATGGCTCTGTGATGCCTTCTTGACGCTTGTCGATAGGTCTTTGCCATTGTACCCCATTCATTGCATGATCAGGTATCCCTTCCCATAATGTTGTGTTGTTATAGCTACTTCCATAGTAGGAGCTCTGACTTCTTCTTCTTCCTTGTATAGCCAACTAAGGATGTCCTTTTCTTCTAATTCATGTGCTACTGTGCCCAATTGGATAAATTTGCCATCAAACTTGGTGATGGGCCGTGTTGCTTGACGTGTTGATGTAGAAGGTTGCCTATGAGATTTTGGCGATACTGGTAAGTTGGTTAGACACATGGGTTCAAAAGAGTATTCTCCTATGTCTTGCTCTTTGATTTTCATCTTTTGTTTGAAATCCATGGATAAAGATTTGAGCTTTTCTTGATGATGATCTGGCGCTGAGGAAGTTTGTTTTTCCCTGTTATGTGGAACCAAGTTGTCTTGGGCTGCCCCCATAGCATTGCAATGTTGAAAGGGGTTATTATCTGCTGATATAGAAATCTCCTGCCCATTATAAGGGAATTTAACACACTGGTGGTAAGTTGAGGGTACCACTTGCATTTCATGTATCCAAGGACAACCCAATAAAATATTATATGTGAGGTCTATGTCTAAGACTTGGCACACAGTGTCCCTTTGTATCGGTCCTACCCGAATAGGTAATATTACTATTCCCTTGGATGATCTTTCTTCATCATCATATGCTTTGATGGTGATCTTTTTGTGTGGATCAATAGACTGCTTAGAGAAGACTAATGCACGGATAAGTTTTAAGGTACAAATATTGAGCCCAACTCCTCCATCTATTAATACTCTTTTAACTCAATGTTTGTAGACCAAGAATTCAATGTGAAGGGGAGTATTATGTGGATGACTCAATGAGATATTGTCATGCTCAGAAAAGGTGAGATTATGAGGTCCTGTCATGTGAGCCACCATGGCTTGAAATTTGTCAATATCCAGATCTCGAGGTACATTTGTTTCCAATAGTGCTTGTTCCAAGATGTCTTTATGTTTTGGTGAAAGTTTTAATAACTCAAGTATGTATATTTGAGCAAGAGTTCTGCGCAGTTGACTTTACCAGATCATAATGAGTCTTGGGGATAGTGGTTGCTGCTGATGTATGCTCTTTCAAGACATATTTTTGAGCTTTGGTGGTTACATTGATCGATTCATGTTCGCGTTTGTCCTTGATTTTAATGGCATTTACTTGATTGTCATTCGTTGATATATGATTGATGGTGTTATTGTATATGTGATTGATGCGAGCTCCTCGTGTACCGTTTGATGATGAAGCTCCATCTTTGTTGTAATTTGGAAGAGGATTTTTAAAGGCGCCATGATCACCATTTGTCTTGAGACCATCGACTATAAAATCACCTCTATCAATCATGTCTTGAACAATGTTTTTAAGCGTCATGCAATCATTTGTTTGATGTCCTTTGTTTCGATGAAAATCACAGAAGTGTGAGTCATTCCACCAAGGTGGTTTGACTTGGGGTTCAAAGTTGTTTATAGCTGGTAATGTGATAATCTTGTTTGCCAGGAGTTCTCTGAATGCTGATTCTAATGATTTCCCCAATGGTGTGTAAATGAGTTTATTTGGAAAGTTGTTGGTGTTACCCCTTGAATTCGGATTAGGTCCTCGATTTGTGTTGTTGTTTTGGGTATTGTTGGTATTGTTTGTATTTGAAGGTTCTGGATTGGTATTCGGTGCATAAGTGTTAGTGCCTTGGTTAGCACCCTTTTGATTCTTGGTAGCCTGAGGATTACCTGATAAAGCCAATACTCGTTGTTTGGACTTTACATCATTAGTATCATTTCCTCCTTCATTTCGAGTATTTTTGTTTCTGGTCTAGAACCTGGATTTGTCTAAGTTGTTGTTGTTGTTCTGGTTATTGAAATGAGAGTTGGATGAATTAGTTCCATCTTTAAACAACTTCAATGTTCCTTTCTTGATACATGCTTCCTCTACTTGGATTCTATTTTCGATCAATTTGGCAAAAGACGGTATGCATTGGAGCTTAAGTATGTAACTCATCTCACTATTTAGATTGTCGATGAAAATTTCCATCTTTTACTTTTCAGGCACATCTGGAGGATATCTCAAAACCATCCGTCTCCAACATTGAAGAAACACCATGAATGTTTCATTGTTTTTCTGTTTGGTATTGCGGACATCTAGCATGGTGATTGCATGTTGAATATTGTAGGAGTATTGAGTGATAAATTTGTTGACTAACTCATCAAAGGATCTAACAGGAGGTGTGAGTTGGGATAACCACTCCATTGTTTGCCCTCCCAAGCTTCTTGGGAATAACCTCATCAAATAGGTGTCATCATGGGCAAATTCAAGGCTCATGGTACAAAACTCCCAAACATGATCGCGAGGATCGTTCTTACCATCATATTTGTCAAATTTGGGAATATTTGAATTCAAGGGAAAAGGTATCGTGTCTAACCTTCTGTCAAAAGGGTAAGGACAAATTTTGATTAAGGAATACTGTACTGTTGTCCCTTGTTTCATATCCTACATTTGTCTTTGCAGCATTTGCATTTGTTGTTTGAGAGCAACTAAGGGTGCATTTGTTTGCCGAGGGAAGAATTCTTCCCTTTAGTTATCCCTAGTTCAAGTATGTGTGTGTTCTGGTATATTTGGCTCAGGTATGTTTTGCTCAGGGTCACATGCTTCCTCTTCTCTTTGTTGTTCTTGATAAGTATGATTTCGAGACCTTGTTCTAAAGATATCAGTATCGAAGTCTTCAAGGATCCTAACTCCTTTGCTTGTTAGCATGAGCAAGTATTTTTCTTTGTTGGCCTCTATGAGTTTTTCCACAAGTTTTTGAAATGAAGCTCTTTCTTGACACTCTTGGAGGAGCTCCTCAAAAATATCTGTGTCTTCTAGATTTGGATGATCAAAAGGATTTGATAATCTTTGACCCATACTGGACTTTGGTTGTGGTTCACTTTGCTTGTTTCGTTGAGAGCGAGTGACAACGGGCATCTAGTAGAAAATTTTTGTCACAAAGGGGATGCATTCTTCTTCTGCGTGTTGTTCAGGAGTTGGTGGTTCAAATTGAGGTATGTTATATGTGATGCAAACTTCTGGGAAGAAAGATGGATTGATCTTCCCTCCATGATTTAAGCGTTGGCTGAATCTCAATTTTTGGCAAAAAGATCTACTTCTCAATGGCTCTTCGTCAAATTCGTTTGATTTGTCTTGAATATATAAGCGCATATGATGGAGAAATGTGCGATGAGATTTGAAGAGTTGGTGATTGATGTAGAGAAATCTATTTCGTTTAGCAAGTTTTTGGGAACTGGGTTGTCGTTTCTTCAACTTAGTGTTGTGATGAAGAATTTTTCTTCACAAAATATGAGGAGTGGTCATACACAGGTGATCAATGGTTTCCTTTGATTTGTTTGGATTATGATACTTTGTTTGAAAACTTAAGCCTACTTTTATCAAATGAAGGTTTAGATGCCCCCTCACGACAAAGTGTGTCAAATGATATGGAATAAGAACCTTCCCGATATGGAAACTCAATTTGACAACTTAGGTTTAAACTAGGTATGTTTTGATGGTGGAATCCATTTTAATTGGCAGATCTTTTGATCAGTGTGATGATGTTACCCAATTTTGATAGGAGAAAGTGTTATCCTTAGCTAGTTTTGCATTTTTGACAACCTTTGTTCTAGGAATGACTTGTTTGATTGTTTGGAATAGTTCTGATGTTCTGACTCAAGTTTTGCCTGATGAAGTCAACTGAAGATCCAAAAGGGGGTTTGAAACTGATGTTTAAACTTTTTCAAGAAGGTTCAGTTTTGCTCTCTATTTTCACAGTTTTATCTATGCGCTAAGACAAAGACTGAATGTGCTAAAGTTTGACTTAGATGCCCTGTTTAAAACCACCAATGTGCTAAGCTGCCTGTGTTACGTGCTAAACCAATGTTTTGACTTTTGCTATTTCAAGAATGGTTATGTGCGAATCTGTCCTAATTATGCGCTAAAGTTTAGACTCAAGCGCTACAGATTGCACCCAATGCATTAGGCTGATACTCCAATGTGCTAATATGTCCTTAAGAAGTGCTAATGTTTAGTTGCCAAATGTTCAAATTGTTATGCGTTATTTTTGAGAATGAATGCGCTAAGTTTCAGCTTCTATGTGTTAAAGTTTTCTCCAGATGCGCTAGGATGTTGTTCCTACACGCTAAAATGCCCTGTTTCGTTTTCCTTGTGGGTTTTTCTAGAAATTTTAACACTTTCTTAACTTTGATAGATGATTTTCTGAAGTATAAAATGCAAACACAACACAAAAAAGACAACCATTTTTTCTTATTCTAAACAAAGAGTATGTTCTGCGAGGATGTGTTCGAATCTCCAATGTTTTCATAGGTTTGGATACAAATAATACAATTCAGGCAGACTCTTTATTCAAGGGTCATCAACAATATCACAACCCACTAGTCTCGATACTCTATAAGCTCAAACAACCGTGTCACCCCCTAGGGGGCACTCGTTTTTTGGCCATTTGCCAAAAATTAACTCAAAGTGAATTGCTTCACAATTGAGTAGCTATCTTGGGAGATATATGGTGAGTAATCTTGGGGAAAATTCTTCCCCACCCTTGCACTATGATATTGAAGATGCCTGGATACTGACTCAACTCAAGGTTTCTATTTCTAAGGTTCGTAATCGAGCTTCTTGTTCGGCCGTCAGTGATAAAATCCCTCAGGAGGCTTCCCAACCTTTAGAACAAAGGCTTTACGTATCGTAAAGATACTGGGTGAAGGCTAATCGCTGCGTGAAACTGTTGAAAGGGGCTTTCGTCACCCTCCACTTTTGATTATAGTGGGTTGGAACACTTGGAGATAAAGTCATTTCCCACTTAGTTTGTTCTCCTCTCATCGACCATTTAAATGGTGCTCTAAGAGCAACTCGGGAGGGCAGGCCTGCTAAAGGTTGTAAATGTTTGAAATCCTGAAAGCGTAAGAGTGGTTTGTCTTTTTGGTCACCCAGTTAAGGGGAGAGCATATACCTTCCACTTTCGAGATAAGGCACAAAATGATTCATTTTAATCCCACAATTTAGTTATTTTCTAATTTTAGTGGGAGATGTTGCTCCAAAAAGGCATGGTGTTCTTTTTAACTCCCAAATCAATGATTTTTTAAGCTAAGTAATGAAATCAAGGTCAACAAAGCAAATTTTCGAGATGGTCAACAAAATGAATTCGATAGGGGAAAGATTTCCCTCTTTTGCTTTATCTAGAACTTGAAAATGAGGTTCTTTAACTTTATGCAAGAAATTAAATGGATCCTCTTAAACACCAAAGGATGGTGAGGTTCATTTTTAAACTTTGCACAAATAAAAGTTGTTTTGTTCTTTTTAAAACCCAAAAATGAAGTGTTTTCTCTTCCTATGAAAGCAAAGTAAGGTTTTGTTTGTTGTTCTTTTTAAGTACTCCAAAAGAGAATGAGTTCAATTTTACTAATGATGAAATGAAGAAAACTTTTAAATAACTAACTTAGCCAAGTTAGAAATAGAAAAATTTAATCACAAGCCTAACTTAGTAAAAGGAAAATCTCCCGATCCTGCAAACAAATGTTAGTTACCTGGAACAAAAAATAGTTAGAAAACAACAATTTTAAGGTGGACTTTTACAAGTCTAATTTTTCCGTTTCTGTTACAAATCTATTTTTTCTTTCTGTGTATGTCACGCACTAATCTACAGACCATATGCACTACAAGATGGAACTTATGCGCTAGAAAAGAGTCCAGATGTGCTACGCCATTGTTTAAATGCACTACACTGATGTTTTAAAGTGCTGAGACCTACAAAAAATAGTAGAAATGATATGCGTAAAGTTAAGTTTGGATGCGCTAAGATATGGTATCAACACGCTAAACAGTCAGCCAGATGCACCAAAGTAAAGACCGAATGTGCTACAGAATGGTATCCACGTGCTGATTCAAGTTTTCCGCATACCTGCAAAGTTAGTCCTGCATCAAAAACGATTTGATAAATGGGGTTATGCCACACGGTGGACGCTAGAAATGTATGCGGGAAAAGTGGTTCGATGAAATGAATATTATGAATTTAGGACTAGTCTACACACCAATGGGACTCTTGGTGCAAGTTATGGAGCTGTATGGAATAGCTCAACTTCCCAAGGGATGTTCCATTGTTCTCTATCTCACAAGACCCCTTAAGCCAATGCCTTTGCTCTCAAATCACTGAGCAGAGTGACTTAGGGATGACAATCATGAGAATGAGGGATGTTTGATCAATCTAACATGAATGCAATCCTAATGTGAATGATATTAACAAAAGATGAACTAAACTAGCATGCATATGATGATAAGATGAAAGGATTAGTAACAAAACTATCCTAGCATGCTATATTAGTTTGAGATGATTATTATGTGATAATACAAATGCCTATTTTAAGATGCTATGAAGATTATCAAAGAGAGGCTAAATGCTTGATTAAAATGATTTAGATTAGATGCTTAGTAAAATGTCTATAAGTTTGATGCTAAAGACTTGGATGATACATGGAGGAAAGATAGCTCTATTTATAGGAAAAACAGGGCAATGAAGGTTCAATATTGGATGATCCTATCAAGGGTCAGGATTGAATGTTATCAATCCATGTTTACAATTCTCACCAATGAAATGGTGACAATTGTCAACATAAGACTGCTTGAGAGGAGATGCAAGAAGCATTAAATGCTTGAGAAGACCTCATGGTTACCTTAGAAGGTAAGGGTTAAGGTTAGGTTAAGATTACCCATTGGATAAAGCTTTTACCCAAAGGAGAAACTCTTGTGCAAGGGTTAAAGGAATAACCATGGTCAAAGCAATGAATGCTTAATGAGACCCTAGAGTTAGATGAGGGTTGAGTTAGACAAAAAGTCTCCAACCATGTAAGAAGGTTGAGTTAGCCATTAATGGTTATGTAAGAGACTTAAATGGTTAAGTTGTTGAGGACATAAAGCCTTTAATGATTATTGAAGACTTTAAGGGTTTGAGAAGTGACTTCCCTTTGCTTAGGATTGTGACAATATTTAGTAGATGGGTTAGACTAATTTAGAAGGGATTATAAGAATTTAGAAGGGGTTTAGAGAGGCAAGTAGGAGATGTAGGAGAATGCAAGTGGATGGAGGGTAATTTTAATTAAAATGAATTGCTTTATTTCAACAAAATAGATGCAAGTGGGTGATTTAAATAAATTAGATTTATTTATTGGAAGTGAACAATTTAATTAAATGTAAATTTAATTAAAAAGAGTAGAAGGGGGATTTAATTAAATAAAGTGATTTATTCAATTAAATGATATGAAAGGCCTAGTTGAATTTAATTAAATAAATTGAATAACTTATTTAATCAAACAGATGAATATGGATGATTTAATTAAATTAAATAGAGGAATGAGAATAAAATGAACATTGAATATTCATTCTAGGAAAGTGGTCATTTTTATACGTCTATAGGAACATTATCATAAATTATTTGGAAGAGCTTAAAAACGTAGTTGGATAGAAAACATTCCAATTTGGAATCAAGTTAAGATCACAAACTAATGGTGACTAAAAAAGATGTTGGGAGATTCTTGATGATCTTATAAAAGAATTTTAGTGTATGAACCAAATGAACTTTGAGTAGAGGTCTATCTTAGAAAATGGTCATAATCATAATATTTGTGATTCCTTTTATCTTGTTGAAACAAAATATGCATAGAATATTAAACAAAAATACTCTAGCCAAAGAGTTGAAGTCAATTGGTTGACAAAAAATAGTGATGATGATAGAATGTTCCTTGACTATTCTATTCATAAAGGTTTAGACCTATGAAAATTATGGTTGGACAAGTTTGATTCCTAGATGACTTTTCTGGACAAAATCTTCCTACTTGTAATAACTCGACAAAAAAAAGCTTTTAATTTAAAAAAATACTTAATCATCGATAATAATCTATTAATTAAGAACAAAAATATCAGTATTTATATAATTCAATTATATTTATATTGAAAAAATCAATTTAAAAAAAAAATGATTCTCATTCTAATGTATTTAAATTCACTAAAATGATTCATATCTAAAATTGAAAAGCAAACATATGAGGGAGATTTTCCATTATTTCGTTGGTGGAATAAACTATGGAATGAGAATAAAGGAGAAAAATAACAATAAATGAATTTTTCTTTCTAGAGACATATCAATCTATCCACTTTAATTATAATTGAAAATATTCTTGACAATGATGTAAGCATACATGGAGATTACCGGGGATTGCGATAAATTAGCTGAATAAATCCATCCCTTTGGTCGGCTATAAAAAAGTAGCATTTGACTAGATATTCCGTAGGCAAAGAATATCTCAAGCCATCCAGTTCCACTGCAATTTTATCTTTTAATTTGACATTTTAATGGTCATATTCACATTAGTATGAAATAATATTTTATTTTTAAATAGTCGCACTTTCCTTTTTAATAGTTTGAGTCCACATCATGCTTGTTAGAAGCAAATTAAACTATAAAGTCGAATCTTGGCTATATAACTCATTCTTTCAAAATATGATAGGCTTCTATTAAAGGATGAAGTCGCATTTTGCTAAACATGTTTCACATGTAAAAAATAAATCAGTTCTATAGTCGAAGGCACAATATTTAAATGATTGGTTATGAAGCAAAATTGTATATGTATGGAAATATCACTATTGAATACGTAATCCATAATTATTATTTTTAGCGACTAAGTGATTTATTTATTATTTATGTAAAGAGTATATTATATTATATTTATAATAAAAATGATGGGTAAATTAGTATCGAAGTTTAAAGTCCGAGCAAAATTGAATTTTAAATAGAAATATTATTTGTAATTTTATAATTATGGTGAGAGTATAAGCTTATAAGTTGTATTATTTGTTTATATTTCTAAATTTCAATTTAGATTCATAAAAAATCTAGAGTTATCTTAATTCAAGGTTAGAATTAGACGTATTGGTCGTGATAGTGATACCATGGTTCTTTTTGTTTTATCTTATGCTATGGATATTAATTCTTGTTGGTGTAAATAATTATTCATCTTGGATATTATTACACTATACTTAAGTTTACTTAGGTACATGAATTTCATAGTAGTTTGGGTATGAGACACTTGGGTGTTTGTGCCACATTGGGATAATGTGTGTAGAAGAATTTCCACCTTTTATGGTGTTGATCTTGTTGTTACATTCCACATTCAGTGGGTGATCCACCTCATGTGGAATATTTTTGATGAATAATGATGATCAATAAATGCTCAACGAATATTGAGAGGGGGGGTGAATTAGTATAGACAAAAAACTTCTTTAACAATTTAAACTGCAGAGACGGTACTAACTGGTAAACAACATCACCGATCTAAATTAGGACACCACCGATAAAACACAGTGAGACTGTGAAAGACATAAATCAGTAACACTTTAGATCTTCACAAAGCCTACTATCTCATTTCCACTTCACCCATGTGCATAAACAAGTTACAATACATCATCAGAAATATAATGACCATTGGATCAACATGTTTTACCACTTAGCAGAAAACACTAATCATCACATGAAAATAGCATCAGACATAACACACTGATTTTTCATGTGGAAACCCAACTGGGAAAAACCACGGTGGGGATGAATACCCACAAGTTGTTCTTTGAACTCTTCTGAAGTCCGCTTTGTTAGGAGCCTAGTCCGGTTAAGGACTTTTACAACAGGTTCTGCTAGGAACCGATCTTGCTAGGGATCACCTAGTTAAGGGATGGTTAAATACCCGGTTAAAGGTTAAAACCTTGTTAAAGGTTACCTTGTCAGAAGATTTAAAGCACTCAATGATTTTGAGTCACCCTGTTAAAGGATTTACAAAAAGCCTGTTAAAGCTACCTGGTTAAGGGACTTTCCAACTGCTGAAATGGTTAGAAGTCAACAGGTAATACACTGATATGATAACAACACTCAATGCCAAGGCAGATCCACTTTAGTTCCTTCACATCTGCAATCACACTTTGCAGATCTTAACTCACTGCATCGGTCTGGCAAGAATCAAGTATCTCTTCACTTGGATACACACATAACATTTTCCAACGACTTCACAATGCATATCATCATCGACCTTATAGACAACAATTAGGTCAGTAGCCAAAACCTAAAACCCTAAGCATCTAGATTATCAATACAGTTGGCCCAATCCTGACTGTTTAATCATATTGCATAGAGTAAAACAATCTTGAAAAAATCTCAAGACGTTCTCCATTGTCCGTTCTTCATCGCTTCTAGAAGCTGATAACCCATCACGCGCTCTCCACCATTTACTGAGACTTCACACATTCCCGAGGTGGATAGAATCAATCTTCTTCTTGCAAGATCCTCAAGGAAATCCTTCACGTGCACAATGCTGACATGGCAACATGATCTGATCTTCATTTTGATGCTAACTCATCACACAATGTCATCGGTCGAATCACACAGACTTGGAATGGATCAACCTGAAACCCTAAAGCTGAGACTACCAACCGGTAGTCATATCAAATGAAACCCTAATACAAACTTTGCATATATCGGTTCACATTCCAACATACCGGTTCACCTTTTCACATATACCGGTTCACATCATCATACTGATTCACTTCATACCATCATACCGGTTCTCTTGCCAGTTTTCTTTCTTCAATATATCGGTTCATACTTCAACATATTGACATCAATGACAACATACAATATCATCATGTCATCCAACTCTGCACATATGCCAACAATCTCCCCCTTTGACATTGATGGCAATTTACATGGCAATATACAAAGACATCTCTCTGCTTCACATCTTCTCCCAATCTCTTCCATATTATGTATAACCAATACTGAAGATATATTTTCTGCTTCACATATTCTGCCCCTTTGACAACAATGACAAAGTGGAGGCACAAACATCCATGTTCCACTATGCTGCTCCCCCTAAGGAGTAGCATCCTTCAACACATCAATCCTGAAAAGATTTGACACTGCAATACCTAACTGATGTGGAGCACATACCTTTAGTTCACCAACACCCCTAATTCACCTCTTAAATAGGTAAATGTAGCCTTCGGTAGAGGCTTGGTGAATATATCTGCTAACTGCTCCTTACTGGAAACATGTTCCAATACAACCTCTTTGTTCTGAACTTTCTCCCTCAAGAAATGATACTTGATCTCTAAGTGCTTGGTTCTAGCATGCAATACCGAATTCTTGGAAATATTAATTGCACTTGTGTTGTCACAAAATATACTCATCGGTTCAGATACAGGGACTTTGAAACCACTTAATACACGCTTCATCCAAATTGTCTGAGTGCAGTTCATAAATGCTGCAACATACTCTACTTTTGCTGTAGACTGAGAGATACAACTTTGCTTCTTACTCATCCATGAGACTAGTCTACCACCAAGAAAGAATGTACCACCAATTGTACTCTTCCGGTCGTCCACATTACCAGCCCAATCGGCATTTGTAAACACTTTGAGATTGAACTCATTACTGTATGGATACCACAATCCATAGTCTATAGTTCCCTTCAGATATCTAAGAATCCGCTTGACTGCTACCAAGTGGGATTCTCTTGGACTTTTCTGGAAATGTGCAGTAATGCCCACTACATGTGCAATGTTTGGTATGCTATGTACTACATAGTGCAACTTACCAATCATTGACTGGTAATCTTTCTCATTCGCCAATACTGAGCCATCTTCTTTTGACAATTTATGACTGGTCACCATCGGTGTACCAACCAGTTTGCTTTCTTCCATGCCAAAGGTCTTCAACACCTCTTTGACATACTTGGACTGAGTGATAAAGATTCCATCTTTCATTTGTTGAATCTGTAGTCTAATGAAGAACTTAATCTCTCCGATTAGTGACATCTCAAATTCCTTCTTCATTTCATCTGCAAATGCATGACTCATCTTTTCATCTCCACCAAAAAATATGTCATCAACGAACACTTTACAGATCAGAATCTAATCTCCTTCTGACTTCAGATAGATATTGCTATCTTCACTTGTTCTTTCGAAACCAATCTTCACAAGATGGGAGTGTAAATGTTCATACCATGCTCTCAGTGCTTGCTTCAATCCATACAAGGCTTTATGTAGCCTACACACCATATCACTATCTTCTGATAGGGCAAACCCATCTGGTTTCTCTATATACACTTCCTCTTCAAGTATTTGATTCAGGAATGCAGATTTCACATCCATCTGGTACACTTTGAATCCCTTGAAGACTGCATATGCAAGAAGCATTCAAACTCCTTCCAATCTAGCTACTAGAGCAAAGGTTTCTCCATAGTCTTCTTCTTCTTCTTGAGCATATCCCTTACATACCAGTCTTGCTTTATTTCTTACCACTGTGCCATCTTCAATCAGTTTGTTTCTAAAAACCCATTTGGTGCCAATAACATTTTTATGCTCAGGTTTGGGTACCAAAGACCATGTAGCATTCTTTTCTATCTGGTCAAGTTCCTCTTCCATAGCCTTATTCCAGTCTTCATCTTTGTGTGCCTCTTTCAATGTTTTAGGCTCAAATTTAGAAATCATGCATGAATTTTCTCTGACTTTTCTTCTTGTAATAATTCCTGCATCCTTATCTCCTATGATCTACTTTGGATCATGATGTAGATTTACATACCTAGGAATGATCTTAACTGATTCCTCTTTCTTTTCTTCTTCATCCTCATCTTCATCAGCAACTACTTGTGTAGGAGCATTGTCACTGGTACTTGATTGTTTTGCAACTGGTTCTTAGAAGGTTACAACCGGTTCATCTACCGCTTGCTCACTGCCATTTTCCTCAGGTTGCTTAGAGGTTTCATCAACTCTAATATTGATACTTTCAATAATTCTCCGAGTTCTATTGTTAAAACACTTAAGAGCTTTGCTCTTGGTGGAATACCCTAAGAATATTCCCTCATCACATTTTGCATCAAACTTGCTCTAGTGTTCACTTCTCTTGATATAACATTTGCTACCAAACACTCTAAAGTAGCTTACTATAGGAGTCTTACCGGTCTAATACTCATAAGGAGTTTTATCCTTACCTTTCTTGATGAGTACCCGGTTCATAGTGTAGACTGCAGTGCTCACCGCTTCTCTCCAAAAAGTGTGAGCAACCTTCCCTTGAATCAACATTGTTCTGGCTGCTTCAATTATAGTCCGGTTGTTCCTTTCTGCTAGGGCATTCTATTGTGGAGTCTGGGGGGCAGACAGTTGCCTCTTGATGCCATTCTCTTCACAGTACTTATTGAATTCACCAGAGGTGAACTCACCTCCTTGATCAGTTCTAAGGCATTTAATCCTTTTACCGCTTTCCTTTTCAACTAGTGCTCTGAAGGCTTTGAACTTTCCAAAAGCTTCATACTTGTCTTTCAAGAATGTGACCCACATCATTCTTGAGCAATCATCAGTAAGAATCATAAAGTACCTATCTCCCCGAACACTCCTAGTTTTCATAGGACCACACAAATTTGTATGCACAAGATCAAGTAAATTATCTGCTGTGAAAGATTTACCTATGAAGGTTGAGGAAGACATTTTCCCCAGTTGACATTCTCTGCAAAAAGGATTCTCCGGTTTGTTTAGCATAGACAATCCTCTAACTGCCTTGATCTTACTGGTTTTCACAATATTATCAAAATTTACATGGCAGAGTCTCCTATGCCATATCCAACTGTCATCAAACTCAGCCATTAGACATTGACTGATATTTGTATTTAACTAAAATAAGTTACCTTTGGTCTGCATATCAGTGGCCATCAGTTCACCACTCTTTCCTTTTATTTTGCACACTCCATCTTTGAATTCCAGAGTGAGTCCTTTATCATTTAGTTGAGCAACACTCAAAAGGTTATGCCTGAGACCTTCTACCCAATACACATTATCAGCACTGCTTTTCCCATTTAGAGAAATGGACCCTTTTCCTTTTGCCATACAAGGTGCATCATTACCAAATCAGACTACACCTCCATCATACTCTTCAAGAGACAGAAACTTTCTCCGGTCACCAGTCATGTGGTGAGAACAACCACTGTCAATAATCCACTCATTGGAATTATCAAAGCAGGAGACAAGAGCCTTCTTGTCTGACACATCTTCCTTAACAACTAAAAATACCATGTCTTCACTTTCTTCATCTTCTGATTCATCATCAGTGACACCTTCATCAACCGCAACAAGACAGTTTCTCCTATTTCCTCCTTTGAACTTTTTGAACCTCTCTGGTTTGTCCTTATTATCACTATTGGGACAATTTACAACAATGTGTCCTATCCTATTGCAAGAAAAGCATTTCAAAGGGAGCTTACCTTTGTATTTTCTAGTTCCCTTTGGTGTATTTGGGATTTGTTTAATTATTGTCACTTTGGGTGTTCCTCCATTTCTAAGCTCTTTTGCACCCTTCTCCTTTATGAACATACTAGCGGGTTTACCTTGATCATGATTAACAATCTAGTTCCTCAGGTTATAATTATTCTTGGTTTGTTCAACAACACCAATGGTGAGGGCTTTAATTTCCTCTTCAGAAGGTCTTCTCCATGACATTGTATCATACCTCCCCCAAGTCTTTCTAGAAGTATTGTCATCACAGTCTGAGAGTATCTCCTGCTGATTGAATTGCTTATTTTATCTTTACTGAGTAACATCATACTCATATCCTCCATCATCTAATGAGTCATATTCTCCCATGGTAGACAACATGTTAATGGTTTGACTATCATCATATTCTCTATTTTCATGGTATGGTTGCTCATCATATAGCAAATTTTGAGCTACAATACATTGTATTGGCGAATGTGGTAGGTTGTAGGCCATACACCATGGATCTTCTTCCACAAAATGATTATTTTTCTTTTTTAATGGGTCAAGAGTTTCTTTCTTTTCATCAATGGGCTTTCCATCCTTCCAATTAGTCCTATATGACATATCATGTAATCTTGGTTTGTCATTTCTCTGAAACTATGGCCTATCATTCCTAGTAACCTTCTGAGTGAGATCCTTCAAAGCATTAATAACTTAACCCATCTTGTCCTCCTCCTTAACTTATTTATTATGTAGCTTAGGGTTATACAACTTAGCATTATCTCTCATGCCTATTTTACCAGAGGCTTTCCTATTGCTTTCAATGATAATTGTATCTTTAAAAGCTTCATTTAGATTTGGGGAGTTCCTTGTCCTTAGTTCATATCCTGTTTTAGGATCAAAAGATTCAATATAGAATTGCTGGCTCATGGAATCATTAGGTTTGAGGTGAGGAGGCAATTTATTTAGTAACTTAGTGAACCTCATATTGAAACTAGACACTGACTCATTGTATCCCTTTTGGATGTTTGCAATCTCATGTAAAGAAAACTTTGGGTCTACATGGTTTTCATATTGCTCAATAAAAATTGTTTTGAATTCATTCCAATTATGGATTGAGGAATCAGGTAAGCTTTTATACCAATCCCTGGCATCCTCAGTGAGAGATTGCATGAATAGCCTCATAAAAAAATCCCCCTCCCACACACCAAAGTCATCTAACATGTTTTGGAAACTTCTCACATGGTCCTCTCCCGATGCTTCTCCGTTCCCTGAGAATTTTGGAATAGCTTTCCTAAGTTCATCATTGATTGGATTTGGGTATCCAAGAATTCCTGTAAAATTCATTTGTTTATATCTGTCAACATTCATGGAACCCCTCACAAATGTGTTATGTTGATGATGATATGCTTTCCATATTGGTACTGATGCTAGTGATTTTGTCCTTGTGAACCTTGTTGGAATTGACTATATTGCTGAGTATATTGGTTAGTATAATTTGGCATCCCTTGTTGGTGCAATGGGGGGTTGTACATACCTTGGCTCAGTCCGGTGTAATTATATGGGGGAATTTTATATCCATAGGGATTATATCCATAATTGAACTGCCCCATATTGTTATGGGGTGCTGAGATTCTAGGTGGAGCAGTGGTATTAGTAGAGCTTTGTGCAATGCTGGTATAAAATGTGGTAGTGTGAATATTTCTAGTTGGGGATTAGTGGTAGATACATTCATGTAAGACAAAGGATAAGTGGTTGTGATAGTTTGCATATTGCTAGTCATAGGGATACTTTGTGGGATTTGAGTGGATGTATGGATATTGGTGACTGGTGGTGGTATGGTGGATATAATGGAACATTGTTCTGAGGTGTGTTATACTATTTACCAAATCTTACATTTGTTGGGCTGAGCATCTCACTGAGCCATGAGCCTCAAACACTCCATGGTTTCTTGTATTTTATTTATTTGATCCTATAGTTCTTGCATGGTCTCCCCCCATTGTGTCTCTGGTTTGTTAACATTGTGTACCTAGGCAAAATGCATCCTCTGGATACTAGGTGAAGATGAAAAACTGGGAGGAGTGTTAGGGGTTTGATGTCCACTCCTTGGGCTAGATGGATGGCTTGATGTTCTTCCTTCAGACTGCTTATAAGCTGCTGCTGTCCTAGCTAATGTCTGTTCCTCCTCATATTGTCTCTGCAGTTATTTCTATTCTTGTTTAAGGTATTTAAATTGCATCTTTCTACTATTGTTATCTTTTGAATTATAATTCTGGTTTATTTTCTCAGTCAGGGACCCACTTATGGGTGAGGTTCTATGGCTATTTGATGAATCCTTATCTGAACTTTTGTTTCCTTGATTCTTGTCTTTAGCCTTCTGCTTAACTTTGAGAGGATATATAGGGTGTCCTTGTTTTTATGACCTCCTCCCATACATATAAGGTTAATTATCAGATTTTGTATTATTCTTTATCAGAGTCACCACCCTTTTATGGGCTTAGATTTGTTATTTTGAGTTCCTCCCTCAATAGAGTCAGTAATTAGATTGTAAATTTGATCCCCAAAAAAGTCGCCAATTTGTTGGAGCTCAAAATTGTAGGTTGTTGAATCCTAAAGGTATGCCAAACCTTATCATTGGATTCAACACTCAATTCTGACCAACTGACAAAATTGATCCTGATAGAATTGATCAATGTGACAACAACTCCCTCCACTTTAGGTTCTGCAAGACCTAGGTAGGTGCACCTTTTGATTACATTGATTTAATCTTCCTTTGAACTATCTTCTACTTCTATTTTAGAATGACATGAGTTTCTAGAATAGACTAATTTAACTTCTAACCCTACTCCTATCTCCTACTTGCATAAAACTGATTATGAAAGTAAATATAAATGTAATTTTCTTTAACTGATTATATTTTAAATGAATGCCTATTGCCTTCTCCTCATTGGGCGATAGGGTCACCTTCCTTCTAGATATTCACATATAAATCTATGAGAGTATTTTTAAATTCACCCTTGATGAATCTGTCATCTAATCTAACACACAATATTACTTGAATTACTCCTTCCACAACAACCAGTCTGATTGATTTTAACTTTCTTTGAAAGGCCAATAAAAAACTACACAAGGACGTGGAACTCACAAATGTTACTTGTTTTATCAAACTATTATGAAAATAAATAATTCTTTCACAAGTAGATTGAAGATAGCATTCATTTACTACAAATGAAAATGATAGAGAACTGATCTTTGAATACAGATTATCCACAACACAATTGAAGAGAAGAATTGATTCTATTACTAAATTAAAGTCTTTTTGCTGAAAGTATCCAAATATTTGTATGATGATCCTTTTCAAATGATTACATAACATACATATAATAAAATGAGGGGTTATGCCCCTCCAAAGAGTCTTTTTAATCTTAAACAACAAAGAAACGAACTTAACAACTAAGGACTTCTAGGATCTAATTAGGCACAAATGCACTTTTGTCAAGTGATCATTATATCCTATGCTCAAATAGGCATCACAATCTTCCACTGCACTTCTTGCCACATTTTATGCAATGATCATTTTCTCCACATGGCCACTGACTGCATCAGGATCTCCTCTTTTGGCTGCTTTCAGAGCATGCTATAGGTACTTCTAACAATCATGGATCCATCTGATTTGATCCTTTAGTTTTTAGTCCTTGGTTAGAAAAGATGGTATGTCTTTTCCTTGATCAAAGATAAAGAACTCCGCTTCATCAATCAACTCTTTCACATAACTGTCATGATCTTTTATCAAACCTTCAATATCTTATACAACAATGGTGTCTAGGTTGCTCCTCCTCTATATCTCATCAAAATATACTTTTAACCAACCCTCCAAGCTATCATGTTCTACAATAGCAGATTGATTTTTTGAACATGTATTCCAACACTTATCCATCCATCTAATCATAGTGGTAAACCTCTTTTAGATGAGTGTTGACATAATATCAAACTTAACATTTTCCAATTGGTACTGCAACTATTGGTTCTCCATTTTGAGCTTACTATATTTTTCCCTGGGTTGGGAGCTCTCTCTTTCAGTGAGCATAGGTGTCTGGCTAGTGGTATTCATTAGATATTTTAGAGATTCAACTTATTTCAAATGTTTTCTATTCATAAGATTATATGCATTATTTTCCTTCACAAGCAATTGGATCTGAGTGTTATTGAATTTAGCCACATTGATGCCTGGGTCTTCTGTGATTATAGGGTCTATCTCACCCACTTTTAAGGTCATTACATGCCTAAATGATTTTTTAGTATCAACAATCATGGGCTTTTTTTGGGCGGATAGAGTGCCCAAATTAAGAGTAGATTTTCATCAGGATTAAATCTGGATCCCATGAAGAGTTGTGTAACATCTGCAGGACTCAATTTGTGTTTGGAATCACTATTATGAAGGAAAATGTACAAAATCAATGCAGATTTAAGGTCCCACCTAGGGAAAATCAGAACACCTGCATCTTCTAAAAGTTTTCTTCCCTTTCAGGAGTCATTGTCTCCATCTCCTGATCAATATCCATCTTTATAATTCCAAACAACTACCCTTCATTGCTGTCTGAAAAAGTATCAACTGTTTCTCTCAAAGCTTTTCCTTTCAACTTATATAACAAAGATTTGAATTCAAGAGTTTTGATGAATTGATCATAAAACTAAATAAGTTGCAAGACAATTGTCTATTATCTTCCTTAGTGGGATCCCCAACTCCTTGCTCCCTTCCTATGGGCTGATATACTTCAATTTTGGTAATTAGGATTTTATTGGGTTGAGGATGTGAATCTTCTTCATCAGATGATTCCTCACTTACAGAGGAGAGAAACTGTGTGCATTGCATCTCTCTCATTCTTGCCTCAACGCCCATATTATAACTTTCTATGGCTATGATTGCATCCATCTTACCTAAGTTTCTAATCACATCCTCCTCAAGGTAGGGTTTGTGGGTATATCCATTGAGATTTGCATTTTCTTCATATGGTCAAGGAATCCTTTTGGATCAAACCCTACCCTTGGTGCCACTCTTCTCATGTTATAGTGCATTAATTTTCCCAAAATTTGATCATACCCTTCCATTGCAAGTACAATAAAATAACCAAAACATAAAGTGGCTGGCATAAAAGATTATTTTTCATATGATCTTAAATGCATAACATTAGAAAAATCTAATTGCCTTACTATCTCAAGATAGGCAATTCTATCTGGAATAGTCTTAGGTAGTATAAAAGGGGTGTCTTCAAACCCGCAGACCCTGATAATGATGGCATCTGAATAGAGATACTAGTCTCCCCAATTATGTTCTACTGTCTTAGGGCTACCAAAATTATTTGGTCTCAAGAACCTTTTAATCACTTCTGATAAAGAATAATCATATGGCTGATTGAACACTTTAAAAATAGTTTTCACAAAGTATTCCTCAAAATAAGCATAGTTTGACTTGGCAAACCTGCTATCCCTAATGGATGTCCATAATTGGTCTGGTAGGGTTTCACCTTCCTGGTCAAGATGCCTTATCTTCAATTCATCGGGCCACATACCCTTCTCATGTCCATAATACAAAACCATATGCATGAGGATTGAATAATGCTTGAGATATACTTCAAAAGAATTATTCTTGGTTGCCACAAGGGCTAGGTCAAGCAATCTATTAATTAAGGTTGCATAATTGAAATTGCTAGGGTTATGGGCTTAGATATCAACAACAATTACCATAGGCTCGATTGTCATAAATTCATGGACCTCCACTCGCAACACTTGTCCTACAAAATAATATGTGTATTTGAAGTAATTCTCAAACAAACTCATAGTGAACAACGGTCCATCATCATCCTCTAGAGGTACTAGATTTCCATCTATCATAGGCCCGTACAGTTGTAATCTCCACTCTTTATAAGTAGTATCCAGTCTCTAGTACTCTTTATTTAGTCCTCATATATAATTTGGAGATCACATATACCCTCAAACCTAAAGATATCCTCTATAGCTTCCTTAGATAGATGCACAAATAGTTTTCATTGCAAATCACATATAGCTTTGAGGTTTGAATTATAGTATTTAGCCAAAATCTTGGCCAAGTCCACATTTATGAATACATTTGGAACAATTATTTTCTATAGATTCATTCTCCAAGGGTTACATTTGGGTTCATGTTTGGTTTTCCTTTGGTAATGGAAGAGAAACAATTCATAACCTTGAATGTTAGTCAATATATCCCCTGCATTCTGACATTTATCTTTGAATTTACTAGCACTAGGGTCCAATTGGACTAATCTTCTAATCTTTTCTTCCCAAACCAGGGAACTGGTCAATTAAATCTTGACATAATCTCTATTCTTTGACAACTTCTTCCAATTCAACCACCTCTAATTGTTTTGAGGGCTTCTCCTTCTACATTTTTTGTTTCTTACTTTTCGTTTTACTTGTTTCCCCTTTTGTCTCTTTCCCTTAGATGTTGTAGGGCTATCCATTCTTATATGATAGAATGCAGACTGAAATGAATTTTGTAGAGTTTACTAAAGAAAACTACAATTGCTTACTTGTCATTGCTTGAGTATTCTGGTTTGTTCTTCCACATTGACTGTTCTGATAGCTCATTGGTATGCTTCAGGCTGAAATGTCTACAATAAATTTTACAGAGCCCTTCTATTGTGTAGAGTTAATGTCATCTATGAAGATTAATGCCTCAATGAATTTTGAAAATCAAACCATTCAACTGATGGGTCAATTTCCTTTTTCGGTGAGACATTAAATGTGCTTGCATATCGCCAAGACCTTGAGTTATATGTTGTCGATGATGAATGTAGTTTAGTCATCTCCCTTTGATCCAGACTGATCTTTATGGTTCACTTGGTGACCTTTTAATTTAGTATGTCTTACTTATTAGGGAAACCTTCCCCGATCATTTCCTTCCTCTTGGATTTCATCCCTTTATGGCTATTGCTGAGAGTTACATCGATCGAATATCATCAGTGGGACAATAACTGTTGGAGTTACAAGAGAAATCTTTGGCTGAAGGTTATTTCTTACTGATATGAACATAGAGCCTTTTGTTATTTTTTCTTATCGGTGTGACCTCCCAAGTCAAGCTGACTCCAAATATTTCTTCCTCATTTGAGTAAGTCGGATTGTCAAAGTCCATTTTACCTTTTTGGGGTGAAAAATAGACCTCTTGCCGATGTATTTAACTTCCTCATCTGCTAGGGTAACCTGCTTAATCAATCCATCTTTCATGGTTTCATCCTGATAGTATCGGTCTCACCGATCTACTTAGCTCATATCACTGTTCAGATTGGGGTGAGTCAACCTGATACGTCTCCATGTAGTTCCATCGAAATGACTTCTACCATATGGTTGACTTCTAGGATATCTCCCCGACTTCATTCCTCCTGCCGATGTCAAATTCATTTGCCAGACTCTTCCTAATAGTTTTCTACCCATGGATGTATATTGATGTAACATATGACATCGGGTTGATCGCTTCATGCTCATTCTGATAATAGTTATCACGTTGATGCAATTTTTCTATCTGTTATAGGTATGTCTCTTTTTGATGACAGTGCAAGTCCTCTTTTCTCAAGAGGATCTCTTATCGGTGTAACACGACAATGTCTTCCCAATAGGTGCCTATAATGCCAATTTGAAGAATACTAGTTTGATCGGTATGACTTGGTGGGGTCTTGTCGATTTACTTGTTTTGAGGTTTTTTGCTAAAATGAAATGTTGCGCTTATACATTACACAAATTTCTTGTATTTTGACAACTTTGGATGCATATAGGCAATACCAATAAGGTCTATGGGGACCAAAGTGCATGATAATGGGGATTCTAAGCCTATATGACAATCTTTACATAGGGAGATCACTTCATTTTTTCTAGGTGCTAATAGTCCTCTCATGGCTATATGCTGGGCTCTACCCTTGTGGGAGCCCATTTTACCCCACATATAACACATTTGTTATTCATGTCTTTCATTAATTAACTTCTAACAATAATAACTCCATTTGATAAGTAAAGAAATAATTCTTCTCAAACTAGTACCATGGATTTAAGAATAATTGTCAGCAATGTAGGGAGTGTTTTCTCAACCTGATGGAATCTAAGGATTTGACTTAAGGTAAGGGTTAGGTTAAATGACTACTTGAAAATCCTAAGGGGAGTGTTAATACTACCAGAATAATGGTTCCAACACTAACTTTCACTTATGATCTACCAAACATATATACTTAAGCATGTATATATTTATATATGCATATGCAAATGAGAACATACGAGACAATTTTAAATTATGAAGTTATACAGTTTAATCATTGTAAATCCAATATATATAGAAACACATGAATATATATCAATTAACAAGTTTAGATGTTTCTTCAAAAACAAAGCATAACAAGTACTGAAATAAAAGGTAGGAATGCTTCAATAGAACCATACACAAGAGCAAATACTTATTCACAAGAATTTCATAGTAAAGGAGCATAATAATTTAAAAGTATATGAAAAGATAGAGAGGACATAAACATAATAAACATAATGATGAAAATATATTGCGAATTATAGAAATACTGAAGCTAGATTAAAGTTTATATATAAGTCCATAGGTATTTCAAGGGGAAAAGTGTATCAACAGGTAATACTACATAATAAATGCAACACAAGAAACAAAATAATCTAGCCATTTTTGATGAGTTTTTAAATACAAATAAAATACAAGGAACTAAAAAATAACACAATTGCTATTTTGAATCTATGATTTGAGATATCTCTAAAAGCAAGAGATGTGACTTAGCCTTGAAATCAACCTTTGTAGCCCTCGTAACTGTTGTTTTCAATCTTCTCTCAGAGCTATACATCTTTTTTTTCATCTGAAGTGTAAAAACATAGGAATTGCATTGAACAAATTTGACAAGTGGTGGGTTTAATAGTAGTTCTAGTATCATACTAAAGCATGTAAAGTTCTTTTGCTGAGATCTGTAATATTTTTATCACCACTTCATCAAATGAAGTAACCCAAATGCAGTCAGTATGGTCATAAATCCTGACCTGTAATATATACCGATAAGTACATTTAGGTACTTGCATTTGACACCTAGGGTAGAACCATTCATCGACCTTCTACTGAACAATTATTATTTGCATTCTTTGCCATTAACTTTCAATGGGAAAGAAAGATAGCAAAAAGCATCAGGTTTGATAAACTGAATGGTTGCTCTAACAACCATTTCAACAACATCTGTTTTAACTACACATCACTCGAGAACATAGGCAAGTGTCATTCTGGTATAAGGTGTATCGATCTGTCCATGGGTTGAGGGAAAAATCACTACATCAGATGTAATTCGCCTCTGGCTATGAGCAACTATGCTTCTAGGATAGAGGGACTGACATTCAATAATTTCACAGCAGTGTTATTAATAACTTTTCCATTAAAGTAACCCACACGTCCATTTATAATAGAAATGAAAAAAACTCACCACTGCAATGTATTTTTTTTTCACTTCCTCACCTATAGTCTTCCATGCATCACCCCAAAGGTTCACATCAATAGAAAAGTTAGATATGCCATTGATCTTCAAAGTCCTACATATGACTTGTGTGCCATATTTTCTTTGGATTATTGTAGTGTTCCCAATATCAACTATACTAACTAGAGTGTAGTTATTATAATTAGCAATCTCACTTATTGGATTAAATCTTGAAACCTTTTCAGGACGTCCAATTCTATCATCACAATGTTTCAACATTGAACACTGGTCTAAAGTATTTTCCAGGCTATTGTTTAGCTTGTTATACTTTGTGTTTGCTTCTTTAACCAAACCTTTTGACACAAAGTAAGATGCTACATCCTAAACTCTTTCATGGTGCAACTCTGCAACTTCATTGAAGAAAGTAATCCTAATCTCAGTTCCATCGACATCAATCATCTCAAAGCTAAAAACTTGACCGTTACTCTTTGGTGTGTTGTATTGACGTATTCTTTTTTATTTGTGACACAACCTTTTATTGTGCATTTGGTCTGGTAAGGGTTAAGTCCTTTTATATTATTGATTGTTTTAGTTTTGTTAGCTTGGGTTAGAGGCAAGTGTATTACGAACTTAAGGGCTCGTTTATGTGGAGGCATGCTACAACCCATCATTTCATCTTCCTTATCTTTAAAAAGGTATTTAGGGCTTCCAGTGTGGCAACACAAAACAATGAGAAAAAGAGGGAGAAGGGGTGAAGTTGGAAGTACCTTGAACCACACACATATCTACACACAAATCCTCTCAATGATATTATTGAGCCTACTTTGAGTGTATCTGAATTGAACAATTCTCTGTTCTTAGATGGGATAATACCTAGTTGCAGGGTTGCCGTTAGAGAGGACCACCCTATAACGCTCATCCTCATCTTTATCAACATGCAATTTTGTGAAGGAGAGAATTTGAAGGAGTGGGGATGAAACTTCATCTCCAACATTTATCGACCATATTGCATTTGTAGTTAATTCTTGGTCTTTTTGTGCATCATACAATTGCAACATAAATGATAGTAAAAGATTATTCTCAATTTCAAACTTAAAAAGTTGTGCAAGTACATATATGATTTGCATGTGGATATGCATGTATATATGGAAATAAATCCTTTTTTGATGGGCTTCCATTTGAACCCACATATATGCACTTAAATACACATATATCCATGAAGGAGCAATTCACTAAAGGCAATGTGAGGACTTTTTTTGGTAGTAATAGATTGAACACAAATGGCATCCTGCACAGGTATTTGTTCATGTGTAAATGCAATTATACAAATAGCTGATCTGCCATGGACATAGTAAATAGAAGAGGTGGGAACGCCATCGGCACAGGTGAGCATAGCGTTTGATAACATACAACAACAAGGGGATATATATGTATATGTATCTGTATATGTGTATATATACATATATATGTATACACATACATATTTATACATACTTACATATGTGTATATATGTATTTCAATACATATATATGTATGCATATATACATACATGTATATATACACATTGTGAATAGATATATGCATGTTAATTGACCTATGC